>NW_025767235.1:1832500-3104566 GCF_003918875.1 Haliotis rubra
TTTGAACCCAGTGCTTCACAGTTGAGATCAGGGAAGGTGGTTTTAACCCAGTGCTTCACAATTGAGATCAGGGAAGGTGGTTTTAACCTAATGCTTCACAGTTTAGATGAGGGAAGGTGGTTTTAACCTAATGCTTCACAGTTGAGTTGAGGGAAGGTGGTTTTAACTCAATGCTTCACAGTTGAGATGAGTTAAGGCGGTTTTAACCTAATGCTTCACACTTGAGTTGAGGGAAGGTGGCTTTACCCCAATGCTTCACAGTTGAGTTGAGGGAAGGTGACTTTACCCCAATGCTTCACAGTTGAGATGAGGGAGTGAGTGAGTGAGTTACCCCAATGCTTAAACCAAATGCTTCACAGTTGCGGGAAAGTCGTTTAAATCCAATGCTTCATAGCTGAGTGACGGATGTTTATATCCAATGCATCACAGTTCAGAGAAAGTCGTACAAAACAAATGCTTCATGGTTGAGCGACCGTCGCATTAACCCCATGCTTCACAGTTGACAGACTGTTACATTAATCCCATACTTCACAGTTGACAGACTGTTACATTAATCCCATACTTCACAGTTGAAAGACTGCTGCATTAATCCCATACTTCACAGTTGAAAGACTGCTGCATTAATCCCATACTTCACAGTTTATCGATCTGTTTGAACATTTACACCATGCAGGACAACATCTGAATTACAGACTGAAGCTGTGTGTTTGAAACTTTAACACGTTGATACACCATAAACAGGTTTTGTCGGAGGTAGTGATTTGCATGGCCATATTTATTGACATTTTCAATTTTCAACTACACATTACTCCTTAAAAGAAATGTTAGCTAAATCCTTTCAGTGCGTAACTGCACTAGCCTGTCCGGAAACCCAGATTCCGCCATGTTTGTTTTGGCCTTACAGAAAACTGTGTCGTGGGCAGTTGGATGTCGTAGATGCCGGCTTGGTATGAACCTCTGGGCTTGACCCACTCTAACGTATAGCAGCAGGAATTGTTGCGTAAGACGATATGTCTGTATTGTTTGATGCTATGTCAAGTCGTGTTTACTGAGGATCTTCTATGTCTCATAACAGTGTATTTAGATCAGCGACATGACATGGAAACCTTTCTTAATTTCAACAATGTACTATCTGGAATTTTCAGACAATTCGGATAAATCCTCCCCTTTAGTTCAGATTGGATGATCAAACGTTCTGGTGTATTTACTCATCTTTGAATCAACAGTCATTAAGTCGATTTTAAAGACCCTTTGCTGGAGACAATAAAGTTAGTTTATTGTTCTACGTTTTTTAAAACAAAACAAATAAAAACAGTCGTCTGTTGAGGCCGACACCATCTAGGTAGATCTAAATGCATCTCTCTATTATCTGTATACGTGGCAATGTATCTACCCCAAATACCCATTAGTCGATTCCTGACCAGCAATAGCGCAATACATTCACTGATCTGGTTAGGTATGTCACATCCATCAATACAGTACAGCCTGACTATCCGGTTATACATCTGTTTACCTCCCTATCTATATATTCATCCCAAGATGCATCTATACGTCAGGGTATCCATATATCGATACATTCAACTGAGCCTTCTATCATTTCATCTACATATGCATCCATCTGTCCAGCTTTCCAGTTATCGATACATTCAAATGAGCATTCTATCATTCATCTACATATGCATCTATCTGTCCAGCTTTCCATTTATCGATACATTCAATTGTACCTTCTTTCATTTCATCTACATCATCTACATTTATGCATCTATCTGTGCACATATCTGTCCAGCTTTTTATCGATACATTCAATTGAGCCTTCTTTCATTTCATCTACATATGCATCTATCTGTCCAGCTTTCAATTTATCGATACATTCAATTGAGCCTTCTTTCATTTCATCTACATATGCATCTATCTGTCCAACTATCCATTTGTTGATCTGTTCACAAAACGTCTATCTATGCTTTATGACCATATGTTCATCTTTCTACGGATCTGGTCAGATAAACTATTATCTATTCATCTACCCATATACCTATCCTTCTGATTATGCAGCTATACTCTATGACAGCATAATGATTTGACCATCCAGTTTCGTGTCTATGGTGCTATCCAAACACCCTTCTGTTGATGATAGTTCATTTTGCCCCCAATCCAACTAACTCTGACAGAACCGTGTAATGGCGATACACAGTGCTAGTCATCCTGTCCTGGTTCTGAAACAGTTTCCGTGTTGCCATGAACGACACCTCCTCATGCCAGCATTCATGACGTTGCATCTCTGTGCGAGGAACAAGCTTCACACACTGCGGTTAACACCATCACAGGGAATCTAAACCTTGCATCAACAACCACAATCAAAACGCCTTTCTCTCCGACAGAGTAATTGCAACACGGGACTCAACTCGTGATGCCAAATATTTGACCACAAATGACCGCCAAAGAAAACGTGACGTGTCCCCCGACGAGTGTCCGAGGTTTCGATGACGTGATGTGGGTTAATTGTAGCTGTATTTGTAGATGGTCCACCGAATACACACAGTCCGCTACTGTAGTTCGCTCAATCAATGACTGCAAATAAGGCGTCAATCTAGGAGACAGTTACAGACCAGCCGTATGGTCATCGCGAGGAGAAGATCCTATGAAGGCTACACGTGGGTGGGGATACACCACTTAAAATATCTCGTCCGTATAAAGAGGTCAAGTTGACAAAACCGGGTTTTTCTGAAGTGTTCCCTCCAACGCCCTCTCTTCTGACAGAAAAGCACGTAATTATGTAGGCAATAAAACCATGAACACAGAAGTGAACATGGTCTTTCTATCTCACTCCCATTCCAAATGTGTTATTCATGATAATAAAAATTTAACTTAAATCTTAAATATTCATTTACCATGATACATCAGAGTTATTGATCAATTCGTTATCAAACATGCTATAATGTCGAAATACAGGTACCAAGCCATGTCGATTATACATGTAATCGAGATATGATCCCTGCGACATCCGTATCAGATCAACCACCTCGAATGTTCGTGAATTCCATTAATCTTTTGTACATACCAAATGCCTTTTTAATGCAACTATAAACTCGGAATCTGTTAATTTCAGCAACACATCTCTCTTTTAAGTGCAAACTATACAGCGGCATCAACAGCATACATTAGTGTGTTAACAATCTCGACTGAATTCACTAAATATCGTGTCGTACTTGCAGTGTCCGTTTGAACGGCCACACATTTGATGCTTGGTAATTGCGTCACCACACGCACGGTAATCACCCCGATATTGACAGTGTAATAGTTCTATATCAACGCTGATCAGGAAAATCGCCTACCCTGCCCTAGACAAATATATCAACAATGTTTCAATTTATTTCCATACATTTCCGCTTAAAGTTTCTCACAGCTGTTAAAAATGTCTGGCTTCTCAGAATTGATATACACTTTCTATCAACAATTAGCTGTGAAATATGAATGTAAGTCTCACTATACAATAACCAGTCAATTTGAAAACTGTCCACGTTTACATTCGACAAATACTGATGCACCCATGTGTTTCCATGGCAAAAACTACTCCATTAAGTCATCAAACTTGTTTTAGTTAAGAAATCCACACCCACAATTTAACCATAACGTCAGTTAATCAGAGACAAGACAATGGTGTAGTAAGGAAACGGAACAGCGACTGCCGTGACTTTGAAGTCGACAAGGGAGGGGGCCATGTTGATCGTAAGCTGGTCGTCAGTTTGTTTTGCGTCCCAGCTCCAGCCTGGTGCGGGACGGTCTCGGCCAATTGTAAATGGTTAAACAAATCCCAGAAACTACAAGTGAGATATAGAGTGAAAGAGAAGCATTACATGACCGGTGTTGGATGTATTGGCTACACGACATGGGAAGTACTGTTCTGGTCTAAGAGGATTATATACTTCCACAATGACAAGGTGAGATGCCAGTTCAACTTATATAAAGTATGTCAAATGGGCACTTAAGCGTTGAAATTATGGTCCAGGGTAAAACAGAATTGCCATTTAAGCGTTGTATTGTATATTATCGTCATGATCGAAAATAATGTTTGGGTATAAATCTTCACTTTCTTATTAGCTTTGGAACATATATATTATTTCCTCATGAGTCGGTTTAGACCAACCAACAACACATGGAAGTAATTACGTTTAGTCATAAACCTTTAAAGAACGTAACCACAGTATTGCTGTCACACCACAAGGTAATTAACTGTTTGGAAGGCATTCTATAAGTTGTAAGCAATAGGAATAACAAGTCATTATGGATGATCAACTTCTTTATTGTACAATGGCGACGTCGGTATTGATACTTATACCGTTTTCATGCTCTATACCGAAACGTCGCCATTGTACGATAAAGAAGTTGATCATCAATAATGACGTGTCATTCCCACAAGGTTAGTAAACCAAATCACTGGTATGTCATGAAGACCTACAGTGTACATCCTCCCCAACAGAAGCACTTCCTTCTCATGGTACAAGTCATGTAGCAATACAGTTGCTACTGCAACGTATTGCAATGTAAGCCCCGGATGGACTGTCGTATATTTTCAGAACTTCCACAGTTACATGCTGTGAGACCGTCTGTTCTCGTTATCTCTATGTGTACACCACACGCTAGATCTCATTGGGCTCTCACCGCGGACTTAACGAATTTACAATAATAACTCTTTGGATTTTAACATTGTTTGATTCTGTGTGTCAAAGTCTACACCATGACTAATGTATAAACAGATTTAATATTCATAAGTCATGAGCTATAGCATGCATTTGATAGTGTGAATAGTCGCCTAAAATACTCTGAAGTAAGCACCATATATAATATATTATTACTTTTTTCAAAATATTACTATATCAATAGGCCTTAACACAATCTTCCCAAATACACCCTTGAACATGTTTTATAATTATACACTATGCAGAAAAACAATATACATCTAAAAGTTGGATTTGACCCCCAAACTACAAACGTAACAAGGCTTAAAACATTTTCGAAACACAGCAAACATAAGGTCCAAAACACATCTGTGATAACCATCACCAGCGAATAACCACATCATATTTGTTTCATTTAGCCATCTTCAAACAGGTGCATACTTTCTGTTGCCTTGCAGTTTAGAACAAACTTATACCCAAAAC
The DNA here is from genome assembly GCF_003918875.1 of Haliotis rubra. Classification (NCBI taxonomy): domain Eukaryota; kingdom Metazoa; phylum Mollusca; class Gastropoda; order Lepetellida; family Haliotidae; genus Haliotis; species Haliotis rubra. Next base: position 1,837,660 of record NW_025767235.1, read on the forward strand.
AGCTCAAAAACAGTTAAAAAACAGGAAGGGTATAGAAGTCCCTGTTGTGCACTTCGATCTCCGGACGAATTGTTTCGGGGACAAACTAAATACAACAGAGTGTTATAAAATCCTGAATACTTGCTTAACCTGTTAACTTTCTTGACTTTAATGTTCCGTCAATACAGCGTGACTAAGGGCACGTGAACCCCATGTCCGCACCTACGGGAAGTCCACCATTGTGTAGCCATCACAGGCATGGGTGTCAATATTTTGTTTTTAACTCTTTGGAATGATTTTGTATTGTTTGCTCGTGTATGGTGACATCTGTCAAACCTATCGTTCTTTCCACTGTGTATGTGGTATATAGATTCGCTCACCACCACCTCCAACTTGAAACTGATTTATAAATCACTGTCTCATTACTGCGGCTTTTACTTAAGAGATCGTGTACGAAGTTAAATTCTGCTAATCCGTAGTGACGGAGCCATAGCCAACATGATGATGAATTAACCGTTGTTCGATAGAAGCAGATTATTGATCGGCCTGCTAGCATCATCATATTGATAAAATGCTTTGAACAATATCTTAATTGGTGGAATAATGGGGTCCACATTTGCAAATGTTGACACCATCTCTGATGAAATTACATTTAAAGTCCTTAAAGCCTTTGTTGGCGTGTTTTTGAGATATTTATTAAATACTAAAAGGTTAACACTGTAACATATTAGTTATAGAACTAATTGTAGTTTCTGTCATAAAGTACATGGGTTTATGCTAAACAACAACTGTGAGTTATGTCGTCCCATCCCTGCGTAAACTTGCTGAGATCGCACACTCGACATTGTGAGTGTGGAAAAAATGAACGTCAGTAACAAACACAGACAGAGGCACATCACGTACAGACAACAACACGTGACTGCGTATGTATGTATGTATGTATGTATGTATGTATGTATGTATGTATGTATGTATGTATGTATGTATGTATGTATGTATGTATGTATGTATGTATGTATGTATGTATGTATGTATGTATGTATGTATGTATGTATGCATGCATGCATGCATGGATGGATGCATGGATGGATGGATGGATGGATGGCACTGACAATGTATATGTTTCCAATGTATGTATGTATGTATGTATGTATGTATGTATGTATGTATGTATGTATGTATGTATGTATGTATGTATGTATGTATGTATGTGTATGCATGCATGCATGCATGGATGGATGCATGGATGGATGGATGGATGGATGGCACTGACAATGTATATGTTTCCAATGTAGTTGTGAGTTTCTCCTGTACCACATACATACAAATGTTGCTTCATCAGCAATAGTTAGACTAGTGTTTACAACGTTCGTTGCTCCGATTCTACTGTGTCGCTGTGATATAGTCTGGACTACTGCTACAATGGGCGTAAGGTCATACTCACACACTCACTCAATGGCAAATATGTGTCCGTCATATTTATTTCCTGTCAAGCCTTCTTTAGGGAGGCATGCATTAGAAACATTCGTTAAAACATCTTGACATCAACGTTGACCATTCTTCATTCATAACCTCATTCAGGCAGACATTAAATGCAAGACTATGCACCCCAGGGCCCAACCTTACCCTTAACCGACCTGGTTGTGTGGACCCGCGCGAGTCAGACCGCAGTTTCCAAGATCACGTAGCACACAACTTTGTTGCTGAAGTCGAGAAACTTTCTCTTACTTGTTTCCTACTCAGACACGTACAACAACAGCGTCCTCTCTAACCCTCTAATGACTTTACATCTTGTGTTTGTAAGCACTTCGTAATTGTTCCTTCATCCACTCCTTTGAAAGTGCACACGTAACAAAACCTAGCGTTTTATTTATTCTAGCTGTATTTCCGGATTGCTATGTGTGAGACTTGACTACATTATCCACAACCCTCGTTTCATGTTGGCTGTAGGTAATTGGCTCCAAACCCCGGCTTTCTCATGTTTAGATCAGTAGGATTTGGACTGGAATAACCGTCCTTTACAACGCTGCCCATGACTCCATATTAGCTGTAATTCCCTTAGAGCTCCAAAGGGTCTTGCCAGTCTTAACACATAAAAACTATGGGAAGAAAATGCGGAGATCACCAGGCCAGGATTATTGGAGTCTTGATTAAAAAGACTCGGTGAGTTGGCAGTCGGTCAGGCTGTCTTTTTCACTTTTACACCTTTAAACATTTCACCTTGTTTGGTTCTTGTTTTCACATGAACATTTGACTTGGCCTTGCATGTGTTTGTGACAGGTACTAGCGGTATGCAGGATATGCTCACAAATTAGCTCACACCTGGTATCATCGGTATCTGGTAGTTATTCATCAATACACGTTTATGGTATAGTCAGAATTGTACTTTGGAGTCTGCTCTTTGTAGAAAGTGGCTTTGTCGCTTTAACTGGTCGAATATGACTGTCTGCTCAAGTGCACCATAAGGTCGGTCATTATTACTGACTTTTTCCACATAAGTTGATCTCTTTCTGACATTTATAAGACAAATTTCGATTGAGCGAATATGGTTTAACGCTGTGTTTAACAATATTCCAGCAAAATCACTTCCGTCTTCAGTGCTCAGTCTTCGTCTGTCATTTGTTATTGTTGCCTGAATATGTTATCAGTTCTGGAACGACAGATAGAAATTACACTATACTTGTGAGTATGAAATGGATGAACAGTACATGGTAGACGTAGATTCACATCACACAAATTCGATGTAACACAGATCTGATGTGATATGTGATGTCTTATGTCTGAACCATAAGCTCCTTGATGTTACCTAAATACGTATGTACATTTTACTGATCAACCAGTGACCATCTCCCCACCTTCACACTCACACTGAAATTTTAAATATAAAGAAAAACTTTAAAACTATATTTGAACATCCCCATCCTTCTCTCTCTCTCTCTCTCTCTCTCTCTCTCTCTCTCTCTCTCTCTCTCTCTCTCTCTCTCTCTCTCTCTCTCTCTCTCTCTCTCTCTCTCTCTGTGTCTCTCTCTCCCTCTCTCTCATTCTCTTCTCTCCCTCTCTCTCTGTCTGTCTCTCCATCCCTCTCTCTCCCTCTCTCTCTTTCTGTCTCTCTCCTCTCTCTCTCCCTCTCTCTTACTTTCATGTATTTATGCATGTTTGCATGTGTGTGTTGAAACTTTTAAACACTGTGGTTTAATCTGGTAAAGGTAAGGAGCTGCAACATACATAACCATCTCGAGTATTTGACAATTAAGAAAAACGAAACCACATCTCAAATCACCAGGAAACAAGGCGGGACGGGAACATTAAAAACCCACTACAGGTTAATTGCCAGTTGTAAATTCTGCCGATATTTTTTGTCACCTCTATAACCTCGCTATATTCTGTGTAGAGTAAACGTGTTGTGACAGCAGCTGTGTGGAGCTATATGTGGCTGCAGGGTCCCGGGGGCACAGTCCAGACATGGGTACAAACATCTGAAGGGGGCCAGGCATGGAAATACCTGGATGCCACACAGGTGCTAAAGCAGATTGTATGCATGTCACAACAGGATAGAAAACAGGTGTAACTCACCACCTCCATGACTGGGAATCGGAACTACATTGATTGTTTTTATACTAAAAGTTTTCGGAAAGTGGCGAATTCTAAAACCTGGTTTCCCTGAGTTCGGGCAGCTAGCGAATATGTTTTGTAGGATACTCAACACCCCGTTTCGTTGTTGCTTAGAATAAAACAAGAATCGCTTCTTAATTACTTGAGAACCTACTGGCGTTCTCCAGTTGACCCTAGTGCCAGTATAGGCTACCCCTAGTGCCAGTATAGGCTACCCCTAGAGAATGTGCATGTATGCAAGACTGCCTCGTGAAACATGAACTCCTTGTATGCATTGTACACTTAGTTCCAGTAACACAGTCAGGAAGTCCTAGGGTATACTTAAGCCTTCTCAATTCCAAATGTAGACAATTACACTTTTGACACCCCAGTCTGGGATTATCAGGTATCAATTTCTTGACATCCAAACTCTTGGACTATTTAGGATAACCCTTTTGACATCCTAAATCTAGGACTATCTGAGGTCATACTTTTGAAACTCCAAACAAATTAAGACTATTGTAATCTGTCGATTTCCAAGTTGAAACAATATTTTAAGCAGAAATCTGTACGTAAAGAGAAATTGGTTGGAAACCAACACCCCATAAATGCAATTAATGTAGTATAATTACTCCACACTGAATTACATGGCCAGCTATCCAGGACATATGTCAGACACCATAACTATGGGTCTGTGTAGGACGTGCATTGTGAAAACCTACATCTTTGACTATCAAGGACTCGGATCATATTGTTGACACTTTAAATCTAGGAGTACTCAGGATTATACGTCCCACAAACTCCATCTAGCACAATTAACTATGGCTCACACACCCTAAATGTTGGACCTTCTGGAATCATTCATGGCTAGGAGGACTTTCTGGTTCACACTATAAACATCCCTATAACGACCTGATCAGTTTCAGTGTTGTTGTCAACATTGTTCATCTTCTATTTTGAAGCATAAATAACTGAATCAAATAGTGTGTTCCAATCTTTATGTGTGGGCTCTCCTGGATGGTCCTTGCCTGTCAGCCCGGGTGATTGAGTGGGTGAGTGAGCTGGGGAGTGAGTGAGTGAGCTGCTTTAAACAGTGTTTGAGTTACGTGAAACCAACGAGCAGGTGTATGGTGAAAAATACCAAGCTAAAATCAAAAAACTAAATCTTGTAGAATCTGAGATACGGTTCCTCAGCTGTTGAACCACCTGTGCCACCAACCAAATATGGCATGAGATGCTGGTCACTGTTTTGTCGTGCATCAGTCACATCACTTTTGGACATATACCAAAATAAGGTCCAGTCCTACAAGATGAAAATTAATTACGTTCCTTAGTAATACCAGACATCTATCATCACAGGTTCGAATCAACATGATTGTTATAACTACTCGGGGGTGTTTCATTATGGTTGTAAATGTCTGAGATCTGCGTCAGTTCGGGCTTTAGTCCAATAGGGGCGGTGGGGTAGCCTAGTGGTTAAAGTTTTACCTCGTTGCTGGAATATTGCTAAAAGCGACGTAAAACTAAACTCACCCACTTTAGCCCAATATAATGCACGCACGCACTGATATCAAGTGCCGCGTTACCAAGCCAATCCACTCTGTCAAAGATGTGCTTGAAGGCATAGGTGCGTTTATGACTGACTGACTGACGGTTTGCAGTTTGTGGTCCGGATAAACACCTTTTACATCTACAGATACAACTGAGGTCAACTACCAAGAATTAAAAACTACGGGTCGACTGGGCTTTTCTTCTGGAAACGAGAGAGTTCTTTCACACGCGATGAGAAATCCATTGGGGCTAACTGGTGTCAAACGTGTGTGTGAGATCGTGATTGACTGCTCCGTTATGATGAGGTCAAATGATAGACTACTTTCTTGATTGAAATTCATTTACTCGCACTTTCATCTGCGTTTGTGTCAATAAATGTTCTTAGACCATATATATTTTGTATTATAAGCATTGCCTTGATAATCCACAAAAATGTCGGATCGTTTTGGGAAGGTCACACTAGGTATGAGGGGTTAACAATAAACAGGATGACTGATGTATAAAATATATATATAATATATCAATGCGCTGCTGTGATCACGAGGGTATTCGGAAAAAAAGAAAAGGAAAAAAAGAAATGATTTTTTGCTAAGAAAAAGAAAAAGGAAAAACAAATACTTTTTTCATACTTTATTACGTGTGTATCTCATACTACATGGGAGGAAGAGGCTTGCTTTCCCATCTTAACTCGACACTTGGCATAGGCGATGTCAGTTTGTTTTGGGGGATGGTTGTGTTCTTCTTCAGATCTGGGTTTTCTATGTCCAAAGTGGTCGACAACAGCGCAGAACAACGCAGACTTGATCTTTTAGAGCACTTCCACCATATCTTGGTCTTTGAGGCTGATGTTTTGGTATACATGTATCCATTCCAGCATACCATCTTGCCACCCTTGTTACTCTCTATGACCTCCATTTTCACAATGACACTAAATGCATTTCTTTACTATTCTTTACTAGTTTATACATTCCCAATGAGAAGCCAATGAGAAGCCCAGAAAACTCATTAGCTACTCAGCTACTCACAAATTACTTAAAAGTTAACTAATCCCTTGTTAGTAGTAACCACAATGAGAAGCCAATGAGACGCCAAGTTAACTCATTAGCTACTCAGCTACTCACCAATTACTTAAAAGTTAACTAATCCCTTGTTAGTAGTAACCACAATGAGAAGCCAATGAGAAGCCAAGTTAACTCATTAGTAACTACTCAGCGAGAAGCCAACTCACCAATTACTTAAAAGTCTTATAATGTCTTGATTACATGTTGATACAAGAAACAGGTTCCCTTGTACAATAGTAACATCAAAGACCACAATGAGAAGCCAATGTTAGACAAAATTTTGGTGAGTTTATTTTTCCAATTATACTCACAACTTCATAAAAATATGTTACATTTTCCCCATTTATTTCTTTTTTTCCCTTACTTTTTTCCGCTTTCTTTTTTTTCCTTTTTCTTTTTTTCCTACGAGAAACAGACAAGAACTAAGATGTAACACAGGTGGGACTTTATGGTATTTAAGAAGCAGATGATTCAAATGTGTCTGTCATATACCATTGAAAATGTATCGAACTCGTTTGGACTTGTTAAGTACCTTTCGAAGCAACAATAATTGAAAGAATAGTATTGAACAGACACTCGAGAAGTAAACTCTGTCAGTGGGACGTTCTGAATGATGAAACAAAAGTAACGAGTGCAACAGTATTCACTAGTTTGCGGGATTAGCATGTGACTCCGAAATGTAACAATTTCTATACATTTAACCAATAACATATATACTATACTAATGTTTCAGGAATAGCTTTTAGCAAATCTTCAGCAAAACTTTATTTTCAAATATATTTTTCTGTACAATTCGCACAAGACCGCAGCCGTGTTTTTGTGTGTTGATATAAGCCAACAGCCGTGAAGAGGAAGAGCGGATCAGTGGAGAGTTTGTCTGGGTTTTGCAAATTGTGGATTATCATGCGGACGTCGGCATTCCGCTCCATGCGTCCACCCTATAAGCTAGAGGTAAGGGGCCGCTCACAAGGGCCGCCAGCTCACACAACAACCTCGCCTGCTGGACAAACAAATCACAGGAAAATCCACAAGAGTGGAAAAAGTGATACTTGTTGCAAACCAGTGAAATATATAGCAGCTTTACCCGCAATGGGTAGTGACAGAAGAGTCACCTGTCACGCTGTTGCTATACTGGAGAATCGACACTTACCATGTGCTAGAGAAATCACTGTCACATTTGGCGTAATGAAGGAGCGGTATTTTTAATCAAGCAATGTTTGATAGGATGGTCGGTCGTGTGAGATTTGCGATTGCCACACACATGAAGGTATCACATGCCAAGTTAAAATGTCATTATCTCTATTTTCAGTCTTACGCGATAATGATTCCGCTGGATAAACTTTACACAAAGATTACCGTATATGTAATCAGTGTCATGAAGTGTGAGCTCATCTCAGCAGCCCAGTCTACAAGGACACACACCATCTTGGACCCGCGTATATGCAGGCTGGTGCCTGGGGGTTGGTGGGGTGGGGGTGGGGTGCTGGGGGTCGTCTAGACGATGACGACGGGGTAGCAGAACGATTTTCTCACTTTAAAGGGCTCATAATGCTCTCCTATTATACACTGTGGATCTTAATATTACATAATTACATATTTGTTGAAGGTTCTCTACATAATTCTTATTCTACTTACTGATCTACACATGATTAACTATATTAGATGTACTGGGGGCCGTGCCAACGACGGTAATTGTTTCTTTTCAATTTTGACAGTAAACTGTCGCAAGGACGTACATGTTTTTCAAGTTCACTTAAATAAATACATTGACATTTTTATTTCAAAACTTCATTTAAAGCCAAGTTGAGTGTACATGGAGAGGTCAAATTATTTTGAAAACTTTGAGCTAAATGACTTGGAAATGACACAAAAAGCCTCTTGAAGAAGTTATATATACAGTAATTATTATATAATAGCCATGGCTTCCTGCGCAAGACGTCTTGTTGGTAGAGATTTGTACGTGACACGGGAAGAGAAACATACCAATACCACCTACATCTATTAAAACTGTCCAGCTGTGAATATATTTTAGATTTCGTATCGTCGTGTTCTTGTACTAATGATTCAAACATACTACACAATAGACACGAAGTACAATGATGTTCATCATTATCACAAGGCAGTTCAACTGTCTCCAGTACTCTTCTTTCAGTACCACAGACATCTCAATCAAACAGCTGATAAACTAGCTTGGTTCCTTCCCCTAGAACAAAACCAAATATATGTACATGAAATACGATATCATTCTAATACCCTTGATAAATATGACCCAACATTATCGTAAAATAACACAAGGGGAGATACTGAACAATTTTCCAATCAGTTTATGTAAAGAAAGAAACCTAGACATGCGCACCTATTGTGGGGAAGAAATACGTTCTCTGTTGTTGTAGGTCCCTGTTGTACAGAATGTCGACAGTCCCCACACATATGTGACCCAACCAACTCTGCTAAATACTGAAGTTCTTCAATCACTGACACCGGTATTGAAAGTGAGAGTATTCGCCGGTTGTCTCAGTTGTTGAGAGTGAGAGTATTCCTCGTTCTGAGGCTGCTCCTGTCATGTGTAACAGGGTTGTTGTGTCGGTTGTCTCAGGTGTTGAGAGTGAGAATGTTCCCCGTTCTACAGCTGATCCTGCCATGTGTAACAGGGTTGTTGTGTCGGTTGTCTCAGTTGTTGAGAGTGAGAATGTTCCCCGTTCTACAGCTGATCCTGCCATGTGTAACAGGGTTGTTGTGTCGGTTGTCTCAGGTGTTGAGAGTGGGAGTATTCCCATTACTGAGGCTGATCCTGCCATGTGTAACAGGGTTGTTGTGTCGGTTGTCTCAGGTGTTGAGAGTGAGAATGTTCCCCGTTCTGAGGCTGATCCTGTCATGTGTAACAGGGTTGTTGTGTCGGTTGTCTCAGGTGTTGAGAGTGAGAATGTTCATTACTGTCTCAGGTGTTGAGAGTGAGCTCTGAGGCTGTCCTGTTACTGAGAGTGAGAATGATCCTGTTCCATGTGTAACAGGGTTGTTCTGTCGGTTGTCTCAGGTGTTGAGAGTGAGAATGTTCCCCGTTCTACAGCTGATCCTGTCATGTGTATCAGGGTTGTTGTGTCGGTTGTCTCAGGTGTTGAGAGTGAGAATGTTCCCCGTTCTACAGCTGATCCTGTCATGTGTAACAGGGTTGTTGTGTCGGTTGTCTCAGGTGTTGAGAGTGAGAATGTTCCCCGTTCTACAGCTGATCCTGCCATGTGTAACAGGGTTCTTGTGTCGGTTGTCTCAGGTGTTGAGAGCTGAATGTTCCTCGGTTGTCTCAGGTGTTGAGAGTGAGTGAGAGCTGTGTGTTGAGTGCTGATCCCCGTTCTACAGCTGATGTAACATGTGGGTTGTTGTGTCGGTTGTCTCGTTGTCTCAGGTGTTGAGAGTGAGAATGTTCCCGTTCTACAGCTGATCCTGTCATGTGTACAGGGTTGCTGATCCTGCCATGTGTAACAGGGTTGTTGTGTAGGCAGGGTTGTTGTGGTTGTCTCAGTTGTCTCAGGTGTTGAGAGTGAGAGTATTCCCATTACTGAGGCTGATCCTGCCATGTGCAACATGGTCTCTCTGTCGGTTGTCTCAGGTGTTGAGAGTGAGAATGTTCCCCGTTTTACCGCTGATCCTGCCATGTGTAACATGGTCTCTCTGTCGGTTGTCTCAGGTGTTGAGAGTGAGAATGTTCCCCGTTCTGATACATAGAACCATAACAGCGTCTCCATGGATACGGTAGTTTCTAAAATGATAGTTATTACTTTTATTTGTGCATTGTAATGTAAGACATTCTATGGTATGCGGTAACCGTAGAGAAATCTCCCTCCAGAAACGTATTGGTTCATTGCAACATGTTCTGTTGGAAACATAGTGGCATTTTGATAGTTAAGCAACGAATAATTATCAGCTGTGTAAAATTATTACCAATAATTGTATGTAATAGGTTATCATCGTTCTGAGCCACCTGCATCCATGATCATGAATTTGATCATGTGTTCCTGAAGACTTCAAGTTCCCAGCAGTGCCTAGTGTAAATGTAGCGAGCACCTTGTACATAAAAACATTATAACAAATATTAATGAAGCGGCGTGGTCGTTTCTTTGCCAGTGTCAATGCTAGCCCTACTGTGGACCTCGCTGCTTGTGTTCCATCACATTTCATTAAGATTCTGCAAATAAACATTGGCGATGGTCCGAGCGTAATGTATGCCTAATACATTGCCGGATAGTTGTAAAGAATGTGGTTTCTTGGGAGAGAACAATGCCGGCATTGATCGTGAAACTCCCGGCTTTGACAAAAGGAGTAGATCAACAATTCAAACGTGTACAATAGTTTGCTTTCAAGGTGTAAAGATTTGATATTTTGGCCCCTAATTTAGAAAGTATGTGCTTTCCTCATTGCGGTAACGTTGTTTATTACCAACCAGAAGAATTAGACGACAGAAGCATGAAACAGCAAGTATTTTTGCATGTTTTTAATTTAAACTATTTAAATGGGTGAAATTATGTTGTTAATTGAACATATACTGAAAGTCAAAAGAAACCACAGCCACATTGCCATTCAAGCCGGCAATTTACGCCTGAATGCATTCATGATGCATGCGTGTTTGTGCGAATTCTTCACTTTCCACAATCAAAACATTTCTAACCTCAGTCTCAAACAATACGTTATTGGGCAAAACAGGCTATACGACCACGATTCATGTTTTGCTCAAACTTGACTTCCGGTGTATAGTTAAAACAAAATAGGTTCAAATACTCCATTGATGCTTAAATGTCATGTCCAAAATTACGACGTTCCTTTTGCCTGTCAGTATATTTAGACATGATCACCAGGTGTAATCATGTCATAATGTTCAGCATAGTAAATAGTAAATGTTTTCTAACAAAAAGCATAAAACCGGAAATCCCCGTTAAATCATCCGGACCAACAGACTTCCGGATTAGCAAGTCATTATCACTGAACAATGTCCTCTGATGTGGTATTCTATAAATATCTCCCGGAAAGATAGTGACCTCTGACATATAGGTTTCGATCTGTGATACTTATCATACATATTGTAGTGGTGTCGATAGACCATACGTAGTACAATGCCGTCTTTATCCAACGACGTTCATAAAGAAACATGGTCTTTTCTTGCTTTCCACTTGCGAAGGACTGTATTGGTTTATGAATGTCAACGTCTGTAATATGAGGACCGCCTAATGTGTACCACTTCTAATTGCGATTGAAACACTTGTTCTATTTAATCATTATAGGTATGACTGTCCTAGTTGATCCTAAATTACGTGGTTATAATCATTTCAAACATTTTACAGTCTCTCATAACTATCGGTCTTCAGGGTTTTCTATAGGGAAAAACATTCGATTATCGCCAGAACTATAAAACCGTAACGACAAACCAAAGCTGAATATCAGGCATATTTACCACAATCATAAAAGATCACTGCTGAAAGAAGTGTCTGTTGTACGATTGTGACTATGCTCGTGAATAGCTATCAAATAGTGATGACACCAGGTGTTTGTGGACGGTGAGCACCCATCGCCAATGTGTTCAATGACAAGCCAATTGTTCACCTGAAACCGAACACGGGAGCATTTGGTACAAGGAAAAATAGAGACTTGATCAACATAATCGTGGTCAGTAATGCGCCAAATTTGAAAATGTTTTCCCCCATATTTACCATAAAACTGTAGCAAATGTGCTGAGACATTAAATTTCGTTAACATTGACCAAGCAACATCTGAATTGGAGTTAAGGGTACACTCAAATTTAAATATATATATGTATGTATGGTACAAGGAAAAATAGAGACTTGATCAACATAATCGTGGTCAGTAATGCGTCAAATTTGAAAATGTTTTCCCCCATATTTACCATAAAACTGTAACAAAAGTGCTGAGACATTAAATTTCGTTAACATTGACCAAGCAACATCTGAATTGGAGTTAAGGGTACACTCAAATTTAAATATATATATGTATGTATGGTACAAGGAAAAATAGAGACTTGATCAACATAATCGTGGTCAGTAATGCGTCAAATTTGAAAATGTTTTCCCCCATATTTACCATAAAACTGTAACAAATGTGCTAAGACATTAAATTTTGTTAACATTGACCAAGCAACATCTGAATTGGAGTTAAGGGTACACTCAAATTTAAATATATATATGTATGTATGTATGTATGTATGTATGTATGTATGTATGTATGTATGTATGTATGTATGTATGTATGTATGTATGTATGTATGTATGTATGTATGTATGTATGTATGTATGTATGTATGTATGTGTGTGTGTGTGTGTGTGTATGTATGTGTATATATATATATGTGTATGCATGTGTGTGTGCATGTATGTATGCATGTATGTATGTGTATATGTATGTATGTATGCGTATGTGTGTATGTGTATGTATGTGTGTATGCATGTGTGTATGTGTGAATGTATGTGTGTGTATGCATGTATGTATGTGTGTGTGGATGTATGCATGTATGTATGTGTGTATGTGTAAATATGTATGTATATATATGTGTTTATGCATGTGTGTATGTATGTATGTATGCATGTATGTGTGTGTGTGTATGTGCGTGCGTGTGTATGTATGTATGTATGTATGTATGTATGTATGTATGTATGTATGTATGTATGTATGTATGTATGTATGTATGTATGTATGTATGTATGTATGTATGTATGTATGTATGTATGTATGTATGTTATGTCTGTGTGTGTGCGTGCGTGCGCGCGTGGCTGCATGTGTATGTCCAAATGCAATGAAATACAAATGCATCATGTAATCATTCCGCACAGTACTGCTTTGTACAAGCTCTACATTGGCTTGTTTAAGGACAATATTTATGAAAAACACTTAATGGTTGAGGGTGTAACCTTGCAAATATTTCCGCAATCTCCAACTTGTTTTACGCGTAACTGTCTGTTCAAGTATTAATGCTCCTTGTAATGCACCACAGATAAGCCATAGTCATCACTCACTCACTCTATCTACCAAAGAGCGACGTTGCGTTGTATCCAAGGAAACTACTAGCACGTGACCATTCGTTTACAATCACTGTACGTTGTTGTTATGATGGATAATTAGTAATTTTCTAGTAAGTAATCAGTACAATGTAAAACAAGTGCACTTATGCGTGGCTTAAATGTTTCCCTCTTAAAGTTAATGGCTGCAGAAATTCTGCCGATCAGAATCACTGTAGGATGATGTTATGATGGATAATTAGTAATTTTCTAGTTAGTAATCAGTACAAAGTAAAACAAGCGTACTTATGCGTGGCTCAAATGTTTCCCTCTTAAAGGTAATGGCTGCAGAAATTCTGCCGAACAACAAATCGATGCTATCATGGCGCGAACACACGGTGTTATCACTATGGAATCATACAAGAGACATTGTCGTGTTGTCACATTATTACGTTGTCGCGCTTTCAAACAAGCAAAAAGTGTCAAAATTAAACAAAACGTGACCATATCCCTTCTAGGATATCACATTGATTTCCAATCAATCATTAACTTCACCAGAGACTCACAAACGCCCGATGTAAAACAGTTTCTTCAGATTCTCGTGACTGCTTGTTTTCTTCCATTGACATTTTATACTCACACGTTTCTAAACCGCCAAATAGAGTTGTTTTTGTATTGCCAGTGGGTGGCCAAATGATTACAACGTTGGCCCATCACTCGGAAGGTCCTCGTTCGATTCCACACGCCTCAGCCTGTATGCTTGATAATCGGTACCAGATTTCTGGACAGTATACGTCATGGCACTCAACTCATGGCACAATCTTAACTGCCTGAATTCTCAGAAAGAATCAATTAGTTGTTTCTTTTTTTAATTTGACACAAAGAAATCTGTAACGTTGCCATGTTGAATTAACCCGAAAAACATTTTTAAAAATTAAGCTTTTGGTCTATAGCGATTATTTAACATCTGCTACGCTTTGTGCAGGATCTGCTCTTGGCAAACGTGTGTTGGCACGGTTCTTCAAGGATCTTGATTCCTTCCTCAGTGACCTATAACAGGATTATCCTGGTATTAGGAAATGACTCTGCCGTTTGAAAAGATTGATATGCATAAACAAATTAAGAAGAAACGTTTGCTCAAATCGGTCATTAATATTCCCAACAGGATACACGTGTTGACAAACCAGCTTTCTGAGGCTCTTCGTCAATACATGAGACTCAACCTGGGACTGTCTACGAATAGTTCATTTAACCCGTCCAAAAGATGCCTAAATATTGACACTATTCCCTGAGACGTTTGTCAGATAGCGGATTAGATTAGTCACACTTAACTGTTCACCTCCTGTGCCGATTGACCTCAATATGATCCATATTCGTCACCGACGCATAGATGAAACAAATAATGTACAGTACTTAACACATAAATGCATTTTGTTTGTTCTCCACGGAAGATTTCATTGTATCAATATAAAACCAGAAAGGGCTCATGTCCTAAATGGGTGAATCGATTTTGCTGATTGATTTGTGTGCATCCAAGTCAATGTAAATACACAGGACATGTATCTAATCCTCTAAAGTCGGACGCCCAACATATATGTCCAGTGCTGGCTGCCGTTATATACAAGACATTTACAAGAACGGACGCTGCAGTGATGTACAGGAAAAACCCTGTACATTCTGTTGACCTTCCTGAGAACGAAGTCATACCAACATGTTCACTACGTTGTTAAAGCTGTTGGTATTGGATCATATAATAAAACTTCTACATCATTAACACGGATTGAATGAATGTACATGTTTCAAACATCACTGTACATGCAAAGGTGAAAACAGAGAAGGATCATGTCATTTGCGTGACAGAAGACAGATTCGGATAAGCTAACATCTTGCATCCTCCGTAAAAACAAACCTATAGTGGTCAGACGTTCTCAGAGATTATAGATGAAGGCACGGGTTTGATTCTCTCATTGGTACAATGTGTGAAGCCTCACTTGGAGCCATGATGCGGCAGGATATATGTCTAAATGTGAGGTCAGTCTCCACTAAATCAATCACGTCATACAAGACGACATTCAAATCTTCTTCCCTTAAACAACGGCACCGACGAACCAGATAATCAACTTATTGAGATATAACATCAGGCAAATATATCACATAGGGTGTTAAGTGGAATGTTACCACAGACGACTCACTATGGCAACGTAAAACCCCTTCCATCTGCTAGTACCATTAGAGTGAGTTAGTTGGATTTTACTTTCTTTTTATCAATGTTCAAATAACATCACGTCGTTTGACGCTAGCAATAGTGCCAGGTCTTCTGAACGACACACGATACCGATAATCACCATTCCGTCCCGATATAACATAAGCCAATGAAGATGAATAATATTCATCACCGTATGTATGAAAAGAAACTAATGTTAAACAGATATATGAGTATCTGAACATGCTTTGCGCCTTGGTGACACTCTGGCCATAGCCACAAAACAAGAAAGACCATCGTCACTTTTGTGTGCTTGTTCGTGAGTTTTAATTCCACTTCTCTATGAAGACAAACATATTGAGCTGTGTCCCCGTGCTGCTGCTGCTGTACATGGTGTGTTTACGCATCTGTCATCCTGGCTATCATAACGCAGATAAAGATAGCCACACACGGACACCAATAGAAAACACATCCGCAAATATGTCACTTTTTCTCAGCATTGTTTACAAATATGGATATTTACACACATCATACAAACTGAAAACTATGTGTTTTACACTTCAAGCCTACTTTTTGTGTACTTTTATTCAGGTCGAGTAGGAAGTGTTCAGAAGTACAAGTATTGTTAAATAACAAATCATATGGTATAACTGACTACCTGTACGTAAGACGATGGCAGAATAGGTTTTAATCCATATTTGTTTTATCGAATTTCTTAAACGATAAGGCCTAATCAGTTCATAATCAGATCACTATAGTACAACCTCGGTAGTCTGGACACTGTTTTTAGACTGACTGCTATTAAAGAATATTATTCTCTCCAAACAAATGACAAATGAAAGAAAGAAGAAGAGGATTTTGCACGGCTACAGGACGTTGGAACGCCAAGGATGCAGATATATATAACATAGGGATACTAACTATAAAAAAGGGATGCTAACTCCTGAAAATGATATATAAGTCAATGTATGGAAGTTTAAAGATACATTTCAGCGACTGAATTTCATATGTGTATTCCCTTGTATATTGTTCTATATGGGCACTACGATTAACGAATAACTCACAATATGGATTACAGTAAATCTTTTTTTCTTACTTATTTTCGTCACTTAAAGCAACAAATGTAAGGAATGAATATCACCTTCCAAAACAAATGACATTAGAATGGGAATAACTTCTTTACAGGCTTTTCAAGGATAGGCTTGACGCTGATTGATATATATTGTTAAATTTATTTTAGGTTGTGTTTTCTTTCGATATCCCCTTAAGTGAATGCTGTTGAGATCTTAAGAGCATTCATAATCAGATAATTGATGGTTTTATAAACATGACTGTTATCTAAACCCACGTGTGTGGGGTTGTCCAGGGATATTGCCTCGCAGTTTTACCACGTTTCTGTGTCAAATACAGCCACTTTTATGCAATCAGTCACCTACATGTACTTGAATCATGCCTATTTCATGCAAAATTTACAAGTGCAGTCTGTTTTGTTTTCCAAGGATGGAGTCTACTAGGTGTGATCCCAAACACCCTTTATCATTGTTTCCTGGCCAATAAAGTACGAGGGTAGGTGTCACGCTAATCGTGCTGGTGTGGACAGAGTGTGTGTACACATCTCTGTGTAGCTATATACTTACACCATCGCGGCCAGCCTACCATTGATATTGACAACTGCTTAATGTATATTGCCAAGCACGCTCAACAGGCGCACAGATTCATATACATACACAAAGCGCTATGGATACTTCTTCCGTTCAAATATGGAGGACATATCATGAAAAGTTATGTTTGAACTAGGTGTAAACCGTAGTGGACGGTTATCCTAAGTCAACTCAAGGGTGGGTTCGGTGGCAAGATTTTTCAATATATACTGCACTGAATGTTTTTTCGACAAATATAGGTTGGGTGTTTTTAAAATCTATGTTTCTTTTAACAAGAAAGAAGTGACATGAACTGGTTATCGAAAGGCTTTAGTCTCCAAAGGACGATGCTTGTATATGTGTGTTTAATGTGTAGTTTCGAGTTTTTTAAGCAGGATGTTTCGAAAGTTATCAACATGGAGGCAGTAAGTTGTTTCATTTCCATAAAATATCAAATGTCAGCAGTATATAAAACAATAATCTCTTTGTGATCCCATTTGTGATTATAATTGTATTTTGTATTCTATTTGTCAATTTGTATGTCGTGTTTACTGTTTAGGATTAAATGTTAAAACATGGACATAACTACAAAATAACAGAAACTCATATATCCATATCTTTGAAAGAATTATATTTCTGTGAATATCAGTTAAACGTTGTCATTGTCATTCCTTCTTTTATTTTTGCTTGTGCGTCATCTGGGAAATATAAATAATCGTATTTACAATAATTTACTAGCAATTTTGAACTTTAAATTTCCGTAAAAGAACATTTCATATGACTTTCTTGTACACTTCTTTGGGTTACATGATTTGTAAATACCATATGAAGTATTCAGAATGTGTCATGGATAATAACGATTGGTGTCTTCGGAATGTGTGTTTGTAGTGCCAGAACAGAACTTATGTCGTCATGTGCGGTACGAATACACATTACAGAAAACACTTTTCACATGATTGTGGTCTGTTGGGGCTTTTGTCCAACCAGAAACTGGCACTCCATGAACAGAACAGAACAGAGTTTAATACATGTGTTTTGGCCATGAGACCAATAGTACAGTGGTCATAAATTACATGCTCTTTTTTGTGAAATGTTTTTAAGAAAAAAAAAAGTTTAGAAACTCTGTAAACCACTAAGCGCTCTATTAATTGTGTCATTATAAATATTATGACCACTGTACAATTGGTTTCATGGCCAAAACATACGTAAAAGACTCTGTTCTGTTCTGAAACAGGCACGCCATGATATCAATGCAATAATAGTTATTTAAAGCTCATTTCAATCACAAGACATTTGCTGTTACATAATTATAAAAGAAACACGTCTCAAGTGTGGTTAATCTTATACTGATATTCAAAATCATTGAAGGCATTCCAGAATGGAACATGTCCCCACTGAGTCAGAGCGTCGCAGGAGCCCACATAACGTTGTCATCGGATTCGTCTGGATTACTGACAAACAGTGTGATGTGATGTGAAATTGGGTTAAAGGTCGTGCTTGAGAATATTTCGCTCATATGACGACGTGCATGCGAGTGTATGTGTATGTGCGGCTGCTTGTACTAGCCCAGACTTAAGCTGGTTTCATAGTGCTAGCTCACTAAGATACCATGCCGCAGTTAAGCATAAATACCCCACTCAGACACATTATACTGACTCCGAGCCGACCAGTCATCGTTGTACCCATTAATGCCGAGCGCCAGGCAGGGACCAACAAGTACCATATTTTAACGTCTTTTGGTATGACGCGGTCGGGGATCGAACCCGCGACCTTCCGCTCTCCGGGCGGACGCTCTAACCTCCGAGCGGACGCTCCTGACAAACAGACCACAAAATATTGCGTCACATCAACTCAACCCTGAAAATTCACGTTGTACTCGATACTAACGTGCATCATATATGATGTTCATAATAATAATTTATTCGCCCGAAAGGGGATTTGTTGTACATCAGCTGCTGTGATGCATGGTTATAAACAGTACATGTAACAATATAAGAATCACCAAAACAACACAGTATTTACACAAGGGGACTATGACGTGACACACAGAACAAGTAATACATTCAAACATATCAGAGCAATGATAACTGGTATATAAAAAATGTACATTTGGGTAAAAGAATATTATGTTAAGTGATGTATAATTTAAACATTAAAGAAGTAAAAAAGCACGCAAACAGGTTAGGTGAATATAGCATTGAGGTAAATGCATGAAGCTACTGATTTAAAATACAGGAGATAATATATCAACGGGGCGTAAGATGTGAGGTTGGCGTAAAAGAATAAAACCGATAAATGCTTAATGTAAATTTATATGTTTTAAATAGCGATGCTGGTTGGAATAAATGGTTTTTTTTGCCCTGTTAGGTCTGAAAAGTGGAGTTTGGAAGCGGCGTCCGGAATGTAGAAGTTTATATTCGTTATGAAGAAAATGCTCGGTGTCGGAAGTCGGTTTCAACATGCCGCGTGCCTAGAGTTAGATTTTCCAAAGAGACTCTGATAATTTGCTGGCTCATACTTTTCTTAACTGTTACGAAGTGTCCGAGTCATTATGTTGTTTCCTTCTCCAGATTTTCAGCGCCCACCGACCGCAGTCCGTCAGGCGATGACCTGTCTGAGCTTCCATACCTCGATGAACGCATCATAATTGACAACCTGAAAGCAAGACATACCAAGGGAGAGTACCACGTAAGTTACGCAAGCTCAACTGAATAAAGCGTCTGTAAAATCTTACATCTACGTCCACTCGTCCTCCATGGTCTTTTCCACCAGAATTTTGAAATGCTCAGTTTGGCTTGTGTGGTGTAAGTATTTTTACATCAGCACTAAAATTATTGATCCATACAGTTGTTACTTCTACCTTGTCTGGAATATTCATAGTCGTTATAGCAGTCACTCAGTCACTTGTCTGTGAGTCTGTCAGCATTCACGTTTTGATTATCATGATATACGGCGTGTGTATTTCACGTCAGTATGTCTATGTCAGTATGTCTATTTCATATACATGTATGCATGTTCACGTAAACAGGGTTTTAATCAGATAGACATGTTTTTATTTATTGTTCCATATACATATAAATATCTCACTCCTGGAAGCAAGGAAACCTATCCTAATGGAACACAAATGCTCTTAATCATGTGAGAGTAGAATGCAAGCGCTTCAATCACTAATGGCCGTGTACTCTCGCTACTGTAAATAGAGTTATCTCCCTTCAGCCGTTGTGTTTTGAAGCTTATGGCAGTATTTCGCTTCTCAACGTGTTTCATCCTGTGGTTCGTCTGTTTCTACAGTTTACTTAGTTGCTTTAAAGATGAATTTTCAAATCAACTTATGAACAGGAATATGCAAATACCTGGGAACGATAGGATACAGGCATATACATCTTTACAGTAACAGAATAATTAGTCTGGACAAGGAGCACTAACTGGAGAGGCATCTGGCTGACTGAGACTTAATGAGTTAGAAACAGTTGTTGTCATGTCTACCATTTATCCATTTCCAGAACAATGTTAGATGGTGGTGTACAACTATTCACGTACTGTTATGACAATTGAATGCGTTGATGTACTAGTATCTACATACTGACAGGACATTGTCATGTGTTAATGGACTAGTATCCACCTACTGACAGAACATTGTCATGTGTTAATCTACTAGTATCCACCTACTGAGAGAACATTGTCATGTGGTGATGTACTATTATCTACCTACTGACAGGACATTGTCATGTGTTGATGTACTAGTATCTACCTACTGACAGGACATTGTCATGTGTTGATGTACTAGTATCTACCTACTGACAGGACATTGTCATGTGTTAATGTACTAGTATATACCTACTGACAGGACATTGTCATGTGTTGATGTACTAGTATCCACCTACTGACAGGACATTGTCATGTGGTGATGTACTAGTATCTACCTACTGACAGGACATTGTCATGTGTTGATGTACTAGTATCTACCTACTGACAGGACATTGTCATGTGTTGATGTACTAGTATCTACCTACTGACAGGACATTGTCATGTGTTGATGTACTAGTATCCACCTACTGACAGGACATTGTCATGTGTTGATGTACTAGTATCCACCTACTGACAGGACATTGTCATGTGGTGATGTACTAGTATCTACCTACTGACAGGACATTGTCATGTGGTGATGTACTATTATCTACCTACTGACAGGACATTGTCATCTGGTGATGTACTAGTATCCGCCTACTGGCAGGACATTGTCATGTGTTAATGGACTAGTATCTACCTACTGACAGGACATTGTCATGTGGTGATGTACTAGTATCTACCTACTGACAGGACATTGTCATGTGTTGATGTACTAGTATCTACCTACTGACAGGACATTGTCATGTGTTGATGTACTAGTATCTACCTACTGACAGGACATTGTCATGTGGTGATGTACTAGTATCCACCTACTGACAGGACATTGTAATGTGTTAATGGACTAGTATCTACCTACTGACAGGACATTGTCATGTGTTGATGTACTAGTATCTACCTACTGACAGGACATTGTCATGTGGTGATGTACTAGTATCCACCTACTGACAGGAATTGTCATGTGGTGATGGACTAGTATCTACCTACTGACAGGACATTGTCATGTGTTGATGTACTAGTATCTACCTACTGACAGGACATTGTCATGTGGTGATGTACTAGTATCCACCTACTGACAGGACATTGTAATGTGTTAATGGACTAGTATCTACCTACTGACAGGACATTGTCATGTGTTGATGTACTAGTATCTACCTACTGACAGGACATTGTCATGTGTTGATGTACTAGTATCTACCTACTGACAGGACATTGTCATGTGGTGATGTACTAGTATCTACCTACTGACAGGACATTGTAATGTGTTAATGGACTAGTATCTACCTACTGACAGGACATTGTCATGTGTTGATGTACTAGTATCTACCTACTGACAGGACATTGTCATGTGGTGATGTACTAGTATCTACCTACTGACAGGACATTGTCATGTGGTGATGTACTAGTATCTACCTACTGACAGGACATTGTCATGTGTTGATGTACTAGTATCTACCTACTGACAGGACATTGTCATGTGGTGATGTACTAGTATCCACCTACTGACAGGACATTGTCATGTGTTGATGTACTAGTATCTACCTACTGACAGGACATTGTCATGTGTTGATGTACTAGTATCTACCTACTGACAGGACATTGTCATGTGTTGATGTACTAGTATCCACCTACTGACAGGACATTGTCATGTGTTGATGTACTAGTATCCACCTACTGACAGGACATTGTCATGTGGTGATGTACTAGTATCTACCTACTGACAGGACATTGTCATGTGTTGATGTACTAGTATCTACCTACTGACAGGACATTGTAATGTGTTGATGTACTAGTATCTACCTACTGACAGGACATTGTCATGTGTTGATGTACTAGTATCCACCTACTGACAGGACATTGTAATGTGTTGATGTACTAGTATCTACCTACTGACAGGACATTGTCATGTGTTGATGTACTAGTATCAACCTACTGACAGGACATTGTAATGTGTTGATGTACTAGTATCTACCTACTGACAGGACATTGTCATGTGTTGATGTACTAGTATCTACCTACTGACAGGACATTGTCATGTGTTGATGTACTAGTATCCACCTACTGACAGGACATTGCCATGTGTTGATGTACTAGTATCTACCTACTGACAGGACATTGTCATGTGTTGATGTACTAGTATCTACCTACTGACAGGACATTGCCATGTGGTGATGTACTAGTATCTACCTACTGACAGGACATTGTCATGTGTTGATGTACTAGTATCTACCTACTGACAGGACATTGTCATGTGTTGATGTACTAGTATCCACCTACTGACAGGACATTGCCATGTGGTGATGTACTAGTATCTACCTACTGACAGGACATTGTCATGTGTTGATGTACTAGTATCCACCTACTGACAGGACATTGTAATGTGTTGATGTACTAGTATCCACCTACTGACAGGACATTGTCATGTGTTGATGTACTAGTATCTACCTACTGACAGGACATTGTCATGTGGTGATGTACTAGTATCTACCTACTGACAGGACATTGTAATGTGTTAATGGACTAGTATGTACCTACTGACAGGACACTGTCATGTGTTGATGTACTAGTATCCACCTACTGACAGGACATTGTAATGTGTTGATGTACTAGTATCTACCTACTGACAGGACATTGTCATGTGTTGATGTACTAGTATCTACTGACAGGACATTGTAATGTGTTGATGTACTAGTATCCACCTACTGACAGGACATTGTCATGTGTTGATGTACTAGTATCAACCTACTCACAGGACATTTTAATGTGTAAATAGACTAGTATCTACCTACTGACAGGACATTGTCATGTGTTGATGTACTAGTATCCACCTACTGACAGGACATTGTCATGTGTTGATGTACTAGTATCTACCTACTGACAGGACATTGTCATGTGGTGATGTACTAGTATCTACCTACTGACAGGACATTGTCATGTGTTGATGTACTAGTATCCACCTACTGACAGGACATTGTCATGTGGTGATGGACTACTATCCAGTTAATGTCAGAGCCTTGTAATGTATGTGATGTACTAGTATCCACCTACTGACGGGTCATTGTAATGTGTTGATGTACTAGTATCCAGTTACTGACAGGACATTGTAATATGTTGATGTACTAGTATCTACCTACTGACAGGGCATTGTCATGTGTTGATGTACTAGTATCCACCTACTGACAGGACATTGTCATGTGTTGATGTACTAGTATCCAGCTACTGGCAGGGCCTTGTCATGTGTTGATGGACTATTATCCAGTTACTGACGGGGCCTTGTAATGTGTTGATGGACTAGTATCCAGTTACTGAGGGGTCCTTGTAATATGTTGATGGACTAGTATCCAGCTACTGGCAGGGCCTTGTCATGTGTTGATGGACTATTATCTAGTTACTGACGGGGCCTTGTAATGTATTGATGGACTAGTATCCAGCTACTGGCAGGGCCTTGTCATGTGTAGATGGACTATTATCCAGTTACTGACGGGGCCTTGTAATATGTTGATGGACTGGTATCCAGCTACTGACGGGTCCTTGTAATATGATGATGGACTAGTATCCAGTGACTTACAGGGCCTTGTAATATGTTGATGGACTGGTATCCAGCTACTGACGGGTCCTTGTAGTATGTTGATGGACTAGTATCCAGTTACTGACAGTGTTTTGTAATGTGTTGATGGACTAGTATCCAGTTACTGAGGGGTCCTTGTAATATGTTGATGGACTAGTATCCAGTTACTGACAGGGCCTTGTAATGTGTTGATGGACTAGTATCCAATTACTGACGGGGCCTTGTATATGTTGATCGACTAGTATCCAGTTACTGTCGGGGCCTTGTAATATGTTGTTGGACTGGTATCCAGCTACTGACGGGTCCTTGTAATATGTTGATGGACTAGTATCAAGTTACAGACGGGGCCTTGTAATGTGGTGAGGGACTAGTATCCAGTTACTGTCAGGGCCTTGTAATATGTTGATGGACTAGTATCAAGTTACGGACAGGGCCTTGTAACGTGTTGATGGACTAGTATCCAGTTACCGTCAATTCATTGTAATGTGATCATTAACTAGTATCCAGTTACTGTCAGGGCATTGTAATGTGTTAATGTACTAGTATCCAGTTACTGACGGGGCCTTGTAATGTGTTGATGTACCAGTTTCCAGCTACTGGTAACCAGTTGCTGATATATGCAGAAGAAAGGTGGCGTAACAATGTATTACTTAATGCAAGACTGTTTCGTTAAATGCGACCCTTACATCACTGATATTGACATATCACATACTCACATATTTATATCTTGAACACAGAGCAGCATTGCAATTATGCTTGAAAATTTCATCACGAAATAAAGTCTCAAAAGAATGTTGTCTTTGTAAGAAGCACGCTTATGGTTATAACAACCATCTGACACTACACTATGAAAAAGTATTACCTCTCCGAAATAACATTTTCTCATCTCTGATTAATCTACGTGATGTTGAAACGTATATAAATTTTGGAATGTTGGAAGACGACAAAATGTTGTCAACACTCCAAGGTGCAGATACACAGTTCACGCGATCCCTCGTTCGGGATACATATCATGTTGTTATTTCAAACATTGCAATGACAATGTCTATCATTTGAAACCATATCTTGAGTTTGCATTTTAATGGAGACACTCTGCACACAAGTGACGCCATCCCTTTGTGAATGTTTGATTATATATCTGTACATATCAATTGTCAACTATGAATGACATTGTGCTGTATGTAAATACTAATGTGTTTTATGTTTGAGGGAATTCATGTATCAATAATTTTCGGATTGATTTCTGGAGAAAATAAAGAATCTCTCTGTTTATTGACCTTCTGCAGTGTCCAGATTTCCATGATAAGACTTATGTAACTGTATAATGGGCCTGTGGACCCTTTATTGAATGTGCTTCACACATTTAACCCATGTGGGGTATCAAACCCGGGTCGTCGGCGTGACGAGCAAACGCTTTTACCACTAGACTACCCCACCGCTCCAGCTACTGGGAGGACATTGTAATGTGGTGATGTACTACTATCCAGGTTTGATTGATTGAGTGAGTGAGTATGATTTTACGCCGCTTTTAGCAATATTCAAGCAATATCACGGCGGGGGACACCAGAAATGGGTTTCACACATTGTACCCATGTGGCGAATCGACTGACTGACTGAGTTTAGTTTTACGCCGCTTTTAGCAATATTCCAGCAACATCACGGCGGGGGACACCAGAAATGGGCTTCACACATTGTGCCCATGTGGGGAATCGAACCCGGGTCTTCGGCGTGACGAGCCAACGCTTTAACCACTAGGCTACCCCACCGCCCCTCCAGTTATGATATCAAGTTACTGATAGAGCTTTGTAATGTGATGGTGAACTAGTAGTCTCCTGTTACTAATATCCAGTTACTGACAGGTCATTCTAGTATGCTAAATGGTGGTTTACGTGTTTTGGGATATATTTTGGACGACGTCAGATGGTGATTTACTTGCTTTTAGACATGTGGTTTACAATATTATAGTATTATATTGTATTTCATTGCTATAATGATACATGTTGGACAATGCTAGATGGTGTTTTACTTTTATCAAGATATGTTTTGGACACTGTTTTAAGACGGTTGGCTGATATTAAGATACGAGGTGGATAATGTTATTAGATGGTTCACCGATATTTAGATACGTTGGACAATGTCAGATGGTCATCCTGATGAAGGGGCAAGTATTATCTCTGAAACGTCGTGATACAAAATAAAAAAGTTGTTATCCATAATACGTCATGTATTCATGTTAATGCTAGATGGTATTTTACTGTTATTTATATTTGTTTTGGACAATGTTTGAAGACAGTTTATACAGTTGATATTTGATTGACGATATTATAGGATGGTGGTTTGCTTGCTTGATTTTATAGATATGTGTTGCAGCTGTTTTGTGTTATTATGGTGGTTCACACATATTTAGATATGTGTTGGACAATGCTATGCTAGCTGCTGTTTTGTGGACAACTTGCTTATAGACATGTGTTGGACAATGCTAGCTGTTTTGTAACTTGCTTATAGACATGTGTTGGACAATGCTAGCTGTTTTGTACTTGCTTATAGACATGTGTTGGACAATGCTAGCTGTTTTGTACTTGCTTATAGACATGTGTTGGACAATGCTAGCTGTTTTGTACTTGCTTATAGACATGTGTTGGACAATGCTAGCTGTTTTGCTGTTTTGTAACTTGCTTATAGACATGTGTTGGACAATGCTAGCTGTTTTGTACTTGCTTATAGACATGTGTTGGACAATGCTAGCTGTTTTGTACTTGCTTATAGACATGTGTTGGACAATGCTAGCTGTTTTGTAACTTGCTTATAGACATGTGTTGGACAATGCTAGCTGTTTTGTATTTGTTTTGTACTTGCTTATAGACATGTGTTGGACAATGCTAGCTGTTTTGTAATTTGCTTATAGACATGTGTTGGACAATGCTAGCTGTTTTGTACTTGCTTATAGACATGTGTTGGACAATGCTAGCTGTTTTGTACTTGCTTATAGACATGTGTTGGACAATGCTAGCTGTTTTGTACTTGCTTATAGACATGTGTTGGACAATGCTAGCTGTTTTGTACTTGCTTATAGACATGTGTTGGACAATGCTAGCTGTTTTGTACTTGCTTATAGACATGTGTTGGACAATGCTAGCTGTTTTGTACTTGCTTATAGACATGTGTTGGACAATGCTAGCTGTTTTGTACTTGCTTATAGACATGTGTTGGACAATGCTAGCTGTTTTGTACTTTGCTTATAGACATGTGTTGGACAATGCTAGCTGTTTTGTAACTTGCTTATAGATATGTGTTGGACAATGCTAGCTGTTTTGTACTTGCTTATAGACATGTGTTGGACAATGCTAGCTGTTTTGTACTTGCTTATAGACATGTGTTGGACAATGCTAGCTGTTTTGTACTTGCTTATAGACATGTGTTGGACAAATGCTAGCTGCTTTTGTACTTGCTTATAGACATGTGTTGGACAATGCTAGCTGTTTTGTACTTGCTTATAGACATGTGTTGGACAATGCTAGCTGTTTTGTACTTGCTTATAGACATGTGTTGGACAATGCTATGCTTATAGACATGTGTTGGACAATGCTAGCTTTTGTACTTGCTTATAGACATGTGTTGGACAATGCTAGCTGTTTTGTACTTGCTTATAGACATGTGTTGGACAATGCTAGCTGTTTTGTACTTGCTTATAGACATGTGTTGGACAATGCTAGCTGTTTTGTACTTGCTAGACATGTGTTGGACAATGCTAGCTGTTTTGTACTTGCTTATAGACATGTGTTGGACAATGCTAGCTGTTTTGTACTTGCTTATAGACATGTGTTGGACAATGCTAGCTGTTTTGTACTTGCTTATAGACATGTGTTGGACAATGCTAGCTGTTTTGTACTTGCTTATAGACATGTGTTGGACAATGCTAGCTGTTTTGTACTTGCTTATAGACATGTGTTGGACAATGCTAGCTGTTTTGTACTTGCTTATAGACATGTGTTGGACAATGCTAGCTGTTTTGTACTTGCTTGCTTATAGACATGTGTTGGACAATGCTAGCTGTTTTGTACTTGCTTATAGACATGTGTTGGACAATGCTAGCTGTTTTGTACTTGCTTATAGACATGTGTTGGACAATGCTAGCTGTTTTGTACTTGCTTATAGACATGTGTTGGACAATGCTAGCTGTTTTGTACTTGCTTATAGACATGTGTTGGACAATGCTAGCTGTTTTGTACTTGCTTATAGACATGTGTTGGACAATGTTGTTTTGTACTTGCTTATAGACATGTGTTGACAATGCTAGCTGTTTTGTACTTGCTTATAGACATGTGTTGGACAATGCTAGCTGTTTTGTACTTGCTTATAGATATGTGTTGGACAATGCTAGCTGTTTTGTACTTGCTTATAGACATGTGTTGGACAATGCTAGCTGTTTTGTACTTGCTTATAGACATGTGTTGGACAATGCTCGATGGTGTTTTTCAATGTTTTCAGACGGTTTACGGGTTTTAGATATGTGTTAGTCAGTGATATATTGTGGTTTACTGATAGAAATGTGTTTGACAATGCTAGATGGGGTTTTACCTATTTTTTTAGATATGTGTCGGATATTTGGTGGTATTAAGATTATATGTGACAGTGCTATGTGGATACACTTAATTGATTGTTTCATTAAGGATCTTGGTATGAGTAACATGTCAAATAATGCCGACTATCAGACCAGGAGGTCGCGCGAGGAACCCATGTGTCCAAACTATTCATCAGAACCAGCAACAGTTGACATGACTCATGCATATTTCTCGTCTCTACTGGATTCCATAGCTCTTACAAAGGGAGATATGTTGATCGGTTCAGCAAATGTACCATCAGCTCACTGCATCAAGGATCAACCATTATCCCTGCCACAATCAAGTAATGCCTTTCTATATATTCACTATATTAACAGAAAGTATTTGAGACAAGTTGCACTGCACCGTGTGGATTCTAAACCTCAAAGAATTTAATTTTGCAATTTCAGAAAAACGCCAAGATAATTTGTGTGAAAGTATTTTATTTTCAATTCAGTGAAATGTTGGAATGCTGCATATTTGTGACAGAAGTTAGCACCCCCATGTTAACAGATTGTTCTTCACTTCTTCCTAAAAATTTTTTTTATGCATACGAATCGGAATTTCTTATCGAAATGGCTGATAAGAAGTTAAAATATATCGATGATCTGACTTCACTCTAATGGCCAAATACCTTCTACTGGTTTAACCTATGTGAACTTAACATATATTTTCTGACTGAAATTCTGACATTGTGTTAATAGGTTTTGTTATAATGGCCTCGTTATAGGTCGAAAGTCACTCTTATTGATCTGAGGCAGACTGTATTGGCGCGAGGCAATCGTCGTGTGATTACAATGGCTGAAATGCAGTTTCGTGCAAAAGCTGTACTTGCCCTTCAAATCTCGCATTGCCCCGTTAAAACCGTATTGGTCCCCCACTTTGGTGCTTCCATATGATGCAGACCAAATTTAGTATATTACGGACTGACAAATTCTACTATTTGTTGTGGTGGTAAAGCAAGTGTGGCTAATATCAAGAAACGGTGTACATGCAGTGTAAACATTGTGATCGAACTGACGTAACTGGTTTTTTATAAGAAAATTGAATTCTGTGTCGACCATGACTGACTGACTGAGTTTGGTTTTACGCCGCTTTTAGAAATATTCTAGCAACATCACGGCGGGGGACACCAGAAATGGGCTGCACACATTGTACCCATGTGGGGATTCGAACCCGGGTCTTCGGCGTGACGAGCCAACGCTTTAACCATTAGGCTACCCCACCGCCCCTTGTCGACCATGAACTAAAACACCGTATGCTATCACCTGTACATCACTGTTTTTCTCTTTTATTGGTGCAATACTGAGAATAAAGGCTTTCCCATTGGCTCATAATACTGATTTAATGTATCTTGTGTTACCGCCTTACAATATACACGAAGCGGCTAAAATAAAGCGACAAGACGGTATTTTTCTCTTATTGTTTATTAAGACGAAACATAGTAGAGAGATTATTTCAAAAAAACAATATTTCAAACATGAAAGGAAAACTTCTTTTCTAACAGATCATTTTCATATCGCACATATTTGTAATTCAGAATAAGGACCATGTCGACCTGGGTCAAACCATCCTTGTATCCTGACATGGATATTGTGATTATAATGAGCTATTTTGAGATATTATATTTCCGTTTAAGCATTTGCATGAGAGATATGTAAATGATTATCTGAGACCATGCAAATAACAGTCGCAACTGATATTTGCAGTGATTTTTGTAAAACGGCAAAACCGGGTCAGAAAACGAATTCCTGAGAATTAAACGGCCTTTGGATTTAGAATATTGATTTCCCTAATCTCTTTTAGCAATTGCTTGCCAAATCTGAGAAATATTTCTCGTATTACATAATAAATCACTGGCGTATAAAGCGAACGTCTGCATAACGGAGAACAGGGACAGCCGACTTCAAGAACTGCTAAATATTTGCAAATTGTAATTGTTTAAAGACACCAGACCAACATGGGGCAGGACAGAGATGTGTTCAGTAAACCATTGTTCTTTACAAATCTTGGAAATCTGTGAAATTCGTCCTCTGATTACCGAGGTGGCGTTATGTTTGTATGGACCCTCCATCAGCTTACATTTGACGTGGCGGCATCTGGGAAACATGCGCTGTTGTAAGCTTGGGGAAGGGGTAAAAACCACGCAAACAAACACCAATGTTAGCAATCTGCATATGGATTACACGGGTACGCGGGGAGAAGTGGATTTTATTGCTGTAATCCGGTGTTAAGAAGCTAGTGTTACAGAACTGCACGCTGTGCAGAAAACCGTGCAGAAAGCGTTGTCACCTCACCCTCAACTAATTAGAAGAGGGGGGACATGGTTGTGTCTGATTGTCTGTCATTTACACGAGACATTAACACAGAGGCTTAGTTCCCAAGTGTTCATAGGGTAAGAGCATGTTCGGGGATTACTCCACTAGACCCATAATAGAGGAGATTAGGCATACTGTCTCGATAAAAACCCATAGTGCTCAATATACAATGTACAATAATTTGCGTGATTAACTATATGGTATCTAGAGTGTTTACAATGTAACTATTGTCCTGAGCAATTTAATCTTTCCTGGGTGTGCATGGACAAACAAATATCGTCCTTCTGTTGCATTTATAGTACAGAAACCGTGATACGCCGAACCTACTGAAATAATGCATTCACATTGCCTGTTCTCCTGTATATCTCAGAATTACAGTTAACGGATTTCATCTGACCTTAAGAATTATCTTGCCAGAATACTGAGTAAGATATCAGATTTCCTGATGTTCGAAAATACTAACTGCAGGCGAAACAAGATTTGTCCTGGTGAACCAAAATCGGTGTGCTTGGTCGAGGTTTAGGCAGAGTTAGTCGCATCAGTGATACTTCTCCTTATTAAGCTGCCTCATTGACACAGAGTCGGGACACTGTCCGGAAACCACTTGGCGTTTGTAGCTGAAGACAACAGATTGAAGATAAAAACATGGAAATATTTAATTTACAGTTGTCAGTTGATTCATCTGTAAGGACTTTGGCTGTTTTCAATTCAAATCTTGAATGGGACAAAAAATTCCTGTGAAATGTTCCTTTTTCCAAAGAGAAAATACCTGCTTGGGTAGAGCTTCACGGAAGACTCTTTGATGAGAGGCAAACAGGCTGCGTGTTATTCCACGTGAATTAGTTGTACAACTCTGTAAAACTGATACGTGTGACATATATGTTGTTCCCGTTTCCCCCTCAAACAATATCGCTCTTTGTATGCAGCAGCATCCCCAGCCGGTTACTCATCCCGCGCTGCAAAAAAAACAAGTATCAACAAGAACATCTTTAGAACAAAACTCTTAAAATACCAATGTTAGAAAATCAAAATTCAAGATGAGACCAGCGAATGTTTGGGAAATTTAACTCAAGGAGACGACCGAATATAGGAGGAATATCAAACTTTGAAACTTCTTTAGCCAGTTCAAACTGTTCGCAACACTGAGGCCGTCTCGCTGGCTCAAAATCCATCGATTAAGAGTTTAGTCAAGGTTTTGTTCGACAAAACTCTGTGTAAGAATTCTGAGGTGATTTCAGTGGTGAGTGTAGTAGCATCCATCTTCATAGGGAGTTCATACTTGAGGTAGAGAGTGGGAACTAACTGGATGGGGTACCACCATGATATCTGTTAGGCCGCCAGACCGCACCTCCAGACTGAGCCCTACCTGGGATTAAAATACTTAACCGCTCATCTTGGGGCACGCTGACATTTTCTTTTATATTTGTTGATTTTTATCCTTGCTTCGTTTGATGATATTTATTTTAGGCACTTTTGCTCCTGTTTTGGAATGTTTATACGGCCGTGTTATAAAGAGCATCTGCTTATGAAGAAGTTAATACAAATACAGCAATGCTACAAATGATTAATAACTGGGAATGTTAAAACACACCAAGTCTGTTAATAAGCGATGTGATAGATCAATGGAAAAGTAATATTTAATCCAAAAACAGTGTGACATTAATGGTAATTACAAAGATGTGTTGATAATATATTATGTATTTAGTATTTTATAATATACTACTCACACTTTGCTAAGGATCACAAAAATTCGCAACTTTACTTAAACGTAGATTTATAATTTGAAATTGTATCCATTTAAAACTGGATAAATAATGATATGGTAACACATCTTTGGGAAAACAGCCACTTTAAGCTAACCATATGCACTTGATACATGTGTAACCATAAAAATGGTTTTCATGGCACCAATCAACCATTTTGCAAATCATGGCACGGGTCAATGACAAGTACACAACGCCTGTCAATAGTAGGTATGGGATCCACAAAATGTAGTGACATACTGAAACTTTGGATCCATGCTTACAATAGTTTAAGATATTTAAACCAAATTTGACCCATGTTTTCTGTTGAATCAATGATTTGATCCATAGCAAAGCGTGTATATTATAGTTTACTTGTGTTTAACAGAACACTGTACTTGTATTTGTTCTATTTTTGAACAGCTTTGCATTAAATTTGGTTATTGATACATTGATGACATTAATACCAGTAATAGTGTATTTACATAATATTACATGTATTAAATACTATGATATTAATTCTATTAAAATGCATAAATATTTATTTGTTATTTACATATATATTTTTGTAATACGTTCTTCATGCACCAGAATAAATATGAAGGTTTACCAGTATTTCTGTAGTCGTATAGTTACAATGTAAAAAGAAGGTCTACCGGGAACCGTTGAGGTTATTTACTGTAACGGGTTTTATGTAACACGTGTATTTGCTCATTCCGTTTAAAAGTGTCACGTGGTTGTTTCCAGGTTCAGACCATATAGCTGACTATATTATAGTTCGCTAACAGCTGCCTCACATTGGTAGAATATAGATACGTTCATGTAATGGTTTTGACATTTGACTTTTAATTATATACTATGATACCATTTTATCAGCGAGTTGAAAGGGGAGGGATGTTCAACGAACACATAACTTACTTCCTGTGTCCGTCTTTACCGGTCATGTATGACTTCTTTAATTGAGTGGCATTTAGAAGCTAGTATGATGAACGATTTTTGATGGAGGTGAGGTGAGGTAAAAATGGGTTTTTAACGTCGTGCTTGAGAATATTTTGCTCACATGACGACGTGCATGCATGTGTATGTGTATGTGCGGCTGCTTGTACTAGCCCAGACTTGAGCTGGTTTTATAGTGCTAGCCGACTGAGATACCATGCTGCAGTGAAGCATGAATACCCCACTCAGACACATTATACTGACTCCGAGCCGACCAGTCCTTGTTGTACCCTTTAATGCCGAGCGCCAGGCAGGGACCAACAAGTACCATATTTTAACGTCTTTTGGTATGACGCGGTCGGGGATCGAACCCGCGACCTTCCGCTCTCCGGGCGGACACTCTAACCACTACACCACGGAGATGGATAGACAACTTCTTGATTGTATTGGATGCGACGTATCGGTGTAGACTGGTTTGATAACGATATAAGCATCCACATACAATCATAGCATCAATTGCAATAAGAAGTTGTCTATCCATAACAAAATCGTTCCTGTTGGTCATGTGTGGCCATATACTGATGCTTAATCTACATTGATCCTGCCTACAATAGAGCACATACTTGTTTAGAAGTCATCAATATGATTATTGCATGGTAAAATCGTCTCACACAAAGTCCTGTTTTTATATTAAAAAAATATATATGTTCGCTTTGATGGGTCATTGTATCCTGCATTAGACTGTTAATCGACTGTCTGCCTTGTCAGTTATGTACTTTGGTGGAAATACTAATAAAGTAAATTGAAAAAAACCCGTTAATGTTAATGAATCAGGTTTGAAATATTTACTTCAGGTGTCAACGTGATTAGCATTGAACTAACATTTCTTCATTTCACAATTGTCAGTTTATTCGGCTTTGGGCGATAGAATGTCAAAGGTAGGTCTTTCACATTATAACATCGGCAGTTGGCGCTGTACACGTGTCATGTTTCCTTTCAAATGTCCTGGGATGCTGAAATTGTTATTTGTTTGCACCAAAGCAAGCCTTTAATGTTTAAATTCCCTACATCTACCTTTCAGAATAACTTGTTTAAATACCAGCTGCCTAAAGACGTATAGCGTGTTGGCCAAAGTAAAACACAACATAGAAGCTACCCTTTGTGGACATATGTACATATTATTTGTATGGATGCTTCGCGAATGTAAAAGAGACCTTGCTGTGAATTGCTTCTTTGTGACGCATCTGAGAAGTGCATGGCTTATGTAACGAGACAAGCTTGGTCAACAGAATATGTTCACACCTCTAGAGCTGTCAATATTAGGCAGAACTAAAAATAACTGGAACTCAGATGCGAACCACATGAAAGGCATGACACCGTGACATGCTGTGGCGGATGTCATATCGTAGTCCACGACGCCGTGACGTGGACAATGTCCTGTATGTCTAGATGATGTCTTGGTACATGCTTGTGGCGTAGTAACTATTAATGTGTAGGTAACGCTGATGGGCGTGGTGAGGAACTCATAAGAGATATTAACATCCAACATTATACTTAAATTTTAATTCCGGCAATATGGAATGGACGTGTCACACGCGTCGCCTTGTCCTAAATACCTGTTGTCACAACGTTATGCATATAGTGCAACTATTTCTCAAATAATACCGTTTCTTTAACATGCATGGGTTCCTTCATCTATCCCTGCTGATGGTGGAAGTCAATATCTAACCTCCTTTATTGAGAAAACCTCCATCAACCCCCAACACAGGAAGAAATTATTTTATCATCACTTGCGGTTCACGCAGTTGGTGTCTTATCATTGTCCTGTTGTCTGCTACATCAGTATGGACCATAGGGTTGTCACGTGAGAATGTAAAGATTGAGTATTGTTTATTTCTTCTGAGTATTTATGAAATATATACTCTATACGTTTACTCTACTTTCTTTTTAAGAAGCTAACATATGTTTGAATTAGAAGACGATTGACCATCAGATAAATGTATCACAAATACTCACAGATCTAGAGAAACTAAAGAATTTGCATCTAAAAATACATTGCAACTCGTCAGTAATTGCTGGAGTGCTTAACTGCCGTGTTCTTTTGGAATCCGGGCGAGAAATTTCCACAGCGTTATTAGGATAAGATATTCTGAACTTCCGGACAATAGATAAACGATGGTAAATTGAAACATCCTTCACACAACGTGTACGTATTACATATATGTAGGCTCAAGACGGAACACCTTTTGTTTACAGCAATATAGAATATACATTGTTATCAAGTTTGCAAATCTGCCATGGCACACATGCGTTTACCGGACAACTTCTACGCCATATCTGCTGCTACTGATATAGCAGCTCGCAACAACATTACAACGGAACCAAATAGGTTGATAAAGATAAACAAACAGAGAAAACACACGTCTCGACCAGCACTATTTCATTCATTATTATTATGATGCATCAGAGTAAATTCTGATCGAAAATGGAGGATCCATATCACTCGTTTGAACCTTTGCTATGGCATTGCTAAATCCACCATGAAAATCAAAGACATTTAAGTAAAGTTTGTGTTTGGAAGTGTTCATTTCATTTGACATCACGTGCGTATTAAGCATATTAAGAGTAGTTAAGAGACCTCCCAGAAACTTGTATTTAACAAGCATACTTATACAGGTATTTTTTGTAATATGGCAATGCATTAATATCGGGAGATATCGACAGGGAACTTTGCCCAGTTACAATGATCAATGCACGGCACATCCGTGATGTAGCTGGAAAATTGCTGGGTTTGAGGTTTAATACAAAACAAACAAAATCTTGATACTGTTTTTAGCAATTGTTTATGAAAATAATACAATGCCATATCGCTACCCCGATATTTGGAACAGCATAAACAGACAGTAATATCAAATGGCCGTAACACAGAATGTGCTGCTTTAATCAGGTTTTTCATTTCATTTTCAGACTTACATTGGCGACATCCTTGTTTTCCTCAACCCATTCAAACCTGTTGACATCTATACACACGCGGTAAGTACCTAGGGAAAGAAGAAAGGCATTTTACCTTGAAAGGTGATATGTGTGTATTTCTGTTCTTTAGTTACTTATATTGGAAAAAAAACTGTGTCTAAAATATTTTTTGAGTATCTGTTGGGCGATAGACATAACTTACTGATATTTACCAACGATCATGTCTGCTGTAATACTTAACCTAACTTAGGTATATACAGCTATAATCAAAATGAGGTATATAAAGCTCTGCATGTCGTGTGACTAGGGTGTATACAGTGTCATGCTATGTCATATAACTGGAATGTATACATTATTATGACATCTCATCTAACTATGATGTATACCGTGTTATGATATGCTTTTTAACTGGAAAGTATACATTATTATGATTATGTCATTTAACTGGAACGTATACATTATTAAGATATGCTATGATATGTGATCTAACTGTGATCATGTATAAAGCTATGTGATCTAACTGGGATGTATAAAGCTATGATATGTGATCTAACTGGGATCATGTATAAAGCTATGTGATCTAACTGGGATGTATAAAGCTATGATATGTGATCTAACTGGGATCATGTATAAAGCTATGTGATCTAACTGGGATGTATAAAGCTATGATATGTGATCTAACTGGGATCATGTATAAAGCTATGATATGTGATCTAACTGGGATCATGTATAAAGCTATGATATGTGATCTAACTGGGATGTATAAAGCTATGATATGTGATCTAACTGGGATCATGTATAAAGCTATGATATGTGATCTAACTGGGATCTATGATATAAAGTATATCTAGCTATGATATGTGATCTAACTGGGATCATGTATAAAGCTATGATATGTGATCTAACTGGGATGTATGAAGCTATGATATGTGATCTAACTGGGATGTATAAAGCTATGATATGTGATCTCACTTCGGTATATACAGCTATAATCAAAATGAGGTATATAAGACTTTGTATGTCGTGTGACTAGAGTGTATACAGTGTCATGCTATGTCGTATAACTGGAATGTATACATTGTTATGATTATGTCATTTAACTGGAATGTATACTTTATTACGATATGTCTTCTAACTATGATGTATACAGTGTTATGATATGTCATTTACCCTGAAATGTATACAGTGTTATGATTATGTCATTTAACTGGAATGTATACATTATCATGACATCTCATCTAACTATGATGTATACAGTGTTATGATATGCTATTTAACTGGAATGGATACATTATTATGATATGCTATGATATGTGATCTGGGATGTATAAAGCTGCGATATGTGATCTAACTGGGATGTATAAAGCTATGATATGTGATCTAACTGGGATGCATAAAGCTATGATATGTGATCTAACTGGGATGTATAAAGTTATAATATGTGATCTAACTGGGATGCATAAAACTATGATATGTGATCTAACTGGGATGTATAAAGCTATGATATGTGATCTAACTGGGATGTATAAAGTTATAATATGTGATCTAACTGGGATGCATAAAACTATGATATGTGATCTAACTGGGATGTATAAAGGTATGATATGTGATCTAACTGGGATGCATATAGCTATGTTATGTGATCTAACTGGGGAGTATTAAGCAATGCTATATATATCCATCGGGGTCTATACAGTGTATCAGGCGTATTTTCTGCCACTTTGTAGGTATTCAAGGCAACAGTGGCGTCATAGTCATTCAGGTCACTTATTCATCGATGACGTACAATACGAGGTCGAAACTCGTGTATATAGGTGTACGTGTTTGTACTAGTTTTACCGGACGGAAAGGACTTATCTTAAATTTATTTAGCTATAATAGTTGTATAGCATGTACAGATGTTATACTATAATTGCATCTGTTTTAGGACCACCAAAAATACAGCGATGTACAAGTCAGAGGTTTACTTAAACCTCATATGTTCTGGATCGCTGACGATGCACATAAGCGTATGCTCCGCACGCGAAGGCCGCAATGCATTGTGGTCAGCGGAGAATCCGGTTCCGGGAAGACAGAAAGCGTGAAGCACACTATCAGCCACATCACACATAAGAGCGGCAGCATTCATCCCTTCCTGGATGTCAAGATCAATGAGGTATATGATGTATTTACTGAAGGTGCGGCTGGCAAAATCGTCAGTGACGCCCAATACCGTGGGTTCGAATCCCAGATTCTCCATGACTGTTTCTACGTATGTCAGCACTATACCCCTGACAGAGAGTTTGACCAAACTGAACGTATAGACCCCACAGCAATCAGGATGTCTTCCAGCATGAAGCTCACATCTTTGTAGATAACATACTGGTCAAAACGGTTTAAAACCCTATTCACTGGAGTGAAACAGAACTACATCTATAAAAGAAACTATATACATTTTACACAGTCACTATAGTAAATAATAGTTAGTAAGTAGGCATGCATGGGTATTATGTGTGGATCCTATTTCGCTGGTCTCCCGAAGTCATATATACCCATACTCTCCCACTACTACATCGGGTTATCACCAAGTTTTAAATCATCACAAATCATGCTGCACAAAATCAGGTGAAAACGTATCTGTATCAGGTGGGAGAGGTTCTTATTTTCTTCGTTTAAATTAATCTTGTTGTTTTGTTTACACATTCACGGGAGGTTCTGTAAAACTTCAGTTACATTTAGTGTAATTTTCTTCATAATGAGACTTCTACAGACTCGGTGCCGCCAGACCTTTGTGGCATTGAGTATCGCGTATATATCACGTGACAAGTGTTTCCTGTGTGAGAAGACATCTTTGCTGCTGTTGGTAGAGATGAAAGTCTTCCGATATCACAAAAATGATGCCTGTTTATGAACAAACAAAAGCATATTTTAGATTTGTTTATCTGTTCTTAAGATTACGAAAGATCTCGGCTGCAATTGTTGGAACGCAACAAGCCTATTATCGCGGAGTGCGGAAAGTGAAATGAAGGGTTATTTTTCACTCTGATCAATAAATGACGGCCACTGAGTCTGTCGAGCCACAGTAAACAAACATAAAATTATCAATCTAAGGTTCCTCTTCATTCTGTGGTATCGATTTTAAATTCCTAAACCCATCTCTTTTGCTGCCATTTTTAATCTCTTCCGGTAAAGGTCATCACATGACTTAGTACCCATCTGAATCCCTCACGTGCTCATGAGCGCGAGCAACATTAGATATTTTAGTGTCTCTATAAATAGCTCCAGATCTCAGCCAATCAATGTGTTTGTTGCAGGTGAACCCGTTACTGGAAGCCTTTGGAAATGCGCAGACTGCCATGAACGATAACTCGAGTCGCTTCGGCAAATATTTGGAGTTGAAATTCACGGCCGATGGCAATATGGCAGGAGGTAGGCTAATGCTAGGATGTTGGACTATTACAAAAATAAACAGAGATTCATAACTCATAACAGTGTGTTAGTTCACGTGTGTGATGTCCCTCGACCCCGCAGCCACCTTTAATTCCACGAGGACATGTTATTTCCGCCACGAGACAATACTCCCGAGATTTAGATGTTTTAAGAATTAAATTATCTGGATTTATTGCAGTGGATTTCAGTTCAAGTGCGTGTGATCCAAGGCGTCTTGCCAGTTTTGCTTAAGTACTTGGAAACTCTGTGAGAGAGGTTTGAGACTAACCTGAGTTTGTCAAAAAGTATCCCGTCCAGATAGTTTCCATATTTGCCGAATCTTCCCTTCGTCATCAGCACCTTCGGTTATACATGGATATTCACAGAACAGTATATCACACGGAATGCATTGTTGGAGATATATCTATTTAAAGCTGATAATTGATTAAAAAATCAATGTTTCTTTAACAACTCAGCGAATGACATGCAGGTATATCATTTTTAGGATACTGTTAGGAGAATATCAAAATCCTTTATACGGGTTTACAATATATAAACCCATCTACTATAGAACCCAGTTTTGGCCTCACCTTGTGTTCAGCACCTATGCTTTGTGACAGGAATACCACACTGGACTCAGTGAGAGACGATAATATCGTGTTGTAGGACATATACTAGTCAACTGGAGAGTCGAAAATAGAAAGGCATATATATTTTTGTATTCTTTACACACACTTCAAAGGTAGACTTTCCATATGGTTGATATTCAGAACGTATGTATGTAGTATTTTGACCATGTAATGGAAAATATATTAATCTATATATTTGAAAATATAGAAAAACACTTTTTTTATCTGTTATTATACGGTCTTACCCTCATGTGGTTCTATGCCGTTATTATGTAACATAATATATTATCAGTGCGTACTTACATATCACAATATATAGTCCTTTTTTCATAACTTTATTTCTTTTCATCGGTACATGTTTTACAATAAATGGATAGTTCATAGTTCAATACACATGGTATTTAATCAAAATGGGTATGACAATTCAGGAGCTGATAGTTATGGCTTTTACAGATGTATTGCTCAGGGAAATAGGCAATGAATTGAATTGACCAGTATTTCATGAATTTGGTGTAATCTCAAGTTAAGGATGAGATATATTTGTCTGTATGATATGTATTGGCTATATCTCTTTTGATATATTGGAAATGTGGTGGTCGTTTCGATAGTTTACATTTAAAAATGTTGAATTTAGCTGTATTTATGATCATCACGTGCTCATGAGCGCGAGCAACATTAGATATTTTAGTGTCTCTATAAATAGCTCCAGATCTCAGCCAATCAATGTGTTTGTTGCAGGTGAACCCGTTACTGGAAGCCTTTGGAAATGCGCAGACTGCCATGAACGATAACTCGAGTCGCTTCGGCAAATATTTGGAGTTGAAATTCACGGCCGATGGCAATATGGCAGGAGGTAGGCTAATGCTAGGATGTTGGACTATTACAAAAATAAACAGAGAGATTCATAACTCATAACAGTGTGTTAGTTCACGTGTGTGATGTCCCTCGACCCCGCAGCCACCTTTAATTCCACGAGGACATGTTATTTCCGCCACGAGACAATACTCCCGAGATTTAGATGTTTTAAGAATTAAATTATCTGGATTTATTGCAGTGGATTTCAGTTCAAGTGCGTGATGTGAAGGCGTCTTGCCCATTTTGCTTAAGTACTTGGAAACTCTGTGAGAGAAGTTTGAGAACAACCTTAGTTTGTCAGAAAGTATCCCGTCCAGACAGTTTCCATATTTGCCGAATCTTCCCTTCATCATCAGCACCTTCGGTTATACATGGATATTCACAGAACAGTATATCACACGGAATGCATTGTTGGAGATATCTATTTAAAGCTGATAATTGATTAAAAAAATCAATGTTTCTGTAACAACTCAGCGAATGACATGCAGGCATATCATTTTTTAGGATACTGTTAGGAGAATATCAAAATCCTTTTATACGGGTTTACAATATATAAACCCATCTACTATAGAACCCAGTTTTGGCCCTCACCTTGTGTTCAGCACCTATGCTGTGTGATAGGAATACCACACTGGACCCAGTGAGAGACGATAATATCGTGTTGTAGGACATATACTAGTCAACTGGAGAGTCGAAAATAGAAAGGCATATATATTTTGTATTCTTTACACACACTTCAAAGGTAGACTTTCCATATGGTTGATATTCAGAACGTATGTATGTAGTATTTTGACCATGTAATGGAAAATATATTAATCTATACATTTGAAAATATAGAAAAACACTGTTTTGTATCTGTTATTATACGGTCTTACCCTCATGTGGTTCTATGTCGTTATTATGTTACATAATATATTATCAGTGCGTACTAACATATCACAATATATAGTCCTTTTCATAACTTTATTTCTTTTCATCGGTACATGTTGTACAATAAATGGATAGTTCATAGTTCAATACACATGGTATTTAATCAAAATGGGTATGACAATTCAGGAGCTGATAGTTATGGCTTTTACAGATGTATTGCTCAGGGAAATAGGCAATGAATTGAATTGACCAGTATTTCATGAATTTGGTGTAATCTCAAGTTAAGGATGAGATATATTTGTCTGTATGATATGTATTGGCTATATCTCTTTTGATATATTGGAAATGTGGTGGTCGTTTCGATAGTTTACATTTAAAAATGTTGAATTTAGCTGTATTTATGATCAGACTTACAACATCATTTCGATTTTCATAATAGCCAAATAGGATATGTTGTTTGGTAAAATCTAGTTTTATTCCTGTTTTCTGCTCGATCCAATCTTCTAGTTCTCTCCAGATATGGCCAACTTATGTACATTCGTAAAAGAGGTGTGTCACTTTTTAGTCACATTTATTATTGGTCGTATATTTAATTTTATGTAGGAGGCCGTTCGTGGGTAGTATTCTGTAAATGATGCTGTGTTGATATGGAAACACACACTCGTTTTAAACTATCTTTATGGTACACATTCAATTGGTGTCCACGTTTCAGCTCTTCTTCCTGTAAAGTAAACGGTATTAGTGCTGAGGAGGGTGTCGCAATGCAAACTGCGTAGAATACATTAGTGATTCAACACAGACACTGACTACATACTGAAACAGTGTTATGTAAGTGGTGATGTAAACTGTTGTACATACTAAAACAGTGTTATGTAAGTGGTGATGTAAACTGTTGTACATACTAAAACAGTGTTATGTAAGTGGTGATGTAAACTGTTGTACATACTAAAACAGTGTTATGTAAGTGGTGATGTAAACTGTTGTACATACTAAAACAGTGTTATGTAAGTGGTGATGTAAATGTAATTCAGTGTTATGTAAGTGGTGATGTAAACTGCTGTACATACTAATTCAGTGTTATGTAAGTGGTGATGTAAACTGTTGTACATACTAATTCAGTGTTATGTAAGTGGTGATGTAAACTGTTGTACATACTAAAACAGTGTGGTGATGTAAGTGTTATGTAAGTGGTGATGCAAACTGCTGTACATACTAAAACAGTGTTATGTAAGTGGTGATGTAAACTGTTGTACATACTAAAACAGTGTTATGTAAGTAGTGTGATGTAAACTGTTGTACATACTAAAACAGTGCTATAAACTGTTGTACATACTAAAACAGTGATGTAAACTGACTAAAACATGTAATCTGCTGTACATATACTAAAACAGTGCTATGTAAGTGTGACAAACTGTTGTACATACTAAAACAGTGTTATGTAAGTGGTGATGTAAACTGTTGTACACTAAAACACTAAAAAGTGGTGTTAAACTGTTGTACATACTAAAACAGTGTAAGTGGTGATGTAAACTGCTGTACTTACTAAAACAGTGTTATGTAAGTGGTGATGTAAACTGTTGTACATACTGAAAACAGTGTACATATATAAAGTGGTGATGTAAGTGGTGATGTAAACTGTTGTACATACTAAAACAGTGTAATGTAAGTGGTGATGTATGTGTACACACTAAGTGATGATGTAAACTGTTGTACATACTAAAAACAGTGCTATGTAAGTGGTGATGTAAACTGTTGTACATACTAAAACAGTGTTATGTAAGTGGTGATGTAAACTGTTGTACATACTAAAACAGTGTTATGTAAGTGGTGATGTAAA
Source organism: Haliotis rubra (assembly GCF_003918875.1). Taxonomy (NCBI): domain Eukaryota; kingdom Metazoa; phylum Mollusca; class Gastropoda; order Lepetellida; family Haliotidae; genus Haliotis; species Haliotis rubra. The sequence continues at coordinate 1,882,044 of NW_025767235.1, forward strand.
CTGTTGTACACATACTAAAACAGTGTTATGTAAGTGGTGATGTAAACTGTTGTACATACTAAAACAGTGTTATGTAAGTGGTGATGTAAACTGTTGTACATACTAAAACAGTGTTATGTAAGTGGTGATGTAAACTGTTGTACATACTAAAACAGTGTTATGTAAGTGGTGATGTAAACTGTTGTACATGCTAAAACAGTGCTATGTAAGTGATGATGTAAACTGTTGTACATACTAAAACAGTGTTATGTAAGTGGTGATGTAAACTGTTGTACATACTAAAACAGTGTTATGTAAGTGGTGATGTAAACTGTTGTACATACTAAAACAGTGTTATGTAAGTGGTGATGTAAACTGTTGTACATGCTAAAACATGTAACTACAAAACAGTGTTATGTAAGTGGTGATGTAAACTGTTGTACATACTAAAACAGTGTTATGTAAGTGGTGATGTAAACTGTTGTACATACTAAAACAGTGTTATGTAAGTGGTGATGTAAACTGTTGTACATACTAAAACAGTGTTATGTAAGTGGTGATGTAAACTGTTGTACATACTAAAACAGTGTTATGTAAGTGGTGATGTAAACTGTTGTACACACTAAAACAGTGTTATGTAAGTGGTGATGTAAACTGTTGTACATACTAAAACAGTGTTATGTAAGTGGTGATGTAATCTGCTGTACACACTAAAACAGTGCTATGTAAGTGGTGATGTAATCTGCTGTACACACTAAAACAGTGCTATGTAAGTGGTGATGTAATCTGCTGTACACACTAAAACAGTGCTATGTAAGTGGTGATGTAATCTGCTGTACACACTAATTCAGTGTTATGCAGGTGGTGGCGTGTACTGCTCTACACACTCAGGCAGTGCTATATAAGTATGATTTGTATAATGACTGAGAAAGTGTCACATAAGTGATGATGAACGCCCCTTCCTGCCACAGCTCTGCTGCTGGACTACCTGCTGGAGAAGACTCGCGTTGTACAACAGGGACCTGGCGAGAGGAACTTCCACATCTTCTACTATCTCTTCGCTGGCATGAGCAGAGACGAACTTCGCGGGTACAGTCTCACAGCCCCGGAAGACTTCAGGTAAACCTTAAGATACAAAATGCTACTGAACACAAAATAAAAAAGTACAATATTCTCAAGAAACCCAGAGTATGTTTGTTTAACTCACTATCAAAAAGTGGTGGTACAAGGTGTTCGCGAGTAGGTGAGTGTATGCTTCGGCATCATCCGTGGCACCCGTCAACAGGTGTGTTTAGGCCAGACAATTGCTCACCTGAAATCCATAACGAGAACGTATGGTGAAGTCAAAATAGGCCTAGGGAATAGCATGGGACATCATTTTTGCTCCTTATGCGTTAAGTTTGGATATTTTCTCCACATGTCCACCATAAAACTGTTGGAAAACGTTATGGGGACTTGAAATGTTTTACCCACCCTTTGAGCAAGAGTCCTAAGACGTTGTGTGAAGTCCTCCAAGAGGAGGCTGCGCAATTGTACCTCAATAGAAATGTACAAACGGAAGGATTGAGCTGTTGGAATTGTCCTAGACAGAAAGGGAAAGATGCATGACTATTGAAAAGTTGACGTCATCATAATTTGTGGTGATTTGTTTTGTCATACTGAATAGATATAAAGTTTATTCATGGATCTAAAGAACACCGTTCTGCTGTGCTTGGTGCAGATATCATATACATGATAATAAACTCTAGGACAAATATCCGTACAAATATCCGTTATTAATTAAATTGCACGGTTAGTTAATATATACAGAAGGGGATACTCATTAATGATCTAGGTAGATGAAGGAATGTAAGCAATGGCCAAGGGCAGAGACCATGCCGACGTTGAATTTGTTGTAAATATACGATGGAACAGTCATGGCCCATATTAAACTGACCTTTGTGAAGTCAAGTTCAAACATGGCTGTACAATCCCATTATACAGACCTTGTCTTGATTTGTTCCACTGTCACATGGTCAGGTGCTGGACAGTTATTAAACACTAGATGGACTTTGTGGCTCTCAATGGCCGAGGTCACGAGGGCGCACGCGTGGTTATGGCGGTCAGCCGCCAGTGAAGTTATATTGGACCAATCGAACAAACTGGCTTTGCAGTATTTGATTTTATCACACTAAATAAATTGGAATACCTGGTTTATAAGGAACTATCAGACGGGTTCTATGTCAAGAATGGGATCACTGGAACACGATCAGGAAGAGGACAATCAATAACCCTACACGTTTTCAAACTTAAAAGTTCAAACTGCTTACACCATATTAAATACATGTAAATAACATTCTTGCCAGGGGTATTCTTGAATAAGGCGATGATGTCTCTGTTACTCAATTACAATTATCAACTATTTAAAAAAATTGCTTCACTTCACAGTTTGCAATATACGTAATGTTAAAAGGGTTCCACCAAGGTGTGGGATTTTTCAATACCAGCTTTTTCGTCTGACAAGAGATTAACCATGTAAGGCTATAAAGACATATATTTTGTACGCGATGAACACACTTTTCTTGGTTTAAACTTAGTGTTTTCATAAAGTATACTCATATACCTCACAAATATGGGTCGCATATGTATAGTATCTACTGAATAAGGCTCCTAGTATCGCAAAACGCTCAGTGCATGGGCAGTGCATGGGCGTGAACACCCCTGTACAAATAGATCCAAGGAGTGTGATCCATGTTCATTAAGAGACAACACACCCACGGGTTAAAATGTCATGGAGGAAAAAGACTTTGACTGAAATATGATCGAAGTGATATGATTTTGAATTCCTGGAATAACATTTCGATTACCTGTGTATTATACTTTTGAAATAAAAACGTTTTATTCTATTCACTTTAAAGCATGATATGACAATTTCAAATCTGAAAAAGAACTGTGGGCGTTTGATAATTGAATATTTATTTGTTTCAAATTGTCATATATAGAAACGAAATAATAACCGTGCAGTTCTTGGGATTGATTCTTTGCACCTATGTGTTTCCAAGTGTTGTAAAATAATTTTAATGTATTAATGTTCTTGTATATTAATTTAATATAAAACTTCAGCGGAAGTGAAAATTTAGATTAAATTAAAATTCCATTAACTGTGTAACAGAAATGCATACTACCAAAAGTTACTTTATATTATCCATTCTGTTTTTATAGAAACTGAATTCTTCAGTACAAACTGTTTGTGAATGTTCTGAAATCACTGTAATGACAATATGTCTTTGTTTGACATAGTTTGACGATGTTTGAATCTACGGACAACAAAATAAATATATACTCACAATACCATTTCTTCAAATACAAGTAAACCACACTTCCAGATTTCTTTCTTCATCTATGTTTCCTAACCAACAGGTGATGTGCATAGTCAGAATGTTGTTTATGTTTAGCTGCCCTGACTTAAACTCAATCGATGTCAACCGAACTGTGGTAATTATCCCAGTCTTTAACAAGCTGGTGCGAACAAGCAGCGTGTGGTGACACAGTCGTGTTTAGTTTCCCGCCAGCTGAGCCACAATGCTAAGATTGGGCTGTTTACATTTCGGGCTATGGACCTGCTAAATCATCTTTAATTAGGCTCATTAAGTGTGTTTTTGCACAGATGGAATGTGACATGGCTCGTCTTATGCAGATGCTTTTGTTTTGCTGGGTCATCAAAATTGCATTATCACCGAAAAAAAATCATTTTCCATAAATAGAATTTGTTATATCAGCAACGTAAACGAAGTTTAAAAAAACTTGAACGATAAGAAGACGAGTAAAAGTAAATTCTGGTACAACCGCCAATGTCGTAGAGATATTCACGAGTCAACAAACGAGTAGTAAATTAAAAGAAATGCAACGAACCATGGTGGATACCAGTGATCGCCATGCTGACTTGCTCAGTGGAGACATTGGCCATGGCACCAACGTTGCGGTAGACCCGTTGAGATTACATTAACAATCTGAATCCCCAGCAACTGAAGTGTGTTCTGAAATGCAATTCAATTAGTAAACAGTCTCGGTGTCTTGGTTAATTGCATGTCATCGCTACCCAAGTTGCTTTGATCGATGCTCATAATGTCAATCACTGGATTGTCTGGACCAATCTCCACAGCGTTTACAGAGCGCCGTCATATACCTAGAATATCACTGATATTAAACAACAAACTAAAATGTTGTGATAGTACACCTGGAACATATGAGTCAGCGCAGACCATATGAATGTCAGTTCAAGGAAACAGGGCATACATCATCATACACATCTATGTTCTCCACGATGTTTTTATGTCATAATTTGTTATACCCATGCCCCTTTCAATACAAATAGTGAGCGAGTGAGTTTAGTTTTACGCCGCACTCAGTAATATTCCAGCTATATTCTGTAAATTATCGAGTCTGGACCAGACAATCCAGTGATCAACAGCATGAGCATCGATCTGCGCAATTGGGAACCGATGACATGTGTCAACCAAGCCAGCGAGCCTGACCACCCGATCCCGTTAGTCGCCTCTTACGACAAGCATGGGTTTATGAAGGTTCATTCTAACCCGGACCTTCACGGGTCTTCAATACAAATAGAGTTCAGAAGGACGTACCGTTGCTGTCGATGGATAAAGTCATCATATCACCTCAAATCTTACCTGAAATCATGGAGATCACCTGGTGTTAATAATCATATTCCGCACGAAATAGATAAAAAGTTCCCAGAAAGTTGTTGTTCTCTGTTTGTACAAGCTGTCTATTGTCTAGGTGCAAGGCGAGTGTCAGGTTACCTTTCAAATCGTCCTTCCCTATGTCCACCTCCTATCCAACATCCTAACTACAAAACATTGCCCCTCTCTCTTCCTACAGAAGTTAATTATAGCGTTTCAAGTATTTACACACCATTCAATTGCAGTAAACACGGGCAGGTTGCCTTTTAGGTGTCTTATCATATGTAACAAGTAGTTCCGGCGCTGTTTCAGGATATTGAGGAACGACAACAGGAACCTGCCTGTATTCCGGAGCACACGTGACCTAGAGCAGAACAAACTCATGTTCAACAAGCAGCTCAATGTCATGAAACTCGTTGGCTTCACAGATTGGGTAAACAATAAATACTGAAAAACTCTAGAAACAACATACATTTATCCCCGAATGTTTTGCTTATTTTTTTAATGTTTGAAACTTACTCAGTAACTTGCGATTTATTGAATAAAAATGGAGTTCTCTTTTCAGGCTTTTAGGGCAAAATGTTTGGAATAATTTAAATAATAGATGTTTCAGACATCGATACCGACTCATCTCTCTGGAGTAATTGCTATGCGTGGCTGTTATGATCACAATAGCCTTGAAATAAATGAAAATGAAAGACTGCTTCACTATGACTAACAGTTGAACATGCATTTCTGTCGTTTAATTCCTGTATTTTGGTTTCTTTTCAGGAAATCACGATGATTTTCACTCTTCTCTCCGCCATATTGCACGTGACAAACATCTCGTTCGTGCGAGATGACTGTACAGAGAAAGCGCAGTTTGCAGACAAATCCAGTTTATCCATCGGTACGCCAATCGACAGAATCTAACATTGATATAATTGCCACGTAGAACTAAGATTAAATGGGTGTGAATGCTTCACAAACACCGCTTGATCTAGCTATAAATGTCGATGGATTTGTGAAGTAAATAGGCTGAAGCGTGGTTTGGAAGCAGTGGGAATGTTATTCATCCCTGAATGACAATGTATTACACTATGGAACTACTTTCAAAAGTAACTATATATCCACCTTTTTAATCTTCTCTCTCATTGCTGTTATTATGTATTCGGTAATTAGGCGATATATCATCCCAAAATAGCTCCAGCCAGATCCGGGTTAGAATTGGTCTTCAGCACCCATGCCTGTAAGAGGCGACTAAAGGGATCGGGTTGTGAGGTTCACTGATTAGGCTGACACATGTCATCGAATCCCAAATGTGTAGATCGATGCTGACGATGTCATTCACTGGATTGTCTGGTCAAGACTCGGTAATTATAGACCATATTGCTGAAATATTGCTGAAACAACAAACAAACAGCTTTGCAGACCACTGTGACGCCATTGTTATGATGGTGTTCTAATCCAATGACATCCGAATCTCTCTGCTGCTGAAGCTGTTGAGCTGCAATTGTTACACTAGCGACAGCAGATCATTACTGTTGTCAGACTGAAATGGTTAGAACATGAATCTAGGATAATACATAGAATCTCACCCTTGTCTCTCGTTATATCAAAATAATCGGTACTGAAAGTTTTGAGCTCCTTTACCATCCTCAGGGGTTTGAATTTTATCATTTTGTCTTGATATATTATCTATTATAAGTCACTGGCGTGAGAACACTTGATATAACACTTTTCCCGGAACTTACAACCTCAGGGTTTGGGAAAAAGATTATGAGAGATCAGTATGAGTTTGTTTGTATTTTGTCTTCTCTTCATTTTCTCGTCCATTGACCAGACAAAGTTGACAATTTTATAAGTGTATTTATGAGGTCTGTGTATTTATTGAAATAACTGTGTAATAGACCTTGATAATAAACCTTCCTGAATATTGTGAAAGGCATAATGCAAGAATATGACAGCACGTTATGGTTAGCGTAAACATTTATTGTAAACCAAATAGATTACAGCATCCATTTCCGGAAAAACATGCCAAGCTTTAAAGGTTTTCAAGTTTGCACTCAGACTTCAAAACAAAAAAACTAAGGCAAGGAAGATGTCTCTCCAGTCAAGGGAACTGTTTTTGTAGACGTTCAGGCCGGTTGTCTCACGTTGCTGTGCCGTCGGTCCTGCGTTCTTTCTCACCACTGGTTGAAGGGGAGATGTAAACAGTAGCAATGAGCGCAAGTCGATTTAAATGCAGAGATCAAATTTACACGTTGAACATATCAACTGACTTCAGCAATACGACATTAAAAAACCCACGAGAGCAATGCGTGTTTTGTCGAAACAGCATATTCGTGTATTGTTGATTTTGTTCAGTGCACAGTGTACCGTGGACGACTTAGAGCAGGGGTGACAAGCTTCATGGTTTCTCAACAACTGGGTTAACTGAAGCAATGCAGCTGAAGCCCCTGTGTCAATAAGAGAAAAACCAAAATTCTTGTCAGAACATGACTGGTCTCCATGTTGTCTGTGAGAAGAATGCATCCTCCTGGATTCAGTGGTATATTCCACACCAATAATACTGTTATTCAGAAGGTAGAAGTTGCAAACATATTGTAAGCCAATTATTAAAATACAAGGAATAGTAACGCTGTATTAGTAATATGGAACTTTCTACATGGGGCAATACTGACGATACATGGAATGATGTAGTCCCTGGAATGATTACATGTATATCAAGTGGGTGGGTATACATCACAGATAGCAATGATACAAAATACTTAATATTCACTTCACAAATCATGAAACAGGTTCACAGCTTCATATCATGAAGTAAGCTAAGCATGTAGTTCATGCTGCTAAAGACGTCATTGTCCGTGAATATAATGATACGATTTATTCCGCAAAAAGTGTTCATTTGAGCGAGACACAAAAAGCTAAATGAATTTCACGATTGTATACGTATATTTCCAAAGGTTCATGGCACGAAAGATGAAATCGGCTACATTATCTTGTCATTCAACAACCGCAAATCGTCCTTCATGGGTAGAACTAAAACTATGGCGACAAACGTTTTCATTAAGAATTGTTTCTTATGTCAACCCTCAGTCGAGAAAGGGAATATATAGTATCCAAATTGCCAACGTTCTTTTTCTCTTCCATTTCATACATGTCGATCTGCGAAGAGCACATTTTATAAACAGAATGTGTACAGCCCAAACGTTTTTAAATGTCAATGTTAAATACTGCTATGATGAGTTTTCTCACGAGGAAAAGAGGAGAGAGGGTCCACTAAACATACCACATGTCTGGTAAAGAGATTCTCTGTGTTATTCCAAGTTACATTTCAATCTGATGGAAGCGACATGTTACATGTTTACAGCCTAACCTTGACAACATGTACCATGTTTTTGCAAATTAATATACCAATTAAGATGTGCTCAACTGAAATGAATATTTTAGGTTAAAGTGGATGTTGTGTCAGACCAGTACTATAGATGTTAGTAGCGGGGATCTGTAAATCACACTCGGTGTGTCAGCTTACCAGCTATCCGTCTCTGGTTACTTATGTTATGTAGTGTGTTTTGACGCGTTGTTCCCCATCTGTGTTTCAGTGAGCAAACTGCTGCAAGTGAACAAAGATACTTTGTCGGAGACGCTCATCTCATCCGTCAGCGTGGCCAGAGGTAAGAAACACTTTAGAACTGTAAACTACATTCACTTTCACACACAATAACGGTAAACTACATCACTTTCACACACTATAACTGTAAACTACATCACTTTCACACACTATAACTGTAAACTACATCACTTTCACACACTATAACTGTAAACTACATCACTTTCACACACTATAACTGTAAACTACATCACTTTCACACACTATAACTGTAAACTACATCACTTTCACACACTATAACTGTAAACTACATCACTTTCACACACTATAACTGTAAACTACATCACTTTCACACACTATAACTGTAAACTACATCACTTTCACACACTATAACTGTAAACTACATCACTTTCACACACTATAACTGTAAACTATAACTGTAACTGTAAACTACATCACTTTCACACACTATAACTGTAAAACTCACTTTCACATCACACTATAACTAAACATACTTCACTTTAACTGTAAACTACACACTATAACTGTAAACTACATCACTTTCACACACTATAACTGTAAACTACATCACTTCCACACACTATATAACTGTAAACTATCACTTTCACACACTATAACTGTAAACTACATCACTTCACACAAACTATAACTGTAAACTACATCACTTTCACACACACTATAACTGTAAACTACATCACTTTCACACACTATAACTGTAAACTACATCACTTTCACACACTATAACTGTAAACTATAACCGTAAACTACATCACTTTCACACACACAATAATTGTAAACTCACTTTAAACACACACTATAACCGTAAACATCACTTTCACACACTATAACTTCACGTCACTTTCACACACTATAACTGTAAACTACATCACTTTCACATCACTTTCACACACTATAACTGTAAAACAACGTCACTTTCTTCACACACACACATTATAACACACTATAACTGTAAACTACATCACTTTCACACACTATAACTCTTTCACGCATCACTTTCTAGCAGTACCATACATCACTTTTACACACTAAAGTTGTGCAATACTTCACACACTATATAAGCACTACTTACAATTACAGTACACCCGCACGCACGCACACACACACACACACACACACACACACACATGCCAGAGATATGAATGTTTTAATCCGGACTATCCCTGCTGGAAGGGTACTGTTAAGAGTAACGGTATTTCACTGTATCAGCGGGCAGGATGTAGTTCTCTGAACATATCCTCATGTTTATGTTGGGTCCATGTGCACCTTAATCTTTCAAAGAAATATCCAAATTTCATCGCATATGCGTCAGAGTTTCACTTTCAAGTTTCTGTTTTCGCCGAAATACCTCATGGGTCGACAAGGACAAACAGACGAAGGACGGAGTATGCTGGGAGTGCGGGGGGAGGCCGGTGGGTGGTCGGGATGGACAAGGAACGAGGGAGTCCTCACACCTTAGTGTAAATCCGCTTACTAGACACTCTCAGGAACTAAACCACAGGCATGCTTGGTGTGGACCATATTGGCACTGGGTTGGAATACTGTCAGAGGAAGGGATTCAAAGATGTGGTTTGGACTTTGTGTTTTCGAGTTTGGAATTGTGATGGCTTTGTCACAAAAAGTCGTGAAAAGTAACTGGAACAAGTGTAAATGACGCGCGCTTTCTTAAACACAAAATATGACCTACTTTAAGAGTCTATATGTACCTAATCATAATGGTTGTGAGTGTTAACATTCATGGTAGTCAGTACTCTTCTTAACGGTTACTGTAGGGAAATGTTTCAGTCAGTGAAATGGATGGAGAGATGTAACAGAATTATCCACTTGAACATTGGATTTGACCGAAACATTAAAAACGTTACCAGGCTGAAAACAGTCACCGAAATGATACACATTAAGGATGATAACACAACTATTATACCGTATCAAATACACCACCATGTTGGTTTTATTTTTAGCTGCCATCAGAAATGGGTATATACGTTCTTTGGTCCGGTATTTTAAACTTATCATTTGGGGAGCTGTAATATACGTTCTACCATGTACCTTACACTATTATATCTCTATGTATTGACTGACTAGTCGTGTGTGAATTCTCCACTGGATATAATATAACAATATTGCCCAAACCTCGAATACCTCTGGATTGAACAAAACCAAGAATTTGAAACGATGACGATGACTCGTTTACGCTTTAACAGAGAACAGTACAAGGAGATGTACTTAAAGCATATCAGCTACCTTCAAGTTCAAGGGCACCATGGGCACAGTACGTAGAGGATGCGTTAATGGGAGAATCCGTGGTGGGAGATCACTCGTGATCACTACTCACTTACAATATGTGGCAGGGTACATTAAACCTCCAGCATGAAACAGTGCGCTTGCGCATTCCTGATGGAATGGACAATGGTGAAGAAGCAATGCTAAAGAAATGAGTCATGGGAATAAACCTAAATCAGAAGTTAAGGCTTGGGGGTGACGGGGAGAGGGGGTGGGGTGTGCGTGCTGGGGGCTGCTGGACAGTGAGGGGAGACAACATGCTTCAAATACCAGTATGGTTACATATGGGAGCTCGGGTCAGCGGAGTTCAGCTAAGGCCAGCTTGGTGGGCTGCATGGACAAACATGACATAGCGAAGGGCTTGGAAAGCCTATTACAGGCGACCTGTTAACTGTTTGTCGTAGGATTTGTCTGTCACGTCTTTTCTGCAAATTGGAAGACTTGTATAGTGGGGTGTCGAGATGTGTTAGCGGAGGTGAAAGATCATGCTGTTAGTTAGCCTATGTATACAGCCTAGTCCGGCCCAGATGGTCTGCTGACCCTGCATAGATTAACCAGAATAATAAAAGTACATTTGTTTCAACCGGGCCTTAAGAGGTCGATCAGATGTCATGAAAGCCCTCGACTGCAGTTACCTCTGAAAACATTTCACAAAATGTTCCTTGTTTTGGAAGGCAAGGATTAAAAGAGAAGCCTGTCCCAAACTGTCAATTCTTCAAAATTTAAGTCAGTTTTATGTATACGATTTGGCGGCTTCCTTGATTACACAAGGCCATGTCACAAAAGGCACGATTGGAAACCTGTGGACATGGCATAAGACAACTGAGTATAATTCCTGTTAAATGCACAATGGATAAGGGCAGTCTGTTCAGTTAAGGTATTACTCCTTATAACTTGAATCCTAATGGACGTCAAGAGTAGATGGATAGTACAAAAGGAGTAGATAAGGAGTGGATAAGAAAGTGACAAATAGATGAATAGATGCAAAGAAGATGCTTACACGAAGAGCCGTTCAGATCAGTAGAAGTTGGAGATTCTAACCGCATTTTGAGTCAAATGGACAAAATGGAAATGTTCGAAACATATCTGGTTTGCAAATGATGCCATCATTTTGATGTTCCTCAGAAACCTTATAAAATTTAGTCTAAACTTCAATAGTAACGTTAATCAGCAGATCTAGCTTGTCCCACGCGTTTTCCTTATATATCTATGTGTCAATACATACATATCATCGATAATTTCTCCCAAAATATAACACATAGATGTCTGACCTTTCGGCTCTATCGTGTGTCTGACATCGGGTGACAGATATGTGGAAAGTCCATCCATGGATTATGACTTAGTACTAAGATAAACAGACACAGGTGCATGGCAATATAGGCCGAGTCCCCGCCGTGTCAAGGCAACTGTCTCTGACACAGCCATGCCAATGCTGTATGTTTACAGGGGTATTGCAGGTACTGCGTTTAGGATGGCCGTGTAGTGTGAACGACGTCACAAACATGAATCTTGGCACTATAGCCGGCGTTTAGAATCATGTCAAGCCGACTGGCTTTCAATGTTTAATTTCGTAAATGCATTTTGGCGTGAAGGAGAAAGAGTGTAAAAACAGTGATTTTTCATTTAAAAAGTCACTTTGACAGTCAACTGCAAGATCGTTTGATAACTTAAAAACCTGTTTGACTTTGTACAAAAAGAGTTTGAACATCGCGATTGTCTTTGGAACTGCGTTAAAGGGAGGAAATACGTTTATATTTTGTTCTCTATCACAAACACATCGGATATTTAAAACAATTGTTAAACATTCTAAAAAAAGAGACGTTCCCAGAAGATTTAAAAAGAAAACTTCCTCCTTTTTCTCCTGCTCTTGGTGTCGTAGTACTTGATTAGGTTCGTCTTACCCGACATGGATTTACAAACAAACATATAGACTCCAGCGTTATTGCACATACACGAATATTGTGGTAAGAACAACCATTAATGACAATTTGATTTTGGCTGAATTAAAATATATTAGTATTAATGTTAAATTTTATTCATGTATAATATTACAAACCTTTTTCGATATATTTGTATTTGGTGAAAGAAAAACTGGACGAATGATAATCTCTTCATACCAATGACCATCATTTTATTCCATTTGGAAAAAATGAAGTACTTCAATCTATGCTGGATTTTTCTTCTTTGGGGGATTTTCTTGGCATTCGTGAACTTAGAAAAAAAATCCATTTCTTGATGCATATTGGAATGTGAGATATTTTGTGCCCGACGCCTAAGTGGAAAATCGACAGTACAGGAATGGTGTGTGGCCGGTGCCCGGAGCCGCCAGATTCGGGCGGTTTGCTGCCAAATGTATTTTTCTGAAAGTGTAATCCGCAGGGGCTAGTCGCGCTTTAATCAAACTAGCTTTTTTGGTTTTGTTTTTGTTTTGTACCCTACGTAAACTACAGCAACAATGTATCAAATCGGTGCCAAGAGCAGTGAGTGGGATGAGGGGATAATTGCCATGTAAATTAAAGTCATCAAGTTCGTTTTGTTGTATTTGTCAGACATTTAAAGTCATGCTGACGTCACAGTTTAAATGAAAATGAGTCTTTTGACTAGAGTATAGGTAAAACTTCATTTCTACATAAGATGTCGTTCTTTCGACATAACTGATTCAAATTTTGATTCAATTCTAATTATTTGAAATCTGTAACAGTTAAAACATCTGTATAAAAAATCAGCGAACCCCTATCAAATAGGCACAGTTTTAAGTGTGTATGTATGTTCAGCTTAGGGGATAATGTGAAAGGTTCACACCAAGGATTTGCTACCATTACACCACCGACTCATTTCATTACAAATGTCGTACCCTTATCTATCTAGTAATAATTATCCTCATTTATTGACAGATTTCCCGTTACTGTCAGTTAATATACGCCCCATTCATGGGTACGTCTCAAGAGACATATGGCTTGTATTTCTACAATAATTCTATGTTTGATAAAAATCCGAATGCTTAAACTTGGTATAGGTTCATTGTTTATGATATAACACATTTCAGGTGAGACAGTGGTCATCCCCAAGACGGCCGAACAAGCTGCCGATGGTCGTGATGCCCTGGCTAAGGCTCTCTATGCGAGACTGTTTGGCTGGCTTGTGAAACAAGTGAATTCAAGACTGAAGCCGGACAAGGCATACAGGTGCGATCATCACTGGTAACGTTGTCCTATGTCATAGATTCCTGTGGTACATGTGGGTGTCTTCACGGTGTTTGTTCGCGTTTGGGGAACTATGAATGCGAAGAAAATACTCACTTGGATATTGATTGGTCCAAATCGGCCCAAAATCACCTCAGCATAACGATGGTTACCCCTGTACCAAAACCCCTATGTAAAATGACGGATGGGTATGGATGTGTTTGTGTTTGGGTGGGTGAGTCATTATATTTGAACCATAAGCTCTTTGGTGTTATCTTAACACCCATGCACATCTTTACTGATCACCCAGAGACCACCTCCCCACCTTCACACGCGCACTGAAATTTAACAATGCTAAGACAAATATCTGAATATTCCCTTCCTCCCTCCACACAAAACTAAACTAAACTCACTCACTCACTCATCCTACCCTAAAGATCGTCATCAGATCAAACATCCTGGTTTATTCATTACGTTCAATATTGAACATTTCTCGCCCCTTCCTCATCCGCTCTATTGTACATGTTTCAGTTTCACACCTGGGCCAAGCATCGGTATTCTGGATATGCCTGGATTCGAAAACCTCAAAATTAACAGCTTTGAACAGCTCTGTATCAACGTGGCCAATGAGCAAATGCAGAGCTTCTTCAACGACCACGTGTTTGTCCTGGAGAGGCGGGAATATGAACGTGAAGGCGTTCTGTGGCGGCACATCAACTTCCGGAACAACCAGGACCTCCTGGACCTCCTCATCATGGTGGGTGTGGGTGTAGATGCTGTATAAACATGTTCCACTATGGCCACTATGACGTCAACCTGGAGCACGATCTGCCAATGTCATGTAGTCATACCAGGATTTCACAAGTGTTTCTTCACACATGATGTCACCTTGTAAACATGTTGTCTCCGGATGGCATAGATCCCTAGCTATGTATGCTTGTCTTAAAGGGCAACTGAATGGATGGTACAGTGAAGGAGTGGGATGTTGGTGCATATGCCAATCACTGGCTTTGTTGTTATTCATGGTCTGCCTTAAAATAAATTTGTCGTGCAACGTTGAATACAAAACGAATCCAATCTTTATATAAATATTTTAATTATTTTTGTGAATACCATTAAAATGAAAACCTCATAAAATTGAAAATAAGCATCTTCCTTTGAACGGAAGTATCACCATTCAATTGTGAAATAGTTTATTTCCGGTATGTTGGAGGAAGCCCTGAAATGACTGGGTCATGGATATTTATCACTTTGGTGATACCCGCAAGTACCCGCAAGTACCCGCAAGAACGACAAAGAAAGTTTCATCGCGTTGCATCATCTTGTTTTATATTAAATCATTTCTTTTGAATGGCACTGGTTATTCTACTCTCAGAAACCCCTGAGCATCTTTGCTTTGCTGGATGAGGAGTCCAAGTTCCCCCGTGCCTCCGACTCAACCCTAGTTGAGAAGATCACCGCCAACTGCCGAAACCACAAACTTCTCACAAAGTCGAAGGCGGCAGATCTCGCCTTCAGCATCCACCACTATGCGGGCACTGTGAGTGCTTTAATCTCTTGAAGACTTGTAGACACTAGCAGACCAGACCTACACTTGTTTCAGGATTCACTTGTAATTCAAGGACCACTTGTTTGAAACAGTTTTCTTTAAAGTCTATACAATTTTGAAGTATGTTGTCGTGTTCGGGTTATTATGTTTCAAATTTAATAAATACATAAGTTGTTTTAATTTTCAAAGCAATAAGATGTCCACAGTAGCAGTTGAAATCAATAAAGTTAGAAGAAATACCACGACAGGAATGATGACGAGGATGTTGATGATGTTAATAATGATGATATGTTGATAAACAGAATATGAAACACATGCATGACATCACCTAACAGCTTTAAGTATTTGATAGTGAATGAGACGTTGCAATGCTTCCCTGCGTGCAAGTTATGACATAATGTTTCCCAAATGCATATGACGTCATAATGTTGCCCTGTATGAATGTGAAGCCACAATGCAGTCATGTGACGTCATAGGCTTCCCTTTATGCATATTGCGTCATAATGCTACCACGTATTAATGTGACATCATAATGCTAGCCTTCATGGATATGATGTCACACCAATACCTTGGTGTGACGTAAAGTTGGTGTTGTTGGCTGCAGGTGGAGTATCAGGCTGCTGGGTTTCTGGAGAAGAACAGGGACAACCTGTCTGCCTGTCTGGCTGACTGCATGAAATGCAGCAAGAACACCCTCATCAGTGACCTCTTCAAGGCCAAACTCTCCAGAACTGGCACCATCTCCAGGTAAAAAAACTAATTAACACCCTTTCAACATTCCAAGCCCCTGTATATCACTGATTTTATTTACATTATGTACTTGTGGTCAAATATCTCCAGATCTAGAAGTGATATTTCACTCAAGTGAAAGGGCAATTTATTCCTGGACTAGATTCAATCAACTTCATCGAGACTTTGACTGAGGTTAAGATCATGAAAATAATACAGGAAAATACGCAAGAAATCAAATGACCGAAGCTGACGTTATCACTCGTGGCTGCTCCATTCATATCAACCTGGTAGGTTACAGCTAATGTCAGTTAATGCAAATATTCTCCCAAAGCAACTGGAATAAGTTTAAAAAGACAATGCTGTTTGATCCAAGTTTTGTGGGAAAGCTTACTGTTTAACAAGCGAAAGTGTTCGTAAGCAATCATGTTCTCCAGAACAAAAAGCTTGAAAATGAGCACGAGTAGTTATCAACATTCAAAAGAATACGCCAGCTTTATGAATGAGTCCGTCACCTGGCGGGCAAACGTCATTGCTAACTATCGAGGGCACGTGTCTGCTTTATCGTCTACATGCTGAAAACAAAGCTGGCGATGTAGTGTCACCCTGTCTTGGCCCTACCGAAGAAACACGTAGCAAGGTGTACTGTAACGGAAGGCGTAACAAGAGGTCACAGTGACTTCTGACTGTACGTGCTCAAATATGTACGCCCATTTAGTCCTACTACAATCATGTGACGGATAAATGCACCCCACGGATCTGATGCTATTTGCGTGAAGTCTGTATTTGAACAGTCGTGAAGTGAGCTGATCCGAAGTGGAACACCAGTGTATTTGTATCATGTCAGGTATATGCGAAAGATCTTATCCATAAAAAAGTAAGCTTTCATTGACAGAGTTAAAAGAAATGACACTAATTACAGCACGGCAAAACTGATTGGTGGAACCACACAAGCAGATGTATGATCATCCTGGAACTTCATTGCAGTAAATAACTTCTAAATACTTCACTTACCTTTTTGTGCAAATTGAGTTGAGGCTGCTACCGATAGCGGAGGAAGTGCTAACCTTTTTGCGAACACCTGGTGTCTTCACTAATTTTCAGTGATCCATTCATATAATTTCATCGCAAATTTGCCTGTTACGCCCAGTTGATGTGTCGCTGGATAATCGAGACTGGGTATTCCCCGGAGCTAACTTTTTTATGTCCAGAATACTCAGAAGTATTCCTGTTTACACAGAACCTATCTCAAAATGTTTCTCTTTGTTTTAAATGGTATTTCCTGAAAGACAACTGTGAATGACGCAAAACACCCCTTACATGACCTATGCTCAACATTCAAAGTAGATTTTGTGTGAAAAAACACCGTACCGGATGTCAAATTTCCTGGGCGTTAATTTCGTCTGTAAGCAAAACTCCAATCTAATTTGCAATGTTTGCGACTTCGTAACGCTGTAAATTCAGTGTTAATCGGGGTGTTCATGGCTAATCCAAACTAGAATCCGTGTTGCCATTTACCCCGGCAGTTACAAGCGACATTTGTCAGATTCCCCACCGCACTGTCCCCGGGCTTGGAATACTGCCTTGCCACCCAGAAGCTGAGGAGTCAACTATGCTTGTCTATTTGGATGACCCCTGCCTTCTTTGAAGGTTCCACGTTCATGAGGCATTTCTGTCAGTTTCCGTATGTGGTGCAATAGTGGTACACTAGTGCTAGAAGTGGAGTAACTCCTGCACGCACAATCCTCCACTAAACGTTAAACGGCAAGAGGATACCGTCACATGTACGCCTTTGGGAGTTTAGTTGAAAGATCACTCACTTACATGTCTTTTGGAATAAAACCGATATATTGGTTTTTCTCGAATTCGTGTTTAGCAGCCCCTGGCGATGCGTACATTTAGTTGGCATTTGGTTGAAAGATCTCTCACTTATGTTTTTTGGAATAAAACCGATCTATTGGGGTTTTCGAATTCGTGTTTAGCATCCCCTTGCGATGCGTACATGCAATATCCGTTTTATGTGGATTACAGACGGGTATGGGCTGGTTTTAAAGGACTGGTACATACAAACCTTTTCAGTATCAATAATTTATTAGATGAATTATTTTTGTTTCATTCGACAATGA
Source organism: Haliotis rubra (assembly GCF_003918875.1). Lineage (NCBI taxonomy): Eukaryota > Metazoa > Mollusca > Gastropoda > Lepetellida > Haliotidae > Haliotis > Haliotis rubra. The sequence goes on from NW_025767235.1 coordinate 1,900,199, forward strand.
CCTTACGAAACGAAGACTGCGTTTTGATATTAGCTATTGTGATATTATAGCCTTCACAATCTGTTTTATCTTTCAATAAGACATGAATGTTCCATGTTGATTATGATGTAAATTCAAACAATCAACAATTAAGATCAAGCCATGGGACTGATGGCCTTATTGAACATAAACGTCAAAGTCAGCGAATAACCAGTCTCGATTACCCGTCTTACCAGGGCGGACAAGGCAAAATAGCGGCAAACATTATACGAAATGATTAACACCAGTTGTTACGGTAACCTTAGCGATCAGACTACCAATATGTACAGTGCCAGACATCCATGATCACCACATGGGCACAATGTGTGAAGCCCATTTCTGGTGTCCCCAGCCGTGATATTGCTGGAATATTGCAAAAAGCTGCGTAAAACCCAACTCACTCACTCACTCACTCACATCCATGATCGTGGGTCCCAGTTCCAGATCTGATGAGATAATGTTTGTAGTTTTGACAGCACTGTACCCATATTTTTGGGTTTAAAGTTTAAAGTTATAAAGTCTAAAACACCCAATACAGTTCCTCCCTATGAAACTGACACTCCGTGGTACAGCTGAAGTAACGTTCAAAGCAAACATACTAATTTATATGTTTAAAGAACACGCCCGTTAGTTTATCATAAGGGATAGTTTCTAAGTTGATCATTGTGCTACCCGTTATTTTTAAAAATATGAAAGAAAATGTAACCTTTTTTTAATATCCCACAATCCCAGATGTGCTTATGTGTGACAAAGCAACCTCTGTTGTCACTAATGTTTAGTAATCCAATCATGTAGTTTTCATCACTATTGAGTCCAATTGCTTCAGCAGATAATCGGGACTGATATCTTCTATTTACGTGTACCCATGACGTACCCGTGGTAACAACGCCTCTGGGTGAATGGGAAGTGTTGTCACTGCGGAGGTGGGAGGGGTGCACATTGAAAGGATTGCGAATTGTATAGAGTTTGTACAAATATAGCGAGATGACACAAGGTAGATACAGCCTATTCACAGCTTGAAGATAATAACGCGACCACATACTCATACTTATTCATAAAGACGGCATTATGAACATTTCGGGGGTAGAGTACATCGGATGTATCTTCTCATAACCTTAGGTCAGTGAGTAACGGTTCATGTAACTGGGTATATAGCTGTTGTAACGTCGATCTTCGTTTCTTACCCAGTGATTTGAGGACCAAGCATTCATCTCAGTGACGAGCCGGATATTTATGTTTGTGATTGAAAGTTTTTGTTGTGTTTCGATTGTGTTTTGAGTTGTACACATTAAGCGCATAAAATGTAAGTAAATATTGACAGTATGAATTTTATAACTAAGCAGCATGTATCAGTTCATTCTGTTAGTTTTCAATGATTTGTATTCTTTGAAATTATATCAGGTATTTTTATCCGTAACATTTTTTATTTAGTTATATTGTCGCACCTTTAAGTCTGACATTTTCATGATTTTATTATCTTTTCATGTGCGTTTAAAAACTAATATTTGAGTGGACATAGATAGGCATCATGGTATCACCCTACTGTTGTTTGTGTGATGTGGGGTTTTTTAATTGATAAAATACATGTAAATTACGGAAGAATGATGCACGAGTATTTTAATTGTTTTCCGACTGACATAGGACTTCATCACCTCTTAAATATACACTGTCCCCCCGCAAACATCCAAACTACCTCAAATGTCCCATCTTATGTATGTGACGTTGTCTAACGTCAAATGTCCCCTTTTATGTAAGTGACGTTGTCAAACGTCACTTTCTTAATTCCAAAGTGACGTCACTTGGTCACCAGCCTTGTAAATGTAGTGCTCCACATCCACCGCCCTCTGAACACGAGCCACCCACAAGTGAATTGCAATTAAGGTATTTCAACATTGTACGAAACAGGTGTGTATCATGACGTCACGTCCTCTGTTTCAGCTCATTCGCTACGAGGCCGAGGACAAAGCACCAACGTGCAAACAACAGTAACGATGCTTTTCCGGATGATAGGTAAGAGGGGCCAGATGGGTGATCCCAACTCAAAATAATGAATTCCACTGATATTTTCAGAATCAGAATCCTCAAATTACACGAAATTCATCAGACATCAATTACATACAACCTTATATCTCACTATTAATATGTTTTAAAATATAACATTTGACTGTTTATATGAACGACATTTTTTCAATTAGCAAATATTGAAAACATTTTTGATAGTGTGACCCCTGTTTGGAGGCTCGGTGGAAATAAATGAACAGTCTAGGTCACTGATGTCACACTAAACACAAGGTTTGAATTCCACGGGCAGGAGGTGCTGACTGGTATCTGCCTCTACCTGTACGTGAAGTCACACAAATAGGACAACCCATTCCACCTAGTAAGCAAGCCCTGCATACATTTTGATGTTTAATGCAGCTCATGGCTTCAGTTGTTGTGCAGACCTAATTAGACGACCGCCATCACAGGACTGAACCTATTAGAACCCGAAACGTACAAATGGCGACCTTTGCAAACAACTCCCGTTCTTTGAAGGCTGTTCATCAGCTTCTTGAAGATGAACTCTCCGTTTTTTGAGGACATGTTTTGTGTTTGATTCCATCGGATCGTGACTGGCAATTATATACCGTGTTTGTTTTTTCGACGAATTCAAACAAGTTTTTAGTTGAGGTAGATTCTGGCTCTTGACCATTAGGCTTGTCAATGGTGTAGTGAGAAGAGACAACACTGAGTGTGAAGTATTACCCCTTGAGAACACACGACCAGATCTTAAAGTACAGAAATCTGAGACAAGAGAAGTCAGAAGTGATAGCAAGGAACAGCTGTGTATTGTCTTACTTACCAAACATTGCTGACATTTCTACTGTGTCCGTGACAAAGGATATACCATTGATAATAGATGCATTGTCTCTTTGTCACAGATATGACCGTTCATTAAAAGACAAGCATTCTACAACTGTGTCACAGTATTTCAAGGTAGGTGAACTTTTTCCTATGTACTCACGTGTGTTGACCCATGTCCACTCTTGGCGTGAATTAGCATGTGTAAATAGTACACAGCATGTCATTTTATTAGCACTCTGAAGTACAAGATTAGCATAACCAAGAGCATACGCGGCTCAGGCCTGGCTGGTGAAGTTTGGGATGGGTCTTCATTTTTCGGTTTGTGAAGAATATGCCACAATACTACGTACCCAGTAAGATTGTAGATACTAATATATGTGCAATCTTCGGCGCCCAGGATAAATGTCACGTATAGGCTGCACAAATGAACACACGTGTTACAGCACAATAACCATGATAGACGATACCTTGTCAACTAGAATGAAACCATTTCTCAAACTTCAAACTTCTCTATCAACTGCGGAAGGCAGTATCTATAACATGAACAGGTAACGGTTACAATGTGGTACCCTGGTGTTCCAACGATATTCAGAGTACGGCATTCCCAAAGTGTATTTCGAAAGTTAGGTACAACATATTGAAATTTAAGCTGCTCTATCTCCAACATGAGTGCTGTGACGCCATAGAGTTGTGACGTCATTACAGTATTCTTTGTTCGATTGTGTTAAAGTGTTTGTAAGGCCTTTTCATATGTGCCAGTAAAGTATATTGACGTTAGTGTTTAAATATATACAGCGACATGTTTTGTTTATACTCTATCATAGGTGTCTTAATAATTCAGATGGACAACCTACTCAAACCAGGGAACTCAACCGATGCCTATTCACACATTATCTTCCCTAATACTAAACTAATGCTATATACTATAATATACTTACACTTACACCAAACATATCGGTTTCATTATGGCATGGTAGAATGAAGACAATCACGCTGTGTTGAACTGCAATATTTAACAGTTGAAATTTCCAAATTCAGTATGTTTATTTGCTAATTACTAATCATCAAAAACAATATAATTTATTTATGTATGCCTCTGGCACGGATGACCAACACTGCACAAACGAAAACAGTATTTTGAATGTATGCTACACAGGATATGGTAGGGGTAATGAAATATGAATCCCTTGAGCATCAGTGGATTATCATTATATAATCCAACACGCAATCAGTGTCTTAACAATATGATACTCTAAACAATAATTGTTGAATGGTCTGATATAGAAGTCATTTTGTTCAGAACTCATCCCTGACAAACACGATAAGGTTACATGTCTGATTCACAGTATCTCATGAAAAGTGACATTATACAAATAAGTGTCTACGCCTATATTTTTAAGGCTATAGAACCATTTTAAAGGAAAACAGATCTTCGTGATGAGGCCTACCTGTCCAATTAAGTCATGTGACATGCATGATGGAATGCAGGTAAATATTTGTACCTGAAAGGTAGCCTTCTAATTAGTATGCTGAGCTAGGTCTAAAAACGTTCTGTCTGGCTCTCCATTGATGTGTTTTAATTAACATCACAACTTGTCCTTTGCGATCGAAATTGCACGCACATATCATTGACGCTAAAAAGTATGTATGAAGCGTTATTTGACATTTCTGCACTGAAGAAAGAACCGTTGTATTTTTAATGCTTTAGGAACTTTCTGAATGTGGGAAAGTGATTTATTTATTTATTCATCCTGCACGTGTAACTCCACCCCCATTTCCCCAACACATCAGAATCAGTTTTGTTTATCTGCCTCACCTACAGTACTGAGCAAACTGACACACCTGTATGCCAGCTACCTCAAGTGTTGCAATATCACAGCCCATACACATAGCTGACATGGACTTTCATTATGAACAGAATCAACTTTAAACAGCATTTTGCTTTTGCAATGGCTCCATGTAGGCATTAGTGACGGTTAGGTTTGTAGACAGGGGATGGTCATTCAAAGTAAATATCTTCAGACCAATAACAAATTCAAACGCTTTTTTATGAAAATGAACTTAAAGCTTTCAATTGCATAATTATTGGAAGACGCTGTTTTGGGAATCTGCGATATAATAGATTGAAAATAGATACAGTGTGTGTGTGTACAAAGCAGGTTGCTCCATGTTCCCTTTGAGTCATGGCAACATGGCTGTAGCACACCCCCTTGTTGTACACAGGTGTCAGGTGTCATCAGCTGCTTCCCAACTGCGTGGTGGACCCCGTTACTCCCTCGCTATTGGGAGGGGAGGGGGTTCCAGCAAGCACTTGAATTCAATCTCAACACGATTTAATTGTTGTATGTCCAACCCATGAGGTCACTAAGTGCACCCGTCCAGGAAAATATAACCTTCTGGAAGAGGATAACTGATTCGTCATTGTTTCAGGGAATGTCAACATTTTGGGGAAAAGGATATAACGAAAAGTGTTTACCTGTCCTGTAATTATTTAAATAGGAAGTGAAACATACGGTTAGGTCATAGTTGAAAACATTTAACCGATTTAGATAATGTAATTACGTACTGAAAGTAAATTTCAAGAAGGGTACACGATGAGAATGTAAACAGTGAAATCACGGAATAGAGGATCAGCGATTCCACATCTATTTTCTTTGTGCTTGTACCTTTAATAATATGTGCTTCATTACTGATGGTTTCAGTTCCATCTAATAACTGATAATATGAACATATTTGACGAACCCGTTGATAATACATAAACCTCTGACAGCATCTGCTAGGCGCAATGTATCCTGTGTATATGTATGTATCAATTTATGTGGGGCATGGGACCAAGAAATATGTATTTCCCTTTATGATTATTATTCATATGTCAAATATTCTACCCGAAATAATATTTGACTTAGTGCTAGGAATGTGTTACCATCCCTAAACGTGGAGTACATGAGTCAATATATCGCCGATGTTATATGCTTAACAGGATTATTCATAGCTGATACACTGCTATGTCTAACACTTGCATTGAAATCACGCGGACACTGATGAAAGCTTCACGTGACTTGGTTACCTCCCTTGACAAACATTGGCGGCCATCATTTTGAAACTGTTTGGTACCATGCAGTTGCGTCAATATTTAACTGTTTGTCGATTTCATTGGTAATTATGAAAAAGGAAAAACAGCTGTATAACGGAGACATTCTTTGTAAAGAAAGTATCCGGGGCATTCAGACCGGTTTTCCAAAAGGAAGATTTCTTAAGTGGGTGAAGTCTTTAATTGTCCTCTTTACGAAGAGACCAAGATTAAATAAAAGTACAAAAGAGTCTTTAGGTAACAGGATATGATAGACTGAAGGGAAGAATTGGAACAAATTATAGCATGTAACCCAGGGATGGTCAATAGACGTTTAAAGGCATATACTTCGCGGGACATGTATCTTGCGGAGTTGGGTGGGATTTCCTGGAATTGTTACCGTTATATTCGAAGCCATTGTATGAGGACTTAGTAATGGCACAACGGTACCGTGAAAAGCGTTATAAAATCTATAAAATCGACGAGGAGGTATGTTATTTTATTCATAATTTGATGCGATTCTTGTCGGGTAAATGATTCTAAATGTTTATATGTTAAATATAATACGATACTGTGTTTTACCTAGGATGATGATTACCGTTATAAAGATGATGATGTCATTCACTCCCCTGTTTCACGAGGTATAAAACATAAACTAGAACTGAAATCTGTATCCTCTGAATTCATGATAAATGATCCGCTGTCACATACCACGTTGTAAGTGACATTACGCAAAATGTTATTAATTGAGGCAATTGTTTGTTCGGCATTCTTGTCGTGGGTGCGTAAATAATGAAGCCTATGATTTCAACTATAAAGTCCTATTGCTTTGGTTTAAAATGAGGTATTGGTAAAACTGTTCAATATTTTGTTTTGAAATATTTGTTTCACCTGGACACATGCTGTTATACAAACAGTTTGTGTCAACATGAAATGTCTTGATCTTTGCCTCATCCCATTCCCTCCGGTATATGGGTAAGATTCTCATGTTGGGTCGAGTATGCCACGGCGACGCTTCTACAGAGATTGGCAAATTTACTCCGCCGGTTAATGATTGACTGAGAATAAAGGTACTCGACCCTAATACATCTGACCTTTACCAGATGTACAGCAAAGTTTAATGTCACTGGCTTGAGGGAATATAACTGAATGTGTTTGTCTGTGCAAACTCTTATCCTATTTAAACATTCGGCTTGTGTTATATAGAACGTATGTGGAAGTTGATGACGTGGCCATTTCCAATTCTTCAAGAGAGAATGTGATCCTATGTATTATCTGCTGGTGTGCTGTAACGGTATATGAGGTGAGGTGAGGTGAAATTGGGTTTAACGTCGTGCTTGAGAATATTTCGCTCATATGACGACGTGGTATATGAAGGTGAACGGATGGAGTTATCATATCCCATGTTTGTAAACTTGGTATTTACGAACAACATTTTGCCTGGAAATGTAACAATGATGCTGACATGATGAATTGCCCTAAATAAAATGTGTTGTCAATGTCCAACCCTGAATGAGTTACCGGTGGTATTTCCTAGCAATTTAATAATATGTGTATTCCTGTCGCAAAGCTGTGAAGGTGGGAGGATGTATTAGCGCTTATAACGAACTGACGGCTATAATGAACTTGGCGTTCTTGTCCAGGCTGCTTGCTGTATAGTTCAGTCAAAACCCATATAACGAACAACCGCAGTAACGAATTAACATTAGTGGTCATTTTGGGTTCGTCGTAACTGTACCTAACTTGACGTACTAGAGACACTCATGTTATAGTTAAGGCAAAGTCAAACATGTCTTTTGTACAAATTATGGCAAAATAGTAATTAGTGTTCCAAACAGCGAATCATGTGGCAGGCAGTAAATACAAATAGTTACAAATAGTGAATTACGATGGATCTACAAAACTGTATATCAAATTGTGAATAATAAGAGCATAATCAATATAGTACGACAGCTGTGTCATAACATGCTGGTTAATTGATGAAGGAAGTAGTTTAAAAGCTAATGAAGGTGGCTTACATACATAATATTGAAAGTCTTGGCATGTGCATGTGGAAACGTTTTGGTTGCTATTATATTTATATTCATGTAAATATCAGGTACATGGGTACTTGGTGGAAATAATGAGGTGACTCATCTGGTACTTGTTGAGATGACAGATTAATTTTATGCAACTGCAAGGGATGTGTTGCATCATCAACTACGCCTACATATGATAGGTCGGTGCCATATTTGCACAGCTTCTCGTTAAGGATTGCGTATTAACAAATCATTTATAGTTGCGACAGATAGGTAATACCTTTCACGTTGAATATACACTGGAAAAACACTTAAAATAGACACATCTACCGTGGATGAATTATAAATTTAGCCCGTAACCTCATGAGCATTCAAGAATTTGCTATATCCAATTACATTCAGCAGGGGGCGGGGTTGTGGGCGTGGCTCCGATGACACGAAGGGTGCAGTCTGCAGTAACTACAGGTGAAATACCTGTAAGTCAACAATTAGTTAGGAACAAACCTATCAGGATTCTTTAACAGATGCTTCTGAATTTTGCAGTTGTTCCATAAGTTTGTTTTATAAGGGAGTGCTTCTTTTCAAGACTGGCCACCGGTATGATCGTGTCGGAACTAGCTTAATTACCACTTGTCAATGGTCCACCTCTGAAGTAGCGCCAGGGGCTAGGTGCTTGGTTTGTGACGTAGTGTAAAGTCTGTGTAAACCAATACACGTGCAGTCTAGCCGTGTCGTGTTCCTCTGTAGATAATGTAAACCCACACGTTCTGCCTACTTGTTGAGGCTCCCAGTCCCGCACCATCTAGTCACACACGCAGGGATTACAGAGCGGGGTGGACCGTAACTTTCGCTCACCAACATGGGTACGTTATATGGAAAATGTTATCTTAAGTTTATTTATATACGTAGAGAAACAAATAAAGGAACACAGGAAAATTCAAGCGTTCTTTTATTATTTTCCAGTTTTCATCACCACAGCGCTATTCAAAGCTGGTGATGAAAACTAGATTATAATAAAGGAACACTTAAATTTTCCTATGTTCCTTTATTTGTTTCTCTACGTATATTATCAATACTTTGGGAATAAAAAAATGTTCAAACTTCAGGGTTATTGATGATTTAAAAGGAAATAAAAGATCAAAGGATATTGTTTCAGTCGTTGGTCTAGCAAAATCAACTGTGAAATGCTGAAACAATACACACTAGTAAACTATGACTTAAGATGCAGGAGTGTTTACGATTGTGGTTAAGATATAAAGAAATTTGAAATAGATTTGATGTTATATATTTTTCAGGACTATATATAACTACCTATTCTTCTCACACTCGTACAAGACATTGTTAATTAGCTTCCTTTGTGTGTTTTCTGCTCGTTTGGTTGTGATTGTTGTGGTGATGACGTGGCCAGTGACGATGCTGTTGGGTTACCGTGTTTATGTTACCCCATGCTGTTACTGGATAGACAGTATTCACCAACATTTGTTTGTTTGTTTGTTTCTCAGAACTCGCTGGTGGATCTAATGACGCGGATGAACTCAACCCAGCCTCATTTTGTAAGGTGCGTGTCTGTTTTCTAACTTAACGTCCTGATTCCGAATGATTCATTCAACCTTCGCCGTCTCAGGATAATAATAATACTGATGACGTCACAGAGAGACTGACGTAGGTGGAAGCAGGTTTTAGAAGTCCTTATATTCACCCACTTGCCTCAGTGGCAACGATGGCGCGAACTAACTCGTACAAGGACCATCCATTGGCTTATACACCTTTAAGTTCATTACATATTCAGGTATTTCAACTTTCTCTTACACATGTAATTGTAGTTTATTTTGTTTTGAATTTCATTTGAATTTTATTTAATTATATGCAGTGGACATGTCCTTTAGATGCTGTTTATATTTTACCTGTTGTTTTACGGAAATGGTTTCTTTAAATCTCAACGATCGTTAGGTTGACAAAGTGGTTTGTTTAACACCTTGTTAAGTTAAGTTAAGTTATTTGTTTATTTGAAAAGATGATCTTATTCGTTATATGGTGGATACACTGGATTATAAAGTATGCTATTTATTTTATTAGTTACCCATATCCTCACAACATTTCAATGGTTGTGTTAACAATTCGATTGGAACAGGCCGACTCGTATTTGTTTAAATTGATTTCTACATTTGAGAACTTCGTCTTGAGGTCATTAAGTGCATTCTTTAAACTTGATTTTAACTTGAGGAATTTATTTAAATACTCGAAATAGAACGTCAACTGGTGAGAATCTTCCCCAACCCGCACCATTATTTTTTGTGGCAGTCAGTTGTTTTATATTCCATTCCATCGAAGCAAGTTCAAACGTTACATTACCTCTTAACGTGTTTCACATTGGAGTTACGTATACTATTGCCCGGCTTTGTGATTGAAGTGTGAGACCCGTCCTTCTAGGACAACGTATAATGTTTACTCTCAGTGTTGTCCCCTTACCTGAGCTATCAGTTATCTGTTCAGTGTTCAGATTCTAAAGTCTCATGTACATGCCCACACACTATGGTACGTACCAACGTATACTTCATGTGCGCTCTGAATATAAACATTGCAATATATAGGTGACGTTTACTTTCCTGAATACTGAGACAATGTGTAGACAACGTTTTGTTTTTCAGGTGTATTAAACCCAACGATCAGAAATCCCCGGACAAGTTTCAAGTCGAGCAAGTATTCAGCCAACTGCGTTCAAACGGCGTGTTCGAGATATCACGTGTTCGACAAATGGGATATCCCCTCAGATTTGAATTCGACGAATTCATTGACAAGTAAGTGTTTCATATATTTCCGTGTGGGTATACTCAGTGTTGTGAATCCACACGTGGACGCTATTCACAGGTTACATACTCTCTGATAATGTCAGCTCGTCACTGTTGGCGGGACGTCGTTTAAGCAGCGTGGACTTTGATAGATCAAAATACTTCATATTAGGGGTGGGGCTTTAACGAAGAGAAGTCAAACACAGCCAACGTAGATAAAATCGTGGAAAATACTAATTTCATAACGTTCATTTAGTTGTTTTATACGTATAAGTGGTAGGGTACGTGTCGATATTAATGTAAATATACACTGATGTAAAAAACATCCAGCGAAGGCGTGTCAAATTATTTGACACTTATGGAATCTCTTCTTTGAGTTGAAATCAGGAAGCCTTTGTAAGCAGCTGATAATAATTCCAGATTCCCAGTTTGTGTAAACACGCAACCTAATCATGTGTTCAGAATGGCAAACCATTTTAACAGAACGTTTTGTGCTGCATTTAGAATAAGTGTTACAATGCATCAATGTGTAATGCGATTAGGAAGTTATATAAATCCCTCGAATAACAGAAAATTATCCAAAGGTGCCGAAATTAATATTTTATTTGACAAAATCAAACAGTGTTTTGATGGCAGACAAACGCCAGCCGCGATAACCCCATGCACAGTTCGAATCTCGCTTGTCTTCACAATGCTGCCATTGTCCGAAGTGGAGAACGGGATAGTGCGTGCGCTGCTGCCAAATTGCAGGAAGGTGTGAGTTATGTAGTGGAGAATGCAGCACAGGTGGCTCGTACGGGTTTCCGTACTTCACCAGGACAACAACGTCTTTGAGTGCCCGTCTTTACCCATACCTCCATTCGGGATAACTTGAATGTCCTTACAAGCTTGACAAAGAGTTATAAGTCATAAAGACATGTGCGGCATATCTGACCCGAGTGCATCTGGGGTCGCGACTTATTCCAGATTTGTTGTTTTTGTGGCACATAGCTAATCCTTAGACACTCCAGCCATGCATTTTGGCCATGTGTGTGGACATAGGTAGGGTAGGGAGCGCTCTCCGTCTTCGGTTATCATCACTATGCGTTGTTTAATTTAGAACATCGTGAATTCACAGAGGGATAGGTAAATGCACACTGAGGAATGACTGCATAACCTCTTTCTGTTGATCCCCGATTTAGCACGGGAAACGCTGGGATAAGAATTGTAAAGAAACGTCATTGTTTGAACTGTAATGTATTGTCGTATGTCCTCATAACCCTGTGCATCACGATGCTGCAGTACTGTATGGCCTGGTGACGTCACCTCTAGGAAGTGATAGGAAGTCAGTCATAAAGAAATACTACCTCCTATATAGGTTCATCACTCTGTGTGGAAATCTCTATCGGAATAATTCAAGCAGGCTGTGTCATAAGTCAGTTACCCCTTCACCGGTTTCCTTGTAATGAGAAACTGGATATTCTCCAAGTCCTCAGTATCTTTAGATACTTTGATTGAAAAATTGTGGATTGTAGGACAGGTGTCGGTGCGACAGGTAAAGATATACTCTTCTATACTCTTCCAAATAGTCACTTGTCTAGAAGTGTTGAAGGACATATTATTTACGTCTTTGGTTTAATTATTTATTTATTATCTTTCAGGTTTATTTGATGATATATGACTGACCTAAGGAACACAGTTTTATGGATGTCAACTTCTTTATTATGAGGAACACAACGTTTTGGAGTATATCCTTACTCCTTCATCATTCACTTGATGAAGGAGTAAGGATATACTCCAAAACGTTGTGTTCCTCATAACAAAGAAGTTGACGTCCATAAAACTCGCTTCCTTATGTGTATCACTTCTAAATACCGCTTTAACACCCAAAAGTGACCTTTTACCAACGTTCAAATGTACATAATGTCTGTGCGGCATGTCTTACTGTTCATAGTATGCGTTTTTACGGGAAATCAGTTTCCTTGAGACGATTCTACAAAAAGGTACAAGTATGGTGCACGTTTCTGTGATGCTTGCATTGATGTGCTTGTACTTGTGTTTAAGGTACAAGTTCCTTGCATTCAATCCGTCGGACAATGTTGAAGCGACGAGGGAGAATTGCGGGCTCATAGCCAAAGTCTCTGGGTTAGAAGACTATCAGCTTGGTGACACGAAGGTAGGTGTCTACGTCCTCTTGCCAATATCCAGCTTCTCTTCCAACTAACGAAACGTTCTGGAATGTTGTATATCAGAAATAGCTGAACTAATTTGGATGTTAATAACCGGATGTGCCTGTTCAGTGAATACATATCATGTATACGCGTGGCCTGTGTTTTTAGTTGTAATATTTGTACAGAGTATCTTTTTGAAACGGTTCCTGTATGTAGAATACATCGATGTGGTTTCGTTTCAACTCATTGTTTTGCTATTATCATGTCTCTTGGTACACGTCTCCGGACCGAGGATATACAGCCCTATGACGTCCTTGGTGTTTATTTGTGTTGGTATTATAAAGGAGGAGATACTTCGGCTTGTTCATCAAAGATGTATTATCTATGATGTTAATTTGTTGTGAGAAATTAGCTTCATCTTCCGCTACAACTAACACCTCCCTACCACATGCTACTACATTTACAACGATACCTCATGTACCACCTTCTACTAAATTCACAATCAATACTTCACTGTCTCCCTTCTACAATATTTACAATCATAACTTCACTGTCCCACTACTACTACATTTGCAATCAATACTTCAGTATCTTCAGTATCCTCCCTTCAACTACATTTACAATCAATACTTCACTGTCCCCTACTACTACATTTACAATCAATACTTTAGTATCCTCCCTTCAACTACATTTACAATCAATACTTCACTGTCCCCCTGTTACTACATTTACAATCAATACCTCAGTATCCTCCCTTCAACAAGATTTACAATCATACTTAACTGTCCTCTACTACTACATTTACAATCAATAATCAATAATATAATCATTGTCAACTACCAATCAATACTACTGTGTCTTTAACTACATTTACAATCACTTTTGTCCCCTACTCACATTTATCTCAGTATCCTCCCTTCAACTACATTTACAATCAATACTTCACTGTCCGTCTTTAACTACATTCACAATCAATACCTCATATACAACCTTCTACAACATTTACACTTAATACTTCACTCCCTTCTACTACAATCAATACTTCCTTGTCCCTCTATTACTACATTTACAATCAATACCTCGCTGTCTGTTTTTAACTACATTTACAATCAATACCTCATATTCAACCCTCTACAACATTGACACTTAATACTTCACTCCCTTCTACTACATTTACAATCAATACTTCACTGTCTCCCCTACTACTACATTTACAATCAAAACTTCAGTATCCGTTCTTCAACTACATTTACTATCAATGCTTCACTGTCCGTCCTGTACTACATTTACATTCAGTACCTCATATACCATCTTCTACTACATTTGCAATCAATACTTCACGGTCCCTCTTCTACTACATTTACAATCAATACCCGATTATGTCACATTTTACTATTGTTACAACAATACCTCGTTATACCACCTGCTACTATTGTTACAACAATACCTCGTTATACCACCTGCTACTACCATTACAACAATGCCTCATTATGTCACCTGCTACTACCGTTACAACACTACCTCATCATACCACCTACTGCCGTTACAACAATGCCTCATTATACCACCTGATACTACCGTTACAACAATACCTCGTTATACCACCTGATACTACCGTTACAGCAATACCCCATACAGTACTTGTCTAACCATTACCCGACTATACCCAGTTGTACCTTACGTGGAAAGGGTTGTGGGTGGGTCAGCTTCACTCCCCAGTCTTCCTCCACATAGAACCACATGTAGCATATGATAGGTCTCTTTATTCAAAAGACTTTGCTCGAGCTATTCCTGCGTTGAACTGGGTACCCTGCAGTTTAAAATGGTAATATGATTGTCAACCTTGGGCACATTGATCAGTTGCCTTTGATTATAATGTGAAAGCCTTGAGCATACACCTTGTGAGGCTAGCGCAATGTAAGGATAAACAAACACAACGAATTTCTACATGCACAACCAATACCTCACTATACCACCTGATACTACATGCACAACTAATACCTCACTATACCACCTGATACTACATGCACAACTAATACCTCACTATACCACCTGATACTACATGCACAACATGCACCTCAACTACCTCCCACTATACCACCTGGTACTACATGCACAACTAATACCTCACTATACCACCTGGTACTACATGCACAACCAATACCTCACTATACCACCTGATACTACATGCACAACCAATACCTCACTATACCACCTGATACTACATGCACAACCAATACCTCACTATACCACCTGGTACTACATGCACAACTAATACCTCACTATACCACCTGGTACTACATGCACAACTAATACCTCACTATACCACCTCGTACTACATGCACAACTAATACCTCACTATACCACCTGATACTACATGCACAACCAATACCTCACCATACCACCTGATACTACATGCACAACTAATACCTCACTATACCACCTGGTACTACATGCACAACTAATACCTCATTATACCACCTGATACTACATGCACAGCTAATACCTCACTATACCACCTGATACTACATGCACAACCAATACCTCACTATACCACCTGGTACTACATGCACAACTAATACCTCACTATACCACCTGGTACTACATGCACAACTAATACCTCACTATACCACCTGATACTACATGCACTAATGCCCTCAATACCACCTCACTACATACCACCTGATACTACATGCACAACTAATACCTCACTATACCACCTGGTACTACATGCACAACTAATACCTCATTATACCACCTGATACTACATGCACAGCTAATACCTCACTATACCACCTGATGCTACATGTACAACAGTACTTCCACTACACAACCTCGTCCTACATCTACAGCAATACCTCTACCAGATAATACTGCCACTATAACTACAGCCAGTACCCTCACTTTATTTACCCTAGCGGTGATGTCTGCTTATGAGTCTGAATACTACTGGTGTTCATCTGCTGCTTGATCCGGGTTAGAATTGATCTTCAGTACATGCTTGTCGTAAAAGGCGAATAAAAGGGGTTGGGTGGTCAGGTTCGCTGACGTGGTTGACACATGTCATCGTATCCCAATTGCGTAGATCGATGCTCATGATGTTGATCACTGGATTGTCTGGTCCAGACTCGATTATTTACAGACCGCCGCCATATAGATGGAATGTTGCTGAGTGCGGTGTAAAACCAAACTCACTCACTCACCTGCTGCTGGAGGAGTGCTGAATATGAGCACATGTGTACCGTACATGCTGGTGACGTAGTCTGTTTTCCAACGACATACATATGTCTGTGTGTGGTGCGGGAGGGGAAAATCACACGAGGTGCGAGATACGACAAACACCAACCGTTTGTCCCAACCCCATCCAAAATGTAATTACAAAGTTTTTACTTTCAGCAAAGGTTAATGACTGTCACCGGTTGTATAATGGTTGGGTTGTAATTTGTTCTGAAATAATACCCTTGTAATCTTACATTGAGTTATTACAGCTATTAACACATGTGTATGGATCATCTAATCTATTGTATGGAAGGTTATGGACAGGCTGTATGTATTACAAATCCCAAATCTTCTACCTACTGAGAGCTCAGGCTGCTGTTGTACTACCTTAAGTCTATGTAAGGTTTTGGAGTTGTTGGCCACCTTAGCACTAAGGTTGCTTTGTACAACATCACCCTGGACTCTACAGCCTTTGTATTCTACAGATACATGTAAGACAATCTCCTCATAGTTCTCACGTGTTTAAAGGTATGTCCTTGAACACAACTGTACATTGGTCCCGGGAAGGTATTCCAGTAACCAGGGAAACAATTAACAATAAATAATCAGGTTTGTTTCACTGACATACCACAGATTCTATAGACGTGTTTTGGACATTTCTCGTTACGTGTGCGAATAAGTAGGTTTCTATCACCTTGAGAAGTAGAAACAAATCGCAAGACATAAGTCGAATGTCCCCCTTCTTTACATACCCCTCTGGTCGCAGTCGCAACCTTGGGACAGGGGCCAGAGCTAGACTTAACACCTCGATCAGTGTAATCAACAAGTGTGGGGAACGACAGTTATTTCCTGGGTCTTGTCTATAAAGTTTAAGTCTCTAAACAAATCGATTCCATTTGATTTGGCACATTGTTTAGCTTTATTTCACACCTTTGGGATAAACGTTCTTCAAGAAAAAACAGAAATGCTTTTAGTTTTGCAAGTTTTTACACGGAGAAAAAATGAACTTAAAATGTCAGAATTAGGATCGTGATCCTCAGTCGGATTTCTTTTATGTGTAGACATTCGTACCTTTGTTTAGGCTGACTTTCGGGTCTGATTGAAACATACAACACTTCATGTCAAACTACATACCATTCATGGTTTAACTAAATGTTTCTGATCGACAGAGCTTGTTAGTTCTCGTATTTGCACACAAATTGGTTTACAGGGGATACCTTGTGTACATTGTATGCTAATGCACGTTGTAAAAGATTGAAATACCTATGTTTTTCAATTTCACTTGACTTCGCAAAGTGTTAATCCCACGTTTATTTCAAAATTTGAAGATTTTCAAATCGTTGAAGAGTTTGGGACATTTCTAGTATTAGCAGTAGACTGTGGAATGTAGGCAATCAATTCCATGTTAGTGTTTTAATGATTGCCAAGGTGAGTGGGTTCATCTTGTCTCCAGCAACTTCCACTCCAAGTCAACTGCAATAATCAAGTATAAATGGAGACCTGCACTATGAAATGTGGTGATATTACCTTCCTTTAATGTTCATTTTTAAAATATTTAGGAAAAAAATTTAATAGCGGAAACTGTAAATGTGTTTGTTATGTGCAGTAATGTTTGTATATAATAAGTACTAGTTAAGTTCCTATTTCGTTAAATTTAAACGTACTAATCCAGTGGAACAGTTCGGTTGACATCAGCACTCCACTTGTCTCGAAATACGTATAGCTCGATATACAGAGCGACCACTAGACGTACAGTATTCCTTCGGGATGTTCACATGATCAACTTTGTACCTCTCCAGTCTGATGATCCGTTCTTTCTTTCATTTCAGTTGTGACGTATATACCTTCTTTTGTCCAACAGTTTATGTTGTAAATATTCAGACAAATAGTCCCCAAATATATATATATAAGATATAATAGAACGATTATGTTTGATATTTTCAAACTTTGTTTTAAAAAAAACACTGTACAAATTAGTGACTGTCCCAACCTCATGTATCAAGTTTACTTGCCTTATATTATACGTGCAATGTATTTATTATACTAGTCAGGTGACAAATTCTGTCATTATTTAATCTGAGGCCTCCTGAATGGCATTAAATTCAACAAATAGTTAACAAGATATTCTTGTCTCCAAAGAGCCATATGTTATTCAGCTAGATGTTATGCCCATAGTTCAAACGGTGGCTTCCAACAAGGAGATAGCTTAACAGCGTTTCTGAACTTGACTTTGCTTCGTCCAAATCGATGATAATGCTGAATGAAGGACGCTTCTGTTGCAATATATAAATTTAATATTGATCATAGTCAAATGTAAGATTGGAAGATTACACTCCAAACTCCATGTATTACCTACGAGGGCGAACATATCGGAGTTCATATTTTTCATACGATGCCCTAGGGCAAAATATCACCTTGTGACGTTCTTCTGTGACGTTGCTTTCTAAATGCGGCGAAGGCGGGTAGACAGCCTATGTTTGAAAGTATATTTGGGTTATTTTCCTCAATTTGACGACTTCGGTAATAAACAGATTATTATATTCGTGCCCATATCATACTATGTTTACGACACTCGTGCCTAAATATCGGTATATCCCTCGCTCTCGCTCGGGAAATACCAAGCTTTAGGCACTCGTGTCGTAAACATAGTATGAAATGGGCACTCATATAATATCCTCTATGTATGTTGCCATCTGCATTCCATTCGAGCACCATTTCCAGTCACACAATAAACAGCAACGGTCCCTCAACATTGCTTCATTCTGAGCGACTCATCTCAAGAAAATCTATACTTGTTTATCTGGTGTAAAATGCCAGTAGAAGCATTTACATATACTCTGTTGTTACTTGCGGAACCGATAAATCCTCTCCAAATACATTCTGATATAAAAGCCGACACAACAAGAACACAATGTTCCATTTTTTCATTTATCAATATAGACATGCCTATGCTTTCTGTATATAGTGCCTCGTATGGTTTTACAAATAATGGTTTACATACTGTCAAAATGCCTGTTCCATGTTCAACAACGTTACCTTCGCTGTAATCAACAAGTGAAGCAACGGCTACAGTGTGACACAGCCAGATCGGATACATAACCGCACTAGTTTTTCAAAAGCAAAAATGGGAAACGTGTCTTATGAAAAACTACATAAAACATTGTAAGTCAATGAAACCCGGGCCACCAGACATGCAAGGGGCTGTTTCCTTTGGCAAATAAAGTCTTAATCAAGAGGCTTTAGCCAAAAGGCTGATGGAGATTTTAACAATGGAAAGACTCGCCGAATGCAAAAAAGGAGCATTGATCGACGCATGTATAGACAGTGCTCTAATTGGTTTAAAGATATTCACTTCTCTGCAGCTAATCTACAAGAAGGATCACGTGTCACCATGACTACGCCGTTGATGCTTTGAAGTCAAGGTTAATTAAAAATCCTTAACTCAAAATTAAACATGTCTTCGTGGAAGAAGAATTTCAGAACACCTTTCATATCTTAATGTTCAGAACACTTTTAAGACTTAATATTAGTAAAACATTCTGAAATCGTTTGTTATTCGTTCTGTCTTTTGAAATGGGTGGGATTATGAAAGTGCATACTGTGTTGTTAGACTGGACTGACAGGCTAATGGCGGGTCAAGGCTACCGACTGCACATGCTGTGCACTTGTCAACACGTTTGTTGCACCTTGGATAGAATCCATTAGTTTTAGCAGAAGACCAATTAGCATAGTTTGCCAGTGGCCATGAGTCACGTGACTCTAGCTAACATGCTCATCCATGGGATTAAAGAACATGTATGCACTGAGATTACCCAAAGAAAAATTCCCCCCAATAAAATGCAAGCTTGATCAAACTTATTTTCAGGTGTCAATGATGCTGCCAATCATTGTTATGACGTAAGCGTTATGAAGTTTGCAATGTGTTTGCACGGGGGTGATAATGCATGCCACACGACTAGTTAAGATATGTTGTGGATTACTGAAAAACCGTCTTCTTATCAGGACGTCCTATCTACGTTCAAATAACCTATCAGAATCACCTGCTTAGGAGGCAAGTCATTACTCCTTTCATCTCCGATAAATCAAGGCCACGAATGTTTCCCTTCTTGGAGTTGTAGATGACATTGTACAGACATTAGAAAAAGCTTTTGTTAATTACAAAGACTGGTTGCGTTCAAGGTCACAGTCGTCAGTAATTACCGATTGTCTTAAAGGTCTGTGGAATTGGGTTAAGTTGGCCTTTAAATAAAGACAAGCTCCTATCCTCCCGCCAGAATTCTGAAAATATCAGAGATACCTGTCTCCTCTGCATGGGCCTCTTCAAGTGTATGTTACATTCATTAATGGAGTCGCAGTCCCATGGTGACCATTAAATCGTCCTCAACGTTGATGGTATTTTCTAGCGGTCGAGACTTAACCTTCAGCACCTGGAACTTGGATGCTAATTAATACTGCCATCAAAACTATAAGCCACACTCTTTGTATAAATAGAACCATCCCCTTGACCTGCCACCATGTTAACCACTAGGGATCCAGGTGTACCTGCGCATATGGATTGCAATTCGAGGCAACATTTATTGATCAGGATTCTTGCAAAACTCGGAGGACAACGTGTTTGCTTGCTGAAAATATGACATTGAATTGGTGAAAAACTGACATCTTCAACAAAGAGCCAAGGTTTAAACTGTAAAAAGTGGTGTGTATATATGTGGATACTTTCCAGGCAGGAACATTACAATATCGTCTTCCTTTAGCACATGGATGGATTTACCATTTGGCTAACATAACTCATGTTGTAAGTAATTGACGAGTTGTTGCCAAAGTCTGTTGTCATCTTTGACTGTCACTCAGCGCGTTGTTCAATAATTGTTGACATCAATGGACACTAAATGTCATAGATTTGGACAGGTGAATAATTGAAAGCATTTGAATTGGGGTTTTACCGAAAAGTTTAACTATCATAATTACAAATAGTCCAATCATGAATCTCTTCTTTTAAGTAAGCCCATTATCCTACTGTATCAAATCTCTTGAGATTACAACGTATTGATATTAATATCGAGGTATTGAGGTAGCTCATGCATCAATTAATCACTGTTTAATTCAGCTAGGTTTTAGATACAGCCTGTGTACGTTTCCATCATTCTGTTTGAAGTCCAGCGATGACCATGTATTTGTATTACATGTCGATGCATTCAATAAATTAACATGGTACCTAACTACTAACTATGACCTCACGCTAGAGATGTGTCACTTATTGTTTTTCTAGGTTTATTTGTAAATTGCAATGGACACAGAGAGAACATACCACCCTCCCTCTGTGTATTCTATTCTTCAATCAGTTGAAGCACCCCACCCATACATCTTGGCAGATGCTGCACAAAACCTGCCCCTCCCTCTGCAGCCAGATAACCTACCCTTGTCAGCTGCACAGTGTTGTCTCGTTACAGATCTTCCTCAAATACGGTGACGAGGATCTACTGAACACTCTCCTGCAGGAACTAGAGAGCAAGGTCGTTGTCATCCAGACCCAAGTCCGAGGGTTCCTGGCAAGGAAATTCCACAAGACACTACTGGCCCTCAGAAAGGAGAGGGCGATCATGGATGACTTCAACTTCGAGTCAACTCAGTTCAAAACAGGGACAATAACAATGAAAACCTCAAGCATAAAATCCAAAACATCAACGATGATGACATTGATGTAAGTTACTTTCTTTTGTTGTATGATTTAGCTATTGTCTGCTTGTTTGATCACGGTTCTAGATGTGTTTAATCTGTGTTAATTTATTGTGTGATATATAATTATTATGTTCCTATGCATCATCATCATAATGACATACGTTAGGAACAACTGTATGATGAGGTATTTGAACTGTCTGGGTTTTCTATGGGACAATTTGGCAAATAGTATATTTATATGCATGTAGACGTACATGTATATGTTCACATATATGACTCTGTCTTTTCCATTATACCAACTTGTGTTTAAAGAAAGGCACAGGTATGTATCTTACATTTTAGGTATGAGATCATAATCCTCTATGGCAACATATTCTCATTATATTGATGTGTAGAATGATACCAATAATTTGGCAAAAGCTCATGGTGGACACTTATCCATCGAGTGAAGAAAAGATATGTTTACGTTAAATCTGATTTTGCAAATTATGTTTTACGGAATCATGGAGAACTATTTCACGATATGTTCCATCACAGCCCTATCGCAAAGTCTCTTGTCCTTTAACACATAACATATAAAGTTCACAGCCTGAATACTTCAAATACCCTGTCTATGCAACTGTGATGTATCAGTATATCCCCTCATACCATAATCTAATAAAGCAAACTGATGTGTATAGATGCACCTGACTCTGTACCTCATATCTATTTGGTTTATGACTATGTCTTTATATATTGTTGATAAAGATATGAAAAGGCATTTCGGTGTTGACAATGTGATTCAGGCTCTGGTGTCCCTCGCCGTGATGTTGCTGGAATACTGCTAAAAGCGGCGTAAAACCAAACTCAGTCAGTCAGTCAGTGATTCAGGCAGTCATGCAATGTGGCACAAAGCACCCATCACTGACTTTGCACATACATACATCTCACGTTAGTCCCATATATGGCACACAGAACTGAACATGCGCGGAATGCAGACAGAATGCTGCTTGTTCAAACTGCAAATGGCGACATTAAGACCTACTGGGACAGACTGACCGCCAGAATGACACTTGCCTCATCAACCACATCATGGCCGTCCAGACAATATGGTTGTTAATGTTTGCAATATAACTTTAACTCGTAAGTATTCGTGACGAATATATGCCTTTCGATGGGAGGCTTGATGGTTTTGGCTTATGCTATGAGGGCGTGGAGTTGTCGAAGCAACCTTGGCACTCTCTGAAGGATATTGCTGAAAAACTATGTGTTGTATTGGACGCCACAGGATACATAATCAATACTTATGTGAAACCTAGATTAAAGAGTCCGAGCTTTATCTCTCCCAATGGTATTTTCTTTTGGGTTTTCCGCGAAAGTACAGCTCAAAATAGGCTTTCGCGGTAACGTTTTGCTCAGTTAATCCTGAAAAAATTGTTCTTGAAACCAAAGAAAAAGACAAGGGCGTTTAACTTTTTTAGTTAAAGTTCCATGCAGTGGTAATATTTGTAAAGGCCTGACCATGTCTGTTTGAGGCTTTTTGAGATAAGATTTTTCGTATATTTTTCACACAACAAGAAATCGTCATCAAATTAAATAAATATCAGTTTAAGTAAGATAATAAAGGAGGCAGCAGCGCTCCTTGTCCTATTCCTAACAAATTAAGACTTAGATAAAGTGCCTTTTGGCTTTTGGGATTAGATCTCTATGTAGCCCTACGAATCCAGAAGGAGTGATTAAGAACGAATTTCCAGGTATTTCGAGCTGTTTTTTCGTGAGAATGTGGTAACAATACTCAGGCCTGGGTTACAAAGACTGGCAACGACATTGGGCACACCGTCAGCTGAACAGGGTTGTCTATCAGCGATCGACGGCTTGCTATTTGCAAGTGTTTCTATCTTCCGCTGTCGGCCCAGAACTCGGATTATCTCTCTCACAAAAAGCTCTCTCTCCCGGGACCAATATTTGTTGACAAACAACAAAATCACTAAACAACATTTGCATCGCACAGCCATTGGTCGTGGCTACCTCCATGCTAGACACTCACTGGGGCTCAAACACTAGCAAAAATGTTCCAGTGCTTAGAACATTCCTAGCGCATGCGCAAGGCTGTGTGAGACAAAGAAGGCCCCAGTGTCCTTTGCAAGCGGATTATTGTATTTTTCTGATTTGGGCTTACGTAATATTTACTCGGATGTGCAACACTTTTCGTTGTTCAGTGGTGATGATGCGACGCGGCCATCGGGCAGAGAGATAGGAGTACACCCAGCCTATTGAATTACATCGGAATCGGCCTTAACCTTACGATGTACCTCACTGGAACTCCGGTCCCTCTCATTCCATAGCCTCTCACACCATACCATTCTCACGGCCACTTCTGCCTCTCCCGTGACACTTCTCAGAGGATTTTACCACACTCAGTGGGATTATTTCGTTTCATAGCTGGAACTAAAGTGGTGGAACTAAAGCAACTTATTCCATTTCCTACAGATCATCAAGAACCTTAATCAGCCTATTTCACCCATCACCAGTAAAGACAGCGAGAAGCATGGTGACCGCCTACCAGTGATGAGTTCTTCAGACAAGTTCGGTCCCTCGGACGTTGGGATCCTTCCCCAGGGTACCGATGATGATACGAGGAGGAGGAGGCGGAGGAGAAAAAGGAATAATTCACAAAAGTCATCAACGACAACGTCCGAAAGCACGGCGACAACTAATCTCTCCAGTCAGCCGATTGTGGATGACTGCAAGTAAGTATTTGTCAAAACCTTCCACCACAGGTAAAATCAGCACTGTTGAGAATCATGAAATCCACGTATCTCTTAATCCGTAATATTTGACAAAGGTACTTAATCCTCAGTTTATAAAGTAATGTATAATAAAATTATCTTTACTCTTCTGTTCTTCCTTTAAAATGGGATAGCTTAAAATTAAGTTTCATCTATGGGAAGGCAACGAATCAGCATTATAAGAGGTCGAAAAAGTTTGGTTCTGCCCCAAGATAATTTCCACTGATCGATTTTTGGGGACAGTTTCAAACAAAGGTTGTCCCCAAATTTATTCGATTTCAACATGCTATAAGGTTAATATGATTTTTTCTTTGGTTTAAGAGCGTTTATAATCATGGAGTTACAGGGTTTATTAGAGAGAAAGCTTTTTTTCATTCTACAATATTACAGTGTATCCGTCGTTTTGATTGCCGCCATTGCGGCTTGTAGGGGTGACGTCATTTGTGTGTTCATGACATCATTGAGCAAAGGATCATGGGGGATTTGACATGTTTGCAAACTGTGAGATCATCACAAAACTATCATAAATATTTAATCCAAATATGTGCCATACATGTTATACACCTCACATTATATATGTGTCATACAAGGTGTACAATACCTCAAAACCTTACTTTACATCATTAAAAGAATATAACGTTTTAATCATTCCTTTTTAATGACACCTTGAAGTAGTTTTTCATCAGAGGGAATGTACGGTGATTGAAGGCCATGATGATGCTGATGCTGCATCTGATTCAACCAGGTGTGGGGAAGGGGATAGTTTGCTATTGTATGAATCCGTTCTTGTGCATGTTTGGACAAGGATTTACCTTAACGAGATAAACCCTTGGCTTTTGGTTACTTCAACTCCGTTTCTTATCGTCTACGTGGCAGATCGGCCACCTACAGGCGTGTTGTAATTAACCCAATGGGCGGGCGATAGATGCCGACAGAGAGCGCAATGTTTCAGCTGTGCATGAAGTACACCTTTGTAGGTAAAAATCGTGACATCTGCCAAATTCCACATCAGTTATCGATTTATAGCATGATGACTACCTGCCATGGCGTGTGGAGCTGGAGGAGAAGGGAAAGGATGTAGAACTGGATTGCAGGGAAACAACCCGACTGTCCCCATCTTTTGTTGGTTCAATTGATTACCTGGTGACCTTAAACATACTGACAACCTCCATTTCATTCCTAGCTTCAAACATTTCCACGTCTTACCTTATGATAAAAAAAAGTTTTTAAAATTTCTTTCCTTTTTTACATATAAAACGTGAGAAAAGTTTTGTTCTGATCTTGATGGTATTGTATGTTGGCGAGCATGGGATTTCGCCTATAAGGGCAAACATCTCGGTGTTTGGAAATACGCAAATCCCCGAGTACCAACAGGAAGGAATCGATCGAGACATTACACACTAGAGAGGCATCCCACTGCCCCCTTCCCCTTAACGCTTCCCCCATACGTCATTCCCAGAAGCCTTTGCGATATCCATGACAAAATGGAGGATGTTAACTAGAACGTTCTGTTCATGGATTTATGGAACTACTTACACCTTCTATTGGATTATGTCTGTTAATTGAAACGATGATACTATGGCATCTGACAGGTCAGTGGAACACTTTCATTTTATTGTATCAACTTAAATTTTGCGCGGAGATAACTTTTGTAGTCCTTCACGTCCCCTGCCCCGTCTGTGCATGGCGTCCATTTTGAAAAATCTTTCAGTTCCTAAATGGATGCTTGGAGTGAGATGTCTCGATGACTACTTTCGTTTATGAGCGTGTCACACTTGCATGAAAGTAGCACCAACCTTTACAATGAATAGAACTTTTGTAAACATAACTTGCTAACGTTTTAGTAACGAAAGGTAACTTATAAATCAATACTTCAGTCCGCCATTTTGTACCAATAACGATTCTAGACTTTGGTCAAAGAGCAGATAATTCTCAGGACAACTATTTGATAACAATTTTATGTCAGTTCTATTGTAAAAAACTACTGTGAATGATATTTGTAGCTTTTTTAACGACATATAATTAGATACGGAATATCTGTATTTGTCTTGTTAGCATGCATTAAACGGACACTAAAGTCACCCTGTTTTCAAGTAGGGTTACTCCAGTTTTTGTAGAAAGAATACTTTAGGGGGTCGAACCATTTGGGGTTTGTACCATGTGACCCAAGACTATTCAGACATCTATTTTTTTTATACGAGAAGAATCTGATTATTCGGTAACGTGTAATTTATCTAGATTCATTATATACTACTAAGTACGTACTAAGCACATATGGATGAAATAGGTGTGCTTGTCTTAATTGGAACAGTAAGAAACTAAGACTGTCTGAGAAATTGATACTCTTAAATCTGAAAGAGCCTTCAAAGACAATTTCTAACAATATACTCCAGTTTTGGCATGGTTGTTTTTTCTTTTAAAGATATGCGAGTTAAGATGTACGAATTGTACAATAGGCCTCCAACATGGAGACTTGAGTGTGGGAAAGCAAACAGCAGTGCAAGTGATGATTTGAAAGAATGTCTGTGGTAGCAATGGCGGACAGTCCTAGCTCGCTGCAGATTAACTGCTTTGCACAATAGATACGCTGGTAAACACCCAGATTAAAACCCGCCAACATAGTGGCTGCTTCATTACGTGTGTGGGCATCACACGTCTGAAGGCGAATAATGAGGACAGTCTCTCAGTATACGGTTTTTGTCTTCCAAGAACATTACTGTCTGAACGTATTCTTAAGTAAACACTTTACATAGCGCCGTCTTAAGACTCGCCTCTATGGTTAAATACGAAGACTTGACCACACCCATTTCTGATTTCTTCAGACTTGCATCTTACTTCCAATAAATTGTGCCTGAGAATTTTGGTGGGGAATTGTTGTATCAATGCTAAAATGAGGTCTTCGGAAATATATATCGAAGTTATTTACCGTTTTACATATTTGAGCACTACAACCATCAGGACACGGGCCTTTCTTCCCTCAGTGTGGACACTGTATTCTAGGAATACATATCTTATCGGGACTATGGTACAATACAGCTTTGACATGACATAATGGCTTGAAAATATAAATATGTTTTTTAATATGATATTGGGTTTTTTTGACAGTTAACGAAGTTTACAATGAATTTGCTCTTATTCTTTTAAATCCCATTCAATATGCAAATGACGCAAATTTATTGATAATCTGAAATAGATGAAAAAAATTCTTTCAAGTGAATACGTTCTGAAAATGATATATTATATTTCCTAAGATGATCCACCGAATTGTATCTGGTAACTATTTGCAATGTCCAAGAGTTGAGATGCTGTGGCCAGGACAGTGTTTAACTCCACCAGCCCTTGTTGACTCGTCCGCTGCCGCAACACCGCGATTAGTTATCGAGATAATAGTATGAAATTTGCACCTGTTCTGTGGTATTTACTTTCGCTGAACATGCAGTGTTATTTAACCTGCAAAGTTCAGAGAACAATTTGTGAAGCCTGACTTAATGTCAGTTACCATGAAAGGAAGGAATTCGAATACTGTAACAGTCCGCGAATAGGAGAGCAACTAACCTGTTTCATGTTGTTCATACTTGTAAGAACAAATGTTCATTTGAGAGACAGAGGTTTTATCCACCTGCTTTCAGATATGCGTCATTAATAGCGCCATGCTTAACGTGGCTTCCATTCCGTTAAACTTGGCCAGCGTTAACGGGAAACAGTGGGTAGGTTAGTGATTTGCGTGTTCTCTGGTGATGCTGAAGACCAAGGTTCGATTCTTCATATAGGTGCTGGGGCGGTGGGGTAGCCTAGTGGTCAAAGCGTTCACTCGTCACACGGAAGACCCAGGTTCGATTCCCCACGTGGATACAATGTGTGAAGCCCATTTGTAGTGTCCCTCGCCGTGATATTGCTGGAATATTGCTAAAAGCGGTGTAAAACTAAACTCACTCACTCATATAGGTGCTATTCGAGAAGGCCTTTGTTGGTGTCTTCAGCTGGAATATTATCGAAAGCGGAATAAAACCAAAGTCACTCACTCACTCACCCGGCACTGATACCCACGCTAGGTTTTATGGAAGGGAAAAACGTCTACAAACTAGGTAACATAAAGCTGACACACCCTGATGAACACTGAGCATTATTCATTTTGGTTTTATATTTGTTTGTTCTTTATACTTAGATAACATGTATTTATTTGTTTTGTTTACTCATGTGCTTATATTGTGTTACACAGATCCCACCACTTGCCTTTCACGATCAAAACCTCCTTAAGACAAGAGAGGTATAACTCCTTAGAACCAGCATATAACCCATAACCTGTAGTGACATAGAACCATAGTCTCACACTAGTACCACTGACATATATAACCTATTATATCCTATATCCTACCTTTCTTTTGCCTTTATGTATCCTCTTTGTACACCCTTCAGTTTGTATATATACACCTCAGCTTCCCATATATACATATACTGAGGGAAACAAATAAGGTAATACCACTCCATGGCAGTGTTCCTTTATTTATTCTCAGACTTCCTCCCACAGCGCTATGTGGTGATGAAAGCTGGTGATGAAAACTGGAAAATATTAAAGGAACGCTTGCATTTTCCTGTGTTCCTTTATTTCTTTCTCTCAGTATATATACGATCACACATGTTTCGCAACGGCTGGTAGAGTAGCCATGTGGGGTGAGCGTTCGCTAATCATGCGGAAGACCCGAGTTCGGTCGCTAACATGGGTACAGTATTTGAGACTCATTTATGATGTTCTGGGCCATGCTATTGTGGTACTATTGGTGATATTGCGTAAACCAATACTCTCTCTCACACTTGCATCAGATCCTTGTCATCATTGGGTTGGCTGTGTTAGGTTATCGAACTTGAAGTAAATACTGATTCATTATTCTAGCATTGATTTACAAATATTCATTGGAAGGTCAACCTTTAAACCAATCAGTAAGTTCCATTTTGGAGGAAATACAGGCAAAGTAGAAACATGTGTTTTGCGCATAAAAATTGCCACTAATGTAAGCATCTAGGCAGAGCGTTTTCTGAAATTCATTTTACAAATGATGCGTATTACCTTATTACCATTGTCTAAGTAATGAATGATTGTGAATAGTCGGTGTCCACGGACTGATAACCCTGTGGTACTCATATTCCTCAAACACTTCAGTCCTTGCATATTGAGTTAACATGGCAATTAAAAAAGCCATAAAAACACTTTGTATCGCCACACGGAAAAGTAATTCCATTCGAACTCCCACGTCGCCAGTTTCCCACACACTTCAGTACATTTTGTTCCCTACTGCGGAGAAACAGTGATGTAATTAACTAAGAATGTCTTCGTAATTCCATGCCCAACAGTGTCCTACACGCCACACCCTGGTTGTTATGGCAACTGAGTTCTGTCTCCACCGCCTCCTTGTTTGCTTGTCCCTCTCCTGATCTCAAGGCTTCAATCATTAAATCTTTTAATCCCGTGTTGAGGAATAAGACAGAGGCCAAGTTAGCATAGGACTTGTGCTGTCTTTAAAATACTTCTAAATGAGCCCATTCACCTATCTATGCCAAAGCGTAACAGCACCCCTAACAGTAGGGTCGCGATATGAAGGCTCCAAGAGCGAGCATTATAAGGTAACTAATGATTCTTTACTCTGATCTATCATTATAGGTTTAACTTAAAGGAAGTACTACGCATCAAAACAAACGTCTACCATTTCAGACATATGTTTAAGATGCGGCTGTGATTATTAAGGGGCAATAGGAGTTCACCTTCCCTGTTACAGACATTTCTGAAGGCTTGTTATGTAATGACTCTTCTCTGTATAGGAATACATATCTTTTCTGACGCCTTCTTTCTATGCTTGAAACTGTTTTTCTCTCTTAGCTTATTTCTACTGACTGACATAGTGAGCATGTTATCATCTCACACAATCCCTTATACTTTCCTGTGTGTTTGAGTTTATTATTATCATTTCCCATTAATTGTAAGAATATAAAGAAATAATGTACTCACTTGTTGCTCAACATTGACGACTTATGCTTTTATATGACCTTTCCAATATTACAGTAAAAGTCAATTCCAAGAATGCTGATAATACGTTTAAATCTTATTTTATTTTACCTTGATTATTTATATTTTTTAATTGAAGTGTTCATACAAGTTACTCCAAAATGTGTGATATTGTGTGTGATATTATTTACTTGGAAATACGAAACCGTTTGATAATATTTCAATTATACATTTTCATGTAACAATTTCTTTGTGTGTTTTCAGTTTTCAACCGTGGGATGTCTTTAAGACAGTATCTAGGCGCAGTGAGACGATATATGAAACCACAACAAATTGGTTTGAAGTCGCTGCCAAAACTCTCAAAGTATTTGCGTACCTGTTCATATTCCTGTGTGTCCTGTCCAGTGCCCTGGCCAGCAAGGGCAGTCTACTGTTGATGACCCATGCTATAGGCAATTCTAGCAAGGTATGTGACTCTGTTAATCTGAGTTAGCGCCATAGTCAATTTACCTTGCTATATAATTAATATCTATTAATTTCATTACCGAATGTAAGATACTCCAGGTCGGTGTTGTATGCGGCGATATAACAAAGTTATATTATATGAGTTTCTATGTTAACGATATGTAACATATGATATGTCAGTATCCTTTGTGACATTATATTAATTTTACTTTATGAGAGTGATGTGTCAATGCTACATTATGGAACTATGTTATATGTCAATATTACATGCTTTCAACTATAAAGGCTTCATTATGTAGCTATGTTAAGTATATATCTATACTAAACCTCGTAATATATGATGTTATATCTCGCATAGACTATATATCAATACGTCTCCAATATAACTACATCTCAAAGCTATATGTCAATGTGATATTATATACGTTACCATATATCATATTTTGATGCATTCTATATCGGCTGCCATGTGTGTTCCAGGGCTGGGAGAACCGCGACCGATGGGTCTACATGGTCATAGCAGTAGTCAGTGTTCCCTACCTAGTAACCTTCTTCGAATGTCTCTTCAAGTCTATGTTCGGAAATCTTCCCAGACCGTCCATTGGAAATATAGCATGGGTATGTTCAACAACACAAACAGTTCGCTCTATGTGTGTAACTGTTAGATGCAGGAAGTAAGGATATGGCACTGGTTTTGTGAAGGTGTCAAATTAGTCAACACTAAGAACTGAAAAATAATCCTATGGTTTGCTCAAAGATAAAATGCAGTTAAAGCGATATATGAAAACACAGTAAATGCTTTGAAGTCTGAGTACAAATTATGGTGATATTATATACAATGTTTTTTCGTCTTTTGAATACATTAAATATTAAATACATTTAATTTAAATCTAATTCTGATAATGGTTACCAGTTTCTGTAATTCAGAAACGTTGGATTCAAAATGTTATTTTACAATCACTTAAAACTAAGAACAAAAGAATTTATCTTACAATCATTCAAAACTAAGAAGAAACAATCACCCTCCCAAATTGTTACAGCGTTATAAGGTGATGATAAATACAAATTAATTATTTAGTGTTATCATAACGATATGGCATTGTAAAAATTAGCTGTGCTTTTATCCTCTGTATGATGATATACAAAGTAATGCATAAACATCTTTTTTCGATTAACCCAGCACGAACATAAATTATATTTGATACCTGAAATCTCGGGTATCCTCCTCTCGGAAGTTAATCATCATTGGCTATGTTTCACATTGTATTACGTTTCCAACATCTTTTTCAGATCTTGTTCATGGAATCCCTCCACTCCTTCGGGCTGAGCCTGCTGGTGTTCCGGGTGTTGCCTTGTCTGGACACAGTCCGATGTCTCCTTCTGATGAACGCTCTCTGCACGGTGCCCTCCATCCTCAGACTGTTCGCTACTAAGCGTTCCGAAGACAACCGGCGGAAGGTCACCACCATCATCCTGGACTTCCTGGCCGTGCTCATGCAGCTGTCGGCCTTCGTCATAGTTCTGGCCTCCATGAAGTCTGAATGTGTGAAGGAAACTGATATTGATGATGACGCTATAACACTCGACTCGCAGACCCCGAAATATGAAGCCCCAAAAAGTCTTCCCCAGACTGGTGATTCGCCCTGGTCCTCCACCTACGCTCTGTCCGACATGTCCTGGGAGATTCCTTTGGCTCTGTTGCTCCTTTCTACCAACTGGTGGGAGAACTTCGTCGACAAGGATGTCCGGCTTGGATGTCTGGAGATCCCCGTGAAGGACTACAAGGATACACTCCACCGTGTCCGCGTCAAATCCTACCTAGTTGCAAGTCTCTGGAAAGTTGGTCTTACATTCGGATTTGCCTTTCTCCTGATCCCAAATCTCAGTATGGTCCATATCGCCTTTGGCTCCCTGTTTGAGACACCCGCCGAGATTACCATGTCGAACGCCAGCACCGTGTCTTCCACCATGCTACCCATACAAGTGACAACAGCGCCACCTATCTCTCTCACCGACCAACCAGGTGGAGTGTCGAAGGGTGGAATTGAAGAAGAACACTTCATGTTGATGGAACGACACAACTGCTCTTTCCAAAACAAATCCATGGGTGCTCAGAACGAAACCGTTTGCGATACCAAATACGTTGACCCTTGGCGTCAATGGTGGCCATACATGCCTCTTCTCCTCCAAATCGTCTCTACTGGCTTGTGCTACTACTTCGCTCGACTGGCGTGTAAACTATGCATGCAGAGGTTCTCTTTCGCTATACCGCTGAGTCTTGCTACCCCGGTGTCTGTGGCTACCATCATCACCGTGTGTTACCTCAGACCCGAGAGGACGGAACTGGTCAAAGACTTCTTGACATTTGCCTGTACTGGGCATGGGCCGGAGAGAAAATGGTTAATATGGCACCTTGGATTAGGCTTTGGTCTTTGGTGGGCCTCCCAGCTGTGGATAACAAGATATATCTGGACTCCCAAAGCCCCAAGACTGGCATTTACGGAAAGGTAATAAGTTGTAACTCTCAACACAAAAAAGCAAGAAAATGTTGTTCAAACGATTAAAGATTCATCTAGTTGTACCCACCGACATGTATTTGTGTCGATGTGAAAGTCTGACGGCAACAGGTTAATCTTTATTCTGACGAATGTGGTTGTTTAGTTATCGTAACGTTTGGTAATGATATAAACGACACAAGTCAAAATA
The DNA here is from genome assembly GCF_003918875.1 of Haliotis rubra. NCBI lineage: Eukaryota > Metazoa > Mollusca > Gastropoda > Lepetellida > Haliotidae > Haliotis > Haliotis rubra. Next base: position 1,933,923 of record NW_025767235.1, read on the forward strand.
TTCGTTTCTCTGACACCGCGCTTTTACTCCGCAGACTATTCATCCTGCCGATGTACTGTGGCGCCCTCATTGAGCAGTCCCTGCTGCTGAACCGGCGTCGGAACGACAAGGAACGTATTCTCAAGGAGATGGCTTTCAACGACGATGCCTCAATGGACAGCAACTCCACCGACGCCATGCGGAAACAACGTGAACAGATCGTTCCCAAGATCTACGTGTGCGCTACAATGTGGCACGAAACGGAAAACGAAATGACGCAACTACTCAAATCTTTATTCAGGTATTCAAAATGATCCAGATTACAAATAATGGAATGTTGAGCAATTTGATTTAACGAACAACCTCGGTTATCCCACAAAACAGACTCCATTGGGCGTAAAGGGTAAAATAACGGTAAAATACAAAATAGGGATCAATGAAACTCAGTGGAGACACCAGGTGTTCAAAGGTGTACACATGTAATAGTCCTAAGCTTCCACAACCGAAAAGGTCAAACAGTTTACACAAACGCAAAAACTACTTGTTGGCATGATATTCACCAACGGCCGTGATCTAGGCATTTGTACACTTGAATCATGGGGATTCAATCAGAATCTGGTATTCCCTTGTTGAATTGTCATTTTTGTAGCTCTACTAATCCTCCAATGGATGGAAGCCCTGTTCTAAACGTAAATACTCTGGCAGCCATCAAACAGCCATAGTCATGTAACGTAGCGTGGTTTGCCTGTCTCTATGACAGTACGGATGGATTATCAGCATCACTAGTGATGGTGATGTAAGATGTGGCGCTGTGAGGGAGATACAGTTATTATTCCCCGACTTACTGGAGACACGTGAGACAGATCACGCAAGGCTCTGGTCTGTGTCTCTTAGAATTCCCTAAAAGACCCCAGATTATAATGACAGTGTCAAAATGCTTTGTCTCCTCTTCAAACAAACTTATTACTCTGCTTGCCAACACAAACATAACATTGCCCCTTACACTTGAACACCGACTTGAGTGTAGACTCCCACAAGCTGGGGATTTCACAAAAGTTACCTTGACTCAGAAACGTTAGGAAGGTCGTGATTCCAGAGTGAACCCGTCAGTTTATCTTGACGCCTCATCGGCAATGTTGCATCGACTCGCTGCATCTGAATTCCTGGTATCAAATATTTCCCACCGAAACCAATCTCCACAACCCCACGAGGCTCATTTACTGGAGCCAAAAACAATTCTACTCGAAATAAGTAAGGGACTACCCGATTCTTTCATATTACCATAGTGTACCTGTCCTGGGATTCAGATTAACTGTAGTGACATGAACGAACCGGGTGGTCCTTAATGTCTTTGTAGTATGTGTATGGGAATCTGTCCTTTAAACACCGACAGTTATTATCTTTCCTACAACCGCAGAGAGCAATTAATTACCAAGAACACTGTGAAGGGCAAATTCATTATTTCTCGCCCTCCGTCATTTTACGTTATCTAAACCAATCTATATCTGTTATCTTATTTGTTTCTGTTTCTGAACATGAATTGTTTCTAAGTGTCATTAGATCCACAATCGAATAAAAGCGAGACACCTATCCATAGTTATAACGAATGTCTGCTTTTAGCAGAATCTATTGTATGAGTCCGACCAAATTATAAGCAGGATTCTTAATGCAAAATAGAAATTAGCTTAAATAGAAAGTGTAATACCAAATATGACATATGTTATATAATCGTCTGTTTGGTGAAAACTGAAATTGAAATATTATTTGTAGCCAGCAACTTCTTGAAGAAACAACAAGTAAAGTGAAGTTTTCTATTTCGATTGTGTAATTTTTTTATCAAACTTGTAATTTTGTGTTAATGTTGTTTGAAAGTCATCATGACCATGTATTTTTGCTTGTGTTTCAGGCTTGACATTGACCAGAGTGCTCGCCGCAATGCTCAGGACTACTTCAACGTTCAAGATCCGGATTATTACGAATTTGAAGGTTTGTTCAAAACCCATTTCATGTTTCATTGTCTTCTTCCTCATGGATGTATCACGGGAAGGTTTTTTACTCTGTAATCCTCAATATTCAAACCACAGTGACTCATAATAACTAAATCTTGGGCAAACCAACCAGTAGTCGATGGCGTGACCAGGATCTATGTCGTGAAGGTACGATAACACACAGTCAGACATTTCTCACAACGTAGCCACCGGTTTCTACTTGTAATCTGCTCAAGGCCAAGGGTACCTGGAATCCCCAGATATCGGTATTACAATTGAGTTGAGTTTTACGCCGCACTCAACAATATTCCAGCTATATGGCGGCTGTATTACAAGGTTGTTTATTGGCAGCTCGACCATACAGAACAACTAGACATAAACCGTCGACCACATCATACACTGATATCTGGTAGTAGATAAAAGTGAAAAAAAAAAAAAAAAGTATATTATTCAGCGATGTATTTGCTACCGTAGCATATGTAGTTTCAACTTAATAGGGTGGTGGGGTAGCCTAGTGGTTAAAGCGTTGGCTCGTCACGCCGAAGATCCGGGTTCGAATCCCCACATGGGTACAATGTGTGAAGCCCATTTCTGGTGTCCCCCGCCGTGATGTTGCTGGAATATTGCTAAAAGCGGCGTCAAACCAAACTCAGTCAGTCAGTCAGTCAGTCAGTCCAACTTAATAACGTTTTGATAACGTTTGTCTATTGTTTTCAAGTGTAACCTTCGTTTTCCTGTCGGTTTATGTTTTACCTTCATAATAACCTGAGTATGAAATTGTAACTAGACGGTAAATATTTTGTATGTCTAGTTCATGTATATTGAACATCCGTACATTGCGACGTTCGAAGCGGATAACGTTACGCCATGTTAATTCACAGCATAAAAATTCTTTTTAAATTTGCTTTGTAAGTTGTGCTAATTTTCGAACCGAATCAGTCTCTTTCGAACTGTTGAATTACACCCATAGAGTCTGGCCGTGGCAATATTTGGCATTGCCTGAATCTGTGAGGTAACCGACACAGTCTGAGACTCTGCGGCATAGATATCTGGGGCCAAGGGCTCACATGCTGCGACTTGTTAAGTCAATATGAGTCTAATTGATCTTTACAACAGTACTAACGCGCACATTAAGACATTAACACAACAGGCAGGGGTTAAGTAACATTGTTTTAAACGGGGATGTATTCTTGAGGCATATATAATCTTAATTATGAACTTTGAAGAATACAACAAATATATGATTTCCCACACCAACCTGTTATTATCAAAATATACTGGGAAGTAAAAGACAGGGATAATTTAACCTGTTAAAATATAATTCCAGTCATTCATCAAATGGCTGTATATATAAATTGTCAACGATAAAAATAAACAGTTTCGATTATCCGACAAAACAAATTCATTTGGGAGTAAAATGAGAAATAATGGTGAAAATTGTATCAATGGATCGCTAAAACTCCAAGATGACAGCTGGTGTCCTGATTATGGTCAACTGTAGCCTATAAACACCACTCGGTATCACGGGGTATGAAGGACAATGTCTCGGTACGACAGTGTCTTAGTACCACACATAGTTGATGACAATATTCCATCATTGATATTTCAGCGCACATCTTCGTTGATGACGCCATGGATTACAACGACAACGACGAATGGATGCCCAACATGTTCGCCAGACAACTCGTCGAATCCATTGATTGGGCAGCCAGGTAAATAACGTCATGTAGTAGTTTCAGTAGCTCCCTAAAACAATACGTGGCATTTTACATACAAGATTCCACTTGATGGCAGCGGACCCTCTTTAAAAGGGACGACACTTGTCCTTCAGAATGGGCTGTTTTAGTAGCGCCCTGTAGCGGTAACTTACGTTATATTTAGTATAAATTAATCCAAGTACATATTACTCGAGAAACGATGTTTCTAGACTTTTATTAATTTCCGCTACTTCAGTGATAGGTGAACACATTGTGGAAAGGTAACTTATACGTTGAATCAAAGCACGATGTGGTAGATAACACATCCCTATTGTGTTATAAAGTATGTGCCATCTCCACTGACACTAATAAAGGAAGAATTGTAAGTGTTGGAATATATAAAGAAACAAATGTCCTTGGCAGGGTGTAATATTTTACTCAGGGATAGCTCACCACAGTATCACAATCTACGAAGATATAGAAAAATCCTTAGCTGGTAAGACGGCAGCAAGGTTTATCATGTTCATTTTTGAAACTTTAAAATGCTTAAAAGCAAAATGAAATAACGTCTTTCTTCATGTACGTAAGTACAACTTAAGCCCCCAAAGCGTTCGAGAATCCCAGATTTCATGACCCTAAGAGATCACAGAAAAATGTGTTTTTCACAGTAAAGCACATTTGTGCCATCAAGGTGTAGCAATGCAGCCGGAGTGTGGCTAGTTAAGTCTGGACACACACACTAGGATCCCAGTAACCTAGAGAGACCGAGAAGCCTCAGAATCCGAGCTTCAGTAGACGGCGCATCGTCCTGCCTCAGGGCTATGTTTACGAACTAGGCGGACCGCTGTATAGCGCTACAAAGAGAATGATGTGTAATGTAAATAAATCTCAGGCAAACAAAAGTGTAGGCTATTTGTTCGGCAGGCTGCGTGTAACTGCTGGCTTTGTCAGTTTCGTTTATTTTAAGGGCAGATGAGTAGGCAGCACAGGGATCTTTGATTGCTGTTATGTCTTGCAGGCAGCTGGTACGCCCTTGGACGCCTTATAAAGTATTGGAAACTTCAATCTGCCAAGGCAAAATTCTTTTGATACTGAAATTTCAATATTTTCTGAATATCGGTGATAGTTTGGACATTAATTCAATATTTAGAATACTTGATCTCAAGAGTATATATTCATTTGAAAGGGTAGCTTAAGTATAGGATTTTGTTAACTCCTAGTTTTTAAATAGTTTCCATGGTAAAGCGGGTGTAGGGGCTTGTATAGAAACTAATTCCTGTTCTACATCATGTTTACTTTGAATTAAATAACCGTAAACTGTTCTTGGGTTAGAAATGTAAATATCTATGTTCAAGGGACCTTGTCAATTTGTTCAGATAACGTTAGTGGGTGGAAACATCGACAGCAGAAAGAGAAGACAAATATTCTGAAATATATAAACCTGTTTTCTGTACCTTGTAGTGGTGCTGTACACGTCACCAGGTCATAGTGACATAAATACTAGACACACTGAAATTGACATGCTTCTTTAACATCACACATCAAAGTTAAGATATTTTTATGTTAATATTTAAGTTGAATTTATCAAATGATGGAAACATAATGTACACTATTGTCACTATACTGAAAGATCTGTTCTTACGAAATGGTGAATCAATGTAAGCAAATACTCAATAATGTATGTGACTAAGAAACTCTGTGTGACAATGACTGATTTTATCCCACGTAAGATGTGTCTATCAGTGTATGCATTCAAACACTAGAAGGGAGCATCCATTGTTTTTGTGTTTTTTCTTGACAAATATTTGACAGTGACTGTGTGGGGGTCTGAAAAGGATTTATCAAAGCAAACGAACACAACCCTGGTGATGGGACAAGGGTTTATCATGAACATTGGGCCTCCAGTGCTTCTCACAAACTATCGTACTTCGGATTCCAGGCCACTGGGGGTTGATCTCTAGATTTGCTCGAAAAAATAGGATGGTAATAGTTCTCAGGGTTAAGGCAATTCAAATGTCCAGACACAGCTTAAAGTAAGAAATACTCTTGTATCTTGTGAACGGAACTAGAAACTGAATCGTTTCATTCTGGCTTTTACAAATAATAATATATGTCTACTGACTGACTGACTGAGTTTGGTTTTACGCCGCTCTTAGCAATATTCCAGCAACATCACGGCGGGGAACACCAGAAATTGGCTTCACACATTGTATCCATGTGGGGATTCGAACCCGGGTCTTCGGCGTGACGAGCCAACGCTTCAACCACTAGGCTACCCCACCGCCCTAATAATATATGTAACTATTAACAATAATAATAATATATAATATTGATACATTAAGTAAAACTACAGGACTTAATCTACAGCTGCTAGGAAGATCTGATATAATATAGCCCTGCGATTCAACAAGGCTTGCTTCCGGTAAATATGTTAATTGATAAAACTATATACTATTTCCCTGAAAGCTTTACCTAGCATTTTGTTGACATGGAATACTAATGGCAAGTGTGATGACCTCACGTTTGGTGATCTAGAATATGACAAAGATGACGGTAATTCAGCATGGATGTAGACTCAGTCAAATGTACATCTTTGTGATACAAACCAGGTAGATTAACACGTGTTTATTCATGAGAAATCTGTCGATGTTTCAACTATCTTAACCGTGCTTTTGACCCCTGATCGTTCCCTGCCAGTTTGGAAGTGGACATTGTAACCCCAGCATTGTGTGAGACGAGTAAACATGATCCCCCAGTAGCTTGGGACAAGAATGTCAACGATCGATCACGGAGGCAAGGACCGGCATCCAGTTTGTTATGACTAAATATTTGATAGAGAAAGAAAACATTTGATTGCAAATTTTCACGCCTTGGATCGAAAGATTTTTTTCAAATACCATTTGGCCGAGCCAGGTGTTGAAGACGTCCTTTTTCTGACGTCACATTCCCGTGCTCCTCAACAGGCGATTGTTTAAGGTTAGCGCGAAAACTCTGATCATATTTGTCATCTTGTGAATCATTCGGGATGAATCTCAGTCCAGTGGTTAATTGTCCTGGAGGAATGTTATAGACGGCCGGGAATGGGGGTTTTTAGTCCCCGACCTTTGTATGTGAAAAGTTTGATTTTTGAAGTATTCAATTAGTGTGTTGCCCTAGTGGGTATTACGTTGTGTCAATACTGGCAGGCACGATTAGCATAATGTAAACAGGGCCAAACACTGACACCGAGACTGATTGTTTTACCACGTTACGATAGACACAGTCTGCTCCTGGCGTTAATGTGATTAAACTAAAAATTATGAAAAGGGGCTCACAAATATAATCATATGATAAAAATCTTTGAATAAATATGTGAAAATTTTGGTCTCGGTTATTCACTATATGTGTCAAACAGCCGGATGAAGAGGTGAATTTAGAAATGATTAGAAAATAGGAGTAACATATACTTCGTTAAGGCAATAGCTATGATTTAATGTCATCCCAATACCCACAAACACACAGATACAGGAGAATGTAAATGCCAACATATAAACGCGCAAACACCGTTCATGCGAATAGACACAACAAGGATGTATTACCACATGAACACCTACATGCTAGTGGACACAGACAGGGGTAAATGTCCCCACATAAACACAAACCAAGTCGCCAGAAAGAAATTGTTCAGTTAATTTCCCTGATATGAATAAAATATGACCACCGACATCTTGTGTACATATGGAATACATGTAAGTTCCTATTATGCCTGTTAGCCTGATTAGGCAAAATGATTTCATTTCCATTTCAGTTCGCTATCAATTCTTAAGTCCCAATATTGATGTTTTCCCCTCCTTTCGAGTGCTTCTTAACTCACATAAGACATCTCGGATAAACACCGGAGTCGACTGAAAAGAATCCCCGAAGACTCGAGCAAAGGCGGTGTATCAAAATATTTTTACAGCATGAACTTTGTGCTAAATATATCTCTGCTTGCTTTCAGTCAAATTCATGAATCTGAGATCAAGCTGATGCCCCCAGTGAAAATCCCCACCCCCTACGGCGGTCGTCTTGTATGGACCCTCCCTGGGGAAACTTGTTGATTGCCCATTTCAAGGACAGGCTGAAGATCAGACACAAGAAGAGATGGTCACAGGTACGTGTTGTATAAAGACAAAACTATTTACAGTCTGAAAATAACTTCAAATAGAAGACCCTTATGAATGTTGCCAAAGACCTTAAATACAAACACCAACAACGTTTACTTGTATAATGAACGGTCAATGTACACTTAAAATGAATCAGTAATAATTTGGTACAAACACATCATGAGAACCTTCCTTGTGTATATTTCTCATGTATGTGTTAATCCTTGCAGGTCATGTACATGTACTATCTCCTTGGTTACCGTCTCCTGGGCCAACAAGACGACCTCCACGGAAGCAGTTCAACTCTGGAACGAGAAGAGAAATGGAGAAACTCAGCCAGTCATTTCGTGAAAGGAAACCTGTTCAAGTACATCCCTGAGAAAGTCCTAGTACAGGTGAGGGGGGTCACATTCAGGCACCGTTTACACGGAAATTACGAACACTGTTAATTCGGAAGACTAAGAAAATTTACATGCATGTACATTCATAAAAAAAGATAATTCCCTGTTCTGACCAACCCGTGAAGATCTGGGTCAGAATTGGTCTTCGGTAACCCATGTTTGTGGTAAGAGGCGAATAACGAGATCGGGTTGTCAGACTCGCTGAGACATGTCATCGTATCCAAGTAACGTAGATCGATGCTGATGCTCTTGATCATTGGAATGTCTGGTCCAAACTCGATTACTTACAAACCGCCGCCACATAGCTGGCATATTGCTGGTTGCGGCGTTCAACAACAAACAAACACTTGTCCTGACCTTTCCACAATTTGGAGATTTTTATCTGGACACGGGATCACAACTGTGACCAAATATATATTCCACACACACATACAAAATGTTATTTTATTTTTACAAATGTTTAACACGGATTGGGATAATCACTGTAAACTAACACCTGCATTTGTCTGGTGGTAGGCTGAGAACACATTCATACTGGCCCTGGATGGAGATGTGGACTTCAAACCTGGCGCTGTCCAGCTCCTGGTGGACAGAATGAGGAAAAGCAAGAAAGTTGGAGCTGCCTGCGGACGAATCCACCCCATCGGATCAGGTATGTGACCGGGGAGCTGATCCTGTCAATGCAAATCCCTAGACAGATGTTATATATCATCTCAACGTCTCTCTAACGGGCTTACATGAACCTTGACCACATGTATATCACACAACACGCAGTCTGAAGCTTCTCCTTGAGCTTCTCCTTGAAGAATAAATGTTGACTGTCGATGTTTTTTCTCCTAACATTTTCAGTAACGTCGCATATTTTCTTCGCAGGTCCTATGGTTTGGTACCAGATTTTCGAGTACGCTGTTGGTCATTGGCTTCAAAAGGCTGCCGAGCACATGTTGGGGTGCGTTTTGTGTTCACCTGGGTGCTTCAGTTTGTTCCGTGGATCTGCTCTAATGGACGACAATGTAATGAGGACCTATGCTACCCGTTCCAGTGAGGCCAGACACTACCTGCAGTACGATCAGGGTATGCACACATATCTCATGAACATCCCCTTGATTATCTCAATGAACACTTCCGTGTGAAAGTAAGATAGTCATTGGCCACATGATCCGTTTTGAAACAGGGCTTCATTTCACAATGTTTATGCTTTCGGATGACATAAACCTTTGAGCATTGGTTTGAATCTGTTAGATTCACCTTGAATCTGTTAAATTGGGTTGTCATTGTTACACTCGAATGTTTAACGTCAACTATATTTTGGCTCAGTAATATAATTTACATGCTATTCAAAGCGGCTTTAAACCCAACTCACTCAATGACTAGAAATATCTATTTCTTGTACGTAAACGTTTTTTTATTAATTCACTCATGTCATCTTCTGTGCAGGTGAGGACCGATGGTTGTGTACACTGATGCTGCAACAAGGATACAGAGTGGAGTACTGTGCCGCCTCAGACGCTATGACACACGCACCTGAACGATTCAAGGAGTTCTTCAACCAGCGTCGTCGATGGATTCCTTCCACTCTCGCCAACATCATGGACCTACTACAGAGCTACCGAACAACTATCAACATCAACGACAACATCTCCTACCTGTACATGGGATACCAAGGTCTGTTGATGCTGTCCACCATTCTCGGACCTGCAACCGTTTTGCTTATGATGGCTGGTGCCTTCAACGCTGTCATGCGAACCAGTCTCTGGCAGTCCTACATCCTGGCCGTTGCTCCATCTGTCTTGTATCTCATCATCTGCTTCATAGCCAAAGGCAGTATGCAGTTGAACATAGCTGCCATCATGAGTGCGGTCTACTCCTTGCTCATGATGGCTGTGGTAGTGGGAACACTGGTTCAGATTGCAGAAGATACCATCGTCAGTCCCAACGCCGTCTTCTTGCTGATGTTGCTGGCAATCTTCATCATATCGGCGTGCTTCCATCCGCAGGAGTTTATTTGTTTGATACCAGGGGCTCTGTACTTCCTGTGCATCCCCTCCGGCTACGTTTTGTTGATGATCTACGCCATGTGCAACCTCCACGTCGTCTCCTGGGGAACCAGAGAAGTGGCAACTCGAGTCCCGGGACCAAAGCCACCAGAGATGCCGAACGCCAAGAACAATCAAGCCAGTTGGATGTCCTTTTTCACCAGGCATGAAGACGACAATGCGTGCTGCAGTGGATTTGTTCGGTTCTTCAGACGGATCTGTGGCGGAAGACACCAGGATCTCAATACTGAAATTCTGAGGCAGGTGATTGAAAAACTGGATAAGGTTGAAGCAGGCATGCGTAATGTCGGTACAGGATTCCAGCATCAGCGGCGACGTTCGTCATCACGATCAAGAAGATCAAAGAGATCGAACAACATCAACGACATAGAAGAAGAAGCCGAACATGGGGATGCCTCTGCTACAACGACGTCTTCATCAGACGAGGAACAATACTTTGAAGAGGAACGGGACGAGTTAATCAATCCAAGATGGCTGGAAGACATGGGTCTAAGAAATGGTGAGGTGCAGTATCTGCCTATGAGAGAGATTGAGTTCTGGCAGAGATGTATTGCTAAGTACCTTCACCCTATACCATCGGATCGTGCTCATGAGGCAAAGGTTTCCCAAGACCTCAAGTCCATGAGAAACAATGTCGCCTTCGCCTTCTTCATGATGAATGCTTTCTGGATGATCATCATTTTCATGTTGCAAAGCGTCAAGGACAAAGTGAGTATCCCAATCCCTCGACCTGGTACCAAGCCACTCCCTATCGAACCTCTCGGTCTTGTCTTCCTCATCGTCTTCGCCTTCATCCTACTTCTGCAGTTCGCTGCTATGTTGCGACATCGTTACGGAACACTTCTCCACATCCTGGCCTCCACCGATCTCCGTTGCTGCAGAAAGCGCTACGATCCCAAGAAGCATATCCGAGAAGCCGTGGAGTACGCTCGCATGCTGCAGAGGCTGCGCGGTATTGATGAAGATCTGACTGATCAAGATTACGACTACAACAACCTATACTCTAGCAGTGGAGAATTTGGACCAACATCGGTTCCTCCAAGGCCATTTGAGGATAGCGACGTCCCTAACGCTTCCGCACAGGAGAATCCTTTCCCGGGAATGTTCGACAATCCCGCGTTCCAGCAAGAATCGACTCCTAATATTGAGGAGGGTGCTCCTGGCGAGACCACGACGGAGAAAAGGAGGAACCGCGCCCGAAGAAGCAGATCCACAATGGTAGATAAAAACAATACCTTGCGACGGGCGTTCGTTAGGCGGTACACCAAACTCCTCCGTCAGCACTCCGCGGATGTTAATACTGACTCCAACATGATGAACGGGGCTGGGGGCTCACTACGAGTCACATCTACAAGCAACGCCAGTCCTAAGAGAGAAACCGCTGAGGATCTGGTAGCCAGATTCAACAAGCTAAACAGGTGATAACCCCAATCTGTGACTAATCCCCAAAGTGATTACTGTGACAAACAAATGCATCATAAACCACGAACTGTATCAAAATGTAACAATGTTCTCCAAAAAAAAGTGAAATGGACGCCAGATGGTGAATAAAATGTGTCAAAGTCGTGGTTGTCATGGTGACACGAGATGATAATCTCAGACAACAGACAGGACTGATAAGTTTGCAGATACTGTGCTCAATGTTGTCAAGTACGTGGAAATAAGGTGATAGTCTTCCAAGAATATATAGGTATATGATGACCTACTCGTGGCACTCTCAGATCCACCATTGTACAGAGTCCACATCTGATGTGGAACTGGCCACAGGTCTTCCAAACCGAAGACGATAATCTGACCGCACGTGCAAAATGTATCGGACAATTGATATTGCACGTGAAGAGTTGTATATCTGAGTGGTTACATGACTATTCAAGTCTTTCACAAACGGAGACGATTATTTATTGTAAAATATATCAAATCCTTTTCCACTGTGTATCTTATAATAACTGTGCCTATACATCTGTAGTTCTTCCATTTGCCAATTGTTGATTATTATTGACGGTTAACTAGGCTATGTCTTAGATATTAATGTGTACATTCTCACGCTGTTAACGATGCCTTGCGTTAACCATGACTGTGTTGTCTCCTGTGGCCCAGTACTATGCATATATTATGATATTACCTTTCTTGGGTTGTAAATGATGTTAGCGTACATGACCATGACGACGCGAGTAGAGACTTTTATAACTTGTAAATTCTAGTCTGTTTTCAGCTTTTATACGAAAGTGCTTTTGTAAAGCGAATGGCCAATGTGAATTTATGACCTCCGGATACCATTCCCAGGGATCCAGTCCTACTGGGACCCCGGGGAAGGGACGGAAAGGTCTGGATCGATGTTATGATGTAGCCTTACTTGCCATTCGCATTTTTTTCACGTAATGTCTTTAATTTTTTGTAAATTATGATGAAACCCGCTTTTGTGACTTCGTTTGTTTGAGTCGTTGTACTAAATGTTAGCGTGTGAAACTGCTACGATGGAAATGTTATACGGTGATCTGCTCGAATTGTTTGAAATAAAATGTTATATTTATGCACTGAATTATGTTTCTTTATTTGTTTACAACCACGTGTTGCATCTGGCGAGTGAGTGAGTGAGTGAGTAGGGTTCAACTGCGCATGGGAAAACATTCCCTTATATGGCAGCATGTCAGTTATTGTGGGAGCAAAGCCGCAAATAACACATGTTAGAACACTAATGTAATGTAAGGAAAAACAATTAATTCTGGTTAGAACAGTTACTCAAAGATAGTGTGAGAAATTGAGCAGTAGCATACAGTTTTCTTGGTAATTTGACCATCGACTTTAGCCTCACAGGTGAAAATAGCATTTACACACAAACACATAATGCAAACCAAAGGGGCTTAACAACACCAAAAGGTATACCTTCGTTGAAAGAGGTCATCATTTGTTGGTATCTGTAGCTAATCATCACACTTGCTTTGTCATTACTCACCTGTTGCAAAATGTCAAAAATATGTGTCAAAATTGGTTTCTTGTTTCCCTCGTCTAATTTACATATTTCTATAGCTTTTTTCAGTTGTCTTCCTTTGGATTTGAACATATATCAGATTCTACATTTAGTCATAGTTTATATTCTGTACATCCCCCTACATCAAACAAAAGATAATAATGTCATTACTTAGTAATTGTGCAGGATTGAGGAACAAAACATTTTATATAAAAATAGAATTCATTTATTTCTAGTTCTCACAGAATTTTAGTTTTTAGACGTCATCGAGAACATAGATATGCGTACAAAGTTGACTCAGGACGACTGACGTATCCGTCAGATCATGGTACGGCAGGGGTACTCAATTGTCAATCATTAGTTTGCTTTTTACGCCCAACGGAATATGTTCCGACGGATAATCGAGTCCACTGAGTTGTACCATAAGCTTGATTTTTCAAGTGAACAATTGACATGCCTTTGCGAGTGTTTATGACGGGTGCCACTGGTGGGACAGGATACGCCCTCCTTTTGGCGTCGACACAATTTAACGCTGATTCATAAACACCTGCTTTACGATGTAGTGTGAGTCGTACAATGGACTCACTTCTGCTGATGATGGAAAGGATGTTGTCGCTTGTATCTGATGGCTTGGCCTGTTGATACAATGCTGGAAGAAACTGAATAATTCTAACCATTCTGGGAATCGATCACGTAATGTTAGCTATGGCACAAGCTTCGTTCCTACTACCAGAGAGCATAAAGTGCAGAGTTGTCATATTTAGAAAGCCGTGGTGTTTGTGGAGTAATATTTGTAGCAGCAACAGAGGGAAAGACAACAACGATACCTAATTTTGCTGAGTATACACATACAGCTATGCAATCTTATCAGCCAATATTTGATATTGTTTCAAGTGACCAATACCGTGCAGTTATTATTTGGATTCAAAGTTTTGTACTTTTTAATGTGGATTCATGTTTAGAGTTGATGTGTTTATTTCATTTGTTGGTACACATTGGACAAAGATTTATTACTCTTCAGGAAACACATTTTTCCCTCCAGGTATTTGGTCAGGCGGAATTTAAAAACCTAACAGCCATTTATGAGATAGCATTGATGTTTACGGCAGGTGTTTTCACGCTTCTTCGCTGACTAGCACTTACTTTAATTGACGATTTCTGTGCATTTAATATTTTTTAAAGTTTAGTTCATGTTTAGAATTACAGGACAAAGTTTCGTAGCTTTTGAGACACTGTTTCTTCTTATCGTTATTTGTTTCTGAAAAGTACAAGGTTAAACGGATATTCACAATTCTCAAACGTCTGTCTGCTGAATACTGTGATAATCTACAAATGATTCGATCTGGTTAACATCAAATTATTGTAACCTTCAGCTCACATAAACAGTCAATACTGAGAGCAACAAACTCACAGAAACGTACACTCGTGAGATGTGCTTGCGTCACACTTTAATGGGAATTGAGTACCAAGTCTGCCACTCGTGAGATACTTGACATATACGATGCAAAGATGAATGTTTTTCATGTATATCCACCAAAGTTGGACATCAGCGGAATGATCGGGAAACCATATTCAGTGTCCTGGCTGGCTCTATGCATGGAGTGTGAAGCCCATTTCTGGTGTCCCCCGCCGTGATATTGCTCTGGAATATTGCTAAAAGCAGCGGCGTAAAACCATACGCACTCACTCACTCTGTATGGAAATTCAAACTGATGGCAAATTCTGTATCAAGGTGAAAAAGAACGAATTCGATTTGCACATCGTGCATTTCCCGTTTATGTCTAAAAACAAACTACAGTTACAAGCTGCTGATTTCATGGAAAGATACATTTTATTCATACTGTGAACTTTACATGGGTTTTCACACGTGTTTACACACTGGCATTCACTTTAGTGGATCGGATGGTTATATGATGGGTGACATTATTCCATATAGACGTGGATCGTTGCTCATGATATTGATCACTGGATCAAGAATCGCTTCAGTCAAGTATGACAGGGGTATTGCTTGGTGCCGCCGAAAAAGAAGCATAACAGTTTGGCGGACACCTGGTGGTATCAGATCTTTATGATTCGAACCCACACCCTCAGAATCAGGCATCTAACCCGCTCAGCCTAATCGCCAGCACACAACGCGACTTCTGCAAAATGGAGGTCGGACAACTGGTAGTCGAGACCACGGACTTTGTGTACCCCTCTGATAAGTTGTCCGACTTGTATGCCCCCCCATCGACCGGGTGAACTTCTTGAACGCAGTTGGGCACCAGTCGCTGTCCTCTACGTCGAAAAACTGTTTTTCAACAGATTGAGTTGACTTTCATCTGTAACGAGTGATATTCAGTTTCCCTTCATTCTGTAAGCAATTATCGGATTATCAAGTGTATTTGTACATCCCCAACTGCTGACAGTTTATAGATCATTTTAACATACTGTGAGTGATTTGTAATTAGGCCATACATACCCTGATAATTAATTGCCACTGGCTTGATTATTGCCTATCGGTGTGTTACTGAGGATAACAGATGCCGTATTTGCGTGGCAACTGTTGTCCTGCTTGAGTCATTAGACTAATTACCCTAATTGGATCATCCAGCAGAAATAAGTTTTAAGGGTGTCACCCCATTTGTCAGACACCAAAGCAAAACGCTGTTACCCATTACGATAATGGACAAGTCGAACTGTTAGCCCGGTAGTCAGACACTTAATAACAAGGTGAAAGTTATAGTGTGGTATATGTTATTTACATATTTACACAATAAAGCACATATTTTAATGAGCAAAAAAGCACTAAACTAAGTAAAGCACTGAAAGTCAGAGATATTTTAGTTAATACTTTATGAAATATTGGCTTGAGCAGCACTAAAAGTCAACACATGATGATATACATTGATATTGTCAATTTAACCCAGCTTCTCCAGCTTCTACACAGCATTCAATTATTGGAGTCTTCATCCTTCCCTCTAACCGGTCCTCCAACCTGCCCAGTCGGTTGTTTATTTCTCTACACACCCTCTTCCGTGCTGTAGGAGCAGCACCCAAGTCCAGCTGGGTAATTTTCAAGCAGTCTGCCTTCTCGATTTTCTTCAAAATATCGACCAGGCAAAACATGTTCGGGTGACGGCTTAATAGGCAGGCATTCTGTGGGCTGTTGAACCCTTCCAGGCAGTTGTTGCTCGTTCTTAGTAGGTGACATGATGATTCCACATAAACAGTGGGAATAGGGAGTCATCGTCCACCCAGCTCGTCACTATGTAGTCGTTGAATGGAACGGCCGTTTGCACATGAGTTCAGGTTTCCATCCATCCAAACATCTTGGACACTTGCCAACGGAAGAAGAGGTCTTCACGGTTGCTCTCAACCAGGTCCCAGGGCTTGTAACTTCCGCCTTATCGCCTGGGCAAATTGAGAAAAAAACATCCACTCACGTGTAGCAACATGGAATAATTAAAAGGCAGCCATCTCGAAATCTGTTTGCATCATGGTTGGGGCAAGTGGACGATTCACGATGCGGTAGACGTGTGTCTTGAGAAGACTCAGTAGGCGGCGGTAGGTAGCAATCGTACGGCTGGGCATGAGGGTGTACACCAAAAGGATAAGGTGCTGATCCAACTCTTGCATGAATGATATAGAGCAGGAATATCTCAGAGTCCAGGGTCTACGTCCAAATCCCGTCTAACTGAACATTGGTAAGTGTCAGTGGAAGTCTGGGAATGGTGAGACCCCTGTGTCTGGACAGAGCGCTGTCCAGGGTCGTGTATGATGAAAGTGTGGCTGCATCATCTTGACTATACTTCAGAACTACATTCTGGTAAAGTGATGGTATCGGCATGGTAGGTTCTTCTCGCGCACGTTTACTAAGGGAGCTGATGAAACCGAGTCATGTGCCGTCTGGTGGCGGATAATTATGTTAAGTGAACACAATTCTTCTTGTCTTGTTCTTGTTGTACAGATGCTGCTGAAAAACCACATGTGTTGTTCCCCTCTGTGGTGTGACATACTCTACCTTCTGCAAACCTGCCATAGTTGTAATATTTCCAACTATTATGACACATACATATATATACATATACATTGCTTATTTCAAACATCCGCAATCTCAGTTTAAAAAGTCATTGACAAGAATCTTTTAAAAGAAGAACAATTGTACAGACTTATGGTTTGCTCAATAGAAAGGGTGAATCATACAGACTCAGTATTAGTACAGATCTGTTCCTAAAGAACAGAGGATTATATAATTAGGGGAGTGGTGCCACTGAGGTGCCACTGTGGGCACTTTTGTTGCACTTGATTGATTAATAAAAAATTCAAACAGAAAAGGTCCAAATAATAGACTTTGTGTCAAAATTATCCATCGTGTAAATTAATATTGACATACTTCGTTTTCTTATCAAGTGAATGGGTTTAGTTTTACGCCGCATTTTTCTTATTAAGTAATTCTATTTGCAGAGAACTGGTATTAACATAGTATCATTGTTTGACGCCAACCATGGGAAGGTTTTTTGTATTTTAAAATGGAATTATTCACTGTATCAAATTTGTTCATTTGTCTGTATCAGTTCCTAGACAAAATAACTCTATGGCTAGAATCCAGTATATGCATCAACAGGAGTTTTCGCTTTGCTGTCTTAATCCCAAAAACGTATTCTCTTGTACTTGTAGATATGTGTAGAAACATTTATTGGTTCCATCAGTGTAAACAATCCGACTTGGCACAGTATAGATGTAGTTCGCACGTCGAAATGTTGAAGCTGGTAGATTTGTAACTGTGCCAAGAAACCCTCGATTTTGTGAAATGTGACCCTGTGAATACTGTTGAAATGCATATTCGTCCTACTTATATGTGCACCTGTGTAAAATATTTCTGTTGTATATTCCCAGTGTTAGTATTATTATGTTAGTAAGGTTTTGTAAGTATATGTTTATCTTACTCTGTGTAAATGTAGTCGTCTAATACTTGGATACAAGTCCGCTATTACAACACAGAGGTATTGTAAGCATTTCATGAACCATGTCAGAAAAGAAATATTGTGAACTTTATAGGGTTGTTTTGCCGGTCCATGGCCATTATTCAATATACGTAAGAGCCGGATTTCCGTTAACGTTAACACTAAATATGTCAGGAGCATGGCAAGTTTTAAATAACCACCGACAAGATTACGGACCAGAAGCAGATGTTGTATTAGGTTTAGCACATATTATATGAACATTACAATCTGTGAATGTGTGAATTGTGAATCCATTTCATTCTTGTTTTGGCCTGTACGCAAAGACATAATTATACTTAATAATCAGCAAGTGGCTGAACCTTAACTCATAAGTTACAAAATCCCCAGGACAGTTTTGGAGTTCACTTTGAGCATAATCCGCATTTTACCAGCCTTATGCTTCCTGTGGCCATTCTCGCAGATATTAGAGCATAGCATTTCAGCGGGCAACGGTGATACAGACAGGGCCATGCCAGACTCCTAGCTACACGTACATATATAGGATGCCCCTGGTGCCAAAGTCTGATGTCACAAAGAGGGCGTGGTATATGTATAAGCGTGGGCACAGGGCCTTGAGCTGGGGCGGATTAGGTTGACGATGTATCAAACGCAGTGCTGACGGTGCAGTTGCCGCTGCGTGTTTGTTTGTTTTAAGCTACTCACGCCAAGGATATAAACTTGGCACGTTTTCAGTTGTTTCTTGGCATGGATGGTATGCTTAACATGAAGTGCTATTAAAAATGGACTCATGACTGAAGTTTTCTTGAAGAATGTTTATTGTTTATTACGTGCAATTCATAAATGCATCATTCAGTCATTCGTATTTTGGGAGATATATATATCTAAGATATATGAGTCATTCTCAAGATTCGTGCATATTTATGTTATATGTTTGTTTCCGACAAACGTAAGTCAAAATCATTCAGTCATTCGTATTTTGGGTGGTATATAGATAGATATATATATATGAGTCATTCTCAAAATTCGTTCATATTTATGTTATATGTTTGTTTCCGACAAACGTAAGTCAAAATCAGTAATTTTTGTAAGGTAACCAATTTATCTCAATTAATTCTACACTTTACAGCAACAGACTTGGGAAAAAAATATTTTTTATATTTATTTTAAACCCCCAAAAGCACCCAATTTTACTTAATTTTCATGTGTCACAACTCCAGTGGTCGATGTGCAATTTGTTTTTTTTTTGTCTTTTTAATGTTTTTCAAAAGAAATTATTTACCATATCATAATTAATGACGTAACACCTACATGCTTGGCGTGGTTTGGACTTTTTTCTAAGGAAAATTCTTTTGTAAAGAAAGGTCAATCATTGTCACAAGGTTTGATGTCACTACCGTAACATCCCCCCAACATTGCAATAATGATTACTCCCTGTACTGTCTTCTAATTCTACTTCATATTTGCAAGCAATGGCAGTGTGAAAACAGGGCTGTGAAACACTGACACGAAAGCTTCATTGTTCTTAATTTTATCACAAAAAATGTGTGTACAAAATGATATCTGAGATTTTTGCATGTCCTAACCATTACAGTGGTTACCGCTGAAACCAATTACTTTTGTGAAACCAAACAATGCCAATACCTTAGACAGTAGGGGAAATCATTTGAAACCATGTGCTCAGTAAACTTTGGGGAGGAGTTATTGTTTTAAAACTGATATTGTTAGTGGCTGTCACTACCGTTACGGTCACTGCCGTTATCATGGGTTTTGTTACGGTAAGGACAGATTTTGTGACGGCAGTGACATTTTTCTAGTTTAATGTTGTTTGTATCTAAATTTTCAATTCAAAGATATCAAATGTTTGGCTTGTTGACCCTTTTGAGCAATAAATATAAATTCAAAACCCATTAGCCATATTATGTTGTAAAACTAGATGTTTTAATACATATGTACAGTAAGGGAATATCATCTTTGGATTTTTGTTTTCAAAATGACGTTAACAATTTCGTGCAATTTCTAATAAAAGGGTAACATATACTACCCATCAAAAGTTTAGACTCACTAGTGTAAATGTAGCCACTTACTTCAGTCAACTGTTCTAAACTTGATTTTGCAAAATATTCAATTCAGTTTGAAGGTACTGTTTACAGATGAACTAATGTATTGTAAAACAAATTCGTATCTTGGAAAAGATTATTGTCATGAGTTAAGTAAATGATGAAAATCAGTGAAAATTGGCGAATTCTTAACAAAGCTTTACACCAAAACGTAGCTGTTCACATGAACGATATTTGCACATGCTTTTAGCAATTTGATGCATGATCCTCGTACAATTAATCTGAATGAGGTGCTGTTGGTTCCCCGAAGTATTAGTGGGGAAATTCATCTTCGATGTAACCATGTATTTATACATGACATATAGTGAGTGCTTTAGGTGAGTCTAAACTTTTGATGGGTAGTATATATTAAATGTCGTTAAGCTTGCATAATTTATGTTTTGCATATTCAGAATACTATGAATGTAATCGACAACATTTCAAGGTTAAACAAGATAACATGAAAATATGCACGAATTTTGAGAATATATATATTTAATCCATGTACACAATATTCAGGATAATACAGAGGTGCATCAGTGTTAATATGTTAAATGCGGTTATGATATATATGATACGTTTGTTTTAGTTGTCTGGGGGCGGTGGGGTAGCCTAATGGTTAAAGCGTTGGCTCGTCACGCCGAACACCCGGGTTCGAATCCCCACATGGGCACAATGTGTGAAGCCCATTTCTGGTGTCCCCCGCTGTGATGTTGCTGGAATATTGCTAAAAGCGGCGTAAAAAACAAACTCAGTCAGTCAGTTTTAATTGTCTGACACAACAATATATCATCTGATGATTGGCATCATTACCAACGAGCCTGTATAACCGATTCCGTTAATCACCTACATACAAGCATACTCGCCTCTTGTGACTAGCATGGATTGCTGAAGATCACTTCTAACCTAGATCTTCACGGGTAGGATATGGGAAGCGAATTTTGTAAATATAATAGTTGCTCTAAAGATATTCTTGCTTCATATGACGACATCCTTTAAACTTCTGAGTTTGTTCCGGACATTTCATTGACGGGTGGCTCTTATGTACTACAATCCACGTCACCGCCGTATGCTGTAACACCATGTACAACAATCCACGTCATCGCTGTATGCTGAAATGCCATGTACAACAATCCACGTCATCGCCGTATGCTGAAACGCCATGTACAACAATCCACGTCATCGCTGTATGCTGAAACACCATGTCACAACAATCCACGTCATCGCTGTATGCTGAAACACCATGTACAACAATCAATGTCATCGCTGTATGCTGAAATGCCATGTACAACAATCCACGTCATCGCCGTATGCTGAAACGCCATGTACAACAATCCACGTCATCGCTGTATGCTGAAACGCCATGTACAACAATCCACGTCATCGCTGTATGCTGAAATGCCATGTACAACAATCAATGTCATCGCTGTATGCTGAAACGCCATGTACAACAATCCACGTCATCGCCGTATGCTGAAACACCATGTACAACAATCCACGTCATCACTATATGCTGAAACACCATGTACAACAATCAATGTCATCGCTGTATGCTGAAACACCATGTACAACAATCCACGTCATCCGCCATGTACAACAATATCATCGCTGTATGAAATTGCCATGTACAACAATCGTCATCGTCATGCGAAATGTATGCTGAAATGCTGTATGTACAACAATCAATCCAAGCCATCGTAATGTCATGCCATGTACAACAATGTCATGCTGAAATGCTATGTAATAACAATCCATGCCATCGCTGTATGCTGAAATGCCATGTACAACAATCCACGTCATCGCTGTATGCTGAAATGCCATGTACAATAATCAATGTCATCGCTGTATGCTGAAATGCTATGCAATAAAAAATCAAAGCCGTGCCGTATGCTGAAATGCCATGTACAACAATCCACGTCATCGCTGTATGCTGAAGTGCTATGTACAACAATCAATGTCATGCTGAAATGCTATGTACAACAATCCACGTCATCGCTGTATGCTGAAACGCCATGTACAACAATCAATGTCATCGCTGTATGCTGAAATGTCATTTCAATAATCAATGTCATCGCTGTATGCTGAAATGCCATGTACAACAATCCACGTCATCGCTGTATGCTGAAATGCTGTACAACAATCAAATCGCTGTCATGTACAACAATCAATGTCATCGCTGTATGCTGAAATGTCATTACAATAATCAATGTCATCGCTGTATGCTGAAACGCCATGTACAACAATCAATGTCATCGCTGTATGCTGAAATGTCATGTCATACATTACAACAATCAATGTCATCGCTGTATGCTGAAATGCCATATACAACAATCCACATTATCGCTGTGTTGTATGCTGAAACGCCATGTACAACAATCTGTGTTATCACGGTAGAACAGTCTGTCTTGTTGTCATCGCTGTATGCTGAAATGCCATGTACAACAATCCACGTCATCGCTGTATGCTAGATCGCCATATATTCTGTAAATCAAATTGTCCAGATTTTCAAATATTGATACACAGGAGAAAATGCACCTGACCGTGTCCGCTCTTTCTGTGTTGATGGCACGGAAATGGCGGTAGTAGGTCGCCCATATTTTAGTGTTGAATGTTAAATGTGGTTTTCTACAGATTCTACAAGATGGACGGAAGTTTGCTGTTGGTCTTTAATGTAGAATATTTCAGACGGCTATAAAGCAAACTATATTATTTCCGAAAGTAGTCGAGATATTTCATTGAATCTTTCACGCCTTCACTGTAATGAAGAATTGATAGGGTTTTGTTGTTGTTGTTGTTTTGTTTTTGTTCTTGTTTATTCAATTATTCAACTCTGCCAATATATGTTTATTCAGCTTAACTCGACATTAAATTATCTGGCCAGTAGTTACAAGCACCGATATGATGCCGGCAAACCATGAAACAGCATAGTTGGGATTCGAACTCATGATCTGTGTTTAAGGACTTTCAAAGGAAAACAACTATGCAACCGAATTGTGGAGCCAACCTACGATACGTCATGTCCACTGAAGTAAAACGTGTTTTTACAGCTTGTACTCTTGTTAATACCAACAAATTATCGGTTTAAATAGCCTTATCGCTTTATATTATTTATCAGCATTTATTCCGAAATGTTGTTTTCAGTTACACTAAAACATACGCTATATAATATCAATAGACTGGTGAGGTGAGGTGAGGTGAGGTGAGGTGAGGTGAGGTGAAATTCGGTTTAACGTCGTGCTTAAAGAACCACTAAACTTTGTTTTTTGTTACTCTTTTAACCATTACATATGACAGATTTGTGGTAAGTCTTATGCGGAACACCAAATTTATTCTTTAAAAACTTGTGGTTAATTAATACCGAGCGATTAAAAGTGGCCAAAAAAGTCGCCTGCTTCCCTCTCGCCCGCCAACAGAGCCACAGACAGGTTACGTAACTCTGTCGCCAGAGCACTGCAGTGACGTCATATGAGGAACGATTTTCAGTTAGTTGTATAGAAAATGTGTAGCACGCTCATCATTTTATGATTTCTCGACATCAACGACGACATGCCGAATCGTTGCTTTGTCGTCAATTGCTCCTAGGGGTCGGGCGATGGTGTCCCCATGCACAGATTTCCACAGGACCCCGCAGTTCGTGCTAAATGGGTTGTGTTTGTGAGTGCAGAAGCGAGCGTTGTGGAAGCCTGAAACGATATCTTACTTGTGTTCAGATCGCTTCACGGAAGTTAAAGAATCAAAACTACTTACTAGTTGTAGTAAAATATGCATATGATTGATGACCATAAAGATTTTCTATGACAACAACTTGTAACATAACGATTTCTTCCTCGGAAGTATGAGATTGTGGTCGAAGTAACAATAATATTGTAAGTAGTATTTATTGACATCCACCTCGCTGCCACGAGAGAGAAATTGTTATGATATACGCTATGTCATGCAAAATCCTATTGGCCATCAATAAAATACATATTTTACTACCAGTAGAAAGTAGTTTTGATTTTGTAACTCGGTGAAAACAAACCTAAATAGCATTCATCCTCAGACCGGCGGATGTTCCCGACAGGGCGCCGCCATTTTAAAAAATAAAAAATCTGTTAGAATTAATGAGATTATAGTTTGTTTTCATCAAGTTAGAAAATCAAGACTACTTTCTACTCGTTGTTAAATATGTATTGGAATCATAACCAAACGGATTTTGCATGACACAACTTATAACATAACGATTTCTTCCACGGAAGCGAGGTGGGGGTCGAAGTCACAATACTGCGCGATAAATTTCTTGCTACATTCACATGGTTAACGTCCACTCACCAGTATGTAGATACTAGTCAATGTGCGTCTTTATATTTGGTCTGGTGCATTTTGAAACTAAATAAAAAGCAGACGATCTGCTGATACTTATAGTGAATTTATAACAGAACTGTAATATCTAGACATTTTATAGTTTGCCAATGTGAATCATAATTCGCACACACACCCTAGTGCATGTTGTCTGTCTCATTACACTTCACGGCGAAAACAATGATTCTGTTGAATGCTACGACAAATGAATAAAAACAAAATGCAAATATTAAAATTAAAACAGATTAAAGTTATAGGAACAATATCAGGCCATTACCTTGTTTGAGGAATGTATCCATCAATATCCACAAAACTGTTCCAAATGATGTGTCTTTTAACAGTTTAATATACGAAAAAGTGATAAATCTTTTCAGGTATTGGTGTATAGTCTTATTGGTCACCCAAGATAGCACACCTGGCAACTAATTGCATAATGTCCGCCTTTCTTTAAAACAGTAATTTAGTTAGCCAATAATGGGCAATCAATCAATGTATTGCCGGTTAATCCTTTGAAGAAGGACGTTGTTTTTACGCAGACACCGACACGACAGAGTGTATTCAGTATAGATTAGTAAATCTACATACATAAACACTACCTTTTGACAATTCCGCTGTGTAAGATAAAAGTAATTAATCAATCAGCGTGTTATCGGTTAATCCTTTGATCGATGTTTATAATGTTGAATATTTACTCCAGACACAAGAAATGCCAAATGGGAACCTTTGTCGGGTAATCTAAGTGTGTTACCACTAATTATACCTGTTATAAATTCATTAACTGACCATCAAGTGAATGATGACAAGTAATTAAGAATATTTCGCTCATATGACGATGTGCATGCGTGTGTATGTGTATGTGCGGCTGCTTGTACTAACCCAGACTGAAGCTGGTTTTATAGTGCTAGCCCACTGAGATAACACGCCGCAGTGAAGCATGAATACCCCACTCAGACACATTATACTGACTCCGAGCCGACCAGTCCTTGTTGTACCCATTACTGCCGAGCGCCAGGCAGGGACCAACAAGTACCATATTTTAACGTCTTTTGGTATGACGCGGTCGGGATCGAACCCGCGACCTTCCGCTCTCCGGGCGGACGCTCTAACCACTACACCACGGAGGCGGTAATATGGTTTGATGTTTCATATAACTTATTGCCATACTACACACTCGAATAGCCGCAATATTGCTGACGCGACCAAAAAAACATGCACTATCTAATCTACACTGAGATGATGTCATGTCATGAGACGACCAGCAGTCACGCTGATAAAGACAACAAGACAGACCTCACCTGGGGTAATACATATACTTCCCCGATGTAGTTTTAGCGTTGCCCAAACCTGCCATGATATTTTAGTTAAAAGACGTAAATTTTATGTGGCTAATTTACATGATGATTTTATATAGCTGTATATATTTTAGGAATATTTGATGTCAATAATTGTTAAGATGTCTCTCATAAGTCGCTCAGCGACTGATCGTAGCAATTCTATATATATATATATTGTATAGGTATATGAAGTTATATGTGTTTTATATGTACTACGAGTGAGACTTAAATAAACCTGTCTGTCTGTCTGTCTGTCTGTCTGTCTGTATGATACCTATATTGCAAAAAAAGGAATCATACTTCATTGTTCATGTGGTTCAAGATATCGAGTTCAAAATTCATACGAAGCGCTCGTAGTCAATTTTTGTAGCCACATGACGGTGAATTTTTCCACCCGAGATACGTTCTGGGTGCATGGGCGGCCCAGCCATCTAAAGTTGGTTCCTATAGACGTGCCATTTGATCAACACCTTACCTGTCCGTATGGACTTCTTCAGGTGGTAAACAGGTAGAATATGTATGACTTTGTGCATTCCTCAACACCATACAGTGCGAGAAACATAGTGAAACATTGTGGTTGTGTCAGTCCTGTACGAATAATAGATGAGACCTTTACATTATATAGGAGCATTTATCTTTTAAATTACATCACATCACTTGTACCTGATCATGTTTGTGTAAAATGGAGGCAAGTTTCCCAATTGTCTTTACACCATTATTGATGGGGGCATACTGCATCAACAACGACGTCGACGGCATTAAAGGGTACTACGTCGGAGGTGCAGAGTATGTGTACACAGCACACCGACGCACTGATACAATTGATACAATTTTAACATAACTTTCAAATGGCAAAGTATTTGAACGGGAATGCTAAATTTTACTCTTTTTAAAATAATTCATTGTGGCTTCCTCTGAATGTGTGTTTTGTGTCCTATTTCTGTGTTATGTATTCAGTCTAAACGATTGTTCCAGTTTGGACAATTTCAGTTGTGTTTGTACAAGTTCTCACTCCACTACCGTTATATTCCAACAATTCAAAACCAGACCTGAATCCAAAAGAACAGTCACTTTAATACAATTTGCCCATGTGAAGAATTCCGAGTTATTCCAGGTTTATAACAATAATCATTACATCCCATACGGAAAGCAATCAAAATGAAGCCACATAGAGCTAATCTGACAGAAATATTATAAACAGGTGTCGGTAGCAGTGGCGTTTCCTTGGCGACAGGTGCGCTGCCCCCCAAGATGTACTGTAACTCTGCTTGTGGTCTATAGCCAATAATCCAAATCAATCAACACAATTGGCTATTTGTCAAACAGCAGCTATAAACTAAGCCCGCTAACTGCTAGCCCTTACCTAATTTATTTATGGCCCAGACGTAAACATAATATTTGTGCATGAGCAACAGCGATGCAATGTTTGTTTACAAACATACACATTCCTGAGCCTTAACTAAAAACGTATTCCTTACCGAATTAAGTAAAATGCCATGCGTTGTGTGGTGTCCTTCAGAATGAGAACTTTATAGTCTATTATTTCATAATTGGACGGTATGATATTGAAGATTAAAGTGGTTTGACTGTAGACTGACTGACTGAGTTTTGTTTTACGCCGCTTTTAGCAATATTCCAGCAACATCACGGCGGGGGACACCAGAAATGGGCTTCACACATTGTACCCATGTGGGGATTCGAACCCGGGTCTTCGGCGTGACGAGCCAACGCTTTAACCATTAGGCTACCCCACCGCCCCGGTTTGACTGTAGACCATGTTTATTGAGAAGAGAGGCTAAATAACTTTAGGCTCAGTGTTACTAAGGATACCAGTGTAACGAATAATACTGAACCTAAGTTTACTTAGACTGGTTGAGAAGAGTGTGTTTAACGCCTTTATCACCATGTTAGTCCTTCATCATCATGGCGCACAGCAAGAGTGGACTTCATGCATGTGGGGTATCGAACGCGTGTATTGGGCTTGGCGAACAAACACTACCCACTAGGCTACCATCCTCCCCATCAACATAAAGGAGGAATGCAGTTATAATAATTGATAGTGAGAGCATTAAGAGGTGTGTGTGTGTGTGTGTGTGTGTGTGTGTGTGTGTGTGTGTTATATGACTAGAGCATGCATATATTCAAATCTGAAGCAAACAACCAGGTGATTGATATCAAGAGCAAACAGGACAGCGCCAGGGTACCATGAAATACAATCCACCAGGTCGACTAGCTTCACTAGCCACAAGAGATATTCTAACTGGGATTGCAGACACACGCCCAAGACAAGTTATGATTTTTAAGTTATGCTTTTGATATGGTGGAAGTATGACAGAAGATCCTTATAATCACATTAATGTCATGTAAGTTCGCGCGGTGGTGCCACCTGTCGTCAGGCTCAGGCGTCGACGTTGCCACAATCGGTCGAGAAAGTATATAGCAGGCATTTCCGCTTTATGATGTCTTGCTTTTAGGTGTAGGCACATGTTGTCGTCACAGAATGTCGTTCATGTAGATCCAGGCACCCACGTTGCCATCACTTTAATGTCGTGCATGTAGGTGTAGGTACACATAGATTGTCGTCACAGAATGTCGTTCATGTAGATCCAGACACCCACGTTGCCATCACTTTAATGTCGTGCATGTAGGTGTAAGCACACACATAGCCGTCACAGAATGTCGTGCATGAAGGTGTAGGCACACACATAGCTGTCACACAATTCGTGCATGTAGGTGTAGGCACAAACACATTTTTATCACGTAATGTCGTGCATGAAGGTGTAAGCACACACACGTAGCCGTCACAGAATGATGTGCATGTAGGTGTAGGCACACACACGTTGCCGTCACAGAATGTCGTGCATGTAGGTGTAGGCACACACACATAGCCGTCACAGAATGATGTGCATGTAGGTGTAGGCACACACACGCAGCCGTCACAGAATGTCGTGCATGTAGGTGTAAGCACACACACGTAGCCGTCACAGAATGATGTGCATGTAGGTGTAGGCACACACACATTGTCGTCACAGAACGTCGTGCATGTAGGTGTAGGCACACACGTTACCGTGCCCGGTCCCAATCCACAGCCTCCCCCGATTATCGACGGTCACAGCAGTTGGCGATCCGATGTCTTGAAAATCCTCCTTATTGAGCAGGTAAGACAAAAAATGTCCATCCTTACTGACCAGCTGGACATTGCATCTCTTGCTGTCGGCAACGATGAGGTGGCCCAGTTTGTCGTAACAGACGCTCCTAGGGTACAAGACGCCATCTGGTCCATGGTAGTCACACTTGTACTGGAAGGACGGAGTGAGGATAACGATCATGTCTCGTCTACTGATGCACAAAGCGACCTCGCCGTCAGGTCCGACGCTGAAGCTTGGGATGTCAAAGTCGCTTGCAAGCTGCGGAGGAAGGTCCACGTCAACGACGTCCTTGCCATGATTGCATATGATCAGAAGTCTGGGAGCCCCTTGGCACATCTGAGGCACCAGAATTCTTTGTCCATCTATGGTACTAGCTATGGAGGGCATGGGGCCCGGGACTGGGGCAAAGTTTGACCAGTTGTCCTGATACACGATCTTGTTGGTATTACCCTGTACAACGGCTACGAGGAGTCTCCCGTCTGGCCCTCCGGTAATGCTCTCTATATCGCTTGTAAGATGCACACTATTCTTACGTTCGCCGTTGACTCCAATGGTGAGCAGGGATCGAGGAGTAGAGACCCATACAATGCCGTTGGAGCCTTCAACGATCCCCCTGACCGACGGTTTGGTGCAATGCATCTCCCAAATATGAAACGCTACTTCTCTTTTGAGGCGTATTTCTCGTATGAATGCCCGTCTCCCCGGGATATTGGTTACAGGGGGCCACGTCACGGAGAAGGCCACCCGGCCTAAAATGTTGTCGGCGGTATTGCAGGTAAACCGTGGGTTTTTCGCCAGGAAGAACTCAGCATGTCCCTTCTGGAAATCGACAAGCTGACAGACAGGTGTCACTGACTGCCTCATCATTTCAAGCTTCACCATGACGTCAACCCCATCCTGGCTGACAAGTACGTGGTCAGCCAGCGCAGTGAAGTCAGACGCAGACAACAGCCGCTGTCGCAGAAACTCCTCCATCTGCTTCAAGCGCTTCATTTCATCCTCCTTGGTCGACGCTATCATCTGAGTCAGCTCCTGGTAGGACTTCTCCACCCTTTGGAGCACCGCTGTATGGAGCTTGTCAATCACATCGGATACCTTCTGGACTTTATCCAGGAATTCAACATGGTACGTCCTCAAATCCTCTATTTCCCTTTCTGACCGATGGACGCTGTTCTGAACCCTCTTTAAAAGCCGCTCTGCTTCCTTTTTAGCATTATCCAGTTCGTCCGCCAGGTCTACGGCCTTGTGGTCCTTGTGAGCGGTCAGGATGCAGTCTCTACACACGGCTTGCTTACAAGTCTGGCAGTAAAACTTCAGTGGTTCGTTGTGCTTCTGACAGTTCGTATTAGATCTGGCAGGGACGACAATTTCACTGGTGGCCCCTGGCTCGAACAGGAGGATTTTATGAGAAGCTGTGACTCTAAGCCTTTGGTGATAGTTAATACAGTTAGTACAGAGGTCTTCACAACAATTCATGCACCTGCCTTCCGCATGGTGACCCTCCTCACACAACCCACAATACCTTGCGTGAACCGAGTGCCCCCCGTCTCCTTCCGCTCTTTCGATCCCACCTTTCTCAACCTCTTGCACGTGGTCAACATTGATATCACTGTTTCCGCCATCAGTCGTAACTGGCTGATCTCCACCTTCACTGATGCGTTCACTACGAGGTGTCCGTGTTTCATTTTGTCCGCCATCTTGACCCGCGTGTACTCCATCCTCTTGAGCATCAACACCACTATTTTGTACTGTTTCTGAATAGGTGTCAGTCATTGTTTCTCGTGGAAACAATAAAATGCCCTACAGCGAGTGAAACGTATTGTCATGAAGAAACACTCACTGATTCACCAGCCTTTGTGTGACTTCATATAGATAATGGTGGTGAACGTACTTGTGTATCGTGATAAGGTGAATATAAAGATACGCTCTAGTCACTGTATTTATCTGTTCACTGTGTGTGGAGCATCCAGTGCAAACTACTGCTTCGTCATTGCCGTCACAAGAGATAGCTATATATCCTGAACTTGTTGGTTTGTCTTTGACGCAGCTGTCAGCAACATGTAAATAACGGAATCACGTGACTGATATTACGAGTATCGATCTACGCATTTGGGGATACTGTGGCATGCATCGACCAAGTCAGATTCTGACCACCAATTCTGTTAGTCACCCTGTATCAAGTATTGGATCCTGAAGACGAATTCAAACAGCATCTTCACGTGGATCCTGATCTAGAATATGTTTATAATAATTCATAAATTCCAGCTTATTAGGGTTGTGCATTATAACCGGTTTACCGGTATTTACCGGTTCAGATATGAAAACGATGCGTATTGCGATACGCTGATCGAAAACCGGTATTTTGACATGCATTCGGAAAACTTCGTAACACTCGGATATTCACAAGTCAAGTTAAGTTCGGTTTGAAGTTGTGTTCTTAATTGTTGTTCAAGTGTTTTGCAAGGTTTTGGATCTTAATGTTTTAAATATTTACTCATTAATGACCAGTGATCTCTGATATGTCCTGACCAGGTCAAGTTGCTGTCTAAAATCTCAGGGATTTTTTTGTGAGAGTGGAGAACTAGTTCAAACTAGTAACCACTGTGTTGATGTTAAATTGTTCTTTTCCTTGTTTCATTTGTGCCAAATATTATTTATATTTATATTTTGTCATTATTAAAAGCTTTTATTAAAGCTTAATCAAGCATAGTGATTTTGTTGTGTTTTTGCTTTATATCTCAAGCATTAACTCGATTATAAGCATAATTTTGTTAAAAACACCTTGTTGCAATATGTTGCAATACATGTCGCAATATATGCTTTCGCATCGCAATAAATCGCAATATGAAAATTCTCTGCAATACCCATCCCCTACAGCTTATGTAATATTCTGTCAAAACACATTTTCAAGTTTAGTTCAAATTCAAAACATCAAATTGCTTCACTAGAAGTGGCAATGTTGAGCATGTAGATGGAGACACACACGTTGCCGTCAACAGTTTGTTTTCCTCCATGCGTAGAGAGAGTGGCAACCCTCTGTTGTACCCTGCCTATCGTTATCATTGTAATGATAACACTCGTCACCTCCCTTGACCCAGCTAACAGTAAACACCAGTACTTTCTGATCCGTATCAGTGATATACGCTCAGCAGGGAACTGCCTGTACGTGACACGTTATGACTGACACACTATCTTGAACATATGCGTTTGTTGCCATGACAACGTAACTTCATTTGTGAATCCGTTCGCTCTGAACAGCTGGCCGATCCACTGATTCTAGGTTGGAATCCCAGGTCGATTCTAATTATGATCCCTCTTTTCTGCAGATTGTCACTTCCTTGGAGCTCCCTGTACAATCCGACAGAAAATATCTTTATTTGGTTGATTGCCTTACCAATGACTGTTCTGACAACAGATCTGAACAGCGGTATATTTTACACATACAGTACAGAACAGAAAGAATGCGACTTTTCACAGAAGTAATTATTTTCAAATTCACAGATACACTGTATTTTACATACACGTACTTTGGAAACGAAAGTTTAAGAAAATGTAGTCAATAGTCTGTTAGTGCGCCGTTTCTCTCCATACACTGTTGGATGCGGCGTTCCATGCTGTTTATCAAATTGTCTGTGCATTCCTGGGATAGATCTTTACATATTTGATTGATGAGGTTGGATTATTCCACGACTCTCTTTGGTTCTAGTTTGTCCTGCCACATTTTCAATGGGGTCCGGTGATGCGGCTGGAACTTTCTGTAAAGTCACGTGATTAATCTCAAACCAGTTACAGGTGTGTCTTGACTTGTGTACAGGTGCATTGTCCTGTAAAATGTTGAAAGGTTTTCCGCTCTGACCTGTGTGTGATCCCACTATACCCTCTTGTATAAGATGGCAGTACTTGAGTGAACCCATCCTTCCTGTAATAGTCAGAGGCGTTACTCAGAGTTTGCTAATACTACCCCAAATCACGACACTTGGTGAGAACTTCGGAACCACTTTACATCAACGACCACCTCTTGACCTTCTTTTTCTGGTGATCCTATAAAACTGGAACTTTGATTCGTCTGTAAAATTCACATTTGAAAAGCCTTTACCCTGCATGTCTGTGCACCATTGGAGCTTTTCCTCCATATGCGCTGCTGTCATTAATGTGATTTGGGGGCCTGGCAAACCAGCTGTGTCAGCAGTATTCATGCTAAATCATGTGGACTGTAAATATACAGATTTGGGCCTGGCAAACCAGTTGTGTCAGCAGTATTTATGCTAAATCATGTGGACTGTAAATATACAGATTTGGGCCTGGCAATCCAGTTGTGTCAGCAGTATTTATACTAAATCACATGGACTGTCAATATACAGATTTGGGCCTGGCAATCCAGCTGTGTCAGCAGTATTTATGCCATATCACGTGGACTGTAAATATACAGATTTGGGGGCCTGGCAAACCAGCTGTGTCAGCAGTACTTATGCTAAATGACGTGGACTGTAAATATGCAGATTTGGGCCTGGCAAGCCAGCTGTGTCAGCAGGAGCAAGGATTCATGCAGTCAAGTAGGGAAGCCACACAAGGTCACACACTGTGACCATTCTCAGAGTAAGTCATCTTCCCTTACAAGCATGGGGTGTTGGGCATCTATTCGTACCACACACCCAGACACTCCTTCAAACCTTGTACTGAATAACAAACCAGCCATCAGCTAATATATTCTTTATTGTGTGTAGAGAATGTAAAATACATAAATCGGTCTTGATAAATATTTTGGCATGAATATTTCCCTGACTGAGTTAGTCAATAAGGACATGAATGTTATAGACAACAATCTCGTAAACCCATCCCTCTTGTTCTCAAGTTATCGCTCTGTGAGATTACACTGTCAAGCTTTCTGCAAGGAGATTCAAATCTCAGAGTATGATATACAAAACACACATCTCAGAGTATATGAGTAACTATATATACAGCTATATATATATAATGAATATTAAAGCTTTGAAAACAGATCTTCATTCCGTGAATGAGACGTTGTCACAATGCGAGCGAACAAAGTAAGTAACTTGGGGTCTGTACTGCTTTGAACAATATTTCAGTTGTAAGGTTGTCTTAAATGTTTACCCCTTTTGTGAAACCCATCTGCTGGTATAGCACTGACAATCCTTGGAATATGATCAGAGCAATTCTGAGATTCAAAGCATGATACTTGTTTTCTGGCATTCAAGAGATCAGTACAACTGTTATTAATATTAAACACATCCTTCAGCAATATCTCCTGTCTCATTACAATCGTGATCTTTGTGCTCACTACACATAGCATGAAGACACCTATGACAGGTCAGAACCACCTTTCATGCAATAAGCAGGCAGTGAAAGTAACAGTCTGAGTGTAATTTAAAATCATGCAACCTCAAAATGGTTAACAAGAAGGTTGGAGACTTTCACAGTCATCGACCTTCCCTCAGGTAAACAAAGGTTAATCTCAGTATTACACTAAAGTTTGATTGCCACCTGATACCTGACTTGCTAATTACTACACACATTAGCATAGATCCACTTTCATAAAACATAACAATAACACTTCACGCCAGACAAAAGTGTATGATTAGTGAGGCCAATATTAACATCCCTTGGCAGTGTTTTCAGGACTGTAACACAAACAATGGGTTCACACCACTACAAGACATCTACACAAGGCACAGCACCTTCCTCCTACAGTCAGCAACAACCTACACACTGCGTCATCATGACTGTTCTGTCAGCTTATAGTGAACTTCAGATAATGCCCGTAGTTTCTCAGCAGCCTGTGAATGAAACATTGTACATACTAAAGTTTGAACATTTACGATATGAGGCTTGATGACATTCTGTAGCTCATAGGGCTGTAACGATGCATCGAAATATTGATGGATTGCAATTGTTGAGTCTCCGATAGCAATTAATCGATTGTAGAAACGAATTGACTTCCATTGATAAATGCACAGCGCAAAATTGTTATCAAATATTTATGTTGTTTTGTATTTTTTTATTGTTTGGTTGCAGACTTGCAGCTACATTGAGTTTATGTTTTAACTGTTTACTTGATCTGGGTTTTAAGTTTCTTGTCAGTTATCAAAAGAGACTGAAACTACTTCATTTTGTTTATATTACATATAAACTATACATTCATTTGGGAAATGACTTCGAATGAAACAATTCAAAGAGAAAAAACCTATTGCAATAGTTGGTCGCAATAGACTATCACTATCGCAATAGTACGCTACTATATTCTATCGCTATCGCAATAGTACGCTACTATAGACTATCGCTATCGCAATAGTACGCTACTATAGACTATCGCTATCGCAATAGTACGCTACTATAGACTATCACTATCGCAATAGTACGCTACTATAGACTATCACTATCGCAATAGTACGCTACTATAGACTATCACTATCGCAATAGTACGCTACTATAGACTATCACTATCGCAATAGTATAGCTACTATAGACTACTATAGACTATCACTATCGCAATAGTACACTACTATACTATCACTACTATAGTACACTATCTATCACAATCGCAATAGTACACTACTATAGACTATCACTATCGCAATAGTACGCTACTATAGACTATCACTATCGCAATAGTACGCTACTATAGACTATCACTATCGCAATAGTACGCTACTATAGACTATCACTATCGCAATAGTTGTTTCCCCTCAATAGTCACCCATGTAGCTCACCTCCATTATTACAACATTATAGATCAAGTCCTGATATTTTGCAAATCTAAATAATACATGAATACACAATTCCTTTTAGAAAATGGTCAAATGGTAACACGTTCTATATGGGATTACACTTTCTCAGTAAAGTAAAGATTTTAAAGTCACATCTGGACTTCGAGGGTGTTATCACAAGTACCACATGTTTCTGTCCACAAGTACACAAGAGACACTTTATGCCACAGAACACAGTTAATGGATGAGTCTTAAAAATGATAGCAATATCTAAAATCAACCCACCTGTTCTGCTGTAAGATTCCCAACTACAGTTTAACCCACCTGTTCTGCTGTAAGATTCCCAACTACAGTTTAACTCACCTGTTCTGCTGTAAGATTCCCAACTACAGTCAAACTCACCTGTTCTGCTGTAAGATTCCCAACTACAGTTTAACCCACCTGTTCTGCTGTAAGATTCCCAACTACAGTTTAACCCACCTGTTCTGCTGTGAGATTCCCAACTACAGTTTAACTCACCTGTTCTGCTGTAAGATTCCCAACTACAGTCCAACTCACCTGTTCTGCTGTAAGATTCCCAACTACAGTCCAACTCACCTGTTCTGCTGTAAGATTCCCAAATACAGTTTAACTCCACCTGTTCTGCTGTAAGATTCCCAACTACAGTCCAACTCACCTGTTCTGATGTAAGATTCCCAACTACAGTCCAACTCACCTGTTCTGCTGTAAGATTCCCAACTACAGTTTAACTCACCTGTTCTGCTGTAAGATTCCCAACTACAGTCCAACTCACCTGTTCTGCTGTAAGATTCCCAACTACAGTCCAACTCACCTGTTCTGCTGTAAGATTCCCAACTACAGTCCAACCCACCTGTTCTGCTGTAAGATTCCCAACTACAGTTTAACCCACCTGTTCTGCTGTAAGATTCCCAACTACAGTCCAACTCACCTGTTCTGCTGTAAGATTCCCAACTACAGTTTAACTCACCTGTTCTGCTGTAAGATTCCCAACTACAGTCCAACTCACCTGTTCTGCTGTAAGATTCCCAACTACAGTCCAACTCACCTGTTCTGCTGTAAGATTCCCAACTACAGTCCAACCCACCTGTTCTGCTGTAAGATTCCCAACTACAGTTTAACTCACCTGTTCTGCTGTAAGATTCCCAACTACAGTTTAACCCACCTGTTCTGCTGTAAGATTCCCAACTACAGTCCAACTCACCTGTTCTGCTGTAAGATTCCCAACTACAGTCCAACTCACCTGTTCTGCTGTAAGATTCCAACTAACTACAGTTTAACCCACCTGTTCACCTGTTCTTGCTGTAAGATTCCCAACTACAGTCCAACTCACCTGTTCTGCTGTAAGATTCCCAACTACAGTCCAACTCACCTGTTCTGCTGTAAGATTCCCAACTACAGTTTAACCCATCTGTTCTGCTGTGAGATTCCCAACTACAGTTTAACCCACCTGTTCTGCTGTAAGATTCCCAACTACAGTCCAACCCACCTGTTCTGCTGTAAGATTCCCAACTCACAGTTCCTGTAAGAACTCACCTGTTCTGCTGTGAGATTCCCAACTACAGTTTAACCCATCTGTTCTGCTGTAAGATTCCCAACTACAGTCCAACCCACCTGTTCTGCTGTAAGATTCCCAACTACAGTCCAACTCACCTGTTCTGCTGTAAGATTCCCAACTACAGTTCAACTCACCTGTTCTGCTGTAAGATTCCCAACTACAGTTTAACCCACCTGTTTCTGCTGTAAGATTCCCAACTACAGTCCAACCCACCTGTTCTGCTGTAAGATTCCCAACTACAGTCCAACTCACCTGTTCTGCTGTGAGATTCCCAACTACAGTTTAACCCATCTGTTCTGCTGTGAGATTCCCAACTACAGTCCAACCCACCTGTTCTGCTGTAAGATTCCCAACTACAGTCCAACTCACCTGTTCTGATGTAAGATTCCCAACTACAGTTCAACCCACCTGTTCTGCTGTAAGATTCCCAACTACAGTCAAACTCACCTGTTCTGCTGTAAGATTCCCAACTACAGTCCAACCCACCTGTTCTGCTGTAAGATTCCCAACTACAGTTTAACCCACCTGTTCTGCTGTGAGATTCCCAACTACAGTTCAACTCACCTGTTCTGCTGTAAGATTTCCAACTACAGTTCAACTCACCTGTTCTGCTGCAAGATTCCCAACTACAGTTCAACCCACCTGTTCTGCTGTAAGATTCCCAACTTCAGTCCAACTCACCTGTTCTGCTGTAATATCTCTCTGTGACTGGGCCAGCATCTCATACCCAACCATGAACTTTTTCACTGTTGCTGACCTCAACAAGGGTGGATAATACAGTGCATGAAGTTGCCAGTGCTGGTTGTCTCCCTTTAGACGCTCTCCAGTGGGTGCACCTGAGACGAAACATGAAATTTGTGGAATCATTATCAAGCAATCAGTAGTGACAGGATCAGATGCAGGCAGCCTAAACCTTCTTGTCCAGTGAGAAACAGGCTGTCTGCTTATAACACTGAAATATCCTAAACATAGATTCCATTCAATATCAGCAATATCCATGTTTCCAGTATTCTAACCAGTGTATGAAATAAGCCAAAAACACAGCCAGACATCCAGGCTGGTAACTTCAAAATGTTACCAGCAATGGTAACTTCAAAATGTTACCAGCCCAAAATGGATTTAAACAGACCAGGCAATACAAAGATAATAATAATTTTTAGTTACAATGAATAATTTACTTAATTTAAGACATATATTTACTCCGCGCATCGATAGGTGTCTCTGTTTGACTTTGAGTATGTCAACACAGT
The DNA here is from genome assembly GCF_003918875.1 of Haliotis rubra. Lineage (NCBI taxonomy): Eukaryota > Metazoa > Mollusca > Gastropoda > Lepetellida > Haliotidae > Haliotis > Haliotis rubra. The sequence goes on from NW_025767235.1 coordinate 1,972,554, forward strand.
GCTTTGAGCTTGCGATACAATAGTTCAATGTTCAAACAGTAATTGTCAAGTCTAAATGTAACGCTCAGTTTCAAAAATAGATTTTAAGATATGGTGAATTTACTCAGATGTATGAAACATGTTATCTAAATTTTTTACCACACCATCGCGCTGGCTAGCTGTATATTTAGACCGTCCGTCAGCAATTCTAGCACATCTTGGGAGGTCGGACAGGCCTTATTTCATACACTGTTATAACGCCTGACAATGTCTGGTAATACTCACCATGCCAACCCATGGAGTAGGGAAACGACACATCAAACATGTTGTCGTACTTGGACAGCAGTTTCTTCATGATATCAGCTAACGCTGTAAACCAAGACAGTATACGTGAGTGGACTTATCACAATAGTCCAGCTATGGTGGCCTGGAAATGGTCAAATCTTGATCAGGTAAACAAGTAACTGTTATCTGAATGTGCTACAGCACCTGATGAAACAGAATGAACTATATCACACATTGTGATCAGATGAAACAGAATGAACTATATCACACATTGTGATCAGATGAAACAGAATGAATATATCACACATTGTGATCAGATGAAACAGAATGAACTATATCACACATTGTGATCAGATGAAACAGAATGAACTATATCACACATTGTGATCAGATGAAACACAATGAACTATATCACACACTTGGAATGCGGGGAATCGAACCCGGGTCTTTGGCATGACGAGCGAATGTTTTGACCACTAGGGTACCCTATTGCCCCATATCACACACTGATATTCTATAGGGCAGTCATCACCAACAGCAGACTTACTTAAGGGATCCCTTCTGTCTAGGATTCCCCATGGGGATCAACACACTGGTGATTACACTGTCAGGCTTTTCTCAGGCTATATCTGAACTATACTCAAGAAAATACACAAATAAAGAAAGATTTCAGCTGTCAGTATAAGAAGATTGGTACCTTGTTGCCAATTATACTGTTGCCCATGGTATCAATGCCTGAAAGACTTACACACCAGCCTGTTGTCATAAGGCAACAATTAATGAAACTAACTTTTGTTTCATAGTTATTTCCAGCCGCAGCAATATTCTAGCTATATGATGGCTGCCTGTCGACATATACTGGACCAGTTAAGAAGGTTATGATTATGAGTCTGCTCAACCATGTTGTTTATTCTTGAAACATGTGAGGTGAGCTACTGTACCCTAGTGTCCCTACAGGGTAGTCATATTATAAGTTGTTCACTGGTCTCGAGGGGGCTGATGTACCCTCGATGTTTGTTTATGTTCCCTGAGCCCGAAGGACCACTGAACAACATATTCATCTTACCAAACACCTCAATGGTAATTTTGAACTGTTTGAAGCACGGGTATCGGACCATAGTATGGAGTACCAGACGATAAGACGACAAGAAAAACAAATTTAGATTCATCTCCCTTCCATGGATTTGCATTCGCAAAACCTCGGTAATTGCCGTACATAATACGTGATTCACTGTTATTCGAATTAATAATTACTACTACGAAGTACCAAATGAGTTCGGCATTCACAGCAGGGTACATAGAAAATGTTACTCGCTTGTAAGCAGGGTACATTGAAAATAGTAGAAGAGCGCTCAGCCAATCAGAAAACGACATTTGTGTGAGGCAACATAAATAGAAATGTGCCATTATTGATGTGACTGTACAGCAATATTCTGCTTGGGTATGCTGGTGGATTGGACAATACACTCTGAGGAAAGACACTTTGTTCAGCCACAACTCACAGTCTCTCTCAGTGTCTGTGAGGTCTTCGATTCGCAGGACGTGACGTTTGGGCAGCAGCATTGTCTCATATGGCCAGACAGCCCAGTAAGGGACAAGCCACACCCAGTGGTCATTCTCCAGCACAACACGCTCCTGAAACAATACAAACACTAGAAAACAAAAGTTTGGTTTTCACAGCGGCATCATGCACAACATTAGCAATGAAATAACAGGAAGACTGGAAACAGCATATTGAGCATAAGCTATAACAACATTCTCAAACAGCAATGAGGTAACAGAAATACACACCCTCAAATCAGAACATACCACAGAAACAACATTCTCCAGCACATCATCCATGAGGTTACAGAAATACATGCCATCAAATCACACATGCCTTAAACAACAGAACAACATCACATCACATGTTACAGAAATATACACCCTCCAAATCAACCGCGTCTTAAACAACAGAAACAACATTTCTCCAGCAGAAATACATCATCCATGAGGTCAAGCACAGCATCCATGGGGTAACAGAAATACACACCCTCCAAATCAGAACATACCTTAAACAGAAACAACATTCTCCAGCACAAATACATACCCTCCAAATCAACACATGTCTTAAACAACAGAAACAACAGTCCTAATCTGTCTCTGCAAGAGCCAACCAACAGCAGGTGAGTAGAGTGTTCCACCATACAAGCATAAGCATAGCTCAACCAAAAACTGTCCAAGTCACTCACAGGCCATTTTGTGGATTCTGCCAACTGTTGCTTAGGCACATTGCCTGTCTACAAGTTACAACATAAATCCCAAACACAGTAAGTCGGGCAGAGGTGACCACTTACCTTCTTACTGAGTTCCTTTTCTGTATAATCCACCAGCATGGGTTTGTTGTACTTGTCGTAGAATTCCTTCTGTGTCTTGTCCTTCACAGACAGTTCATTGGGCAGGAAGGAGCTGCACCACACCTGCAACAGGGCTGATTACTGACACCTGCAATAGGGCTGATTACTGACACCTGCAATACAGCTGATTACTGACACCTGCAATACAGCTGATTACTGACACCTGCAACAGGGCTGATTACTGACACCTGCAATAGGGCTGATTACTGACACCTGCAATAGGGCTGATTACCGACACCTGCAATACAGCTGATTACCGACACCTGCAATAGGGCTGATTACTGACACCTGCAATAGGGCTGATTACTGACACCTGCAATACAGCTGATTACCGACACCTGCAATACAGCTGATTACTGACACCTGCAATAGGGCTGATTACTGACACCTGCAATACAGCTGATTACCGACACCTGCAATACAGCTGATTACTGACACCTGCAATAGGGCTGATTACTGACACCTGCAATAGGGCTGATTACTGACACCTGAGGGCTGACCAACACCTGCAATAGGGCTGATAACTGACACCTGCAATAGGGCTGATTACTGACACCTGCAATAGGGCTGATTACTGACACCTGCATACAGCTTATTACTGACACCAATACCTGCAAATAGGGCTGATTACTGACACCTGCAATAGGGCTATTAGACACCTGATTACTGACACCTGCAATACAGCTGATTACTGACACCTGCAATAGGGCTGATTACTGACACCTGCAATAGGGCTGATTACTGACACCTGCAATACAGCTGATTACTGACACCTGCAATAGGGCTGATTACTGACACCTGCAATAGGGCTGATTACTGACACCTGCAATAGGGCTGATTACCGACACCTGCAATACAGCTGATTACTGAACATGCTGCTTGTGCTTGTTGTTTTATACCACACTCACTCCTTTTACAGATATTGAACAATTCACCAAACAATCCAGTGACTCATATCGTTAGCCATGGATGTAAGGATGACACACAATCACCTAGGTGATGTAGCCTGACCACCCCATCCATTTTGTTTCCTCTTGTCATCAGTATTCCTAACAAGGCAGTGGTGAGCTGCATCAGGTTTCACCCTATAACTATACATCATCCTAATGGAGGCCCAAACTAATGAAGATCACAGATGTTTAACATATAGTCGGCACTGGAACGATGCTAACAGACCAGGGCCCGTTCCTCAAAGCGATCGTAGCGCTATGCCAATCATAACACTATGTTAAAGTATGGGGGTTACGATCGTCTTAGCAATACGCTCGCTTTGAGGAATGGGGCCTAGGAATCATAAATTTGGATAGAAACCCATGCAGATCCTGATGCAGATTAGGGATGTAACTCTACACAGAGTGATGCAGTGCCTCAGACCACTGTGCCACCCTGCTCCCTACCTGTGACAAGGAGTCTTGGATTTCCCCAGATATGTAAGTTCACAAGATATACAGTCCAAATCAGAACATAGATCATGAATTACCCGCCAAACAAAAATGACAGTGCATTTGCTTCATTCTTTTTAAGTAACACAGTGAAGATATCAGGTCATGCAATACACTAATTTAGTCCCTCCAAAGCAGCTCTGTATGCTTACACATTAGTCACCTGTTGCAGGGAGTTTAAGCATTTGGCATAACTATAATACTACCATAATCCATAAACAACTGGGTAAAGATATGCTTATAATGTATGACACAAATTTCTTCAAACTTTATCATTAATATTAAACACTTGTTAATCATGACAGGAATCAATGATCTCTTGAACCACGGCCTATGTCATTCTGTTCCCTGGTAACCTCAGGTTACTATGGTTACCTGGCAGTGAGGGTGAGGGTTGGAACATCCCATCATTGCTCCCTTGTTCTCAAACAACTGAAAACCAAATGATATCAGTTAGTGTAGGTTCGTAAAGCCCCTTCCCACTTTGTGTTATGCAGGTGAGAGAATGCTGTTTGATGGCACTCATCATGCAACATGCATAGAATCCACATCGGACAACATCAGCAATCTAGAAATAACTTTAAAATGCTAAACAGTGGCAATGTAAAAGGCCCTGATCATTTTTTCCACTATACCGGGCCAGCTTATTTATTTTTAAATAACAGCATTATTAAACTGGAAAATCAACTGGGGATACATGATATACAAATTTGCTGCCCGACAGAAAAAGCACTGGACACGGGCAATGGGTTATTTCCACCTCTGTGACTGGGGATGTTAGGATGCTGGGAAGCCACCAAGCTTGACGCTACCATCTGTCACTCCCCTGGCTTCATCACCACTATCGGGGCGGTGGGGTAGCCTAGTGGTTAAAGCGTTGGCTTGTCACGACGAAGACCCGGGTTCGATTCCCCACATGGGCACAATGTGTGAAGCCCATTTCTGGTGTACCCCGCCGTGATATTGCTGGAATATTGCTAAAAGCAGCGTAAAACCATACTCACTCACTCACTCATCACCACTATCAGTGGGGACAAGGACAGTGCTATTATAAGAATCATGGAAACATGACCTCAAACCCAGAATAGCATGGCATGTTATAAAACTGTCTATGGGAATACCATTACTGTAAATACTCGAATTCATTACTACTGATTCACTATTCTTTTTATTTCCAAGACAAATTAAGTCTTGCTTGTTTCATCTGATAGGGTCTTGACTACATATGGAATAGCACCACACTTTCTCCATACATTCTACCTATACAAAGTACAAGGGAGAGTATTAGAGAAGGGTCTTGACAGGTATCACAGTCATCACTTGTAGACAGAATGGTCAATCAGTTGCATCATGCATGGTTGTAAAGCTTCAAGCAGAGTGTTGAGCTGTAAGGAGCTTGCTATCCTGTCCTGGAGACAACGTCTATGACAGAGTACCCTGCAACTAATTTAGTGGTATGTAGATGTTGTCACCTGCACCCACAGGAACTTCTTGCCCAGGTCCACATTCAGCTCCGCCCAGGCGTCGATGACCTTGCGCACCTCGGTGTGAGACATGATGGGGAGGGTGAGATCAGACCAGGGGTGGAAACACATCACCTTGCAGGTGCCATACGCTGGTGCAGCCTGGAACAGTGGGTCATCACTCGGGGCTGTGGACAAAATACAGAACATACTTCTCAAGTGATAACCTTTAACAACTGGTATGGACAGACAATATTAGTTAACACAGTTACCATTGGGATCGGTAGAAACAAAATATTGCAATGTCTGGCCAGGGTCTTACTGATGAAGGTGATAAAGGACAATAGTTAATGAGTGTTTCTTGATTCGTGAAACTGCATCGAGTTTGTTAAACTATTAATTCTGATAAACATGCAACATTTCCTACCCCATAAGGGAAAACAACCTAAATACATATGACATATTCAAGATATAGCACACTCTTGAACTTGTGACCAGTATAAAATCTTTACCTTGAGTGGAGCAAGGGAGACAACCCAACTTAGCATTTCAAAGTGAAATTGGGTGCCTATGGGCCACCTGTTGGCCAGCACATGAACAATAACACCACAACCACCATGGAACTGAAGCACTGTCATTGTTAAATGTTGTAAGTAATTAATTCCCACAAATCCCTCTTTCTTCCTTGTCAGTTGAGAGAAGAAACACACTTTATGTTGATTGATGTTGTAAACATCACTGGAAGTATAAGAAGTTGTGTGGGTGAAAAGTACTTAAAATTTTTAGATTTAGTTCAAATAACAAATAACAGTATTAATAATAATATTTAAGTGTCTGGGACCCCCATTTTGTTGTCCAGGACCCCTGAAAATTAAGAGTATGAGTCCCAGGGACCCTCCAATACAGGACTCCATGTAAATCCCTGTGTTACTTCCCTTGATCAAACATCACAACTGTTACAATTGTTTTGTCATTCATGAGATTCTGCCCATATATGTATGGTCTTACAATGATTTGATAGAATTTGTAGCAATTTAAAGAACTACCTTGCTCAACTCGATCTACTGATTAACTGATAACCAGACTGATCTAGGTATCACAGCCGGGAGTTATAGTGTTCATAGCAAGCAAGGATACTCAAGGCTTACCCTACAGCCTTTGAAGCTAGACACCCTAAGGCCAAAAACAAAGTTGCGGTTCCGATTACACCTCTTTAAAATTTAGGGTAGGTAGGTAGGTAGGAAGGAATATTTGTTTTTACATTTATTTTTAGAAGTAAAGTATGAACTAATAACACATTTATCAATGTGTAATTGTTTATTCAATCAAGCTTGCGGCCATCATGTCGACATGCTCTATCAGAATGACCGATGTCCACTGGTGCTGGGAAAACAAAGGTATCTGAATGCTTATTTTATTCATACCTCGTAAAACAAACTAGGGTCGGCACCAGAATTGAGGGTCGGTCAGGTAATCAGAATAACAACACTTTTTTTTAGGCCTAAATATTACATGGCAAATGGCACCACTGTGTCATCCATGTCCTAAAACCTTGAAGAATCTTCTGGTTCCTGTTAATTATATGTGCAGCTGATATGGTAAAAATAAGAGCTTGTATAATCAATCTTAAATAAACTAAATAAGTGAACTTACGAGGAGCAGGACCCTCTTCAAGCATGGCTGGGAAGTCATTCTTAAACACGTAGGTACTTTCATAATCTGCGTTCACCTAGAATAAAGAGACAGAGAGACCAGGTGCTGATTAAAATATCAGTGTGAACAATGTAATGTAATGGTGTGTAATGATATACATCACTGTTCCTCAGAGTACTGACTGACTGAGTTTGGTTTTACGCTGCTTTTAGCAATATTCTAGCAACATCACGGCGGGGAACACCAGAAATGGGCATCACAAATTGTACCCTTGTGGGGATTCAAACCCGGGTCTTCGGCGTGACGAGCTAACGCTTTAACCACTAGGCTACCCCACCGCCCCGTTCCTCAGGGTAACAGGTGATGGAGATAGTAGTAGTAGTACCATGTGAATCACACAGAACAAAACTGATTGTACCACATCTGTGAGATGTTTAGTTTTACGCCACACTCAGCAATATTCCAGCTATATGGTAAATCAGTCACAGAACAATCCAGTGAAACAGCATGAGCATTCTGCTTAAACCCGATGACATGTGTCAACCAAGTCAGCGAGCCTGACCACCCGATCCCATTAGTCGCCTCTTACGACAAGCATGGGTTACTGAAGATCAATATTCTAACCCGGACCTTCACGGGTATCATCTGGATCAGTGAAGGGAGGATTACAGGAAGTGGTGGCACGCAGGAGTAGGGCTACTGGGCCACTGATGCTGAAAATAGCTATAACCATGAAGACTAATAATCAGTACATGAAGGAGAAAGATTTCTTATCTGTGACTGAATAGTATGTGCTGAGCAGGACATATTGTGACGTATCAGTCGTTGTTTGATCAGGAATCTTAAACTTGGGGAGTAAATAATGCAGTATACAATTTCATGGATAACAACTTCTTTAATGCATAGAGTGACATTTCAATGTAGAATCCTATTCTGTTATCAAGCTACAAGTGTTATCCATAAAGCCATATACTTCGTTATGTATCAGTCATGACTTTCTGACAACCTGGGCACAAGCCATTTACCTGCTATCCTAGAAACAGTGACATGAATTATCATTACATACTAACGAAAGGCATGAAAGACACATGCCCTTATGAATTCTATACAGTGTAGATAACCTACCTCTCCATTAGACCGAGTTGCCCCTGGGCACAGTGGGTTCTTTGGGTCATGTCTTGGCACCTTCTCCGCTTCCAGTTTTTCAACCTGTCCTTTCCATGGTCGCTTGGCGCGATGTGGGGACACCAGTACCCAGTCTCCACGGAGAGGGTTGAACCGTATATGCTGATGTTCTGAAAGAAGAGCATTGAGTTTTAAGTTAGTAGACTCAAAAATGATGTAATATCATTGTCCAGACAAAACATATCAATGTATATCAAATGTGTAAGATCGCTGTGAGGTTAAATCCAGGAAAACATCATATAATTATTACTGTCATCAAAAATATACTTGACAGACACTTAAGAAAGATGCTAGAATAGAAGAGATCTGTATTCATCTCCAGTAGAAATCACATCACACTAAGCACTGAGAATAGTCTTCTGTAAACATGGTAAAAGTACATGTTATGTAATGTATATAATTAATTTCTTTCAGGGGCCGTGAGGTAGCTTAATGGTTGAGCATCCACTCGTCATGCTGAAGACCTGGGTTCGATTCCACACATGGGTACAATGTGTGAAGCCCATTTCTGGTGTTCGTCGTGGTGATATTGCTGGAATATTGCTAAAAGCGTCGTAAAACCAAACTCACCCACTCACTTTTTTTCAGACTTGGCATGTAGATGCATATGCACCTACCCATGTCTTTAGTAATGGTATCTCAGCGATTGGGGATAATGGAACATGAAATGTTTGTATCTTTGATATGTGTGAGTGAGTGAGTGAGTTTAGTTTTACGCAGCACTCAGCAATATTCCAGCTCTATGGCGTCGGTCTGTAAATAATCGAATCTGGACCAGATAATCCAGTGATCAACTCTTTGATATGTAGCATGTGTATGACGTCCATCATGTGTATTCACTATGTAGTAATGCCATTGTATTTTGTGATAATAATGCTGGGTACATGTACCCATACATTTATTATTTATATTAAAATAACGATTCACGTTTATTCATAATACCTTGGTTGAGTTGATGTGCATAACTACTGCTGTCAGGGAACCAAAATTCGCACTTTGCAGATTATAGACTATCATCTTGACTAGTGTGACCTGAGTTTGGCACCATTCTCACTCCGTTGTGTGAAGTGACACCTATCAGGTGATTGAAGAATAAGGAATAATAATACAAGTTTAAACAATAACAAGCTGCAAGAAGTGTTTATATTGTTAGTTAATGCATTGGTGTTGCATTGGTGAACATCATATCACAGCAAACACATTATAACCCTTCAGAGAATTCTGGAGAAGGAATGGGTGATAACATATTTAGTCAATAAAATGTGAAGCTAGAGATACATCATTACTAGACAAGATGATTTACCTTTGAAATCGCAAGTTAACATTTGTCCTTTGAACAAAGTACATGATTTTTACAGAGGAATCTTCATGTCAAGATGTGGGTGTATTCTGTCTGCTTTAGTAAACCTACATAACGAGACTTACTTTTGACAACTATACTAATTGTCAGTTAATCCTTTGATCTATGCTTTTGCCTACTTCTCTTTCTACGCTTCATGTGCACTTTACATAACATGTAATTCATTCACCCCTCAATCTTAAATTGAATAATTATGACCAGACACAAGAGTGGAGTGAGTGGGTTTAGTTTTACGCTGCACTCAGCAATATTCCAGCTATATGGCGGCGGTCTGTAAACAATCGAGCCTGGACCAGACAATCCAGGGATCAACATCATGAACATCGATCTACGCATTTTGGACACGATGACGTGTCAACCCAGTCAGAAAGCCTGACCACCCCATCCCGTTAGTCGCCTTTTACGAGAAGCATGGGTTACTGAAGATCAATTCGAACGCAGACCTTCACGGGAGACAGTACCATGAATGAGTGCAATATTTCAGCCATATCATGACAACATTACACTACCATGACACCCTCAGGGACAGGGTTGAACATTATTCAAGTGAATGACAACAATTACACAGAGGTAAGGTTTACTGAAGAGAGTAGTACCGTTGCTGTATGAAATTTGCTTGCAAAACTGTTTGTTGCTGATTTGAGTACATAAACTGAATTTCATTATTACAACAATGAAAGAAATTAGGTTCACGTCTATGTTGTATTCTAAACTACATAACTGCATATACACATTTACACAAACAAATTTGCAAAGTTTTCATAAAGCTTCGTCAAGTCCTGTATACATGACATTTTTTATGGATAACAACTTTTTCTATTCTTTTATCCCAACATATTAGAGCTACTTCTGACTCCTTCATCAGGTGAATGCTGAGTAAGTGCAAAGAGTTCATGTATAATATATAAATGACAACACATGGTGGGATTAATGTACAAAGATAACAAAAAAATTATTATTATTTGCAAGTTAGTTACCGTAACAATTAATGTGAGGATTATGATACACAATACAGTAACAGTATTAATAATAATATTTAAGTGTCAGGGACCCCAAATGTGTTGCCCAGGACCCCTGAAAATTAAGAGCATGAGTCCCAGGGACCCTCAAATACATGACTCCATGTAAATCCCTGCAGGATTAATGTACAAGGCTATCAATATAATAACAAAAAAGATTATCAGGAGGGGGTTCAATTAAGTGTGCTGATATAGTGATGACGAGGAGTTGGCTTGTGACACAACCAATACGGCAATCAACAAGTGCATTGTGGTAGACGACATGATTATAGCACAGTGGAGTACACACTGCATAGGTAGATGCCTTGGTCTCTGTTGATGTGGTTAGCATCTTACTTCAGATTTCATTGCTCTCTTGATGTTTCCTCTTTTATCAATGATAGATGTCATCCAATCAAATGTGAAGAGATAAGGGGATTTCCCCTTTTGTCAACAAGGCCATCCTCTACTAGTTTGAAGCCCAGTCTTCTTGGGTCGTTGGAGCTAATTAGCATCATGGGATAATTAAAAAGCACCAGTGAGAAAATTGAAAGTTGGGTGTTGTTTTCCCTTAAGGAAATTATTAATCTTTCCCATAAGTCAATCCAATAAATTCGGTTTCCGTCACCTAGATGCAGCTCAGATATCAGAATGATGTATACTAGCCTTCAAAACTATGAAGGCAATCACACCATCTCACTATGTGATTGAATAACGGTAATTCATAACACTGCAAAAGCAAACATTATGCTGCCAAAATGAAACAGATTACAATAAATCTCATGCCCAGGTGGCATCAGATTATTATCATCTGGACTTGACTGATGACGAATACTACGTGAACATCGGTGGCATAACACGATGACGTTTGACTTACTTCTATTCAATCATGTTTCATCATCTCAATATTGACATATAAGTAAATACACGCTATGCTTCATTCACTGGGAGGCGCAAATCAGTTTTGTAATTATTAAACTAACCTATTGGATCAAAAGCAGACATTGTCTACCAGTATATTAAAATACACAGAATATGTCTTCGGGTGTGAATGCGAGAGAAGAGCCGGTGAGACTTCAAGGTCGGGTCAAAGGTAAATGTCGCGCACCTGTTCCGCTTCCTTTGCGCATGCTCTCTCAGAAAGCTTCCTAAGTTTCAAGATGGCGGCAATGTTTGTGGAATGTGTTTGATAGCATGGGTATCTAACGCGTTGGTGCGCAGCCATGGGATGAAACAACACAGGCAAACGTTTCTTCTGTTTTCCTTGAAATGAACAGAAAGGCATGTTTTGAAAAATGAAAATCACTCCCAGTGCATGATGTTTGATTACACACACGAGTGTTGAACTGCAAACAGTTGTTGAGTGCGACAGATCAGTTGCTCTGATTGACAGGAGATTATCCGAGATAATGAAAACATGCATATCATGTTGTGTGACATTAGGCAGCCTTTTACTCGTAGTGTCAACTTTGGTAGCATAGTGCAGATTCACTGAAGTATGTACAACTACAGTAAACCGAGAAGCAGATTTACAGTTGCAAAAGAGGTATGCGAATAATAAATGTCATGTCATATAATTTTAATGTTTCAATTCGAAGTATGTCTTGATTTGTGTTGTTGAGTTATCAGTTTCAATTTCTGACAGTGTACAAATGACTGTAATTAATAATAATAGATAATTGTCATTTCACAAATAACACGCCACATTTATATAAATGAATTGAAAGATAATCCCAAATACCAATATAACGGAAGCTGTAGGCTGTTATGACAACAAATGCTTGTGAGATGTAAATCATCATTATTGCAAATGTCTCATGTAGTTTCATCTTCTGATGTGTAAATATATATATATATTTTTAGGAGGCATGTGTTAGGATTGTTTAATTTGTAATTCACAAGAACCTTTTATCTCATGAAAATGAAATATCTGTGAATATACTATTATCATTTTTTTAAATTAGTGTGATTCTCATAAATCTTTAAGTTTGACAATCACTGATAGTCTTTAAATACCTATATCTATAGCAAAATGAGTGGAAATATTCATATTTTTAAATTTTTCTAGTCCTACATCATATTAATAATATTTCATTTCTCTTTTTTAATGTACCAGTACTATTTATACAGGAAATTATTTCACCAAATCAAAAGGTAAAAATATTTATCATCACATATTTAGAGTGACATGGCAAAAATCATCCATCTAACCCTGTACACTGACTTCACACCTGCATGGAGGCATTGTGGGAACGTCATGGCTTCAACACTGGCTTGGTTACACAATTATTGGCCAGTCAGTTCAAATAATGATAATGGCAATGAATATCATTGTTTTTATATGATTGTGTAGTTCTGCAAAATGTCAAAATTCTTTACCAAGTGCCAGCATGCCACTAAGGAGGTATGTTTCCCCACTAAGTGGTTGTCACAAAAAGCAGTATAAAATTAGGTCTTCACACTCTTATTATAGAGTCTTAATCACCCTAAACCTTTAACACTGTTTTTCAAAATATTATCCGTAATTAGTCCACTGTCATATGACTTTATCAATTCTGACACTAAGGTATGGTAAAGTCCACAATATGCACACAGTGCCCTGACAAGCTGGAAATCAACAAACAATATACACTTAAGGTTTCAAATTATAATCTTCAGCTTCAGCATACACACTGGAGTTATGAAATATTATTGACAATTTGTAAGAGCAGTCTCTTCAGTGTAAGACTGCCAAGTTTCAGATCCATGTAGTGCCTAACAATGTCTTAATTCATCATTTTTGAAACAACCTTCTGCTGAAAATGTAAGCATTTCTAGCTATTGAGCAATGTTGCTGACCAGCTAACTGACAGCATTTAACTGAGGTCACATCAACTAAATGTCTAATAATATCACATTGATCACAAGACTGCTGTTGTTCCCCTTCTCAAGTTTCACCTGATGCAGTAATACTCAGTAAATCATGTAAATACCATTGCCTGTGTTTTAGAATGTCACATAATCTTTAACTCTAAACAGTACATATTCCATTCAAGGAATAGGATAGTGCCCATTGCTTCACAAAATAATTCATGCTCTGAAATTCTCTGTAAAAATGATATACATGTATCTCAGCATTACAGGCTGACTGGAAGTCCTGACTATGCAGGTAGTGCACACAGATTGAGGTGAAAAAAAACCTAACAGAATTAATTTTCTTTGCAGTGACTTATTTTCAGTACTCATAATCAATTTAAGTTTATTTCTCAAAGTAAACAGTCTCTAACTAGTCTTTACCAGTGGTAAATAAGGTTTGAAGAATTGATCAACTGTTAAGCAAATCAAATAGGAAGAACTTCCATTGTATACTTAACAAACATTACCAGTCATTAAGGATTTGCCGCAATAGCTTTTGATAGCCCTGAACAATATTTAGCTGTCTTGGGCTACCTGACTATTGTAAATGTCAAGAATGTGTTAAGTAATGAAAGAATGTTATTTAAGACTTTTTTAAAAATGCAATCATTCACATAGCAACAGACATATGTAATGCCTGATATGGTTGCATAAAGCACAGTCATTAATGTTATGATCACAAAATAAGTATTGAGAACTGCTGTAAAAGTATATCATATTAACCCTTTTTATGATGTTGAGTATATACATGCCTTTTACATAGCCTGCTGTGTCCATGACTATAATGATAGCATCTCAGTTTATGGCAGATAATGGAACATGGATCTGTATTATGTGTATCTTGTACAAGATGTACAACTTATGTATTTTCAATATGTAGCAGGGCTCAATTTAAGAGATGTTCACCTACTTGCACCAGGTGCAACCTGAGATGAAAACCTAGTTGCACCGACCAAATTCCAATTGCACGGCTTTTATTGTGATATGTAATGAAAGAAATATGCTATTGAATTATCTAGATGTTTTATTCAGAGGTTTACCCACTCAAAAATTGGCTTGCACCTGGTGCCAGTTAGACTAATAACTAGTTTGCACTTTGCAATATTGGATTGCACCAGTGCAAGTAACAAAGCACTAAATCGAGCCCTGTGTAGGGATGTCATCGTTCATCGTGATATGAACGTATCGCTACACTTTTACTGTCAATATTTTATCAGTACAAATTAAGGAGTATCAGTACTAAATCAACTTAACTCACTGCCAGTGAAAAGTTTACTCATGTCAAAATAACCATGTTGAAGATAGACAGTGAGAAGGCTGAAAAGTTTAGACATTTTAGTGGAATCAGCATAGTTAGTATCATTTACATTAAATAGTGTAGAGGCAGATCTTCTTGTAAATTTGTATTTTTATCTGTACACATTGCAGAATAGCTAATTTAGTATTAATCAGTATACTAATATTTCTTGATGTATTTTTGTTTTGCTGATAATGTTGAAGTGGATGTATAAATGCTAAAATTCACAATCAATGAATCCCCAAGGTAAAGAATATTGGGCATTTGATAAATGTGGATATTAAACAGGTTAGTGGTGTGACTTTATGTGGTTGAAATAGCACAAGCATGCAAGTTTGATCTGATTGTTTCTTAAATCACACTAGAGTTCAAGTATGATCTATTTGCCATATAATCCTGATGATGAAAGGGGTTTAGGTATGATTTCAGTCCTTTTCGAGCTGGTGTTAAACATAAAATTCTTTTCATACATTTAAGTTGTGTCAGTATTGAGGCTTGTACAAAGTCCAGCTGTATTTCTACAATGCTTTGAACAATTATAAGTCAATTTAGAGTAGTGCCAAGTATTTATTTGAGGTAAATATTGACAGTATTATAGCATATGTTTGCTGTAATTCAATAGCATGAGATTGACAGAATGTTATGTTTTCATCTTACTGTACCAAGTATTTTCAGTTAAGGATTTTCAATTCCAGTCCATAGAAATAACTTGTTTGGATTAAGTTCTGCTTGAAATGACAGAACCCACTTCTTTGACAGGGTAATAAATAATGTAAGCACCTGCTAGACATGGGGGCATGTAAGCTGATATGACAGTTATAGTGTCACCAGCACACAGGACCATACACCACCTACTGGGGCAGACTGTAATCAGGCTCAGCCCAGATTGACAGCAGTTGGATTAGGACCTTACCTCAGTGTTAGGATCTAGTTATGTATAGAATAGTTACAGTAACTGAAAATGTCATGAATATGTTAATACCCAGATATCAAAAGTATAAACCTAAATTCTACAAGACATTTTTTTCTAATATCATTTATTTGTGGCATACAATCCCCTACTGTCAAAGACTCCAAGCATGTTGAGGGAGGTAATAACTGATACAGATATTAATAATAATAATAATAATAATTGGCTTGTATAGCGCGCCTAGTTTCCATCATAGATGCTCAACGGCGCTGCATACATCGTTAAAAACACAAAAAGTGTGAAAAGAGTCCTTTGTAAGGACTAGGAAACTTCAAATCACTCTGCAGAGTTACTATCCTGTGCTTTACAAGGATTTGCTTTACATGGGTTCAGATGAAATTCAAATCATGGTGGCTCGTCAGCTTCCATCCCAGTGATTGTTTGAAAGCATGGTAACAGTAACACCATTTATGTTTTTTCCAAAGCTAACCAGCAGTGCTCTCTTCCAGGCCTGATATCTGGAATACTGGTCAAAGCAACATGATAAGGAAAATGATTTCTAAGTATACATCAGAAGCTCTGTTAGCCTTGCTGTAATGAGTTTACCATTGGCATACCTTCATGTCTAAAACAGAATTGTCTTATGTAAGGCTGGGACAGGTTCAGATTTTCTAACCCCCACCTTCTATTACCCAACCCTACCCTGATACCCGTTATGTTAATTCCTGACATCAAGTTTGTTAGAAATGGCAATATATTCCTCAGCTCTGAGGCTAAAATTTCAAGTTTTTCAATATCTTAGCTATGTATTATATTCAAAACAGTTGACTGTAAATTATGTCTAAATCTTGACAGACATGATACAACCTTTTAATCATGATTGAGTGAGTGAGTTTAGTTTTACGCCGCACTCAGCAATATTCCAGCTATATGGCAGCGGTCTGTAAATAATTCAAGTGAAAGACAACGTTACAATGTTTAATCTGTTAGTCATATGATGGTAACGGGTCCGGGTACTGAGACGGACATCCGGGTCCAACTCATTATCCGGGTTACCCGTCCCAGCCCTAGATTTTTATGTCTAGATAATCGAGTTTGGGTGAACAAGGTTCCATGTCTACCCAAACTTCTAGTTTGACAAGAACGTTGCTGATGTGTATTTCGACCTGATTAAAGATGCCATCAGTGACGTGGTTATTTCTTGTGACCAAGAGTGGTCAATGATCCGATCCCTGGCTGCATTATCCCAACAGAAACATGGTACTTGATGTTACCTTGCCTGGCGCTCAGCATTAAGGGGATGATATAAAGACTTGTTCTCTTCTACATCTGTATCAAGTACTGAGTGTGGTAGCCATGTTATACTGTGACATGGTATCTCTATGGCAGAAGATACAACGTCCATACAAGTACAAGCAGGCACACATACATACTTGTACATGTACAATAATCTCAAATGTGGTATTAACCCCTATTTCACCTTTATCCTCATCAACTTTGGAATTTGTATTGTTATTATTATTGTCAATTTTAGGAGGTTTATTTGATTTGTATTTGTTTGTGTTTCAGTGATTACATCTGTGAAAGTGTCAGGTTAATGTGAATCTTTACTTTGTTCTCTACCTTGTTATACATTTCCATATTTCTATTATGCATGCATTCATTATCATGAGTATGCTTTGCCAGCTATGTTACATCTTTGTACGCCATTTTCACACACCTTAGACCTTACTGCTTTCCTCTCTCAGTGACAAATAATTACTGAGTCAGTCAGTTGCAGATCCTGAAAGACTGTTTACATGTTTGGCCTTTTCATCAATATTTACTTTTTACGTCTTTCTGTCCTCAGTCATGCCCATTGATCAAATAGTGGGAGTTGTTTCTATCATATATATATATATATATAGTTAACTTCAAACATGTGAAAGCGTTAATGTCAAATTATTAAAATTATGATACCATAGTGATTATCATTTTATTAAATAACTATTAAAATCAATATTCAACCTTTTTAGCTCAACAGAAAAAAAATTATTTATGTGTTCAACTGTTGAAAGGTAATGATGAAAATACCAATTATATTTCAATAAAACTGCCACTAAGTAATCAGAGCTTGTCTGTGCATTATACTTGTAGTTTCTACACTCAGACTAACTGGACACTGCTTGTACTTGATGCAGTTACATTGGCAGGAGACAGTCAATGGTTGACCCTGGAATATTGATTTGGTATATACCTATGTGCTATGTAGAGTATCGATAACTGATATTATCAAATACAAGAATGTGATGTGAAGAATGAAGTAGGAATCGTATGTCCTTGATGAACACTTATAGCAGGCAGATGCTGTCTGTAATAATATGAATGTGGTTGTATGGAGTTAAAAGGAGTAGTATAGTCACTTTTATATGTTTTTGAATCATTTTCTTGCAGTCTTTGAATTTGGATTTTGAAAAGACCAACTCATGTGTTGGATGTTTGTTGAAATGAATGTTAAACATTACTTTTTAGGAAATTATCTCAAATAATCTTTCACAACATTTTATATTTTGCTTGCTGCCTAGGCTTAGTGTTAGTAGAAACAGAAATGCAGGGCACTGACCAATTTTAGATTTGGCTATATTTTAGTTTTCTTTCTAGACCAAAATCTAGAATCCTGAATCCCTGTGTCTCTTTGATATATATATTCTTTACTGTCAAAGGCTGCTGTTTTAGGGTCAACACCTGTCTCTCCTCCTCCTCCTGCTCCGCTCTATTAACCCCACCCTGCTGTCTGTGCAGTACTAACTGTGTATAACATGCATGTGTTACAGACCCAGGTAATATCCTCTACTCTCTCACTCCAAGTACTCCCTACTAGCACCTCTTTCACCAGAGAACCCCGCCTCCAGGTGAGTGACACACCTGCATTAATTACCTCACTCACCTGCACAAAGACTTTCTTTCCAGGGACTGTGACATATAGACAAGATGTAACTTGTTAATGGTGTCTTCTCAATTCTTTTGAAACCTCGTTTTAAAAAACTTATTTTGCTGTATTTTCAGCTCTCCTGTGATGAAATTTGTGAGCTTAAGTCATGGCCTCATGTAAATATCTTCTTTTGAGGATCCACCTGAAGATGAAAACTTCAGATGCTTGTTCCCACTAATGATAACACCTGACTAAATTTGTCAAAATATTCCAGTATGATTTTCAAAATGGCCACTGTGGCTACCATGTTGAAAAATCTATTAATAGACACTATTCTTTTCTTTCTAAATGTAAGGAAATTGGCATGGTATGTAGTTAAAAGTTTGGTACAAGCATGTTATATATTTCATGATGGTTTAAATCTTGACCTTGATTTGATATTTTCAAATTGGTCACCACTGCATTCTTAAAGCTGTTTATAGCCACTCTTCAGCTATTATAGCTAAGCTGCTCAGCATTCGCTCTCGATCTCGCCAAAGGCCCGAGTTTGATCCCCAAATGGGTTAATAAAACTAAACTCACTCACCATAGCTGCTCTGATGTACTGTTATTCTCTGAAGTACTGTTATTCTCTGAAGTACTGTTATTCTCTGAAGTACTGTTATTCTCTGAAGTACTGTTATTCTCTGAAGTACTGTTATCCACCAAACAAACATGATAGTGATTCATTTTGGAAACTGCTCTGTAACTAAACAAATCAATTAGAACAATTTATATTTTGAAGGCTGTAGACTTCTATCCTCTAATTATCCAGGGATCATGGTAGAAATAACCTGAAGTTTTCTCCTTGGGATTAAGAATAGTTTCTTAGATTTGTAGACTGTTGATACTGATAATACTATCTGTAGGAGAGAAACAGACAATATTTCAGCAGTGGAGTACTGATTAATTTTAGACTCAAACATGTAACTGTAATGAAGTAATAGCATCATCTGTCTGTAGTAAATGTAGTAAAACTTTCCTGATCATTTTGATTTTGAGGTAGTTAGCTCAGAATGTTCTTGTGGTCAAAGTCATTTACATTGCTGTATGAAGATGAGCAGGTGGTGTGTTTCTGGGAGATGCTGCTTCACTGTCCCTGTGTTTGTTTCAGCACCTCGCCGGTCCCGGGGGTCACCCCGACCCCACCACAGTTGTGTTCCGACAGACCCACTCCAACGACATTGCGATGAGACGCTACAACCAGCCAGCTGACTTCACCCTCAATAACTTTGCAGGTGAGACATACTGCCAGCTACTTGCCGAGTCCTTGAGGCCATAAGGAATTGGGAGATTGGTATAGAATTCTGTCTTGTCAGCAAAAGTGGGGGTGGCATGTTGCTGTTTGAAAACATTTGTTTCTTTTTAAAAGAAGATGCTGAACAAGACTGGATTATTGGTTGAGTGGTTTGAAATTTGTCCTCCCTCAAGAACTTGTTGCTTTAACGAGTTCAAGAAGAGGTGATACTTGTATTTATACTGTGTTAGCAGGCCATGGCCCAACATGTAACCCTTAGATCCCTGTCATCAGTACTGACGAGGTAAACTAACTATCAGTATTATGATACCAAGGGTTGGATATAGGTATGATATTAACATTTAGGGTGGAAACATGCCATTAGGACACAAAATGAATGAATTACTAGATTATATTTATTTTTATTTTTAAAATGTGAGGCGGGAAGTATACAAACTGGTCAACGTGTGTTCAAGATGTGTGTGTCATCAGATGTGATTCACATGAAACATGAATGTTGTTTCTCATCAGGTAACCATGGTAATGAAACATGAATGTTGTTTCTCATCAGGTAACCATGGTAATGAAACATGAATGTTGTTTCTCATCAGGTAACCATGGTAATGAAACATGAATGTTGTTTCTCATCAGGTAACCATGGTAATGAAACATGGTGACACACATATTGATTCTATTTGTACGTGTAGGGGGACAATACTGTGAATGAATGAGTGAGTGAGTTGGGTTTGATGCTGATTTGAACAGTATTTCAGTTCTACACGGCATGTCAGCTTGAAGAGTGTGGAAGGTCCAAAGTGATGCGTGTTTTCAGCTCGACCATCCACCCATGAATACTTATAAACCTTAAAACATAGGTTTGTTCTAGTAGTGAAGTAGGTGAGAATTAACATGTTATAATCAGTTATATAATGATATTACACCTCTGTTCATCTGATTGTCAGTGCTGTAGACAGTGTTCATAACAATTCTTCGAACACGGGAGTTAACCATTACCTATTCTTCAATATCTGTGATCGTTATAAACTTTACCTCTTACATGTGTGAACACAAGAGTGTACTAGACAGTCTAGTTTGTTTTCTGAAAATGTAAAATGTGTTCCAGAAAATCAGAGAAATGATGCTAATTCATTATCAAAGATGAAACGTAAGTATATTTGAGTGACACACGCATCCTCACGTCTCTTGTGTGGTTCCTGGTTATTAAACACAAAAACCAATACAATTTATGACAGCTGTGACACCATTTATCAGTTACAGGTAGATATGTCCTGACAACAACTTTTGACAGGATTTGTAGCATTGGTAGTTGATGTCTGGTTGAGACAAGGCAGCATATCAGTTTTCAAACTTAGGGCAGTCTTGGGTTCTTGCAGATTGCTCTTATAATATTTGTATCTAGGACCCCCTGAAATCTCTAAATGATAATGTTAGAGTTATGACAAGGACCCTTTCAAACACTGTCTGTAAATAACGGTGATTCTCATCACCAATATAACAATGCTGGAGGACAGATGCAACATCTCTTGTTGACATGAATTAGTGTTGTTAAGTATTGTACACATGGTATATATGCTATAATGTTTTCAGACAAAATCCTGGCTGCTAATAGCTTCAGTGTTTGCAAATAATAATAAAAAATTCACTCACTCACCCTGGTTGGCGTGATCACTAGTTGGTGAATATTGCCGTAATTCTGGATTAGGCAACATATGTGCATGAACAACCCCTCAGATATGAGGTGTTAGTTGATGGCCTTATATTTTTTTGTATTATCATATAGCCATTGCTTTTGATAATAAAACTGACATGAGCTTCATGGTGTTTACATTCTGCTTCAGCCGTATACCTGCATGTTGTAGTGGTGTTGTATAACTATATGACTGTATACACCACTACCATGACTACCTGTAATTAAACATTACCTGAAGTATATAGATGTTGTTTCTCTTTTATCACATACTTATATTTGTTACACTAATATTTGACACATGTAATAACATCAATATAATATATATAATATAATGTCACAGCCAAATATACAGCAGGTGATTGGCTCCTGATAAGTTTTTTAAAAAACATAGGTGTCATGCAATGCATATACATGGGACTTGTGATGTGACAACATTCAACAACAGATGTAATGATGATGATCACATCAGTGTTGAGTACATTGAGGACAGACTACCCCACTGTAGACGGTTCAAGCCCGGGAAGTCGACAAATGAAGATTTACCACCCAAAATTAGTGTCGACTCTGCGGGCATCGCGGACTATTGTTGCGCTTGGCTGGTTTCACCAACTCAACTGAGGAGCATTACCGATGGCGTCTACCCAAACGTCTTCAACTTTGTCCTCGGGCACGAGGGGAAGTGCAGCCACTCGTCTCACAAGCTTGGTTACATCCTCAACGTGTTTGTATTCAGTTGCTAGTCCGATATTTTGGACTAGCTTCTTCTTATCCATTGTGAAGTGACTTCTGGATATGTGATCTATACCATTCAGGTGGAACCTGTGTCGCCCAGTGCTGTGAGAGATTACCAGCCTGCCACAAAATTTCATTTGTCGACTTCCCGGGCGGACACCCTGTAGACAATATACCCCCATCCCTTAGAGCTTCCTGCCACAGAGGGATTGGTAGCATTAACACTGACATGGTTTTGAATGTATTGTTGAGGTGTGGATTTGTTACATGGCTGAATCTCAGCAAGTGTGTAGTGACATTTAGTGAGTATGTTTGCACATGTTGTTGTTTGAATGCACCCACATGCATGTGTTCTATACTCAAGGTTGAGCATGTCAAACAACTGACCCTCAATACACCCAAACCACTCCTTAATACCCTCAAACCTACCCTTAGTACACTCGGTCCGACTCGTAATACACACAATTCTACCCTAATACACACCGTCCTGCCATTGATACACACAGTCCTGCCATTGATACACACAGTCCTGCCATTGATACACACCGTCCTGCCATTGATACACACAGTCCTACCATTGATACACACAGTCCTGCCATTGATACACAGTCCTGCCATTGATACACACCGTCCTGCCATTGATACACACCATCCTGCCATTGATACACACCGTCCTGCCATTGATACACACCGTCCTACCATTGATACACACCATCCTGCCATTGATACACACAGTACTGCCATTGATACACACCGTCCTACCATTGATACACACTGTCCTGCCATTGATACACAGTCCTGCCATTGATACACCCAGTACTGCCATTGATACACACCGTCCTGCCATTGATACACACTGTCCTGCCATTGATACACACTGTCCTGCCATTGATACACAGTCCTGCCATTGATACACCAAGTACGGCCATTGATACACACCGTCCTGCCATTGTTACACACCGTCCTACCATTGACACACAGTCCTGCCATTGATATCCACACCGTCCTGCCATTGATACACAGTCCTGCCATTGATACACACAGTCCTGCCATTGATACACACCGTCCTGCCATTGATACACACAGTCCTGCCATTGATACACACTGTCCTGCCATTGATACACACCGTCCTGCCATTGATACACACCGTCCTGCCATTGATACACACCATCCTGCCATTGATACACACCGTCCTGCCATTGATACACCCAGTCCTCCCATTGATACACACCATCCTGCCATTGATACACACCGTCCTACCATTGACACACCGTCCTACCATTGATGCACACAGTCCTGCCATTGATACAAACAGTCCTGCCATTGATACACACAGTCCTGCCATTGATACACACAGTCCTGCCATTGATACACACCGTCCTACCATTGATACACACTGTCCTGCCATTGATACACAGTCCTGCCATTGATACACCCAGTACTGCCATTGATACACACCGTCCTGCCATTGATACACACTGTGCTGCCATTGATACACAGTCCTGCCATTGATACACCAAGTACGGCCATTGATACACACCGTCCTGCCATTGTTACACACCGTCCTACCATTGACACACAGTCCTGCCATTGATGCACACAGTCCTGCCATTGATACAAACAGTCCTGCCATTGATACACACCGTCCTGCCATTGGTACACACAGTCCTGCCATTGATACACCGTCCTGCCATTGATACACACAGTCCTGCCATTGATACACACCGTCCTGCCATTGATACACACAGTCCTGCCATTGATACACACTGTCCTGCCATTGATACACACAGTCCTGCCATTGATATACACCGTCCTGCCATTGATACACACCATCCTGCCATTGATACACACCGTCCTGCCATTGATACACCCAGTCCTCCCATTGATACACACCATCCTGCCATTGATACACACCGTCCTACCATTGACACACCATCCTACCATTGATGCACACAGTCCTGCCATTGATACAAACAGTCCTGCCATTGATACACACCGTCCTGCCATTGGTGCACACAGTCCTGCCATTGATACACACCATCCTGCCATTGATACACACCGGCCTGCCATTGATACACACCGTCCTGTCATTATCCGTCCTGCCATTGATACACACAGTCCTGCTATTGATACACACAGTCCTACCATTGATACACACCGTCCTGCCATTGATACACACCGTCCTGCCATTGATACACACCGTCCTGCCATTGATACACACCATCCTGCCATCGATACCCACCGTACTGCCACTGATACACACAGTCCTCCCATTGATACACACCATCCTGCCATTGATACACACCGTCCTGCCATTGATACATACCTTCCTGCCATTGATACACACCATCCTGCCATTGATACACAGTCCTGCCATTGATGCACACCGTCCTGCCATTGATACACACCGTCCTGCCATTGATACGCACCATCCTGCCATCGATACCCACCGTACTGCCACTGATACACACAGTCCTCCCATTGATACACACCATCCTGCCATTGATACATACCTTCCTGCCATTGATACACACCATCCTGCCATTGATACACAGTCCTGCCATTGATACACACCGGCCTGCCATTGATACACACCGTCCTGTCATTATCCGTCCTGCCATTGATACACACAGTCCTGCTATTGATACACACAGTCCTGCCATTGATACACACCATCCTGCCATTGATACACACCGTCCTGCCATTGATACACACCATCCTGCCATTGATACACACCATCCTGCCATTGATACACACAGTCCTGCCATTGATACACACCGTCCTGCCATTGATACACACCGTCCTGCCATTGATACGCACCGTCCTGCCATTATCCGTCCTGCCATTGATACACACAGTCCTGCCATTGATACACACCGTCCTGCCATTGATACACACCATCCTGCCATTGATACACACCATCCTGCCATTGATACACACAGTCCTGCTATTGATACACACTGTCCTGCCATTGATACACACCGTCCTGCCATGAAACAAGGAAATCTGCCACAAGTACCTCAAAACCTGCAGGGATTTGGAAAGGCAGGAACCATTGGCCATTTTGCACTTTAGAATAAAAAATGGCCCATTAAAATTGTGAAGTTTACTATTGATACAAGGGCAGTGGCCCATTCTAAATTCAGAAAATGGTTAATAATCCTTAAAATGTCAAAGTTCTCTATCCCAGTCCCTGAACCTGCCACAAATACACCAAAACCTATCCTTAGTACACCCAAAACTACCAAAAATACACCCAGTCCAAACGCAAACTCAAAACTGTTCTCATGAATATCACTGGTTGTACTTGCCATTGAATGAAACTATTGTTTCTGTAGGCACTAAAACTTCAGCTGAAGATTGCAGGCTGAAGTTTCGTTTAAGTGTTTCAAGCATCCAATGTTATACAATCGAAGACAAGAATTGAGACTTTTTGATCATGGATGATGGGACTGGAACCCCATCCTCATGATTTATAGTCAGGCACTTACCATTTGACCTGAGGACTGGTTCATAGTAGATGGGTCCTGGGATGTTGCCATGTTTAGCATATATTTCCCAGCCAGATATATTTAACAAGTGTTTCTTTAGACTGTCATAATGTACTTTTACACATAAAATTCAAAAGATGTTAGTAAATGTTGTTTCAGCAGTAAATATGTCTGTAGACAACAGCAACTTGGCATGGTCATGAGGGAAACATATTACAGTTGAAGCTCTCAAAACCGTCAGCCCTCCAATCTGGCATGGTCTCAATATCGGCACTAGAATTCACGGCAGAAGGTAGATAATTGATCATTCACACGCCCTCTAATCGGCACAACAAAGAACGCCCAATTGACTGTTTGTATATTAATTAACGCTCTCTAAACCAGCATCCGGTATCTCTGCTCTCCTGTTGATTGGCTGATTGGCTGAACGTGTATTAACAACACAGTGGATTACCATCAGCATTGAGCTCATTGATGTTGCCTGAGTGAATGACACATGTCACTTGTATTATAAATTAATTGTCGTGTCAATTGCTCACCGTGTAACAACCGTGCTGTTCAGTCGTATTTTACGGCACACGGAAGATCATTCTCAGGTTGAAAAGGGAAAATTTCTCTAAACGCACGCCCTCTATTTTTTGCCAGTCCCAACGAATGCCGGTTTAGAGGGCTTCCACTGTACATGTTTATGTTAGGTAAGATGTTTGGAACTGAGTTTGATAGTAAAACATGTGGTTGGTAGGTATGAAACACTTATATTGTTCTGTACAGATTTTTTAATCATTTTAAAGTTTTATATGAATAGGAAAGGTGAGAAATAAATTGATGATTAATTTGGAAAAAGACCCGTGAAGTTCCGGGGTAGAATAGATCTTCAGCAACCCATGCTTGCCACAAAAGGCGACAATGCTTGTCGTAAGAGGCGGGTCAAGGATCGGGCGGTAAAGCTCTCTGACTTGGTTGACACATGTCATCGGTTCCCAATTGCACAGATCGATGCTTATGCTGTTGATCACTGGATTGTCTGGTCCAGACTCAACTATTTACAGACCGCCGCCATATAGTTGGAATATTGCTGACTGCGGCCTAAAACTAAACTCACTCACTCACTCACTAATTTGGAAAAAAGTCTGTTTCCGTATATCATGTATATCGTCATGTCATTCTGTTTGTTTTTTCTCAATTTACAGAATTGTCCAAATACACTCATGGTAAAAAGAAACTATACCAAATCAGTATTATTTCGAAATTTAAATCCAATTTCTTTTTAAATTGTAATTTACAGATTTAGTTTATTTTTAATTTGAAAGTGACACTTCATCTAATTCATCTAAGGAAGTAAAAACAAAGCTGACATAATCCAATAACCCCAGCTTCTCCATGTTAGATCACTGACCTCAGACTGATGCCAGTACATGAAGACATGCTAGATAGAGCTTACTTGACACATAATTCAAGTGTTGATAAATCATAAATATTACAGTTTATTGGCACTAATATGGTTGTAATATGGTTGTGCAGTATGTACATAGACTGGTTTCTATTTGCTGTAGTTACAAGCTGGCCATACAGTCGGGCTCAATGTGTTGACTTTAGTAATGAGCATGAACAAGCCAAGGTGTAGATTCTCCACTCATCCACGCCTTGCACTGAGTGCATACATACATTTCTCTGGAGATATCACGTGTCGGGTTACTCAACCGGGTTACTGACTGGCAACAAGTTGTAATCATGCATCCTTCCAACTGCTACTGGTTTCAAGGAGTATTTAGAATGAAGCGGACGAAGCCTCCGAATGTTAAGAGGGCCAAGATAGTTGCCAAGCTGATCCAGCTGTTAGATGCTCAGGGTGAGTGGTTACAGGCGCAGCTGCTGCCAAGCAAGTGAGAGTCTTGGCTCTTGGCATCTTGAAGATTTAGGATCATTATTGTGACTAAGTTTAGATGAATTTTCTGGACTTAAAAGTTACTAGACTCGGGTTTCACTGGTCCATGGGTAAGCCGAGTAGTGATGTTGTGGATGATGTCTTTCACAGAGTGTTCAAAATATACTCTAGGTGTATGAACGAAGGGGACAATTGATGGTCTAGTAGTTCATGTGGTTTCCAGTCATGTACTTCACCTGGGTTTGAATCCCTAATGGAGATAAAATGTACTTTACTGATGTGCTGATAATAATCAATGACTGATTGAAGACCCAATAGAAATGATTGGTTGTGTTGGCTATAATGGTGAAATGTATGTAGGAATTTTTGAGAGAGAGAATGCATGGAAATTCAAAGTAGATTTGAGTTGATTCAGTTGGTTCTTTGTCTTGTTGATGCTTATCTTTCATTAGTTTACAGTATTCATGTTTGTTCTTTTTGTTACGGTATCTCATTATCCCTATTGGTTTCATTGTCATTTCAAAAAGTTTAAATAAAAAGAAGATGTAACCCAGAAAAAATCTCTATGTTCATCAAATATCATCTTCTAAAATGCCAATCAAGCATCTAAGTTTAAACATGGCTGACTGTTTCTCGTGGGTATAGCAGACTGCAGGACTTGACATTTGACATCCCACTGGCCCAGGTCTAGTAAAATGTTGACTGGACCAGTGCAACTTTTGCTTTTCCAACGGTCTAGTAGATATGTAAGGCTGTCAATAAGAGTCCCTTAGCAGGACCAGTAAGAATCTGTAAGGACCAGTGATTTTTAAAAGTTACTGGTCCTGTGGTCTTGTTCGGGAATTTGGGTGAATGTCAAGCCCTAAGACTGTGATCTCAGTGAGCCTTATCGCTGGGTAGAGTCAGTATCTGTGAAGCTGATGAACACAATCTGAACTGTTGTAATCATGATACCTAAACATGGCATGACTTAGAGAGTCTGTGAGGTGTGACGTGTGGGAGACACAGATTGTGTGTCACTTGTCCTCTTACCTCCATTGTGTGTATGCACCCACTGCCAGCTAATGCTGTGCGTCGTGGCAGGTTGGTAATCTCTCACAGCACTGGGCGACACAGGTTCCACCTGAATGGTATAGACCACATATCCAGAAGTCACTTCACAATGGATAAGAAGAAGATGTGTAAAGAATGCTATGTGCATGGAAAGTTACACACATTTTTGCAAGCTATACTGAGTGTGAAAGAACATCAGGAACATGGTAAGTAATACACCCTGGTTCTACATCTGTGTTCAGGGGGTGGTGGGGTAGCCTAATGGTTAAAGCGTCGGCTCGTCACGCTGACGACCCGGGTTCGAATCCCCACATGGGCACAATGTGTGAAGCCCATTTATGGTGTCTCCCATTTATGGTGTCCCCCGTGATATTGCTGGAATATTGCTAAAAACGGCATAAAACCCAACTCACTCACTCACTCTGTGTTCAGTGTTAGATGCGGAAGCACCAGGTTGGACATGGTGAGTGGAAACTACCAAGAATGTTATAGTTAACAACCACCAAGGAATAACAACAATTGGTATTTTGGAGAAACTTACAATATGGTATGTAGGAGCCAGTTTGGATGAGATATTTGGGTCTGCCTACAAGCTGACATTTAGAAGTAACTTAGAATATGGTATTTAAGAGACTCATAGGATATGGTATTAGGAGCCACCATCAATGAGGTATTTTGAGGCCACCTTTTATAGTGAGTTTTTGAAAAGCCACTTTTCGTGACTGGAATAAGGTATTTTGGAACCACCAGGGACATTGAATTAAAAGGAGCCACCTAGGCTATTGAACCCAAAGGAACCACCTAGGCTATTAAATCCAAAGGAACCACAAAGGGCATTGAACCTAACGGAGCCAGCTAGGCTATTAAATCCAAAGGCACTGCCAGGGATATTGAAACTAAAGGAGCCAGCTAGGCTATTGAATCCAAAGGAGCCACCTAGGCTATTAAACCCAAAGGAACCATCAAGGGCATTGAACCTAAAGGAGCCAGCTAGGCTATTGAACCTAAAGGAACTACCGAGGCTACTGATCCCAAAGGAGCCATCTAGGCTATGGAACCCAAAGAAGCCACCTAGGCTATGGATCCCAGATTGAACCCAAAGGAGCCACCAGGGACATTTGAACCTTAAGGAGCCAGCTAGGCTATTGAACCCAAAGGAGCTTCCAAGGCAACTGATCCCAAAGGAGCCACGAGGCTACTGATCCCAAAAGGACCTAGGCTATCTAGGCTGTGGAACCCAAAGGAGCTTCCAAGGACAGCTGAACCCAAAGGAGCCAGCTAGGCTATTGAACCCAAAGGAGCTTCCAAGGCTACTGATTCCAAAGGAGCCATCTAGGCTGTGGAACCCAAAGGAACCACCAAGACATTAGTACCTGATGGAACCACCTTGGATACAGTATTCAAGAACCACCAAGGATATATCGTAGTCAGGAGTAATATAGGATATGATATTTGGAAGCCACATAGGATAGGATATTTAAGAGCCACATATTCAGAAAACTCATAGGATATGGTTTTTAGGAGCCACTTAATGAGTGGTGTTTAGGAACTATCTAGAGTATAATGTTTAGGACCAACTTTGAAAACGACTTAACAACTGAATTGGCAACCATTGTAAACCCTGCTGTTAAGTAGATGTTACAGCCAGAAGTATTCTGTAATGATTCGTGGTGACATGTTGAAAAGTGTCAGTTCCTAACACATCAGCAATGAATAATATTGAAACAATTGCATTTGTGATGACATGTTGATCACTTTTGTGTTGTAGCTTTGAAGTCTGTGATCCTTGCCTTGAATTGACTTATAGAAGGACCTTTGAATTTAGTGGCTAAAGTGTGCACCATGGTGCAGTTGTAACTAAAATAGTGCAGGTTTTCTGGGACATTGTTTTGTAGGGGGACCAAAACAAATGAATTTTATCACTGTCTAAACTGACTCACCTCCTGGAAAATTCCCTCACTCAGCCATTCACTTAACTCGGGTTGTATCTGTTGCTGGGGTAGTCCTCATGACTGCTGGAAGGATTGTGATCGATGAAATTCTGGGTTTGAACCCATTCCCTGCTGACCCTTGGCTATGGGACACTGTACCACACAGCAAACTGATGGATATTGGTCATGTTGTCGAGGGAGGAGCTCTTACTGACATGCTGTAGTGTGGCTACCAGACTGTCAGCAGATCTACTTCTCTCAGGAGTTGTTTCAATGATTTGGTAATGAAATATATCAATGATTGATTACTATTTGATTGAGATTGTTTCTTTCATATCAAAATCTGTGTGTATCTTGTAACATGTTCATGAATTCCTTTCTCTCTAAAGGATTTATGGAGATAAGTTTGAATCGTACCAAATTTGACGTTGATTCAAGTTGTCAGGTATCTGATTACTTTCTGTATAAATGTCCACCCCACAGGAACACTATCAGCTTAGCATTCTCATGTCAATGACATCTTATCCCGAATCAGTTCAATGCTTACATTATCAGGCAGGTATCAGAGCTCTAGGAGACTTAATCTCACGGTTGATATTACAACCCTGCAGGGCTAGGGAGCAGCAAGGCTGAGGACCAGCTAGAGACCAGCTAGAGACCAACTCCACACACATTGCTATGTTGTAGTAGATACTGTTGACATTCCTGTGGGGAGTGGATGTTTATGTGGATGTCAAGCTGTGGGAAGTCTGTAGTGGGTGATGATTCCTGATGGAGATTCTGTATTGATACATGGGAATGTGGACATGCCATCTACCCAGTGGAAGAATCATGTACTCAATGGAAGCAGTGGACATGGAACTCGTTTATCACTCATGGTGCTCAAGGACTCAAACTGTGTATCACAAGACATTTGAAGCAGATGCTTACAGATGTTAATTGGGAGCTAACCTCGGACATACTGGCAGTCCTTGTCTATATCTCAGATACACTGTGGTTGTGGGGGTGTACTATTACTAGTTTTGTTCCTGGAAATGTATAACAGCAGGCATTTGATGGCACAGGTTTTATTGAACACAAGTTAGGGTTTCCTACAAGCTGTTCAATCACAAATTGCTTGTCTGGTATCTCAAATGTTGTAATGTATATCAGTATAGCAGCTCTTGGTTACTCTGTTTACATCTGGACATTGCCTCAATTTCACACAAGGCATAAACTAGAATGCACAGACATTGGAAATATATGGGCACCAGACCATGAAGACATCGCCGTTCTTTCAACATTAATGTGATCAAGCTGTTAGCGCACAATGACATTTATGGACTTGACAGCCTGGTGTATATATCTAGCTCACAATGGAATGTTCTGTACCGTGAACTGAGGCAAATCTGAGACATGTTTCTGCTGAAGGGTGTGTCACCATCTACTCTGAGTGGGGGTAAGACTTGGGTGTAGGGGTGTCACCATCAACTGTGAGTAGGGGTAAGACTTGGGGGTAGGGGTGTCACCATCAACTCTGAGTAGTCTGAGTTTGGGTAAGACTTGGGGTAGGGGTGTCACCATCAAATCTAAGTGGGGTAAGACTTGGGAAGAGGGGTGTCACCATCAACAGTGAGTGGGGTAAGACTTGGGGTAGGGGTGTCACCACCATCAACTCTGAGACTGGGGGGTAAGGGGTAAGACTTGTTGGGGGTAGGGTGGGTGTGACCATCAACTCTGAGTCTGAGTGGGGGTAAGACTTGGGGGTAGGGGTGTCACCATCAACTCTGAAGGGTGGGGGTAAGACTTGGGGGTAGGGGGTGTCAACCATCAACTCTGAGTGAGTGGGGTAAGACTTGGGGGTAGGGGGTGTCAACCATCAACTCTGAGTGGGGGTGGGTATGACTTGAATGGGGGTAGAGGTGTCACCATCAACTCTGAGTGGGGGTAAGACTTCAGGATAAGGGTGTCACCATCAACTCTGAATGGGGGTAAGACTTGGGGGTAGGTGTGTCACCATCAACTCTGATGGGGTAAGTGGGGGTAAGACTTGGGGACAGGTGGTGTCACCATCAACTCTAGACTTTGGGGGTAAGACTTCAGGATAAGGGTGTCACCATCAACTCTATTTGGGGTAAGTCAGGATAAGGGGTAAGACTCTTGGGGTACTTGGGGGTAGGGATGCTACCATCAACTCTGAATGGGGGTAAGACTTGGGGATAGGGGTGTCACCATCAACTCTATTTGGGGTAAGACTTCAGGATAAGGGTGCCACCATCAACTCTGAGTGGGGTAAGACTTGGAGTAGAGGTAAGGGCATTTTCTCAAGCGAGGGAATATTTGTTACAATACTGTCTGCATGCTGTGTGTATGACAAAATTGTGATGGAGAAAGTTTGCTGTGGAATTGATTGCACAGATATGTTAAGATTACTTTGAACTGAAAACACTGTTATCTTTTTCACCTCAATTTATTCACCTGTTCTGTTTGTTTTACGTTTGCACAACTACATATAAGTTAGAATTGATGAGCAGGTGATACAATGTTTTGATATTTGGTATTTGAAATTAAGCATATTAGTCTAGGGGTGCAAGTATCTCAGACTTGAGGAGCCACTTATTGTTCCATCAGCATGGAAGATGTATGTCAGCAGGAACAACATCATCATCAACAGGATTAATCTTGGCTATCAGCACAGACATGTTAGTTAATCCAAGACAACTGGAAGTCTCTCCCCAAATCTGGTTATTTGGCAAAAAAGCCTCTAGTCTTGATGGTGTTGACCCCTGATGGACATGTGGTGGGTGATGTTGTTGTCTGTGATGCTGTAGTTGCTGTTGCAGTGGCTGTTGGCTGTTTCAGAGAAGATCCCGATCCACTACCGTGGCAGCAAGAGGCCGATAGTTCCAGCTGCAGCATGTGCACATGACCTGAGTCGGCCAGATGTGGTCAGTCCGGATGATGATGAAAGTGTTGGTTCACACCCACACAGTGCGCAGTTTGCCCCTAAAGCTCAGAGAGCAGCTGCATTCCTACCAGGTACACTACTTTGTTTATGCCGAGAATTGTATTTTGATGTGAGAACCTGACAAATAAACTTAACATAAATCTGAAAAAAATCTTCTAGGTTACCCAGCAGGAAGTGTTTTCAATAAACTCGAACATAGATTCTTGATCTATGAACTATTGCCTAAAGTTTGCAATATAGTTAAGATTGGGGTTCTCATGTGTGAGTATTTCTGAAAACATAAATAAAAGCATTGTTGATTTGTTGTATTTTGGAAATGATAAATGATTCTTGTTGCATACAAGTGTACAATTAGTAGACTACAAATTGCAAATTACAGGTAATTGCAGGACATGGTTCTCAATCTTACTCATGTTCCCAGAGTCACAGGAAGAATATAAAGTTTTGATGATCCAGTAAGAAATGGTATTTAAGGAACCGTAATCACTCATTATGTGACTTCAGTGAAACTAGGATCTACTAAATTATATACTCTTGTGTTTGGAAGACAGGGTTTATGCATAGAATGGAATTACTGAATACATAGAGAATCTCACCTGAGTGTCTTTTGATATCAAATATGTCACCACAAGTTGATAAAGTTGCAAATATCCCAGGATATTTTCACTTTTATCAACGAGTGTTGATATATTTGATATCAAAAGACACGAGGGTGAGATTCTATTTATCATCAAAAATCATTCTTCTTTCAATAAAAAAATGCACATCTCTGAACACAGTACAGTCATCAGCCACTAGATCTTCGCGTTTGATTCCCAGGACAGAATAGGTCCCCAGCAGCCCATGCTTGAAGGCAGGATTGGATGGCTGCATGGCCTCACACCCCAACATGTAGGGCTCATAATGTCAATCACTGGCTCATCCGGTCTAGACCTGATTAGTTTTGGACCACTCCATATATCTGGAATATTGATGAGTGCATCATTACACATTTACTGAATCATTGCATAACTATGTCTTTCACAGGTGACCGTGTCATATTTGCTGAGAGTCCATCGGCACCTGGCATCCCAGTTGTTTACAGGGCCCCAGAGGAACGGGCATCCAACCCAGACAGACTCAACTTGGACAGGTGAGATCTCAGGCTAATAGGGCAGCATATGGTGATCAGGTTAAAGGGCATTGTTTATAGGCCATGTCAAATATAGTATCATATAGCTGGAATATTGCTGAGTGTAGCGTACAACTAAACTCACTCACTCACTCATTAAAAGAAAATTTGCAATAAAAACCCTGGTTATATAATTTACCTAAGCCATAGCACCCTAACATGGTTACAGAGTACTGTGTGTTTCTGTTGTTTTTCTCATTGCTGTACATAACTGAAAACACTGAAATCTTTCCACATGAGGACTTTCATGTCAAAGAAGTGGTTTGGTCTCTGTAGAAGTGGCATGCATTGTGGCACTTCTTCTGTGTAATAATGTCTGTATATGGAAGCATGGGAGGCATATTGATTTGGAGATGGAGGCCAATGCCTGGAGAAGGATGAATTAAGTATGTAAGACTTATCTCCCTTTGTGTCTGTGTGTCTTGATGTTTGTGGCCTGGCATTGTGGAGAGTGTGTCTGACGTTCAGAAAGATCATGGATGTTTTCTTCCCTACTTCAAGACGGAAACTCACAGTATGTCCGATCCTGGAGGGCGAAGAACAGCTCCGGCTCCTCAACTACCAACACAACTTCATCACCAAGATTCAACACCTCAGCTCACTCAAACGCCTCATATTTCTAGATCTCTATGACAACCAGATAGAAGAGATAAATGGACTGAGTGCACTCAAGTCCCTCAGGGTGCTCATGCTGGGGAAAAACAAGTAAGTGCACACTGAGTCCTTGTTATTACGTTTTGGATCAAGATGGATGAGACCCACGGTGAAATCATGCCCCCTAAACCCTCATCCACAGAGCAGACGTAGCCCTACAGCTGTCCAAGTCTAGGATGAAGTATTGGAGCTGTGATCACATCAGTGCTAAGATCCTTAACTGGAGCAGGGCCCTTGACTATAATGGTTTGTTTCTGTAACATATATCAGGGCTCGATTTAGTGCTTTGTTACTTGCACTGATGCTAGCCAATATTACAAAGTGCAACGTAGTTATTAGTCTAACTTGCACCAGGTGCAGGTCAATTTTTGAGTGGGTAAACTTCTGAATAAAACATATAAATAATTCAATAGCATATTCCATTCATTACATATTACCATAAAAGCAGTGCAACTGGAATTTGGCTTGTGCAACTAGGTTTTTATCTCAGGTTGCACCTGGTGCAAGTAGGTTAACATATCTTAAATCGAGCCCTGTATATTGTAACTTGTTCATACATACCAATGCTATACTCCAGAACGGTCTTAATCCTATATGATGTTATTGGAACTGTCTGGATCCACAGAATAAGATGGATATATGGTGTGTTGAAAACCTGTTTACTGACATCATTCATATTGATCTCACTTTCATTTGCAGGCTTAAGAAAATAGAAAATCTTGAGAATCTGGTCAAACTGGATGTTTTGGACTTGCATGGCAATCAAGTATGTCCCTCTGGGTTGTTTTAGTTATGGTGGTCTGGATTGTACTCTGCTGTTGAGTTTTCGGCTATAAGTTATAATAGCGCCCTACCCATGGGGATTGTGGGTTGGAATTGATCTCCAGAAATATATGTATTTATTTAATTGGGTGGTCAGTGACTTGTTGGATGATGTGTCAGCACACCCTAAGGTTGTGGGTTGTTGCTGACACAGTCACTGGATTGTCTGGTCCAGACTCAGATATTTACAGGTCTCCTTAATGGTGACATGGTTCAGAATGATTGACAGCGTGCCTTAGGAAGTAGTGTTTTCTATTGTCATATTCAGAAAGTGTGTCGGATTCATATAGTGTGCCATGTGTGGATTCAAATAGACCCAGTCACATTTATTTAACTTTGGCTTGATTACTATGTTGTTAAGATGATGCTAGATTTACTTCAATAAAGATTCATACACTTTAGAAACTGAGTTGATTTGCAATGCAAGAATGAAATGGTTACATCTTCTGCACATGTCATTGTCCGCCTGCAGATCAAAGTCATAGAGAACCTGAGCCACCTGGGAGAGCTGAGGGTCCTCAATCTGGCCGGCAACCAGATCCGACACGTGGACAACTTGATGGGGATGGATGCATTAGCGGAACTCAACCTACGGAGGAACAGGATACGGACTATAGTGAGTTTGAAAATGTTTTGGTCAATTCTACTGTTTCATCCATTGTCAGAAATTGTAGACCATGTGCCCTGTTCCACTGGCAGGATAGGCCACATGAACTACAATCAACATCCACTGACAGTGAATGGCGGTCATATAAAGAGATCCCTGCTGTAGGTGTGACCGGCATATTGCAGGTTGTCAAAGTGGATCATAGGGTCACTATCAACACTTTGTCACAGTGAGTCACAGGGCACTGTTAACAGGCTGACACAGTAAGCCAAGAGTCACTGTTAACAGGTTGACACAGTAAGCCAAGAGTCACTGTTAACAGGCTGACACAGTAAGCCAAGGGTCACTGTTAACAGGCTGACACACTAAGCCAAGAGTCACTGTTAACAGGTTGACACAGTAAGCCAAGGGTCACTGTTAACAGGTTGACACAGTAAGCCAAGAGTCACTGTTAACAGGTTGACACAGTAAGCCAAGGGTCACTGTTAACAGGTTGACACAGTAAGCCAAGAGTCACTGTTAACAGGTTGACACAGTAAGCCAAGGGTCACTGTTAACAGGTTGTCACAGTAAGCCAAGGGTCACTGTTAACAGGTTGACACAGTGAGTTACAGGTCACTGTTAACAGGTTGACACAGTGAGTTACAGGTCACTGTTAACAGGTTGACACAGTAATCCAAGAGTCACTGTTAACAGGTTGACACAGTTAGCCAAGGGTCACTGTTAACAGGTTAACAGAGTTAGCCAAAGGGTCACTGTTAACAGGTTGACACAGTAAGCCAAGGGTCACTGTTAACAGGTTGACACAGTAAGCCAAGAGTCGCTGTTAACTGGTTGTCACAGTAAGCCAGAGTCACTGTTAACAGGTTGTCACAGTAGAAGCCAAAGGGTCACTGTTAACAGGTTGTCACAGTAAGCCAAGGGTCACTGTTAACAGGTTGTCACAGTAAGCCAAGGGTCACTGTTAACAGGATGACACAGTAAGCCAAGGGTCACTGTTAACAGGTTAACACAGTTAGCCAAGGGTCACTGTTGACATGTTGACACAGTTATCCAAGAGTCACTGTTAACAGGTTGACACAGTAAGCCAAGAATCACTGTTAACAGGTTGACACAGTTAGCCAAGGGTCACTGTTAACAGGTTGACACAGTAAGCCAAGAGTCACTGTTAACAGTTTGACACAACAGGAGTCACAGTAAGTTACTGTTAACTGGTTGACACAGTTAGCCAAGGGTCACTGTTAACAGGTTGACACAGTAAGCCAAGGGTCACTGTTAACAGGTTGACACAGTAAGCCAAGGGTCACTGTTAACAGGTTGACACAGTAAGCCAAGAATCACTGTTAACATGTTGACACAGTAAGCCAAGGGTCACTGTTAACAGGTTGACACAGTAATCCAAGAATCACTGTTAACAGGTTGACACAGTTAGCCAAGGGTCACTGTTAACAGGTTGACACAGTTAGCCAAGGGTCACTGTTAACAGGTTGACACAGTAATCCAAGAGTCACTGTTAACAGGTTGACACAGTTAAGCCAAGGGTCACTGTTAACAGGTTGACACAGTAAGCCAAGAGTCACTGTTAACAGGTTGACACAGTGAGTCACAGGTCACTGTTAACAGGTTGACACAGTAAGCCAAGGGTCACTGTTAACAGGTTGACACAGTAAGCCAAGGGTCACTGTTAACAGGTTGACACAGTAAGCCAAGGGTCACTGTTAACAGGTTGACACAGTAAGCCAAGGGTCACTGTTAACAGGTTGACACAGTAAGCCAAGGGTCACTGTTAACAGGTTGACACAGTAAGCCAAGGGTCACTGTTAACAGGTTGACACAGTAAGCCAAGGGTCACTGTTAACAGGTTGACACAGTAAGCCAAGGGTCACTGTTAACAGGTTGACACAGTAAGCCAAGGGTCACTGTTAACAGGTTGACACAGTAAGCCAAGAATCACTGTTAACAGGTTGACACAGTAAGCCAAGGGTCACTGTTAACAGGTTGACACAGTAAGCCACAGAGTCACTGTTAACAGTTTGACACAGTGAGTCACAGGTCACTGTTAACTGGTTGACACAGTTAGCCAAGGGTCACTGTTAACAGGTTGACACAGTAAGTCACTGTTAAAGGGTCACTGTTAACAGGTTGACACAGTAAGCCAAGGGTCACTGTTAACAGGTTGACACAGTAAAGCCAAGGGTCACTGTTAACAGGTTGACACAGTAAGCCAAGAGTCACTGTTAACAGGTTGACACAGTAACAGAATCACTGTTAACAGGTTGACACAGTAAGCCAAGGGTCACTGTTAACAGGTTGACACATGATGAAGCCAAGAGTCACTGTTAACAGGTTGACACAGTTAGCCAAGGGTCACTGTTAACAGGTTGACACAGTAATCAAGAATCACTGTTAACAGGTTGACACAGTTAGCCAAGGGTCACTGTTAACAGGTTGACACAGAATCACTGTTAACAGGTTGACACAGTTATCCAAGAATCACTGTTAACCACAGTTAAAGCCAGTCACTGTTAACAGGTTGACACAGTAAGCCAAGAAGTTCACTGTTACAGGTTGACAGGTTGACACAGTTACAAGGGTCACTGTTAACAGGTTGACACAAGTGTAAAGAGTCACTGTTAACAGGTTGACACAGTAAATAAGGGTCACTGTTAACAGGTTGACACAGTAAGCCAAGAATCACTGTTAACAGGGTTGTAATCCAAGAATCACACAGTAAGTTAGAATCACTGTTAACAGGTTGACACAGCCAAGCCAAGGGTCACTGTTTAACAGGTTGACTGTTAACAGTAAAGTCAAGAATCACTGTTAACAGGTTGACACAGTTAGCCAGGGTCACTGTTAACAGGTTGACACAGTAAGAATCACTGTTAACAGGTTGACACAGTTAGCCAAGAGTCACTGTTAACAGGTTGACAGTGAGTTACAGGTCACTGTTAACAGGCCCTAACACAGTAAGTCAAGGGTCACTGTTAACAGGTTGACACAGTAAGCCAAGAATCACTGTTAACAGGTTGACACAGTTAGCCAAGGGTCACTGTTAACAGGTTGACACAGTAATGCCAAAGAGTCACTGTTAACAGGTTGACACAGTAAGCCAAAGGTCACTGTTAACAGGATGACACAGTAAAGTCAAGAGTCACTGTTAACAGGCTGACACAATAAGTCAGGGGTCACTGTTAACAGGCTGACACACTAAGCCAAGAGTCACTGTTAACAGGTTGTCACAGTAAGTCACACGGTTACTGTTACCATTTTGACACACAGAAACTATTAACCCTGCAGTCACTTTGAACACAGAGGGTCAATATTAACAGGTCTACACAAGGAGACGTCATAGGACCACCTTAATAGGCTATCATATTGAGACATACAGTCACTATCAACAGGCTTTGACATTGAGAGTCACACAGTCACTATTAATGCTGTCACATTGAGGACATACAGTCACTATTAATGCTGTCAAAGTGAATCTGCGTCACTATCAACTGGCTTTCACAGTGAATCACAGGGTCACTATTAACAGGTTGTTACAGTGAGTTACACTGCTACTATTAACGATGTCAACACAGTCAGACAGGACCACTATAACAAACTGTCACATTGAGTCACAGTCCCTTAGGGCCACTTTAATGCTGTCACTGTGAGTCACAAAGTCACTATTGAAGCCTGTCACAGTGAGTCACACAGTCACTATTAACCCTGTCACAGTGAGTCACACAGTCACTATTAACCCTATCATAGTGAATCACAGGGTCACTATAACAGATACTGTTCCTCTCCCAGGTGGATGTAGACAGTCTCCCCAACCTGCAGCGACTCTTCCTCAGCTTCAATGACATCTGCAGGTAAGAAGCTGTCAGTAGTGTAGACTTTTTTAGTAGTGTACAGTGTTACTCCGTGTAGACAATCAACTCTGGCTTCTGCCTACGTTCCAACTCCAGGAACTGCAGGAAACTGTTACAGGATTTGGTAACAAACATGACTGAGATTATTTCTAAAAAATGATTCAAATATGCCCTATTATCCATACAATTCTATCATCTGTACAATGCGTCATAAAGCCAGCTGGTTTCAGTAAGGTTGTCAAGGCTTCTGTCCATGTTTGTGACACCCAGTCCAGTGTTCGGTGGCAAGTCCTAACATTGGTGATATTTGAATGGCAGCATACAGTGATCGAAATAATTTTCAAGCTGAACCAGACCATTGGACAGGTGATCAATAAATGTTGCCTGCCCATCTTGAAAGTTGCCTGCCCGCACTTTTGACTCATAAATTGCATTTTTTTACAAAAACAAACAAGTATCATTGTTTCAAATGTGAATTAACTCAGCAAATTAAAAACAACAAGCATGAAATACTCACAGTCACCTCCCCAGCCTGTGACACTTGAAAAGAACCTGTTAAACTTGCAATTCCCCTTATCGGTTTACATCATCAAAATGATATATTGCGAAAATTTAGAGCGATACAACCTCAAATATATCTTCTCGCATGTTATACATACAAAGCTTCCAAAGGGAGGTATTTAAAATATCAATAAATATAATATCAGTCAGACAATCGGGCTGGTGGAGATTTTTTCAGGCAGCCCGACATGAAAGTTGCCCGCTTCAGTCAGGCGGGCAGGCCGTTATTTCAATCACTGGCGGCATATAGTCTGTGCACAGATCATAGTTGGATGGCAAACTGGCCATGTCGACTCGTGAGAGTTTCGGTCCTGCCCCACACTGACGCCCATGTAGCACATGTGGTGTCTTCTTGAACAAGTGTCTTTGCCTTTGTTCACCCGGAATTGTGATGGGTACCTGGTAGGATGAGATGATAATGTGACTGATTCATTCACCAAATGATAGTGCTTTCAGTATGCATAAAGTGTCTACAGGCAAGCACAATATAAATACACACTTTAGTAGTAGTATTATAATATTTTCATCACTCACTTATTATCCCCTGCGCTCGTTTATTACAACAGAAGGCGGGGGATATAGTATTAGGCTCCGTCTGTCCGTGCGTCACAATTGAAATATCTTAAGAACCGTTGACTGGATTCTTTTCATATTTGGTACCTAGGTTCATCACAGTAAAAGAAAGGTCCCAGTCAGGTTTGGTGACCTTGACCTTCATTTCAAGGTCACAAGGGGACTTTAACGTTTTACCCTTGTCAGCGAGATATCTCATGAACCGTTCACTGGATTTTCTTCATATTCAACACCAAGCTTTATCTAGGGAAGGCGCAGGGCCCAGTCAATTTTGGTGACCTTCACCTAATTTTCAAGGTCATGGTGACACTTTAAAGATTTCAGCCTGTTAACCTGCATGTAAAGATTGTCAGCGAGATATCTCAAGAACCATTCACTGGACTTTCTTCATATTTGACACCAAGCTTCATCTGGGAAGGTGCAAGGCCCAGTCGATTTTGGTGACCTTCACATAATTTTCAAGGTCACGGCGACACTTTGAAGACTTCAGCATGTTAACCTGCATGTTAAGATTGTCAGCGAGATATCTCAAGAACCATAAACTGGACTTTCTTCATATTTGACACCAAGCTTCATCTGGGGAAGGTGCAAGGCCCAGTCGATTTTGGTGAGCTTCACATAATTTTCAAGGTCACGGCGACACTTTGAAGATTTCAGCATGTTAACCTGCATGTAAAGATTGTCAGCAAGATATCTCATAGAACAGTTCACTTGATTTTCTTCATAGACTTTCAAGACTTCCCTTGAATGTTTTTCAATAAGCAATTTCTTTATTACTATTTTTGCATATTTCATACACTAAGACATTCATGTCAAGGTCAAAGTGAGTCTTGAAAATATTTGTGCGTTTGAACAACTACAGAGCAAGATATCAAGAGAGGTTGACTGGTCATGTTTTTGTTGACATTTAACTTCATCTTAAATTACGACCTTCACTTTCATTACTTTTTAAGTTTGATTTGATAATTTACAGGCGGGGATTATGTCACCTTAGTGACAATGCTTGTTTGTACAAATATACCTGTGTATCAATCATGTATCCTGATGTAACCTGTGTTTATCAAATACTGTCATTTCTGACTGGCAAAGGGATGTGTGCATGCTCGGTAGGAGTGATTCTTCCCAACACTCACCTAAAACACATTCCTTATTGCCATATACCTCACAATACACACACATCGCCTCCGTGGTGTAGTGGTAGAAGCGTCCGCCCAGAGGCGGAAGGTCGCGGAGTTGATCCCGACAGCGTCATACCAAAAAGGCGTTAAAATATGCTACTTGTTGGTCCCTGCCTGGCGCTCGGCATTAATGGGTACAACAAGGACTGGTCGGCTCGGAGTCAGTATAATGTGTCTGAGTGGGGTATTCATGCTTCACTGCGGCATGGTATCTCAGTGG
Organism: Haliotis rubra; assembly: GCF_003918875.1. Taxonomy (NCBI): domain Eukaryota; kingdom Metazoa; phylum Mollusca; class Gastropoda; order Lepetellida; family Haliotidae; genus Haliotis; species Haliotis rubra. Next base: position 2,016,003 of record NW_025767235.1, read on the forward strand.
GCTAGCACTATAAAACCAGCTTCAGTCCGGGCTAGTACAAGCAGCAGCACATACACATACACACGCATGCACATATGAGCGAAATATTCTCAAGCACGACGTAAAACCCAATTTCACCTCACCTCACCTGAAATCACTGCATCTCTAAGGCCTGTCAGAATCCTATGGAACCTAGATTTGCTCTGATTATGTGCTTCTGTGTTTCATCAGACTGACACAGTGTTCAAAATGGCTTTAAGCCCAACTCACTCACATACACTCAGTGAGCTGATAATGTACATCCAGAGTACACTTGAGTAATGATTTCACATGTGTCAACGCATCGCTAACATACGTGAAACATCATGGACATGATATCAGACCGAGCAGAAACAGACATGCATTTTCTCTTCACTATGTTGTAGATATTATATGTTGTCACTTCAACCATTACATAACTGGGAGTGATCAAGCATACTAGCAACCTAAAGTTGGTCATTCTATCAACCATCTGGAGCTTTGGTAGGGAATCATAGACTAAAACTCAAACTGTCAAATATGTTCAAACACCCTTGCATCAAAGTCTGATGTGTCAAACTTAAAAAAGTAAAAGTTTGGTTCCTTTTCATTCTCTTCTAATCATTTTGTGTCGGGGCGTTGGGGTAGCCTAGTGGTTAAAGCGTTATGGCTAGCGATGGTGGTGGCGAGCTTGAATATTTCCCTCAAGACGGCGTGCATGGTTGTGTAATCCCCTGTAACATGGGCACAAGCTGGTGTGAAGCCCATTTCTGGTGTACCCCCCACATGATGTTGCTGGAATATTGCTAAAAGCAGCGTAAAACCAAAACTCAGTCAGTCAGTCAGTATGTGTCACACCTCACATAACTCGGTAGTCTTTACGTGGGTCCCTTCAACTTGGACACAACTGTGTATGACTATATCTATCATTACAGTACCTGTAACCAATGAGGGAATTAATTCCTACATTGTGTCATATCATATTGTGTATGACAGAGAAGAGTGTTAACTCTTTCCATTGTTGTTGTCTTGTCATTTGGACAGACTGATTATATGATATAGATTTCATCTTCTAAAGAGTGAAATACCACTGGATATCCTTCAGTAATTATTACTGGGACGTGTGTTAATGGTGGTACGATTAATTGAAATAATCAAAGATTGGTTGCAGTGAATAAACGACCAAGCAATCGATCATGTTTTCTCATAATCGAACACAAACAATTCTGGAACTTTTTGCAATAATATTTTTCACAAGGTTGGTTTTGTCTGTTACATTTCATGAGCACTAAAAGCTCGTTCCAAGTCATGACTGAATTTATCTTAAAGACCCCAAGAAATTTATGTCCCTAACATACTAGTCATCCTTTAAAGATGTGCAATTTGCTAAAAAAAACACCAAAGAACTACATGTTTTTTTCTTTATGTTTTTGTGCAAACAAAAATAACCAGGATATTTCATAAATGACACTAACCAATTATTTTCGATGACTGATCGGTTGTAATGAACCATCAATTATGAGATTTTAACCAATTCCCAACACTAACGTGTGTGCCAGTAGATGGAGGCACTAGGTTGATATGTTGACTTGTGACCATGACCCAAGCTTGTCATAGGTTTGAATCCCAGATTAACAATAATCAATGGTCTGTCAGCACCACAATACTGTGAATGCCAGTAATGTTTTATTGTTCCCACATTCAGTGACATCTTCGTACATCAGGCTGACATGTTGTGATGGGACTCAAATGGTGTTCAAAGCTGCCTCAATCCAAACTCACTCACAGACTCTTTGTAAATATGTCTTCAATTAACACATTGCATTCTGTAAGTGAGCATATAAACACCTGAGTGAATCGACAGATTTACAACAGAACAGGCTTGTATTCAAGAAACTTACTGATGCATGAGGCCATTCATTTCACTAAGGGATATACCATTCATCACTGGAGCTTTACACTGTATTGTCAAATCATACAGCTTTGTAGTGGGTTCATAGGGAACCCATTCCTCAGTCTGTTCAAGGCCTCAATAAGATTGACAGTTACTGCCTGATGCAGGCCGCTTGTCAAGGGTTGTCGGTAAGGGTAACTCTGGAGTTGTCGGCAGAAGCGCTAGTTGGATTGTTAGAATGTGGACATCAGTCGACTAAATGGTGAGTGTATTGGTGCTTGTAACAGTGTTTGTGAAATAATGACTGATGTAGGCATTTGTGTGAGCTTTGATATTAATAACAGTGTTTATGATCAGTGAACATCTTATCAAATGAAACTGAAATGGTGATACAACTGAAAAACTGGGTGGTTACAAATGTGACTCCTGTGCAGATTCCAGGTGAGAATTGGTCCTCAGCTGGCACAGAGTTCAGTCATTCTCTGTCTTGTCAAACTGACGGTTATCACAGTTTGCGCAAAGAGCATGCCCTTGAGGTGTGGAGTTACTACTGCGCTCTACAAATGTCCATATTATTATTATTATTATTATTATTATTATTATCATGATGAAGGTTCAGCTTTAGCTGGACAAGCGAATGAGTGAGTTTAGTTTTATGCTGCTTTTAGCAATATTCCAGCAATATCATAGCAGGGAACACCAGAAATGGGCTTCAAACATTGTATTAAAGTGAAGAATCTAACGCGGGTCTTTGGCGTGATGAGGGAACACTTTCACCATTATGCTCTCCCACCACCCCGGACAACAAAGGTTCAAGATGGGTGTTATGCCACTCATTGTCACAATGCTAAAAAACTTTGAGAGATTACAGAATGAGTAATAACTGTGAATAGATCTGTTATTTTAACACATGGATCATTGTGGCTTCCCTCTGAGCTGACACTATTACTCTAACTGTTATTCCTGCTGAGCTCAGACATATTAGCCGCTTTGTACTTAGGAACTGATAGAAGAGTCATAAAATATGCATTTCATTGCTGCAGAGGTTAATGGTCATTAACCTATTATTGGCCTTAACCTGTTATTGGTCTTAACCTATTATTGGCCTTAACCTGTTATTGGCATTAACCTATTATTGGCCTTAACCTGTTATGGGCCTGTGACAAATAAACATGAGACATTCTGTCAGCAGTGTGGATATGCATTGTGTGTGTATAGACTTGACCTGTTGCTTTCCTTCACTGGAACAAATTCTTTTTGTAATCTTTATGGAAAGCTATTTGAGTTTCATGGATTAAGAGATACTATGTTTTAGATTGTACTGGTGAAGCCTAAATCCTATTTTGGTGTCTTTATGTCCCAGATTTGCACTGTTCAGTGAGACGTATTAATATGTCAGTCTCTTACAGACTTGACTGTCTGTAGGCCATTCTGACAGTCTGGTCTTACAAGTACCCTGCTGTATAGATTTACTAGTTGTAACACCAGTACAACACGCCGCTGTTTGTGGCAGTGAATAAACATACAAAGTGCACCTGCATTCTTCCTACTTGGTCCTATTCAGTTGTTTAGAATCAGCAGATACGAACAATGCTGGCATGGACAAGGACTATTCATGGTATGTGCTGCAATATTGACAGCAGGAATTATGCGGTGGTGTAACACAGAAACAACCCTTGGGATTAGCATTACATGTGCTGACTTCCAGCTATTTTCTCCTTTCGTATGTCTGGATAGGTTCGCACATGATCAATATTGGGATCATGGCTGGCATGTAGGGTACTGTCTAACTTTGTGTCCTTTAATGATTGTGTGTTTAAAATCAGGATTCATCTTGATTAGGTATTTAGCTTTGTCAGCACTCTTTCCATGATTTAGTGTTCAGTGCACTATTAGACTAAACTCACTCACTCACTCACTCTCGTAATTCTTGACACAAACTGATGTATCAGTATTGAGATAGTACCTGTGGCTGCTTCTTTCTCTTACAATTTACATGAAGTACTGCTTCTATCTCTTACATGAAGTAAGCTCAGATGAAGAGTCAATGCAAGTTGCAAATCAGAATGTATGCTGTGAACTTATATCACAAACTAAACTGACATCCCATGATATAAATGCGTCCATATCTTCCTGCAGGACTTGAGATTTTATATGTCTAGCAGCATGTAATACCTCTTAGACTGAAGCTGGTTTCAATTTGAAAAGTCAGACACAAACTTATATACACTTTCCCTGCCTTTAAAGGATGTATCTGTATCTAAGAATCACTTTAAAGCTGTATTAGGGTAAATTTAATTGTTTCCATGAAGTAGAAATGTCTTCAAATATGTTGTGTAATTGATTTGAAATAGGTCAACAACATGTTGTTAAAGTTGCTGTATGATATGACAGGTAACACAGATTGAGTGAGTGAGTGAGTTTAGGTTTACACCGCAGTCAGCAATATTCCAGCTATATGGCAGCGATCTGTAAATAGTCATGTCTGGACCATACAATCCAGGGATCAACAGCATGAGCATCGATCTATGCAATTGGGATACGATGACATGTGTCAACCAAGTCAGCGAGCCTGACCACCTGATCTCGTTAGTAACACAGATTGAACAGAAACTCAGTCAATATTACTGAACTGTAATCTATGGGTATTTTCTAAGGTAGGGTTAATGTGACACGTTCAGGATTTAAATCCATTCATTGATCCCAAGTTGACTTTGTACTGTGTGATTAATGACCAACACCTATTTGCAGTGGGAACATTATTGACTGTTTGATGTCAGTTCTTCAAGCAATATATGCATGTAAGTTAATCCCTATTACTAATAATCATATACAGGCATACAGAAGGTTTGTGCTTTCCTTAGTTTTTGCTAAACACACTAACTCATAACCAGATAAGATCCAGGTTAGAATTGGTCTTCAGTAACCCATGCTTGTCATAAGAGGCAACTAATGGGATCAGGTGGTCATGCTCGCTGACTTGGTTGACACATATCATTGTATCCCAACTGTGGAGATCTTTTACAGACGCCGCCATATCACTGGAATATCGCTGAGTGCGGCATCAAACAACAAAGAAACAAACAATCATAACCAGATGTCAGTACATTGAGGGGCCTCTGTTAGAGCCGCACTGTGATGTCAGTACATTGAGGGGCCTCTGTTAGAGCCGCACTGTGATGTCAGTACATTGAGGGGCCTCTGTTAGAGCCGCATTGTGATGTCAGTACATTGAGGGGCCTCTGTTAGAGCTGCACTGTGATGTCAGTACATTGAGGGGCCTCTGTTAGAGCCGCACTGTGATGTCAGTACATTGAGGGGCCTCTGTTAGAGCTGCACTGTGATGTCAGTACATTGAGGGGCCTCTGTTAGAGCCACACTGTGATGTCAGTACATTGAGGGGCCTCTGTTAGAGCCGCACTGTGATGTCAGTACATTGAGGGGCCTCTGTTAGAGCTGCACTGTGATGTCAGTACATTGAGGGGCCTCTGTTAGAGCTGCACTGTGATGTCAGTACATTGAGGGGCCTCTGTTAGAGCTGCACTGTGATGTCAGTACATTGAGGGGCCTCTGTTAGAGCTGCACTGTGATGTCAGTACATTGAGGGGCCTCTGTTAGAGCTGCACTGTGATGTCAGTACATTGAGGGGCCTCTGTTATGTCTGTACTGCACTGCCCCCACTGATGTCAGTACATTGAGGGGCCTCTGTTAGAGCCTGCACTGTGATGTCAGTTACATTGATGTGGGCCTCTGTTAGAGCTGCACTGTGATGTCAGTACATTGAGGGGCCTCTGTTAGAGCTGCACTGTGATGTCAGTACATTGAGGGGCCTCTGTTAGAGCCGCCGCATGTGATGTCAGTACATTGAGGGGCCTCGGTTATAGCCGCACTGTGATGTGCCCCACTGATGTCTGTAGAGCTAAACTGTGCATAGGTGCACCAAGTGATGTCAACAGCGTTGCATTGTGCATAGGTGCCACCTGTGAAGTCTGTAGAGTTGCATTGTACTTATGTGCCCCCACTGATGTCTGTAGAGTTGCATTGTACTTATGTGCCCCCACTGATGTCTGTAGAGTTGCATTGTACTTATGTGCCCCCACTGATGTCTGTAGAGTTGCATTGTACTTATGTGCCCCCACTGATGTCTGTAGAGTTGCATTGTACTTATGTGCCCCCACTGATGTCTGTAGAGTTGCATTGTACTTATGTGCCCCCACTGATGTCTGTAGAGTTGCATTGTACTTATGTGTCCCCACTGATGTCTGTAGAGTTGCATTGTTCTTATGTGCCCCCACTGATGTCTGTAGAGTTGCATTGTACTTATGTGCCCCCACTGATGTCTGTAGAGTTGCATTGTACTTATGTGCCCCCACTGATGTCTGTAGAGTTGCATTGTACTTATGTGCCCCCACTGATGTCTGTAGAGTTGCATTGTACTTATGTGCCCCCACTGATGTCTGTAGAGTTGCATTGTACTTATGTGCCCCCACTGATGTCTGTAGAGTTGCATTGTACTTATGTGCCCCCACTGATGTCTGTAGAGTTGCATTGTTCTTATGTGCCCCCACTGATGTCTGTAGAGTTGCATTGTACTTATGTGCCCAGACTGATGTCTGTAGAGTTGCATTGTACTTATGTGCCCCCACTGATGTCTGTAGATTTGCATTGTACTTATGTGCCCCCACTGATGTCTGTAGAGTTGCATTGTACTTATGTGCCCAGACTGATGTCTGTAGCGTTGCATTGTACTTATGTGCCCCCACTGATGTCTGTAGAGTTGCATTGTACTTATGTGCCCCCACTGATGTCTGTAGAGAGTTGCATTGTACTTATGTGCCAAGACTGATGTCTGTAGCGTTGCATTGTACTTATGTGCCCCCACTGATGTCTGTAGAGTTGCATTGTACTTATGTGCCCAGACTGATGTCTGTAGCGTTGCATTGTACTTATGTGCCCCCACTGATGTCTGTAGAGTTGCATTGTACTTATGTGCCCCCTCTGATGTCTGTAGAGTTTCATTGTACTTATGTGCCCCCACTGATGTCTGTAGAGTTGCATTGTTCTTCTGTGCCCCCACTGATGTCTGTAGAGTTGCATTGTACTTCTGTTCCCAGACTGATGTCTGTAGCGTTGCATTGTACTTATGTGCCCCGACTGATGTCTGTAGAGTTGCATTGTACTTATGTGCCCCCACTGATGTCTGTAGCGTTGCATTGTACTTCTGTTCCCAGACTGATGTCTGTAGCATTTCATTGTACTTATGTGCCACCACTGATGTCTGTAGAGTTGCATTGTACTTATGTGCCCCCACTGATGTCTGTAGAGTTGCATTGTACTTATGTGCCCCCACTGATGTCTGTAGAGTTGCATTGTACTTATGTGCCCCCACTGATGTCTGTAGAGTTGCATTGTACTTATGTGCCCAGACTGATGTCTGTAGAGTTGCATTGTACTTATGTGCCCCCACTGATGTCTGTAGAGTTGCATTGTTCTTATGTGCCCCCCACTGATGTCTGTAGAGTTGCATTGTACTTATGTGCCCCCACTGATGTCTGTAGAGTTGCATTGTACTTATGTGCCCCCACTGATGTCTGTAGAGTTGCATTGTGTACTTATGTGCCCCCACTGATGTCTGTAGAGTTGCATTGTACTTATGTGCCCCCACTGATGTCTGTAGAGTTGCATTGTACTTATGTGCCCCCACTGATGTCTGTAGAGTTGCATTGTACTTATGTGCCCCCACTGATGTCTGTAGAGTTGCATTGTTCTTCTGTGCCCCCACTGATGTCTGTAGAGTTGCATTGTACTTATGTGCCCAGACTGATGTCTGTAGAGTTGCATTGTACTTATGTGCCCCCACTGATGTCTGTAGAGTTGCATTGTACTTATGTGCCCCCACTGATGTCTGTAGAGTTGCATTGTACTTATGTGCCCCCACTGATGTCTGTAGAGTTGCATTGTACTTATGTGCCCCCACTGATGTCTGTAGAGTGTGTATGTAGGTTGACCAAGACATCTCTGTAGAGTAGGATTGTAAGTAGGTGGACTAAGAGATCTCTGTAGAGCAGCATTGTAAGGAGGTGGGCCAAGAGATCTCTGTAGAACAGCATTGTAAGTAGGTGGACCAAAAGAACTCTGTAGAGCAGGAATGTAAGGAGGTGGACCAAGAGATCTCTGTAGAGCAGGATTGTAAGGAGGTGGACCAAGAGATCTCTGTAGAACAGCATTGTATGTAGGTGGACCAAGAGATCTCTGTAGAGCAGGAATGTAAGGAGGTGGACCAAGAGATCTCTGTAGAGCAGCATTGTAAGGAGGTGGACCAAGAGATCTCTGTAGAACAGCATTGTATGTAGGTGGACCGAGAGATCTCTGTAGAGCAGGATTGTAAGGAAGTGGACCAAGAGATCTCTGTAGAACAGCATTGTAAGTAGGTGGACCAAGAGATCTCTGTAGAACAGCATTGTAAGTAGGTGGACCAAGAGATCTCTGTAGAGAAGGATTGTAAGGAAGTGGACCAAGAGATCTCTGTAGAAAAGCACTGTAAGTAGGTGGCCCAAAAGATCTCTGTAGAACAGCATTGTAAGTATTTGAACCAACAGATCTCTATAGAGCAGCACTGTAAGTTGGTGGCCCAAGAGATCTCTGTAGAGCAGCATTGTAAGTATTTGGACCAAGAGATCTGTCTAGAGCAGCACTGTAAGTAGGTGGCCCCAGGAAGGAATATGATTCAAAGACAGGACAAGATTGGACTGCATTTGTCAACAAGTTATTGGTTGTGGAGTAACAGGAGATTAGCATTCCCCAACTGAAAAGAGGTAACAAGCTAAGACCAATGTCCTAATTGCTGTAGACCCTAATGGTGTGTGACAACTGGATTGTCCCTGATTGCTCTGAGAGCTACAAGCAACACAATGTAGCAGCAGATTACCCACAGATACGGCTTCCTGTGTTGTTCCATTGTATGGGGTCTTATGCAGACAAGACTTCAGACAGCATATTACTCTCTTCCCACATATGTGGGGCAACAATGGGCTGCATAATCTTTACCCATGTTGGAATTTAAACCATTAGCGAGTTAAAACTACAAGACTAGGAAATGGAAGAAAGATCTCACAATGTAGAGGGACATTGTGGGCCAATACGTTTTGAAGGCCTAGTTCAGATTGGTGCCATATCAGCCACACACGGGCAGGTCATGACCCAGACCCAGGTAACATGGGAAGGTAATATGGCAACTGAGGAGGGTGCCACTTGACTTTTGACTCTGATCTGTTCCTAAACAAGAGCAATTTGAATGAGCATAGCTGAAGCAAATGGATTTGAAGTGACTGGTTGTATGGAGTTTCAAGTACTTTGTGCACCTGGCAATACTGCGCAACACTGTGTTGATCGCTTACTGCTACAGGACTACTGGCTCTCTGAAATATAGAGCTCACTTACATTCTCTCATGCTGGATGTCTGATCAGAGACCATATACTAGATATATGATGTGGTCTCTGGTCTGATGTAGATTTATTGTGGATGGTTTTATTTTGGCAAATATGGTAGTCAAGATACTGTTATTCCCAGGATGCTACAAGCTGCTCTATATGTCCTTGATCTACCACCGTCACCATGAAGTTGAATAAAACTGACACTACAGATGGGAGAGTTTCCCACTGATTTCACCAACGTGAATTGTTTACATGCATGTATTTTCACAGCCACATTAGACAAAGTGAAATGATTCTGAACACCCTCTGAAAATTATGTACACCATCATTATCAAATATTTACATAAAGGCTGAATATCATGTACACCACCATTATCGGATATTTACTAAAAGTTGCTGAAAAATCATGTATTTCTTATTTATCATAGGTAAATTAGGTGATTGTAGGAAAAAAGAATCAGGAAAAAAAGAATCAGCTCTTAAAAAAACTTACAGTCAGTATATTGTTAAGGTATTAACTGGCTTCCAATCATGTATAATTGGTATATGGTTACATTAGTTTTGATAGTGGTACCAATAGATCTATATAAGAGTAAAGCATGTTAGTTTGAGGTAAGACATTATGGAGGTGATAGAGAGCAACAAGGGTGGCAAGAAGCTTTGCTGGAATGGGTACATGTACACCAGAAACTGTACAAGAAAGAACAAGGTCTGGTGGAAGTGCTCAAAGAAGTCTAGGCTTAACTGCTGTGAACTGATTTTTTTCCTGTTTCTCTTTTTCCTCGCAAAAATTGATGCTTTTTTTCCGATTACCAAATAAGGTTTGGTTGATATGTGGAAGAACAATCCTAGTCACCAAAGAGACATCTAGTAATACTGGCTAGTGTTTATAAGGTTGTTTTATGCTAGCTTTCAGATGCCCATACATCAAATATATAGTCAGTTTGCAATGAAAATGTACCGATGAATTTCACTTTTATTATTGAACCAAAAAAGTAAATCAAATACAGTGAAATTAAGATTGCTAATCCTCATAATTTTACCTTGCCAATTGAACATTTAAATCTCAGAATTGTATTCAACTTAGGATAAACTTGTTTAACAAAGATCATAGTTTCAAATCACTATTATTGGTGTGTATTACAAGGGGGGTAAGCGCAGTAGTTGGAACAGTGAAACAAATGCACGTGTGGTACATGAGAAGTGTTAACTTAGACCAACTCTACTTGTTCTCGGTGTTTCATTTAATGTGCATACACCCTTGTAATACAAACCAATAATAGTTACTTGAAACTATGATCGTTTGTTAAACAACTTTTATCCTAAGTTGAATAAAATTCTGAGATTTAAATGTTCAATTGGCAAGGTAAAATTATGAGGATTCGCTGTCTTAATTTCACTTTATTTGATTTACTTTTTTGTTTAAAGTGAAATTCATTGGTACGTTTTCACTGCAAACAGACTATAGTTCACACTTACCTTACATCCCTGTATTATCTATATCACAAATACACATGGGGTAGGCATTAGCAAGCAATATAAACCTGGTGTGTAAACAAACGCTGTGCTCTGAATTTACATTATGCAGCACTTCACCCTGTTTTGAGAGATCTGTTGATTATTTACATGTGCGGTGTAGCTTTATTTCACAATATGCATGGGAACATTGTTTTAGCAAGAATAGGGAGTTTAATATGTATACATTACAAAGAATATGTTAAGTTATAACATAAACATTCCCTCTGGATTATGGTAGCCTTTATTGAGAAATGTGCTGATTGCATACATGTGCTGTGTAGCTCTATTTCACAATATGCATGGGAACATTGGTTTAGCAAGAATAGGGAGTTAAAAATATATACATTACAAAGAATATGTTTTTGTTGTAAAGGTTCAAAGTTTCAGCATCAATCTGTTGCTGATACAAACTAACACAATGACAAATGTATTTATCTAATCCTTTAGTTAAAACTGAAAATATAAAAATAAAATATGCAGATCATCAGATTGTTTCTGATTGCACACCTGCCCTATGTACAATTCTGAATCAAATTTATCAAGATTATGCCATACACATTTGTGAAACAAATTTACTGCATTCATTATTCATACAAGTAATAGCATGATAAGGTGAAGCAAGCACATAATAACGACACATGCATGTCCAGTCTTTGTATGTTTAGAAATATATTTGTATGTATTTGATTTATTGCAAATTAATGCATAGAGTGCATATCTGTCAATTTAAGATAAACCACTCATTTAATGTTTTCAATATATTTGAGATTGTTTCATGATTACAAAAAAAAGCTAGTAATTTAAAAAAAAGCTCATTTAATTAAAAAAAAGCTAGTAATTTTTAAAAAAAAGTCATTTAATTGTTTCATAAATCAATTTTATTCAGACCATGAATGAAAATCAGGTGTGATATATATTAATGGATGTAGCAATGTCATCCAAGGATTTTCAAAGACATAAAACAAAGCCTTGAAGTTGAACACAAAGGATCTTACTTTCAGTAATTCATTAAGTTTGATGATAAGACAAGTGCTTAGTTAATAATAGGGCACTTACTTCGCACTCCAATTTAATGCCTCAAAAAGGTTAATGTTCTTTCTTGCTCACTCCATTTAAGTTAGACTGGTGAGTTTGTCTCATTTTTATTTTTATGTTTAATGTTACAGATTTTTGTACTTTGTATACATAGATTTAAATAGTGCTGACTGTGTTGTACCATGTCTGGGTTATACTGGGTGTCTTGATCTGATAACGGTAACGTATTAACAAGCTGATATTGATATCCTGTATCTAAAGTAGATCTCAGGATGGTCCTGTCGTTGTTCTGGGAAGATAACCATGCAATGTAACCAAACTTGTGATCTGTCAACATCTGTGATGTGTTTAAGAACACTAAGTTATGTCACGCAACTTGTTCATCAGGATAGTCACAGTTTTATCTGAAAACACAAAAGTTTAGTAAAACTTGTGTTTTGTAACTATTCCAGTAATTGTGTTTTCTAAGAACACTACAAAATGTAATCAAACTTGTTACTTGAAAATCTAGTTTATATCTAGTTTTCTAGGGCAAGATGTCGACTAAACAGAGGGTGTACAGGAGTAGAATATGAAATACACAATGCCATTTTAGAAAGTGGTCAAATGTAACATATGTTATATTTGGGATTACACTTTCTTAGTAAAGTACAGATTCTAGTACTTTTTGGGGTTGAGTCCCATTCAGGATTCGAACCTGCACCCTCAGAGTCAGGCACCTAATTGCCAACACACAAAGTCAGACGCCTAGACCACTCAGCCACCGTGGCTTCCACAAAAATGGAAGTCGGACAACTGGTAGTCTAGACTGCAGACTTTGTGTACCCCTCTGATAAGTGTTAATCAGTACAGCTCCCACGTCCGAAAGCTATGAAATACACAATGCCATTTTAGAAAGTGGTCAAATGTAACATATGTTATATTTGGGATTACACTTTCTTAGTAAAGTACAGATTCTAGTACTTTTTTGGGTTGAGTCCCATCCAGGATTCGAACCCGCACTAGAATCTGTACTTTACTAAGAAAGTGTAATCCCAAATATAACATATGTTACAGTAGAATATGATATATGTTTCTGACAAGTTGCCCACTGACTGATCAAATGGCCTAGCGTATATACGTTATGAAGGAAGACCTGTTACTGGAGGGTTTACGGTAGTTGAGTTAGGTGCGTGTTTCTCACCAGATTAAGTTGCTCACACCTCAGTGATTGTGATTAAGACAGCCTGCTAAATGTCTCCTACACAGACAATCAACACTCAACTCTGTGAGGAGCCTCTCTCATTAATACAATTACATTGTGCCTCAGGTAGAGCGGCCATGTGACTGAGAGAATTGACTACTGGCACCGTGTCAGACTGGGGTTTGCTTGGCAGCGTATCACACAAACATGTGTTAAAACTTCCAATCTTGATATATACAGGGATTACACTGGTGGATTAGGATTTTCTATACCATCAAGGGTCTCCAGCTTTCATAAGCTTCTTGTAATATTATCGATGGCTTGATGAACTTATACATTTCTATTGTACAAGCATAAACATTTATAAGTTCATTTATCAGTTGATCTGATTTTCTTTCTTGTTGAAAAATCCTTGATGTTTTGTGGATTTTAAAAATTATTTCTTGTTTAAGGTCACATAGATAAGAAGCTATTGAGTTTCAAGGTGTGAGTGAGCATTACCTGTTTGTAACCTTTAACATGTTGTGCAAACACATTTTGATTTTGTATTATTGAACATGGTCAAATTGATTCTCTGTCTGTAGGAAACTATGACTCAGTATTTGATCTAGATGTTGAAATGGATTAAAGGGATCAATATTCTTCAATAGCAACTGAGGATAAGAACGGATTTTAATCCATATTATTTGATACAATAAATTTAAACACCTGTAAGTCTTTGTAACTTGTTTAAAACAGAGAGAGGACAGAGAGTTAGGAGATATCTGTTTTAAATATTTACCATTTCAGGAAGTTTATTTTTAAAGGTTAGATGAGGTTTAAAGAATGGGATTTGCTTGATCGTGACCAGAGTATTTTGTCAAGCAGGAGCAGTCTCTACTACTATCACTGCTGTGTTACAAGCTATCTGGAGTTCTATCTTCCATATACATGTCACTTGTATTTGTTGTGGACACTACTGTAGAGTAGGACCACTTAGCAGTCTATGGTTAACGGGTTCAGGTACAGCGGTAGTGTGGGCAGGTGGAGTGTGGAGTTGTTGTCACTGCCGTGTCTTATCACCACAACGTGCTACTGCAGGCACCATTACTACTACAGCCAGTAGTGGACTGGGTGTACCGTGTTTGCTGGTCTGGTTGCGATGAAGAACAGATACTGAGAGGCCTGGATAGGAGCTGTCAAGTATTGTCCATAGTGACTGTGTTGCCTGAACTGCCTGTTCATTGACAAGTCAGGTGGAAGTTATGTCCTGTTCTTTAGAGGATGAATGGCACACCTTGTTGCAGGTGTATGTGGAGAGTGACCTGGAGGCTATTAACTCCGTAGCTTGGTGTTCTGTTCTGTTGGTCATCGGTGATTATTGTTGAATCGGAGCTGGTGGTTGTGTGTTTAACCTGTATCAGATGCTATTCACATGGCTGGGAAGTGTCATACAGTGTGATGAAGTCAGATGTGTAGTATAGCTGTAGGGTTGGACTGTTAACGAACTGTAGGCAACTGGGGATCTATCAGGTAGGCACATGAGGATCTGACAGGTAGGCAACCAAGGATCTGATAGTTAGGCAACTGAGGATCCATCAGATATAAAAGCAAGGATCTGTCAGGTAGGCAAGCAAGGATCTATCAGGTTAACAACTGTAGGTCTGACAGGTAGGCAACTGAGGATCTGACAGGTAGGCAACTGAAGATTTGTCAGGTAGGCAACTGAGGATCTGTCAGATAGGCAAGCAAGCAAGGATCTGTCAGGTTAACATCTGAGGACTGACAGGTAGGCAACTGAGGATCTGACAGGTAGGCAACTGAGGATCTGACAGGTAGGCAACTGGAGATCTGTCAGGTAGGCAACTGATCTGTCAGGGGATCTGTCTGGTAGGCAATGGACAAGTCGGGTGGCAACTAGAGATCTGTCAGGTAGGCAAGCAGGGATCTGTCTGGCAGGCAATCAAAGATCTGTCAGGTTAACAACTAAGGATCTGACAGGTAGGCAACTGAGGATCTGACAGGTAGGCAATTAGAGTACTAGTATACATGAATTCTACATGTCATAGGATGGATATTTGTAGGCAGTCCGTATAGTCTTGTAGTCATTAGAATGTAGATTGTGACATCAGTGGAATGGAGGATTAAGGGTCAGGCCAGGTGTGAGGAGCTGACTGTGTTGGTGGGCTACAATCTGAAACAGCTTATGGAGGGACTGATTTCTGTGTACATTTGTCCAACATGAGGAACTTAGACATTGCAGTGTATGTTGTCATATGCATGTCTCTGGAGTTTTTAGTCAGTTCTTTTTTACATTGTGTTGGCTTTCAAACAACAAAATAATTTGTATCACATTGATATCTCCAAAATGGCTTAAACCATGTAAAATGTGGATTTGATACAAAGTTCATTTCAATTCATTTTAGAATATGAAGTATCTTCTGTTAAAAGGATAGAAGTTTATACTGGCAGTTAAAGGATTCTGCTTTCAATGCATATTTATAGCATTTTATTTGAATTTATAATAATGCATGAAGCACTGAATTATTCCAAAGGGATTTCTGATATCTCTAAACTATGTTGTGTTAGGTCTTAATCAGTGGCTGGAATTACACAAGGAGAAGTCACAATGGAGGGTTAGAGACATGTCTAAATCATCCCTACAGCTTACTGATCAGCAATCTTTTTCTGAAATATATTAAATATGGTCTGCTGTTACTTGAGGCTGAGGGTTTATTAATCATTGTTGTTGACAAAAAGTAGACATATAGCTACACTGACAAGATCTGGTAGCCTGGGCCCCGGTTCACAAAGCTCTCGTAGGCCTAAGATCTCGTAACTTTTCTCGTAGCATTCGTACTCCCTATGTTACAGTATAGGAGGTACGAATGCTACGGGAAAAGTTACGAGAACTTAGGCCTACGAGAGCTTTGTGAAACGGGGCCCTGGTGTTTGCCGTAGACTTGATGGGGACATGTCACCTTGGGGCGATATTGATTGTAGGGATCCTAGGTATTGATTATCTCTTGATGGGATTAGTAGGGGCTTGGACTTTCAATCAAATGTTGCTCATTTTGGCCTCCTTAAGGAGTTGTGAGAGCAGCAGGATTCCACAGGATATGATTGATTGGTCGGGCAGTGTCTCAATGGGTAAGATGTGGCATTAGCTCTTGTTTATTGATGTAACAGGAGCTAATGGTTTAATCATTATTTCAGCTTCAAGTTGGGAATTGTATGGAATGTTTAGTTCCAGTGTGGGGAAACTTGAGTTGCGGAGTGGAGAATGGATGATGTAGTGCCCAGGTCAACCAGTATATTGGAGGTGACATTTCTGAACGTGGTCCCCACGTGTGTACAGTTGCTGCAACTTTGGTTTGCTGATGCAATCGATGATGTGATTGAGAAGGAAATTTATGATGCATTCAGCCCAGTGCTGGAGAACATCTTTAGGATTAACGGAACTTTAGTGACAGACAATATGAATATCCAGGATCACTGTCCTTAGTGGACACGTGGAGACAGTGCGTGTGTCCGGGGAGCAGTCCTGTATCCGTGGCTGAGAGTGGTCATTGCCATAAGAGAATTTCAGTCCGGGTGTCCAGGGGTGGGCCCTGTACTTCTGGGAGAGCTTGTAAAATGAACAGTGCCTGCGTGTGTATTGAGGATTACAGTGCATGTGTACGTGGGTCGCAATGACAATCATGTGGAGGTACAAGCAACAAAGAGTGTGGAAGCGTGTGACCAGCCTCCCCTCCAGACAGCCACAATCATCCAAACAGTAAGTCAGACAGGGAACAACACTCTGTCACAGTGGCCACAACATCTGGTACATAACCTAGGCAGACAGTGATTTATACACAATACAGACTACGGTTAGCTGAAGGCTAGTACAACTTCAGTGTTTGTAGGCAGGGATGATGATTAGGCCGCTGTAATGATGCATCAAACTATCGATGGATTGCAATTGTTGAGTTTCCGATAGCAATGAATCGATGGTAACAACGAAAAACTGTCGATGTATCGATAGTATGTTTGACTATCGATAGTTTAGTAATTGACTTCTGTTGATAAATGCGCAGCACAAAATACAGGAAGGACCAGATTCCTTCACTTTGATTTAGAGTTACCTGCCCCTGTTACCTCTTAAACAAACTTGATCTGGGTTTCAAGTTTCTTGTCAGTTATTAAAAGAGACTGAAACTACTTTAGCTTGTTTTCATTTCATATAAACTATACATTCATTTGGGAAATGACTTCAAATGAGACAATTCAAGGAGAGAAAAACTATTGCAATATTATTGCAATATTATTGCAATAGTTGGTCGCAATAGACTATCGCTATCACAATAGTATGATGCAATCGACTATCGCTATCACAATAGTTGTTTCCCCACTCAATAGTCACCCCTAATGATGATACTGATACCATTGTTTGGTTCAGTAAATGTTTCTGTGTCAGTTGCGCCTACAGTAGTCCCTGTCATTGTCCTATAATATGTAAGGTTTAAGGGGTCACGAGAAACAAATACTGCGGTAGAAAATTCAAGGGCCCTTCAATCAAATGACCCCTCTACTTTCCAAAACTGGGTAAAAGAGTTCTTCCACAACAATTTCGAAGCCTTTATGTTGATTAATCAGTCATGGGTATCAAATCTATGTGAGACCATGAGACATTATGTTGAACAAAAAGATTTATTGAGAAGCATTTCTGTTTGCAACCCTGTCAGTTTCAAATGTAGGTTTTCATTCATTATAATTGCTAAATAACATATTGCATGCATGATTAACATTGTGGAAGAAAACTAGACAAGCATATATAAAGAATTGTATAAGGTAACTTAGTGATGTCAAAATAATGGAGCTTAATTTTGAACATAAAATTGCAAAGGTTGCACTAACACTTGAATTTTAACACAGTAACATTGCTTTACGTCAAAATTTCTTAGATAATGATATATTTGAAACTTTTACCCAGATTTGTGACTGGTGTAACTCTGTATACAATGACAACTGGTGCAACTCTGTATACAATGACAACTGGTGCAACTCTGTATACAATGACAACTGGTGGACCTCTCTAACAATGACAACTGGTGTAACTCTGTATACAATGACAACTGGTGCAACTCTGTATACAATGACAACTGGTGTAACTCTGTATACAATGACAACTGGTGCAACTCTGTATACAGTGACAACTGGTGTAACTCTGTATACAATGACAACTGGTGTAACTCTGTATACAATGACAACTGGTGCAACTCTGTATACAATGACAACTGGTGTAACTCTGTATACAATGACAACTCTGACAACAACTGGTGTAACTCTGTATACAATGACAACTGGTGCAACTGTATACAATGATAACTGGTGCAACTCTGTATACAATGACAACTGGTGTAACTCTGTATACAATGACAACTGGTGTAACTGTATACAATGACAACTGGTGCAACTCTGTATACACTGACAACTGGTGCAACTCTGTATACACTGACAACTGGTGTAACTCTGTATACAATGACAACTGGTGCAACTCTGTATACAATGACAACTGATGTAACTCTGTATACAATGACAATTGGTGTAACTCTGTATACAATGACAACTGGTGCAACTCTGTATACAATGACAACTGGTGCAACTCTGTATACAATGACAACTGGTGTAACTCTGTATACAATGACAACTGGTGCAACTCTGTATACAATGACAACTGGTGCAACTCTGTATACAATGACAACTGGTGTAACTCTGTATACAATGACAACTGGTGCAACTCTGTATACAATGACAACTGGTGCAACTCTGTATACAATGACAACTGGTGTAACTCTGTATACAATGACAACTGGTGCAACTCTGTATACAATGACAACTGGTGTAACTCTGTATACAATGACAACTGGTGTAACTCTGTATACAATGACAACTGGTGTAACTCTGTATACAATGACAACTGGTGCAACTCTGTATACAATGACAACTGGTGCAAAACTGTATACAATGACAACTGGTGCAACTCTGTATACAATGACAACTGGTGTAACTCTGTATACAGTGACAACTGGTATAACTCTGTATACAATGACAACTGGTGCAACTCTGTATACAATGACAACTGGTGTAACTCTGTATACAATGACAACTGGTGCAACTCTGTATACAATGACAACTGGTGTAACTCTGTATACAATGACAACTGGTGCAACTCAAATGAAATTAAAGTATTCTGTATACAATGACAACTGGTGCAAAACTTTATACACTGACAACTGGTGTAACTCTGTATACAATGACAACTGGTGCAACTCTGTATACAATGACAACTGGTGCAACTCTGTATACAATGACAACTGGTGCAACTCTGTATACAGTCCCAGGCCTACCTAATGAGAGCAAGGCTACATTTTCATTACCTGTTCTGAAATATTGAAGAGGTGTGATGAGTGGTAAAGGACAGACCACTTGCATATTTCAAGACAGGTAATTAGCCTCTGTCCTAATTTCCCAGTCTGCTGAATGTCTTGTGATGCTGGCAAACTGGAACTTAGACTTACACTATAAGTTGTATGCTTCTCCTTCGGGTAATACGGCCTGATGTATCACTCTTTGTAGCAGTGTCACCCTAAGCGGTACCGATGGCTGTTGATCAGGATCACACTGCTACAAAAAGGCTCACTCACTCACTCATTCACTCACTCCTACTTCAGAGACTTCATGAGTCCCACATGACACAAGATGTGTCCTGTATTTGAGTGAGTGAGTGAGTTTAGTTTACGCCGCACTCAGCAATATTCCAGCTATATGGTGGCGGTCTGTAAATAATCAAGTCTGGACCAGACAATCCAGTGATCAACAGCATGAGCATCGATCTGCGTTAGTGGGAACCGATGACATGTGTCAGCCAAGCCATTAGTCGCCTCTTACGACAAGCATGGGTTACTGAAGGTACATTCTAACCCGGACCTTCACAGGTTCCTGTATTTGAGACTGGATGAGTGTTTTTATATGCCACAAGATGAGTTCCCTCAGTCTATGGATCCACCATAGATATTATACATCCTGCATTATTCACTGTATCGCATTATCTTTCAAGGGTAATGTTCAAACCACTACATTATCATTACCCATGTCAGTAGCTTGGTGTGTCTAACTTTTCATTCTCAGCTCCATGGGGAGTATACAATCCATGCTGAAAGACACATTACCATCCCGTCCACTGCTGGGTGAATAAAACAAGCTCATATGTGTTTCAGTGTTACATTTGTCAAGACTGCCTGACTGAGTTTGGTTTTACGCCGCATTTAGCAATATTCCAGCAACATCACGGCTGGGGACACCAGAAATGGGGATCACACATTGGACCCATGTGGGGATTCGAACCCGGGTCTTCGGCATGGCGAGCCAACGCTTTAACCATTAGGCTATCCACCCCCCCCATT
This sequence comes from Haliotis rubra, assembly GCF_003918875.1. Taxonomy (NCBI): domain Eukaryota; kingdom Metazoa; phylum Mollusca; class Gastropoda; order Lepetellida; family Haliotidae; genus Haliotis; species Haliotis rubra. The sequence goes on from NW_025767235.1 coordinate 2,036,491, forward strand.
TGACAAGATGTTTATTGAACTGTACTGTATGGGAAGTGGTGTGTGTTTCAGCTTTGAGGACATATCATGTCTGGGGGAGTCCACCAGCCTGTCCGAGATCTCCCTGGATGGAAACCCCATTGCCCAGGAGCAGTACTACAAGCAGGCCGTCCTCCGACACATGCAGCAGATCAAACAGCTGGACATGAAGAGAGTCAGTGTAAGTAAAGACCAGCTGGACACACAGAGTTTGTATCAAATGTCTCAGTATAGCACATGTCCCAGTATTACACATTATCCCATATAGAATATAGAATGATGATAAGTTTATGGATATACAACTTCTTTTATTCTGTGAAAGGGGACGTTTAGACTAGTGGTGGTGCGATTGATTGAAATAATCGAAGATTGGTCACTGTGACTAAACGACCAAGCAATCGATCTTGTTTTCTCATAATCGAACACAAACCATTTTGGAACACTTGTTTGCATGAACAATAATTTTCACAAGGTTGCATTGGTCTGTGTCATTGAATATACATTTCAAAAGCAATACAAGCCTGTTCCAAGTCATGATTGAATTTATCTTAAAGACTCCAGGAAATTTATGTTCCTAACATACTAGTAATCCTTTAAAGATGTGAAACTTGCCAATGCATTTTGTGTAATTTGCAAAAAAAACAAAACAAATACTTTTGTGAATTAACAACATAACTGGAAAATCTGATAAATAACACTAACCAATTATTTTCAATGATTGATCGGTTGTAATGATCCGATCATAAATTATGAGATTTTAACCAATTCCCAACACTAGTTTCGACACAGATTCTAATGTCGTTATGAAGCAAGTGATACGTAAGAACAAATTTGCTAATTATTACATATATATCCCTGTACCCCCAGGAGGAAGAGCGGCGGATCGCCCTGGTGATGGCGAGGAAGGAGGAGGAGAAGAAGAGGGAGGTCAACAAGATATCAGTGATGAAGGTGAGGCAGTCGTCAACTTACTAGGAGCTGTACATAGTGTGTCTTCAACCTGGATAGTATTTGTTTGTCACAGTGTTCCAGCTACATGAGGGGCGGTGGGGTAGCCTAGTGGTTAAAGCATTGGCTCGTCACACCGAAGACCCGGGTTCGAATCCCCACATGGGTACAATGTGTGAAGCCCATTTCTGGTGTCCCCCGCCGTGATGTTGCTGGAATATTGCTGAAAGCGGCGTAAGACCAAACTCAGTCAGTCAGTGAGTCCAGCTACATGACGACAGTCTGTAAATATCCCAGACCGGAAAATCATGTGATTGATATTTTGCTCAAGATCCACGCAGTCAGGTTATTCTGACACGCCAGCAACCAAGTCACTACCAAGTAACAATCAAGCATAGGTGTCTGGGTACCAGTTGGAACTGTGAATCTCCTTGTTTCACTTCATCAAGAATATAAATAAACTTTACTGGAGAGACTGACTTCAAGTCTCCGAATTACCCCAAATCCCATGGAGATTCCTGGCAGAACAGCGTTTTCCATCTTAGGTTCTAAAAGCCAGCTGTACTGTGTATCCAGTGGTTACAATGGGCTTTGAGTAGGAGTGATACAATGTGAAGACTGTCAGCCATAACCACAGTAGTAATATGGTGGCAACACACCCCAACTCATAATAATTATCATACAATTCTTGGTCCAGTTTTAAAAAAATGTCGGACATTCATCTGTGATATTCCAGGGGTGAAACACTACAGATATTCAGTATTCAGTATGATTCTAGTCTGTCGTACAGACCCTGAAGCAAATATATCCAAGAAAGTCCGCACAAGTCTAGAAAATGTGGCATGTCTAGATTTCCTCAGCTTCTGAAAATGAAGAAAGTCTCAGGGGCTCCTTTATATTATATTTTATTGTTTTTTACTATGAACTTATTTCAGTAAAATATGTTCATTTCAGAGACTAGTTGTTAGTCTAGTATGATTCCAGTTCACTTGCTATGTTGTGTAGGAGAAGAGGCGGATTGCCATCAACAATGCCAAGCGCCAGTGGGAGACAATGCAGGGGTCATTAATGTCACGGACGGGGAGGCTAGTGTCGGGACAGCCAGAACTCTACGCCAACCACATCGGCACCATCAACAACTCCGACTTCATGTCTCAAAGTCCTGATGGAGATGACAATGACTCCATTACAAGGTGAGCAAGACTGACAAATGGAATGATTCTACATACAGCGTCAGATATGCGGAGAGTTATATCAAGGGTATGTATGTATGGTTAACATTGCTAACAAATTTCACTTGCTGGCTTGATGAGATCTATCCATAGCAGGAAATCCCAAACGAGGTACATTCAAATGTTCTCAGACAACAACAACAACTATCATTGTTCCACAAATGTAAGTGGGCAATCTTACCTATACATCACTGGTGTTGCTGCTACAAGGAGCTTCACAAATGGCATCTCATTTGTTGTTGTCAGTGACAAGAGGTTGACAAGTCGGCCGGGCAGTGCACGAAGTAACACCACCACAGAGTTCTCCGGGGACGGGTCACGTGATCGGCCTCGTACCGGCAGCAGAAGGGGAGAGAAGACACAGGGAGTTCATAAGGAAACCATGCTGTTCGGGTGGGTGGAGTATTCTTTGAAGTAGACGCAACAGATCCAGGGGTCAAGGCTGCCTCATGGCTATGCAAAGTTGTGTCAGTTAGCCATTACAAGATTGTATTTGGGATTTGCATCGCTGAATTATCCAGATTTTTCTCCCTGGCTTTTTTGTTTTGTGGGGATTGGTGGGGGGGCCATGTTTTTATTCACTTCAGTAAGATGTTACATTTCTACATGTTCAGGCACAGTTGTTTTCATGTACGTTGTCAGGAAGAGTATGTACAAGGCAGATTGAAATAGAAGACCTTTTCAAGACCATTTAGTTGCTTGGTGTAGGAATATACAGTACAACCAGAAATTATTGAGAATTTAAAGATTGTACATTTTTTTCACTCATTACTCACGTATTAAATGTGAATATTAGCAGAACATAACTCCAGATTCAAAGACAGGTGAATAGTTAGTATTTTGTCAAGTCACCATGGGCAGCAATGCAGGCTTCAATGCGGCGGGGCATACTACTGATGCTGTCCCAATATCGGACCACCTCTTCTTTCATTTCAGCAATATGTCAGATTTTTCTTATTGACACTTTCCTTCATAAGTCCCCAAACATTTTCTGTTGGATTTAAGTCAGGGCTACAGCTTGGCCAATCTAATAATGTCATATTTTGGGTCCGAAACCAGGCCTGTGAATGCTTCGAACGATGTTTTGGGTCGTTGGCCTGCTGGAAAATCAAAACTTTCCATAGAACATGTGAGCAGATGGTAGTAAATGTCCCTTGAGAATATCTGTGTACCGCTCACTGTTCATATTCCCTTCAAATACACAGAGGGGCGTTGCCCCTAACACAGATATGCCACCCTACACGTTAAATTTCAGACTGTACTTTGGGCGCTGATACAAAGTTTTTCAGTTTGTTTGGTCCAGAATTTCAGTGTATTAGGAAACAGCCACACAGAACTTTCATCTGAGAAAATCACATTGTCCCAGTTAAAATTTCTATGCTGTAAGCACCAGTTCAACCTTCGCTCCTTTTGTTCAGGTTTCATGATCGGTGATGCAACCCATTGCAGACTTAAGTTTTCTAAACTCCTTCGTTTGTTTCTAGAAACAAGAATACCAAGCCGCCTCCTGTCACCGACAGTCAATTTTCTGGGCCTACCTGCGCCTCCCTGGTGCTCAATGCCATATCCATTTGCAATATTTTTTAAAACACAATAAACAGTGGACAAAGGGCTGCCTGTTCTACTTGAAATCATTTTAGCTGATCTGATGTCCTTGTTATAATACTCTAAAATTAACTTCCTCTTCTCTAAATGATCCATACTGAGGATCACTGAAAATGTCGTCTGCTAGCAAGTAAACAAAGGGGGATAACTTTTCACAAACTAATGAAAAAGGATTAACGGAGTTGTCTCTCTTGAATGAAACCAAGCACTTGATAGCTGGTCATGGTTGTTTAAACTAGAAATCCAATTAAACATATTCCTAAAATACTCAATAATTTCTGGTCACACTATAATACACCAACGATTTAGTTGCTTGGTGTATATAATTATATATATGCACCAAGCAACTAAATGGTCTTGAAAAGGTCTTCTATTTCAATCTGCCATGTAAAGTGCCTTGAATTTCTCAATCATTGTTAAGTGTGCTGATAAAATAGATCAACTACAAATATATTTCTGTCTGTGTATTTGGATGTTGAGCTATTCTGATATTTTAATAAAGTAAGAATATTCTGAGAAATCTGTTTGAAAGCATGCTTGGGTCTTACCTTTTTAGTCTTTAACCCTTATCCCACCAAGTGGGTCATTTAAGGCCCGAAGTGCACTTTGATGGTATGCCAAAACTTCATTTCTTTATATAAATGTTCAGTATTCAATGTATTCCTGAAAATCCCAATACTGATTGCTGTGAAAAAGTTTCAGTTTAAGTATTTTGAAATAATTACCATTAATTTTAAAAAGCAAATATTATTGCATTAACTGCTTTGCCGGGCCTCTGAGGCCCGGTCACCCTCAGCTTCCAGTCAACACCACTTGATAAAGCTTCCTTATGAATACATTGCATAGTAACTGCCAGTCAAAGATGAATCGTCGAACAAGTTTGAGAAGAGGAACACTTTTTATGAATAGACAAATTCTTTACTACAGTGGATGCGACGTTTCTGCGTAGATCCTAACACTGTTATCAAGCAAATGATACACAACATAAGCACAAGGAGAAATACTTGAAGGGTATTTGGGTTTATATGTACGAGTCTCCATATTTGCATTGAATGTAGCAGACAACACCTGAAGGGTCTTCTTTGTTGCTTGTAGCTGGTTTACTGTTGGCTTGTAGGATATGCTGAATTGATGTTCCTCTCTGGAATGCAGCATCTATGTTGGCTTGCTTCTTTAGTAATCTGCGGATATGGTGGCTGGTTGTATCGACATATGGTATACTGGTGATGAACGGGGATGATTGTTGACGTGGTGGTTTGTCTTTTGGGTTGAGGGTGGTCTTGATGGTTCTGTTGACTAGATTAGCTGGGTACTGATTAAGGCTTATGAAGACATGGCGAAGGTGTTCTAACTCGACTTCAAGGCCTTGGGTTGTGGAGCTGATGTTCTTTGCTCTTCTGGCTAGGGTGGCGATTATACCTCTCTTGACTTGCAGTGGGTGATTAGATGAGAAGTGAAGATATTGGTCTGTGTGGGTTGGTTTCCTGTAGACAGTTGTTTGGAGTTTGTTGTTGTCTTTTTCTACTTGGACGTCGAATTTCATGCGTGGGTGTTGGGCATTAAGGTGTTTGAGAAGGCAGATGGGATCATCGGTGGGGTTGATTATGATAAAAGTGTCGTCTTCTTTCCGGAACCAGCATATTGGTGTGGCGGGTAAGGTGAGGAGGGTCTTGTCTTCGGGTTCTGTCATGTAGATCTTGGTGATGATGGGGGAGAGAGGTGATCACATAGGTAGACCATGGGTTTGTTGGTAGATTTTATCAGACCGGGTGAAGTATGTTGAACTTATACAGGAATGGATGAGGCGGATGATGCTTTCTACTGTGAGATGGGTGTTTAGGTTTAGCGCGGATGTCTTCAACTTTTCTTCTAATGATGGCTAGGGCTTCGTCTCTTGGTACATTGGTGAATAGATCAATCACATCATAACTCATTATTTTGCCTGGCTGGGTGATGGTGCTGATCTTGTTGCAGAATTCGTTGGAGTCCGAGATAAAGGATTTAGGTAATTTACCTGGAGGGGCGAGAAGGCGGTCGAGATGCTTGGTGGTATTGTAATGGACTGTGTTTCTGGAACAGACTAGGAGACGGGCTTTGATGGGGTCTTTGTGGACCTCGGGCGTAGGGTAGTCTAGGATGGGGAACTGTGAGCTGCTTGTGTAGAGTCAGACCTATGTCGTTTTGTCCCTAAGTCCTTACAGAAGGGTTTTGTGGTCTCGTGGAAGCAAGGTGGTGGGGTCTTTCTGTGTCATCTACTTTCCAGAAACAGCATACTGGTGTGACGGGTGAGGTGAGGAGGGCCTTGTCTTCTAGTTCTGTCATGTAGATCTCGCTGATGATTGGGGAGAGATGTGATCCCATAGGTAGGCCATGGGATAAGAGAACTCTTAGAGGCAATCAACATCAAACGGCTCAACCCGACAATCAACAGAGATCAATGTTATTACATCCCTACAGCTTACAATCAACTAATCAAGAATAACCCACCCTTTGTCTACTGGCGTCAATCATTTATTATCACAACAAGTCTCATGTCAACACACATCAACCTCTTCTATTGTATAAACCCAAATACCCTTCATGTATATATTTCTCCTTGTGCAGATGCTGTGTATCATTTGCTAGATAACGGTGCTAGGATCTACACTGAAACGTCGCATCCACTGCAATAAAGAAGTTGTCTATCCATAAAAAGTGTTCCTCTTCATCATACCAGCTTCTAAATGCCACTTAAGGAAGTTTGAGAAGCAATATTCGCGATGTTTTGCTCCAACCTGCTGCTGCAGATGATGATGGTAGTGGTGCTGATGCAGTACCTTCTGACAGTGGATCAGATTCTGAGTTCGAACCTCCCTTTGAAGAAAGTGTTAGTGACAGCAGTGACTGTTCTAATAGTGAAGAAGAACGTAATATCCTGTCAGGTCCTTTGATATAAATCAAAGGGGTGACCGGGCCTCACAGGCCCACTTGACGGTAATGGATATGAAGAAATCTTGGTGGGATAAGGGTTAAGAGTGTGATCATTAACTCAATAAGAACTGTCTGAAGGTTTGAAACATGCAGGCTACAGTTTGCGTGGGGTGTATGTTTCAGGAAGTCAAACACAACCAATGGCAAGGAGCTGAGTAACCTGGCTGACCTTGAGGGCGACACTCTCACCTTGTACGGTCCGCAGTCTCTGGAGGCACTCGACAAGAACTGGGGCATCCAGGCGGCCGGCACTGTCATGTGCATGGTGTTTAAGTTTGTTGACTTTGAGGAAATTGCCAAGCACCTGCACAAAGTTCGGACACGGTTTCCAAGCACACAGGTAATCTGTAGGAGTGACTGGGGCACTTCAGTTTGATGACAGTTAGTCCATTTAGGTTGGAATAGTAATTCAACTACAGAAATGATAGTCACAATACCAGTACACAGACATCCTGGCTTTTGTTGATGTCTCAGCAGGTCCTCTGCTTGATAGATTCAGGGGCAGTGGAGTAGCCTAATGGTTAAAGTAGTGGCTCATCACACCAGGTTCCAAGTTTCCCCGGGAGTAAATTATTCAAAGCCCCAATTTTGGTGTCCCTTGTCATGATATTGCTCAAGTATTGCTCAAAGCAGCATAAATTCTCATTCACCCACTCATGGATTCAGTGAATTGTCGTCATAAAGATTTTGGATGAATCATTCATTGTGGGGTACTGGTGTCCATTTTTTCTAATTGTATTCTTGTTTGGTATCAATGTCAGTTATTGATATTTAAAATTGCATTACATTGATAGTTGGATGATTTATGACATCTTGAGTTGATAGAGGATATATATGTAGGCACATACATATCAGGCATGTAGATGTAACCCCCTCACCTGCCCTTCACAGACCCTAGTCTTCAGCTCCACCAACATCAACAGCCTGCAGCAGATCAACGCCCTCGCCAACATCCGCCGCATTGACAACCTCACCATTGACCTTGACGGCAACCCAGTCACCAAGTTCACGCTATGGAGGATGTACACCATCTTCCGTCTGGCTCACTTCTCCCTGAAGAAGATCAACGACATTGAGGTAGTGTTTCCTGTCTTTATCAGCTGTTACAGATCACTGGTGAGAGTGTACACAGGTGATGAAGGTGATAAATTGTGATATATTGAATGGAGGGTTTCTGCCCAAGTGCGTAAATCATAAATTCATAATGACTCTCTGTGTGCGACATCATCTTCTTAGTTGCTGTTACACCATACTTTCAGGGTCCCAGTCCCCATTGTCTATGGGTGTATGCCATGTTTATACCCTATAGAATCATTTTACACGTGAATTGGATGCAAATACTGCTTGAATATTGCTACTTTTTGGCGATTGATATTGCTATGTTTAAACAGAAAATGGAAAAATGTTTCTTTGCAAGCAAAAATGTTAACAAAGATAATATTAGTTTTTTTCACAATATCAAAGACACGTTTTACTTGTTTTCACTAATGCATATCAGCAGAAAATGTTTTAAAAGACTGAAATCATAGGCATGATTCTTTTACAATTTACACACTCTACAACAGTTGTTTCTTGTTTAAATAGTTGAAAAATGGTGACTTTAAATGGTTTATCTTCACTCAAAGCAGAATTTTAATTCAGCCATACTTTTGTCACCCGTTTTGTCCTGCGGAGCTGTGGGGGGGAGTACACACCTACTTTGGGGGGGAGAGAGCAAGTTTGTATACAGCAATATGTTTAAAATTATGCTAAGAAATTATGTGAAGGGGATGGTGGGGTCATTGACTTTGTACATGACATGTAGGGGGTGTCACTTATTTTGTACATAAATTTTAGGAGAGGGGTTGGGGGTCATTCACATTGTACATGCTTCTCCATAAAAATCATCATCACCCCCCCAAGCCATAAATTATGAACAGCCCCTTAATTTCTTCAAAATGTCACATATGAAACCATTCAAACCCACAAAACGTAAAGCATTTGGTAGAATATTTGGCACTTTTGGAGCCACTTATAAAGATACTCCCACTTGTAAACTTTTACAAGAAACCAACAGAAATAAAAGTATATTTGGCACTTTTAGAGCAGATTTTTTTGCTTTGGAAACCAGGGGCAGATAATGCAAAGGGAGCTAACTCTGGATGACCCAATATATTGTAGAATCTGAACCATATCGCGATAATCGTCATCGCGGGATACTGTACCGGTATATACCGGTTTACCGGTAATATTGCACAGCCCTAGTCTACAGTAACTAGCAAAATAAAATGAGGCAAGTACTTATTCATGGACAACAGAACAAATGTACCAGTGGCAGTGTATGAAATAAGCCAAAAATCCAGCCAGACATCAGGGCAGGTAACTTCAAAATGTTACCAGCCCAAAATGGATTTAACTAGACCAAATATGGTGAATTTACTCAGATGTATGAAACATCTAAAATTGTTACCAGACCATCGGGCAGGCTAGCTGTAAATTTAGACCGTCCATCAGAAATCTAGACCGTCTCGGGCGGTCAGACGGGCCTTACTTCATACACTGCTAGTGGAATGGTGTTCCAATTGAGAAAAAGACGTGTCTGTTACAGGAAACCTGTATACTTGAAGGACATTCATGAAGGTGGGTAGCTGCTGTTGTATTGGTTACCTCGCATGTGTTTTCAGGTCTCACCAACAGACATAGTAAATGCAGAGAAGCTGTTTGGTCCACTGTCCTTTATCATCGGCTACAAGACTCCCCAGCTGAGGTCAGAACTAAGGTGAGAAAATGATACTTAACATCAATGGGTGGATGGGCTGATGGTCAAACAGCGAGTTATGGTGGGGGACAAACAGTCTAAATTTGTGATCTTTATTTGCCTGAAAGTTCTTGTTTTCATGCTTAGGAAAAAGGGGAGTATGTCCTTTGAAGACAAGCCTCGCAAGTCTGGAGACAGCAAGCAGGCTCAGATAGAGCTGGAGGGACGATCTCGCCTCGTGTACCTGGTACCTGGAGAGGCGGCAACAGCCAATAAGGTAGGACACTGGAATGTTTTCAAGTAGTCTTGATGTACACACAATCTTAGGTGTGACACCAACACTACAGGTGACTTAAAGTGAAAAGTGTCTCATGAGCTTACCATGTTATTAAACTGTGTATTGTTTTGTATTTTCAGGATAGTTCCAAGATACAGTTTGCCCGGAGTTATATTAATGAACTTACAAAAGAAGCAATTTTTGCGGATAAGAAACGGGCTGAGTTGCAGCGTCTGTGGCCCCAGATGTTCTATGAGATGGTCCAGAGCACGCTGTCTGACATGCAGGACATGAAGGCCTACATGAAGAAGTGTACTGAAGACCTGGACAGGTCCTAACACAGCCATGTGCACGGTCTGCTGTCACCTGGATCACGGTCTTTCGCTAACAGAGGCATGGTCTGCTGTCACCTGGAGATCTGTCTCTCTGGACCAGGGGATGGTCTGTCCCCACGAGCACGGTCTTTCGCTACCAGAGGCATGGTCTGCTGTCACCTGGAGATCTGTCTCACTGGACCAGAGGATGGTCTGTCCCCATGAGCACGGTCTTTCGCTACCAGAGGCATGGTCTGCTGTCACCTGGAGATCTGTCTCTCTGGACTAGGGTATGGTCTGTCTCCACGAGCACAGTCTTTCGCTACCAGAGGCATGGTCTGCTGTCACCTGGAGATCTGTCTCACTGGACCAGGGGATGGTCTGTCCCCATGAGCACAGTCTTTCGCTACCAGAGGCATGGTCTGCTGTCACCTGGAGATCTGTCTCACTGGACCAGGGTATGGTCTGTCCCCATGAGCATGGTCTTTCGCTACCAGAGGCTTGGTCTGCTGTCACCTGGAGATCTGTCTCTCTGGACCAGGGGATGGTCTGTCTCCATGAGCATGGTCTTTCGCCACCAGAGGCATGGTCTGCTGTCACCTGGATCACGATCTTTCGCTACCGGAGGAATACTCTTCTGTCTGGAGATCTGTCTGGACCAGGGGATGGTCTGTCTCCACGAGCACAGTCTTTCCCAACACCGGTGTATATCTTTCACCTTCCAGGGGCATCTTCTGTTGCCATTCCTGGGCATGGTCTAAAACCACCTAGGGGGCACATTATTATAACAGTAAAAGGCAGGAAAACTTTAACATAAGAAGAAATGACAGTGAAACAAACCCCACACCTCCCTGATGGTCTACCCTACTGTACTGCACCCAACCACCCCTTCCCTCTCCATATAGCCCTCTTGCTATTTCACTGCTTTACTCAAGCCTGTACCATGCCTAACCCTATTCCACTGTGTCCTACCCTATCTCTCCTAGACTGTCTCCCTCTTGTAAAGTCCCCTTACATACAATCCACCCCACCTCCCCTCCTACCAATCTCCTAGATTGTCTCCCTCTTGTAAAGTCCCCTTACATACAATCCACCACCACCCCCCACACACACACTCCCCCTCCTACCAATCTCCTAGACTGTCTCCCCTCTTGTAAAGTCACCCTTACATACAATCCACCCTCCTCCTCCCCCTCCTACCAATCTCCTGGGCTTTGAAGTCACCTGCCCCTTCCCTACTGCTCCCCATCCCTCTTAGACTGTCTCCCTTCTTGTAAAGTCCCCTTTACCTAACAATCCCCCTCCTGCATCCCCCTCCAGGTAAGAGCATCTCCCTCTGCTCCCTGTAGTCATATTTTGATCTCATCACCACATCTGTATACACAACTCTATGTACATAGTCATGTCACCTTGTGAAACTGACGGAAAGAACTGTGTGCTTGTTTCTCAGGTAATCTATGCTACTGTATGTTTGAATTAAACTTAAGTCTTTCTCCTTGTCCAAGGCAAGATATGTAAATGGAAGTGTGTGTGTGTGTATATTGTTCACATATTGTTATATTTCATGACAGAAGACTTGTATTCATTTGTTTGTTTACATAAACATGAACTAAACTATGACGAGCATCAGTTTATCTGTAGAGTTCAAAATGTAGATATACATTCCTACAGTGCAACTGATAGAAGTAACAGTGCCAAAATACCAGTTTAACATGGTTTTAACAGTTGTGTTAGTCAGCCAGTTGCAAAAGGTCTTGTTACTGTTATAGCCCTTGTGATACGCTTCATCTCAGTTACCCGGGCATGTGGAAGGAGCGTTGGTTGATCTGGCAGAAAGTCAAACTTTCATGTCCTCCCGATTGGTTCCAGACCCATGTTTGCCTCCAATGGGGACTTCTGGGTAGAGTTGATCCCCAGAACCCAGTCCCCCAAAACAGATTAAGGGGTAAAGTAGGTCCCAGGATTCTGAGTCAGCAAATTTGGAGATGAAGCAGTGAGGCCTGGAAATGATTGTTGGTATGGATGACTGGCCCTGACAAGAAGCACATGTTAAACACAATCACTCACTGTGATGTGTGGACCTCAGTCAACATAAGCGAGTCATGAGCCAGGGCTAACAAAGATTGATAAAAAACAGCAATCTGCAGAGATCATTTACCCACCATCTTCAGCCTTCTGTGACCAACATTATGTGTCTAGTCCAGGTAATCAGTCACACATATGTACGTCCTCATTAAACAGATAGACTGATGGACCTGTCCCCTTTAACTTAACGTTGTCCTATTGTGAATAATTGGCCAGTGTATGCAGTCCAAGGCCACTGGGGCGGTTGTCTCGATGTATCACTACACCATGTGAATATGTATTATTTTACAAAATGGCTGTATAATTTGTGAATATTATAGCTATGTAAATACAAGGAATTTATTATTTATTTAAAATGAACATTTTATGTTCCTTGTGTATGTGTATGATAAGTCATGAAAATACTGTTACTGATTGTATGAAAAATTCACAAGATTGTTTTGTATTTTTAAGGTTCACCTTTAAGAGCATTATCTGTTATTCCTTGCATCATGCTTTGATGGGACCTTTTTCTGTGCCCTGCATGATTCCAACACCACATAATGTTGAATATGTCAATGTTGAGATAAATCTCGGGACTGATCTTTCTGCTGTGTCAGCATGCTGTCAACAGTCCAAATTAAAGACCTACTGTCTTACAACTGAATGATATATTTCCTTTCATTTCTGTACAGATCATTCAAATTACCTTGTAGGAAATTAACTTATACAACCATTGACAGATTCAAACCAACTCTGGTTCAGGTGTACTGGTTATGTCACTGTCAAAACAAGGATTTGGTTAATACATTCTGGAGAATTGGTGGTGTTAGTATATTGGAGACTACCATTACTAATTTCGTTTTCATGTGATTCTTGTTAAAAATCAAAACAACATTTTCAATGCATTTGTTTGTTAAGCTTGTAGACAACATATAGTGCTCAAAAGAAGTTAAAGAATTTTTTCATATGTACATCATGTTCTTTCACTTCTTTTGAGTAGTATATGTGGCACATAAAACTTTGACTAGGCCAGACCAATTTCATTTTTTGTATTACGGATTCGCCGGTTGTATTTTTTCAAGAATAAGAAAAAATAATTAATTTTCCCCGCTCAAAAAATAAAATCCTCATGTTTTTATTGGCCCAAAATGTAAACTTACAAAAACAATTTTTGGGGATTGTTTTTTGCCCCATATAAATAAATATAATATAAATATAAATTGCCAAAAATAAAATATGTTTAGTATTTAAAAGGAAAATTATTTTGACTAGTGATTTTTATTTTTTCTCTCCTGCCTTGTTTTCTGAGGACAAAAATGTGTCAAACAAGAAATAAAATTGGTCTGGCCTAATAACTTAAGAAAATATATTTCCCAAGGGAGCAAACAACCCCACTTCATCCCTCACATAAGAGTTTAAATTTGGTTTCATGTTTTGCTGATGCATTTGTTCTCTGTACCACTTAACACTTTCATCACCCTTCTTTGTACTGCTGAAGATATGAAGTAATATTCGACTGACAAATAAAACATTTCTCACATTAACATATTGTTTCACAGCTTAAATGTGTAAGAGGATATCATGTGATGAATGTCACTGTCAGTTAACTGTGAGGAGCGAGACAAGTATCACTGAAAATATATACCCTGATACACTGATGAGGGCCAAGAATCAGTCTTGCTGTACCTGTGTTGGTGACCCTAGTTACAAGAGCGCATTGGCAACTAAAGGAACAGCGCGAAAAGTGAGATGCACGTGCGTTAACGGGTTCTCAACAAACTTTTGAGCTGGCGAGATGACACGAACCCCAGCTGCACAGATAGTGCGCTGTATGTACTTAGTAATTGCATACTTGGGTCACTCCATCATTTTCATCCTTGAAAAAAATCATAGACTTTGTAAATCAGCAGTAATCACGTCACTAATGCACGTGCATCTCGCGCTGTTCCTTTAGTTGCCAATGCGCCCTTGTAACAAACTGGGAAAACGCACAAATAAATGATGACAGTTTCTTAAACAACTTTTTTATTTTTGTGACACAAATTATGCAAAAAAATTCTAGAGTTGGTCTGTTTTTAGTGTAGTCCGCGTTGGTTTGATTCTTTTATGTTTATTTGTTTTTGTGTTAGATTGCAATTCATCGGTATCACTTTGTCTCAAACGGACTGTAGTAGATTCTGGCTGCCAGGGGACATAACTCTCCACACCTTACACCAAACAAGGGATCTGGCGTTGAGGAATAATGGTCTCAGCTTTTGATGAATATCTATCTTCATGAGCACTCTGTCAGCACCACCATGAACTAGAATAGCCAAAAAAATATACTACACTGCTATCTCAGATCAAAATTTATTCGGAAGATCAAAAATCTATTACAGCCCTTTTTTCCAAAACATGATGAAAAAACATCCATACAGACAAATGACGATGTTAGTATTTACAGACTTTCTAATGCAACACCGACCCGAGGCAGCTGAAAGCTCCACTCGGCCATTGAGGAGGCACACAGGACAGAAATTGTACAACTTAAGAGTATTTCACAAATAGTGAAAATATATAAATACAGTATCAAGAATATGATCCAACTTGTTCAAATGTCAGGACACAAGTCACTAAAGCAATTAATATAATTTACAATAGATTTATTACTAACTGATAAAAGGTTCTAGAAGAAACTTAAACTGTTTTATTGAAAATCTTTTGAAGCATTATTTACTTTTACGATTGAAAGCTTGAGAGAAGTCCCTACACGTTAGTACTAAGTTATTCTGGTACATGATCTACCTACATAACAGTATAAGAATAGAATATGGAGGAGCATAAACAACACTGACCAGATAACAAGGAGCTGATCCCAGTGACGGAGGAGGGAAAGCATCATGTACCCAATGAATGGTTATACAACATGTACAATAAATAACAGTCCATGGTCTGCCCTACTAAAACATTACCAAGGCAATAACACTGGGAAAGCTTTCTCACGCCACAATATACTTGTACATATTCAGGGTTTGAAATTAACATAATTCGACTCGTGTTAGACTAGTTCAGGACATAAGCCTGGCATGTCATTTGTTCCGGACAAGTAAAACCAAATTAATTTCTGACCCTGCTATTTTGATGTTTAACAATGTACAGTATCTTGTAAGTTAAGATTCTTTGAATTACATCTCATTATGATCATTTCTGAAAATCTTTTCCAACTGTTCATCTGCAATGAGCACTGAAACACCATCCAAATTCTTCAATTCAAGTACTCGACATATATGTCTGGATGAATATCCTACTATCCCTCACAGACATAGACAATGTCATTTAATCAAAAATATGAACAGTGTCACATCATTTTTACCAGATACCATGTCATGATAGTTGATCTTCCACATCACGGCCAATTCATTCCAAACTGTTAATCAGGATATGCAAGTATCACACTTCACAATTGTGCTGTTACCACGGTTACCTAACATTGCAGCGAGTACACAGCAATTGCACAAACATCCCTGACAAATAATCGACTACAGCAACTACATGACTACGACTACACATGTCAAGCATATCAATGTTACTTCAAATGTTGATATAAATTACAATGCAGGAAAGTTGGAAACAGTAAGTTTGTTATTGATCAAAATGTTCTAATTATGCATGCAATAGTAAATATGGATAAGATATGACTGGTAAATGTTCCAAAATAATAAATTTGGCTCAACAAAAAATAAATAGAAATATAACTTTACAAGAACTGCCAATAAAATCCAGAAAATACTGAATTAAAGTCGACAAGCAATGGGTTTGCAAAATCAACATAGAGGAATTTACTTGAAGTATAGATTTACCAATGTTACATAAACAACCTCATGAAAAAATTAAAAATGTCTTGAAAATATGAAATGTATAGAAATGACTTTCTTGCAACAAAATACTACCAACATCAACGTGACGTCTTTGTACCACTGAAACTGAAAATAGGGTTACTACAATGCCGACCATACGAAATCCTCAACCAACCAGCTGCTGCGGTTAGCAACATCCCTACCAGCTGCTGCGGCTAGCAACATCCCCTACCAGCTACTGCTTATTCTCAACATCTGTTATTCACTGCACACTCTACTACACTTCAAACTTAGAGAACAACAGTTGCAAAAACCTCAGTTTGAAACTTCTATTTAGTTAACATGATTAAAAAGACGTTTATCTACTTGACTTCATTTCCAAATGTTCAGTTTTCAGTCGAATAAAGAAATCAGTTTTGTACAAATACTTTACAGATCAATACAACAGGTTCTGCCCAATAGGGAGACAAGAACAGAGTGTTGAGCAAACAAAAACGTTGGTCCGGAACTCAGGGTACAACAACATGGTGGCAGCAGCAGCGGCGACGGCAGCAGCAGCAGCATGAAGACTCTCCCGACATGGTGTTGGGCGTGTCATGGAGGATCATTAGTCCAGCTTTGCTGAGTCGACAACACGGCGGACAGCTTCATCCTGAAGTGCATCTTCAGCCACGTCCTTTGCTGGAAGAGAGAATGGGGATTAAATAGATGGCACAAGACACACACTGGATTCACTAGGGTTAAGATTCATTCTCCTGGTAAGTTGAAAACTGAACTGGATGAACTTAATGACAATCAGTGCTCATAGCAGTTAGGATTCTTTCAAGTATTTCTGAACCTTTGACTCAAATTCATTAAAAGAACTGAAATACCAGATGACCAGATGATCCATTACTATACTTACAACAAACAGGTTACTTTGTGGGGGTGGTGTGGGGTTGTAACTAGTTGATTGGTTACTTTACATATAACAAACAGGTTACTTTGTGGGTGTGGGGTTGTAACTAGTTGATTGGTTACTTTATTTATAACAAACAGGTTACTTTGTGGGGGTTGGGTGGGGTGGGGGTTGTGACCAGGGTTACTTTACTTACAACAAACAGGTTACTTTGAGGGGGTTGGGTGGGGTGGGGGTTGTGACCAGGGTTACTTTACTTGCAACAAGCGGGTCACTTTGTGGGTGGGATTGGGGAAAAAGAAAGGGAGGGGAGAGAAAGAAGGGGTGACTAGTTACTAGGGGATCAGTTACTACACTTACAACAACCAGGTTACTTAAAGGTCACATGCAACCAAAAAATCAAACATAATTAAAACACAATTATCACTTATTCATGATTTTACAAGAACTAAACCTCCCTCAAAATATATCTTATGTGAGACGGCTGGTTCATTAAGTGATTTTGACATTTTTGTTGTGTCGTTCAAGTATCACAGTCTGTGTAATTACATAATGTGACAGAGAGGAGCCGAACTCGGGCCATAAATCAAAAATGTTGTTTGATCAGTGATCAGAAGTCTGGCACAAAGACACAGGTGGAATTTACATTCTTTTCACGCTGATTTTCCCCAGAAAAAACTTGAATTTGCATTTTGGCGGCTTTGTTTCGTAAGTCCATACCGAAAGGTATCAGAATCTGGAAAGTTGGTGTTTTTGCATGTAACCTTTAAGATTTACAAGAACTAATATATCTTATGTGAGACAGTGAACACTTGAAAATGTTGTTTGATCTCAGAGGCACAAAGAGGAATTTACATTCTTTTCTGAAACTATTCAGTTCCGTCAAATGGTGTATTTAATGAGGTTCTTTGATTGTTGAAGTAACAGAAGCAGACCTCTTGAAAACCATTATCACCAACATGTTTCCCTAGGTTCTTTTCAAAAATACCAAGCAAATTAGTGAAACACCATATCAAAAGTTTCCCTCCTCGCTGAAAGCTACCAGACAAAGTTTGAAAACACTCAAATGATTGAGTTTGAAAACACTCAAAATGTTGGCCCAATAAAAAACAATTGTTTTTCAACAACAGTTTGTCAAACTTGACCCCCCCAAATACCTGTATTGATAATATTCATGCTTGTAAACAAAAAGAAGAATACTGTTGAGTGAATTTAAATTAAGGACCTCCCAACCTGACTTCACCTGACCTGTCCTGACCGAAGATTGGTAGTCATTTTATTTCATTCTCATAAGGACCTTTCTACCAATGTTAAATATTACCATATAGTCACACTTAATACGGCTCACAGCCAGATGCAAAATAATGTTGGAGGTGGCAGCTCTGACACAACCCTACAAACAATGGGCCACTCATTCCTTGGGTCAGAATGCAGGCCTCAACAAATCTTGTGTATGTACCATTAAACATGGCAAGTCGGATAAATTTATACAAATAGCTGTCTCTACAAACCTACACCATTTTATTTAATGACATCATAAACAAATTACTTGACATATATATGCTATGTTTGATGTTACTCTTTACTCTGAAGACAGTAAGCCCTCCTGTATATATATGTTGATTTAGTAAAATCATAAAACAAATCAAACGAGAAAAAAAGAAAAAGCAAAAGTGTGCAAATAAGTGAAACACGGCAAGCTTGTGAAAAACAAAAAAAATACTGTAACATCATGAAAACAGAATGCTCCTGTAACAAACTTCCACTGTCATGCAGACTCCATAGTATTCCTCATTCAGTGCTATATACATTTATGAAAGACAGGTGAGTTTATTGATGTATCTTAAAATCTGCAGAGGTACCATATTACATGAGCATATTCCAGTTACAGCATGAGTTCCTCCACTGTATGCAACCCACCATGGATACTGCAAACACCCCTACCATGAATCTCACTGCTGCATGAAAGGCAGACAAGCAAGAGAGTTTCACAGACAAAGTCAAGCTCATATCAGAGTTCATTGTGAAGAACACCAACCATGGCTTCACAGATGGTGTTTAGTGAAAGAAACATAGTCATCTGTGCAATGAGTGAATTCACTGAGTTGCCCAGAAAAGCAAGACAGTATGTCATATGAAGGACATAACACATCAGGGGTGGAAATAACCCATTGCCCGACGCCCGAGTCCAGTGTTTTTATCTGTTGGGCAAGCAAATTTGTATATCACACTGTACCGGTATCCAGTTGACTTTCCAATATTAATTTGTTTATTTCCACCCCTGCACATGTCAGCAAGGAACATTCTGCTACAGTAACCCCCCCAACACACCTCCCAGCCACCCTGTGGATGTTGCACTGTCAACATCATCCCCCATAATATTGCACCAACATGAACAATAAATTCTGTTCAATGTTGCTGCTCATTAACCTTCCATATATTGAAGCTAAAATTTAGCTTGAAAACACAGTGTAAGTATCTACTCCAAAATGTAACTCTATGCAATAAACAAGAAGTTGTTATCCATAAAGTCATAATTATTATGCTATAATATTGGCTCACCAACATCTAGATCAATTACCTTTCAAATACTTAGTTAGTATGGCAACATTATTAGAAACTCAAAAATAAAAATGTCTTCACAATAGAAACAGGAAACAATGGAAACAATACTGGATGAAAATTATTAATCCAAACTGTCAAATCTACAAAAGTTACTTCACCATTACATCAGCTGGTAATCTATTGCTCTGGCAATTATTTCCAAGAAGATATTAAAAGTAAACTTAGTTTTTAACACAATTATTAGTAAACAAATCTTTTCTAACTGAACTAAACATCTGTGACAGAATCAAAGTGCCTTAACTGAAACTCACTTACGTTAGTTTATTTTCTTGTAGCCAAACCTAGAGACTGTAACATCACATGGGTTCAGATATAGAATGGGAGATAATGATGGTGATAAAGAACACAAGATATTTGGGGGTGAACCTGATCCTGCCACCAGCTGGGACCCTACACCATCAGGATGCCGGGGGGTCATTAGGCAACTTACCTCTCTTAGCAGACTCTTTGGCAAGTCCAAACACTAGTGTTAATGAAACAAGTTATGTTAAAGTGACACCATCAACCTCAAGCTTTAGTGTTATTAAAGCCAGGACAAGCAAATCATCCCATTGTCATGGTAACATCACACACACCGGGTAATAATGATCCTACAGTCTCCTCCCTGAGCTCCAGATAAACTGAGAATCTGCATAAACATGTGGTAAAACACCCAGAATAAACCACAATTGCCCAAATAATTTGAATTGCCTGCAAACAAACACTCATCAAACGATTAAAAAACAGCAGTGAGCAGTTACCCAATGCTGATGTTTGAGCTTGAATACCTGCATATCTTTCAGCAGGTTTTAAGCAGAAACATATTCAGAACAACGGAACCTAGAGGGTAACGCTATTGAATGTCCAAAGTGAATACTATGTGAAGCATTACTCAGTAGATTAAAAACCCATCTGGAGTCTTGTCCTGTAGGACAAACACATGCACACCACACACATCCACAATCTGGTCAACTTTCCTCGGTTACTCCCACAGTATGAAGAATGCTACTCGTCTAGGGTTATCCTGAACTTGTGGGAACACTGGCCAAGAGATATTTCCTGTCCAAATTTAGCAATTTTGTTATTATACTATTACAGACGACAAAAATTTAAAAAGTTATTCATTTGTATTGTGCTTATATCCAATGTAGCACTGCACAAAAAGTGCTGTTGTCCATGAGTTGTAGTGGGCACAAAACAAATGAGTCTTTAGTTTTGATTTGACGACATCAAGTGTCTGACTTGTTCTGATCTCTTTTGGCAAATTGTTCCACAGCAATGGTCCAGCAAGTGTAAAAGATTTGTCACCATAACTCTTCGTTCTGGATTTGTGCACTTTAAGCAGATGTTGAGTGGTAGTATGTATGCATTAATGTCATTATTTCTACCCCTGAGTCCCCCTGTAGTGACTTCTATAAGAACTTACAAACAATGCATACGTATCAACACATGGATGGTGCACATGCATGCACATGATACAAGTCATCCAACTACACATGGATGAGTGCATGCATACATGGGACCTTCACATGCATGTGTGTACATGACCTACATCAGTACAGGTAGGTCCTTACCTAGGTCTGTACATCTACACTGGTGTAGGTTTTACACACTGACAAATTTACTTCTGTACAAACAAGGGAGAAACACAAGGAATTGCACTCGCCCAAATATTGTTGACATGAAGACAAACAATCAAAAAGGACATTTCACTGGCCTGAAATGAAACCAATAACAGCACAGACTGCTTCAACCATTGGGCAACATGCTGGCTGACTCTGCAGATCTGACTGTAGTACTTCATCCAAACTCACTGCACAACATCTCACACTCATTCGGATGACTTAGATACTTGTTCAGAAAAACTAACCAAAAAACATGTTTCTCCCATTTTACCAAAATAACTCTTTTTTATCTTGTAATTGTTGAATTTATGTATATATTTAGGAAATGGGAATATCCGGTCCAAAACTAGTGAAATCTATCAGAAACAATGACAAAGAGGAGAAAAGAACAGGTCCACATATACACTGATACTGAATACAAGATTGAAGATAAGGCAGGGCAGGCCAACACCACCCACCTTCGTTGAGAGTGTCCTTGGCATCAGCGAGAGCTGTATCTATCCTGTCCTGATGGCGCAGAATGAATGGTCTGATGAACTTGTAGTACAGCATGGTGGAGCCATTACACTGAGCCGGGATGAAGCACCAGACCAGGAAGATGCACTGGAACAAACACAAGCACATGAGACATCTTCAACAGCTGGATGTTAAATAACAGGCATATCAATAGACAGTTTCAGCTGTGATAACAATAGCAATATTCCAGCTGTACCATGTCATGTACTGTACTTCACTTAGTTGTTTGATACTGTACCCTTCAATATTCCAGCTCTATCATGTCATGTACTACTTTACTTCAGATACTGTTGTTTGATACTGTACCCAGCAATATTCCAGCTGTATCATGTCATGTACTATACTTCAGATACTGTTGTTTGATACTGTACCCAGCTGTACCCAGATGTACTATCACTTCAGATACTGTTGTTTGATACTGTATGTCCAGCTGTATCATGTTATGTACTATACTTCAGATACTGTTGTTTGATACTGTACCCAGCAATATTCAGCTGTATCAGCTGATACTGTTGCTGTATCATGTTATGTACTATACTTCAGATACTGTTGTTTGATACTGTACCCAGCAATATTCCAGCTGTATCATGTTATGTACTATACTTCAGATACTGTTGTTTGATACTGTACCCAGCAATATTCCAGCTGTATCATGTTATGTACTATACTTCAGATACTGTTGTTTGATACTGTACCCAGCAATATTCCAGCTGTATCATGTTATGTACCATACTTCAGATATGTACTAGCTGTACTTCAGCTGTCAATATCAGCTGTATCATGTCATGTACTATACTTCAGATACTGTACCCAGCAATATTCCAGCTGTATCGTGTCATGTACTGTACTATCAGATACTGTTGTCTGATACTGTACCCAGCAATATTCCAGCCACATCAAACAGACAATCACATGATTTACATGACAACTTTGATGTGTCATATTGGGAAATGGCAACATGTGTTCCACAAATCCACCGAGCCTTACATCCCACTTCATTTAGTCAACTTCTACGACAAGCACATGTATGGGCTGCACCCACAGTAACCATGGGTGAGTGAGTTTAGTTTACACCGCACTCAGCAATTTTCCAGCTATATGGCAGCAGTCTGTAAACAAGACAATCCAGTGATCAACAGCATGAGCATCGATCTGCGTAACTGGGAGCAATGACATGTGTCAACCAAGCCAGCGACCCTGACCACCCGATCCCGTTAGTCGCCTCTTACAACAAGCATGGGCTACTGAAGGTTCATTTTAACCCGGACCTTCACGGGTCAGTAACCATGGCACTTGTGTCAGTGACATCAACCCCTACACATTGGACTACACATTGGACTGCACCACCTACAATACCTACACTAATACACCAGAAACACTGCCACAGTCTTAACAGGCTTTGACACATAAACTGAATTTGATTCAGAGCCTTGTTCCCCAAAGGTAACATAACACTACAACAACCGTAAACCTGATAAAATATGGGGTCACAAGTACTCTCGACATCATTTTGTGCAAGAGGGAGCAGACCAGCTTCTACACTAAGCTTCTATACTAAGTGGTATTATGTTTAAGGCTGCTGACATCACCCACTGTTAAAGCATCATTGTTTATAGTTAATGTTGCATCTCGCATATATCAACTCAACCAACACATGCTCAATACACAAATGGCTGCGACACAGTCTCCACTTCACTAGATGTCTCACCTTCAGCAGCCAGTAGAATGGGATCCAGAAGAGAAAGATGTCTGCGAAAAACTCCACGAGACTGAAGACACTGTACACCACCCAGTATGTCAGCCACTTGGTGTCGTCGTCCTTCTCACGACTCTCGATCGCCTTGATCCTGCAGTCATACACAGGACAGATTACTATTGCTGCATTGTCAAATAATTTTACATTTACAGCTTACAGCTGCAAAAATCATGCATGTGTTCTAGGACTGATTCCCTGTAGTATATTTTGGGTCACTAAATAAATCATTAAATTAAAGAATTCAGTTACTTTATCCATTACTATGTATTTCACTACAAATGATTCAATAATAATACAGTAAATATACAAACAAATACAGTACTAAATTATCTATTATATCAACATAATACTCAGGTGTTGTCGACCGCCTCCGTGGGGTAGTGGTTAGAGCATCCACCCGGAGAGCGGAAGGTCGCGGGTTCGATCCCCGACCGCGTAATACCAAAAGACGTTAAAATATGGTACTTGTTGGTCCCTGCCTGGTGCTCGGCATTAATGGGTACAACAAGGACTGGTCGGCTCGGAGTCAGTATACTGTGTCTGAGTGGGTTATTGATGCTTAACTGCGGCATGGTATCTCAGTGAGCTAGCACTATAAAACCAGCTTCAGTCTGGGCTAGTACAAGCAGCCGCACATACACATACACACGCATGCACGTCGTCATATGAGCGAAATATTCTCAAGCACGACGTTAAACCCAATTTCACCTCACCTCACGTGTTGTCAGAACTGTCTTGATGGTCATGGAACACTGAAGACTGTTACGCCAACCATCAAGTCACAATATAGCATGAAGCCAATACTTTTTATGGATTCTTATTAACTTGATCATATTTATAATAAACAATATCAGCCTTACATACTTTAATGTAGAAATAGAGAGCGTCTTTGAACTAGACTTAAAAATTATATCAGCATGTTACATCGGAGTCCTGACAATACTTACGAGGCATAAGCAGGATAGAGAAATCCAATGAAGTTACACAGGAACTGCGCTCCATAACCAACCATCAAGTAGAGGGCTAGCAAGGCCACAACACCTGCAAAGACAAACACACACTCAATCATTACTACACAGATACGGGTTCAATGTTCAACCAGCCTAACAGTGACAAACATGGTTCAGTGTTCACACCTACAGGTAATACCTTAGGCTTGGACTTGATGACAGGTGTCTCGTTCTGCTGAACAGATACATCCAGCATCAGGAACCTGAGCCATATTCATCACAAACATCTATAATGTGACACATGCTGGGTTTTATAGGTAATATTCAACAACTAGTGGCTCTGTTTAACACATACTATTCCCTATGTAGATTGATATGAGGCATTTCAATCACTGAGTCTCCAGCTTCCTTTGTTGTAAGAAGTAAACAAATTGATTGGGAGGTCACTTTCAGTGCATTATTACAAGTCATCAGATGTTAACTCATTGGATCATTCTTCATGACATTTATCACTGGCATTAAGGGCTGGTCTTGATCATTACCAAACCAGTGTCACGTAGGTGCAATATTACTGAATACAGGGTTAAAGATATAAAAAGTATAACTACAGGCAGAGGCCCAGATAAGCTACGTATCCGGGTAAAATACACATAGAAAATTTCCAATTACGCATTGAAAATAATTGTTGCGTACCAATTACGCATTTAAAATGTTAGATACGCATAAAGTTTAAAACAAATGTGTGCGGAATATATTAATAAAAATCACATGCCTTATGAAAAAGACATCGATTGCTATCAATGTTGTACTGTTGGTATAGGACTAGTGTTGTACTGTCAGTATAGGATAAGTGATTTTTTTATGAAATCATTTCCATTATATTTAAGTTGGTTTTGATTAGGTATGATATAAGGCAGGACATACCTGCTTAGTAAACTTACTCAATGACATAATACTTAGGTGAGTAAAATGACTGAAATACACACGTTTGAAAGCAGTGGGTAACGGAAAATGAAATACCCACTCAACATTCATAATACCCACTCCAAAAAAATACAGTGGGTACAGTACCCACGAGCTAAATGGTATCTGGAGCTCTGAACAGGGTATTTTATCCTGCTGGACAACTTTAACCATGTGAACTGCAATATCAATATATCATAATAATTCTTATATCAAGTATACTGTTTTCAGAAACATGTATTATATCTCGGCTGCAACAAGAGCCTACACATTAGTTTCGATTAGGGATTGGCTACATCTGGCCTCACAATCATTTAATGAGGATCACCTCCTGCTGACAGAACAAACGTCAGAGTATCTTACTTCCTGTTATTCAGTCAGAGTCCAATAACATCCTAACAACACTGAGCTACCGCCCCACGTAACACAAGTATGAAGGACTTTGGACTACAGCCACCCAAATAATACCAAACAACACACTGTCTCAACATGTTGTGTCATGTGGACAAATCAACAATATGTCATTGTCACTATGTCAGTCACTCACGCTCTGTCTCAACAGAGGTACAGATAAGCTGCGTATCTGCGTAAATTATGCAAAATATTTATGTGAAAACTCAATTTCTATTCAGTCTATTACGTACAAGTACTCTTTAATTTTTGTAAATACTCAATAAATGTGATCTTACATGCGTACACACAAAAATGTCAATCTTAGCTTGGGTACCGGTGGATAGATAAAATAACTGAGGTATACTGAGAGGTTCTATTTCAGGACATGAACTTGACAACTTGCAGTCTTTCTTATCGTTTCTCATATTACAGATCAAATATAAATAACAAACATTAACATTTAAACTTTACTATATTTTCAAATTTAATGGAAAATGGCAAAATACCCAATTGAGTTTGAGTGAGGTGAGTACAATTTATTTGGTTACTCAAAGGAAAATTAGGATACCCAACTGAGATGAACACAAGTGAGTACATAACTCAATGACCCAAAAGGTTATCTGTAGCTCTGTCTCAATCAACCTTAGCAGCCTTTCACATCGTATAGATTTGCATAACCTGAAATGGGAGCAACCTGGGTCCAAGAACTCAGAAGGATTTTGCACTCGGCATCAGGACACATTCATGACATAATAAACTTCCAAAGGGACATTCCTTTCTTACCTTCACCAAATTAGAAAAATATTCTAAGTACAAAATATAATGGCAACCAGTGAATGCCCTAGAAAATGAACCAATCAGAAGTTGTCAGGATGTACCTCAGAAAACTAGGAAAAATGTCTAATAACACATCATCAAAAATGCCATAATTATCAAATCAAATTTGAAAAGAAATGACTCAGTGGTACAGTTGGTAAACTGAGGTAAAAATGTGTCATAAAAAGTACAACTGTACCATTAACACTGCATACAACTTCAGTACTAGATGCTACCTGTCACAGACAGTAACCTTGTTGTACACCATAACAGTGAGTGAGTGAGTATGGTTTTACGCTGCTTTTAGCAATATTCCAGCAATATCATGGCGGGCAACACCAGAAATAGGCTTCACACATTGTACCCATGTGCAGAATCGAAACCGGGCCTTCGGAGTGATGAGCGAACGCTTTAACTACACTAGGCTACCCCCTCCCCTCCACCATAACAGGGTCTGTTAAATTTCCCTGTGAACAGAGATATTACCCATAATGACAACACCTGTTACATGATAAATACACAGGCTGTATGAGGGCATCGATAGTTCCTGTATCCTTGTAATGACTAATGTAGCATCTAACCAGGCTAACAGCTGTATCCAACCACATGATGAATCAAACGTAAATCAATTCACTCATGTACTCTGCATACAGATGGATCCCAAGGTAACACCCAACATATCTCATACAAGTGCCTGCTGTCATAATCTCACTATGGTAAAAACAGAGGGCTGAACTACGGATAAAAAGTGCCTGCTGATCAATTAGAAAACGTAGCAAAATGCGCACCACAAATGGTCTTGGAATCATTTATGGTAAAACAGTATTGGGCTCCAGATAAGGGTACATATATGAAACTAAACACAAGATTACTGATACCCCAATAATTTCCTTCAGATGTACTCCTACAGTTTTCCAGTACTCCTATATTGTAGCAAGGAGTGTACTCCTGATGTTGAAAAAATATCTGGAGCCCTGGTAAAAAATGTCAGCTACAGTATTTTCAAACTGAACATAGAATAATGATATAAATTTAGCAAAACCTGTGGAGGTTTCCAATTCTTTGAAGAGAATCGTCCTTGGGGTACATATATGCATTTTCTGCGGCTGAAAATGTCATGTGACAGTTGTATCAATGTTTTAATAAAAATATTGTACAATAAATAAAAATATTTTTTATCAATTATACAGCCCCCACCACGTGGAGTTACCTCCCTGCTACGCATGCGCAGCCAACCAGGTAAGCACCTAGGCCCATATCACCATTCCTTCGACCAAAACGTGCACGATCACGTAAATGTGTATCGAGCTGATAGTGCCTGATAAAAGTGCTAGGCCTGCTCCAAATAGCGGCAGAGCATATCTCTTCAATGGGCAGTGCCGATGCAAAGCCTTTGACGTGGCCACTGCCCTGACCGAGTGAGCCTTCAACCCCTCAGGGGGAGGCTTGCCCTTAGCCTGATATGCAGCACAAATGACCGATACAAGCCAGCGTGATAGGGTCTGTTTGCTAGCCAGCATGCCAGCCTTCCCGCCACCGTAACAGCAGAACAGATGGGTACCCGTATGGATCCCTTGTGTTCGTTTGATATCCAACGGGTGAGTGCTCGCTGCAGAGGTCCCCGATGTGGAAGGCTGGGTAAGAGTAGGAAGTTCGATAGGAGCTGTCACATGGAAAGCGTGATAGATCTTTGGACGGTAAGTATCCGGGAGGCGAATACTGACACGATCTGGATGGAACACAGTCAGCGCTGGGTCTGCGGACATAGCATGTAAGTCACCGACCCTTCACCCAGATGTTACCGCCACCAGAAATACGGCCTTCCATGTTAACAGCTGAATGGAAATAGCCGATAGACGTGAGAACGTAGGACCGGACAGCCAATCTAGCACGATTGACAAATCCCAAGGTGGGCTGGTTCACCTGACAGCAGGTCGAACCCGATCCACGCCAGCTAAAAAGCGCTGCATAAGAGGGTGCTGCCCCAGAAGACCACCATCGACAGGGGTGTGGAAAGTGGAAATAGCTGTGGAGTAGCCACGAATGGTCGAAGCCGCCAAGCCTTCTTCCAAACGAGCTTGCAAAAACTCCAATACTCGGACTAAATGTGCAGAAATGGGATCTGCAATCCCCCTATCTGAACACCAGCGCGCATAGCGGGACCACCTATCCTCATATCCTATTGAACTTTTGTCGAAACCAGAATTGTGTCTGCAACTGCTGCAGGAATTCTGTGTGCTTCGAGGCTAGACCTGACAAAGGCCAAGCCACGCACTGACTCCTTGGATTTGGGTGTGGCGTGCCGTTCTGAGTGAGAATGTCCGGTCGCAAAGGTAATAGAACAGGAGGCTGAGCCAGAAACCTGAGAATTACCGAAACCAGCTGTGTGACGGCCATAGCAGTGCCAGTAGCACAAGTAGCCGAGCTGGCTGGGTGGACAGCTGGGAGAGGACCCGGGGAATGAGTGGTAGAGGCGGAAACGCCCACAACACCTTGCCCGTCCAATCCAGCAGGAAGGCGTCGGAAGCCAACGCCCTCTGGTACTCCGGTACTCGAAAGCAGAACACGGGTATCTGATTTGTCCCGCCGGACGCAAACAGATCCACCTGGAACGATCCGTACAACTGGGAGATAACTCCGAATATCTGCCGGTCGAGCATCCACTCGTGCGGGGCCAGGATCCGGCGAGAGAGAGCGTCTGCTCGCATGTTCTACAGCCCCGGGAGATAAACAGGAAGCACCAGAGGAGAAATTCCCACGTCTCCCGAAGGAGCGCTAGGGACACCGTGCCGCTTTGCTTCAGGATGTATGTCATGGCTGTACGGTTGTCCAACTGAAGATGAACCACCTGGCCCTGAACATGCTCCCGGAAATGCTCGAAACCAACCGGACAGCTCTCAGTTCTAATACGTTGATGTGAAGGCGGGCTCCGGCTTTGGACCAGAGTCCAGACACCGACAGACTGCCCAGAACACCCCCCAGCCCATGAGGGATGCATCGGTTTGAACAGTAAGAGCTGGAATCGGGATTTCCAAAGGGATCTCCTTGGAGAGATTCCCGACATTGGTACACCACTGAAGGTGAGGAGACAACCGCCCGGGACCCTGAGACACTGCTCCAGATCCTCCGAGTGAGCCCACAGACTCGCCAAAGCTTGCTGTATAGGGCGCATCCTCAACCGCGCCCGCCACACTACAGAGAAAGTTGCCGCCATATGACCCAGTAGACGGAGCCAAGTTCTCACTGGTGCCTGGGGCTGGGAGAGGAACAAAGACACCATCTCCCGTACTCTGGTGACGCGGTCGGGTGACAAAGAGACAAGACCCTTGTGACCCAAGAAAAACCAAATCCTGGATGGGTACCAGATTGGATTTCTTGAGGTTGATGATCCACCCCAGACGAACTAGAATGTCTATCACCATGTGGGTAGAATCTAGGCTCGCTGGCTGAGTTAGAGTGCTGAGCAACCAGTCGTCTAGGTAAGGGTAACAAGCCTTCCTTACGACCTTGCGAGGGCAGCCGGCACTAACATGAGCTTTGTGAACACCCTGGGGGTAGTGGATATGCCGAAGGGGAGCACCGTGAATTGGTAATACATCCCGTCGTAAGAGAACCGGAGGTACTGCTTGAACGATGGATGAATTGGCACATGTAGATACGCATCCTTTAGGTCGATCGACGTAAGCCAATCGCCGACTGAACAGAGGAGATCACCGAGCGAAGTGTCTCCATCTTGAAGGATGGAACCTCTAGCATGCGATTCAACCCTTTGAGGTTGAGAATGGGACGGAACAAGCCGTCCTTCTTCAGAATGAGGAAGTACGTAGAATAAAACCCTGCCTGTTCCCCGCCCGGTGGTATGCGCTCTATTGCGGACTTGTCCAGCAAAGTCTGAACTTCGTCTCACAGTATATCCGCCTTGACTGGACATGACAGCACCGGAGTGCGACGTATGCCTTGAACTCTGGCGGGCCTCGCTTCCACAGTGGTAGATGGCCGACACTGACGGTGGATAGCACCCAAGTGTTGCTGGTAGCCTTCTCCCACTCCGGCAGGAATAGAGAGAGGCAGCCCCCCACTGGGAGGTGTGGTAAGCTTGAGTGGTCCCCTGCAGATGAACTGACTGGGATGGACCCACGGCGACAGCCTGCTGGTTTAACGGGAGGTCGGGGCAGACCCCCCGCGACCACGAAAAGGCTGCTGGGAGCCAGACGAAGAGGACTGCTCCTTGCCCTTACCTTTGGCGGGACGGCTCCTCCTCCTACCTCTGCCAAGCGGCCGAAGCCAGCCGGCAGACTCGGGCGTAGGCTGTGCCCCGGAGGAAGAACCCGCTACGGGAGCGAGAAGCCCGCGGTTGCTCCAACAGAGCCTTAGAGTCCTGCTGCAGCAGCCTCCCGAATGACCTGCTGTGCCCCCGGAATCGTCGCTCCCAGCCGAAACGGAACGGCCAGCAAGGTCTGCTGTGTCGCTGCCGAATAACGGGATGTAGACAGCCACAGCTTGCGCATCCCCATGACTGCGCACATCACCGTAGACGCGGCAGACCGCAACGAGTCTTGCGTCAGGTGGACCTGCACTTTGGATAATTGGCGAAGCAGAAAAACATTCGGGGAAACGTCCCCAGTGCTCCCTTCCGCCTCCAGAGCAGACCTTTGGATAGGGGAAAGGTAAGCCTCGTGGACCAGCAGCCGCACCTGTTGCATGGCATTCCGGTAGACTTCCTCGTAAGTCTGGTATGCCTGCTGCAGCAGCTGTAGGTCGCCATACACAAACAATGGTGATTAGGAGATTCACCACAAACATATATTATCTGTGTGTACATGGTGAATGTACTCGGAATGAAAGGCCTAGATACATTCCTAAATCAACACATTATCAATATTATCCCTCCCCCTTCGGGGTAGCCAAGGCACCTGGACCCGAAGCCAAAGGCAAAGGATCAACAGTCGCCTCCAGGCTAAGGGATCGAGCCGGGCTCGGCGATCCCATCCCCTGTTCAGAGTGGGCGAGGAACTCCTGGCGGAGACCTCCTACGGACTCATGAACAAGGGACTTCACGGAGTCCATGTGCTGCTGAAACAATTGAGTGATTATTGACATATCAAAACCACTAGATTGGGATTGAGATTGGGAATGCGATTTATGCGAAGACTTAGGTTTAGCTGGTTTAGCCTTTTTGGCTTTGGACGGGGAGACCTTCTGGGTCAGTTCCCCTCCCGCCTCTCGCAATTCCTTATAAAAAAGGACATCAGCGGCCCGTCTCTTCTGGGCCCGGGGGGAAAAGGTCAGACACAGTTCGCAGATTTCAGAGTTATGCCCTGCTTTCTCTAACAGCACAAGCATTTGTCATGCCTATCAGCTCTCGGGATATTCTGCCCGCAGACAGTACACCCAGTAAACGTCTAAAAGCAAACACGCAAGCATGTAGCTAACGGCTGAACACAGCAGCATAAATATACACGTACAAAACATTGAAAATTACGTGAATGCGACCACGCGACATGAAATACTTGGTAAATACTGCAATATTTCAACCACGTGGCACGCTAAACTTCCTTTGGGTCATTGGCTCAACTGGGTACCCTCATTTTCCTTTCAGTAACCAAATAAATTGTACTCACCTCACTCAAACTCAATTGGGCATTTTGCCATTTGCCATTAATTTTAAAAATATAATAAACTTCATCCGACATGATCCCAGCGAGTGTGATTAAAGCATCCTATAAAATCACCCATGCAACATGGTTATCGCCAGTCGTAAATATACACTGACAGGTTTCTCAATCACAGATTAAGCAGTTTTGACATTTGCTCTAAGGTGAGTGAGTTTAGTTTTATGCCGCACTCAGCAACATTCCAGCTATATGGCAGCGGTCTGTAAATAATTAAGTCTGGATCAGGACAATCCAGTGATCAACAGCATGAGCATCGATCTGCGCAAATGGGAACCGATGTCATGTGTCAACCAAGCCAGCAAGCCTGACCACCCGATCCCGTTAGTCGCCTCTTACGACAAGCATGTTTGCTCTAAGGAGATTAAGAAGGATGAACTTCTATTCAGCAAGACATAAAGTTAATGCCTTAATTTTGTCTAACAATATATTTACTCGATTGATCTTATATCAGACAAATATAGAAAACCATCCTCTAGTATAACACCAGCCCTCAATATCAACTGACAACAGAAATATAATCACAAACAGATGTTGAGAGAACAGTACTCCATTCATGGCATGACAGTTTTAATGCAAGACAAAAGCTAAAGTGGTGCAGGTCTAAGCTGTTTACCACTTTGGAAAAAGCTGTAAAACGGAGATTTGAACTGAACCTGCAAATCACAGATTTCTGGCATGTCTAAGTTATGCAAATCCACAAAGTAAAGACAAAACAGACACTCAAGAAAACAGACATACAGACAAACCCCCTACAAACACTGGTCAGACCATTTGATTACACCCATTATGTACACAGGAACCATGGCAACTACTCCATTAGAAGTTACTGTAACTTGAAATATGTTGGTCAGTTACAGCTCTCCCCAATCACATAAGACAACTGAAACCAACTGTTTTGATGATTCAGTTGAACCTGTCACATAAAATAAGCACACAATATGATGAATACGAAGTAGCTGTGGCCTACATGTGTTGTTCTATATGCTCCAATTTTCGGATGTCAATAACCAATAATGACTCAGCTAACAATGAAGAGAAACAACAGTCACATCAGCTTCAAGTGCCTTCACAAGCAGCGATTCCATATAACACCACCTGTTGCAGCCAGCCAAGTGTGTCCAGTCTTCATTATAACAGTAATCATATTTTACCAAAAGTTCATTATCACTGTGTTGCTCCGGACACCATCTATCCTGGCACATGTCAGATGCAGCAATGAATGACAATTTTAGTCGGTGTTAGAATGAGTGAATCACTGAATGATGTCATGCTACCTTGACATGCTGCAGTAGATGAGTGATCATACAGGGTGTTATGGACTAAATCAAAACTAGTTTGAATGCCTCTTCTAGGTTAGAAAACTGAAATCTGTGTTTGTCATTAGGGGTGATTAAATATCTGATAATTTGGTCATCTAGTTCCTATGTCCTGACACAGGTTACAATATTAATCACAGGGTCTGTCTGGTCTTTCTCTCTGAGAAATGATTATATATGGGCCAACATGTAAAGGTTTTGATGAGGTGTCACAAGTCTGTAGACAAGATAATTTTGGGCCGTACTCAGGAGTCTACGTTTCAGGCTTAGTGAAAACAAGCATTCAATTAACAAGACCAGCTGTGAAGATGAATCTAAATTGCAAAACCATCATGTGGATGCTGATCGTTGTTTGCAGGGAAATATTGAGCAGCTTTTTCTGCTTAGGATTCATTTACTGCAATTACTGGATGGTTTTCTTGTGACGGAAAGTTCTAGTTATATATACAAGTTATCTATTAGAGTTAAGACAACGAAGATAAACAATAATTTAAGAAGTTTTTCTGGTCATTTTACGCAATAGTTGGTTAAAATAATATGACATCAGAGCTCCAGATAAGATTAGCTCATGTGGGTACCGTACCCACTGTATTGTTTTGGAGTGGGTATTATGAATGTTGAGTGGGTATTTCATTTTCCGTTACCCACTGCTTTCAAATATATAAATATAAATATAATGGAAATGATTTCATAAAAAATCACTCATCCTATACTGGCAGTCCAACACTAGACATATACTAACAGTACATTGAACATGTTGAATGGTGAATTGCTGTATTACAACAAACAGCATGCCCTGATCACGACCCTTGAACGTAGGCTGCCTGTGGTATGAGGTCATGTGTCTACAGGTGACAGTATCGGATTATATGCAATTTGCATTATTCACAAGATGTGTGGATGATATACATTAAAGTTATATTTAGTTGGTGTTTTTCAAATGAAACACTGTTTACCAGGACACTGTTAATTGGGCTTTACATCCTGGTTTTCTTTTTTTTAAATGATGAAAACAACTAGTTCCAATATTTAGAAACAAATTGGTTGCGGACTCATTTCTGGAAACATAAAATTATTTGTACAAATATTTCGAAAAACATTACAAGAAAGTTTTCCAATAAACGCCTTAAACAAATGCTTTGAGAAAACATTACCATAATATTTCTGAACCACACCAATTAGGATGAATAAAATCTTTATAAAAATCTGCTGGATATTTCATGAAATGAATTAGGCTAGTTTTTATAACATGTCTGTGTCAGCATGGGGTAATCCCAATGGCTTTGGCAGCATGATGAACAAAATGTTAACTTAGGACATGCAAAAAAGACATAGAAAATATATTGGTGCATTTATCTCAAACCCCTTCCATATTACATGAAAATTGGAAATATATTAAATATTAGGAGCCTGCATGGTTAGGATGCTTGCATGACCATTTTTGGATTGAGCCTTCCTATGATGTGTGCTTTCATCAACTGGGGATCCAATCAACAGCTGTGCAATGTTGCAGTTTTAATTTCCGTCTCGTGCTAATCATCTAGCCGTCTAAACCATGCTACAACCACAACCAACCACAAATACAACATCGGACTCATGTATCGTAATTAGCGTGCATATACGGAATATTTAAAGTATTATCGTATGAAGGCGTGCTAGGAGGATTTAGTTTCCAGTTTAGGGATGTGTTTCTGACATTGTCAACAACTGGCCTTTAATAACGAAAAGCATCACACACCTAGAGCGATGTAAAGTCGCCGGACGCCCGTCTTCACTTCAATCTTCTCCAAAAGGTCTGTGAAGCCATTCTTCTCGTGTAGAACCTTGTCTAGTCTGGCTTTCCACGTCTCAACGTTCTGCTTTACAGCCGCCATTTCGGTTTCAGTGAATTCCGCACTTCCGCTAAACTGTCAGAGTGTCGGGCAGGTGGCGCTGTTATCAAAGAATGACGGCGACAAGTGCGCGCGCGTTTTAAATTGACATTTCCGCGGTGTTTTTCTAACAAAGACGGGAGTTACCACTAAATATTGCTTGACTTGCGTACCACGCACCAGAGACTACAACAGCAGCTGTCGGTCGCCATACACAAACAATGGTGATCAGGAGATTCACCACAAAGATATATTATCTGTGTGTACATGGTGAATGTACTCGGAATGAAAGGCCTAGATACATTCCTAAATCAACACATTATCAATATTATCTCTTACGTTTAAGATTGTATAGTTTATTTGCTTTGTCACAGTTTGTTTGATATGTATTTTATTTAACACATACATTAGTGATTGATAAAAGATATAGATATTCAGTTTATATATAGTCTTTGCGTGGACTTTTAATCCACCAAGATCTGTTTTACACAATGTCAATGTGTAAATCGGTCAGTGTGTAAAATGACTAAAATTGCCACAAAGGCAGTCAATTTGTAAAAAGCCTTAGTATTTATTCATTTTACAAACTGACTGAAAACATCTGCCCCATTATTTTTATATGATAGCAAATTCAAAACTTTTAAAAATATAGATGTTCTCACCCATGCAGTGACTGAAGACGAGTAAAAAAACTAAATCAATATATATTATTTCATTATTCTGTAATCCCTTTAAACTTTGCATGATTAATCCATGGTGATGTATTCAGCCAGTTTTAACATAAAAACATTTTTACTTAATCTGTCAATAAATCGGCAGATGTTTCAGTTAGTTTGTATAAAATGACTTCGACATTTGTGCATTTTGTAAATTCTTCATTTACACATTGATTCTAACAACATACATTAGCCTATTACTGATATCTTTAGCATGGAAGTAAATAAGTTAGATCTAACATGACTTTGCGCGTTTTCCCTCAATGGAGCAGGTATCACAGCGTTTAAAGGGAGGCTATACAGGCTTGATCTTTAGGTGCAATATGCAGTGTGAATAAATGATGGAATATTGCTACAAGTGGCGTAAAATCCAACTCATTCACTGAGGTAGTATTACATACAAAGATTAATTTGTCAGCTAAGTCCAGTTTTAGGTTGTTTATATGTATCCCTCTGCGTTTAATGGTGACCCTGACCTAACATGACCGTGTGGCATGACACGACACTAGAATACATGTAGACAGAGACTGTAGACTGGCATCAAGCAACACGGCTGGTTCCCCACGTACTGCCACCCCTGCCCCAACTGGTATAGTGACTATCACGAGTTTGGACATGATGGGCATTTGAAAACAAAAGCCCCGCAATTTTAAAGTGGGTTAATTGTTTGGTGTGAGTATAAAAAAATATTTAGTATCAATATGTAAATATGTAAAGTCGAATTAGTTGTAGCAATATTTTCATGTCGTGACATCAATATGGAATCAATAGTAAAACGACGCCAACTGCCAACTGCCTACATGTGTGGATGGAAGAACGATGAAAGACACAGTATCAACACCTTTCGCTAAAGTTAATAACCAAAACTCGTGTATTAGACAAGCACAAGCCATCACACAATTTCGGTTTCATGTTCAGTTTAGTTGCTCGAAACTGCAGGTAACATCTCCTGGGTGTATTTTTGTGGATTGTTTCTATTTATTTTAATTTATTTAAATTTATTTATTAAGATATATTTTTTGACATGTCATCCGGTGAGTCACTTACCGGTATGGTAATGTATATGAATACATGTTTACTGTCATGACTATATTGTATCAAGAGATGCATTAGATACATGTTCTTGTTGACCCCATGGCTAACCTAAGCCTGATATTGTGATTGTGCATGACCGAGAATACTGTACAAAACACGTTTACGTGTGTGTTAATATATAGAGCCAGTCAAGCTTTAATCAAACACCTGTACACCAGCTGACATCTGCCGTAGCTCATTCATAAACCAGCGCACGAAATGCTCCTGTAGAAATGTATGTCATCGATTCATACTTTCCATATATCATTTTATCATCTTCAGTATATCGGGGTAAAGCTGCCCCACACTTGCTGTGCATCAGTCTGTTAACAGCTGCACTGCAGTTTGTGTATGGTGAAAAGTGCTATACAGACAGGCTGTATGCTCATGTATTGTTTTAACATATTTGCTGGATCAGTAAATGTAATGTCAAGTAGGGGTCTGAAGCCTGTGCAAAGACTTCATGTGTCTGTGTTTGCTCAACTTGAGATATTCCAGCTATATGAGGTAAATAATCCAGTCTGGACCACACAAACCGGTGATCACTGACTTGTGAGGAACGTCCGACCCGTCTGGGTAAAATGTTCACGTGACCAAGTCAGTGAGCCTGATCACCCGATCCACTAAGTCGCATAGGCCTATCTTCGATCAGTGTATGATGGTGAGGGCTGTTCCACCCAGAATCCCCACAGCATAAGAGGCCCATGCACTCAGTGTGGTTGTATATATTTATGCATGCAAGTGTTTCATTAATGCATGATAAACTCACGGAGAAAAGGAAGCAGAAACTTTAGATTTGAATTTGACCCAAACATTATAAAACGTTGCAGTAGGTTGAAAACCGTCTCCGGGAACAAGTATCACAGAAGTATTTCCAGTAAGCAGAACACATTATAATACATTATTCACCTGATAGCACAGCTGTGTCAATAGTCTGTCTCACAGTCCCTGAACCATATTATTTTCCCCAATGCTTAGCCCTCCCTAAAGCTCTAAATGAAGCAAGTCTAGATTTCCTCAGGTTGAATATCTGGTCTCACTTGGGCTCCTTTTCAATTTAAATGGGTTTATTTGCTACTATCACAATTATATGTATTCAGGGACTAAACGTTAGTCTACTGTGTCAAGTACACTCGTCGTCATCGCTTGGCATTTATTGACAGAAGCTCACGTACAATGCCTTCTATACACGCCATTCAGACAATGCAGATTGATGTTTGTTTGTTAAAGCACAACACTGAGATAGTTATATTTCTAAAAAACTAACAAATGGTTTGGTTTGGTTGTTTGACGCCGTCATCAGCAATATTCCATCTGTATGGCGGCGGTCTGTAATCGAGTCTGGACCAGACAATCCTGTTATAAACAGCATGAACACTGATCTACGCAAATGGGTAACACGACACACTTGATATGGATGTGCAGATTCTTTATTATTTACACAAACGTCGTGTGTAAATAATAAAGAAGTTGCACATCCATATCAAGTGTGTTGTATTACCCTACCAACTTCTAAATGCCTATCAAACATCTGATACGCAAATGGGATCTGATGACATATGTCAACTAAGTCAGCGAGCCTGACCGCCCGATCCCGTTAATCGCCTCTTACTACATGCATGGGTTACTGAAGACCAATTCTAACCCGGATCTTCACGTGTTAAACAATGCAGATTGAACTGTTGCTCGCAGTGATCTGCTTAGCCTGAAGCGCACCCTATATCACAACTCTGCGGCCAAAGGATCGGTGTGCTGTCGATATAATTCTTTGGTGACTGTATACACCCCAACCTGCCCATGAAGCGCTGGACGGTTTACTGTCACATTACATATGATCCCACCGGGTACCCATTCACAGATGGGCGAACAGAGACACATTTCGACCACAGCCTAAGAAACGCCATTTGTTTGGGGCAGGAACACAGAAACCACCGGGTGGCGAACAGGGTTATCTAAAATGCCCATCAAAGAAGTATATCAGGGAGAATAGAACACGTGCTGTAGATTATCCCTGCCTATATCCAGCCACTCTTCGTCACCAGTGTTGTTCAGCCTTGCCTTATTTGTGTAATCAATCAATCGTCCATTCAGTAGTATGGCCACATGGCATAGAGTACAGTTATTTGAGAGTATATATATAATCACGTGATAGATCTTAAACGATAAACATGTTTCAGGAATATTGCAACGGATTTAAGGGTATTTACAATTATTTAGTTTAACAGGTTTGTCATTGTACGTACATATTCTTGATTTGATATGGACATGGCAACTTCATTCGTAAATTGGAATAGTTTGGACAAGCGAACAAGACATGAAATTCATCCTCGATGCTGTGAGTGTGATCATTACAATTTGTACAAATAATATTAACATTGTCAACATTTTTACTCCTCCTTGCAATATTTCCTTTAAAATCGTAAGGACATATTACAAATTTGCATAGTATTCGTCGGAGGTTTTTATCTTCAACATGATTTATATAGAATTCTGGCTGTAGAGGGGATATATCCAAAGTCTTGAAATGAGCTAGATATGTTGTGTTTGAAATTTCATCATGCCATGTTTGACAGTTAACTGTTGCTTCAGTTGATGAATATAATTATTTCATTTCCGACGTCCTGGCAAAACCATACATGTGAGAATCCACAAGAAAATAGCAGACTCCTTATTTCCTATGTTGCCTTATGTGGCCCTTCGTGCTGTAATGCAAGGTCCACACACCGCTACGACAGGCCAGTTGTTTCGGAAACCAGAAAGCTATGGTTGTAGGTTTTATCAATGTGATGAACCTTTAAGACAGATTTTTCACCTACATCATTCTGACGCGCTGAGTGCACATCAAGAGTTGCCTCATTTTGATCCGCTGCAAGGTGGCATTGAGGGACACTGCTTATTCCGGAAACTCTTCTGGCGCGAGGAACATCCACAAATGCCACAATAAAACCCGTGTGTTAATCTGAACACGTGTTAACCCGGACGATATCACTCGGATTAACGGAGTATGACCAGCTTGTAGATACAGAGTTATACCACACGGCACTGACTGGTGTCTATATAGATGACCAGCTTGTAGATACAGAGTTATACCACACGGCACTGACTGGTGGTATATAGATGACTCACCATCAGTGTTGCATCAATTACTCTAGGGACTCGGGCAGACGTGACCACATGTATTGAACATTGCTGATGCTTGTCAACCTCTGTGTGTAGCTGTATCCCGGATCCATGACCAGCTTGTAGATACAGAGTTATACCACACGGCACTGACTGGAGTCCAGCTTGTAGATACAGAGTTATACCACACGGCACTGAATGGTGTCTATATAGATGACCAGCTTGTAGATACAGAGTTTACTTACTCGGGCAGATAGTGACCACATGTATTGAACATGGTGTCTGATGCTTGTCAACAGAGTTATACCACACGGCACTGACTGGTGTCTATAGATGATACAGAGTTATGCTTGTAGATACAGAGTTATACCACACGGCACTGACTGGTGTCTATATAGATGACCAGCTTGTAGATACAGAGTTATACCACACGGCACTGACTGGTGTCCATATAGATGACCAGCTTGTAGATACAGAGTTATACCACACGGCACTGACTGGTGTCCATATATATGACCAGCTTGTACATACAGAGTTATACCACACGGCACTGACTGGTGTCCATATAGATGACCAGCTTGTACATACAGAGTTATACCACACGGCACTGACTGGTGTCCATATAGATGACCAGCTTGTAGATACAGAGTTATACCACACGGCACTGACTGGTGTCTATATAGATGACCAGCTTGTACATACAGAGTTATACCACACGGCACTGACTATATGATGACTGGCTTGTCATACAGATACCACACGGCACTGACTGGTGTCTATATAGATGACCAGCGGATACAGCACTGACTGGTGTCCATATAGATGACCAGCTTGTACATACAGAGTTATACCACACGGCACTGACTGGTGTCTATATAGATGACCAGCTTGTAGATACAGAGTTATACCACACGGCACTGACTGGTGTCTATATAGATGTAGATACAGAGTTATACCAGCTTGACTGGTGTCTATATAGATGAGCTTATACCACACAGGCACACGGCACTGACTGGTGTCTATATAGATGACCAGCTTGTAGATACAGAGTTATACCACACGGCACTGACTGGTGTCCTATATAGATGACCAGCTTGTACATACAGAGTTATACCACACGGCACTGACTGGTGTCCATATAGATGACCAGCTTGTACATACAGAGTTATACCACACGGCACTGACTGGAGTCCAGCTTGTAGATACAGAGTTATACCACACGGCACTGACTGGTGTCTATATAGATGACCAGCTTGTAGATACAGAGTTATACCACACGGCACTGACTGGTGTCCATATAGATGACCAGCTTGTACATACAGAGTTATACCACACGGCACTGACTGGTGTCTATATAGATGACCAGCTTGTAGATACAGAGTTATACCACACGGCACTGACTGGTGTCCATATAGATGACCAGCTTGTACATACAGAGTTATACCACACGGCACTGACTGGTGTCCATATAGATGACCAGCTTGTACATACAGAGTTATACCACACGGCACTGACTGTATTGGAACAAGCCCCCGATCAAGTGGAACACAGTACCTCCACGTCAAATTCCACGTCTGAATCAGTAAATGAGGAGGAGGGTCAGGGATGTTTACACCGGGTACTGACATTGTGTTGGGTTATTGATACTTGGGTGATTTCTTGAGGATTGTATGCCAAAATCTTGAAAGTGACCGCAATTGTTAACTTCATACGACTACTATTATCAGCACGACGAAAAGAGTCAATTTTTTGCCATGTTTGCCATTCCATGTATGGATATGCGACGGTTTCTTTATGCGTTTAGATTAGCCTTTCAGTTATTCCGTGAGGGTCAATTTGGTGCAGATAGTAACTTGAGGTCTACGTTCCTTTGCGATGGTTAATGGTAGCATGCTGATACTATGAAAAATATGATGTGTTGTGATACTTTTTCCCATGTGTATAGATTCAGATTCCTGATCAGCTTGGACCTGCTACTATAAGTAGTAAAAACTGTATTATAGTAAGTTTGAAACAAACAGTCCGAAAGGAAACCGATTTGGCCATGAATACTCAGTTTCAGATTGAACACTACCTGAGGCAGCTACCACAAGGTGGAATTGTTCCAGTACGAAGCAAACCTATCTCGGATCGATACGCGCGCGGACATAACTCTACGTTAGGAAGACGGTTTTGTTAGATGTACACCTGGGGACGTGAGCTGATCTTTTTCTATTAATCAAACGTGTAGCTGCCTGTGGGTAATATGTGTTTGCAGACACTCAGGGCATGTAATGACGTTGTACTCTGGTTGCGTTGCTGCAACTCGTCCCGTCTGCATACCACGGAATCAGTGTCCGGCCGTGTGTGTCACTGGGCAACAGGCGCCCAAGTACAGCAATTATGTCTGCAGAGAGGACCCTGAAGGACAACAATCACCGCCGCTGTTGGTTAATCGTGGACAACAAATACCTAAGCATGCTCATGTTGTTATTCACCCTCCAAAATAGCAACCCTAGATAACAACTGGCGATGTGCTCACCTCCCTCGCAAGCGCTCTCATGTAACCCGCGTGGGTTAACTAAGTACTTATACACGGTGCTTCGTGCACGAGTTTTAAAAATATTGTTGTCGCGATCTCCAAGCAATGACAGTGATTGAGTTCAGCCTTGATGTTGGTGAATAACGAACCACAGTGCCATCTGTCACAGACAGCCAAAGGTCGTGGAGAAACCAATCCATGATCGAAGTGTAATAAACATACATCATTGTAATTTTATCCTCATTCCATCAGTTGCAATTTTATTGATCAATATATAAATGTTTTATCCAGGTATATATAACATTGGGATATATCAATAAGCGTCGATAAATTATGAACCTGGATGTTCATTAAAGTCGATTGTTTCTTTAGGTAGCTTCATTGTCAGCCCCCGTACCATGTGTAGCTAATGGATGAAGTCAGTGTGAACACACATTGACATATAGCTTGGCAGAACCATTCAGATATACACAGGACCGGAGTCCTAACAATACTGACAGCTGTGTGGACTGACCAATTCGGCGGCCAGTCATGTCTTTGGGTCATCTATGCAGAGTCCAATCTGTCCGCCTCCGTCCCTCATACAGGTAACGTTGACCATGTTTGACCAATACCCGCTTCATCCTCGATTATCAAATGTATTTGATCACCATTTTATATGGATAATTACCCTGGACCCTTTACAACCACAGCTTCGGGTTGAGCCCGATTCCAATGACACGTCGGCACAAAGTGCCACCCAGTTAAATTGTCCACATAGAAGAGATGAATTGTGCAATAAGTTTGTGATACCAGCAATGGGATTGTGCCACGACTGGTTCTATGATTTTAACCAGCACAGTCCTTACATCGACCGACAAGGTCAAACCTACTGATAGTTTGACACAGATGCCGGTGTAACTACCTGTGTGAACACTGTGCTCCTCAGTACCCTGTGCTAGATCTACAAGCGCCTCCCGTGCAAACGCATATCGCGAGGTCTGTATCAGGATATGAACTTCAACCTCAGCTAAATCTTGCATTACGTAATCTCATGTCTAACTGTACCCGAAGTCAGGGTTGCTGATTGCTGGATGGTGGTGTCGTGTTTGTTGTGGTCCATTATGTCGTCAAAGTCTGATTTCATAGACCTGAGGACGAATATAGAATACATCCCTATTGTAATGGGGAGTTGAAACTTACCTCCAGTTAGTTTCCGTGTTCCCATTCCGTGTGTACATAAAGAGTGACATATTGAGTTAATTGCTGTACTATCTATTGTCAAGAAGAATACAGCGTCTCATACAGCTACTGATGCTGGCAACAGACGGCAGCAGACGTTTCATCAGACGTTTTCACTGGGCATGTTGTAGATGGTAGCCACCTGTGGGACTCGCTTATATTTGACTAAAATCTGGTATTAACACTATTTGATATTGATTCATTAACAACTGCTTATGATATACGCGGAAACGAACAGTTCAGCTGGCATTACGTATAGTTAAGGAAATATTTTCTCACTTGTATTGTGACATATGGCTGTATGCACAGAAAACAGTCCTCGCTTTTTGTGTTTCGAGTGTTTGTTTGTGAAAGAAAACAGTCCTCGCAATATTTTGTGTTTCTCAGTGAGTGTTTGTTTGTGAACGTAGGCTACCCAC
Source organism: Haliotis rubra (assembly GCF_003918875.1). NCBI lineage: Eukaryota > Metazoa > Mollusca > Gastropoda > Lepetellida > Haliotidae > Haliotis > Haliotis rubra. Next base: position 2,080,949 of record NW_025767235.1, read on the forward strand.
CGAGAGAGAGAGAGAGAGAGAGAGAGAAATTGTTTATTGTATTTTCACCCAACACATATATATAAACAATATATATATATATATAAACAATGCTGCCTTAGTAAAATGCATTGGCCACCATAGAAAGGTTATGAGAGAATTTTAAAACATAGAAGGCCATATTAAAATATCATATAAAACATTTTTACACTTTTACCCCATAAGTAATATTTTTGTTTCAATCATTCAAATACTTTCATCCGGTTAATATAAAGATATAACTTATTTTTTAGCCTAATCAAACGTTCCATCGTAAAAGCATCTTGCGTAAGTGTATTCTTTTTTTCTTTCTTTTTCTTGGCAGTATATGATTTTCCGGCGTGAAGAGTTAATGCTTTAAGGACAGCCTTGAAAGAAGGAATCATCTTATAACCTATGTAGAAAGACAGAAAACAGACAGAGAAAGGGGCCAAAGTAAAATTTACGTATTTGTTAAATTCATTTTAGGAAAATATTAAACCAGGCTTAGTGACACGGTAATTACGGGAAACCAAATAATGTATTCGCGGGAAAACAAATACTACATTTGACAAAGAGTTTCTGCCCCTAGGTATAATGACACCCACTGTTCAACACTCGGAAGTCAGGATCTAGTGGGATGCGTGGGATGAGGCGACATGTATATCTTAACCCTGGTCAGTGGAAGATCTTATCTCACGTTATTTACATGATAGGTTATGGGGTTCGTGTATGTCCGTGTGCCTTTGTAGACTATAAGGTTCAAGGTAAATACTGACAGATGACTGACATCTAGTCTCTGAAATGAAAATATATTACAGAAAAAAAACTCGTACATTATATTCATAGAGTATAGTCAAAAAGGATACTTTCTCCATTTTCAGCACGAAACTTCGGTAATCTATACTTGCCACGTATTCTGGACTTGCATGGAAGTGGGTGAGTTTAGTTTTACGCCGCACTCAGCAATATTCCAGCTATATGGCGGCGGTCTGTAAATAATCGAGTCTGGACTAGACAAGTTAGTGATCAACAGCATGAGCATCGATCTGCGCTATTGGGAACCGATGACGTGTCAACCAAGTCAGCGAGCCTGACCACCCGATCCCGTTAGTCGCCTTTTACGACAAGCATGGGTTCCTGAAGATCAATATTCTAACCCGGACCTTCACTTGCATGGGCTGTCTTGGGTATATTTGTTTCTGGGTCTTCACGTGATTTTCCAGTAACTAATTAGAATGTTTATTATACGTATATTCCATCAATCTATGCAGCGACTCAACTGTTTCTAAGTTTAGTAATGATCAGTGATGGGGTAGCTTAGTTGTTAAACCGTTCGCTCGTCACGCCAAAGACCCGGGTTCGATTCCCCATATGGGTACACAAGTGGGGTGTCCCCCGCCGTGATATTGCTGTAATATTGCTAAAACCGGCGTACAACCAAACTCACTCGCTCACACTTTAACATATTTGTTAGTGGCCAGATGCCATAGTTATGCTATACAATAAATGACTATACATGTATATTATCAGGCGTTCATCCTGTGGCCGTGGGATGGCGTGTTCCAGTGTTCGGTCCCAGCCGTCTACAGTATCGCGGTAGTTATTGCTCTGGTTCAATTTATACCTAGAGGAACGCCTATGTCCACTATGTATTGTTCCAGCTGTAGAAACAGAATTACATTTTGTGCTACAGTGCCCATTTTATAACGAATTAAGACAATCACCATTACCAAGATATCATTGACAGTTTCCATCAGAACATAAGGCATATTTACTTTTAACAGCAGATAATGTATGTGTCATTGAATGTCTAGGGAAGTATGTATGTAAATCGTTTCTGTCACCAACTCAACCATGATTTTTATACCACCTGCCGACTGTCCGGCACTCCATCAATATGTGCATCTATTGTTCAATACACTGTATAATGGGCATGTGGCCCCTCTACTGCAATAAAGTCATTCATTCATTCATACCTAGGTAATATCTCCCCCGCGCAATGGAGAAACAATGTCACTCGTGTCTGGGTTTTATTACACTCGTGCCTGTCCTGTACATGCCGGTCTGTTTCGTGTATTAAAGCAGGAAGCGTGGTTCCCCGGGTCGGTGTAGGGATTCCTGTATGTTACACAAAGTGCGACCCATTCCCTCCTGTATCGAGAAGCGGAAGGACCTGGTGACCATTCCCAGTATTACATGATATATACCATCTGCATCATACACGTGCCAGGGTTCATGTATAAACGTGGTTAGGGGGTAGTTCTCAAGTGTAGAGGTCTTAATGGGTAAACTGGCGTTGTAAGCGAGCATTGGCTACATTGACTGTTTCCACATCCAAGATAAAGCATAAAAGGCCAGCCTCCTTGGAGAGTTAATGTTGTATACTGTAGTACGATTCCGATTGTTTCGTATGGCTGCGTTTATGAAACACTATCGAACAATGATGGTACCAGATGTTCGCAGGTGATACGGGGTGTAACTGACAGAGAGGGACATGTTTTAAACCTAGCTTAACTCTTACCATGTAGGACCCCTCCCACTACTGAACGTCTGTATAGTCTTCCACATGTGTGAACTAATTCTTATGGTTCATTTCGTGTGGTAATAAAATAGACAACACATTTTACAAAATATAAGAAAATCTATGCTTAAAACAGCAATAATTTACATATACATGTATATAGTAACCTTTCATACACCAAAAATCTTAATTAAACACAACGATTACATTCTACACATAAGAAAACGTAATATTTCAAATGTGAAAACCTGCATGTCATATTGATATCATGTCACATGGGAGAACCTGCACATGACACCTAGCTACCATGTGACATGGGAGAACCTATATGACATCTAGTTAACCATGTCACGTGTGAGAACCTGCATGACATCTAGTTATCATGTCTTATGTGAGAACCTACATGACATCTAGTTATGATGTCACATGGGAGAACATGCATGACATCTAGTTATGTCTTATGGGAGAACCTGCATGACATCTAGTTATCATGTCTTATGTGAGAACCTACATGACATCTAGTTATGATGTCACATGGGAGAACATGCATGACATCTAGTTATCATGTCACATGGGAGAACATGCATGACATCTAGTTATCATGTCACATGGGAGAACATGCATGACATCTAGTTATCATGTCTTATGGGAGAACCTACATGACATCTAGTTATCATGTCTTATGTGAGAACATGCATGACATCTAGTTATCATGTCTTATGGGAGAACCTGCATGACATCTAGTTATCATGTCTTATGTGAGAACCTACATGACATCTAGTTATCATGTCTTACATGAGAACCATGACATCTATGACATCTGGGAGAACATGCATCATGTCATGTCTTATGGGAGAACATGACATCATGACATCTTATGGGAGATTGATGCATTATCATGTTATCATGTCTTATGGGAGAACCTACATGACATCTAGTTATCATGTCACATGGGAGAACCTGCATGACATCTAGTTATCATGTCTTATGAGAACCTGAGAACCTACATGACATCTAGTTCATAATGTCATCTAGTTATCATGTCACCTGTTGGAGATGTCACATGAGAACCTGCATGACATCTAGTTATCATGTCACGTGTGAGAACCTACATGACATCTAGTTATCATGTCACATGGGAGAACCTGCATGACATCTAGTTATCATGTCACGTGTGAGAACCTACATGACATCTAGTTATCATGTCACATGGGAGAACCTGTATGACATCTAGTTATCATGTCACATGGGAGAACCTGCATGACATCTAGTTATCATGTCACGTGTGAGAACCTACATGACATATAGTTGTCATGTCATGTGGGAGAACCTGCATGACATCTAGTTATCATGTCACGTGGAAGACCATGCATGACATCTAGTTATCATGTCTTATGTTAGAACCTGCTTGACATCTAATTGTCATGTCACGTGGGAGAACCTGCATGACATGTAGTTATCATGTCACGTGGGAGAATCTGTATGACATCTAGTTATCATGTCACATGTGAAAACCTGTATGACATAAAGTTATCATGTCACATGGGGTAACCTGCACGACATCTAGTTACCATGTTTCATGCGAGAACCTGCATGACATTTAGTTATCATGTCACATATGGGAGAACCTGTATGACATTTAGTTATCATGTCACATATGGGAGAACCTGTATGACATCTAGTTATCATGTGTCATGTGAGAACCTGCATGGCATCTAGTTTTCATGTCTCATAGGAGAAGACCGCCTCCGTGGGGTAGTGGTTAGAGCGTCCACCCGGAGAGCGGAAGGTCGCGGGTTCGATCCCCGACTGCGTCATACCAAAAGACGTTAAAATATGGTACTTGTTGGTCCCTGCCTGGCGCTCGGCATTAATGGGTACAACAAGGACTGGTCGGCTCGGAGTCAGTATAATGTGTCTGAGTGGGGTATTCATGCTTCACTGCGGCATGGTATCTCAGTGGGCTAGTAATATAAAGCCAGCTTAAGTCTGGGCTAGTACAAGCAGCCGCACATACACATACACACGCATGCACGTCGTCATATGAGCGAAATATTCTCAAGCATGACGTTAAACCCAATTTCACTTCACTTCACTTCTTATAGGAGAACATGCATGACATATAGTTATCATTTCACATCTCTTTTATTCAAGGGCTGAAACAGTTGACATGTACAAGTGTAGGTTGTCCTCGCCATGCTCTACTATCTGATACTATACATCGTTGAATATCCGTGGCCATGTTCTCCAGCTTGTCATTTGATCTTTGTGTAAGAGACAGTATCACCTACAGAGGTACATACGACCTACATTCCCCGCCTCCAGACGTTCAGTAGAGGGAGTGGGCCATTACATCAGGAGAGTCACGTTGGGTCTAAAATAGGTGTTTCTCTGTCGGTAAATACTTGTTCTTGGTTAAAGACATCCTCGTGTAAATGTTAACATTTCCGGATAAGGTCAGGAGGAGCCTGTCTGGGCTAACGACTACACACACCGTCCCTACATGCTTAATAGCATCTCTGGACCCCGGGTCTCTCGGCGACGTCGTTTCTAATATGTCTTCCATGGACTGTTCTGACTAATATCTGTGAAATATGAAGAGAACATCAAAGCGACGCTGATAACCTCAACGTCACGGGCCGTACAGATCGAACTGACCAATCTGTCATATTGCATGTATCGATCAACTAGTGGGAGGTAACGCGTGAATAGCAAGAGCTCAGGGGCGGATCCGACTTTTTTTTAATTTATTTATTTATTTATTTATTTATTTATTTATTTATATTTATTTATTTTTTATTTATGGGGGTGGGGTGGAGTGGGTGGGGGTGGAGGGTGGAGACAGTCGCTCCTTCTCCTCGAAAGAATATTCCTGAGGAACATTTCCCTAACCTTTGGACTTCATAATTAATGTGCACCCCTCTTCTCCAAAATCCTTGATCCGCTCCTGGGCCCAGATTTTCGAAGCTCCCTTAGCGCTAAGATAGTCGTAAGTTAATGTTAATGTATGGCACTTACGACTATCTTAGCGCTAAGAGAGCTTCGAAAATCTGGGCCCTGGAACTGACTCTTCTGATCAACATTTTCAGAAAGTCGCAAGTATCATGAATTGTGTTGGGTGTATGTTACAAAACGCTTAGACAATGGCCACATTGAGTTAGATGTACTTTGATGATGAACACATTCAATTGTCATGCATGGGAATACCATACAGTTAACATTAACGTGAACACCACACGTGCCCTTAACATACACGTGCACGTCACACGTGCCCTTAACATACACGTGCACGTCACACGTGTCCTTAACATAAACGACATCACATGTGCTCTTAATATAACCGTGAGCATCACACGTGCTCTTAACATTACCGTGAACATCGTTAACTGACTCGCTATGATATAGCTGACTATATGTCCCTCTAGATGTCCTCTCACAGTTAACTGACTCGCTATGATATAGCTGACTATATGTCCCTCTAGATGTCTTCTCACAGTTAACTGACTCGCAATGATATAGCTGACGACATGTCCCTCTAGATGTCCTCTCACAGTTAACTGACTCGCTATGATATAGCTGACGATATGCCCCTCTAGATGTCCTCTCACAGTTAACTGACTCGCTATGATATAGCTGACGACATGCCCCTCTAGATGTCCACTCACAGTTAACTGACTCGCTATGTTATAGCTGACGATGTGTCCCTCTAGATGTCTTCTCACAGTTAACCGATTCGCTATGATATAGCTGACTATATGTCCCTCTAGATGTCCTCTCACAGTTAACTGACTCGCTATGATATAGCTGACTATATGTCCCTCTAGATGTCCTCTCACAGTTAACTGACTCGCTATGATATAGCTGACGATATGTCCCTCTAGATGTCCTCTCACAGTTAACTGACTCGCTATGATATAGCTGACTATATGACCCTCTAGATGTCCTGTCACAGTTAACTGACTCGCTATGATATAGCTGACTATATGTCCCTCTAGATGTCCTCTCACAGTTAACTGACTCGCTATGATATAGCTGACTATATGTCCCTCTAGATGTCCTCTCACAGTTAACTGACTCGCTATGATATAGCTGACTATATGTCCCTCTAGATGTCCTCTCACAGTTAACTGACTCGCTATGATATAGCAGACGACATGCCCCTCTAGATGTCCACTTACAGTTAACTGACTCGCTATGTTATAGCTGACGAAAACCGTTCTAAGCGGCATTAAAACCAACTCACTGATTCACACAGCGAACGCTGAAGCAATGCAGTCAGCATCTCCCATGCACTCACTCCCCTCATCACAAACAAGCGCTTACAGCACCACTTCCCCACAATTACATTTGCATTTCAGAAGTGACTTTAGGTGTTGGTGAAAGAGCTATTCACACACGATGAGGATGGGGCGCCTAAGCGGGGCAAATTATCATTAGTAATATCTAGACCCCCAAGTACAGTTATTGATCCATGCTAACAAGTTGTGAACGAAATAATAACGGACAGGACTTCAGTTTCTCGGGGCAGTAGCGGTCGGGGGATTTGGCCTCTTTTCTCGCAGTTGATTGCCAAATATTGCGTCCAATCCAATGAATTTATGTGAGTTGTTACCAAGGGCAATGTGACGAACTATTGTGGACCGAGCCAATTGATAGTAGACTTGCTCGGAGCGCTTGTTCCTGGATTCTAAACTCACAGAGAACTATCTCGTCGTTATGCGTATAGCGATATTCATTATGAATGTGAATGCAGACATATTGTAGTGGAACATTAGAGCCTAATAGCTACTCCACAACGTCAGAAACAGATGGCTTTATTTACATTACTACTCGAATCACATAGGGTAATTTATCATTCCCATTGATAGACACCCGGGCTGTGATGTGGCAGGAAGATGTGCTCAGCTTTCAGTATCGTGTTGGTTTGTTATGTTTCCATGTTTCATGGCAATACACACGGTCTGCATCGTATTACGTGTAGTTACTGATACAGTGTCACGTTCCTGGATCAACGGTAACACGCAGGATCCATGTAGGTAACAAACATGCGTGACATGTGTCAGAGAGCCTGACCACACGGTCTACACGCGTCTTAAAACATGCATGGCCTGCTGAAGATCAATGCAAACTCGGATCTTCAGGTATTACCAACAGCAATATACCTGTCCACGGGTGGACGTTATAGGTATTACCAACAGCAATATACCTGTCCACGGGTGGACGTTATAGGTATTACCAACAGCAATATACCTCTCCACGGGTGGACGTTATAGGTACTACCAACAGCAATATACCTGTCCACGGGTGGACGTTATAGGTATTACCAACAGCAATATACCTGTCCACGGGTGGACGTTATTATACTGCTCCACGGGTGGACGTTATAGGTATACCAACAGACAATATACCTCTTCACGGGTGGACGTTATAGGTATCACCAACAGCAATATACCTCTCCACGGGTGGACGTTATAGGTATTACCAACAGCAATATACCTCTTCACGGGTGGACGTTATAGGTATTACCAACAGCAATACTCTCCACGGGTGGACGTTATAGGTATCCAGCAATATACTGCTCCACGGGTGGACGTTATAGGTATTACCAACAACATTATACTGCTCCACGGGTGGACGTTATAGGTATTACCAACAACATTATACTGCTCCACGGGTGGACGTTATAGGTATTACCAACAGCAATATACCTCTCCACGGGTGGACGTTATAGGTATTACCAACAGCAATATACCTCTCAACGGGTGGACGTTATAGGTACTACCAACAGCAATATACCTCTCCACGGGTGGACGTTATAGGTACTGCCAACACGTAATGATGTTTAAGCTGACCTGGCATCAAAGTGATTCACTGTACATAATGCATAGGCAAATAGGACGTACATTATCTAACTCAATATTGCAACCCTTCAGGGTACTAAGTGCTTCGTTTAGGGCCATTGAAGTTTGTTTCATTATATTAATTACAATATGTCCTTCAAGTATCCAGGTTTATTTTTACATATTTTTCTAAATCTTCATGTTTGCGGTATCACCACGTGACATCGCTGATCTGGAGGACTTCAGGACAGTCTTGGTGGTCAGATATCACAAGCAATCCTCTTAGTTAAATATCACATAGTCTTCGTCTTGACTTTGGGAATTGCTGTTAGGACGCCCAACTACCTATCTGCTTACGATACTTCCTGTAGACACACATGAATGTCGGCTTGCATCTCGAATACATACGATTCCCTTAGCTATAATAAACCTTTGATGTCTGTATCCGACCTCCATTTGTCATTCTGATTGAGTTTATTACTTCAGACTAATGATACACGGGGCGTTTCGAGAAAACGAACGGATTTGGCAAACCGGAATGGTCATGATACCCAATGCACGATCCGGAATTGGTGTTGTGTTCAGCAAGTCATGAATACCATTAGGTGGTATGCCGAGTTGATTATTCCGTGATGTTCTGGATTATATGAGAATAGCATCCGTCAGTGATTCCCAAGATCCGTGTGCATCGATCAAGGGATCTGTGAGTGATATTGGGGATCTGTCCGTGGCAATCACGTGGACTCCTTCCAGCCGCTCGCTGTCGGTAAACGAGGAAAATAGCAAGACGGTTTAAGCTACCCATTCCTTGAGCTCTCATTTCATTTCATGAATAGCTATTATCGATGATCATTTTTTAACGGGTTACATAACATGTTAGTTTGAATGACATTATCTATGGTCTGTCAATCAAACGTGCAATTAACGACCATTGCTACGACGTGAGAAGTGGAGCGATCACGTGGTCAATTTGTTGCGTGATTCTTGAACGAGATATGATCTCAAAACTTCCGGAAAGTCCCCATCAAGCGTGGACGACATCTCGTAAAACTTTTGTAGAGAAAAAAACCACACAACAAAACCCCCACAAACGTACCGATAATTACATACTGATACTTGCGATATAATTTGTAATCACGAACGAATGCTCCACAACGATATCTTATGAACTTTCGTAAGACGCGGGTTAAAGCATGAGTACAATCATTGCAGCGTTACCACCGTCTTGCGCAAATTGGCCAGTTGATCTTCATTCCACGCTATAACTTGGACATACGACAGTCGGAACGTTACGATTGCTCTTACTGGAAGGAGGACTTGCATCTCGCAACGCGTCCAACAATAACACGTGCTTGACCCCCGGTATGAGAAGTAAACTTATTAGCAAACATGCACTCGTAGTTACATCACATATATACTGGACAAGAATAGTTAGGGATATATGTACATTTTGAAATTATGAATAATGATCAATTTATTAATTGACACACTGATTTATTTTCCCTAACATATTTTATCCAGTATAGTGTAGCTAGCCTACTGCAGGCAGCGTCGTATAATATGTAATCTGAAATACCTTGTTGTTTTACAATCTCCGTCAGCAAAGTTGTACTTGACGACGACCTGTATATAATCGAGTCTGGAATGGACAAGTCAGTGATTGATATTATGAGCATCGATCTATTAAGTCACCTCGTATATGCCTATCAGGTAGCTGAAGGCCGACTGATACCTGGAATCCCCATGGTCTTTCACGCACCATCACGCTACTTGCTTGTAATCAATTATCCTCATCAGTGTGAAGCTCACTCGTTCAGTCAAATATGCATCTATTTGAAGACAGTACGGTTAATCCCGTGAGAGGATTAGTGATAGTGGCACCAGGATAAATGGTTCTGTCAGCAGGTGCTTGGTGGACGGCGCGTGACCTTGCCTGCCTTCAAGGAAGACATACCGGCGTCGAGTCACAAATTACCTTAATCGAACTGCTTCACGTATTTGTCACAGAATAGGTAAGATAGTTTCAAATAAATCGATAACCAACAAGCGATGATTTCAAGAATGTGCATTCTCTGTAACGTTGCCACTTTCTCTAGATGATTGGCTTCATCTGCACTTGGAAAATAGCTAATTACCTTTTTACAGAAGCGTAGACACTTGAAAATTGGATTTCATCAGAAAACTGCCAGTCATCAAAACTTTACCTCCAAAACCCAGGTATATAGGACACCCCTATCAAATACACCTCACGGAATAACCACGTGGTGCTTGCTTCACTTTTAGCCTCCATCAAACATGGGCTTATACGTTCTTTTGCTCGGTGGTATATATTGTTCCTTAACATTCTCATTTGTTTAGATCGATGCTCATGCTGTTGATCACTGGATTGTCTGGTTCAGACTCGATTATTTACAGACTGGAATATTGCTGAGTGCGGCGTTGAACAACAACCACACCAAACCATTTGTTAGTTTTTAGAAATAACAATCTCTTACATGATATAATCACCTATTTTATAAGTGCCCTGGAAATAAATTCTACTTCCCTCACAACAACTTACAAATACATATACGATGTAATGCTTGCGATCATATGGGACAACATAATCGTCTCATAACGAGGAGATTTTCGTCACTATATAGTTCATCGCAGTTATTCAATACGTTGTATACTCTCTAATAAACAACGCTTAAAGTATCACAATAGCAGCATAATGATTGGGTCTACGAGTCCCAGGCGACGATGAAATGCATTGACCTACGCTGGCAGGAGTGTCGTCTACCGACTTTCTACTCCGATTAATGAGATATGACGTCCGTGGAAAGATAAAGACGCCAGTGGGAGACGAAATGGTGAGTGAGTGAGCAGGCGGGATGCCACCACAAGCATCATCACATCGGGGAACACTAGAAATGAACTTAAAGAAACAGTTTGTGCATACATGTTGGGAAAGAAACAGATGCCAGTGGGGGAAAGAAAGGGATGAGTGAGTTGTTTTTTCCGCCGCTTTCAGCAAAATTCCAGCAATATCACGGCGGAGAAAACCAGAACGGGTTTCACAAATTGCACCCAATGTGGGGTATCGAACACTGACCTTCGGCTTGAAGAGCGAACCCTTCAACCACTTGGCTACCCCCATCCCCCTTGACGTCATTTAGATAATAATAAGACTTACATCACTGAAGAAATGACAAGCCATGCAAATGGTAAGATTTGAAGCGAATGAAAAAGGGATTAGGGAACAAATAGACACCATGACGGCGCGGAAGCAAAAGAAGAGAGACTAATATGGAAGAGACTGAGAGAAGGGTTTCCGCTGGGAGCAAGATTCCAGACCGCCAGTTGGACCAGAAAGACTTAAGACACCAATGGATAGGCATAAAGCACTGCTTTAAAAAAGTCAGTGGAAGAGGGAACAGACGTTAGTGGAAGGGGGAATAGAAGCCAGTGGGAGTGGAAATAGAAGCCAGAGGAAGGGGATAGAAGCCAGTGGAAGGGGGATAGAAGCCAGTGGGAGTGGGATAGAAGCCAGAGGAAGGGGGATAGAAGCCAGAGGAAGGGGAATAGAAGCCAGTGGGAGTGGGATAGAAGCCAGAGGAAGGGGGATAGAAGCCAGAGGAAGGGGGATAGAAGCCAGAGGAAGGGGAATAGAAGCCAGTGGGAGTGGGATAGAAGCCAGAGGAAGGGGGGTAGAAGCCAGTGGAAGAGGGAATAGAAGCCAGTGGAAGAGGACGTCGGGAATACTATTAGACATTCAATCTCTTTCAGTACCATCGCTGGAGACATAGTTCTTCATCTGTTGCACATCGTAATTACTCTCTTCCATCGACTTTAGATTAGATCATTTAACCCTAATATGGAGACTAAAATCTTACATAGCAAGATCGGAGGTAGACTAAGGCTTAGTCTCTGAATATATATAATTTTGATAGTAACAAACAAGCCCATTTATATTGAAAAGGAGCCCTAGGGAGACCAGAGATTCAGAGGGAGCAGATGTTAGCGAGACAGCACTTTGTGCCAGAGAATAATGGGTTACAAAAAGTCAAGTTTCTTACTTGTCCCAAGATCAGATGTTCGTTGGTTCGAATCCCAGATTGATCAAGATTTTAATACTTGCTATGTCTGAGTCATCAGCATAACGATCCTATAGTGGAAGGAAAGGGGTGGGGTTCACTCAAGAGCTCACGTCTTAGTGTTATATGAATATAATATAACATGTCAACGCCAGACGATAATCAGACTCGATTATCCGTCATTCCACTCCACTGGGCGTAAATGGCAAAATAGTTGTGAACATTTTATTAATGGATAACTGACAATTATGATGATAGTTGGTGTTCGTCACTCACACAGTTAGCAAAAAACATTTTAGATGTGTTTTACATAACTCCGCAGAGCAGTGCTGCTGTCATACGGCCTGCAAACGATCGAATCGAGATAAACAAAGCATTCATTCAACCGAAAGACGTTTAATGCAAGGGTTACACAATGTTCCCGGCGTCGGGGAACTGAATGAGCAAACGTGACAGTCCGTGATTGCCGTACCAGATTTGTAAACTGTTCAAAACTTTTCCAGTCACGGTACTAATGAGAAACCTAGTAGGCCGTAGTAAAACGGGGAGAACGCAACAAAACGTGTTAGCACGTAATAGGCCGTAACAAAACTTGTTGACAGTCCGTATAGTGGGACGGGAGGCATGTGTATTCCCCGGCATCTCAGGATCCTTTCAAGTTTTGTTACGTTCGCCCATGTTTATTTGGCGTCTTGTCACGGTTGTTTCACCCTTGCTGCCCGTTTTGTCCCGGTTCTCACGGCAAGCTAGGTTGTATGGTAGCCGATTTGTCCCGTTCTATCACGACGCATCCAGGCGTGTGACGGTTTACAGGGCCGGCGAGATACGGCACAACGAACTGCGTTCTGGCATTTCCTCTCTGCAGCTGATGCTGAGGCCTTCTTGCTGACGCAAGGATTCGATGTATGCCCCCATCAAACATACAAACACAAAATCTTCTTCATCTTGGGTTTTTTATGCTGCTCTTGTGTCTCAGGGTACAGTGGCTGCTATTGCTTGGGAGGCCTTACTTTTATACCGTGGGCACAAACGTGGTCCAAAGCTAGCCGGCGTCCACGTTTCATCCTAGAAGGTCTTGACAGAACGCGCAAAACGTGTCAAAACCTTGATCGAAACGTGAGAAACGTGAGGGAACGCGACAGGCCGGGAGGAAACGTAATGGCATCCGTAGTGGACTGCGGCCGAACCGTAGTGCGCCTTTGAGCTTCCGGGACTCAACAGCCCGTTTATCCCAACGGCCCATCACTGATACCCTGATAGACCGTGAGTAAGCTTAGCAGGACCTAACAAAACTTGACTATGGAGGAAAAAAATGGCAAAAGTCCTACGGCGAACTACGTTTCGGGGAGACGAGGCTGCCGTGGCCGCCGGGAACATAGTGTAACCCTAGCATTACCTCCCTTTCCGTTAACGTTAGATCTACAAGAAAGCCGGACTGTACTTTGATCTAGAATCGATTTGAATAATGTTTTTGTATCCATCAAATAACACGTAATCACTGTGATCGTAGTGTATCATACATTTAATTGTATATACGTCTAGACTTACATTGAAATACACACCTACAATATGAATCCTGTACATTCAAGACGTATTCAGATATCTTCCGGGAATGATAATATTAAATTACAGTTACGAGGAAGTCTTGTACATTATATCGTGACCTATGATATCAACATGATGTCTAATTAAATCGATCCTTTTCCAGTCGGTACAGAAAAGGAAATTTTAATTGATATTTGTACAAAATGATACCCTGAGCGGTTCACTTCGTGTATTTGCAGAGACCATATAATAGATATATTATATGGTCTCTGGTAGTTGCTACTGCACAGAGTCAGACGTAGATCATAAACTTCCCGTGATATCTTTGAACACCACACAGTATATACAGAGGCGTGCCAAAAGTATATTAGGTAACACTATTTTCGCATCACTGAAAACAAAAAAATACAACACAAACCCTACATATACAAATACAAATACATGTAAACAAGTGTAGACAAGATACGGGAAAATATTCGTTCACTCTTCCATCACACTTTTCTTGTCTCTAGCTGCCCTTAGTTTCGTATCACTGAAAACAAAGCTTAACAACTTCGTTATACACAATCTAAGTAAAAATCAAACTTAATATATACTATTATTCAATTATTAATACACATCTACGAAATCACCGTCTACGAACCAGTCTGGGCTACGAATCCACCGCGTCTACGAACTGGTTCAGTCTACGAAATCACCGTCTCCCATAGACTTACATGTTATTTCAGTGTAGCATAAATAATTTTCATGAAGTGAGTTTAGGATGGATATCTTTGTAAAATTTGACAGTCAAATATGAAATCATCTCTGCTCTGCGCACATAATTTCAGTTCAATTTTCCGACCACTATTTAACTAATGACATCACATTTATCAACTTACGTATGGTTCCACAATGCACAATCCCATAGGCCGCCATGTTAAAGGAGCTCACGGCACTGTACACAAACACATGTTGATTAAAATGTTGCCATTCGATACATAAGCAACGGAAAATTAAACAGAAATTATGTGATTGTAGGTAAAATGATTCATCACAAATGTGGAAAATCTGACTTTGATCTTACGAAACTTAAAGTCATGAAAATTGTCTATGCTACACTAAATTAACATGTCCAAGTCTATGGAAATTACGTCAAGTGCCGAATACTTTTGGCACGACTCTGTAGTTTCACTACGCATGCTACGGGCCAATGTTAATCCAACATCAACACTTCATTCGCGCTACATATATTACTTTATTCATACCATTTTTTGCAGTTTTGACATTCTACAAGTACAAAATTTTCAGTAAATTATTCATCTTAATTTCGACTTGCAGTTTCTTGTACGGCAAACAAGAAATCACCAACACGAGGCATTGTCTTGTGCCAATACTGCAATCCACTATAAATAGCGTAAACTGCTATTTTCCCATTGCTCTTAGTGTCGATGATGTAGACGTTAGCAATAAATCCACTTCAAACATTAATTACTGACAGGGACCATCATTCAATGACATTCAAGGACTGCGATGTTGCCGTGCAGGTCAAATAATACCAGTGACCTGCAATGTTGTGTTTTGACAGGAGTTAAACCGGAAGTACACAATCAATCACGTGACAAAGATGGCGGACAGTGGCGATGAGGGGAGCTTGCCCTCCCCTTCAGACGATACAATTGCAACCGTTGTTTACGGTCCTCGAATAGTACATATTACAAAGACAGAAACAGGCTTTGGTTTTAACGTTAGAGGACAAATTAGCGAGGGAGGGGTGTTGAAATCTATTGCCGGAGTACTTTATGCACCCCTCCAACATGTGAGTGCTGTTTTGGAAGGAGGGGCAGCTCAGAAAGCTGGGATACGCAAAGGAGACCGCATCTTGGAAGTGTGAGTGTCACTTTCTAGTTGTTTATTACTCATTAAACACCTCTGTTATCAACATTAGTTGAATATGTGGCTCATTATGTATGTTGACAGCGTTGTTGTTCTGATGTGACTGTAATGATAATATTATGCAGGTATGGTTGATCTAGATTTTGACAGCTGATGCTGGTATTTACGTTTGTTGAAAGTGTTGTTAAGGCAAGGAACCTGACTATTTTAAGTGTAAATGTCATAAAGGTATTTTAAATGACTGCATCCAAGTACAGTAGTGTCAGTATGACACTGTAGAAAACAGACGATTCTTGTGCACACTTGGGGTAAACTGAACCTTTTTCTTATTCTCTATGAAAAGTGTTTGCTTTCACCATGAAAGCCAGTGAACCATATGTTTTGTTTATGTTACTATAATCCTGATGATTAGAAACATATCTAGATAATAAGGTTTGGATACTCTGAAATCAACACAAGTCCTGTTGTGTCCATAGTACTATAATCAAAGAATAACAGGAGAAAATCACTTTCTGACACTGGCTTTAGAACTTTGTACATAATGTCTGAAAGTGGTATGTTTGCAAGTATGTCACAATGTCAAGCTTCTATTTGTCTTGGTTAAGTATTTTGATGACAAATTCATTTCAAAAATTATTTATTTGCATGTAACCTGAAAGGTGTTGATTTTTGTCAACCATTGTACCAGGCTGACGATTGAATGTCCTTATTATACATGAAAATCTGATAATAGTATAAGTAAATTTGGCAAAATATTTATGAACACTGATAGGCAGTGCATGCATGTGCATTATAATGATATGTTACTATACTGATGTCAAACATATGGTATATTATAGTATCATGAAATGAAATGCCTTTCACACACTGTCCTATATGCCATGCAAATATATTGCTTAATTTAGTACTAGAGAAAAACATCTCTAAAGTGTAGATTCTGCAGAAACATAGTTAGTTCTTCACCAACATAAGTTTACATTACTTCATTTGTTGAGTCGAACCTTGCAGTTACACATCCCTGATATCCGGAAACCATGCCTACTGGATGATATTTACATGAATGAAATTTGTGCTACTTAAACCACTTCATTTTTCCAGAAATCCAGATCTGGATAGTGAATTTCATTTACCAACAGTGCCAAAGTCCCACTTACCAGATGGCATCCACACTTGACAATGTTTGTTTTGCCATTCATCACTTGGTTGGCAATCAGCTGTTCCACAGTGCTGAGATCATGGTCATTATGTTATGAGAGGGGAGGGAGATTATTACAGTCTCGACATTGGATGATAAAATGTGTAGGCTACCTTAGGGTCATGAGAGACTTTGACATGAATATCTGAATAAATCAACAAGCACATTGAAAAATACCTTCATCCTATTTTTACACACCTTCTAGCAATAGACATACACACATCCATGCGAGCGCCAATGCACACAGACACACAAAACAACACTCACATGTATGCACACACACATAACACACACACACACACACACACACGTTCCTACCGAAATCTATGGTAAATATTGCTACTTAAACAAGCACGACTTTGTAACATATTGTTCCATGTATAGTAATGGCTTCAGTTTCAATTTAGTCTAACCACTGAATCAGGGTTATAAACTTATATTATTTGGTAATTTCTCATTGTATCAGTAGTAAATTGGGAGAAAAGGTGTGTACAGCTGATTTGTGGCTAAGTCTACAAGGAAATACTATCATTATCTTAATCTCTTGAAACCAAACAAAGGTCGATGAAATACACTCTAAAAATTACATTATTGTGTCAAGTGAAGTTTTATGAACATAGAGATTTTTTCTGGGTTACATCTTCTTTTTATTCTCGAGTACAACGTTTCAGGGCTTGTTCTGGCCCCATCATCAGGTAAAACTGAACAGTAACTGTTAACTCTGGCCGTGACGTCACAATGCTTATGACGTCACAATGCTATGACGACGCAATACATGTGGTGGTCAATAGACCAGTAAATGTAAAAAAAAAATTATTGGGCAAGTATGTCACAATGTTTGTTATCCTGATTTCAGTGAAGGGACATGATGTAATTATGCTGTTTATAATGTAATGATATTGTTTGCCTCAGTAGAATTTGGCACGGGGAGATAACTGTTAAGGGATTCAGATATGTGGAAATTCATTTACCAGCACAATATGTTTGAGAAAATGCATGCGTCCAGATGAGCCAGACCTGACTGTAAGTATTAGATACGTTACGCTAGCAATGATAAAGATATACATTAGGAATGTTTACCTGTAATGTGAAACATCAGCATAACAAAGCTGTTGATTTCTGTCGGCCATCATACCATCCTGACAGGTGACTGTTGGATGTCAATTTTGATTGTCATGACGTCACAGGTAGAACACCCCGAACTGACATTAGGCAAAGTACATATAACTTCTTATATCTAAACACTGGGGAAACAGGCTTTAGATGTATAGCTATAAACATGATAAATGTAGAAACAAGGCTGTTGTTGACTATTAATTTGAAGTAATAGATGGTATAAGATTGTACACCCTATCCCTACACACACATACACACGCACACACACACACACACACACACACACACACACAGAGAGAATTACTTATTATTAGGCCTCATTTCCATATTCGTGCTGATGACACCATACTTGTCTGTATGTCTGTTATTTATTATGTGAATCAATACATGCCTAATGCATCCCTAATGATTATTGTGCTTTGTTTGTATTTTCTTCTAACACCTATTAAGATGTTATTGACTTTCTTCTATTTTGCTGTTATGGATATATACCTGTATCACAATACATTCATTTACAACCCCTGTATCACAATACATTCATTTACAACCCCTGTATCACAATACATTCATTTACAACCCCTGTATCACAATACATCCATTTACAACCCCTGTATCACAATACATTCATTTACAACCCCTGTATCACAATACATCCATTTACAACCCCTGTATCACAATACATACATTTACAACCTCTGTATCACAATACATTTACAACCTCTGTATCACAATACATCCATTTACAACCCCTGTATCACAATACATTCATTTACAACCCCTGTATCACAATACATTTACAACCTCTGTATCACAATACATTCATTTACAACCCCTGTATCACAATACATTCATTTACAACCCCTGTATCACAAACCCCTGTGTCACAATGCATATAATCACTATTTTGAAATACCTATTGCTAAAAGCGTAAAACAAATCAGTCAGTCAGTCAGTTTACAACCCCTCAACATCTACAAAGTTCACCTGCCATTCGGTCGGGTTAAAATTTAGACATGTTATGGGCAGTTTTTTTGGTCAGGGCTAGCAAGTTTTACATCTAACCAGCCTTGAGGTCTAGCTGAAAATTTTGGAGTTTCATACCCTGAAACAATAATACATACATTTACACCCCTACAATGAGTGTATCACAATACATCCATTTACAAACCCTGTATCACAATACATCCATTTACAACCCCTGTATCATTATACATCCATTTACAACCCTTGTATCACAATACATCCATGGTTAAAGCATACATTTACAACCCAATGTATCACAATACATGAATTTACAACCCCTGTATCACCATGCATTGATGTTGCTGGTACAACTAAACTGTAAAACCAAACTCACATCCATTTACAACCCCTGTATCACAATACATCCATTTACAACCCATGTATCACAATACATTCATTTACAACCTCTGTATCACAATACATCCATTTACAACCCCTGTATCACAATACATCAATTTACAACCTCTGTATCACAATACATCCATTTACAACCCCTGTATCACAATACATCCATTTACAACTCTGTGACACAATACATCCATATCCAATCCCTGCGCCACAATACATACAATACATCCATTTAGATTTACAACCCCTGTATCACAATACATGCAAGTTATGAGCTAAAATGGGTCTGCAACTAGCTTATGCAGATTCTCAAATATTTTCTCATTGACAAGGAAAATGGCATAATTTCACAGTGCCCTCTAGCATACATGCTCTGCCTTATAATATCATGTCTTTGAAATTAAAACCAAATGATTTAGGGTTATGATTCATCTGGAAAGACAAAGAATATCAACTTAAGAAAGGTAGTGTACAAGTGATGTCAGAGTAATATGATATCATAACCCCACCTATTGTCACATTCCAGGTTGCTGCATGCCAAACACATTGTGGAATTTTTCAGTGATAACTTCAATATGTTAGAGTAGCAGTCTGCAAAACCATGAGCCAAGTAAAGTTATGCTTGCTCAAGTACATTAAGCTAATATTGTTCCATGTAATAACTGGGTTGGTGGGGTAGCCTAGTAGTTAAATTTAAAGTGTTCGATCATCACATCGAAGACCCGGGTTCGATTTGCCAGATGGGTACAATGTGTGAAGCCCATTTCTGGTGTCCCCTGCCATGATATTGCTGGAATATTGCTAAAGGTGGCGTGAAATCATACTCACTCACTTACTCACTGTTCATGTAATAACTAAATATAATGAATATGATGCTTATGGTCACGCCAGATCACTCCAAATAATATTTTTTGTCAAGTCATCAAAGTAAGACATATGATCAGCTCTCAGGTCATAATATTACTAGTGTGTGGCTCATTTATGATCCTGAGGCATAATAATGTGAACTATGAGCATTTTGACTCTACATGGACATTATATGGACATTATGTATAGCATGAGCTCTTACTGTAGTATCATTTATCAAATCTACATATCAGATATCGTTAATTCACCCTGTTGGACATCTCAATAGTGACAGCGTTGTACAGTACAAGATGTGGCTGGTTCACACTGTAACAAAGAATCCAAATCTTTAGATCAGATGTCACGGCAGTAGGCAAACTTCATAATCTCCAGCACTGAACATGCTGAATTTAGGCAAAGTGCTTGTGACTAAGTGAGTGTGCCTGTACAACCTGCAGCAGCTGTCATCTGTATTGTCATTACTTTCACTACTTCTACACTATAACTTGACATGCTTCTATCTCTCCTTGATATTTCTCCTGGTTGTACATGATGACCTGAAGTGATGGTTTGAGGACAGTGTCAGACAAGATGAAGGATACTGTTTCATAAAGATGATGTGTACATCAGTTCTGTTCAGATTCATGTGTGCCAGGTCCAAAGGTGGTCATTCAGCATCATTTTAAATTGATTGTTGTGTTACTATATGAACTATTATTACCATAGCTAGGCTTACCAGACTGAAATTAGTCAGTGTCTAAAGTCCAAAGTGTGTTATTTCGAAATTTCTTCAGGTTTTTCCTTAGTTCAAATTGCAGTACCATGTCATTGACTTGAACCAAAAAATACATGACAAATGTTACAAACTTCAGGGATTTCTGCCGAAAGTTTGTCACAAAATCTTTGCAGGGGTGGAAATAACTTTAAAATTACTAGTGTACTCCGGTACAGTGGCACATGTAAAATCACTTGCCCTGATAATTCTTCCACTATACCGGCCAATTTTCTTGTTGATTTTTTAAATAAACAACATGATTAACATTGGAAAGTCAACTGGACACCGGTACAGCAGTGACATACAAATTTGCTAGCCCGACAGAAAAACACTGGACTGGGGCGTCGGGCAATGGGTTATTTCCACCCTGCTTTGTTTGGTGGTGTAGGAATGTATGTCACTTGTATTCCTCAGCCTTAGATTAAAAGTAAACAGGGAAATGTCTTAACAGTTATACTGTTTCTGATATTGTTTTTTCCAGTGTGGCCAAGCTATTTATTATGAATAACCTACAAGTGCCATGTATACTTCATCAGTATATTGTTTGTATATTGTTTGGTTTCTTAAACCTATCCTAAACTAGAGGCTGGATATTTATGTGCTCATATGCAGATCATTATTGCCTGAGTCTGGTAATGTTTCTAGAGAGCAAAGCTTATCACAGCTCTTTAAGTAGTAAAATATCTGCTGTCAAAGAATAAACATCAACGCCATACAGCGTAATATTTTCTGTCTAAATGTATACATTAACGCAAGAAAATAATCAATCTCAATGGCTTAAACAGATTCCATTAGGCATTACTAGCAAAATAGTTATGTATATATATATATAAGTTGCTTACTGGGAAAACCGTGACACAAGGCATTCATCATGTTCATTAAAAGGGTAAGCATGTGCAGCTCTGCTAGTAGTGCTACCTGCCATCCACTCATTGTGCATAAAAGACTTAGTGCTTAGTGCTCAGATTATTGTAACCCAGTGTTAAAGTATGGGATGTATAATCAGCTATTTTAGGATCACTTTGTGGATTTCTACGCTAGAAGATGTATATTTTGCCCAGACTGATAAAGCAGCTGGTGTCCACATCAACTCATTCATCACATTTGTGGAATATGTGACTATAATGATATGAACAATGATAAAATCAAGGTGAACCATGAATGTGTATTTTGCGAAAATGGAATGAAACCATTTTCACACTCACTTTAGAATGTGAATACGGTTTGTATTTATTTTTTGTCTAATGTCCCTAGATTGTCTAATGATACCTAATGTCTCTAGGTCCAAATACTCCACATAGCAGAGGGGCGTTGGGGTAGCCTAGTGGTTAAAGCGTTGGCTCGTCACGCCGAAGACCCGGGTTCGAATCCCCACATGGGTACAATGTGTGAAGCCCATTTCTGGTGTCCCCTGCCGTGATGTTGCTGGATTATTGCTAAAAGCGGTGTAAAACCAAACTCAGTCAGTCAGTCAGTCCACATAGCAGAAAACAGAAACACCCCAACATCTGCAGTGACACAAGTGAGCATAGCATCTATGTATTACAGTGGGATCTACTGACGACTTGAGCCACCAGTCCATCATCAAGTACTGAATCTAGTATTGAGTAATATTTCTCTGCTAAATTACAGCACTGTCCAAATTCCAAGGTCAAGGGATCTTCGTCAAAGCTCTGAAGTCACCAGTTCAGAATTTAGCTGAGCTCCTTAATACTATACCAGAGCAGGGATCTCAACCCCTAACATCCAGCTCCCATCCCCCAATGCCTCGTTTTTAACAACATCATTGGCTTTGCTCCAGGTCCAAGGCTGAACTAAATTATAGTAGAGTATCTCTGTCCTTAAGATAGATAGACGACCAGTACAGCTGCTGGTCTTTGCTGATAAAATCCCTGAATTATTCTTAATAACTAATGATAATTGCTGTGCAGACTTGTGTAAGTCCAGGCTAGCTATTCTCGAAACATTCTGTAGCCCTAAGAACTTCTTAAGCCCATTCTTAACACATTGGCTACGATCAAAGTTAAGAATTCTTAGAGCTACGAACCTTTGAGAATAAAGGACCTGTACAACATGTGCATGAAGTTCAGCCCTAAAGTATCTGTATGTTAATGACTGGAAGTTTTGCTGAAAGACAAGGTTTTTCTGGCAGTTGGTCTTCAGGGCTTTGCAGCAGACGGACGAAGTGTCACATTGTTTTTTCTATAGGTATTGCAATATATTTTGACAGGTTTACTTCTCATGTATCAATGTTTTTCAATGTATTGGATTATTTTTGATAGTGTAATAGTAATAACTGATGTAAATCCACTTAATGCGGCCCTCTAGGCTATTTGGGTGAAAAAGTTACCAGTAACCTTCAGGGCTCGATTTAGT
Organism: Haliotis rubra; assembly: GCF_003918875.1. Taxonomy (NCBI): domain Eukaryota; kingdom Metazoa; phylum Mollusca; class Gastropoda; order Lepetellida; family Haliotidae; genus Haliotis; species Haliotis rubra. The sequence continues at coordinate 2,104,485 of NW_025767235.1, forward strand.
GCTTTGTTACTTGCACTGATGCTAGCCAATATTACAAAGTGCAACGTAGTTATTAGTCTAACTTGCACCAGGTGCAGGTCAATTTTTGAGTGGGTAATCTTCTGAATAAAACATCTAAATAATTCAATAGCATATTCCATTCATTACATATTACCATAAAAACAGTGCAACTGGAATTTGGCTTGTGCAACTAGGTTTTTATCTCAGGTTGCACCTGGTGCAAGTAGGGTAACATCTCTTAAATCGAGCCCTGAACCTTACTCTTGTTGTGGCAGACATATGAATGGATTGGATGGTCAGGATCAGTTGCTGCTTGCAGTCATACCAAAAGACGTTAAAATATGGTACTTGTTGGTCCCTGCCTGGCGCTTGGGGGTGAGGTGAGGTGAAATTGGGTTTAACGTTGTGCTTGAGAATATTTCGCTCATATGACGACGTGCATGCGTGTGTATGTGTATGTTCGGCTGCTTGTACTAGCCCAGACTGAAGCTGGTTTTATAGTGCTAGCTCACTGAGATACCATGCCGCAGTGAAGCATGAATACCCCACTCAGACACATTATACTGACTCCGAGCCGACCAGTCCTTGTTGTACCCATTAATGCCGAGCGCCAGGCAGGGACCAACAAGTACCACATTTTAACGTATTTTGGTATGACGCGGTCGGGGATCGAACCCGCGACCTTCCGCTCTCCAGGCGGACGCTCTAACCACTACACCACGGAGGCAGTCTGGCATTAATGGGTACAACAAGGACTGGATGGCTCGGAGTCAGTATAATGTGTCTGAGTGGGGTATTCATGCTTCACTGTGGCATGGTATCTCAGTGGGCTAGCACTATAAAACCAGCTTAAGTCTGGGCTAGTACAAGCAGCCGCACATACACATACACACGCATGCACGTCGTCATATGAGCGAAATATTCTCAAGCACAATGTAAAACCCAATTTCACCTCACCTCACCTCACCCCATTGATCATAATATCAATCATTGGTTTGTCTGGTCCGTACAGGATTATTTACAGATTCTTGACGCTGCTAGAATATTGCTGACTGCAGTCAAAGTGCTGACAAAAATCAAATTGAAATATTTCTTAACCAGATTCATTGGCAGCAGGTGTTTTGTGGACAACAGTATTTAACTAAATAGGAGACATACCATTAGCTTTAGAAGTTTGTTTCAAGTAATTATTTATGGCATTAAATGGTTTTTCTTCTTTCTGCTTCACATTGAAAGAAGGGCGGTGGGTAGCCTAGTGGTTAAAGCGTTTGCTCATCACGACAAAGACCCAGGTTTGATTCCCCACATGGGTACAAACTACAATGTGTAAAGCCCATTTCTGGTGTTCCCCGTCGTGATATTGCTGGAATATTGCTAAAAACGGCTTAAAACTAAACTCACTCACTCACACTGAAAAAAATCATACACCTTCAAAGTTCTGTTTCCCATCAGCGGAGAAGCACATCTTGTCAGTGAAGTATTCTATGCAGCACGTGCAGTACATGTTAGCAGTCATCATGCACTGCTCCCTCCATGAAACATGTCAACTTGTACACATAACAATGTGGCAGTTTCTCGGGTGTTAAATAACAAACAGCAGATGTTGTTGGGCACAGGGTATTTTTTTCACCATGTACCATATTTACTTGTAATCAGGATAGTTTAAATTATATTGCAACTCATCATTCTCATTTGGGTGAGGTGAGGTGAAATTGAGTTTTACATCGTACTTGAGAATATTTTGCTCATATGACGACGTGCATGTGTGTGTATGTGTATGTGCGGCTGGTTGTACTAACCCAGACTGAAGCTGGTTTTATAGTGCTAGCCCACTGAAATACCATGCCGCAGTGAAGGATGAATACCCCACTCAGACACATTATACTGACTCCGAGCCGACCAGTCCTTGTTGTACCCATTAATGCCGAGAGCCAGGCAGGGACCAACAAGTACCACATTTTAACGTCTTTTGGTATGATGCGGTCGGGGATCGAACCCGCGACCTTCCGCTCTCCGGTCATTCTCATTTGGATACAAATGGACTGTAATGTATGTCTGCAGTACCCCAAGTGGTTGTTTCATTGTTTCATATTGCCCTGTTTTCTTGTTTCAGGAACAATGTGAATGTAGAAGGCTCCACCCACAAGCAAGTGGTTGATTTGATACGATCTGGAGGGGATCGTCTAACACTGACAGGTGAGCGGATGTACTACCGTAAAGCTATGTTGACACCCTTCACCCTTGAAGATCTGGGTTAGAACTGGTCTACAGTAAACCTATGCTTCCCAGAAGAGGCAACTAACAAGATCGGGTGATCAGACTTACTGATTTGGTTGCCACATTGCGTCATATCCCAACTGCGCTGATTGATGCTCATGATGTTGATCACTGGATTGTCTGGTCCAGATTTGATTGTTTACAGACTGCAACCATATAGTGGGCATATTGCAGAGTGCAGAGTTAAACAACAAACTAACAAAACAACCCCAATGAAACGTCTGCTGCTGCTTATTGTATGAACAATGGTCTTCTTGGTCAAGACTACAGCTGGTATATTAAAGTAGAACAGCCTTCAAGCTCTAGTTTGAAGACCCTTACTCTAAGATTTACTAAATGTTGTTTTGCGTAAAGATAAAATATAAAGAATACTAAAGATACTCTTCATTTTGATGATTTCAGATTGATATGACTGAATATATCCCAATCATACCAAAATCCATTATTTCAGTGATATGGTATCTTAGATGTCCATTTAAAGCCAGTAAAATTGCCTAATTGGGAAGGGTTTTCACTATCATACTGTCTGCAAATTTAGTCACTAATTCTCGTAAAATGTTGTTTTTGGTCCAGTGGGGTCAGAAAATATTCTATAATAGCATTAAAATATACTTAGACTTATGCTACATGTCACGTATAAAGCTAGTGTATTTAAACATCTTTGGCACAGAATGTGATAAGTGATTGAAATTTGTCAGCATGTGATATAAACAGGTCAGCTTCTTCCATGTTTCCTGTCTTGTGAGGAGATACAGATATGGGGATCTGATGGTCATAATGACTACTGAGAGTGACAGACATTAGTAGGATGTAGGACTGTAGGATGACAGTTCTCACTATGATCTGATAGGGTTCTTGTACATATTCTACCATGATAGCCATGAGAACACTGGTTTGAAGCTTGCACTGTTTCGGGAGTATTGTCTAGACCATGTAATCCAGTCCTAATTACAGACAGGTTGTGTTGGAAATAACTTCAAAATCAGTATCGATCATCATCAACAGAAATAGCTAATGACTGACTATCGATGTAGTATGCTTCTTTTGTCTTGTTCCTATTGTATCACTTAGGGTGATGTTGGGTATTATCACAGTCATGTCAGTCTAAAGAAGCTTTTGGCTTTGTCATTATGTTTGTTTAGACAAAACAGTATCAATCATCTTAAGGCATCCTGATGATAGAGATGTTCTAACTGATGAATTGGGAGTCCATGTGTCTATTGACCATGTTGACCAAAGGTACCTGGACTCAACCTCCTTGGGGCGGTGGGGTAGCCTAATGGTTAAAGCGTTTGCTCGTCACACTGAAGACTCGGGTTCGATTCCCCACATGGGTACAATGTGTGAAGCCCATTTCTGGTGTCCCCTGCCGTGATATTGGTGGAATATTGCTAAAAGCGGCGTAAAACTAAACTCTCTCACTCACTCTGGAACTTCATCCGACCATAGATACATGGTGTCCTTCAAATCTGTTCAAAGGACTTTTAAGAGCCCAGCCAATATCAGCCCTTGCACACCTTTGAATCATTCTGTGGAAAGTTAAAAACAACAGAGGTTAATCCATTCAACCATTCCAATGTCATGAAGGCAAGACAAGTGGTTCCAGTAGACTGGTGAATGCAGAAAAAAGAGAGATATGCATTTCTTTGAATATATCCTAATTTTGAACATTCCTTTGTATTTGTTTCTGTTTTTACTTATGCCAAGATTGGTTCAATATGTTAGAAAAGAAAGAATGTTTGATAGAATATGGTACAAAAGGAAGAACATGTGGTAGAACATGGTACAGGAGGAAGGAAGCATGGTAGATATGCCACAGGAGGAGGAATGTGTGGAAGAACATGGTATAGGAGGACGAATGTGTGGAAGAACATGGTACAGGTGAAAGAATGTGTAAAGGAACATTATACAGGAGGAGGAATGTGTGGAAGGACTTAGTACAGGAGGAAGAATGTGTGGTAGAACATGTTACAGGAGGAGGAATGTGTGGAAGAACATGTTACAGGAGGAAGAATGTGCAGAAGAAGATGGTACAGGAGGAAGAATGTGTGGAAGAACATGGTACAGGAAGATGAATGTGTGGAAGAACATGGTACAGGAGGAAGAATGTGCAGAAGAACATGGTACAGGAGGAAGAATGTGTGGAAGAACATGGTACAGGAGGAGGAATGTGTGGTAGAACATGGTACAGGAGGAAGAATGTGCAGAAGAACATGGTACAGGGAAGAATGTGCAGAAGAAGAATGGTACAGGAGGAAGAATGTGTACAGGAGGAAGAACATGGTACAGTACAGGAAGATGAATGTGTGGAGGAACATGGTACAGGAGGAAGAATGTGGAGGAGAAGAAGAACATGGTACAGGAGGAGGAATGTGTGGAAGAACTTGGTACAGGAGGAGGAATGTGTGGTAGAACATGGTACAGGAGGAAGAATGTGCAGAAGAACATGGTACAGGAGGAAGAATGTGTGGTAGAACCTGGTACAGGAGGAAGAATGTGTGGAAGAACATGGTACAGGAGGAAGAATGTGCAGAAGAACATGGTACAGGAGGAGGAATGTGTGGAAGAACTTGGTACAGGAGGAGGAATGTGTGGTAGAACATGGTACAGGAGGAGGAATGTATGGAAGGACATGGTACAGGAGGAGGAATGTATGGAAGAACATTGCACAAGAGGAGGAATGTATGGAAGAACCTGGTACAGGAGGAGGAAGACTGTGTGGCAGGACATTGTACACGAGGAGGAAGTGTGTGAGGAGGAAGTGTGTGGAACGCGGCAAGAAGAATGTGTGGTAGAACATGGTACAGCAGGAAGAATGTGTGGTGGAACCTGGTGCAGAATGTTATAACATGATACAGTTGGAAGAATATGTTGAAGAATGTGGTGCAGCATCAAGAACTAAAGAAACATGCTAGTACATACTGGTTGCCTTGATGTTTAGTTATCATTATTTATTAAAGGAATTAACAGGTGTTATCATCGAGGAAAGTATTCTGTAGAATCAGGGCTTTAGATTGGATGGTTTCCAGGAAGTTTATTGTTTGTGATCCAAAATATGTTTCAAATATATTTTTCGAATTCCATTAGGACACTGAAGAAAGTTGTTTCCAAGTTGATGAAAAGATGAAAATGTCCTGCCCCCATTTATCTCTGACAAAATCATTGTATATGGCCAAATCCCTGGTCTCCTTAATTGAGCTGCAATCAACCTGTTGTTTCCAGCTAGCAAATTGCTCAGAACTAGATGGTTTTTGGATTACGCACATGGTATTTATTGATTGCCAGTCCCATATTGAGTTTAACTGCTACAGGTTTTCCTTGTACAAGTCAACATCTCCACGTCTGTGTTGCTTGCAACAAGATTGCCGTCATGGCAGAACAATGTTGATGTTTCCTTTGTCCTGAGATCTGATCTACATTATCTATATTGACAAACATTTTGAATATTTCACTCTTTGTCAACAGCTATTATTTTGGTTTGTAACATCCAAATGTCACATCAAAATTAGTCACCTCAGTAATTAAAGGTGAAGTCATTTTGATTTTCATGATTTAGTTAGTTTCTTTCAAATTTAATTCAACTTTTGGTGACTGCTGTGCTGGCATTTTAATCAGTTTATATCCCTGCAAGAACACTTCACCTTCTGTAACCACATGCAAAGACACTGAATCAGGTTGGAAAGGAATTAAATTACTATGCAGCTCCAAGGAAAGCACTTGACAATTGCAGTCAACCACATGTTGTAATTAGATAAATCCATGGTATATTTGATTTAAGGCTGTTGGGAGTACTTTTCGCAAGTTATTGTTTGTTTAATTCTATACTTCAAGGCCACTAGTGAAAAATGATAAATTATTATGTTACTATGCAAAAAAGTAAGGGAATCTGAACTGATAGGAAGTATAAGCGTTAACAAGCTTTTCAATCACAGACATCTTATGAACTCACCACCAGTTCTCTTTATCACCACCCCTAAACACAACGCATGGGATGCACTTACACAGCGCAGTAGCCCCATACACTTGCATTCTTGATTTTGACGGTTTTCAAGGTCGATAAGTCACTTCAGACCATTAATTTTGACAATCATCTTGCATCACACAGTTGTTAGTGTTTGTTTCGAGCCATTTTGTTGTTTGTTTGATCATGGAAATCATACACATGCAAATTTCATGCCATACACCAATCATCTTTCAGGAGCGATTAGTTGTGACGGATTGTTGTACAAACAACTATGGTCATAAGGAAGCACAAGTGGTGATGCACTTTCAAAACATTCATTCTTATCATATCAACTTTGATTGAACCTGATATATCTCCCAAATTTTTCAATTGTAAATTAAAAGTAAAGTTCCCCTACTTTTTCTTAAGAGTATATTATCGTTGTGACGGCATAGCTACAACTTAAATGTCAGCTTTGGTTGAAACTGATCAATTATGAGTAATATGATAATCTATTGGAAATTATTTGAGGATATTTATCTTGTTCAGTGTTCAAGTTAGTAGCTACCTTTGGATCTGTTAGAAAATTTCAAAATGTTGATTTTTATCCCTTATCTGAGATCACCCATCCATGTGTAGTCACGGTATGGCACTTAATGTTTATAAGCTGTTGAGTATTCACTCACAAAATATTGTTCCAAGTGAATGAGTGAGTTTAGTTTTACGCCGCACTCAGCAATATTCCAGCTATATGGAGGCAGTCTGTAAATAATCAAGTCGGAACCAGACAATCCAGTGATCAAAAGCATGAGCATCGATCTGCGCAATTGGGAACTGATGACATGTGTCAACCAAGCCAGCGAGCCTGACCACCCAATCCCGTTAGTCGCCTCATATGACAAGCATGGATACTGAAGGTTCATTCTAACCCGGACCTTCATGGGTTGTTCAAAGTGGGTATTGATAGTGTTCTTGAGGTATTTTGCACCTGAAATAAATGCTCTGTTTTACTTTACAATATTTGGGACTAAAATTCATTATTCAGTTGTGTGAAGTAACAAAGTAACCCAAGTCTGTGTGTGAGCCGTCAATGAAAAACCATCTTGAAAGAACTACAGTCCCTAGTTAAGAAGGATGCATTGGGAAATTCCATAAAGTGTTGTTTATTTGACTTTTTATCCCCCGCAACGCGAATTAAAATGGACTTTTGCGTTTGCAGGTATAAAATGGACTCCGATCAGATGCGTCCGTGCACATTTGTCTTTTTTTTGGAATTCTGAATAAAATATTTTTGGCGAGCAGAACTCTAAAACTAAAACCGTTAAATATTTCTTCACCAAACTTGGCACATAGATAGATCTGGTGGTGTACTGGTGCCTTTTGGTAGTTTTGGAATTCTGAATAAAACATTTTTGGCGTTTCCATGGCAACAAGTTCGACTTAGACTGAAATTAGTGGTAGTGCTCTTTTCCGGAGCAGAACTCTAAAACCGTTCACTATTTCTTCACCAAACTTGACACATAGATTGGTCTGGTGGTGTACTGGTGCCTTTTTGGTAGTTTTGGAATTCTGAATAAAATATGTTTGGCATTTCCATGGCAACAAGTTTGACTAAAACAGAAATTAGTGGTAGTACACTTTTCCGGAGGAGAACTCTAAAACCGTTCAATGTTTCTTCACCAAACTTGGCACATACATAGATCTGGTGGTGTACTGGTGCCTTTTGGTAGTTTTGGAATTCTGAATAAAATATTTTTGGCATTTCCATGGCAACAAGTTTGACATAGACTGAAATTGGTGATAGTGCTCCTTTCTTGAGCAGAAATTTAAAAACCTTTCAATACTCTCCTTCCACTTTTCTATATACACACCTAAATATTTGACATAATCATAACTCGTAGATATAATCATGAAGAGTATTTTGCCATTGCGGGGGATATTGATGACTTTGTCTTCTTGTTAACTTTGAAGTGGATTTGTACACAAGCATCTGGAGGTTTTGGTGGTGACTTTCACCCATGTTTTGCTGCAGGAATGCTCAGTATTTGTGACCACTAATTTCTTTCTGTCATGTCTGTTACATGATCAAATAAATCAAACACAACTTGATCAAACTATTTTTGTTTCATTAATTAATTTCTTTTGTGCCTTTGATTAGAACTTACTGAAGCTTGAAAATTTCAATGAAGTGGACTTTGGAAAGAAATTTATGTTATTAATTCACAATATCCTTGTGTTCTGATCCTGTGTGTAGAGGTACTTCAGCATGTGTTTATTTTGTGCCTCTATTTTCTGGTTGCCTGTCATGGTGCATCTGTTGGGAAATAATACAAAACACATGTTTTAGATAATAGCTATAATATTATGTCATGGAATTTGATAAAAATATGTTTTCTGACATTAAGCTTGAAGTTTATGATCATCTTATCATTTATGTCTCAGAAATGCCAGCTGTTTGATTTGGTTGTCATTATGATATTTACAAAGAAACTTCCACTAATGAAGTTATAGTCTGTTTGCAGTGAAAATGTACTGATGAATTTCACTTTAAACAAAAAAGTAAATCAAATTAAGTGAAATTATGATTGTGAATCTTCATGTATTACAAGGGGGTGAGCGCAGTAAACAGAACAGTGAAACAAATGCATGTGCGGTACATGATGAGCATAAACTCAGACCAACCCTACTTGTTCTCGGTGTTTCATTTAATGTGCATACCCCTTGTAATACAAACCAATAATAGCGATTTGAATCTATGATTGTTTGCTCAACAACTTTTATCCTAAGTGGAATAAAATTCTGAGATTTAAATGTTCAATTGGCAAGGTAAAATTATGAGGATTCGCAATCATAATTTCATTTAATTTGATTTACTTTTTTGTTTTAAGTGAAATTCATCGGTACATTTTCACTGCAAACAGACTATAAGTTAAACATATTTTGGGAAATATGTTTGAAAAATATTGACATTCTTGATTAAAATTGCTGTACAAGGTGGTCATGTATACTATCAAATAATAGTCATTGATAATCACTGATTTACCTTGTGATATTGCTTCAGATTCCTGTTAGTCTTATTACATCTGTTCATTTAGTGTACAGTCCAAATGGTAGACCAATGACCTGTGCCTCTAAACATCACGATCAGTGTGTGATGTTGGAAACTAAGCCAGGATAGTTGTCTATGGTGATTAAATTGATGGACTATTCATTTACTTCAAACTTCAAATAAAATGAGCAATTTGTTTGAAAACTGGGTATGTGGTGATAGGGGACAGTTTCTCTATTCAGGACTACATTCAAATGTTTTGGGCTGCCATAGTATCTTTCTTGATCACCCAGTGGACCATTAGTGACATTGTTTCCTTTAATAAACTGTTTCTTTATTTACAAGATCATTAAGTCACATATCAAAGTCTGAGTTAACTTCACACAAGCTAGACTGGGACAACATTATGTTTTACAATTATGTTCTTGAATAGAATTAAGAATGTATGATTATGTAGACAACCTCTTGGACACCAAGACCCCTAGTGATTTGTAACATTTTAGAGCATGTGTTTGTGAAGGTGAGTATTACGTAAGTATTACCTGATCGTCATTAAGTAGTAAGTGTTACCTGATGGTCATTAAGTAGTAAGTGTTACCTGATGGTCATTAAGTAGTAAGTGTTACCTGATGGTCATTAAGTAGTAAGTGTTACCTGATGGTCATTAAGTAGTAAGTGTTACCTGATGGTCATTAAGTAGTAAGTGTTACCTGATGGTCATTAAGTAGTAAGTGTTACCTGATGGTCATTAAGTAGTAAGTGTTACCTGATACCTGATGGTCATTAAGTAGTAAGTGTTACCTGATGGTCATTAAGTAGTAAGTGTTACCTGATGGTCATTAAGTAGTAAGTGTTACCTGATCGTCATTAAGTAGTAAGTGTTACCTGATCGTCATTAAGTAGTAAGTGTTACCTGATCGTCATTAAGTAGTAAGTGTTACCATTAAGAAAGTGCTGGAGTAAGTGATCGTCATTAAGTAGTAAGTGTTACCTGATCGTCATTAAGTAGTAAGTGTTACCTGATCGTCATTAAGTAATAAGTGTTACCTGATCACATGAGCATGTTTTGTGTATGGTATATGTGTTTGTTCTAGTGATATCGGTGCCGGAGCAGGTGGCTGAGAAACTGGAGCCAAGTGATGACTCTTCAGGCCATCTTACATTGACTACTCAGAGCGACGATCTCTCCCTATTTCAATACCAGACTATCACACAGTAGAAAAAGATGGAGAAAAATTTGTTGTAAGTATTTTTTGGTATTTATGTGTACCTTTTTCCAGAGTACTGTATGAACATCAGTGTAGTCCTACTCAGATTTGAAACCATTACACCCATGAACTTTTTCCTGCTGAGGACATTTGTTCCATCTCAAAGAAAATGAATAACCCAGTGGAATTATTGTGAGAATTGGTCCCAGCAAACACAGGTGATTATAAGACTTAGAGGTGACCCTGCGGATTGGGTGGTCAGGTCAGGTGACTTGGTTAGTGATGTGTCACCACATACAGACAATTCGATCACTGGATTTCCTCAATGTTTCAGTCTCAATTATTTACAGGCCACCATTTTATAGCTGGAATACTTCAGAGTTTGGTTTAAACAGAATTGCAGTTAACTCTGTCAGGATTCCAGGACTGAACTCTTTCCATGTGATCATTCTGTGTCCCTGCTTGTTGTTGTCAAGGGACTGGCTGTCAGGACCGCCTCCGTGGTGTAGTGATTAGAGCGTCCGCCCGGAGAGCGGAAGGTCGCGGGTTCGATCCCCGACCGCATCATACCAAAAGACGTTAAAATATGGTACTTGTTGGTTCATGCCTGGCACACGGCATTAATTGGTACAACAAGGACTGGTCGGCTCGCAGTATAATGTGTCTGAGTGGGGTATTCATGCTTCACTGCGGCATTGTATCTCAATGGGCTAGCTCTATAAAACCAGCTTAAGTCTGTGCTAGTACAAGCAGCCGCACATACACATACACATGCATGCGCGTCGTCATATGAGCGAAATATTCTCAAGCACGACGTTAAACCCAATTTCACCTCACCTCACCTCACCTCACCTCACCTCACCTCACCTCACCTCACCTCACCTCACCTCACCTCACCTCACCTCACCTCACCTCACCTCACCTGTCTGTCAGCTAGGACCTGACTGGCTCGATGTCCTTGTTCTTGGACAATATGGAGTAATTCTCATTGTAAGCATTTTACCTAAAATATGCAAGTGGTCGGGCCCAAAAACCAATTCCTTATATATATCTGCTTGTTCATTAAACCCTGTGTTCATTATAAACATAGTCTTCTGTATGTATACTTTCCATCAAAAGTTTAGACTCACTTAAACACTCACTATATGGTATGTATATATATACATATGGTTACATCAAAAATTGATTTCTCCACTAACCTGGGGGAACCAACTGCAGAACTTATACAGATGAATTGCACGGGGATCATGCATCAAATTGCTGAAAAGCATGTGCAAATATCGTGCATGTGATCAGCTGCGTTTTGGTGTAAAGTTTGGATAAGAATTCGCCAATTTTCACTGATCTTTATCATTTATTGAACTCATGACAATAATCTTTTCAATGTTACAAATTTGTTTTACAATACATCAGTTCATGTGTAAACAGTACCTTTAAACAGTATGGAATATTTAGCAAATTTAGTTTGGAACAGTTGCCTGAAGTAAGTGGCTATATTTACACTAGTGAGTCTAAACTTTTGATGGGAAATATATTTAATGAGTGTGATGTGTGCCCTCAGAAGAAAGTTTCGCAATCCCACAAAAGAAAACAGATAACATATTTTGGCAAATGGTTGCACATTAAGATGTTAATTCCTCCAACAGACAAGCCTGACATACGTCATTATCTGCTTGTTATCTCCAAACACCATTACACTATGATGAGTCCGTGTTCCTTGCTGAGGCACGGCAGGTGACAGGTGAGTCTGACGTCTGTAATAGATTGGAATGTAGCTCCGTAGATAAGTTATATCATAAGCACCATGTCAAGCTCTGGCAATATTATAGACTCAGTGCATGTCAGAGATTACTGAACAGGTACTTGGGTGATGGAACAGTGCTTTGTATATATCAGCAAGCCAGGTAGATTTACCTGTAAGTTTTCCTGTCCATCTTCCCATATTGACATGGCACATTAATGATAGGGAATCTATGATAGTATAATGCATAAATGTCAAATACTATGGACACAAACCTCAAGGACCCCTGGCTGAACATTGTTTTTATAAACTTGTAATTACCTTACAATGCAGTCTCGCTTTCAGTTGTTCTTCCAAAGTAGTTTTCAGCATACCTATCCATCATGTCTGTTGGCTCTGAAGTAAATTAAAAAGAAGTTATAAAATTCTCAACACTAAGAAAGAGGCTTAATTTGTGTGTTCCTTGACAAGGCATTTGACAAGGACAGGCCTTTGTAAGTGTCCCCAGACAGGAAGGGCCTCCAGTGTCCGTGACTGCAATGAGGGTGTGATGGTCACAGTGTCTCACCTTGCTCATGTGGGTCACACACAGACTTTGCTGGTTGCTCATACAGGTCAAAAACTGGTTTATGTATTTCAAGGACTGAGATCTGCTTGTTCCGTTAATAAATGGACATAAAGTGTTTGTCTGAATCAAACTCTGCCTCTCCTGAACTGCCTTGTAATCACTTTCTTAGAAATTGTATTGAAGGAAATTGATCATAATGTGCAAAGTCCCACTGATACTCTGAACACTGTACAAAGTAAAGTACACCACAGGCGCTATCATGTAAGCTAAGCTAGACACGCAGTGGCAGCTGTTTAATCTGTAACAAAGGCACAGGCTAGGACGGACACCCGTACCAGTGTGCCACAAGGGCATGTTCCTTTATGGGATTTGGCTGTATCATCATCACCTTTAGTTTGTTGAAGTTCCTTCTTGTAAATCTGTCGCTTACTGATTGCTTCATTCAATATAATCAAGCAAAAGACTAGTGTCATAAAATAGTATTCTGTTTTTGTTTGGTTAGGAACATTTGGTGAAGCATTGATATTAGTATAAACACACATTTGAAAATAATAATGGACAGCCGTCATTTGCTCTCAACCACTGCGAGATGACCAGAACTTTCGCAATGTGTCATATTGCCAACTTGGGTATTTCTGTCTTGTACATGTGTGGTTACATATTTTATATATTTTGTAATGGCAATGATGATTAATTTTGTTTCTATGTTTATGAGGAAGTTTGTTCCTCTAGCACCTGAATGAAAGCTACCCATAGGTCCTTACTGTTTCACATTAGTGCTGCCATGGAAATGACCCACTGGCTTGCATGTGAAATGTGGATGTAGTTCCATACATGGTTTTATTGGATGAAACAAATATCCTATATATGTACATGTTGAGATTGATGTAAATAATTTCAGCAGCAAGTCAGAAGATGTGAAAGTATGGTTGTTTGAATCATTAAAACTTATCAAAATTGCAGATTACATACAATAAACATTACTATTCTCGTGATAGTTGGACTCAACATTCAACAGCTGATTTTCTCCAGTAGGAAGTGAGTATGTGCAATAAAATGACATTGTTAATATTCAGGGAGATCAAATCGAAGCACTACACAAGTCATGAACCTGGGACCCCCAAATCGTAATTACTGAATATCCTCTGAAGTCAGAATAATGGATCCAGGTAAAGCCCTGTCCATGTTAACCTTGACTAAGCAGCAAGAGTGTGATGGGTCTCTACGGAGCCCCAGCAGGGCATGTAATGGATGACATGTCACACAATTCCTTCCATTATCTTGATTATATTGCTTCTCAGAGTTCTATCAGTCAGATCATAATGATGTCATTGCAAGATTTCCAATCTCTCTCTCATATTAAGTAATAGGATGGTAATAATGTACAACTGTTGCCGTGACCACTGTAGACGAGGAGAAAACTGTTAGTGTCATTCAATTATCATGAACAAGTAAGATGTATGTCTGGGCTGGTTCCTTCATTAGGTGCTCATTGCCTAGAGACTCAGCAGTAAATTGTTATTCTTTCCTTAAAGCACTATCTACGTTGAAATATTGCAAAACTATTTTTGCTTGTAAACATGTGACATACATAGCGATAAGAATAATGAGTCAAAGGCCATTGCAGCATGACATACGATGTTACTGTTTGATCAATATGGGTGTCTGATGACCAGACTTCAATTCCCCACAGTCTTACTGTAGCTGGAAGAACTGCTGCAACAAATGTCGGGCTGCAACTCAGTTAGCCATTGTCGAGGTAATTATGTTCTGTAATGATCTCCAAATGAGGACAAGTTGTCTAGAGTTCGAACTGCGCTGATAACTCTCTCAGACCACAAATGAAGAAAGCCCACATGATTACAAATTTCATATTAAAGCTGCTGCAGATCTATGTCATTGTTTCAAGATGATACTTCCATCATTACTGACTACACCCTGAGGACAAATTTCTTGCTGAGTTAATGGTACTGATGTTTTAGAATCATCCAGAAGACAGATGTTAAACAGGATCTGTTTTTGACTTAAGCTTATTGTCCTTTATGACATAAAGCATGTTGTCAGTGCTGGCTTATGGTATTGATCTGATGTTCTAAATTCTGGTAATAATGTGTAACTTTCTATCAGACTGCTAATGTCATTATAACTTAGTCTTATTGCCTCCTCTGGCTCAGATTTAGTTGAGCAAAGGCTGCAAGAAGACATAAAAGTCATTTTTCTCCTTGAAGTATGTATCACATTTCTATTACTGATGCCAGTGCTGAAATGTTTGATTTGTATACACACTGTGTAAAACTGTATTTGGCAGCTTTTTACTTTGTTTTTATGACATAATATTCACTAACTTGCTTCCCTCACGTAATTGGTAAACATGCTAAAATTGAATTTCATCCTTTGAAACCATGCTTCTTATGTTTAGACTGTGAGGAAGTGTGCTGAAGTGTTAGCAAATAATGAAATATGATGGAAATTGATTCATTTGATTTGTGCACAGTCTTGAGTCATAAAGTGCCACAGTGCTTAATCAGGGCTAAGCATGACTGAGCTGCCAAGAGAATTGAATTACAATCTCATTCACTGATTGGAGTGAAGTCAACAGGTTGACGTGGGGATCACAGACTAACATGAAGAATATGGCCCTATCAGCTGCCAAGAATGGGGGTAGTTTGGGCTGGGTGCCTGGGATTCTCCACTGACGCCATTACTCTATCTTGTATCATCAATACTTCAATGGCAATTTGCCTCATCGTGAGGAGGGATAATGCTAAAGCTTCTTCTAACAAATAACTTTTTCTATCAGCTGTTGGAAATTATAAACATGAATTCTTGAATTTTGTATGGATTTTGTTTGGATTTCAGCACTGAACATATCTTCCAGTCAGAGACTAATGTAGAGTTCAAGGACAAATTGTCTGGTTGCCAGTGTAACATAATGTTACATCAACTAGTACTTCAAAATGATTTTACTGGCTTCATCTAGCCCACAGTGGCTAGCTGTGTTGAATTTATTTGAATAAATTTCATTATTGTCAATAGACACACATAATGGGAATGCAGAAGGAAGTGGTTCAGCATATATATTCAGACTTCCAAACTTAGCTTGGCGGTCAAGTGGTCCGTGGTTTAACTTGGTTCCAAGTCAGTGTATGATGGGTTGCTAGGGGGTTCCAGCTACCTCCAATATTCTAAATGATAAAAGGACTTCCATAATTTTCTTACAGTTTTCAATGTTGCAAATTAGGGGCCAGTGTTGATATCCTACTGTTGAAAGTGTGATGTACCGTACTAGTCTCAGAATATCATAGTAACAGATATAGATACTTATTCATGAATACCTTGTTGTTAATATCTAGGAATTAGAATAACAAACATGTCAAGTAATTACTTAAGCTAAAACATTTTAATGACTTTTAAAAACCAAACCACTACGTCGACAACAATGCTGCTTATAGCCAGATGACTTAGGCCAACTTAAAAATGACACAAGTTACTCTACAGCATGGCTAAAATGGATATATTCCATTTTGCATATCTCACTTAAATACACAGCAAACTAGTTCCAAGTAAAAACACTCTCTTAAACATATTTGTGCATATTCCAATGACCATGAATAATAAATTGTATTCATGAATGGATACGGTTCGATTCAGAAGTGAATTTAACAGGACTACGAATACAGAAGTGAATTTAACAGGACTACTGTTTGTACCCTTAGTCTTGAATTTATTCTTGGGATGTGTTTCTGTACCAACTACACTCTTCCTGGAGATATGTTCAAATTTTAAAGCAAAACTGTAGACCATGATGCATCATTAAGCAACATTCACTCTTTGTTGTGTGTTCTGTCAGTTTTGCGTGAAACTGTAGACCATCTAAGCATAACAAATGAACAAAGTTAGTGGTTTATCAAGACAAATCAGTCCAAAGTCTGCAGTAGATGTCGGTGAAAATCCTAAAATGAGATCCACAAAGTTCCTATATTATCTAAATATAGTTGTAACCTATGTTATGACTTGGTCAAGGTGAAGTATATTTGGGTGATAACAGGACAAAGAATGGAGGAAGAGGTTTAGTTATACACCATTGTAATGTATTTAATGCAGTGTTACAGAGCAGTGTTGAAGTAACTTTGAAAATGTGAAAAGATATCCCAATCTGAAACAAGGTAATAATTGTTTCCCAGTTGGTCTGCCTAGGGCACTGTGTAATCCTAGATCAGTCCCTGGTAATTGTTCACTGCATGGCATACTTTGGAACACATTGAGGAGATATGGTTTCTTGTAAGTGAACTGATATGACTTTTGCCATGGTGGTCCTATTCAAACATTAGCTTTGGTTCTTAACAAGATTTTAATTCAAAAGATACTTAAACCTGGTAATGATTTGACCAAAATGACTATGCATCATTACTTGAATACACATATTGGGATTGATATAGATTGTGATGACGTAATCTCAGTCTTTGACAGCCTGGATTTAAGACAGTTATTTGACATGGTTTAGGTAAGCTTTACTGCATATTGACTCCAGCTTTCTTCTGCATTAAAGAGGAATCAGTCTGGTGTCTCTCAAGCCCCCATTGATAGCAACATCTGTATATTCTGTATTTAGCCCAAGAAGGTATCCGATTTCTTTAAAAATCAATTTTGAGTTTTTGAAATGTTCTGACTCTGTTTGTGGTGAATTTGATCCAAGATATGAGTTTAATCAGGATCTGAATAGATAGAACATGTGAATGTCTTTCTCTTTTCACTGGAGCAAATAATTTGTTTGGAGCTGAGGCTCAGTTCTCAATCACGCTGGCTGTGTGAAGAGAGAGCTCCCTTGTTGTGAAGTGTTATTAGTTGCAGGAGACTGATCACTTCTTTTCAGTGGGCAAGTATACCCGATATCTCATTCCTTCTGCACCTTCAAGGAGCGTGGAGTTTCAAGGATCCTATGGGACATCATATACTGGGCACACCAAAACTCAGAGTGGTTTCAAGCAGCTTTGAATAGATAACTACATAATATGAGTACTGGATTGGTTTAATCAATGCCCAAATTTGCCTAAACTAGGTAGAGCTTCAGATGGATTTGAATGCTTCTTGGTCATGTGACTATTACCTGGTAAAATGATGGCAAGTTAACACTGTGAAACCAATACTGCCTGCAAATAGAATGTTATTATTTTGTCCAGATTTCAAAGAACCTGGTTGCAATATGATTTCTAGGGTTAAGAAATTGTCCATATTATATTAAACATTTTTACAACGCTCACCCAACTATTACGAACATACAGGCCTAGGCATTGGTTTCTTCTATTTCCCCTTTGACTCAGTCCAATGTGGGGAATCTGGGTTAGTATAGGTCCCTGGGGTTGGAACAGGTCCTAGGAGTAGGAGAAGGTCCCCAGCAATCCAGTCTGGGCGTAACATGCAACCAATCAGATTGGTCAGGGAGTCTTGCTTGATGACATTCGTCCCTGATGCCGTGGATTGTCCCAGACAATAGCATTAACTGGACTGTCTTGTCCAGACTTAAGCATTTCCATGATATCTTCACATAGTTGGATTATATTATATTTATATTACACAAACACAAAATCTGAATCAGTCTCTTGTGGAACAAACTAACATGGAGTAGTCTTATATTTGTTGATTCTAGGCCATATTCATGTTTTGAAATAAGGCTGTAAATTATATTGAACAAATCCATCATAGGGATGGTATGTATCGTCAAGTCACATAAGTTCGATCGTCATATAACTTCGATCGCCCATTTTGAATGGTAATTGTCGCATACGTAGCGATAACTTACGATATCTGCAGCTCTGATCTTCTGGTGACACCACTTTTATTCGTTTGGACCGGAAAATGTTTCGCGTCAAGTTACCAAACGTAAGTTATAGGTCATATTCACCAAACAACTACTTTTTAACCCTAGATCAATAATGTAACTTTATCAGCTCCAATAAAATGTAAACAGTACTTATTTCACACGTTGTAAATTGACAGCGCCCTGTCTTCTGTTTGTTAACGTTGATGGTCTAATTGTGACGATGTCCAGTCACTTGATATCCTTTGTCAAAATTTAAAACTTTGGAAACATGTAAGGGCCATTTCTTATAGAAAACTTAATGCTTTTTGAGAATTTCCGTGAATTTGTACCTGATGAAGTTCGAGCTATTGCCTCATTGATAAATACAACCTGGGCACAATGTACCCACCCTACATGTCAGCACAGAACACATTTATGTTTCTGCAAGCCAGTTCGTGGTGTTTGTCTACATTCTGAGGTTTGATGCCTGTCACGATGAGCCTGAAGAATAATTCCCTGCATAATACTTCTATATAAGCTGAATATTTGTGACTTTTCATCGTTTTTAGAAGTATTGAAACATAAAATGAACGTTTCATGGACATAAATACCATAAAATTACTTGGGACTGCTCTAACTCTGAATTTGACACAAGAAATTGTCCTTACAAGTCATCCTGTTTACGTGACAAGCCAGCCAATCATATGATCGAACTTATGTGACGTAGCTTTCTGGGTCACTTGTGTTGACAGTGAGAGGGCGGCCATGCCGCGATTGTGAAAAGCAGTAAAAATACCTGGATTTTGGAAATGTTTTGACATAAATAAACAAGTTTAGAGGTAAGAGATTTGAAAATAAGATTATATGAATATAACTTTGAAAATTCAGCGACAGTTCTTAAGTGATCGAACTTACATGACACAAGGATATAAAATCACTCTATTAATTAAACTGTGAACTATTTTACAACTGTAATTTGATGTTTAATGTATATTACTGGAAGACCAGCCTACATTAAAAACTAAAAGTTCAGCTTTTCCATTTCATTTTTGTTGTTTTAAATATATTTTAGGGAATCCTTTCTGCTGAAGGTATGATGTTTCGTCTTGCACCTGAAAAGTGCTGATTGCCAGGTGTTAGCCAGTATCAAGGTGATACTGTTATTGATATCCCCAAATAGTTTTATGTATGATGTATAAATGAGTATGTATGTTTACTGTAGCTAATCAAGTAGTATTTTCATAATGAGCAAATGATTCATTCGGGGACTAAGGTCACGTGGAGAAGAAAGTTCCTTACGTGAATTACATGGATATGCTCAGTAGAGACTTTACTGTCCCTAGTCTGTATCAACATTTCCTAGTTCATGGTTGTATTGATAAAAACAACACATTTTCTACTAATTTTAGAGATAAACCTATTTTTCACTTATAACAGGACCAAAAAAAGGACAAAGTTTAATGCTCAGTTTCTATTGTAGCTTCAATACATTCATATTTTGGTGTTACGATGCTATTTTCAGAAATTCCCTGTTTTGAACAAATTTAACATTTTGTTTGCATTTTGCTGCCAGGGGCACATAGGTCAGAATAGAAATATAACAAGTTTCTGATTCAGCAGATGTGTAAACCAAGAAATGAACACATTGTTGCCTCACTAGTAATTTTGTCCTTGTATAAGTGCACTGTTGTGAAATGATCACAGCATTTACACTAAATTGTATTGATCGGCATACTGGTTTCCATGAAGCAAAATCATTTAGCGTGTCAGCTGTATCCAGCTATAATTTGAGAACAGTTAGGTAGACACTGCCTTGCAGTACAGTCAGGTAGACATGACCTTGCAGTACAGTCAGGTAGACATGGTCTTGTAGAACAGTTAGATAGACACGGCCTTGTAGAACAGTTAGGTAGACACTGCCTTGCAGTACAGTCAGGTAGACATGACCTTGTAGTACAGTCAGGTAGACATGACCTTGCAGTACAGTCAGGTAGACACGGACTTGCAGTACAGTTAGGTAGACACTGCCTTGCAGTACAGTCAGGTAGACATGGCCTTGTAGAACAGTTAGGTAGACACTGCCTTGTAGAACAGTCAGGTAGACACTGACCTTGCAGAACAGTCAGGTAGACACTGCCTTGTAGAACAGTTAGGTAGACACTGCCTTGTAGTACAGTCAGGTAGACACTGCCTTGCAGTACAGTCAGGTAGACATGACCTTGTAGAACAGTTAGTTAGGAACAGTTAGACACTACAGCCTACAGTGCAGTACAGTCAGGTAGACATGACCTTGCAGAACAGTTAGGTAGACACTGCCTTGCAGTACAGTCAGGTAGACATGGCCTTGTAGAACAGTCAGGTAGACACTGCCTTGCAGTACAGTCAGGTAGACACTGCCTTGCAGTACAGTCAGGTAGACACTGCCTTGCAGTACAGTCAGGTAGACACTGCCTTGCAGTACAGTCAGGTAGACACTGCCTTGCAGTACAGTCAGGTAGACATGACCTTGCAGTACAGTCAGATAGACACTGCCTTGCAGTACAGTCAGGTAGACACGGCCTTTACAGTACAGTCGGATAGACACGGCCTTAACAGTACAGTCGGATAGACACGGCCTTTACAGTACAGTCAGGTAGACACGGCCTTTTCAGTACAGTCGGATAGACATGGCCTTGCAGTACAGTTAGGTAGACATTGCCTTGCAGTACAGTCAGGTAGACATGGCCTTGTAGTACAGTCAGGTAGACATGGCGTTGTGGAACAGTTAGGTAGACACTGCCCTGTACAGTCAGGTAGACATGGCCTTGTAGAACAGTTAGGTAGACACTGCCTTGCAGTACAGTCAGATAGACACTGCCTTGCAGTACAGTCAGGTAGACACTGGCAGTACAGTCAGGTAGACACTGCCTTGCAGTACAATCAGGTAGACATGACCTTGCCGTACAGTCAGATAGACACTGCCTTGCAGTACAATCAGGTAGACATGACCTTGCAGTACAGTCAGATAGACATGGCCTTTACAGTACAGTCAGGTAGACACGGCCTTTACAGTACAGTCAGGTAGACACGGCCTTTACAGTACAGTCGGTAGACATGGCCATTACAGTACAGTCAGGTAGACATGGCCTTTACAGTAATTCAGGTAGACACTGCCTGGCAGTCAGGTACAGACTGACCCACGGAGGAGACAGGTGCATTGCTGTCAGGGTCTGTCAGTACTGCAATTTGAGCATGCTGGCTTGCCTACAGTACATTAACCCTAAGATGTAAAGCCAAACATGATCCTATCATGGAGCAACGTAGATTTCCATTGATGCTATTGGAATCAAGTTCAAGTTCAATTTATTTCGGTAATAGGGGCCATAGACCCAGAATACAAACAATACATAACATTTTGTTTTGGTGGCTCTTACATAAGAGCATGAATGGCATAATTACACAAGCAGATACATTGTACAGTTGAACAATAATAATTATAGGTTGACAATATGATAATGCAAAAGTTGATAGAGTTAACTCCCTTGCAATTTGGTACAAAATTCTGAGAAAGAGCATATCAAGTCATAGCAAATTGTATATGTATATAGTGATGAATGAGCACAATAATTTGTAATGGTTACAAGTCTAACAATTAAACCATAGTTGTAGGTAGACAAGGTATTATGCGGAATATGATTGAGTTGTCTCGCTTGCATCAGGTATTGAGGAACTTCTGTCTCACAGCTGAGGCCTTGAATATGTATTCTGCTAATAGTGACTGATTCTCGCACTTCATGATGTGGATAAATTTCTTTTTGTTGGAGAGATAATGGGGAATATTGGAATCAGCTTTGCTGGATCTTACCAATGTGTTTGGAGTGCGTTCTCGCAAAAGGATAATGAAAGAAGGTGACAAGCATTGTGTCATTTTGACACAAGAATCTGTTCTTGTTTCTCTTAAAGAGACGTAAGTTTATATGTTGAAAATGTTGGGTACAAGCATCAAAGTCGGTGGGTCCTTGTATCAACATACCCCCTGTGTAAAATGGTTACAGATTTTAGGGAAACCTGGGTCTTAAGACTTTAAGATGGATGTTAAGAACCCCTATCAATTATACCTTGTTTTTTTACTACTCAGCATAAAGGATATTCATCTTAATTTCAAAATATATTGAAAAGAAGAAAACATTTCCATTAGTTGCCCTCCCCTGTCACAGTTCCACAAAGGGATGATGGCACTGTGAGTTTTAGGTGTATGTTAGTCTATGGAAGAAGCCCTGATATCCAGAGAACTGGTCAAGAATATTCTGTTGACTTGCTATATTCTGCAGGGGGTGAGCTTTCACGAAGCAACCTTAACTAAGGTTAACCTTAACTCTCATTCTTTAACATTGCACTAAGGTTACCTTAGTGACATACGATCACCTTAGTGCTTTGTAGAAGGAGGCCCAGCTAGGTGCTGTTGTACAAAACAATCTTAGCGCTAAGGCTACCTTAATTCTGTGTTAAGGTATGGGAGTTACGGTCACCTTAGCGCTAAGGTTACCTTAATTCTGTGTTAAGGTATGGGAGTTACGGTCACCTTAGAGCTAAGGCTACCTTAATTCTGTGTTAAGGTATGGGAGTTACGGTCACCTTAGCGCTAAGGTTACCTTAATTCTGTGTTAAGGTATGGGAGTTACGGTCACCTTAGCGCTAAGGTTACCTTAATTCTGTGTTAAGGTATGGGAGTTACGGTCACCTTAGCAATAAGGCTACCTTAATTCTGTGTTAAGGTATGGGAGTTACAGTCACCTTAGCGCTAAGGTTATCTCAATTCTGTGTTAAGGTATGGGAGTTACGGTCACCTTAGCACTAAGATCGCTTTGTACAACGGCACCCAGGTCAGTATCACTGACAGTGGGAAATTATATCATCATTTAAAGGATTTATAAGAAGTCAGTCAGAGGGAATATATTTATCATCTAAAAACCTGATCTCAGTTGGCTGCTTTTTCTGCAAACTGGTATTTGTATACAAATTACTGGTTAAGATGTTTTTCAATTTCCTTCTAAAGCAACAATAACAGCTTTAAATCATTGGAAATTGATCAGGGACAAAGCTGAATTCTTTGGATTCTACTGATCAACTTCTCCTTGATGGATTAGTTTGATGAGAAAAAGACCTGTGTTTCCCGAAAAAGGATTGTTGGGATGGATATTTCAAGAAGAGCTATTGAATGTCATGTTGCAAATCCTAATTTGATTTGCATTGACCCACTTCCTGAATGAAAAACATAAAAACCTACGCATTTTCTGAGTTCTATACGATTTTGTCTCCCTGAGCCTAAATTCTCTTTTTGAATGATCTGGAATAGACATTGGCATTGAACGCATTGGCTGTTTATTTGTTTATTTACTCTGGGATAATTTAACCATAGGACTATTTTTTCACTGGAGTGGATGCAATATCTCACATACATCAGTGTGTTCATGCACTATTCAGTGACACCTGTATGCTCATGCTGTTGATCACTGGATTGTCTGGTCCAGACTCAATTATTTACAGACCGCCGCCATATAGCTGGAATATTGCTGAGTGCGACATAAATCTAAACTCACTCACTCACTTCACTCACTCACTCACTCACTCACTCACTCACTCACTCACTCACTCACTCACTCACTCACTCACTCACTCACTCACTCACTCACTCACTCACTCACTCACTCACTCACTCACTCACTCACTCACTCACTCACTCACTCACTCACTCAATGACACCTGTTCAAATGAGTTGCACATTATGACCGCCTCTCTTCATTTGTTGCTCTTATGATATGCTATGGGTGCCAAGGCCTATTTTGATTTGTTTATAAGTAAATACACCTTGAGGGTTCTGGGTTAGCATAGGTCACTTGTGATTGTCGGAAGGGGAACTAAGTGGACTGAGTAGTCAGTGACTTTCTAATTATTTAGCTTGTCTTTGACAGTGTAGGTCAGACCTCATAATATCAATATCTGATCTGTGAGGTTGAGATTCACATCATGTACAGGATGTCATGATATAACTGGATTATGGCAGAGTGTGTTATGTCAGTGTAGGAAAGATAGCCCGTCCCAACGTCCGAGACGGATGAATTTTGTGGAGGACGGGTTAAAAAAATATCTAGTCCGTCCTCATGTCGGGTCAATTTTAGCAAACCAATGACATATATATAAAGATTATAACCTTTTTGAATATTTACTGCCGAAGGTGTTTTATTTATATTTGGAGGACAGGCTAGATTTTGGCAGGACTGGTAAAAAATTTGACCTGCCAGTCCTGTGGACAGGCTAGATTTTCTACATCTTTCCTACACTGGTTATGTATACACATACATATGTTTGGCACTTGGGAATCAGCAGTCAAATGCGCAACACACTGTGAAGAGTTATTTCCCTTTGACATACCATCTGTTTCCATTACCAGCACTTGTTAATGTAGTCTCAGGGAGATTTGTCTGTTTTGAAGAGAAATATACCCATGTTGATTTTTTTAGTTTTCACAATGTTAACAGTTTAATGAAGAACATTTTAATGACTTTTGCTTTCAAATTCAACAACAAAAGCTTGTGACTGGGGCAAAGTGTTGAGCATGTTATCCTGCAGTCAAGGATCATATGTCCTACATATCTGGTGATGCCATGGGTATCTGGTGTTTGTATCCAATATATTACAGGAGTTGGGTTTCAGCAGCTTAGTGTTTGTCACCTGATACATTGTTGCTAGGTTACGCAGTAATGTACGTCAGGACTGACGATATATATACCCACAAAGACATTTCTTTTCTCATCTTGGAAGAGATTGAAATGAATCAAATTCCATATGATGTGTCAAATTAGATCAATTTGTGTCCATACTTTATGTGATTTGTCCATAAGCAGGGAAAATGGATTTAGGTAGTACTGTTACTTATATCTACACAACCATTTTTGAGCATGACTGATGTATGGTCATCCCATTGATACATGTACTATTTACACACTTTTGCCATTAGGCTTCTTCTGCCTGTTCATTTGTTGTCTTATGCCGTGTTTTGACAAATTGACATCATCCTGTAAATATACTCATGGAAACAAATAAGGGAAACCATGAAAGTACAAGTATTCCTTTATTCATTTCCAGAATTTCACCCACAGTGCAATACATACTTAGTGAAGAAACCTGGAAAAGAATAAAGGAACACTTGTACTTGTATGTGTTCCCTTATTTGTTTCCATGAGTATATTTGAGTCCTGGACAAACAAATGATGGCATGGTTCTACCCGGTCCCATTTCGTGTACTTTTTATGTTACAAAGATTGCCTAGACCCACAGGGCAGCTGTTGTGCTTGTGTTTCAACATGACTGATATATGGTTTAGGTTATTTCAGACATACTTGGTGTAACAGCCCTGACTCAAGGCATTCTAACTACTGGCTTGAAGGGTAGCTTTTTCTCTTTTCCACTTTAAAACCAGCCTCCTTTTGTATTTTCCAGGTTTACAATATCTATATGGCCGGTCGCCACTTGTGCTCCCGGAGATACAGGGAATATGATGCCCTTCATCAGAACCTTAAGAGAGAATTTCCTGACTTCAACTTCCCCAAACTCCCTGGCAAGAAAATTTTCCATTTGTCAGAACAGCAGCTTGACCAAAGACGACGTGGACTTGAACAATACTTGGAGAAAGGTGTGTAGAATGTTTATGTACCTCCTCTCTTTGTGCAAGAAATACTGTACATGACTCTCAATACAGTTAATTATTAGTATAGTCTATAGACTATACATGTGGAACATTTTTATGATGTTGGTCTTTGGTGACTAAATGTTATTCGTACCAAAATGTGTAGGTTATTTGCATCTGTTCAGGTTTCTCCTTTGGTAATTTGATCCAGAAATCTGGTATATGACAATGTTCCCTTGATACATATTATTATTTTCAAACATAATGTTTCATGCTATAGTAACTGTCTTACTATGTATCAGCATTTAACTAAGAAATGTCGATTGTGGTACAGGCTCGGAACTTATTCAGTTATTTCACTAAGGACAGACCATGTATCCTTTATCCAGGTATTAAGTTATTCTCATGATGAGTTGAATGTGTTATGTGTTCTAGTGTGCGCAGTACGGGTGATCGGAGAGAGTGAGATTATGCAGGAGTTCCTGTCTGCCGATGGAGGGGAGTCGGTATGTATCAGCCAACTAAAGCTTGCAGTATTTTACAAACACCAATAACTGATGCTTGTCTGTTCTAGAGCCGTTCTAGAAGACTCTCCTGCAATCAGGACGTGATTTCTCGAAACAAACTTAAGTCTGAGTTTTGTCTTAAGTTAGAGTTTTTACTAAAATTTGAGAAAACGCAGGAAAATGCATTTCCCAGAATGAACTGAAATCAATATATAACTCAAACATAGTAGACAATTTGAGTTTGGTGGATAGATTACTTAGTTGTTTGGGCTTTTTATTAAAAAAATATAGTTGAGTTAAAAAATCAGCTGTTTCAAATTGTCAAACTCAGTTTGAAATTTGAGCAAAAACTTTTTTTCGAGAAATCGGGGCCAGTTCTCTGCCAAAGTATCATGGGGCTTTGTCCGTAATTTGTCTCATCAATAACGGCATGGCTGCTGTTGCCTGCTATAGCATGATCATATAACAGTAGTTTGGTCATTGGTGTCTTGGTTTTTTAAGAGTTAATTTTGTATTCTGTGTTGGCTAGTATACATAACAAGTAATGCCCAAGTTGGTCACTTATGAGAACATTGCAAGCAATAGGCAGGCGGTTTAAGAAAATGCCCCCTTTTCCTTCTTGATGGATCATTCAGTTATTCTGGGTTGGACTCACAGACAAGCTTGAAAAGACTACATGTATTTAGTTTGCTGGCACCAAGTACATCATTAAGAGAAAAAGTACTGCATCATTTCAGTGTTGCCTCCCACACAAATGAGATTACTGAAATACTGTTTTAATTATTCTTTATTCAGGACAACTGCTAGCAGTATGTAAAATGTGATTGGCATGACCAAATGTATGCAAAGTCTGTCCATCAGAAGAATATCTCCACAATGTTTAAGCATTGAATGGTAGCATTGCACAGTACTGCAGTTTGTGATTTTAGCCTCTTGTCTGTTGCCCCAGGCAAGTAATACATTTAGTCTTGTAACTATGGCTTGTGAAAATCCAGACATTGACATTAAGATCTACTGAAAATGACATTGAGTTACAGGATCAAGCTTGTAGCAGTCTTCAACTTCTGCCACTAGTACGAGTCTAGTAAAATTCTGTTTGGACTAGTAAAACCTCAGTTGTTAATAATAATGCTGATAGCTTTAAAATTTCTTAAAAGTGATGTTCAGAGGTATGTTTGGGCAAGTAGGCACAGGCTATACTCAGTCGTGCTGTACCCAGTCTACACAGTGATTTTTGCTCAGACTTGTACTGTACCCAATCTATGTGTCCAGGCTGTAGTTGACACAGTGGTTTTTGCTCAGACTCGTACTGTACCCAATCTGTGTGTCCAGGCTGTAGTTGACACAGTGGTTTTTGCTCAGACTCGTACTGTACCCAATCTGTGTGTCCAGGCTGTAGTTGACACAGTGGTTTTTGCTCAGACTCGTACTGTACCCAATCTATGTGTCCAGGCTGTAGAGGGAGGACACAGTGGTTTTTGCTCAGACTCGTACTGTACCCAATCTATGTGTCCAGGCTGTAGAGGACACAGTGATTTTTGCTCAGACTTGTACTGTACCCAATCTATGTGTCCAGGCTGTAGAGGACACAGTGATTTTTGCTCAGACTTGTACTGTACCCAATCTATGTGTCCAGGCTGTAGAGGACACAGTGATTTTTGCTCAGACTTGTACTGTACCCAATCTATGTGTCCAGGCTGTAGAGGACACAGTGGTTTTTGCTCAGACTGTACCCAATCTGTGTCCAGGCTGTAGTGGAGACAGTGGTTTATGCTCAGACTCCAGACTGTACCCAATCTATGTGTCTAGGCTGTAGAGGACACAGTGATTTTTGCTCAGACTTGTATTGTACCCAATCTATGTGTCCAGGCTGTAGTGGAGACAGTGATTTTTGCTCAGACTTGTACTGTACCCAATCTATGTGTCCAGGCTGTAGAGGACACAATGGTTTTTGCTCAGACTCGTACTGTACCCAATCTATGTGTCCAGGCTGTAGAGGACACAGTGATTTTTGCTCAGACTTGTATTGTACCCAATCTATGTGTCCAGGCTGTAGTTAGGACACAGTGATTTTTGCTCAGACTCTCATTACTGTACCCAATCTATGTGTCCAGGCTGTAGAGGACACAGTGGTTTTGCTCAGACTTCGTGCTGTACCCAATCTATGTGTCCAGGCTGTAGAGGACACAGTGCTTGTATTGTACCCAATCTATGTGTCCAGGCTGTAGTGGGAGACAGTGATTTTTGCTCAGACTTGTACTGTACTCCAATCTATGTGTCCAGGCTGTAGAGGACACAATGGTTTTTGCTCAGACTCACAGTACTGTACCCAATCTATGTGTCCCAGGCTGTAGAGGACACAATGGTTTTTGCTCAGACTCGTACTGTACCCAATCTATGTGTCCAGGCTGTAGAGGACACAGTGTTTTTTGCTCAGACTTGTATTGTACCCAATCTATGTGTCCAGGCTGTAGTGGAGACAGTGGTTTTTGCTCAGACTTGTACTGTACCCAATCTATGTGTCCAGGCTGTAGAGGACACAGTGGTTTTTGCTCAGACTCGTACTGTACCCAATCTATGTGTCCAGGCTGTAGAGGACACAGTGATTTTTGCTCAGACTTGTACTGTACCCAATCTATGTGTCCAGGCTGTAGAGGACACAGTGATTTTGCTCAGACTCGTACTGTACCCAATCTATGTGTCCAGGCTGTAGAGGACACAGTGGTTTTTGCTCAGACTTGTACTGTACCCAATCTATGTGTCCAGGCTGTAGAGGACACAGTGGTTTTTGCTCAGACTTCGGTACTGTACCCAATCTATGTGTCCAGGCTGTAGTGGACACAGTGATTTTTGCTCAGACTCGTACTGTACCCAATCTATGTGTCCAGGATGATGCTAACAGTGAAGTGGAACTGAAGGTGCTGCTCCCTGATCGCAGTCTGTGTGTTGTCACTGTACATCGGTCCGACAACGCTGATGATGTGTACCAGGTAACTGCAACATTTATATCAGTCTGGAGACCAATTGCCAATTATTTGAAGTCATGATTAGTTACACAATTCTGTATCAGCATTGGCCTTTAATCCCTTGGTAACCAATGGGAGCAGACCTGCATTGTTGTTAAATTAAAGTATTGACAGCTATTATGACTAATTGGTTGATAGACGTTTCTTTGAATTTGAACATAGCACAGACAAGCATATCTTAGGTGAATAACTAGCAGTAAGAACAAGTGATAAACTTCAGTTGATCTTAATCCTTCACCTACCATACATAATCCTGTATCATGTTCGTTTTTCTGTCTTGTTTGGAAGTGGTATGAGGATCTGTGTTGATCTTACAAATAGTTAAGAAATTGTTTTCCATAAATTTTATGTCTTTTTGAATTAATGGCAAGCCTCGTTACCACTGTGTATGTTGTGTAAGGGACAAAATGGTGATGTGAATTGTAAGGGAGATAACTTTGCTGTGTTTTTTTGTAAAGGAGATAACTATGGGTATGTTTGGTGTGTGTAAAGGAGAATATGTCTATGTGTGTAGGGAAAATAAGTTGAATCTTATGAGGTAAATAAATGTGGTACATATAGTGTATGGGAGATAACTTTGTTGTGTATATTGTAAGGGAGATAACTGTGTAATGTGTTGCAGGCGGTAGTGGACAAGTTGCAGCTGGAAGAGAATGTAGCAGCCTGCTTCTACCTTTTTGAAACCGTTGAATACAACTTTGGTGAGTGTGGATTATTTGCACACATAGATCCCAAGCTTGAAAAGCTAAAATATTAAAATGTGTTGACTGATACATTTCATGGTCATTCAAGAATTTTATCTTCAACTTTGATAGTTGCAATTTCATTTTCCTTTAATGCTGTATGGTATAAAATCTTACATTATGCTTCGTTCATGCAAGTTAAAATAGCCTGTATCAGTTTTAAGTCTACAACATAAAATGTGGTGAATTTGAGCAACAGTTACCTTGCTAAATTAGCTACAGCGTATAGACTGTCAGTTTAGTAATTATCTATTAGCACTTGGCACTTTCACAATATGGAAAAATGATGTACATTCTCCTACAAATGAGGAAGAAACTTACTTTTCAGTCATATAGTATAAACTAGGTCTGATCTCCACAGTCATCACAGAGTTATTTCCCTTTGTGACAGTCTCAAAACTGTGGCACACCAAAGATTCTCCTAATTAAATGTGTCATTTACATATACAAGACCCTCTCTCTGCATTACAGAGAGGAAACTGCAACCGCATGAACTGCCACACAACATCTACATCCAGAACTACAGCACCGCAACAGCCACATGTATTGTCCTCAAGAAGTGGGTGTTCACGCTGTCCAAGGAGATGATGCAGAACGCATGTGAGAAGGCAGTTAGCTTTCTCTACTGGCAGGTAGGTGACTCTGGCACATTGCTTCTATTCCCGGCTTAGAATTAGGTGGAGCAATATTGTACCCCAATGACTGGAATCACTTCTCAAATATCAGTCACTGGATTGTTTGATTATTTACAGGACACCGTCATGAAGCCAACATAAACACACATGAAATAGGTTGTCAGTAAATCACTTATGGAATGGAGAAATAAACTGCATATTCTTTGGTAGACATGTACATTTTATGAAAGTTTATCTCTTTGTCTTTTTATATCTATTAAATCATCTATATCTTTTCTCAGTATCATATCACTGCAACTAGAACTCTCTGTATGCGCTATGAGCATGCTCCCGGCGTGGAATTTTGGCGCTTTAGAAATATACTTATTATTATTATTATTATTATTTCCATTCAATCCTGCTCCTATCGTTCATGTACAAAGTAGAAACTGCAGGAGCTGTATGATGCCCTGCATCAACATGTAAGATGTACCTAAGGTCACAAAATGTGAACCCCAACCAACTAAATAGGTGTCAAGGGGTTACAATATGTTACAATATATAATGATATAATCATTGCTTCGATCATGGGTACCATGCCCATTTACACGTGATCCAGATCCTAGACTTACATTTTGTGAAATCCGACGTTGTACAGTGGGTTAGATGGCTGACTTTGTGTGCTGGCAATAATGTGCCTGACTGTGAATCTTGTCACTCACTGTTATTATTCTGCCCGTCGTCGTCCGATCCGTCTGCCCGTCCGTCCGTCCGTCCGTCCGTAATCATTTTGTTTTCGGACCATAACTCAAAGACCGTTTGATATTTTTTAACCAAAATTGGTAGATATGTCAAACATAACCTAAGGTGGTGCCTTTTGCTATTTACAGATAATTGTCATTTTTATTTTTCTCGGTTTCCATGGAAGCGTTTTGGACTTAGTCTTAAAGAAGGGTGGAAAGCCGTTTCGGAGCATAACTCAAGAACCATTCAATATTTTTCAACAAAACTTGGTAGATATATCAAACAGATCCTAAAGTGGTGCCTTTTGCTATTTACAGATTTTTGGCATTTTATTTTCCCGGTTTCCATGGAAACAATTGGGACTTAGTCCCAAAGTGAGGGGTGGGCCCGTTTCGGAGCATAACTCAAGAACCGTTCAATATTTTTCAACAAAACTTGGTGGATATATCAAACAGATCCTAAAGTTGTGCCTTTTGCTATTTGCAGATTTTGGCATTTTTATTTTTCCGGTTTCCATGGAAACGATTCAGACTTAGTCCCAAAAGTGGCGGTGGGCTTCGTTTCGAGCACAACTTCGAAAACTTCTCAATGTCTTTCAGCAAAACTTGGCAGATATGTGAGGCAGATCCCAAAGTGGTGCCTTTGCTATTTACAGATTTTAGCATTTTACTTTTCCGGTTTCCATGGAAAAGATTGGGACTTAGTTGCAAAAGTGAGGGGTGGGCTTGTTTCGAGCATAACTCAAGAACCGTTTAATATTTTTCAACAAAACTTGGTAGATGTATGAAACAGATCCTTAAGTGGTGCCTTTTGCTATTTGCAGATTTTGTCATTTTATTTTTCCGGTATCCATGGAAACATTTTGGACTTAGTCTCTAAAGTAAGGATTGCTTTCGTTTCAGAGCACAACTCAAAAAACCGTAAAATATTTTTCAACAAAACTTGGTAGATATATCAAACACATCCTAAAGTTGTGCCTTTTGCTATTTGCAGATTTTTGGCAGTTTTATTTTCCTGGTTTCCTTGGAAACAATTGAGGACTTAGTCCCAAAAGTGAGGGGTGGGCTTAGTTTCCGAGCATAACTCAAGAACCGTTCAATATTTTTCAACAAAACTTGGTGGATATATCAAACAGATCCTAAAGTTGTGCCTTTTGCTATTTGCAGATTTTTGGCAGTTTTATTTTTCCCGGTTTCCATGGAAACGATTCAGACTTAGTCCCAAAAGTGAAGCGGTGGGAAGCCGTTTCCGAACACAACTTCGAAAACTTCTCAATGTCTTTCAGCAAAACTTGGCAGATATGTGAGGCAGATCCCAAAGTGGTGCCTTTTGCTATTTGCAGATTTTAAGCGTTTTACTTTTCCCCGGTTTCCATGGAAAAGATTCCGGACTTAGTTGCAAAAGTGAGGGTGGGCTTAGTTTCGGAGCATAACTCAAGAACCGTTCAATATTTTTCAACAAAACTTGGTAGATGTATGAAACAGATCCATGAGAGGAAGCTTTTTATCCCACCGGCATATAATCGCGGTGGGATATAGTCGTCGTCCTCCGTCTGTCCGTCAAATCCGTCCGTCCGATCAGAATCATTTTGTTTCCGGACCATAACTCAAAGACCGTTCGATATTTTTAACCAAAATTGGTAGATATGTCAAACATAACCTAAGGTGGTGCCTTTTGCTATTTACAGATAATTGTCATTTTTATTTTTCTCGGTTTCCATGGAAACGTTTTTTGGACTTAGTCTTAAAGAAGGGTGGGCTTCAAGTTTCCGAGCATAACTCAAGAACCATTCAATATTTTTCAACAAAACTTGGTAGATATATCAAACAGATCCTAAAGTTGTGCCTTTTGCTATTTACAGATTTTGGCATTTTTATTTTCCGGTTTCCATGGAAACAATTAGGACTTAGTCCCAAAAGTGAGGGGTGGGCTTCGCTTTCCAGAGCATAACTCAAGAACCGTTCAATATTTTTCAACAAAAGTTGGTAGATATATCAAACAGAACCTTAAGTGGTGCCTTTTGCTATTTTAGATTTTTGGCATTTTTATTTTCGGTTTCCATAGAAACATTTTGGAACCATGAGGGTGCTTTTGGTATTTGCAGATTTTGTCATTTTATATTTTCCGGTTTCCATGGAAACATTTTGGACTTAGTCTCAAAAAAGTAAGGATTGCTTTCGTTTCGAGCATAACTCAAGAACCGTTCAATATTTTTCAACAAAACTTGGTAGATATATCAAACAGATCCTAAAGTTGTGCCTTTTGCTATTTGCAGATTTTTGGTATTTTTTTTTCCCGGTTTCCATGGAAACGTTGGTCGGACTTAATCTCAAAAGTAACCCAAAGTGGGTGCCTTTTGCTATTTGCAGATTTTTGGTATTTTTATTTTTCCGGTTTCCATGGAAATGATTCGACTTAATCCCCAAAAGTGAGAGGAGGGTGGGCTTCGCTTCCGGAGCATAACTCAAGAACCGCTTCAATATTTTCAACAAGACTTGGTAGATATATCAAACAGAACCTTAAAGTGGTGCCTTTTTGCTATTTGCAGATTTTTGGTATTTTTATTTTTCCCGGGTTTCCATGGAAACGATTCGGACTTAATCCCAAAAGTGAGGGGTGGGCTTCGTTTCCGAGCATAACTCAAGAACCGCTTCAATATTTTTCAACAAAACTTGGTAGATGTATGAAACAGAACCTAAAGTTGTGCCTTTTGCTTTATTTGCAGATTTTGGCATTTTTATTTTTCTTGGTTTCCATGGAAACATTTTGGACTTAGTCTCAAAAGTAAGGATTGCTTTTCGTTTTCGAGGAGCACAACTCAAAAACGTATAATATTTTTCAACAAAACTTGTTGTGATATATCAAACAGATCCTAAAGTTGTGCCTTTTGCTATTTACAGATTTTAGCATTTTATTTTTCCGGTTTCCATGGAAATGATTCCATCTCAATCCCAAAAGTGAGGGTGGGCTTCGCTTCCGATATTATCCTCAAGAACCGCTCGTAATATTTTTCAACAAGACTTGGTAGATATATCAAACAGAACCTTAAGTGGTGCCTTTGCTATTTGCAGATTTTGGTATTTTTTATTTTTCCCGGTTTCCATGCGAAAACTGATTTGGACTCTACATCACCAGAAAGTGAGGGTGGGCTTCGTTTCGAGCATAACTCAAGAAACCGTTCAATATTTTTCAACAAAACTTGGTAGATGTATGAAACAGAACCTAAAGTTGTGCCTTTTGCTATTTGCAGATTTTGGCATTTTATTTTTCTTGGTTTCCATGGAAACATTTTGGACTTAGTCTCAAAAGTAAGGATTGCTTTCGCTTCCGGAGCATAACTCAAAACCGAATAATATTTTTCAACAAAACTTGGTAGATATATCAAACAGATCCTAAAGTTGTGCCTTTTGCTATTTACAGATTTTTGGCATTTTTATTTTTCCCGGTTTCCATGGAAATGATTCGGACTTAATCCCAAAAGTGAGGGGTGGGCTTCGTTTCCGGAGCATAACTCAAGAACCGTTCAATATTTTCAACAAGACTTGGTAGATATATCAAACAGAACCTTAAGTGGTGCCTTTTGCTATTTGCAGATTTTTGGTATTTTTATTTTTCCCGGTTTCCATGGAAACGATTCGACTTAATCCCAAAAGTGAGGGGTGGGCTTGCTTTCCGGAGCATAACTCAAGAACCGCTCAATATTTTCAACAAAACTTGGTAGATGTATGAAACAGAACCTTAAGTGGTGCCTTTTGCTATTTGCAGATTTTTGGCATTTTATTTTTCTTGGTTTCCATGGAAACATTTTGGACTTAGTCTCAAAAA
Source organism: Haliotis rubra (assembly GCF_003918875.1). Classification (NCBI taxonomy): domain Eukaryota; kingdom Metazoa; phylum Mollusca; class Gastropoda; order Lepetellida; family Haliotidae; genus Haliotis; species Haliotis rubra. The sequence continues at coordinate 2,140,195 of NW_025767235.1, forward strand.
GTAAGGATTGCTTTGCTTTCGGAGCACAACTCAAAACCGTGATAATATTTTTCAACAAAACTTGGTAGATATATCAAACAGATCCTAAAGTTGTGCCCTTTGCTATTTGCAGATTTTTGGCATTTTTATTTTCCCGGTTTCCATGGAAACGATTCGACTTAATCCCAAAAGTGAGGGGTGGGCTTGTTTCGAGCACAACTCAAAACCTCTATATCTTTCAGCAAAACTTGGCAGATATGTCAGGCAGATCTTGAAGTGGTGCCTTTGCCTATTTGCAGATATTTGTGATTTATTATTTTCTCGGTTTCCATGGAAATGATTCGGACTTAGTCTCAAAAGGAAGGGATGGGTTTCGTTTCGAACACAACTGGAAAACTTCTTAATATCTTTCAGCAAAACTTGGCAGATATGTCAGGCAGATGCCAAAGTGGTGCCTTTTGCTATTTGCAGATATTTGTGATTTATTATTTTCTCAGTTTCCATGAAAACAATTTGGACTTAGTCTCAAAAGGGAGGGGTAGGTTTTGTTTCCGGAGCACAACGCGAAAACTTCTTAATATCTTTCAGCAAAACTTGGCAGATATGTGAGGCAGATCCCAAAGTGGTGCCTTTTGCTATTTGCAGATTTTTGTCATTTATTTTTTTCATGATTTCCATGGAAACGATTTGCACTTAGTCTAAAATCAAGCTGGACTTTAAGTAACTGTCAGATGATTTGTTCTTTCAAAGATATGGGGGCCGGGGGGATATGTCATCTTCTGATGACTCTTGTTTATGCTGTTCTCAGGCGGTGGATGAAGTGAACCGAGGCCAGATAAAGACTGGGGACAAGTTATATGAGTTGAAAGCATTACGAGAGGCAGCAAAAGCTCACGAGGTAAGAAATATTTTTCTAACTCTTATAAAAGTGATAGCAATATTGAGTCTGTTGATCAGAGGACATTTTGACATTATTTAGTCTGTGTCTCAAATTTTAGTTCCTTTTGTGTTAATCAGTGTTTCAAGGGAAATATGGACCCAAGGTCCAGTTTATAAAACTATTATCTTTTGTACTGAAATACAGCATTGATTTGACAATATCTGACATTTCTTGTTCCTATTACCTGACATATTGTTCCTGTTACTGTCCCTGACATATTTTGTTCCTGTTACCCTGACATATCTTGTTCCTGTTAACCTGACTGTTGACATATTGTGTCCCTGACATATCTTGTTCCTGTTACTGTTCCTGACATATCTTGTTACTGTTCCTGACATATCCTGTTACTGTTCCTGACATATCTTGTTCCTGTTACTGTCCCTGCCATGTCTTGTTCCTGTTACTGTTCCTGACATATCCTGTTACTGTTCCTGACATATCTTGTTCCTGTTACTGTTCCTGACATATCTTGTTCCTGTTACCTGACATATCTTGTTCCTGTTACCTGACATATCTTGTTCCTGTTACCTGACATATCTTGTTCCTGTTACTGTTCCTGACATATCTTGTTCCTGTTACCTGACATATCTTGTTCCTGTTACTGTTCCTGACATATCTTGTTCCTGTTACTGTTCCTGACATATCTTGTTCCTGTTACGTGACATACTGTTACCTGACCATGCTTGTTCCTGTTACCTGACATATCTTGTTCCTGTTACCTGACATATCTTGTTCCTGTTACTGTTCCTGACATATCTTGTTCCTGTTACCTGACATATCTTGTTCCTGTTACCTGACATATCTTGTTCCTGTTACCTGACATATCTTGTTCCTGTTACCTGACATATCTTGTTCCTGTTACCTGTATCTTGTTCCTGTTACCTGACATATCTTGTTCCTGTTACCTGACATGACATATCTTGTTCATGTTACCTGTTCCTGTTACCTGACATATCTTGTTCCTGTTACCTGACATATCTTGTTCCTGTTACCTATCTTGTTCCTGTTACATGACATATCTTGTCCTGACTGTTGCAGTATCTTGTTGACTGTTCTGAAAGGTTGTACCGGCCACCTGGATGGATATGGGAGGTTGTGTTTCCCCACTGTGCCTGTGACTCCCGCCGAGATGGTCATGTAATTGCTATCATTGGTCTAGAAAGCTTCAAGTTACAGGCATGTAAAGATGACGGGCAGCCAGAGGTGAGTGAGTGGAAGCCACAGGGAACTGCTGTGTCAGGTGTTAGAGAGACCAAATGTTTGGCTAGAGCAGAATTTACAACCACTGCTTTGGTCAGTTGTTATAACCACTCTGATGGGCAGATTTTATAACTACTTTGATTGTGGCAGATGTTATAACTACTATGATTGGGGCAGATTTTATAACTACTCTGATTGGGGCAGATGTTATAACCACTTTGATTGGCAGATGTTATATTGGGGCATATGTTATAACCACTCTGATTGGGGTGGATGTTATTACTTGGGGACAGATGTTATAACTACTCTGATTGGGACAGATGTTATAACCACTCTGATTGGGTGGATGTTATAACTACTCTGATTGGGACAGATGTTATAACCACTCTGATTGGGTGGATGTTATAACTACTCTGATTGGGGCAGATGTTATAACCACTCTGATTGGGGCGGATGTTATAACCACTCTGATTGGGTGGATGTTATAACCACTCTGATTGGGGCAGATGTTATAACCACTCTGACTGGGGCAGATGTTATAACCACTCTGATTGGGGCGGATGTTATAACCACTCTGATTGGGTGGATGTTATAACCACTCTGATTGGGTAGATGTTATTACTACTCTGATTGGAGCAGATGTTATAACCACTCTGACTTTGGATTGTATATTGTTTGTGCAGATATATACAAACAAATGAATTGGTAAAAAATATCTGCAATGTAATGTTTTTGGTAAAATCTCAATAGATGTGGTAATTCTTATTGGAGCGGTTATACATACTCAGAGCTGCTTGGTAGAGTGTAACAGTTACTTTGATGTGATATGATGGGGTGGTGGGGTAGCCTAGTGGTTAAAATTCAAAATCATCGAAGACCTGGGTTCGATTCTACGCATGGGTACAATGTGTGCAGCCCATTTCTGGTGTCCCCTTCGTGATATTGCTGGAATATTGCTAAAAGCGGCATAAAATCATACTCACTCACATAAGGATATGGCATACTTCACATAAGGATATGGCATACTTCACATGTATAATTCACATGCATCTCCTAATTGCAAATGTCTTTGTTTACAGTCACAAGTGATTGAATTCTCCTGGAAAGATGTCCGATCATATGAGGTAGATGAGGAAGGAATGTCCTTTAACTTCGAGTACGACAGACCTGGGAAGAAACCGAGGATAGTCAAAATATTTACACAATATGTGAGTAGCAGTTCATGTATAATTTATAGTGCCACAGAAAAGCAAAAACACAATCACTATATGGATATCTGCAAGTAAAAACAACTCATGGCAAAGTATTGTATATTGTGGGACATCTTTGTTTGCAAGAAGTGAAGTATTACTCTTTCCAAATCAGAATCTTTGCTGACTGAATATAATTTTTATCACTGCAGTGATTAAGGCATTATCAAAGTAATCCTTTAACTTAAGCCATTTCTTGAATTTGTTTCAGAGCTATTTTATGAGTGATTGTTTTGATCGAATATATGAAGAATTGGATTGGGAGAAATAAGTTGTGAGTATTTGTCTTTTCATTACATGTTAGTGTAATTGCAAATAACTGAAATGCAATGACTTCATGTTTGATTTAATGTTCCCTGACATGACAAACTGGTCATTATTGACATCCGGAGAAAAGTATGTGTCAGTAATGCTATCATTGCTGAGATGCCAACTATCTAACTCTTCAATGGCACCACGTAGTTTTGCACAGACTCCATGTTTTTAACTTTGAACTTTGATCTCTGCCAGTGAGTGGGCATATGTGGACCAGAATGAGAGGGCGTGTAGAGTTGCCTCCCTTAGCCCTACCAGGATCTGCAGGATGTGGGTTTGAATTCCTGATTAGCCTTGACTATGATTCTTGATGTGTGTCAGCTCAATCTGTACCTGGTAGTGTGTAGTCAGGAAGGTGAAGAATACCCAACATCACAGGCATTTCCTCATCTGTTTGTAAGGAAGGATCATGTTCCTAAACTAATTGTTGTATTTCTTTGTTTTCAGAAGCTGGTAATGCTAGGCTGTGCCAACTGATGAGTGAGTTTATATTTTTATGTTCAAATATTCATCCATTTTTCATATCAAAGGTTCTGTGTTTTTCTGTACTCCTTATTTGCCAGGCAACTTAACTCAGGTGACCAAAAGAGTTAACTCCCTTCATTAACCTTCTGTGGTTCTTTTCCTGTGACTTCAAGAACTTTCCATACTGTATAGAGCATAATGTGATAATGTATTTAAAAGATCTTATTTTTGAAAAAGATGTCAAGTAGATTATGTTATGTTATGTAGAGTATGTTCAGTAACAAATTGAGGAAGTTATGACACATCCAAATCTCTTGTTGTAGGTGTGAATCAAAACAGAACGTGATATGAGTGTCTGATGGTGATTCAGAAGTGTTCTGTAAACCTCAACATGTGATACCTTCGACCTACATGTGATGCTTACGGGACAAGGCAGATCGGACATGCATGCCAACATCCAGCGTTTCTCTGTCTCTTTCCTTCATCTCAAGTGGATCATTTGACTCAGCCTCTCCTTCAGAACTGGGATGGCATGGATTGGGAGAGTGTCTTCAAAACCAAATTATTCTGTGACACAAGCCATGTTTAACAAATCAGGAGATAAACCCCAGCAATGAGTTCATTTTGGAACTGTTTGAAGAAGAGGTTGGCTGAAGTTTTTGTATACTTCTCATTAAAGTTAAGGACCAGTTGATTCTTCAATATCTCAATAGTTTGTCTCATGCTAAGAGAGATATGCAGGTATCTAAAGAATCCGGTCCCTTAACTATTTTTAGTAGTATATTTTGAGTTTTTTCACCATTGGGTCTGAGCTGAAATTGTTTTGTGAAGCTGATGGTGCATTGCATGCAGGGTTTGCAGTGCCTATAACAATGTGTCACTGTGCACACATGCACCTGTTGTGTGTGGTTAGTGTATGCTCTTCTTTGTTCTTTGATATGATCTCTTATTCTGCTTGCTTCGACAGTCCAAAGGATTTTGTGCTGCAGATATTAAGTTACTTGTGTTTGCTTCTGGGCAAGGGACTGGATATGGTAAGGTGGTTGTGGTATCAAGAGTGTTACACTTCTGTTGTGTTACATCTATGCACATAGCTGTCATGGCACCATCATGTATCAACCTCTCCCAAACAGGAGGGAATTATTGCTGTTGACTATCTCTTGCTAAAGTTAGCTGTCACTTGACTCTCTGTACAGAAATATTTTCACATAAAAACCTTCCCTACATTTCATTCTCAAACCATGTATAACAGTAATTGGTTTTTTTTACATTGTGGCCAACTACTTTTTGAGGAGGATGTGAAATACAATGCTGCAAGAATGCCCATCTTATGCCTTAGAGCCCTAGGTGGTACAGTGGAACCTTTCTGAACCAGACTTCAGGGGGTCTTGAAGTTGAGTCCAGTTTAAAAAAGGTCTGCTTTGCAGGAGAGAAAAGAAAAGAAAGGAAATTTTTATGAAAATATTGCACATGATAGTAAATGTGGGCCAGCGTTGACAGAAATCTGGATTAGTTACGGACTGGCTTTGATATATTCCACTGAACAGTGTACCTCTGTGGCTCCGATCCCAGGTGCAGTACTATCAGTGCAGCTGTAGGAGCACTTAATCAACATCATGTAGTGTTTATCATAACTTGATGGTATTTTTTTTTTTACGTTTACCATCAGCATTTTTCAATGTAGTTTACTGTCTCATTATTACTAATCTGTTACTGTGAGTTTTGCTGAAACATATAACATCCTTATATATTATAGAGCCTTATGTTAAAAAGACACTGCTGAACGAGGGCATATTCATATGGGTAAACAACTTCTGTATTACAAACAGGCAATGTTTTCATACAGATAAACAGTTGTTGATAAACGTGTGAGTCTACATGGAAACATTGCCTCATGTGTTGTAAAGACATTAGTATCCATTGCAACCTTGACCTTGTTCATCGCACTAACCTCTAAGTGACAATCAGAGCCGTTAAGATGTTGTTGACACTGTGTGTGGCAGTCATGCTAACAACAAGCTTTTGATTCTCTTTTTGATTTGCACATAAAATTTATGAATTGCTTTTGTAAAGTGAATATATTTATTGTTACATAATGAAAGGATGGAGACATAGAAGACCGGTTGAGATGTTGCTGTGATAAGGTGATGAGATAGCAACATTTACCTGGACATAATGTGATCACATGAGGTCACCTGTTTGTTCTGACTTACCTGGGAAGTGACGAAAGTCACCTTCTGCTCATTTTCTAGATGTGACGGTCTTGTTTAATCCGACCTAGCTTAACACTACAGAATGGTTGTAAATAATTACTAAGTTTTAGGAGTTAGATATTATTTAGTTTCCTTTTTAATGACACTAAATTTGATTTTTGTAGCATTTGGAGTTACTGTAGAGGTGAAATATTGGTGTAGTTGAAGTTCCATTGTCAGTATTTGCTGGCTTGCCTGAGACCATAATGCTCGTAGTTGTTAATTCTAGTCTGTCATGTTGAAGCGAACATCCTCAAAGTTCATACACAAACACACAGCACAGCAGCATGTGCTGGTTCCTTGTGCTGCCAACCCTGGCTATATCAAGATGGTGCCAGGCTTGATGGTAGCTGATGATCCCAACGAAATCTTTCATGCTGTATTTTCTTCTTCAGATACTTGTCTCTTATTCTGTCTGAAAACTTAACCTGTCCTTCTGTTTGTATTGTCCCATTGTCAGCACTCCACGGGGTTGCGATACTTCACTCCTCCATCACATGCCAATACTTGTATCAATCAATCTTTATTCAGAACTGAAGGCCACAGGCCCATAGTACAAGTATATACAATGTTCAAAAGCAGAGTGGATTTCCCTTCAAAATAGCATGATAGATAAACAAAGCAATATTTTCAATAAATATACTGTTAGAATTTGACAATAGTTGGATAAATTTATAATTTGACGGTTGTTTCGTATAATAATTGGGTATATATTTGCTTCTAATGTTTCTATAATAATCACAAATTAGCAGAACATGGTATTCAACTTCCAGGACGTTTAATTTACAGTATCTGCACTCAGTAGATTTCTTATGAAATTTTCCCTTATAACAACTTAAATCATAATGTACGGAATGAAACTGTGATAAGGCTATTCTTACTTTACTTACATGCCAATACAAACAGCAGATACAGGCTACAATAGTCATACATGTCTATTTATAGTCACATAATGTACTGAGGCCAACAAACCTCAAATGTGCCCACTCCTTGCATTAACGTTTTGAGAGGCCCACCTCCACCCGACACTGAAGCGATGTGTGGAGCACAGCCTGTAAGTCTGGGTCACGTGTTGCACAGTAAATATTGTCTATGTTATGCCACTTCATTCATTCCCTCTCATTGGAACCAGGCCATCATTTGATTCAATAGTTCGAAATACAAATATTCGGCAGTATGTTTTCACATTTGATGAAGGAATGTAGTATAAAGAAACCTGTGAAGTTCTGATAATTATCTTGTCCTTGAGGTGATATACCGGTATATCTGCTGTACTTAATGAACATCAGGAACGTTAACAGTATATCGACGGATTAAACAAATTTATTGGTAGCAAGGATCAGAGCAGTTTGTGAAAGTAATACCTTTACACCTTTATATGTTAGATAAGCAGGAAATAGAGAATTAAATGAAAATCTATATTTTTGTTTGTCAGTTGAACAGGGTCATTGAGATGCATGTCGTGTCTGATAATCATGAAACCATGCATTACTGTATCAGTACCAGGAAGTGGGTAGGAAGTGTGCATCCTTGGTGTTGTCAAGTGCTGTAATACACAGAAATAATGAAAACTTTCTATGTGTAGAAAGATTCAGGCAGTTGCACCATGAGTAATGTTTCAAACTGTTGCAGTGACCTTAAAAAACAGATAACAAGTTAAATACTTAAGAAATGGCATGTTTAATAAGTCGCATTGGAAGATATTTTCTTTTGTTTTTTTAAAAGTCTGCTCAAAGAGAAATTGACAATAGTGAACGAGAAATAATGTATGTGTTACGAAAGTGCAATCATGTGTTCAGCGTTGCATGGTATTACTTCCAGATGATACTAGGCAAACTGAAAAATAAAGTAAATACTGCCTTATGCTGGCAGTGGACTTTCAGCCATGTCCAGGGGTAGGCAGAATTGGTAATATTGGACCACAAATCATATGTTGGTTTTCACTAGTCTTGGACTAGTAGTGTCCATTTCTATCCTTGTTAATGAACCCTGTATATATCAGAAAGGGATTAACTTTCTCATAGTCTTTTAGCACTTTAGGTATGTATTGTTTTGATATCTATATACTCAAACCATTGTGTTTCAGTGATTTGAATGTAAGTTCATATCAAAAACTTTTGGTATGTGACCACCATTATTTGTAGGCTTGTACAGAAGGGAAGTCACTGAACTTGTTCTTTATAGTGGGATTGTGGGTACAATTTGACCTTCTTGTGGTCAGGGTGTGATGCATATTTTGATAATTCAGTGAAATATTGTATTTTTAAAGATGACATTATCTCTGCAAGGAAAAAAATCTTGTAACTGAGAATAAATTGGACAGCATATATACAATATGGAATGTGAACAGGGTGGAGAATCGACTGCAGATCCTAGAGCTCCTGCGTGTGAGTTACAAAGCGGGAATACAATAAGCCTGTGTGACTCTTCATCACAATTGTATCAAATATCATGTCTTGTACAGATTTTCTGTGAAGGATTTAAATCCAGATCCTTCAATATTTGTTGAAATATGTATATATTAGTGTCATTATAACTTAAACAGCACTGTAAACAGTATCACAGATAAACAGATTTTGTGTTTATGTCATTTGCCTGTTACCACGGCAACCCAGGCAAGATATATATGTATCATATATACTTCATCTTTGTGTTTTGTGATATACAGCTGTTCTGAATGTCTCGAGTGCTAGATGTGTACAAACATTTTATTCAAGGATGAGTGGAAGATTATTATTATCATGTTAATGCAGGTTCTGAATATACTTATATCATTGTCTTTTAAGCCATCAATGCTGCTTGCCTGGGTTTACTAATTTTGTATCATAGGTGCAATGACTTCTATTTGACTCTATGTTTGCTCGCCAGCTCTGGGTTGCTGCAGACAGATCTATCCCTTTGTCAACACCATGCAACTTTAGCTGATAAGGTTACTCTGGATTGGTATACCCTCAATGTGTACCCTGGTAACAGACAATATAGGGAGTTGTAACCAGATTTACGTTGCTGTGTCTTATTGTACCCAGACTATATCGAAGTGTACCCAATTTGAGAAATCTCATGATGCATTTTGGAAGTGCTTTAGGGAAAAGAAAAGATGGACTTTAATTGCATGTAATATTCAAAGTACATGTGACATTTGACGGAGACGTGACAGAAAACAATGGATTTTTGGTCCAGTACATGGCCCAGTAAGTATTTCATCAGTTGATAAAACGTGGTTCTGCTTTTGTATTCTGGTGCAAATCATAGCCACAGTTTATTTATTGAAGTTCATCCGTCTATTTTGGCTATCATTGATATATTTGTATTAAAGTCTGTTGTGAGATTCCAAAACTGAGTGACACTTTGCTGGTTCAATGAAAACAACACAGCAACACCTTTCTGGGTACAGTTCGGTATTCTGTTCTTTACCCTGGGAAACTGGCTAGGAGACTGATCAAGAGTGACCCTGTCAGGTTGGATAGTAATACAGCACACGGAGGTCCCATTGAAGGTTGTAATAGTTGTAAACTGGGACATATTACTACAGTCTTAGTGATGGTTTGTAGAACACAGCCCAGATTGGTTTGATCATTGGTTCTAATGGGCAAGCTTGTATATATATGCATCTTGAGACATCTTTGTGAGAGGAGATCACACTTTTTGAATTAGTGGAAATATTTTCGATCTCCAACTTCAGATTTTGATGACACTTGTTTCTTAGAAAGCATTATGCCTACAGTTGTGAAAATTTGTTTGACAAGCATGATAACATCAAGTTAGCATTGATAAAACAGCTTTACATGAAACCTTTCTATATATGCAAACCTCTTCATTCTGGTCCTCTGCATGTGTGCACATGCTGCCTGGTTTGTGGAACAGTACCACTACACACAGTATGCTATGTGCAATGTATGTACCAAGTATGTCACTTTATATTTACGCTCATACACTCAGTATTGAGATCAGCAACATTCAGCAAGCAACACTTGTCCATTCATTTAAAACAAGGAGTTGCAGAGAATGATAACCTTGTTTTCTGAGAAAACAACATAAATGTTTGGCTGCCATCCAGGAAACTTATCAAACTGTTTTCACATCTTGGTTGTGTTGTCCACTGTAAAACTGACATATATGTACCAAATGTTTACATGTTAGCATACATATTTGTAATCCTGTATGCCGGTATGCATGTCTGTCATTCCTCACCCAGCAGTTGTGTACATTTTCTGTAAGTTAGACCTGGGGCACAGGAAGAGTTGTGTCCCGGAGTCAGGGTGCTGGTTTCTTGTTTGAGTTCAATGATGTGATTCATTGTCTGTGAACACCATGACCATGTTTGTTGCTGTCAAAGTCTCACTGGTAGTATCTACATCACTTCAGGATTTCTTCCCATCAGAAGCTGTGTAGTCATGAAGGTTCAAAGCTGCATTGATCCCATCTCCCTCACTCACTCATTTTCCAGGTCTTATGGGGCATTTGGGAAGATTGAGACTTAAATCTTAATTTTTCAAAGGGAGCATTTATTTGAGTGGTAATTTATGTTTTTATGGAGTCAAATGAAGTGGTTCTAATGGTTAGCCAGCTTGGAAAAAGCAATTGTTCGTATAGTGACATTCAGAAAGCTTGATACAGGATACATCACATTTGATCATCGCACCATGGATACAAAATGCGAAACCCATTTGTTCTTTTAGTTTCCCAGCCATGCTGTTGGTGTAGCATTGCAGCAGCACTCTACTTCCACAGTAAAGTCGGACTGTAGATTCTTTCTGCTTCTTTCCCTACTTGCTCAATATATGCTAAGGTTGTTTGCTTACTTAGTTGCAGGAACTGCTCATGTACATACAGCATAGAACAGGTAGCCTAGCTTCTGTTTTTATGCACTTGTTAAAATTACATAATTTCATAAATCTGATTTGTAATTTTATGGGCATGTTTTGAATTAAAAAATATTAAGTACTCAATATTTACATTGCAGTATTCTAGGGCTAGCAGGATTTTACCTGTAGCTTTTACCATTTACGTAGAAAACATTGTCAAATTTAACAAGCAACTTGTACATACGCTTTGAAAGATGCGGGTGTCAAATGGTTTAGCCCAATCAAATCAAAAGACTTTGCACTGAATAAAAGCATTGTTGAATATTTACTCTAAATGAAAGCAGATTTCCTGGAATACAAGAGGCAGATTGTGTACATGGAATGATCCTACAGAGGATGTTGGTTAGTCTTGATCTTGTTGCTTCTGAAGAGAGGTAGAGGGGGCCCATAACCCAGCTGCAAAGAGTTCCTCCCCTCAACTGTCTGGCTCATCATCTCCAAGGTTCACCATAGGTTGCACAGAAATGGTAAACATTACAATCAGTTTGGGGGCCTTGGCAGCCCAGTCGTCTAAGGTGACACAATTCACTGTCAGATTGGCATCCCTTTGGCACACTTGAAACTTGTGATTGTTGGTTCGAATCCCGGTTCACCCTGGTTGTTTCCAGGTTTGTCAGCACCAGCCCCATGCTCATGGGTTTCACTGTAGTGGTAAAGGTCTCACGCCTGCATCACTCCTGGTTTACCACCAGAGTTAGGCTGACACACCTCGGTATAACTGGAACACTGTTTAAAATTCTAATTCCTCCTACACTGGTGTCTGAAATATTGTTCAAATGGGTGTTACAATGCACTCTACTCATTCATTTGTCTTCAGTATCAGCTTACATTGTACAGTCTCAAGGGGCGGTGGGGTAGCCTAGTGGTTAAAGTGTTGGCTTGTCACGCCAAAGACCCGGGTTCGAATCCCCACATGGGTACATTGTGTGAAGCCCATTTCTGGTGTCCCCGTGCCGTGATGTTGCTGGAATATTGCTAAAAGCGGCGTAAAACCAAACTCAGTCAGTCAGTGTACAGTCTCAAGCAAACCAAACTGTTGGATTAGTTCCACGGTACACTTTGCCTTGCAGGCATTATTGAGAGCTGGTCTCATACAGGGTGAGAAGTTTGATGATGTTGATGATGATGTTGCCTCTGTCCCTGTCCTCATGTATGCTGTGTCTGCTTGTACATCCTGCCATCGTTGGTTGTCGACATCATGTGTGCTTTGTGAAGTCGTATAATGAATATTCCCTTCATAACATAATCTTTTGTATGATGTAATCAAACAGTTGCCTCCAATACAACATAGCACAGTGTATATACATCAGCATCCAATTGACTTCAGCTGAACACCTCAACCTACAATGAACACCTCATGTTCTAGGTGAACACCTCAAGCTAGCTGTGTACACTTTAAGCTACAGGTGAACACCTCAAGCTATCATTGTACACTTTAAAGCTACAGGTGAACACCGCAAGCTATCATTGTACACTTTAAGCTACAGGTGAACACCTCAAGCTAGCAGTGTACACTTTAAGCTACAGTTGAACACCTCAAGCTAGCAGTGTACACTTTAAGCTACAGGTGAACACCTCAAGCTAGCAGTGTACACTTTAAGCTACAGGTGAACACCTCAAGCTAGCAGTGCACACTTTAAGCTACAGGTGATCACCTCAAGTTAGCAGTGCACACTTTAAGCTACAGGTGAACACCAAGAGCTATAAGTGAACACACCAAACTGTAAGTGAGCACCTCTAGCTGAAGATAAGACATTTATCAAACCAGGCTGATGTTTGTTTCTGGTCTCTAAGTGAAAGGGTATGTGATGTTACCTGTGTATTTGTTATGTTCTCCTGTAAAACTGACCATGGTATCAGAGCAAGTTGAGTCAAACTAACCCACGACCTTCATCGTGAACAGACTATGTTTTTTGTGCCACTTCCCATGTGAATACATGTCCCTATATATTCTGTCAAGCATATCAACAACAGTCAACAGTGGATATTATTCTGATGCAGTGAAATCAGGCCAGGTGGGCCTTGTTGGTCCGACAGAAATCCATGTTAAGGACTTCTGTTGGAAATGTAGGATCCCGTGTCGACATAGTGTGTATCCAGAACTGATTGTAATTAACTGAAGCTGTTTGAATATTCCATTCTGTATGGACAAATACCCGGCAACTCATATGACGATATGTTTTCTTACCTCCATTATGGTGACGACAGACAGTGTATATAGTTAATGTTACGAAGTGAAGGAGATCAAGGGAAACTCTACCTCACAGCATGCTTTGAAGCAGGAATTTTTCCATAAAGCTGTCCAGGGAATATTGCAGTTTACAATATGCAAGACAGACTTGTAATACTTCCAGTGGACAGCGATGTGGACAACGCCATAACAGTGGTGTAGTGGGCAGCATCAGCCCAGATTGTCAGTGGGTCAGTCCCAGGCCCTGTCATACAATAATGCTTTATAAGATGGTACTGCTTGTTACCGAGCCTTGTGCTTGGCATTACTGGGTTAAAACAACTGTTGTTTCGGAGTCCGTACACTGTGAGTGGGGTGTCCATGCTAAACTGTGCCATGGTATCTCAGCCTTCTGCTATGGTGCCAGATATGCACAGACACAACCATGCATGTACTTTGCCATGTAAGTGCAATACTCTTGAACAATGAAGTGATATTAAACCTCACCTTGGTGAACAATGCCTACTTGGGTGATGCAGACTTAACAGTATCAGCAGGTGGTGCATGCCAATGTCTAGTGATCTCATATCTAGAGTTATGTCCCCTATTCATGCCAGGATCTTGCAACATGGTTCCATCCCCAACCGAAATTGCAAACCATGGTCGTGGGCACCATACCCTTGTTTGTGGATTTCACCAATTCTCTTTGACCTCTATCTCATTAGGCCTCCTCTGCCAGTAACCCTGCTGAGAGGCAAATACTCTTCAAGGCTATAGTATCTGTGCAGTTCATCTGCTTCATGGGTACATACAAGGCTTGGGTATTTCAGACAGAGTGCTGAAACACTAACTGTCTCTTCTAGCATGGAGAACACTGTGACAAGCCTCATAAGTTCACTCAGGTCAGATCAATGTAGCAGATCAGAATATCTTGCCAAGATTACAAACAGTGAGCTTCAAAGAACACAGGCAGCTCATTTGGAAACAGCTGAACAGAACTATCTGGTAAATGCCACTTGAGGCTTGGGCATTATCCTTCACATGTCGGGGCAGTGGGGTAGCCTAGTGGTTAAGGCGTTTGCTCGCCACGGCGAGGACCTGGGTTCAAATCCTTTCTGGTGTCCCCCGCTGTGATATTGCTGGAATATGGCTAAAAAAAAAAAAAGACGGCGTAAAACTAAACTCACTCACTTTCACTCTTCACACATGTACATTGAGAATGATGAAGCCATCATTTACCACTGATCCCTGAAAGCTTCAATATCCCTGAGTATCCTATACACGTGTATTATCAACCTATGAATGTATAGAATTTGCCATCACACACGACCGTGACAGATGCAGGCCTACTGTTGACAGGTCATGTGACTGTTTCCCGGTCTCCTTCACATGCTTTCGTGGCCATCATTTCAGAATTGAGCTTTAACACTAACCGTCACATACTTCGCTCAATACATGCTTGTCTAGATATATTTGTTTGTTGTTGCACATAGCATTTACATTCAGATCATTTTAATAATCTTTTAGGAATTGTTTTCTTCAATAGGATATTGCATTTTTCACAAAATTATCTTTATCCAACTTTGTAAAGCTTTGGAAGCAATTTACATGTCTTGCATTGAAGGAAAGCCTTCACAACAGTTGTCAGACATACACGTCTACAATGTGGTCATTGTTAATTTGTATATAAATCAACTTGAAACTGAAACAAGGCTTGACCAGCATTGTAATGGTTTTTTTCTATATCTGCCACATGTTTTTTTGTTTCTTTTAGCAAAATTAAAATTAAAATAATATTGTTTTCATTCCTGCTCTTATGACTCTTATTTAAGGAAGTGCAACATTTTTCTGCACTGAATATAGTTTCTGTCCAGTAAGGATTCCTTCAGTTTGCATTACATTTAATGATCCTTATATGTTGAGGCCATGTTCCCAGGTGGGGATACTACAAAACAACAGGGCACCTGTAACTGCGTCAAGTGGAAGACACAACCAGTTGTCGCTCGATTTGTGAAGGCTAGAACATGATGTCACTTCCACATCATTTAGTTGTTGCGTTAAAAATATGTTGTTATGAAATTTAAATTTATGTTGATATTCTACTGAATTACAGAATAAAGAACTGTACCTAATATGAAAAACGTGTTTGTCATTTCTTTCCCTGACAGTGATCAGGTGGATAGTAAGTCTGCCTGGAGAGCAGTAAGTTTGGGGATTAACATCCAGCTATGATGCACCAAAAGAAGTTAAAACATGGTACATGGCATTAAGAGAATGAAACAAGAACTGGTAGGCTCAGAGTCCGTATACTGTATCCAGATGGCTTATTCCTATTACACTGTCATGTTACAGCTAGCGCTGTGAAAGTGACGTGTTCTGACCAGTACCAACAGACACGCACGTACACACACACTTCGCCTGAACTTCTTGATCAGGGACCCGTGAAGGTCCGGGTTAGAATTGAACTTCAGTAACCCATGCTTGTCATCAGAGGTGACTAACGGGATCGGGGGGTCAGGCTCGCTGACTGGGTTGACACATGTCATCGTATCCCAATTGTGTAGATCGATGTTCATGCTGTTGATCCCTGGATTGTCTGCTCCAGACTCGATTATTTACAGACCGCCATATAGCTGGAATATTGCTGAGTGCGGCGTAAAACTAAACTCACTCACTCACTCTTGATCAGGGACTGAGCTGATGCAAAGATGAAAATTGCAGTGCCCTGGATAACTTACCACCTGTGCCCCCAAATAGCCTGATGCATTTGAGGAGTGACTGAAAAGTTCTGTCCCTAACCATGATGCTGATTTTGCTTGATTGTTTTAACAAAATCCCATCTGTCAATTACACTGGGTTGCCTAGATCCCACTGGTGTAGAAGATCACAAAAACAGACACTTGATAGTTCTACACTTTTAATAAAGATAAGCTGTATTTGAAAATGGTGCAAACGATAACACCTGACAAGTATAGGATATAAAAATAGAACATTATTCCTCTTCAAATATCATACCTGCATTAACACCAGTCAAGTAACTCTCATTAGCAAATAATAATTCTAGTTAATCAAATAACAATCAAAACTGTAAACAGTGAAACCTTGCTAATCAGGACAATAGCCAGTGAAATCACCTGAGTAACACATTTCCAGATTATTGGATCATGGGTGTAGACTGAAGCTGCCATGAATACATTGTCATTTCCAACCAGACCATTACCAGATTTTCTAAGAGGATCTTAACCCCCGTACTTAAACTGGGACTTACAACAATCAAAACAGTAATATGCAGAAAGGCACCCAGCAGATGAATGAGTCAAGATTAATGAGCTTTCACTGTACAGATAAAGTACACTTTTTCATGTTTTTCTCACACAAACAGTAACTTCTGGATATAACAAACAAGTGTATATACTGGGCCTCTGATGTAATCTTCATTCCCCTCACACAACGGAGATGATGATAGTGGACATATACTGGACAAAAATAGTTAGGGATATATGTAAATTTTGAAATTATGAATAATGATGTATTTATTCATTGACACATTGGTAAAATATCAATCATAAACATACCAATATCCCTAACTTATTTTGTCCAGTATATATAACAGTTGTCCTATACTGACCAGAACAAAGTAGGACATTACTACTGTTACCCATATAAGGTAAATCCATTTACATGTTTAAGACAACATTAACAGTATACGGATTTGAAACAAGTTTATTTTCCCCACTTGCATATGTCGTACAACATTCTTGTACAAAACTGAGGAAAAATTCTTGTTTCTGAACAGTTTTCAACACTTGGAGTTCTCATTCAGTGTTGACAAAACAAATGCTGTAAGGTGCACTTAATATAGCTACAAGATGTACCAGAATGTTGTTTGTTTAATGCCTCTTTTCAGTCACTAATCGTACACGATCGTCACCTGTACTAGTGTCTGGACCAGACAAACCAATGATTGATATAATGTGCAGCGTCAGTTCGACACACCATCAACCAAGGCATTGTCTATCCGATCTGCTTATACACACACTTCCCAGGTAACTACAGACTGACGGTATACTTAGAGGTGAAGGCCAAGTTTGGATGGTTATCCAGTGGTTTTAGAATCCTCTTGGGCATTTGCATAGAATGTAGTATATACCTGTGATATATATGAGAAATATAACACTGATATACTATATATACTTGTGATATATGAGAAATATAACACTTATATGTTATATACATATACTTGTGATCAGTGTATGAAATAAGGCCCAGTCCATGTTTTCTGACGGACAGTCTAAATTTACAGCTAGCCAACCCGATGGTCTGGTAAGAACTTTAGATGTTCCATATATCTGAGTAAATTCAGCATATCTTGGTGTCTGGTCTGGTTAAATCTATTTTGGGCTGGTAACATTTTGAAGTTACCAGCTCCGATGTCTGGCTGTGTTTTTGGCTTATTTCATACACTGCTTGTGATATATGAGAAATATAGCGCTGATATATGATATTGTCATGGAATGGTTGAAGTGAACACACACCTCATACTTCAAGGCCAATAGACGTTGCAAGTATTTTGAGGGCACACATATTTTCTTTATGTCAGAAATGGTCAAGAAAAATATTGTTTTAAACACTTTTCAGGTCAGGCCAATTCTCTACTTTATCAATGAATGTACCCTAAATTTTCAAAAAATTGAATCGGCTCAAGTTATTCTTATCACAAGTTTCACAACTAATTTTTATATGTCCCCTCTGCCTTTACAGCTGTTTCCCGTGATATATTACTTGTGTGGTCCCTGAACGGACGAAGACACGTTGTCATGCTGTCGGTCACGCTGATGGAGCTGACGAAGCACAGGTTCCTGATGGAGGTGGACTAACAATGGCAACACACAAACATCAGTACATAATTGTGACACTGCAGATCTCTGGAGTTACGTAATGTCTTTATATTAGATTCCATATACAGTGATTATACATGTTACTTGCTGATGACAAATGATTTTTCTGTTGATTGTTTGCTAGTTTGATTGCGTCTAATTAAATCACATCAATAACACTACAAGATCTAGGATGTAATGTGAGAGCCAGGAATATGAGTGTGAACATATTACAGTGGTGGTTCCACATGATAGTACAGCTGGTCAAAATCAGCTGAGCCAAGAAGATAACTGGGCAATACAGTTTTAATGTCTGTAACATGCCAAGATACGGCTCTATGTAGAGCTTGAAAGTATTTGTATCTTGTCTAAAAATGGTTTATACAGTTTATATAGCAGACATGCATAATTGTATTTATATCGGTGATGTATATCGGTGATGTGCTTGCATGAGGCAGCATGCATGGCCTAACTGTTTTTGTATCGGTGATGTATATCGGTGATGTGCTTGGATAAAATGATGCATCACCAAAGTGGTAATGTCACCCCTTCCAACTGCTATCTACAACAGATCATAGGCACTGACAGACATCAAATTCATGGAGAACAAACACAAGAGAAGTTTACTTCCCCGTGTCACACAGTTGTGATCACAGACTGTAAACACTGCAGGTTTTTGAAGCTGATTCAACTTACAAATGTACACATATATACTTAGTTGTAATACTGACTAAGACAAAAACACACTGACACCAGCCTCTAGTGGCCTGCTGTAATGCATCTTGGTATATAGTGTGCACTGCTTCCTTCTGAGACATGATAAACAACCTGGGTACATTCACCACTACAGCGTCGGGAAGAGACAAATGAACTGCTCCAGAGGTGAGAAAGGGTTTAATATTGTGTTCAAGGAAGAGGCAGATGAACTGCTCCGATGAATGTCACTTTCAAATAAAGAGAAAGTACCTTGCCAATTGGTTTCCACTGTTCCAACTGCTTACTCCCCTTGTAATACAAAAGTAATAGGTTTAATCTATGATCGCGTTTGTTAAACAACTTTTTCATTTGAATAAAATATTAGATTTACATTGGCAAGGTAAAATTATGAGGATTATAATCTTAAACTTTAGTGATAGATGAAATTCATGATGCGTTCGCCACTGCAAACAAACTATAGTTACAGTGAGTGAGTGAGTGAGTGAGATAAGTTTTAAACCGCTTTTAGCAATATTCCAGCAATATCATAGTGGGGGACACCAGAAATGGGCTTTACATATTGTACACATGTGGGGAATCGAACCCAGGTCTTCGCTTTCACCACTAAGCTACCCCGCCATCGCCATGACTTAAAGAAAGATGGAGACAGGTTGACACTTCTGAGAGAAAGGTAGAATGGTGAATGGGTCCAGAGTCTTCATGCTAACTGAATGCCAAAATAACACACTAATGACTTGAAGGTGGACAATTACTTGCATACTTTGAGACATAGAGTACAGTGTACACAACTACAGATGAACTGTACATAATGCCATCAGACCAGTTGGGAATGAAAATGTACAGGGTATACAATCAGGTGTACAAAGTAGCAAGAGTTGTCAAGGAGTTGTCCTACTGTGGATCCATTGTCCAGTGTAGGTACCACCAGGAGGTGATGTTTTGTACTGTCACTGTAACCACGCCTGATTGTACCCATGTTGACAACCAATAAACTTCACAATCATGCAGCACTTCATCGAATCTGAACACCACAAGATACTGAATCCATTACAGTTAGAAGTTTTATACAGATGTTTGTCTGACGTGATAATGAACCATATTGTGACTGACTGACTGAGTTTTACGCCGCTTTTAGCAATATTCCAGCATATTGTGACTGACTTGAGTTTTACGCCGCTTTTAGCAATATTCCAGCAACATCATGGCGGGGGCCACCAGAGATGAACCATATTGTCAAAGAAACAAGCTCTTCCCTATCGTAAGTCACACTCAAACTATCCCATTCCCTACCCACACCCCTTCCACCCACTTTCAGCTCAGGACCACCCAGTCTCATGGCATCATCCCTGCCTCTCTCCCCTCATGTTCATCCCCAACCCAGTCTTCTTACCCCTCAACTCGTCCCCACAATTCCCATGACCCACTCAAACTGATACTGGAGCACAAACATAACAAAAACATGTCAATAACAGTAACCTGCTTTGAAGGAAATGCACTCATGACTGTCCATGTACAATGATATGATTGGTCACATGACACACATCACCCCCTCAACCTGGTCACATGACTAACTGCACCTCCTCAACCTGGTCACATGACACACCTGTCTTCTTCAGTCTGAATCCTCCTCGTCACCATAGTCCTCGAGGTAGCGAGATGATGTTGATCCCACTGCAACATCAACAACAATGTACAGACAACTTCATCATCATCATCATCATCATCTTCACGTATTTCATGGCTGCTAAACAGTATCACTATCTGGTAGCACTTCTTCACAAACACAGACCACTGTACCTGGGGAGCACCTGCTTAGCCTATATGCATTGATGTGACATGGCAGAAACAAGGATTCACTCTGACTGTGCTGTTTGGCCTGCCTGTTTCATCCATGCTTGTAGGTTTCACCAAGGCAGTACATATCTACGACCTACATTTCGGCCTGTCCTCTCACACTGGACATCACTGAAACACTGGTGTAGTGGAGTTGAACCCATCCCACTCTCCGGTAGGTATTCCATCTTAACCTGCACATAAGCACTGGACCCCCTCCCTGGTCTGGTAATGTTGTACCATACCAACAGAGTTTGTTGTTGTAACCCTGGACGACACTCAGTGTCTAGGAGTAACACAAGGACTGGTGGGCACTGAGCCCCCTCCCTGGTCTGGTAATGTTGTACCATACCAACAGAGTTTGTTGTTGTAACCCTGGATGAAACCCCGTGTCTAGGGGTAACACAAGGACTGGTGGGCACTGGACCCCCTCCCTGGTCTGGTAATGTTGTACCATACCAACACAGTTTGTTGTTGTAACCCTGGATGGCACTCAGTGTCTAGGGGTAACACAAGGACTGTTGGGCACTGGACCCCCTCCCTGGTCTGGTTGTTGTAACCCTGGTAATGTTGTACCATACCAACAGAGTTTGTTGTTGTAACCCTGGATGGCACTCAGTGTCTAGGAGTAACACAAGGACTGGTGGGCACTGAGCCCCCTCCCAGGCCTGGTAATGTTGTACCATACCAACAGAGTTTGTTGTTGTAACCCTGGATGGCAATCAGTGTCTAGGAGTAACACAAGGACTGGTGGGCACTGAGCCCCCTCCCAGGCCTGGTAATGTTGTACCATACCAACAGAGTTTGTTGTTGTAACCCTGGATGTCACTCAGTGTCTAGGGTTAACACAAGGACTGGTGGGCACTGGACCCCCTCCCTGGTCTGGTAATGTTGTGCCATACCAACACAGTTTGTTGTTGTAACCCTGGATGGCACTCAGTGTCTAGGGTTAACACAAGGACTGGTGGGCACTGGACCCCCTCCCTGGTCTGGTAATGTTGTACCATACCAACAGAGTTTGTTGTTGTAACCCTGGATGACACTCAGTGTCTAGGGTAAACACAAGGACTGGTGGGTACTGGACCCCCTCCCTGGTCTGGTAATGTTGTACCATACCAACAGAGTTTGTTGTTGTAACCCTGGATGACACTCAGTGTCTAGGGGTAAACACAAGGACTGGTGGGTACTGGACCCCCTCCCTGGTCTGGTAATGTTGTACCATACCAACAGAGTTTGTTGTTGTAACCCTGGATGGCAATCAGTGTCTAGGGTTAACACAAGGACTGGTGGGCACTGGACCCCCTCCCTGGTCTGGTAATGTTGTACCATACCAACAAATTTTTTATGTTGTAACCCTGGATGGCACTCAGCATCTAGGGGTGACACTGAGCCACCACAATGTGTCTCACAGAGGCATCCATGAACAGTCAGTGGGATAGTAGAACGCAACTGGATAAGATACAAACACACACAAACAAGACACACACACCACACACGCATGCATGCACACACACTCAAGACACACAAAGTGCTATATGTGCAATAATCTGGAATATGACGCTAAACTTTGTTTAACTTAACATCACACAAACAATTTTCTTGGAGCATGCATACATATGACGGAAAGGAAACATGAACTCACTTGCTTCTTTTAACGCTGCTGCTGTTGCAGGGTCCTTCGCAAGGTCTAATGGTAGCTTCTTCTCGTTGTTGGTGACGTTCGCCCTAGCACCTACATCAACAACCAATGGAAGTCAACTGGCAGGGTGGATGAGGTAAGTATACTACAATGCAGGACTTATGTTGATAATGAGTGAAATGTAACGACTGCTCCATTTATTGGGAAACATTGACAGTAACCACAATGTGTAGAACGAAATATGATATCGACTATCTCTATCAGACATCTTAACAATACTCCCTACTTTCATATCTAAAACCACCTTGACAATTCAGCTCAGGACATAACATATTGACAATATATTCCTTCATGTCTGGACAGCTAATTCTCTTTATAACGATATATGGACAGTTTATATCCCAAACATATGCTGACAGCATATTCCCTACTTCTGTATCAGACAACATCTTGAAAGGAGATCCCTACTTCTGTATCAGACAACATCTTGACAGGAGATTCCCTACTTCTGTATCAGACAACATCTTGACAGGAGATTCCCTACTTTTGTATCAGACAACATCTTGACAGGAGATTCCCTACTTCTGTATCAGACAACATCTTGACAGGAGATTCCCTACTTTTGTATCAGACAACATCTTGACAGGAGATTCCCTACTTTTGTATCAGACAACATCTTGAAAGGAGATTCCCTACTTTTGTATCAGACAACATCTTGACAGGAGATTCCCTGGTTTTGTATCAGACAACATCTTGACAGGAGATTCCCTACTTTTGTATCAGACAACATCTTGAAAGGAGATTCCCTACTTTGTATCAGACAACATCTTGAAAGGAGATTCCCTACTTTTGTATCAGACAACATCTTGAAAGGAGATTCCCTACTTTTGTATCAGACAACATCTTGAAAGGAGATTCCCTACTTCTGTATCAGACAACATCTTGACAGGAGATTCCCTACTTTTGTATCAGACAACATATTGACAGGAGATTCCCTACCTTCGTAAACAACATCTCTACAGTTTATTAACTTCTCTTAACTAACAACGTCTGGACTATCTTTCCCTACATTTAGCTAACAACATCTTGACAGGTAATTCCCTACCTTTATTTAACAACATCTTGACAGCTTCTGAGTGGTTCTTCCAGGCTGCAGAATGAAGTGGAGTGTCTCCCAGCTTGTTCTGAACAAAAACGCACATCAATGTTTCTATATAATATAGCTTGATGTACCCTCTGTGTGGTTGTGTGCCCCAAGCTGACAGATCAATATTGTATGATGCACAAAAGTGTGGCCATGTGACCCCAGCCAACAGAGGAGTGAGTGAGTGAGTGAGTTTAGTTTTACGCCACACTCAGCAATATTCCAGCTATATGGCGGCAGTCTGTAAATAAGCGAGTCTGGACCAGACAATCCAGTGATCAACACCATGACCATCGATCTGTGCAATTGGGAACCGATGACGTGTCAACCAAGTCAACGAGCCTGACCACCCGATCCCGTTAGTCGCCTCTTACGACAAGCATGGTTTACTGAAGATCAATATTTTAACCCGGACCTTCACGGTCCAGCCAACATAGGAATACGGTTTGATATACTGTCTGTTGTTATGAAAATGAAATTTTTAGAGTAAAATTAATATTTTTATACTTATCCTGACTCATGCTTATTTGCTTGTCTTCTTCTTCTGGCGAACCTAGTGGAACACTTGTATCTCCCAATTGAAGTTCCCTTCAATACAAAATCACTCATTAGTACTCACCACGAGTTACCTCCCTTCTGCAAGCGCGGGAACGAGGGCGCCACCCAAGCCCATGTGCCTCACTCTCTCCTTTTTTGTTTTGAGCCCAACACTTTATTTTTCCCGAGAAATCCAAAGTGTTAAGTGGGGAGGACGGGAGGAGCTTACCTCATGAGTCAGGATAAGTATAAAAATATTAATTTTACTCTAAAAATTTCATATTTTTCTTATCCTGACTCATGCTTATTTGTTTGTAGAATCCTAACGGATTAGGAGGTGGGATTATATATACTTTGGATTTTAACTAATTAGTGATTTGAACTGAGATGATTGTAAAACCCTATGGGAACTTCATGAAGGCACTGAACTGAATTCCTGCTGTTAATTTAACAGCTGCCTTTTAAAGAAGGTTATTACAATTTACTGAATATAATAAAGTATATAGAACATTAATTAAGCTTAAAGCCATTAATGTGATAGTATAAACTGTTGATAGTTTATAATGAATACTTTTATAAGAACCAAAGTAGTAAGCTTACAATATGGATATATATAAGCTATAACATAATTGTGCTTAAGGTATAATGATAACTTAAGCTGTATAATAGTAACCAACTACTGAGAGTTTGATACTAATACATGTTATGAAATGAACATATGACCGAGCTTAAGGATAGAACCTTAAGCTGAACATATATATAATAGTAGAAACTCGTAAGAGTTGTAGGTATATATATATTATGATATAGAATCATAGTACTGAGCTTAAGATAATATTTCAACTTAAGCAAATATATATAGATAGCATGTAGCTATTAGTACTGTTATCAGATAAGTATAAAATCAACAAGATAGACTTATCTTCTCCGAACTGTCAACTGTTGAGCGAGGACCATGGGACCGAAATGATGGATACCTGAGACGTCCTAGGTGGTGATATCTCTCAGATAGTGGTTGGCAAACACCATATCGGATCTCCAAAAACATCCCTCCATAATGGTATTCAATGAGCAATTTCCATGTAAAGCCAAAGTTGAAGCTAGTGCTCTAATTTCGTGAGGATTAGCAGCACTTGGAGGGTCCAGTCCAGCTGCCTTGTAGGCTCTTAGTATGACAGTTCGGATCCAGATAGAAATGGTAGTGCGCTTACACTTCTGTCTGTGAGGCGGTAGATATAGGGATAAACAATCTTTGAATTTCCCTCACTTTGCTTGGATCTTTGGAGATATATTTTCAGTGCACGCACAGGGCAAAGTGATAAGTCCATCGATCCCGCGGTCCAAGTATGGATGAGAGAGCTGGGACATGGAACAACCTGTCTGGTTGACCTGGTAGTTGATTTTTCGCTATAAAATCCCAGCGAAGTCCCAGATGAGCCATGTTATGAATATCATCAAATCGTGTTCTCTCGTAATCCAAAGCTGAATTTCAGACATCCTGGCGCAGTGGTTAACGCTAGCAGGAATAAGGTTTTGTGGGTCAATGATTGAAATGACGAGATAACAATGGCTCGTGAAGCCTCACTTGTGAGGTGTTGAAGTACAACATTTAGATCCCAGGCTGGGCTTTGAAACTTCCGCTTCTGGTCTTCCAATCGAAAGGCACGTAACAAAGCGAAAGTAACTCCAGTGTTTTAGTCAATTTGACGCCCGCTCTCATAGTTATGACTGAACTTATGGCTGCAAGATAAGTGGACAGTGTAGATCCTTTTAGATTCTTAGTTTGACGAGGAAACATAAGAAATCTGCCACTTGAGGATGTGTAGCAAATCTGGCTGAAAATCCTTTCTTAGCAGCATAATTGACAAATCTGAGCCATTTGTCATCGCATTGCCACGTTACAGTAGAGTTACGAGTGCAAGCTTGACCGCCTTCTGGTGGAATAACCTCTCTTATTCAAACATGCCTTGATACAATCCACACGTGAAGTCGGAATGCTTCTGGTGTTTTGTGCACTTGTTTGGTGTGCGGATGTATCAGTAGATTGAGCCGTAGTGGGAGCTGAAGTACTGGTTTTCCGATTCCTAGTATGAGGTCTGGAAACCACGCTCTCGCTGGCCAGTAATGCAGACCAAAATGAGATCGAGGCTCTTCGCTTGACTGATTTTTAGCAAGACTTGTGGGATTAACGCAGGAGGCGGAAAGCCGACGCCGCTTAGTCCCTCCCACGATATGCTTAGTGCGCCCGCTGCCCAGGCTAATGGATCTGGCACTGGCGATATGTAAGGTTGTCAGTTGATTGTTGAATCGGGTGGCAAATAGGTCTATCAGAGGAGATCCTATTTCCATGATTATCTGATTGAATATCTCTGTGTGGAGCATCCATTCTGTCGGGCGACGGTTGGTGCGGGCCGAGAGAGCCGCCTGCTAACACATTCTTTGCTCCTGGAATGTGGCAGGCTTTGATACGTGCATGTTTAGACTGTCGACTAATTCAACAGTCTGAAACATCGAAAGTGAGTAGATTCAGTGATCTTGTTGACCCTTGTTTGTTCACATAAAACGCCACTGTTGAGTTGTCTGTGTGAATCATTAACTGAGCC
The DNA here is from genome assembly GCF_003918875.1 of Haliotis rubra. Taxonomy (NCBI): domain Eukaryota; kingdom Metazoa; phylum Mollusca; class Gastropoda; order Lepetellida; family Haliotidae; genus Haliotis; species Haliotis rubra. Next base: position 2,166,981 of record NW_025767235.1, read on the forward strand.
GCTCTGTAACAGGTTGCTCCAGTGACCTATGGCGCTTATGACTGCTTGCATCTCTAGCAGATTTATGTGACATAAGCTCTCTTGAATGCTCCATAGGCCTGACGCTGTCCTGCCGGGTAAGGTGGGCTCCCCAACCTTTTAGTGACGCCCCACGAGATGTGTTTTCGATTCCGCTCTACTAAGGAGACGCTTCGCGCAAACATTCAATCTCTTGGTCCACCAGAGTAGATGTGGTTTGACGTAATCTGGTAGACTGAACGTAGAGGGTCCTCGAGATGGGCATTGATGAGGACTTGTAATGGACGCAATTGAAGCTTGCCTCTGAGTGTCAAGTCTTGAGCTGATGTGAGTAGTCCCAGTAGACTCTGCCACTGTCGAGTGGTAACGGAGAGAGTAGGGCTTGGGGATCAGTTGTTGTATCTTGATCCATCTGTCCTCCGGGACTACCATACGATTCTGAGCTGTAAGGAATCGTGATACCTAGAAACTGCAGATCCTGGGCGCGGGCTCTAGGTCCGACTTGAGTAGATTTTTAACCAGCCTAACTGGGCGCTAGTAGCTTGATTGTAAAGTTCAGCTGTAGTCTGAGACGCTGTGGATCTAGATCCACCTGTATACCGCCGCCTCAGGTAAAATGCATTCCGCAGTCCTTGACGATGTAGGTATGAGACAATAGGCTTGGTTACTCTTGTGAATACCCATGGGGTCAAGTGATTCAAGGGAAGTACTTTCCATTGGTAGTGTATGCCGCCTAGCATAAACCTCAGATATTTCCTTGAACTGGGATGAATCGAATGTGTAGGTATGCGCCCTGCAGATCTATACTTACCATGTAATCTAGTGGACGAATCAGATGACGGAGTTGAGGTAAATGTATCATGCGAAACGCTGGTGGTTTGCATAGAAATTCTCTGTTGAATGTGCTCATGTTGTAAATGAGACGATACTTCTCTTTGGAATTCTTTTTTCGCACTAGGAAAACTGGGGAGTAGAAACCTGGTATGATGTTTCGCTGATCGAGAACTTCTAAGGCCTGTTTGTTTAGTAGAGACTGAACTGTTTCTCTTAACATCGGTAGTTGTGCCAGATGAACGCTTGAACCCTGGTGGGTTGACTGTTAACGTGGCTTGGCCTTGAGTTGTAGACGATATCCGCACTCGAAGGATGTTGGATACATACGGATCTTGAAGTATTCCCCAGTTTTCCCAGTGTAGTTGTAGACGCCCACCCACTTGAGAAGGTTGTACTGGGACGACTGGGGTGGAAGACTCCAGTCGCTCAACCTGACTTTCATCGCTTAAATCCATCGGCACCTCTGGATGATCTGCCTCTAGCTGATCCTCCTCTGAACTTGTTGTACGGGCTTAATTTAAAAGAATCCTTGGGATTATTAGCGGCCGCTAATTTCTTATCCCGCGCTCTCTGTAGCCCTGAAAACTTAGACTTACCCGAAAGTACCTCTGTGCTGATTGTTTAAAGACGCTCGCTAACGTATCCATCGATCTAATCATGAGTACTTCTCTAGAATCTTTAGATACTTCCTTGGAAACCTTGTTAATGTTGCCACCAAACAGTAAAGGTGAAGACCATGGAGCTGTGTACAGGGGCTCTGTGAATTGTTTATTCCAAGAGCAGGAGGCTAGTAATCCTTGCCGACGTGTCATGGTAGTAGTTTCAGTAAGTGCTGAAAGATGGTCTGTAAGGAATTGTTGATCTTTTCTCTGCATAAGTAGAGCTGAATAGATCATCCTGTCCTCCTCATCCGTAGAGTTCTTGAACTTAGTGATGAGAGTCTCGTTAATAGTCCTAGATCTATTAAGTCCGAAGAACATCCTTCTGGAAATGGTATCTAACTGGGCCATCTTGTGATCGCCTCACCCTATAACTTCTGGACTTGGAATCACTGATAAGTTTAAAGTTTTCATCAATCTCCTGAGTCTTGAAAAAGGGCTCCATATTATGTCCATAAAAACTCTTGGCATTGAAGAACGGTAAATGGGTAGGATGGGTTTTAGTAGATTTGGAGTAGGCTGTATCCAGTTTAGCAGGAACGGCTGCGATAGGATCCATAGGAGGCACGGTGATATGATCTACATCATCATCTTTCATCAGGTAAGTTTGGGCTGCATCCTCGTTCTTAGAAGGGGAGGCCAGTTGTAATTCGTTTACCATCCAATACCTTATCTCAGCCTCTGAGAAAATGATACCATCGCCCCTCCTCTGACGATGGTCAGATGTCGGAGTCCTCGATCTGTAAGAAGATCTATGTGAGGACTGAGGAGAACGGACTGACGAAAGTGGCTAGTGTATGTAGACCTTGGAGAAGACATCCTTCTGGAGACTGTGGGCTTCGCGGAACGGTGATGGCTTCGCAGACGCTTCTGGACTTCTCGAACGCTGAGGGCTACGCCAACGCCTTCTAGGCGATGTAGAACCACTTAGCCTTTCTGGCCCCACGCTAATGTCTGGAGTCAGTGTCCGATCCGACATATGAGCGCTTGCTTTGCTTAACGCCTTCTTCGCATGCATGACAAGGTGCGTGCTCGGCGAAGCCCTTCTCCCAAGCCTCTTGCAAAAGGTGAGGCTCTAGCTCTTCGCTGGAGGCGCCTGGGATACCTTATGCAAAGAGCTCACCTCCGGCAGGGTTGCCCTTCGCTGAGGCGCTGCCTATGGGCTCAGAGGCCCTACGCTGAAGCCAAGGCGGGCTCTGAGGCCCTGTATGACTTAATATGGGGTGGGCTCTGAGGCCCGCGGGCTCTGAGGCCTCTGTAAGCCGTGAGCGCATCTTCCATCACCCTGATTATCTGGTTGATCAAGTCGCCTGAAGCGGTCTGTTTTGATGAGGGATGTCTCTCTGCAGAGGTGACGGACCCTCAGATAAAATTTCTGGTGATAGTGTCGGCATGTCCGGGTTGTGTGTTCATCTGGCGCTTGAGGTGACAGTCGCAGAAACGGGCCGCTTCTTGTGACTTAACTTCTGAATGATAATTGGCATATCATCATCATATAATGCTAATTCTGTAACTGGTAAGATATCAGAGGCAAAATTATTAGATTTTGTTGACTTCCCTTTAGATGAAGGTGTAGATCTTGGTGTACGCAGTGTACGAGATGATACGGCTGGTTTCCTCGACTTGGACTGAGAAGACGGCAGCTCTTGAGATGCAGGTCGCTTCTTGGACATAGCGGATCAAGGCCCCACGCTTATATCCGCCGAGGGAAACTCAGGCATGCCACCAGCCGGTGGCGGTCCTCAATCAACAGTTGACAAGGAACATTAATTTGCGATCTATTAGCCATGTTTGAAATCTGTTTACTTAGATTTATCTGCCTTCCGCCTATAAACGGAACATAAATATTTGTCAAAGGTAGAGATTGGTAAATTGATACACAATTTACAACGAGAATCAAAGGAACATGGAGTAATGCAACTAGGGCATTTTAAATGTGGATCGGTATCAGAATAACGAGTTTACAATCTGTGCAAATTTTCATTAATGTAGCCTACTGAACAATCACGCGGCTGAATAAACAGCAGAAACACAATTAATAATCAATGCAAATTGAATAAATATATTAGTAATACCTCTATACTAACGATAAGAGGAACTAACTAAATATAAATAAAGGATATAGTGTGTTGGGAGACACAGGGCTCTCACGCCCAGCCTCACTGGGCTAAGAAGGAGAGAGTGAGGCACATGGGCTTGGGTGGCTACTGCTCCCGCAGCTTGCAGAAGGGAGGTAACTCGTGGTGAGTACTAATGAGTGATTTTTATTGAAGGAACTTCAATTGGGAGATACAAGTGTTCCACTAGGTTCGCCAGAAGAAGAAGACAAGCAAATAAGCATGAGTCAGGATAAGAAAAATATAGTCTTTACAGAAATGAAATAATCTTGCTGCCTAATAACAGATAAAGAACCATTTTATCAGACAGTGGTATCATTACTGGTTGGACCATTATTCCAAAGCTTTAAGTCAAAGTTGAAAACAGAAAATGATCATGTGCAAGCATGACATAAAATGACATTTATAGTCTGTAATTAAGTCCTACATTAATCGAATAACATCAATAAACAATGACAAGTCCGACACTAGAATCATGTACACTAGTGGTGTTCCGATTAATTGAAATAATTGAAGATTGGTCGCAAAGACTAAACGACCAAGCAATCGATCATGTTTTCTCATAATCAAACACAAACAATTTTGGAACACTTGTTTGCATTAACAACATTTTTCGAGGGGTTGGTTTTGTCTGTTACATTTCATAAGCACTACAAGCTCGTTTCAAGTCATGATTGAATTTATCTTCAAAACTCGAGGAAATTTATGTTCCTAACAAACTGATCATCCTTTAAGGTGTAAAATTTGTACATGCATTTTGTGCAATTTGCACAAAAAAAAGGCCGAAAGAACTACATGTTTTTTGTGCATTAACAAACATAACAAGGAGAATTTATTAAAATCTAAATATTTTAGATATTTAAATACTTACCTTACCATAGGTTTTATGCATATTACCTCAAGCTCCACTTAAAAGAGATCAGACAGTCGTTGATTGATTGGCCATAAGTATCAACGCGTGTACAGGAACGGAAGTGACGTGATCTCCCCTCTCTGCGCAAGCGTGGTCTGTCCAAAAATCACTTTTACTGACCAGGTCCGAAGAGCCCAGAGAGGGGAGGAGCATCCAGCGTTGGGAGGGAGTTACCGCCCTATGGCAAAGTAAGTATTTAAATATCTAAAATATTTAGATTTTAATAAATTTTTAACTTACCTTACCATAGGTCTTATGCATATGGATTCGACAGTAGGACGGCAGTGTCGGGCTCCAGAGGACCGTCCCATGAAGAAAAACAAGACCACATGCCAAGGGAAACCAAGGAAACTAACTGAATCGGCAGAACGTTGCAGGAACCGCCTGGAACAAGAAACGGACAGTGACCCAAGGAAACCCTAAGGAAAACAATACACCAAGGGCGTAAGTTATCCTTAAGACCAGAAGGTAAGGAGAAGTAGTTACCTAATGGGCGGTAGGTCGGGTGAGTTGCTGGGTAACCACCAGTGCACCAAAGGATTGCAGACCTTCAACATCCTCGACGGCCAAATCCTGCAGGTAGTGGCTCGCGAAGACAGTAGAGGACTTCCAGAAGCATCCCTCCATGATGGCTGGAATGGTGCAGTGCCTATGGAGAGCCATGGTGGACGGCAGGGCCCTAATCTCGTGCGGGTTATTGGCTGTAGGATGAGGCAGATCTAGTGCATCGTAGGCAGCCAGGATGGTCGTACGTAGCCAGAGTGCAATAGTATTCCTATTAACTTCATCTTTTGCCGCAGAGGAAAACGGGATGAACAGTCTCTTGCAAGACTGCCTCCTGGATGATGATTTGGCAATATACATCTTAAGGGCCCTCACAGGACAAAGCAGCTGTTCCTCAGCGTCGTGGGGTCCTAAAATGGAAGACAATGGAGGAATGGAGAACATTCTGTCCGGTTGTCCTGGCAGCTGGTTCTTAGCCACAAAATCCCAAAGAAGTCCCAAATGAACAAGCCCATGCAGTGACTGCTCAAAACGCACCCTGGTGACATCCAAAGCGTGGATCTCTCTGACTCTAGCTGCCGTGGCCAAAGCCAAGAGAAAAGCTGTCTTCCTGGAGAGGTTCTCGAATGAAGCAGTGTCCAAAGGCTCGTAAGGTGGATCTCTCAGATGCCATAGAACGATGTTAAGGTCCCAAGCAGGAGGACTAAACTTTGCCTTCTGGTCCTCCAGCTTGAAGGCTTTGAGTACAAGCGATGAGATGGCACCTTGGAAATCTTTTTGCCGTCTTGACCGCCAAAACACAGTTAAGAGCCGATAAATAAGTCCTGATAGTGTTGCCCTTGAGACGCCGGGACTTCTGAAGGAAAAGAAGGAACTCTGCTATAAACTGAGGAGAAGCTTTCAACGGGTCCTGGACTTCTGTGCACAAAACTTTCAAAGGAAGTCCACTTATCATCATAGAGTGATCTAGTGGAGACTGATGATGAGCACAAGCAATAACCTTGGCTACACCCGCGGAGAAGCCCTTGGCCTTCAGTGCCTTTTGCAGATGATCCAGCCATACAGATGAAATCGAGTCGGATCAGGATGCAGCTGTGGACTGTGCGGATGCCTGAGCAGGTGAGGCCACTCTGGTAACTGTTGCGGACTTCCTTCGGCAAGACGGCGCAGATCTGGGAACCAGGTTCTGGTTGGCCACCAAGGTGCCACCAAAAGCAGATGAATCGCCTCTGTCTGCTTGATCTTTGCTATCACTGCTGGCAGCAGAACTGGTGGTGGAATGGCGATGCGCCCAGACCTCCCACGACAAGGACATGGCATCGACTGCCCATGCCGCCGGATCTGGAATCGGAGACACGCATAACGGAAGCTGTTTGTTGAACCAAGTCGCAAACAGGTCGATCAGAGGGTGGCCGACTGTGACATAGAAGGTTGAAAGCTTCTGGATGTAGCATCCACTCTGTTGGCTTAACGGCTTGCCTGGCCTTGAGAGCCGCCTGCTAGGACGCTCTTGCACCCTGGGATGTGCCGGGCTCTGGCTGTGATGCCATTGTTGTCCAGGAGACTGGCCAACAGGAAGGTCTGCTCCAACAACTGCTTGACCTGGTCGCTCCCTGGTTGCTTAATCAACCACACCACACGCAGAATTGTCCGACGCTATCAGGAGCCTGGTGTTCCGCAGCAGAGGCGCCCAGTGTCGAACCGCTAGAATGACTGCTTAGAGCTCCAAGTTGTTAATATGCCAGCCTAGCTCGGCGTCGGACCACAGCCCCAAGGAGGTCTGGTCGTTGAGGTGTGCACCCCAACCCTGAAGAGACATGTCTGCAAAAAGTCCGTGATCGTGAACAAACTCTGTCAAGGAGACTCCTACGCAGACGTTCTACTCTACAGTCCACCAGCGGAGGTAAGCGTGGAGATGCAGTGGCAGAAGGAACCTCGAAGGAGATTGTGTGCTTAGATGTAAGGCAAGAGGAAGTGCTGTAACGTCCGGAGCATCAGACGACCTCTGAGCGTCAAGTCCTGGGCTGAAGTGAGGAGACCTAAGAGGGACTGCCACCCCCTGAGCGTGAGCGTCTGGGACAGACCTCGGCTGGTGAAACTGACAATTTTCCTCCAGCGATCCTGTGGAATCCTGACAAGGTCGCAGTGAGTCAGGAACAAGCCTCCTATAAACGTCAGTTCCTCGGACGGCTCCAGGTGGGACTTGTCTGAGTTGATCATCCACCCCAGTTGCTCTAGGAGACGAATGGCAAAGTCCATCTGTTTGCGAGGCAACTGAGGGTTGAGGTGGTTCATGAGACAGTCATCTATATAAGAGTTGAATCGATGCCCCTGAGATGGAGAAACCGGGTGATCAGTGAAGTTATCCGAGTAAAAAGCCACGGCGCCGTGGAAATTCCAAACGGAAGCACTTTCCACTGGTAGTGGGACCCATTGAAAATAAACCTCAGGTACTTTCTGTGACGATGGTAAATGGGCACATGCAGGTAGGCATCCTGAAGGTCGAGGCTGGCCAGCCAGACCCTGGGCGCAAAGCTTGGCACGAAGCTGTTCCAGGGACACCATCCGGAAGTGAGGCGGCTCCGAAAGGTAAAGGTGGTTGAAAACTGCCATGTTGTGAATCATGCACATCTTCGCTGAGTCTTTCTTGGGAACCAGGAAGATGGGTGAGTAGAACCCCGGGGACTGTTGGGGGTCTAGCACTGTCTCTATAGCTTCTTTGTCTAACAGAGTCTGAATGTTGTCTGCTAGCAGTGACTGTTGGCCTGGAGCATACACGCGTGACTGGGGCGTAGTAGTCAGAGGCGGCGACATGGCGATTGGCAGCTTGTAACCGGTCCTGAGAATGTTGGTCACAAACGGATCTTCTAGGACTGTCCAATTGGGCCAGAAGATCCCCAGTCTCCCGCCTACTGGAGTAGGATGAACCGGCACGGCTGGGGTGGGAGGTCCCAGTCGTGTTGGTTCCAAGCTTCAGCGACCTGAGTAGGGGGCTTCCCCTACCCCTGCCGGGCGCCGGCGAGGCTCCCGGGACGGTCCTGCTGACGGCGCTGAAAGTCGGGTCGGACCTGCCACGCCACGCCCTTCGCCCTGCACGAACAGAGTCTCTTCTTGGGACGTAACGGCGCTTCCCTCTACCCCTTGTAGACGATTTTCCACAAAAGGCCGAACTCAGAGCTTCGAAAGTAGACAGGGACACCTCCGTATTAGTAAGCTCCGCATGTTCCTTATAAACCTCTCGAATCCTGTCATCAAAGAGGAAGCGGGACTTGAAAGGGGCTCTCAACAGCTTTCTTTTGAACTCCTCCTGCCAAGAGCAAGGCTCAAGGAAACCCATCCGCTGAACAACAGTCGTCATGGCCAACGCCGTCCGAAGGTGTGCCAGTATATCATGTAACACCTTACCCTGCCATTGGAACAGGGTGGTAAGGTGCTCTGTCCTCGACGCATTATCTTCAGTTAAGTCCCAAGCTGCAGCCGAAGTTGCAGAGGCCAACGCCGAAACAGGCTTCAACATCCTCTTGAGCTCTGTGTCAATAGCCAACATCTTAGAGTCCTGCACTCGGTAAGAAGACTGTGGAGAACCCGATAAACGTTTGAGGGATTCATCATGAGCCGCGCCTCCATCAGCGAAATCCAGGCTATGTATCTTGTAGTCCCTTTGCTTAATTTAGAGCCTTAATAGTAGATTTGAGAGACAGTTTAGCAAAGTCGGCATCCAAAGAGGCCACCATGATCGGCCACCATCGGGTGAGGCGGAGGAGTCGTTAGCTCTCGGTTGTCCATAGCCTGAAGAAGAGGGAGAAGGACAATCCGCAGTCTGTCGGCAATCCAGTCAAATACAGCAGATAGGGGAGATAAGTACCCCCATCATCTTCCTCTTGTAACATCTCTTCATTATAATCGGGAGAAAATAGTGCTCCTCAGCGTCCTCCCAGGACACGGTAGTAGCATTATACCGCTGGCCAGAAGCAGCAGGCGCCGGGGCCAGATGACAGTTGAGAAACAGCACTAAAGGTAACTGTAGGGGAACATGGTCGCCGCTGGGCGAAGCGCTTAAAAGGAGGCGACCTTTGAACGGACCGACGGTAGCTTCCCACGAAGTTGGCGACCTTGAACGCTCCCTATCATTGGGACGCCTGGGAGAGCGAGACCTGAATCAGACCGGCGACAGCGATGACTAGTATCAGAACTATGCCGGGGACTTCAAGAACGATGGCGCTGTCGAGGAGACCTAGAGTGAGACCGCTTAGAACGACGGGAGCGCTCGGCTTCCTGGCGTCAGGAACGCTCTTCCAATAACTGACGCTGAAGACAACGACAACGAGACACAGGAGCCTTCCTGGGGATACGGTAGTCTAACAACGCGTTGGCCTTAACGGCAGCGTTGGTGGAGGCTGGCTGGTTGACGCACCAATCCAGCAACATCAGAACTAGGTGCCACGGCCGTCGGCGCTGGAACTGCACTAGGCAACTCAGAAGTTGGTGTTGGGACAGCGCTCGGCGCTGGAACGGCGCTGGCTTGTGCTTCAACTGCTGCAGGCAAAAGGAGCGTCCTTAGAAGCTTCTGTACCGGATGAGATAAGGCGCCCGGCTGAGATAAGTCCACAAAAGGCGCCCAGACGCGTCAGACGGGCTAAGGGGCCAGGTGTCAGCCTACTCGGCGCAGGTGTAGACGTCTGTTCAGTTAAAGGAGAGGAGCGTCTGTCCGGTGTAGAAGAGAAGATCTGGAGCCCAACGACGAAGCAGGTGAAGACATCTTCCTCTTATGCTGCGACAAATGTTTCTTCTTGGCGGCAGTGTAAGCCTTGAAATCGGCGACGGATAACGGCGTACAAAAAATGACAGCGCTCAGCAAGAGAACAGGCTACAGTAGTGCAGTCTGGACACCAAGGGTGGGGATCCTTGGCAGACTTCTGCACCTTGCAGATACAGCAAAACTGCCGGGTCATGCACACAAAGGCTGTAACACACCAAAAAAAGTGAAACGTAAAAACTATGTGAACACACAGAAAAAAAACCCTGCAGAGAAAATGGAAACACCCCTGCAGCAAGAATGGGCAAGCCAAGCAGTCGGCAGCAGAGTAAACAACCAAGATGGCTGCCCCCACAGAGCCAAAAAGAGTGAAAAACAAGCACAAATTAGGCAACAATATCAAGAAATACAAGACCAAGCATGAACATTATGGTGAAAAAGACATAGGAGAATGCAAAACACCAAACATGCCCAGTGGAGCGACACTCGCGACGTGGGAACACACCCCACACTGAAGTGAGAAACACGAGGCAGCCAGGTAAGTGAAGTTTGCTTTAATTATGTTCTTCACCCACACAGAGAAGAATATAGGATATAAAAAGCATACATACCGAAAACAAACAAGAACTTTAATATCTGAAAGAATCAGTAAGTAGCGAACTAGCGAAATCAAAAAACGTCTGACACACAGTACGCTTGAAGTAAAAGTGATTTTTGGATAGACCACGCTTGCGCGGAGAGGGGAGATCACGTCACTTCCGTTCCTGTACACTCGTCGATACTTGAGGCAGCCATTCTAGAAATGGCGAATCAACGACTGTCTGATCTCTTTTAAGCGGAGCTTGAGGTAATATGCATAAGACCTATGGTAAGGTAAGTTAAAAATTTGATAAATCCCCGTGGGCAGCCCAGTGCAGGGGAGTTGATCCAGCCTTGTCTAAGCCATTCACCGACACCTAACATAGAAAATAATCTCATATAAACATTAAGACCAAGACAACTTGTATGTTTAATACTGGAGTTGCCAGAGGATAGGGCATGTTTCCAGTGTTATCATAAATTCACTTACAGAAACATGAAATTAGGAACACTTACCCTGTTACTAATACACTCGGTCATGAAGTCGATGTTTCCTCGCTTGGCAGCTTCATGCAGCGGGTAGTCTACAGATTCTGTGTTGTCTTCCACTGAGGAAACAGTGGAGGAAATACATGAATATCTTGAAGGACCAGGAGCTGTCTTTCCTACTAATGTCACGCAAAATGATTTCTAGTCACCAATGACCAGATGACAGTCAAAGAGCTCTCATCATTGGAAATGGTTAAAAATATATCCACAAGCCTAAAGAGACAGACGTGTGTTTCCCACTTGTATGATATTTTATGCCAGTAGCATAACTAGGCTGTGATTCAGTAAACCAGTGTTTGTCTTCAGTATATAAGATTTTACAAACAAGAGTGAGTTTAGTTTTACGCCGCTTTTAGCAATATTCCAGCAATATCACAGCTGGGAACACCAGAAATTGGCTTCACACATTGTACCCATGTGGGGAATCGAACCAGGGTCTTCGGCTTTTAAAAACAAGAAACAACAGATATAACGAAAGACTTGAAGAATCAGTTGTGTCGGAACTATTGCTGGGTGGTGTCTAATGGCATAATGGCCATGAATTGTTTACATGTTACGAAAGTTGAATTGTGACACCTTTCACGTTTGACTTCATGGCTACCATTGCCTGAGAAGAAATAGTATAACTCGTGGACACACCCAGCATCGCTCCCTCTTATTATTAATACATGAGAGACACCACTAATTAAGCATTATTCATTGGTTATGGTGATATCTGCTGAGGTACAGATAACATACGTATCTGCGTAAATTACGCAAATATTTATGTGAAAACTCAATTCCTATTAAGTCTATTGCGTACAAGTACTCTTGAATTTTTGTAAATACCCACTAACTTTGATCTTACATGCGTACACACAAAAATGTCAAATCTTAGCTTGATTAAGGGGATAGATAAAATAACTGAGGAATATTGAGAGGTTCTATTTCAGGACATGAACTTGGCAACTTGCAGGCTTTCTTATCATTTCTCATATTACAGATCAAATATAAATAACAAACACTAACATTTACACTTTATTATATTTTTAAAATTAATGGAAAATGTCAAAATACCCAATTGAGTTTGAGTGAGGTGAGTACAATTTAGGAAAATTAGGGTACCCAGTTGAGATGAACACAAGCTAGTACATATCTCAATGACCCAAAATGTTATCCGTATAGTTCTGTATCTGGACAATACGTCCATGTGTGTTGTGGATGTTCCTTGTGAACTGACCATAGTTGCTGGGTATGAGTCCAACCTTGCCTCCACACTTGGCCTTCCACCAACTTGAGTCTGTCTTGTCAATGATGTACAACAAGTCTCCCTCGTCAAATGTCAGTTCATCATTCTGTAGAATAGTGAATTGACCTTTCATGCTTTGTGTCATACACAGATGTAGTTAACAGTACATGTGTTCTGCTACCCCCATCTATAATGTCAGTGTATGAAATAAGCCAAAAATCCAGCTGGTAACTTCAAAATGTTACCAGCCCGAAATGGATTTAACCAGACCAAATATGGTGAATTTACTCAGATGTATGGAACATCTAAAAATTTTACCAGACCATCGGACTGGCTAGCTGTAAATTTAGACCGTCTACCAGAAATCTAGACCGTCTCAGACGGTCGGACGGGCCTTATTTCATACACTGATAATGTACAGGAGCAGTGAGTGAGTGTGTAGGGTTTTATACCACTTTTAGCAATATTCCAGCAATATCACAGCAGGGGACACCAGAAATGGACTTCACACATTGTACCCCTGCAGGGAATCGAACCAGGGTTTTGGCTGTGTCCGCTAGGCTGCATCACTAACCCTGTAAAGGGGTCGACACAATTGGTCATCTCATGTAGCCCTGTGAAGGGGTCGACACAATTGGTCATCTCATGTAGCCCTGTCAAGGGGTCGACACAATTGGTCATCTCATGTAGCCCTGTCAAGGGGTCGACACAATTGGTCATCTCATGTAGCCCTGTCAAGGGGTCGACACAATTGGTCATCTCATGTAGTCTACAGGACATCTGAGACCAGTCAATCATGTCAAATAACAAGATTTGAGAACAAAACAGCTGGTCCTCCTAGATGTTAACAAGTCACAGACAAACAAACAAACAAGAGGCTGTGTCTATCTCTGAGTTAATAAGGCCTAAAAAAAAAAAGCGTTGATTCTGATTTCCCGACCGACCCTAAATATTCCCACCGAGCCTAACAATTTTACTCACCACATAATAAATTATATTTATTTTCTGACACATGAATAATGTAAAAAATATTTTGCAAAAAAAAACCAGAAAAAAACTAACTACCTACCTACCCTAGTTCTGAAATGTAGGAAATCGGAACCACAACATTATTTTGGGGGGGCCTAAGGTAAGATGAGCATGACGTGAAAACATTTCAACCACTAGATTACTTCTAAAAATTGTTTGCTTCATTATATTGGCAAATGTTTAGCTGTTAAACAGTTGAGTCCCTAACATGTTTTGGCTGATAATGTAATGCAGGCCTCCTACTGCAGCAGGGTTTGACACTCACTGATTTCTCCCACTTGCCAAGAGGCCAAGTAGAAAAGTTAAACTACTTGCCCATCACAGATACTACTTGCCCCATGTTACTTATGGTATAGAAAGAACTAGACAAACAAAACACAGCAAGTGAAGAGTTTTAATGAGTGAATTGAGGTTAGAAGTTGAAAAAATATGTACTTGCCACTCGGGCAAGCCTTTTAGCAATTTTACTTGCCCTGATTAATTAGTACTTGCCACGGGCAAGCGGACAAGCATGAGTGTCGAACCCTGTGCAGCTATCATACAAACCTGTTGTGCTTCATATCTGTACATTGCACGGACCACCTTCACCTGACCTGAAACATCACACTACCTCAGTGAGACACAAGGTATGGCATCACTATCATATACTTAATCACATATCCATTCACTTACAGGGCTCCAGATAAGGGCCGTATCGACGTATATACGGATAAAAAATATGCACGATACGGTAGGAAATAATTTTGAAAGCGTAGCAGTGGTGATCGCGACTACAGCAATGCGGTACTGCGAATCATTTACAGACGTATTTATATGAAAAAGTATTTTGTTTTATTGTTTATTGACCTGTTTACACAAGAGTAGCAATGTTGTGGTGCATATACAAAACGAAACACAAGAATACAGATTACTAATTTCCATTCAGTACTCTAAATGTACTCTTAAGTTTTTCCAGTACTCCTATATTGAAAAAATAAGGAGTATGTACTCCTGATGTTGAAAAAATATCTGGAGCCCTGCACTTATTCAAGCTGGGGTTGATAGCTTGACTGAAATGCTGTGCAGCTTTACTTCGTGGATAAGATAAGATAAGATAAGATAATTCTTTATTGTCCCAAGGGAAATTTGTTTTGCATCATACGTTCTCCAGTTTTTCTTTCATAAAGCAGCCATACATAACATTGCAATTGGTAATCATGAAATAATCATGATATAAATACATCAATTTAGTACAAAAACATAGATATTGAATAAAATTTGGACAATTAAAAGACAAGTCATTCACTGAATTTGTTGTTAATGCATCTTATACTAGCTGGAACAAATGAGTGGCGAACCCTGTTTGTTCTAAAAGTCGGCATACGCAACCTGCGTCCAGAAGGTAATGATGAATATTCCGAAAAGAGTATGTGAGTAGGATCACTTAAAATTTTGTTTGCTCTTTTTAAAATTTGCTGCTCATAACAACTGCCGATACTTTCGATAGGAAGCCCAATAATTTTAGACGCAGTGTTTACGATTTTTGAGAGTTTGTTTTTTTTCTGGACAGATAGGTTCCCGAACCAACTCAAGAAATTAAAGGTTATGACACTCTGAATAAAGGTTTTGTAAAATAACATCATGATAGTTTGGTCGATTTTAAAATGTTTCAACTTCCACAAAAAATACAAGCATTTCTTGTTCATAGTGTACCACCGAATTCAGGCATATGTCATCCATGAACTGTTGTATCCTCAATGCTTCATAGTTTTGTACACTTTATGTTCCGCCATCATAAATCAATAGGCTTGATTTACAGACTTTCCACTACTTCTGACCAGTGAGAAATGAACCAGCAAGTGCCATATTACAACCGCTGAGCTGTCACATTACATTGCACAAATAGCATAAGCATGGATATATGTGCATTACAAATATGATATTATTATTATTATTATATCTCCATACATACATTGGATAACGGTACTCAATATTCCTCCCTTAACTACATGGTCTGGAAGCTTCCACCGCTTGACATTTAAACGCTTACAACAAAACATATACAACTTCTCGACACTTTAAAGTTAATAACTCCCATATTTCAGCTCCATATAAATAGTTCCATCGAATTTTGGATCAAATATCTTAAAAAAATAAATCATAAGGTTGTATCAAAACGATAAAGAGATCTTAGAATTCTGTATGCCATTTTCATAGCTTAAAGCAGCGTTATTCACATGGGGGAGGTTCAACAAGAGAACGTGCAAATAAAAATACCCAAATATTTGTAAGATGAAACTGTTTCCAAAGAATTCCATTGAATTGCCATTTTTCATATTTTGATAAGTTCATAAACCATTTTAAATACAAATAACTTTGGTTTCATTTTTCCAAGTTAACAGTTAATTTATCTTTATGAAACTTTCTAAAAATACGCTATATATTTCTGTAAACCAAATACAGAGTCTGCAAAAGTACAATATCATCGCAGCTAGTAGAGGAACATTTGTACAAATATCAGGGTGAAGTTAAAATAATCTGCAACATGTGGATTCAATTTCTAGGAGCTTAATTCAATATACCGAGAACAATACGGCTTCAAAACACAATCTTTGTCGAACCCTGTGGGCAATTAAACAACTGGAGAGAGAGAAATATCACGCACCTGTCCCTTAACACACTTATAGATAGAAGCGCTAAGGCTTTTAAATATATCTTAGGTGAAACGCCTCTATATTTGAGAATGGCAGTTTATCCCTGTTTACAAAATCAAAAGCCTTTTGAAACCGACAAAGGTAGTATTGTGAACTTCCCCTTTTCTTACATAGATAACGTTGGATAACAGATTGTAGAATAAAAATATTATCAATTGTAATTATAACCTTTCCCTAAACCCTTGCCAGATTCCAATAACCTTTCGTATGTATTTGCCCATAAAATGTTATTCTCCATTGCTATAGTGATGTATATATTTTGATTTATAGTACTAAGAAGGATATTCCCCTGTAATCGGCTCAATCATTAAGATCACCCTTCTAAACAATGGTACACCAATTGCCGTAATCCACCATTCATCGGACTCAAACATAATATTGGAAATCGTTGAATCGGTCCATATAACACGGTAATAAATATCCATTGAATGCTTAAAAACTCCGGCAATAAATTATCTCTACCATGCGACTTTGAAGATTTAAGCTTAAAGGCGAATGCAACGCAGTTAATAACTTTGTGATTCCATGATAGCTTCTTGCGTATGGACTTTACCAAACAACAAAGCCGGGCCAAAAATTCAAATTCAACTTTATAATGTGGAAAATAACGCCGATGAAAACCGGCTGAATCGGACTGTTCATTCGCAAACGCCACTAATTTTCTCCCCAGACTTTTCTGGGGAATACCGGTTTCATTGGCTGCGCTTCATAGCACGGGCGAGTGGAAATAGGTTCAGCGCGAACTTGGGATCGAAATGTCTGGTGAATACCGTGAAAGGCTTAAATGATTTTAGCCCATGAATATTTATTCCATCGAATCATTCATTATTTTACGTATAATATTTTAATTTATTTGTTCTATCGATTTCGAAATCGAAATCATAATGATTCATTCGATATCCATTTATTTGACGAATTCATAGAATCGAATTATATCGAATAACGAAGATTCCATTTATCATCGAATATTAATAATCATCATTGATATTTTATCGAATTATTCATTAATCGATTATTCAATCGAATGATCGAATGATCGATGATCCAATATCATTGAATGAACCCGATGAGGAAGCATATTCATCATTGATTTGAACCACAAACATGAACTTCAGATATCGATGGATGAATATCATTCAATTTATCAGCATCCTAAACCCTGTCTATCCACAAACGCCAGCATATTTTGTCACTGCATGATGTCTCCCACCATTTGACTGCCATGCCACACCATGCACTCCCAGCCCGTCTTTGTTTTATTGACACCTGTGTGTCTGCCTGTCTGTCTGCTAATGACAATATTCAATACACAACTGACCACCATGCAATTTGAACTTAACACCAATCAGGCTATACACCATAAACAAAACGCGATTGATTTATGGCCCTCGAAGTTCGGTCTCTGTCACATTATGTAATTACACAGACAGGCAGGTGTGATACTTGAACACATGACATGTTATGATGTCTGTTGATTGCAAATGTTATACACAAAAATGAGCATGTATTTACAAAACCCAACATCTCTATATTATACACAAACAATGAGCCGCGGAAGGCAGCATCTGCTAATGAACCAGCGCTACACTTGAGTGCACACCCACCCCATTTGACTGGGTTCGTATCCCGCTGCTTGCTTCGAGGGAGGTAAATCCAAGTACAAAATATTACACTTTTGATTTGGCGATTATACGCTTATAATTTTGTTTATTTGGTTTTTCATAATCAGCAATGCATATTATATGTCATGAAGAAGTGATAATTGTGTTTTAATTAAGTTTGATTTTTTGGTTCCATGTGACCTTTAAGAATAGCCTCAGATATTTCGTCCCTAGTAATGGGTGAATCTAATATAGTACATGTTATGTCATCAACGTCATAATCAAAATAACATTCACTAATATGGGGCTCGGCATGATCAGACACAGTGCTTTTGTCTTGATACAAGTTCTTAAAATAGGAAAACCATACATGAATATCAACATTGCTCATTTTCGCTCTGGGGGCTGTATATGTTTTAAGTTTATTCCAGAATATTTTTTGCATTATATATATTCTGTAGTAATTTGTCCTTTATTGACATATTGTAGAGTCTTTTCTTGTTTCAGAAAGTATCATTGTACTTGTTTCTGCAATCGCATATATGATTGTCGGATATGTCAGATTTAACCCTTCTGAATATTTTTTAACAATCTTTGGGTTTCTAAAATCTAAGGAAGTTACATTCATAATCAAACCATGGCTGGTTAGATTTAGTATAGTTGTTGCAGCGTTTCTTTGTAAAGTCAGCAGCCTTGAGTAAGGCATTAGTAAACAATTCAACTGATTGATTTACATCATAGATAGCTTGGCAAGCACAATCGCTTCAGAGTCTTTGTTACATCAGGTGAAAGCAGATTAGCACGGAGTTCGCTTACACAGTCATCAGTCCACTTGAACCTGAGGTTCTGTCCAGAGTGTGAATCGAGTGCAAGTATGTGCTTCCTTTTGGGTTGTCAATGTCACCATTGACTGAAATGCACAAGTGATTGGCAGATGTGGAGACTCTGGTCTACATCCTGGATATCGAATCCCGCTGCAAAATGTAAACAAGTCACTGGGTTCCCGATAACATCTATCACACTTGTTCCGCTTTTGATGAGATATACGGAATCGCCAATTAATTTATCATTTCCAGTTCTGCCGCTAAAATTGAGATATTCAAACTTTATGATAATTCTAATAATTTTTACCATAGTTTGAAACAAAATTGTCACATGAGTACCGCCTATGTTGAATATTATCGTAAGAAATTTAATAGTCCATCTTTAGAGTAGATATTATATCGTCCTCTACATAGTCCGGGTTAGTGCCGGTTCTTGCTTGAAGTCACCACCAATCAGAAGTGAGATGTTACCCAGCTCTTGTAGAAGATCAATTAGTGAGTCTTGTAGCAAGGATATACCACAATGTAACGCTATTATGAGCGTGCCATGAAGATGTCTCTTGTGAGGTGAATATATACAGAACCAAATAACACATCTTTTTCTGAATTAAAAACACTTTGTCGAACAGCAGGAATACACAATTTGGAGTAATCTTAGACATTTTAACGCACTGTACTAATGGCTTCTTTACAAGCACTAATATTCCCCTGATGATCTGCCATGAGCAGAGATTCAACTGCATCTAGACTGTAGCACATGAACTCATCCGAGAACATATCATGGTCTTCTTTGGTATTCCACGCCTCACACATGCCAATTACATCGAATGTTTCAGCATAGCTCACAAAGTCAGCATCCCATGATTTAGAAGTGAGTCCGCTGACATTCCAAAATAAAATGAGTGATTATTGATGGTATGGACACTAACATCTGGGCTCTGGCCACATCCCTATCTCCTCCTCTCCTGCTTGTCTCTAGAGCGTAGATTGGGTCCAGGCTTCTTGTTGCTTGATGTAGGGGCTCTGGGTCGGGCATGGTAGCAGACTTCCACGATCTGGCTGGAGTGGGGGTGGTATCTGTATTCTGCCTCCTCGGTCACAAACAGTTTACCATTTTGAAATAGCCAAGTTTGTTCTCAGCTTTCAAATCGTTGAGCTTCCGCCGTTGGTTTTTAGTGAGGTCTGAGGAAATCCCAGATCTGTCCTCTTTAAGTCTGTCTCTCAGTTTTAAGGCCCACACTTTATCCTCTCTGGGTAGAGAAATTTGACTATCATGGGTCTTGGCTGGCCTGGCTTCCCCTTTAACCTGTGTGCGGCAACGATACAGTCGCTAGTGATATCATTATCACCGCCTGTGTTATGTCCATTTAAAGTGTCACATACATATTTCTTACACACAGAGACCGTCTCTCGTGCTTTTTCAGGTAGACCATACAGAATGACGCTGCAGCGTCTACTGTATTGTTCTTGTTTCTCCAGCATATCCTCTATACTGTCTATTTTGTCAGTAACCATGGTTATATTGTCGCTTTGCTTGGAGACATCTCTAGGCGATCTAACCTATCTGCAACTTCGTCAACATCAGCACGTAGAATTTCCTGTCTGCATCTTAGATCTGCCAGCTCAGAGCTTATGTTATCTAGCGTGTTACTCATCTTCCCCATATCTACCTTCAGGTCTCTGATTTCGAGGTGATATCCTGTTTCATCGCTTTTAAATGCTGATAGTATTTCTTCACGAAATGAAACAACATTATCAACAGGTCCTGGGTTAAGTTTGATGTCACCAGATAGTATGAGAAGAGCACCCGGTATATCAGAGTAAGAGTAGTGTTAACCTTTTCGTCGTTAGATGCGAGATGTGAAATCCTCCATGAACATCCATTGTGAAAGTTAATCTCAATATCCCCGATAGAGCTGTGTGAGTGTACAGCCTACCATGACAATACAGAAGATCACAAATGCCACACTAACAATCCGGTAGCTTGTGTCCATCCCGGTGACCATCGGCTGGTCGGTGTGTAGTGGTCACTGTCATGGCTGTCACTTCGACGGGAACTGAGCTTGGGTCGGTGATAAAAAGTCCCAATTCTAGATCTCCAGAGTTCGATCGAGATACCCATATTCTCAGATTCAGTGGTTTATTAAATTTCGTTGCAGAAACAGATATATATTCCGGGTCGAACGTACTTATTGGTGAATTATAAACATGGAATGCTCGGACCGATGTTTCGCACAACCGCTCTCTCAGGGGACATAACTCATCAATTAGAATTACTACTACAAAGCACCAAATGAGTTCTCGGCAGGGTACATAGAAAATGTTACTCACTTGTAAGCGGGGAACATTGAAAATAATAGAAGCGCGCTCAGCCAATCAGAAAACGACATTTATGTGTGAGGCAAGATAACACAGTTTAGGCACAGGCACAGCTCATTCAGTTTCCACAGGTTAGATACATGCCACTACTACATCACTAAACAGCAATGTGGTATATAACTTAGTATGTCCTGGGTTTACCATGTATAAACTCTTCATTCAACACTGTACAACTGGTTCTGACAACTGGTTCTATTCAACACTGTGTTACTATGTATATTGCAAAGACAACAAGCTTTAACTAACTGTAACAAACTGTGTCCAACTGTGTACATAATTTAGAACAGTTTTTCACAAAGGAATGAAAACAGTATAGAAGCAGTGGCTCCTTTCAGGAAGCAACCTTTACTAAGGTTAACCTTAACTCCCATCCTTTAACATTGCACTAAGGTTACCTTAGTGACTTATGATCACCTTCGTGCTTTGTGAAAGGAGGCCCAGGTAGACAAAATTATGGGCACTTTGTAAACACGATTGGAAACCTTATTCAAAGTTCACTTTCATTGAAATATATTCACATTTGGAAGTAAGTGTCGAAGGAAAGGACACGCCTCATACCTTACATTTCGGAAAGATATTTCAGGATGTATTACCCAAAATAGGGGTGAAGGCTACAGAGCAAATCCACTGAAGTTCCTTACAGAACAACACACAGTATGCTGTCTCTGTATGTGCCTTCGTAATGGTTGGGAAACCAAGTATTTCTGACAAAAGACTGCCATCCACATTGAGGACACCTCCATGGTCCAGTAGACAGCTGATCTATCCACATTGAGGACACCTCCATGTAGCCAGTATGACAGGCTGCAACATGGTACAAATAGCCATCCACATTGAGGACACCTCCATGGTCCAGTAGACCGGGACAGTCACACAAGCATTGCACATTGCGTTACATGTGTGATAACATTGACAGAGATTATAAACTCCCTTCATCATCCCAATATCCACAAACTAACTATGACTTGTGGCCTTGTTGAATGACAGGTGTATGGGGCTCTGACTCCACCTTCAAACCCCACCTTCATGCCTTACACCTGTTACACATGCACTTAGCCACAACTGTGCTCCATCTGGGAACATATCTCAAGAACTGATGATGGTGGTCACAACAAAGAGGTGTAATAATGATAATAATAATACATAAACAAAAGCATTTGGTAATACACTTTGTGTATTAACCCAGGGATGGAAATAACTTTAAAATTGCTAGTGTACTGGTGGGCGGTACAGTGGAACATCTAAAATCACTTGCCCTGATAATTTTTCCACTATACTGGCCGATTTTCTTGTTCATTTTTTAAATAAACAACATAATTAACATTGGAAAGTCAACTGGACACTGGTACAGCATGATATACAAATTTGCTTGCCCGACAGAAAAAAACAGTGGACTGGGATGTTGGGCAATAGGTTATTTCCACAACTGTAACCACAAACACAAATTGTGTCACAAATTAATTATATCTAACCAACTGTTTGATTGCCTTTCTAGAAGTCGGTGAGTGAGTGAGTTTGGTTTCATGCCGCTTTTTAGTAATATTCCAATACAGTGGTGGACATCAGAAATGGGCTTCAGAAATTGTACCCATGTGGGGAATTGAACCCTGGTCTTTGGCATGATGAGTGAACGCTGTAACCACTAGGCTACCCCACCGCCCCAGACTGACTGACTGACTGAGTATGGTTTTACGCCGTTTTTAGCAATACTCCAGCAATATCATGGCAGGGGACACCAGAAATGGGCTTCACAAATTGTACCCATGTGGGGAATCGAACCCTGGTCTTTGGCATGATGAGTGAACGCTTTAACTACTAGGCTACCCCACCGCCCTAGAAGTCGGGGAGTCAAAAATAAAGCATACAACTTTATGGATAACTGACTGACTGACTGATTTTAGTTTTACGCCGCTTTTAGTAATATTCCAGCAACATCACGGCGGGGGACACCAGAAATGGGCTTCACACATTGTACCCATGTGGGGATTCGAACCCAGGTCTTAGGCGTGACGAGCCAACGCTTTATAACCACTAGGCTACCCCACCGCCCTTATGGATAACAAAACACAAGAAGTTGTTGTCCATAAATTTGTATGCTTTATTTCTCTAAACAGCATTTTACATCTTATATGCCCACGTTTCAAAAACCTGTATTCATATTTGGTCTGTAGTAAAATCAGTATAACACTGAATTTACGTCGACAGGTGAACTAACAGGGGAACACTTTTTTGCAAATTAGTTAAATTCGATGATACAACAACCATTAAATTATATTTTTTCTCTTTAAATCTGTTGTGTGATGTTGATAGTCAGATATCAATATGGGCAGTCAGAAAATACTGTGACTTTCTATGACAAGTTGAACTGTATCATGCATCCATCGTGTGCACAGGAATTGAAAACCAGGAAGTTATAGTTGTGGAGGTATTCGATATTTGCAGCTTGATTACGCGTCCTTGTTGTAAAGAGCTGACATATGACAAGAACGCCCTTGCCGATTCTAATCCTTACCTGGCTTTGGCACCGGCGGGGGAGGCCGGGATGGGCGAGGGGCGCTAGACATCTTTGAGGTAGTCGCTCACTCTGACAACTGTAAACAGGAAGGATATGCAACAGGTTCTAGACATGCGCACTAGGCAAAAGGTGATAAATCGTAACGCGGGAAAATTTAAATAATTATAACGCGAAATGTAAATTCTACCTGTGTCAGTATATAGCCATGTGATTGAGAGTGCGTATACGGGAAAACATAGCTGTGAGTGGGTAAAAGGTGGTCATTAACTTTAACTAATTAACGATCGTACTGCTACGAGCTGTCGTAAGTCTATGTTAAAGTATAGGAGATACGATCGTCTTATGGTTACGATTGCTTTGAGGAACGGGGCCCAGGACTACACGCATACACTGTATGTGAAATTGTCAGTTCTTTTGGAGGCAGAAGGAAGGTCAATGCATTCAAACTTCTTGTCAACAGCAAGGAATATCAAGAGGCTTTCCAACAACTTGGGGATGGGTGGACTGTGCCACCAGATTTGATCGACTCACTCGAAGCATTCACATTCCGCCTCTATGCCTCAGGTTCTTCAATAAGGGATGTCAATCAATTGCGCTACCACTTATTTGAAGTGAAAAAAGGGACAACTGCCACCCTGCTTTGAATGTCTATCTATGCACATCTTGAGAGCAAACTATCAAACTGCAATATGGAACAACTGTCTGGAAGCTGAATATCCAACTCCACGGGTAACAGATGGTCGTGGATGGGTGGAAGAAAATGATCATATAGAGATTTACTGGATGACGGGATCTCTTGCTCCAGATGCTGTTCTTGAGTTCATTTCTTGCAAGTGCAGAACAGTCTGTAAACTGCCACGTTGTCAATGCCTTACCAATGGACTGAAATGCATCGTGATGTGTCCGAACCAGACTTGTGACACATGGTATGCGAGGACCATGACATGCCGGAGAGTGACACTGATAATGAAGCTGATGTTTATGATGCGGAACAGTGAGTGAGTGAGTGAGTTTAATTTTACGCCGCACTCAGCAATATTCCAGCTATATGGCGGCGGTCTGTAAATAATCGAGTCTGGATCAGATAATCCAGTGATCAACAGCATGAGCATCGATCTGCGCAATTGGGAGCCGATGACATGTGTCAACCAGTTCAGCGACCCTGACCACCCGATTCCGTTAGTCGCCTCTTACAACAAGCATGGGTTACTGAACCCGGACCTTCACGGGTCGCGGAACAGTGTCTATCTCTACACAGTTTAAGAAACGTGAAGGCGCTCTCACTCTTTCTTTCAAATTAAAGAGCTGTCTTCAGAATAAATGAAATGATGAGTTTCGAAAAAGCTCTTTGAACATACAGTTTTGACTCTTACAAAATCAGGAAATATATGATTTAAAGGTATCAAACAGCACAACTTTATATTGATTAAATCTTTTTGATCATGTTAGCACCAATTTACCTCCCTTTTTGCATTTCCAACCCATTTGCTGAACTTTACTCATGTTTAAAGCTTGGAATTGACAATTTTTTAAATTGTTGGTGGTTTTTTGGATGGCCATCTTGGATTTTGCCTCGCTCTGAGTTTGAGCTACCAGACCGGCATGACCATCACACATTTTCGATATGTTGAGACCATAACCACTTCAAACAACATAAAAAGTGTTTGGTCCCTCTGAGTGGTACCAAAACAACCTCTGGCTCATGGCCTAAATAGGCCCCATATAGAATCTACTGAGTAGGCCAACTATTGAATCTACAAATGTTTGTATAAAATGTATGCTGTTGTCACTAGGGGTCTTATTATTGAATCAAATTACAACCATTTCAAGAGGATGCTGCTTTTTACAACGAATATGTGGTACTGGATGTAGTAAACATTCCGCTTCGTGTTCCTGAATGCAGAACAATGGACAATACAAAAAGAACAGTTACTGGTCTTGGGGAGAGTCCATACAAATGTACACCACTCGTACTCCAGGCGAGCACACCTTGGTATAGTGCAAAGTCGTCTAGTTATTTCATAATTTATATTGTTTAGGGGCAGGGGGTTGGGGTTGGGAAGGTGTGTTTGATTTTGAGTGGGGCTGTCACCAATTTCGTACACATGTACGGGGTGGGTGTGTGGAGGTCAACCATTTTGTACATGAAAATATGCAAAACGTATGAAGGGGGGTGTCACATGCTTTGAACATCAGGGGCGGATACAGCCTTTTGAGAAAAGGGTGATGCACAGTTCATTTTCACCCGTTTTCATGAGTTTCAATGGTCATTTAATAAACTTTCAGGACAAAGGGGGGGGGGGGGCACCCTTGAGGCCCCCTCTGGATCCGCCTATGTACATACTTGGGTGGTTGCGCCTGATCGTATCCTGAGACACTGCTCATAATATCAGCCACATGCAAGGTTTGTCTGTACAAGACTTCATTTACAAACCGATACATGTGGAATATTTACTTGTGGCATTAAACAACAAACATATACGCATTTCAAACTGTTTCAGTAACAAATTTGTCCCCAGACATTGACATGGTGGACGTTTTTGTAAAGTACCACATCAACTAAGTTACTCGCAGGGTCCCCAAACATCGGTTATTTCGGAGTTTCAGTACGTGACGTCATTCTTTTGCTTATTATTGAACCCGTAGAGAAGTAGTGATAAATATCAGGAAGTATGCGTTTCCCTGTATCACACCGAACGTTCTGTGAAGGGCTCACTGCTCAAACACACGTCACGATTTTCTTACTGATAGAATCACACAGTCGCGCGGAGACTATGACACAGGGTAAGTACCTACAAATTCAGAAGACCTATTTGTAATAGTAAAGGCAAAGTATTTTATGGATGACAACTTCTTTATTTTATCACAATGCAATGTTGCCGCATAGATCATTATACCGAAACAAAGCATCAGAACAGAAGGAAGACGTCTCCATCAATAAAATATCTTGCCTTTACTGTTACTGATCAACATATTATATGCTTGTCAAACAGTTCAGCTTACGTGTGGCCTCTCATGATAACAATATGCTGCCAGACAGGAGTATTCATAAAAAGGAGAAGACTGAAAGGGTCTGCACCGACTAAAAGCACATGTAGCCTACACACAGGTGTTCGAATGAAGGGAGTGAGTTTAGGTTTACGCCGCTTTTAGCAATAGTCCAGCAATATCACGGCGGGGGACACCAGAAATGGGCTTCATTGTACCCATGTGGGGATCGAACCCAGGTTTGGGGCGTGACGAGCGAACGCTTCAACCACTGGGCTACCTCACCGCCCCGTTCGAATGAAGGTGTCTGCCAACTTAATATCCCAGAAATATTTTTATATTTAGCACTGGTTTGATAGTAACGTCAGTTACTGCTAATTGTCATACTTTGTGTAGTTTCTACAGTACAAACCTTGTTAGGATAAAATGTAGATATAAATATATTTTTGGTGACACCTATATATTATATAATTATTACTCATTCAGTCATTTATTGAATAACAGTGCGCCGATGGATTGAAACACATTAAAAGTTACCACCGAAATTATAGTATGAAAATGGCTTTAGGATAAATGAAAGATAAGGAAATCAAAGCTTTCGGTTTCGTTTAAGGACCAAACTGTTACATGGTTGTTGACATCTATTTTGATGTATTATAACATCAAAACATGATTTTATCTGTTAACATAATCTATGTCTTTATTGAAGTTTCATATTTATTTATCGTTCTAAACCCAGGCCTTGTCGCTAATCTATACCAGGAAACAGGAAAGGCAGTGCGTTCTTATAACTGATTATTCGCACGACTAATGGGGAGGAGAAAGTAATGGCTGTACATTTTTCCTCATATGCGCATGCGCAAGAAAACATCAACAGCTTTGTATTCCGTGTGCCACCGTTCGAATGTTTACATTGTCATGTGTGATACTGACATATAAAGATGGATTCAAATTGATGATGATCTGTACAATAGGCAGTTGAAATACTTATATCCACAACATCAGTTGAAAATGTTTGGCTGTTGTGCCTCGCAGGTGAGTGAACGAACGTGAAAAAGGTTCACATTTCGATATGACAGAAAACAGCTGATAGTTCTCCACATTGTTACAAACTTGACTTTCGTTGACAATATTCCATTTTAGATTTGGCAAGAGAATTGTCTGCAGGGTGCAGTTGATTGTCATCGCTCTAACTGACTCAGGCTTCACTGAATCAGTGGCTAACTACATTTATCGCTATATCATATGTTGATGGCACTCTCACTGTTTAAAGGTAGCCTAAGCAGGTCTGAAGCATAATATTTCATAATCTGTGAAATAGTCTTGGACAGACGTTTTTAGCTATTGCATACACATATGTCAGGGATCAGTAATGTTTGAAATTACATGACACGTCTGAGGAGGTTTTACATGCAATCTTTAGAAAAAAATAAAGGAAGAGAATTATCAGTTTAATAGGTTTTTAGAATGTTATACAGAAGTACATATGGTAGAAACTTATATTGTTGAGGAAACTATGCTTACCCCAGACTTGAAGATTGAGTGTCATGCAGATTTGTAGTAAGGCTAGCTGTATTAGAGGCTCCACAGTTGTGAAAAATACTGTAATACAAGAGCCTTATACATTACATACTAACATATCTCTAACTCCGATATCCAGCTCAGCTCAGCTGCTCAAAGGCGCTTAGTTTTTTCCCTCGTTCACTGGATGTCAATCTCAACTCCCTGGGATCATACAACTCTTGCAGCCGCTAGGCGCACCGAGTTAGTGTGGCTTTCCCATCCTTACAATGTACCCATTCACAGCTGGGTTGACTGGGACCCATAGTCACAGTACTTTGTCCAAGTTCACCGCACGCTTGCTGTACCCGCAACTAGGTGTTTGCACATATTCATGTGGAAACCATCTAGTCATATACCAATGGATTCGTGGGTTCTTTTAAGTGCACAGGGTTGTGTACTGTGCACAGGGTTGTGTACTGTACACTAAGGGCTGTGACAACACTGAAAGAGTCTGCACACAAAGTTGACTCCAAGGTTTTTACACCCGGTCACAGTTGGGCTCGATCCCGTCACCTCAAGCTCGCTGGATCACTAGCCTGGCGCTTTAGACAGTTCGCCCACCTCACCCCCAACTGATGAGGCATTGTACTCTGAAGCACGACGGTTGTTCATAAACATATAGCTTGATATTTTTTACAATTCCATTTGAAAGGTTTCATTTAACAGTTAATGTCCTCTGAGGTGTACAACAGTGTGTGTGTATAAAATTCTCTCTTAGTATGTTGTTTAATCAGTGTCAAGATATGTATATCAATGGTATATGTGCCTATATATTTCCCTTGTTCTTCCACATGTTCCAGACAGTAGGGTCTCAGTACACACAGCTGCATGATCATTTAGCTGACAACTTGTGGAAGCTGATAGGCTTACCACTAATACCAGGAAGTGTCAAACAGCTCTTTTATCTTTATCATACATATCAATGTGTTTGGATCATAATTCCAGTATCACATGACTGTATAGCTTCATGTTGCATTATTAAAACTTGACCAATGTCTCAGCTTAACAACGATAAAGCGGGCAGTGGGGTAGCCTAGTGATTAAGGCGTTGGCTCGTCACGCCGAAGACCTGCGTTCGATTCCCCACATGGACACAATGTGTGAAGCCCATTTCTGGTGTCCCCCGCCGTGATGTTGTTAGAATATTGATATAAGCGGCGTAAAACCCAACTTACTCACTCACTCACTCAATGATAAAGCTCTTCTGTATCACATGATCAACTGCAGTTACAACATGATAATGTGTTCCTTAAAGGTCACATGCAACGTAAAACACAACATTGCAGATTCTGATACCGTTCGGTATGGACTTGAAAAATAACGCGATGAAAAAAAAATGCACGAAATCGTAGTTCAAACGATTCACTAATTTTCCCCCAGCGCTTGGGGGAATTCAAGTGGTTTCAACAGCTGGGCTGCGCTCATAGCACATGCGCAGTGAAATAGTTTTCGAACCACCCGTTACACTTGAGTGCACACCCACCCGCTGTGACTGGGTTCGGTATCCCGGCTGCTTCGTTTCTTGGGAAGCTAACCCAAGTACCCAATATTGCACTTTTGATTTGCGATTGTACGCTTATAATTTTGTTCATATGTTTTTTCATAACCAGCAATGTATATTATATGTCATGAATAAGTGATAATTGTGTTTTAATTATGTTTGATTTTTTTGGTTGCATGTGACCTTTAATATTGCTAAGTCATTCTTTTGTGTTTTCCTTACATAATCATAATATTGTTTCCATGGTTATCACCACGAAGACCCTGTGTATGACCATGGCGATGATCATCATGATGCTGAACATGATGAATGCCGCTACACCATGGCTGTAATGATATCTAGTGTTGTTGAAGTCATGCTCCCCTCTCTGCTCCAGCGTAGTGTAATCACTGTCATTATCATAATTACTTAATTAGGAATGTTAGCATGGTACGTTGGCATTGGAGAGAGGTTAGTTCTTATGCTGCAGGTCCAAACTGGGGGGATTACTTAGTGCAGGTTATTTTTAAGCACATGCCTTTACACGGCTTTAGTTCCTCAATCTCTGGTTACCATGGTTTTGTCATGTTTAAATATCAGTGATACTGACTTGTCAATCATGAAGTACGGTTATTATATTTCAGCATCTATTAGCAAGCAACTATAGTCTAACTATCTCTCTCTGTAGTGATATTGAACTGATTTCATAAGCAGGAGAGAGCTGATAACCTGTGACTGCTTTGTAAAACAACAACACTGCAGTGATTTGATAGCAGGGATAGAAATACTTTTTTTTCTAAGTGTGCCTTAGGGCACCAGGTAAATATTTTAGGTGTGCCTTTCAGAAATCAGGTGTGCACACGTTTTTAGAATAAATGACTGTAGCAAAGATGATGATCTTTTGAAATTTATTGTCAGAAAACAACAAATGTAACCAGTTTTCTGTTATCACTGATATGTCTTCTGTTTAAGATGGCTTTCTTATGTTTCTTTTGTTCTGCTTTCCCAGCACCTTTAATAGCTAAGAATTGTGTGAGAGGTCCACTTTTTCAATCTATCTAACATACACAATTTCCTCTTCAATAACTGAACTATCAGTACTCCCAACACTCTAAATGAAAAAACAACCAGATTTCTTTACATGAACCATCATAATTCCAGTGATTTCCTGGGCGATAAAGTCAATAAATGTTTTTACTTGGTTGTCATTTGCATAAGTGTTTTGTTTGGCTATTAAGTGACTAAAGGTGTGTTATGTCTTAGGCGTGCTATAAGGGCACACTAATACATGGGGTATTTCGAACCCTGGATAGGTATGTGTACATCACTGTATGATGTTACATCACTGTATGATGTTAGATGTATATGGGAGCTCAGGTAGCCCCATCAACTACAATGTGTTGTGTGGAGTTTCATCCCTTGGGTATACAAGAAACCAGATATCATGGGTTTGAGTCACGAGTTCAAGTATACTGAACATTAGAAATGCACCACACTAAAATGCACCGAAGATGCTCTGATATCATGGGTACATTTCAGTCTGACGGGGATATTTCGTATTATATGGCTGGTGCATTTCTAATGTTGTTCAGTATAGTTTCAGTCTCTTTTAATAATGACAAGAAACTTGAAACCCAGATAAGTAAACATAAACTTATTGTTATTCACAATTTCAAACTCCGAGTCACAAGCCGTGTTTGCTGCCATGTTTGTTTAAGAGGTA
This sequence comes from Haliotis rubra, assembly GCF_003918875.1. Taxonomy (NCBI): domain Eukaryota; kingdom Metazoa; phylum Mollusca; class Gastropoda; order Lepetellida; family Haliotidae; genus Haliotis; species Haliotis rubra. The sequence continues at coordinate 2,197,933 of NW_025767235.1, forward strand.
ACAGGAGCGGATAACTCTAAATCAATGTGAATGAATCTGGTACTAAACATCCTGCATTTTGCGCTGCGCATTTATCAGCGGAAGTCAATTACTAAACTATTGACTTTTTTTCGTCGCTACCATCGATTAATTGCTGTGGAGACTCAACAATAGCAATCTATCGATAGTTCGATGTACGTTACAGCACTAGTCCTGGTTATGTGTCTAGGTTTGTCAGCACCACCAGTTTCACCATGAGACCTGCATCACGGTTTTCTTCCTATATCCAGCTGACACATCATGATATACATTATATACCCATGTAAACTTAGGATAGTAATATCAAATTCCGTATTGCACCCAATATTTCGTATTGAATCCCTGCTGGTTCTTCTTTCTAAAGCTCAGCACTTTCCGGGATTATCTACCACTTGTTTGTTCCTTCATACAAGTTTGTATGTATTAAAATATGAATGAATTTCATTAGAATGGTGTCATTATTTTGCCTATGGTAAGTTGTGAAAGTGGGACTTGATTCATGATGTCATGCGGAGGAATGTATGATCGAGGTCAGTTGCATGATCCACCCACGTGCTGAGTGATACTTAATGTCAAACTAACCGGAATGCGGAAGAATCGAGGGGCGTGAACATATGTACCGCTACGCTATGTTTTGTTTTATTAAGTAACAGATTAATGCAAGATCATGAGAGGGTATATAATAAATATAGAATGTCAGATTAGTATTATTACTGCATTTGGATGTTTTGTATTGAACTCGAAGATGTCATTGGAGCAGAGAAACAACTCGTTCTTCAAACTCATTGTTTTTCTGCTCCCATGACATCCTCGAGTTCAATACAAAACATCCAAATGCACTAGTAAGACGTTCTATATCTGTATTGTAACTGTTATGCTCTCATACAACACTATTAATGGGTTATCTCCACTGCATGTCTGGGTTAGATGTGGTCCCAAGTTACCTTTCATTGTTGCATCTCAGAGTGAGGTGGTGAACTACAAACAATATATAGCAGGCATAAGTTTACAGATATCCAAATACGAATGTTGTTTTACTCATGTTAACAGGTGGCCTGCTGCTGTGGTCCAGCATCATGTGCTCTGTGTTGCAAATGTCTGCCGAAGATCAACGAGTCCACCGGGTCGAGGATCATGTACACCATCTTCTTCATACTGGTGTTTGTGGTGGCCTGCCTCATGCTCTCTCCACAGCTGGAGGAAGTCTTCAGGGAGAGGGTGAGTAGCATTCTGTTAACATTGTACCAGGTGTGTGTGCTCCAGACATGACCTCTGTGTGTGTGTGTGTGTGTGTGTGTGTGTGTGTGTGTGTGTGTGTGTGTGTGTGTGTGTGAGAGAGAGACATTGTACCAGGTGTGTGTGCTCCAGACGTGACCTGTGTGTGTTTGACATTGTACCAGGTGTGTGTGCTCCAGACATGACCTGTGTGTGTCTAACATTGTACTAGGTGTGTGTGGTGTGTGTGCTCCAGACATGACCTGTGTGTGTGACATTGTACCAGGTGTGTGTGCTCCAGACGTGACCTCTGTGTGTGGTGTGTGTGCTCCAGATATGACCTGTGTGTGAGAGACATTGTACCAGGTGTGTGTGGTGTGTGTGCTCCAGACGTGACCTCTGTGTGTGGTGTGTGTGCTCCAGACATGACCTGTGGGGTGGGGGGGGAAGACATTGTACCAGGTGTGTGTGGTGTGTGTGCTCCAGACGTGACCTGTGTGTGTGTGGGGAAGACATTGTACCAGGTGTGTGTGGTTTGTGTGCTCCAGACATGACTTCTGTGTGTGTGTGTGAGACATTGTACCAGGTGTGTGAGGTTTGTGTGCTCCATGACCTCTGTGTGTGCGCGCGCACACGTGCGTGCATGCATGCGTGTGTGTGTGTGTGTGTGTGTCATGTACCATGTGTGGGGGTTGTGTACTCCAGACATGACCTGTGTGTGTGTGTGTGAGAGAGTGAGAGAGACATTGTACCAGGTGTGTGTGGGTTGTGCGCTCCAGACATGACCACTGTCTCTGTCTCTCTGTGTGTGTGTGTGTGTGTGTGCATGCATGTGTGTGTGTGTGTGAGAGAGAGAAAAACAGACATTGGACTGGGTGTGTGTGTGATGCAGCCATGACCTTGTGTGTGTGTGTGTGTGTGTGTGTGTGTGTGTGTGTGTGTGTGTGTGTGTGTGTGACATTGTACCAGGTGTGTGTGGTATGTGTGATCCAGACATGACCTGTGTGTGAGACATTGTTGTAGGTGTGTGAGGTTTGTGTGCTCCTGACATGACCTCTCATTGTGTGTGTGCGTGCGTGAGAGAGAGAGAGATTGTACCAGGTGTGTGTGGTTTACGTGGTCCAGACATGAGCTCTCTGTGTGTGTGTGTGTGTGTGTGTCATGTACCATGTGTGGGGGTTATGTACTCCAGACATGACCTGTGTGTGTGTGTGTGAGAGAGTGAGAGAGACATTGTACCAGGTGTGTGTGGGTTGTGCGCTCCAGACATGACCACTGTCTCTGTCTGTCTGTGTGTGTGTGTGTGTGTGTGTGTGTGTGTGTGTGTGTGTGTGTGTGTGTGCATGCATGCGTGTGTGTGTGTGTGAGAGAGAGAAAAACAGACATTGGACTGTGTGTGTGTGTGATGCAGCCATGACCTTGTGTGTGTGTGTGTGTGTGTGTGTGACATTGTGTGTGAGACATTGTACCAGGTGTGTGTTGTATGTGTGATCCAGACATGACCTGTGTGTGAGACATTGTTGTAGGTGTGTGAGGGTTTTGTGTGCTCCTGACATGACCTCTCATTGTGTGTGATGATTTTCGCGTCGTGAGAGAGAGAGATTGTACCAGGTGTGTGTGGTTTACGTGGTCAGACATGAGCTCTGTGTGTGTGTGTGTGTGTGTGTGTGTGTGTGTGTGTGTGTGTGTGTGTGTGTGTGTGTGTGTGTGTGTGCAGTAGGTTGTGTGCAGCAGCACTCCAGACATGACCTGTGTGTATTGTGGGACAGATATGACTTATGCATAGTTAAGATTTCTTTTTATATTAAGATATTAAGCTGAATTAATCATATTCTCATTCATGTGCTCTCATGCAGATAAAGTCCCAGTTTCATAGTTTCCCTTCCGTCCCCTCATTATAACTCCATAATCATAATCCAACCCTTCCTGTTTTGATGAACATCCCCTTGGCTGGATATCCAATTAACATACCTACATATAAAATCAAAGTCTTAATGCATCAAAATAAAGAACTGACAATGTCAAGATGCAAAAGTAAACTGTTTGCTGATATGCATTTGCAACATTTGCATCAGCCTGTGACAACCCAACCTAAACATGACTTGCCTATAAAGTGTTTCAAATGAGCACGTCAAATCAAGGCCATTGCGGCTCAGTCAGTAGTGAGGTTTTAATATTTGTTCCAAGGTTAATGCAGGTTATGGGTTCAATCCGTGGGTCTGTCAGCAGTGGCTTGGCTGCAGTGGCTTCTGTCACGTTCAGTCAGCCCACCTTCTGTCACTGTGAGGTATGCAGCAGACATGCCCCTTGGCACAGCTTCTGCTGCTGCATCCTTTGATGCAGTATCGGGGGTGGTTGTAGAGATATCAAAGGAAACAACACTGCATCCATGCTACAATGCAAGATAATGTGAAGTGTTGGAAGAAATACACACTGCCATTTTAGAAAGTAGTCAAATGTAACGTATGTTATATTTGGGATTACACTTTCTCAGTAAAGTACAGATTCTAGCACTTTTTGGGGGTTGCGTCACATCTGGGATTCGAAGTCCGCAGTCAAGACTACCTAGTTGTCCAGCTTCCATTTGTGGAAGACCACGATGGCTGAAGCGGTCTGACTGCAGTCTAAACTACTCTTTGTGCTGACTTCGATTAGGTGCCTGACTCTGAGGGTGTGGGTTCGAATCCCGGATGGGACTCAATCCCAAAAAGTACTAGAATCTGCACTTTACTGAGAAAGTGTTATCCCACATATAACATACATTACAAGTGTTGGAAGGTTTTCATAAACCATAACCACTGTAATATATTCTCATTTAAGATAATTTAAACAGTTTAAGCTTGTTCCATGATAATTTTATTACATGTGATGAGTGACTGGTATTTTCAACCTGCTTTCCTGTAATTCAAGTTAATGTTGGAAGTTAATCCCCCATCATGATAGGAAGCCAGTTTTGTCCGACCTGTATTGATTATATTCCAAGCAGGTAAGAACCTGGTAGAATGAAACCGTGGCACCTGTGTATTTGTGACATATTTCGGCTGGCTGTTTGCTGGCCCAATATTTGAGAGTGTAGAAACTCCGCGGCCATGTTTGTGATGTTACTTGTGATCCAAAGACTGCCTTCCCTTGATTCTGCCAGGTGTAAATCTATAACAAACAAAACACACTGGAGCTCAACATGTTACATGGCGGGGATTGTTAGCCACAACAGGTCCCATTTTACTTTTTCATTGTGTTTCACTAAAATCAGGGCCTTGTGATATAGTGGTTTGTGGGGATGGCAACACTGGGAAAGCAGGCTGAAATCACTTACTTTGTTATGTTTGTAGGGAGCATTCAGTACACAATTTGGACAAGAGTCATGAAAAAATGGACTGTTGTTTTGCTATTAAACTATAAACAGTTGTGTAATCATCGAACGTTTGTGACTTTGTGGCTCATTTTTTCCATTGGAGGGTCACAGAATATATGGACAAACGTTTTGTGTGCATTTAATACACTTGTGTGTTACATTTCTCAGGCCCCTTTTTGTTAAAGTCTTTGAATGGCTTTTATTAATTACTTTAGCTAATATTGGCCAAGGTTGTAGTCAGCTGTTGTGCTGGATGTAATTATGTAATTATGATTACTGAATCTAAAAAAATGTTCACATCATTCATGAGGTGAATCTAAAAATGTTCACATCATTCATGGAATGCATGCATCAGGTCTTCTGAGATTTGAGACAATTGGCCTGGCTTATTTGACACAAGTTGAATTTTCGTCTACCCTGTTCATACATTGAGGCAGAGCTTATGGTGTTGTCATGGATCTTGACTGACTGAGTTTGGTTTTACGCCGCTTTTAGCAATATTCCAGCAACATCACGGCGGGGGACACCAGAAATGGGCTTCACACAATGTGCCCATGTGGGAACCCGGTGCCCATGTCCGTCATGGATGTTGTATGGTGTTAGTCAGTCAGTTCTTCCCTAATAAATTCTTGTGCAAAGTAGTAATTCACTTTTTGCAAACCATTAAAGGTTTAGTGTTCTAACAGAAGAAAGAGTAGCCATATGGGAGGGAAGTGGAAGGAACGGCAAGTTTGGTCTGAGATCAACATTTCCTTGTTTAATGTTTAGAACTTTGATTTTTTTTCCAACATAAGCTTGTGCTTAATTGTCATTTTCATCATGTGAATTGATATGGACTTCTCATTAATTCAATAAATACTGTCTGCGAGGAAAGGGCACTTGAATATTTTCAAACGATGCCAGGCAAATGTATTTTTTTCAGTTAAACAGGGCCTGATTTAGTGTTTTCAACAAACCCCTCCCCAACCACTAAAAAACAAGTGGTTGCTCCCTTCTCACTGGTTTACAAGATATATGCAAATCAATCATTTTCTGTTGACCATGTTGCCAGTATAATTTATTGTTTCAATCGCATGATATGATACTGCTTGGAAATTGGTATTAAACCAAAACCTGAACCAAACAGTTTGGCCCCAGAAAAATAAAACCAGTAGATTAATGACAATGTTGATGAATGGTACCTCAATGGTTTGCTGATCGTAATATCAGTGACTGCATTGTGTGGTCCAGATATGATTAATGACAAGCTTCCATCATATAGACTGAATATTGAGAGAGTCAGATTACAATCAACACTGTTTTTTGTTATTCAGGTGCCAGCATTCAACGACACATGTGTCATGTTGAATGTAGGCCCCAACTGCAGCCGCTTGATGGGGTATAAGGCCGTATATCGCCTGTGTCTGGGCGTGGTCATCTTCCACTTCCTGCTGATGTTGCTGACACCCTTCGTGCCGAGCAGCAACCACTGGCGTGCGTCAGTACACAATGGGTAGGCCGTGCAGTTACTCGGGGGTTTGCTGGGTTTTAAGTTTCTTGTTTTATTTGATGTCACGTTACATGGCTTAAATAGAAAGATGAGGAAGAGTGTCTAATGGTTGGGTGTGGTTATAGATAGAAGATAAGATATTTCTGACAGTTATACTGACTGACTGAGTTTGGTTTTACGCCGCTTTTAGCAATATTCCAGCAACATCATGGCGGGGGACACCAGAAATGGGCTTCACACAATGTACCCATGTGGGGATTCGAACTCGGGTCTTTGGCGTGGCGAGCCAACACTTTAACCACTAGGCTACCCCACCGCCCCTCTGACAGTTATATACAGACACTACTTATATGTGACACTTTATGCATGGAGGGCAATGGAGTAGCTCACTGGTTACATTATCCACCTGAATTTGATTCCCAGCTTAGGTACTGTGTGAGAAGCCTTGTTATCTTGCTATAATAAGGGACACAATAGTCTTCTCATGGAGTGTGTCTTCTAGATCCGCATGTTTCTCTCTACAGGTACTGGATCTTCAAGTTTCTGGTTCTGTGTGGACTCTGTGCTGGGGCATTCTTCATCCCCTCAACGTACAGTCTCTGTAAGGATGAAATATTGATATATTTTTTCAACTCTTTTGTTAGTTGTAATAATATCATTGTTTATGTTAGTAATAATGATTATTTAAGTATCTGGTTACTAGGGATATTTGGTGTTGTTTCCAGACTGGATGTACATTGGCATGGCTGGGGGATTTCTTTTCATCATCTTGCAGCTGATACTCTTGGTGGACTTCACTCACTCCTGGAATGCAGCCTGGTAGGTTGAGGGTGGTGATCAGTAGTACAGTGGCTGCCTGGTTCATGGAGGGTGGTGGGCAGTAGTACAGTGACTGACTGGTTCATGGAGGGTGGTGAGCAGTAGTACAGTGGCTGACTGGTTCATGGAGGGTGGTGGGCAGTAGTACAGTGACTGACTGGTTCATGGAGGGTGGTGGGCAGTAGTACAGTGGCTGCCTGGTTCATGGAGGGTGGTGGGCAGTAGTACAGTGACTGCCTGGTTCATGGAGGGTGGTGGGCAGTGGTACAGTGGCACTGGTCAGTAGGAGGGTGGTGGGCAGTAGTACAGTGGCACTGGTTCATGGAGGGTGGTGGGCAGTAGTACAGTGCTGACTGGTTCATGGAGGGTGGTGGGCAGTAGTACAATGACTGCCTGGTTCATGGAGGGTGGTGGGCAGTAGTACAGTGACTGCCTGGTTCATGGAGGGTGGTGGGCAGTAGTACAGTGACTGACTGGTTCATGGAGGGTGGTGGGCAGTAGTACAGTGGCTGACTGGTTCATGGAGGGTGGTGGGCAGTAGTACAGTGGCTGCCTGGTTCATGGAGGGTGGTGGGCAGTAGTACAGTGGCTGACTGGTTCATGGAGGGTGGTGGGCAGTAGTACAGTGGCTGCCTGGTTCATGGAGGGTGGTGGGCAGTAGTACAGTGGCTGACTGGTGCATGGAGGGTGGTGGGCAGTAGTACAGTGACTGACTGGTTCATGGAGGGTGGTGGGCAGTAGTACAGTGGCTGCCTGGTTCATGGAGGGTGGTGGGCAGTAGTACAGTGGCTGACTGGTTCATGGAGGGTGGTGGGCAGTAGTACAGTGGCTGACTGGTGCATAGAGGGTGGTGAGCAGTAGTGCAGTGGCTGCCTGGTTCATGGAGGGTGGTAGGCAGTAGTACAGTGGCTGACTGGTTCATGGAGGGTGGTGGGCAGTAGTACAGTGACTGACTGGTTCATGGAGGGTGGTGGGCAGTAGTACAGTGGCTGCCTGTTTCATGGAGGGTTGTGAGCAGTAGTGCATGTATTCATTTATTCTGTGAATGAATACTCCATATAAGAAGTGATAAAAATAATGATTGAAGTCAGTATTGTGTTAAAAAATACAAGTAATTTGCAATACATTGTCATTGTGTAGATAGCAAAATGAGTCTATGTATCTGTGTAGTCTGTATTGAAATGTTTTCAGTTCATGCCTACCACATTTGTGTGGGTGTTTTCCATTGGTCCTGAACAGTGGACAATGTCCTGTATATCCTCAGCATATCTTCAGAGATGTTTCTTAGCCTTACATCGCGGAGGTTTTTCCTGAATAACACAACTTTGTTAACAGCCTGTCTCTTGCATTTTGTGATTTTGCATGATGAGGATGATAAATATATAGTGACCATGTTAGTTTCTGCTTGTAGGGTGGGCAGGAAGTCTGGCACTGGCTCCAGGAACAACTGTGGGTATGCAGGTAAGGATGATGGTCTCACAACCTGGCATTCTCATGCCTGCAGCTGTGTAGAGTTGCCTCCCTTGTTGATCAGTTTGTAGTGGATTGAATCCTAGCTGGCCATGTTGGTTATCCTCTGTTTGAGCCATGTCTTTGCATGTGGAGTCAACTTATTTAGGCTTATCAGGGTTAAGAAGTTACTTGATACCTTGTAGCTGCTCACCCGAACATTGTTTACTGTTATATGTTGATGAACTGCCTGTGTATCTTCACGACAGGCACCCTGATGATTGCTGTGATATTCTTCATTATCGGTGTGCTGGGCGTTGTGATGCTGTTTGTCTACTATGCACCGAATGACTGCAACACCAACAAGATCTTCATCGGCATCAACACTGGCCTCTGCGTCACCATCTCCATCATCACCCTGCTGCCATGTACAGAGAAGTGTAAGTGGATGCCTTGGCTTGTGATGTGTGGTTACACTCAGACATAACAGTCTACAACTTAACTGTTTGATATAAATGATACTTACATGTATACTAAATCAACATGTCATGATAGAAACTGCCATCTGAAACTATGTGTATACACTGTGTATTCCACTCTTGTTCTGCATGCCATGCTCTCTGTGTTCTGCCATTGTTCTGCTGTTTGTCTGCAGTTAACCCCAATGCTGGCATGCTGCAAGCTTCTGTGATCAGCTTGTATGTCCTGTACCTCACCTGGTCAGCTCTCACCAGTGAACCCCCAGAGGAAGGTGAGTCTACCACCCTTAGGGGGACAGTTGTTGCCACCCTAAGGGGGACAGTTGTTGCCATCTTTATGGGGTCAGTCAGATGTCATTTGTTGCAATCCTTAGGGTCATTTGTTGCCATCTTTAGGGGTCAGTTGTTGCCATCTTTAGGGGTCAGTTGTTGCCATCTTTAGGGGTCAGTTGTTGCCATCTTTAGGGAGTCAGTTGTTGATACCTTTAGGTGTCAGTTGTTGCCATCTTTAGGGGGGTCAGTTGTTGCCATCTTTAGGGGTCAGTTGTTGCCACCCTTAGGGTGTCAGTTGTTGCCATCCTTAGGGAGTCAGTTGTTGCTATCTTTAGGGGTCAGTTGTAGCCATCCTTAGGGGTCAGTCAGGGGTCAGTTGTTGCTATCTTTAGGGGTCAGTTGTTGCCATCCTTAGGGTGTCAGTTGTTGCCATCCTTAGGGGTCAGTTGTTGTCATCCTTAGGGGTCAGTTGTTGCCATCCTTAGGGGTCAGTTGTTGCCATCTTTAGGGGTCAGTTGTTGCCATCCTTAGGGGTCAGTCAGTTGTTGTCAGTTACATTTAGGGGTCAGTTGTTGATACCTTTAGGGGGTCACTTGTTGCTTTAGGGGTCCTTAGTTGTTGGGGTCAGTTGTTGATACCTTTAGGGGTCAGTTGTTGCCATCCTTAGGGTCAGTTGTTGCCATCTTTAGGGGTCAGTTGTTGCCATCCTTAGGGGTCAGTTGTTGATACCTTTAGGGGTCAGTTGTTGCCATCCTTAGGGTCAGTTGTTGATACCTTTAGGGGTCAGTTGTTGCCATCTTTAGGGGTCAGTTGTTGCCATCTTTAGGGGTCAGTTGTTGCCACCCTTAGGGGTCAGTCAGTTGTTGCCATCCTTAGGGGAGTCAGTTGTTGCTATCTTTAGGGGTCAGTTGTTGCCATCCTTAGGGGTCAGTTGTTGCAGTTGTTATCTTTAGGGGTCAGTTGTTGCCATCTTTAGGGGGGGTTGCCATCTTTAGGGTGTCAGTTGTTGCCATCCTTAGGGGTCAGTTATTGTCATCATCCTTAGGGGTCAGTTGTTGTTGATACCTTTAGGGGTCAGTTGTTGCCATCCTTAGGGGGTCAGTTGTTGCCATCCTTTAGGGGGAGTCAGTTGTCATCCTTAGGGTCAGTTGCCATCTTTGATACCTTTAGGGTCAGGGTAGGGTGTCAGTTGTTTACCTTTAGGGGTCAGCTTACCCTTCAGTTGTTGCCATCTTTAGGGGTCAGTTGTTGCCATCTTTAGGGTCAGTTGTTGATACCTTTAGGGGTCAGTTGTTGTCAGTTGTTGCCATCCTTAGGGTCAGTTGTTGATACCTTTAGGGGTCAGTTGTTGCCATCCTTAGGGTGTCAGTTGTTGATACATTTAGGGGTCAGTTGTTGATACCTTTAGGGGTCACTTGTTGCCATCCTTAGGGTCAGTTGTTGATAGCTTTAGGGGTCAGTTGTTGTCATCTTTAGGGGTCAGTTCTTGATACCTTTAGTGGTCAGGTTTTGCCATCTTTACGGGTCACTTGTTACACACTTGAGGGACAGTTGTTGCCTCCCTTAGTGACAGTTGATGTCACCCTTAGGGGTACGATGTTGCCACCCTTGGGGTAAGATGACACTGTCACACTGACATGAAGTTGTTCTTGAATTAGATGTCACTGATCTACCTTTGACAGTGTAAAGACAGTCTGCATAACTGCTATATTGTCAGAAGATTGCCATAACCTGTACCGCTATACATACCTAAACTCCTACACAGATGAACTGTAGTGAGGCACAATGCTCTGCTGTCTGGTGCTGGTTGTAACTGTATTCATGAAACTTACATTTTTCAATATTTTTCATATTTCATAAATATCCTGAAGATATTCATTCACATTGAAATAGATAATCATCTGACAGTTGGAGCTTTTGGTCAAGTGCTGATTTAGATGAGTGAACCCAAACATGCTGGTCACCTTCAAAGTGTCAAATTTACAGGTACTGAATTTGGGAAAATTCTGACCTTAGGGCTTGTATTCCAGTGAACATCTTGGAGACCTTTGCCACGAAGACTCAGCGCCTCTCCCAGCAGAAGGATGCACATGCCGTGAAGATAGGTCAGGTGGGCCAGCACTTCCACCGGGAGGCCAACATGTCATCTTTGTATCAGTGTCGACCAGATCCATCTTTCCCAGAAGCTGATCTCATCTCCGCTTATGCCGGACTCCTCATCACGTTTATCATGGCTGTATACTCCAGGTAGGTGGGCAATGCTTTCATGGACATCTTTGAGGTGATGAACTGTCAGCATCATTGTCAGCTGTGTCAACAATTTCCTTCCAAATATGAACTACTGACAAACAAATATTCTCACTAACAATACTCAGCCACCAATAGTATGTGTTGAACGTTTCATCTCCCTTTCCTAAGAGTATGTAGGATCTTCACATACAACAATGTTCTATTGTCCCCAGCAATACTGCATGGCTTTGGTAGCAGTATCTGATATGGATACAAGAGTATGTAGGATCTTCACATACAACAATGTTCTATTGTCCCCAGCAATACTGCATGGCTTTGGTAGCAGTATCTGATATGGATACAAGAGTATGTAGGATCTTCACATACAACAATGTTCTATTGTCCCCAGCAATACTGCATGGCTTTGGTAGCAGTATCGGATATGGATATAAACTGTGATGGCTAGAAGCTGCCTGTCGGTGTAGTTTGAAGAAGTCTTCCAAAGTATTCCGTGATAGTGGTATGAAGTTTGGGGGATGTGATGGCCTTGAGCAATGTTGTGCTGTACCAACCATTTCATGTTGCCATGTTTCAGTGTCCGGACGTCCAACCAGTCACACAAACTGGGCATCCGCCGGGGATCAGCAGCGGTGAGTGGGCCCAGTTTACCTACTGAGATGTCTGTAAGGGTAGCTTCTTCTCAGTGTAGGCATGTCCTGATTGCGTTTCGTGGCTGGTCAGGACCAGACTCATGTTCATGGGTTTCATAATAGTGGTTATATATCTACGACCTTCACATCTCAAGCTCTCCTCTCATTCTGTAACTAGTTGTGCATCTGTGACAACTATCCTCACCATCAGACTGTAATGACATTCCACCAGGGTACAAAGACATGCCATCTGTGAAGCACCACATTGTCACCAGCTGATCCACATATATTAGCTGATTCTCATACCTACCAGCTGATCCTCATATATACCAGCTTATCCTTATATACACCAGCTGATCCTTATGTGTAGCAGCTGATCCTTATATGTATACCAGCTGTTCCCTATGTGTACCAGCTGAACATTATATATACCAGCTGTTCCTCATATATACCTGCTGTTCCTTATCTATACTAGTTGATCCTTATATATACTAGCTGTTCCTTATGTGTACCAGCAGATCCGTATATATACCACCTGATCCTTATATGTACCAGCTGTTCCTTATGTGTACAAGCTGATCCTTATATATACCAGCTGTTCCTCATATATACCAGCTGATGCTTTTATATACCAGCTGATCCTTATATATACCAGCTGTTCCTTATATATACCAGCTGATCCTTATATATACCAGTTGTTCCTTATATATACCAGCTGATCCTTATACTGTTGTCATGACATGCTAATATGTACAACATGGGCGGTGGGGTAGCCTAGTGGTTAAAGCGTTCGCTCATCACACCGAAGACCTGGGTTCGATTCCCCACATGGGTACAATGTGTTAAGCCCATTTCTGGTGTCCCCCGCCCTGATATTCTTGGAATATTGCTAAAAGCGGCGTAAAAACAAACTCACTCACTCACTAATATGTACAATATGTCTGAACACTACTACTTGATTTCTCTTCAGGGAGGCAAGACGTGGTGTTGCTGTCTCATGTATAAACGTGAGTAATCTGTTCCACACATCTGTTCCAGTACAGTAGGAACATGTCATTTATTGCAGGAGATATCCTACTGGTTTCCAGAACAGATGTTTATTGTGGGACATGCGCGCTGTGTATTTCAGAATCAAGTGTTTATTAAAGGTTATGATCTGCAGGGTTTAGAAACAGGTGATTATTGAAGGCCATGGAATGAATATGTAGGTCAAGATTGGTACAAGCTGAGGTTGTGAGATCAGAATATAAAGAGATCTACCTTTAACTCACTGCTGTCTGACATTCATGGGGGTACGTCATGACATGTTGTCAGTCGGCTGTGTGTCTGTCTGACAGTCAGGGGGGTTACGTCATGACATGTTGTCAGTCGTCTGTGTGTCTGTCTGACAGTCAGGGGGGTTACGTCATGACATGTTGTCAGTCATCTGTGTGTGTCTGTCTGACAGTCAGGGGGGTTACGTCATGACATGTTGTCAGTCGGCTGTGTACGTCATGACATGTTGTCAGTCGGCCTGTGTGTCTATCTGACAGTCAGAGTGCGTCATGACATGTTGTCAGTCATCTGTGTGTCTGTCTGTCTGTCTGACAGTCATGGGGTCAGTCACGTCATGACTGTCTGTTGTCAGTCATCTGTGTGTCTGTCTGACAGTCAGGGGGGTTACGTCATGACATGTTGTCAGTCGTCTGTGTGTCTGTCTGACAGTCAGGGGGGTTACGTCATGACATGTTGTCAGTCGTCTAAAACTGTCTATTGTTGTTTGATAACACATGATGTGTCATTACAGGAGATAATCCATCAATTCATGGCGGCCAGGAGGTCGTGCAGAATGAGGCAGACGGAGTTATCTACTCCTACTCTTTCTTCCACTTTGTGTTCTGTCTGGCTGGGCTTTACATCATGATGCAGCTGACTAACTGGTACAGGTATGTACAGTTGGAGGGTACAGGTGCATGAGAGGGGAGGGTACAGGTGCATGAGAGTGGAAGGGTACAGGTGCATGAGAGGGAGGGTACAGGTGCATGAGAGGGGAGGGTACAGGTGCATGAGAGGGGAGGGTACAGGTGCATGAGAGGGAGGGTACAGGTGCATGAGAGGGAGGGTACAGGTGCATGAGAGGGAGGGTACAGGTGCATGAGAGGGAGGGTACAGGTGCATGGAGGAGGGTACAGGTGCATGAGAGGGAGGTACAGGTCCATGAGAGGGAGGGTACAGGTGCATGAGAGGGAGGGTACAGGTGCATGGGAGGGAGGGTACAGGTGCATGAGAGGGAGGGTACAGGTGCATGGGAGGGAGGGTACAGAGGGAGGGTACAGGTGCATGAGAGGGAGGGTACAGGTGCATGCGAGGGAGGTGCATGAGAGGGAGGGTACAGGTGCATGAGAGGGGAGGTACAGGTGCATGGGAGGAGGTACACAGAGAGGGAGGTACAGGTGCATGAGGAGGGAGGGTACAGGTGCATGAGAGGGAGGGTACAGGTGCATGAGAGGAGAGGGTACAGGTCCATGAGAGGGAGGGTACAGGTGCATGAGAGGGAGGGTACAGGTGCATGAGAGGGAGGGTACAGGTGCATGAGAGGGAGGGTACAGGTGCATGAGAGGGAGGGTACAGGTGCATGGGAGGGGAGGGTACTGGTGCATAAGAGGGGAGGGTACAGTTACCTGTGGTTGGGTACAGGTACATGGGGAGGGAGGAGGAAGTACAGGGGAGGGAATGTAGTATGGGAGGGTAGGGTACAGGTATGTGTAGGGCAACATGTATTTGGCTGGGGTACTGGTATGTGAGTTTGGAGAAAAGGTGGGTTTGGGGTGGAGGTATGGGGCTGTTACAGGTACGTTAGATAGGGGTAGAGGTATATGTAAGTCACATGTATGTGGGTTAGGCTAGGAGTATGGGTGTTGCATGTACATGCAATAGGGGTTGAAGTATGTGGGTGTTAGAGGTACTTGGGGTAGGGGTACAGGTATGTGGGAGTTACATGTATGTGGGTTAGGCTAGGGGTATGTGGGGGTGTTACATGTACATGCAATAGGGGTGGAGGTATGTGGGTGTTAGAGGTACTTGGGGTAGGGGTACAGGTATGTGGGAGTTACATGTATGTGGGTTAGGCTAGGGGTATGTGGGGGTGTTACATGTACATGCAATAGGGGTGGAGGTATGTGGGTGTTAGAGGTACTTGGGGTAGGGGTACAGGTATGTGGGAGTTACATGTATGTGGGTTAGGCTAGGGGTATGTGGGGGGTATGTAGGCTAGGGGGGTTGCATGTTTGTGGGTTAGGCTAGGGTATGTATGGGGGTTGCATGTTTGTGGGTTAGGCTAGGGGTATCTGGGGGTTGCATGTTTGTGGGTTAGGCTAGGGGTATGTGGGGGGTTGCATGTTTGTGGGTTAGGCTAGGGGTATGTGGGGGGTTGCATGTTTGTGGGGTAAGGGTGCGCAATGTTGGGATTACAGTTACATTGGGAATGGGTGGAGGTATGTGGGTGGTTTATGTATGTGGATGGGGGTTACATATAAGTTGGCTAGGGGTAAAGGTATCTGGGAGTTACAGGTATGTGGGGATGGGGAGGAGCTATATGGGGGTTCCATATAAGTTGGCTAGGGGTAAAGGTATCTGGGAGTTACAGGTATGTGCGATAGGAATTTAGTTAATGGCGAGTACACAAGTAATCTTAGATCCTTTCCTGTATTTTCTATTTCAGACCCGAGGAGACAAACATAGACAAGTTTGGGCTGAATTGGTCTGCAGTGTGGGTGAAGATGGCCTCCAGCTGGGTATGTGTGGCCATATACACCTGGACTCTCTTCATCCCCAAGTGCTGCCCAGGACGGAACCTGTCCTTTCCCAGACCACGCCAAGATTCGGTTGATGGTAGGCTTGAAGAGGAATGTCTCCATGATATGCCAAGATCTGGGTCTAGGTCATCAAATATATCTTCAAGAACAGTCGATGAGGATCCTCGTCCAGGATCCAGGATGTCCAGATCAAAGTCTGCTTCCCGTGACAAACTAAACAGACAGTCCCCTGCACGGACTCCTATTGAGGAGCGACCTAGCTCCAGATCATCTGCAGCTGCAAAGTCAAAGGACAGATACAGATCTCCAGCAAGGACTCCCATCGAGGACCGACCAAGTTCAAGGTCAGCTAGAAGGTCAAGATCACGTTCACCCAAAAAAGATAGAGACAGACAGAGTTCAGTATGAGCGTATTTCATGTGTGTCCCAAGGTGTTGTGATATGTGACTATAAGGACAAAGTTCAAGGTCATCAAGAAGGTCAAGATTACAGTTACCAAGAGGCAGTAGAGACTGACACAAGTGTGCAAGGTGTTATGATATGTGACTATTGATGACACAAATGTCCATATTTGTTCGTTTTTTCTAGTATTTCACTTATCATGCTAATGTACCTCAATTTCTAGCTGACTCCTGTGTCCTAGAAGAATTCCTTTTGATGCTCAGACTTCAGGTTCTCTACAAATGGCTATTGTATATGAATATTCAGGTATTCACACGTGTTTGTACGGTTTGTGTGAAACATTCTGTTGTCAACTAGCTCATGTTACCTGAAAGATAACGAATAAGAACTGGCAGTTTGAACCCCCAAGTATAACATGGTCAAGCCTTGCAGAAACATTATTATTTGAATTAGTAATTGTCATTATATGTTTGGTAATGGTAACCATGGCAACTTGTAAAAAGTTTCTTTAACCATGTTTAAGTAGCTATTGAACATAGTGAAATAATGTTAATCCCTATCTTGCTAATTCACCAATGGCTGATTCGAGAACTTCTTGTTTTTCATGTATAGAGTTATATCAGTTCGGTGTCTTGCAGAATCTGTAAAGTCATCAAAAGTGAGGAAAAGTATTAAGATTTTTTGGTGGTTGAATTTGGTAATTGAGATTTTATTAACTGTTCACTCAAGAACTTTTTAGGAGTTCAAAGATTTGTTCAAGAAGTATTGTCTCTTGATTTGGCAACCCTTTTGTGGTTAAAATCATAATTATTGAAACACGACAATTGTTGTTCCAGAACTGAATCTCAGTGTGTATAGGAATCTATATATGGAAATCTATGTGTAGAAATCTGTGTATAGGAATCTATGTATAGGAATCTATATATAGGAATCTATGTATAGGAATCTATATATAGAAATCTATGTATAGGATTCTGTGTATAGGAATCTGTATAGGATTCTGTGTATAGGAATGTATATAAAGGAATCTGTATAGTATTTTAAGTATAGGAATCTATATATAGGAATCTGTGTATAGGATTCTATGTATAGGAATCTATTATGTGGACAGAGAAAGAAGCAACCCAAATTATTGCCTTATTTCTGGCATTGACATTTTCTAGCATTGTGTAGAATAGAAATCTTATATGTGGTTGTATATTTCCCCGTACAACATGAACACTGTGAGTATATTTCCCCATACAACATGAACACTGTGAGTATATTTCCCCATACAACATGAACACTGTGTGTATATTTCCCCATACAACATATACACTGTTAGTATATTTCCCTGTACAACATGAACACTGTGAATATATATCCCCATACAACATGAACACTGTGAGTATATTTCCCCATACAACATGAACACTGTGAGTATATTTCCCCATACAACATGAACACTGTGAGTATATTTCCCCATACAACATGAACACTGTGAGTATATTTCCCAATACAACATGAACACTGTGAGTATATTTCCCCATACAACATGAACACTGTGAGTATATTTCCCCGTACAACATGAACACTGTGAGTATATTTCGCCATACAACATGAACACTGTGAGTATATATCCCCATACAACATGAACACTGTGGGTATATTTCCCCATACAACATGAACACTGTGAGTATATATCCCCATACAACATGAACACTGTGAGTATATATCCCCATACAACATGAACACTGTGAGTATATATCCCCATACAACATGAACACTGTGAGTATATTTCCACAACATGAACACTGAGTATATTTCCCCATACAACATGAACACTGTGAGTATATTTCCCCATACAACCTGAACACTGTGCGTATATTTCCCCATACAACATGAACACTGTGAGTATATTTCCCCATACAACATGAACACTATGAGTATATTTCCCCATACAACATGAACACTGTTAGTATATTTCCCCATACTACATGAACACTGTGAGTATATTTCCCCATACAACATGAACACTGTGAGTATATTTCCCCATACAACATGAACACTATGAGTATATTTCCCCATACAACATGAACACTGTTAAGTATATTTCCTGAACACTGTTAATCATATTTTACTGTATATTTCCCCATACAACATGAACACTGTGAGTATATTTTCCCATACAACATGAACACTGTGCGTATATTGCCCCATACAATCTGAACACTGTGAGTATATTTCCCCATACAACATGAACACTGTGAGTATATATCCCCATACAACCTGAACACTGTGAGTATATTTCCCCATACAACATGAACACTCTGAGTATATTTCCCCATACAACATGAATACTGTGAGTATATTTCCCCATACAACCCTGAACACTGTGCGTATATTTCCCCATACAACATGAACACTGTGAGTATATTTCCCCATACAACATGAACACTGTGAGTATATTTCCCCATACAACCCTGAACACTGTACGTATATTTCCCCATACAACATGAACACTGTGAGTATATTTCCCCATACAACATGAACACTGTGAGTATATATCCCCATACAACATGAACACTGTGAGTATATTTCCCCATACAACATGAACACTGTGAGTATATATCCCCATACAACATGAACACTGAGTATATTTCCCCATACAACCCTGAACACTGTACGTATATTTCCCCATACAACATGAACACTGTGAGTATATTTCCCCATACAACATGAACACTGTGAGTATATATCCCCATACAACCTGAACACTGTGAGTATATTTCCCCATACAACATGAACACTCTGAGTATATTTCCCCATACAACATGAATACTGTGAGTATATTTCCCCATACAACCCTGAACACTGTGCGTATATTTCCCCATACAACATGAACACTGTGAGTATATTTCCCCATACAACATGAACACTGTGAGTATATTTCCCCATACAACCCTGAACACTGTACGTATATTTCCCCATACAACATGAACACTGTGAGTATATTTCCCCATACAACATGAACACTGTGAGTATATATCCCCATACAACATGAACACTGTGAGTATATTTCCCCATACAACATGAACACTGTTCACACAATTAACCATGTTAACATTTTGATCATTTGTCCCCAAACAACATGAATTGTGAGTTTAATTTCCCTCTAAAACATAGAGTAAACTTCCTTTTATGTGTGTTGTCTACTGTACCAAGCTCTTGATTGTATCTTTACAGATCATGTTGTTATGGTGATTAGTTTGCTGGTATGGAATTGATTATGTGACTGGTGAAATACACTGTATTGGGTTTGTAATAGTGATACAAGAACATTATGAAGTTTACACATGTTGAAGCATATCAGTTGCTAGGTAATTCATTCATGTTGGGCTATCAAGTATGTTTGGGAAAGAAGATTGAAATTGCTGCTATAATTATTGAGGTGTATGACAAGGTTACTGTAGGGGTTATGGTGTATGGCCAAGTTACTAAAGATGAAGGTGTATGACAAAGTTACCGTAGGGATTAACGTGTATGACAAAGTTACTGTCGAGGGTTAAGTGTACGGATTAATGTGTATGACAAAGTTACTGTAGGGATGAAGGTGTATGACAAAGTTACTATCAGGATTAAGGTGTATGACAAAGTTACTGTAGGGATTAATATGTATGACAAAGTTACTGTAGGGATTAATGTGTATGACAAAGTTACTATCAGGATTAAGGTGTATGACAAAGTTACTGTAGGGATTAAGGCATATGACAACGTTACTGTAGGGACTAAGGTGTATGACAAAGTTACCATATGGATTAACGTGTATGACAAAGTTACTGTTGGGATGAAGGTGTTGGATAAAGTTTCTGTGATTCTGGGTGAAGATAATGTTACTACATATCTTAAGATGAATGATATTGATAACTGATACTTGACAATGTCACTGATATGGAATGTATGATTGACTTTGGAGGTTATGTAACTCTGACTTTGAGATACATGTTGCTGTGCCCAAGGTAAAGCTACCATTTTTCCACATTGATAATTGATCTGTATAAAGATATTTCTAAATTTATATCTTGTGTGATGAAGAATCTGGTAATACATTATCACTAGGCAGATTCACAGAACCTGGAATCCCAAGGGAACATTGGTTGCTAGGCAGCTGTTGTAACCTACAAAGTAGACATTCCTTATGGTCCACATGCATGCATGGCAGAAGGTATGTCAAACACCAACTTGATGCATGTTGTTAGAATTCTGTACATGACTTTCCAATGTTTCTAAAAGAATGGATGTCACATATCAATATGCACACTGGTGTGATCTTATGTCTGTCTGTGAGAATGTGGAATATCTTTTCAAACCTGGAATATGTTCATCTGGACATTCATGCATGGTTCTGTAATAGTTACTGACTTCCAAACATCTGACTTGAATTAATTCAGTGAGAGAAGAATTGTAAGATTACTCCAGGAGTAATAGGAACATTTCACCTGGCAACTGAAGCCTGCCAGAAGGAAATATGAGCAACGGAATCTGTTTAGGGGTGTCTTTGCAATTCTAGTTTGTTATGTTTCTATCCAGATGAGAACATTCACTGGCCTCAAACTGTGACTTCACTGTAGACACAGTAAACATTTTCCACATTGTTTTAAGCCCATTCCATATTGTTTTACTGCTAAATGTCCTTAAAATTCTTACCTACTTCCTGGTCCTATATCCTTGCCCCTGTGTGTAGTGGGGCTCCAGACACCAAGATACTGACATTCCTTCAACTACACTGACCTTGACCTTTGACCCTGACCTTTGTACCATTCAGTGTTGTTTCCATTGTTTACGTACATATTTATATTTTCATACTTCTTGTAAACATGTCAGTGTAGCTGTTCTAGTGCTGAAATTATACTGATACTTAGAATTTTACATGTGCAATAACTTGCTTCTAAACTCTCTCATCAGAGACCATGTGGATCATGGCTGAACGCAAATTAGTGCTTTCATTTATCGTGTTCATAGTTCACATGGTGCATGACAAAATGTGTGTTTTTTTGCCTAAAGGGTTCAAAGAGAAGTTGTCTTTGTGTTACAAAGAACAGAATTTATTTAGTAAGTTTTGTAAAGAAGAACATTTGAAATGAGACTGAGAACTGATAAAGCTACTTCCTGTTACAACAGTCCTTGACCTTGTGAATATGTAAATATTTGAGTAGTTTCATGCATGTAATTTGTGGAACCTGACTGTGACAGCTTGAATACCTTGACAATTGTTGTCGTTATCTTGTTTGATGTTCGGGTACTGTTTTCATTCTGTGTTCATATTTGGAACCCAGGTGGGGCACAGGTGGACCAATCGTCTGGGGGCACTGCCCTGGTTTGAGTGGCTTCCATGATCAATGTCAGGTTCTGTGATTGTAGTTTGATTCTCCTAGGAATCCTTGTTTCATCAGCAAAAAGCCAAGCTTGTTTGTTTTACCAAAGTGGTACCTGTACGTTTTAAGCTAACAAGCTGTTAGTGATGATTTTAAGTAATTTGAACCCAACTAACCCCCTCACTCACCCTAACAATGTGTACTTGCATGCAGTTTATTGATTCTACATTATACATCCCCACTGTATATATGAGACACTAGAGAACTATGGGTGGCATGACATGCCACCTGAAATGCCATGCCTGGAGAGGTTCTGTCTTCCATTGCTAGTTGTAGAATATGTTTTGGTGAAAACATTGCTACCAGCTGAGCACTTTGTTGAAATCTGTAGATGTTTGACATTTAGGATCCGTTGACAATGTATCTGATTGTTGGTTACTGCCACAGTGTGGCTATTGTTGCCTTTATATCAGTGGAGGAGGTAGAGTGTGTGTGAGACAGGTGCCCTGAACATGTCTGTCTGAGACTTTCTGTTACAGCAGCTTCAGCAGATTGTTGGTCTAAGGTTACAGTCCCCTCAGGAATATTTTTCAACTCATCTGTTTCTCTATTGGTATATAACTGAAAGCCCTGGGATACCATTTTGTTCTAGCATTAGTATTTTCAGCATTGGGCTCTGGTCTAATCTAGAACCCCCCATGGACAGACCAGCATTGGTTGTTAGGCAGCTTTTCTAACCTGGAATGCCCAAGGAGAGACCAACATTGGTTGCTAGGCAGCTGTTCTAACCTGGAATGCCCAAGGAGAGACCAGCATTGGTTGCTAGGCAGCTGTTCTAACCTGGAATGCACAAAGAGAGACCAACATTGGTTGCTAGGCAGCTGTTCTAACCTGGAATGCCCAAGGAGAGACCAACATTGTTGTAAGGCAGCTGTTTTAATCCAGAATTCCCAGGGAGACCAACATTGGTTGCTTGGAATCATTTTAACCTTGAATTCCCCTGGGGAAAGGCAGGAGTATATGATCTGCCTGTGTTGTGTAGCTGTGGGTGAGATGATAGGTCAGCAGCAGGGTGAGGTCAGAAAACTCTTCAACCTTAGTGAAGGTGTCATCTAGGAACATGTTGTTGAAGCCTGTTGACATTAGTTTCTCTGTTGTGGGCCCTTTCTTTCCGGTCATTCTTTTATCATCAGTGTATTTATCAGTAGTAAGTGACTAAAAATACTTTTTTTCATAGTGATGATATTTTTGTCATGTTGTTGTGCTTGTTTATTTATTGTCTAGTTCCCACCACAAACCAGAACCAACAGCTTGAAATCACTCAGGTTTGGAAAGGTTATATAATGGCATACAGTTATGTCTTTCTTGTAATGGTATTGCTCAAATTATGTATGCGACTTGTGTTTTTTAACATCTTTATGCAATTCATTTTTTGCTTTTTATATTAGATTCTTTGTTGTAATGGGCATTTGCATGTTATCTTTTATATCTCATACCCATTGTTTCAGTTTATCCATATGCTGTCAGTGGTGTTGGTTGTAATGATATTCTACCTGTCACATCACAAACACCCGGATGACAAAGTCCTTCTGTGATATGTGAGAGCTGTACAGGTAGTTGTTGCAGATCAGATGATAAGCAAACTGTTATTTGTTGTCACTGGAACCATGTAATTGAAATATCTGGAAACTATACATACACTTGTGCCATAGAAGATGTGTGTGTGAGCATGTTGTGCTGGCGTTTTGTAGGGTGTTGTATTATGATGTTACACATGTTGTCAGGTCCTGCTTGTCACCTGATTAGATCTCTGATCTATTGGTAAGGTCAGAAACAAGATGGTGATGTCTTTTAGAGGCATTTAGAAGTTGTGATAGATGACCAAGATATTTTATGGATTTAAGCATTTTTATTCTTTCACACACGTTTCGGTGTCATTGTGTCAACTGGCACTTCACCTGATGAAGGGATCTGTAATGATCGTGAAACGTTGTGTTGGAAAGAATAAAGAAACTTAAATCCATAAAATATCTTGGTCAAGAGAGTGATGTTATAAATACACTGGGAACAATAAGAGCTGTTTGACTATCACTGCTGCCACATCCGTGGTCCTTTCCATGGGGCACCTGCACAAGGTATCTGTAGCATCACCATTGTATTGTATTGTCTTTCTTGAGGACCATTCTATAGTGCTGTGATTATCTTGTACAACTGGTCCTTGACCTGGAACAGGTATTTCCACCCTCATCCTTCACATATTTGTTTACGAAGCACTTCAAGGCTGACGACCTCATCATATGTTATTTGTCTGATGCTACACAGTGAAACTTGTGGTGTTGCCTGATTGTCCAGACACCCTCTCCTGCACAATGACGTTTGGTAATGTCTACATGTTCACTAAGGACAATCACTAATTTTACCATGAAATTAGGAAAGTCTCAATTCTGATTGGACTGTCTGAGGTTTACGCTGCAACAACTCCCTCATATTGAGAGTTTTGACGGCAACATCACTACAGAAGTTCTTCTTTAAACATTCCTCTGTCTGAGTCATTGTTTTGGAATCATTATACATGCAAGAACAAAATATATATTACACAATGCATTATGCATATAACATTTAAAACCTCTCATTTATTTAGTCTTCAATTCTTATATTTACATTAGCCATGTTAATTTGTTAATCCTGACAATTTAAGTCAGAACATCTTTCAGGTTTCACTGTGTGCAGGACTTGAACACAGAACTCAGTGTAATCTGGTCAGCACTGTGCCCAGGATACAGAAGACACAAGAGTGTGGTAGTGGGGGACAGAAGGTGGGGGACAAGGTGGGGGAGGGGTGGTCATCATGTCATATAGTTCACAAGCTACAGCACCACCAATGTTGCAGAATAGTTATTTTTTTACCAACATATTGTCATTGGGTTGTGTTTTCAGACTCCCTTGGTGGGAAGTCTAGTCGGAGATCTTAACCTAGGTGTTGATATTTTTTAACAATATTTCTTTCAGTGAATGACATTATTCATTTACTTGTATATATTTATGCAAAAATTCAGGACAACCATTCATATTTTCAATAGATGAAATAATATGTGAAACACTGATTTTTCGAGTCATTTTTTTCATTTATTCATTAAATACCATCTCCCAAAACCAAGACCATCCACTGACCTATATTAATGTTTAGTTTCTATCCATGCCATTTCAAGCCTACATTTTCTATTGTTGCCCCACAGTGTAGAACACTAGTCCCTTGTGAAATGGCAACATCAGATCACTGTTCTAATGTTGAATGACTTCACATAGATGACTAACACACGACCTTATCAATCAGAAAATGAAAAGATAAAAGATGTTATTCCTGTCAGACATACAAACTGACAGGTTACCACAGTGATGATACTTATGGGTATATTACTGACACATTTCTCTCTTAATAGACACAATAATGGAGGCATACAGACGCACAACACTGTAACATGTAGCAGGGGTTGCCTTAAACTAGTCTTGATTGCAGTCTCTGTGGGAAGTGTTCAGTCATTCTGGTCAATAAAACAATGAAATCTGTACTTATACAAGTACTTGGACAAGTTGATTGAAAACTTTGAATCACTATGAAAATATTTGTAATCACAATATATGTTTGGAATATCGGAACAAATTCAAATGCAGTTACTGTAGCCATAACAGCAATTTTCTGAACACAACAAATATCCTCTCATATTTTGCCACAGAGATTATAGAGATGTGGGCTTGAAACAGCATGGTTGAACGGCTTATGGTCTTTCTTGCCACAGGAAGATGATTAAGTGCTCACATGGGAAGTCCTCCATCACAGTTCTGGTGTCTGTGTAGGCATTGTGTATGCAGAGATGCCAACCTCTACGGTTTTATCATAGTCGCTACAAATTTTAACCTCAAACTACGCCAATACAATTGCACTCGAAATTCTACTAAATTTGAAGAAAATTCATTAAAATTTGTATATATAGACAAAAACATATATTTTCGTTGATTAAATACATTTCCAACAAAAAGAGACAAGAAGAAATGTAATGATGATAATTTGGAAATCTGCAGTTGGAGGTATGTGAAATCTGTTGTTGGAGGTATGTAAAGTTTCTGCTCTTGAGGTATGTGACATAGTGTCATATTATCTTTCTCAGAGTCCATCATGATTTTAAGTATTTAGTTGACTACTAATTTTATGGTCAAACTACTAATTTTGATCCTTGAAACTACTATTTGCAACACTTTGGGGTTGGCATCTCTGTATATGGAATAGTCTGGTTAGTGACTTGGCACTTGCCTGTTGTGTTTGATGGTGTCCTTGCCAGGACAGGTGCAGTGTTACACCAGAACATGGTGGGATCAGTACAGCACAAGAGTATTCCCACCTTGCCATTTGTTAGGACAAATTAATCAATGTTTTTTTATAGTTATATATTTTGTATGAAATTTGATCACAGTTCTGCCTTGATTTTTAAATAAATGCCTCTCTTGAATATGCCTTTGGAGAAATGAAATATTTTCAACGTTTGTGAAACCTTTACATTAATACTGCTGGACTTTTTCATATTTTCAGCTCATCTGAGCCAAAGGTTCATGTGACCTGATGCAACGGCACTTTGTCCTTTAGCCTGATCCTTGGTATGTTGTGGCAGGATCATCTAAAACCACCCTGTGTCTCCAAACACCCCCCAGAATCATTCACTGATTTAACAGTGTGGAATACACAGCCATATATCCATGTTGCACTGGGCAATATGTCACGGTGTGTATGTATATATACTGAGAAAAACAAATAAAGGAACACAGGCAATTTCAAGTGTTCCTTTAATATGTTCCAGTTTTCACCACCAGCTTTGAATTGCGCTGTGGGAGGAAGTCTGGGAATAAACAAAGGAACACTGCCATGAAGTTATGTTGCCTTATTTGTTTCCTTCAGTATATATATTGTGTCCCAAATGTCAGGTGAGCTACAGAGCCTTATGGCACGTTGCTATGTGTGAGACACTTGTGATGATAGTGTATTTTTATGGTATTTAACTATTTCTCTGTGTTGTGGTTGTACCCAGTCGATCTGTGGGTGAATGTACACACACTGTCCACGGTCAACCACCATGAGCCACTGACAACATTCCCCTTGAACACCAGGGAATCCATTCCTAACCAACAGTTTAACTCTGTAACTGTTTCATGTAGTACACTGTTGTGACAATTAGACTAGTGTGTATTTTGTGAACTCTTTGTGATTTATGACTGATGACATTTTAAGGTAAGGCGTTTTGCCTGATAATAATTGCAAATCAACATGAGATGTAAAATTCATTCTAGTGGCAGAGTGTAATTGTGTTCAAGAAAATGTGGATGGCTTATTATGAAAGTATGTCTTTAATAGAGGTGTAAAACACAACCTAACCTGACCCAACGTTTTGGCAATCTCAGCAAGACTTTATAAACTCTGGAAACTCATCCAACATATCTATTTAGGAATAGACAATGTATAACATAGTAAGAAGTTTCACATCTATATTTCCACATATCTTGACCTTATCTTGTTGTGATGCTTATACAACTTTATTTTTTACAACCAATGCAGCTAAGACATGTATGTGTCTGAGATCTGTGAGTATTGTACTCTCATGCGGGACATGGACTTGTTCCCAGGTTCTGAGGATCACTTGTTGTGTCTGTTGTGCATTTCTCTAGCATCCAGATTATGTCAATAAACCATTTGCCAAAAGTTTTCTTTTTCGTTATTTTGTACACATGCTTGACATCATGTGATGTTATGGCCATACTCAGCTATCTTCCAAATGATGGTGACCTCAGATCAGACCAAAACCAGTGATTGATATCATGAGCAACATCCCACCCAGTAACCCGTGAAGGTCCGAGTTAGAGGTTCAGTAACTCATGATGGTCGTAAGAGGTGACTAACGGGATCAGGTGGTCAGGCTCGCTGACTGGGTCAACACATGTCATCGTATCCCAATTGCGTAGATCGATGTTCATGCTGTTGGTCCCTGGATTATTTACAGACCGCCGCCATATAGCTGGAATATTGCTGAGTGTGGCGTAAAACTATACTCACTCACTCACTCAGTTAACAGTAATGAACCAAATTACGGAGACTGATCATCCAATCCATAGAATCCCCTCCTGGCCAAAAGAGGCTGCAGGACATCAGTTCTAACCTGGATTCACCACACAACACACAGGTAGTGGTGGAGTAATCCAGTGCTTCAAGCATCTGGCTGTAGATCCAGGGTTGATTCTCTACATGGGTACACTGTGTGGGGGATATTCCTATACCCATTCTGTCCAGCACAGTCACTGTTGTGGCAGTTTCTCCACTTTGATAACTTGTTTTGACAAAAATCAATGCAGTAATTCCCTCATGGACTAGCTTCACAGTGGAACGGATACATATATGCAATGAATCCACAAAACATAGCTCAACAGCAAACAAAGATGAAATGTCAGTTGTTTTTTCCGCCTGTGACAGATTTACAAAAACACCATCAACTGTGGTATATAATATTGACACTAGTCTGTTAGTGAATGTTTGGGGCTACAAGACAACAACAGCAGGTGTGTGCAAGATAACAGTAGAAGATACAACAAAATAACACAATAATCATTGCTGATCAATAATATTGTAATTGGAATTTATTTTTCAAAATTGAATAATCATACATCTTCCATTTCTCAGCATTTACATAATTACATAATGAACATTCATTCTCCACATAAAGGTTTGTAAAGTAATAAATATATAACAAAAACATATAAACATGAGTTAGTGTATCTCTGCCATGTGTCTGAACAGATGTATGGTGACTTGTCTTTAACTGGTTCCACTGACTGAGTTTGGTTTTACGCCGCTTTTAGCAATATTCCAGCAACATCACGGCGGGGGACACCAGAAATGGGCTTCACACATTGTACCCATGTGGGGATTCGAACCCGGGTCTTCGGCGTGACGAGCCAACGCTTTAACCTCTAGGCTACCCCACCGCCCCTTAAACTGGTTCCAAGTTACATCTAGCATTGCAAGCAACTGAAAAATCCTAAGTTTAGCTTGTCACTATGTAATTCTTCTTGACAAAATGAATCATGTGCAATGTGCAAAAGTCCTGCATTATCTGGCCTGGATGCAAGTGGAACTGGTTCCGGTATATTGACAGTGTAAAAGTACATCCATTGACCGTCTACTACAGTGTAACACTAGACAGGTTGTGTATATGTTCATCCATTGACCGTCTACTACAGTGTAACACTAGACAGGCTGTGTATATGTACATCCATTGACCGTCTACTACAGTGCAACACTAGACAGGTTGTGTATATGTATATCCATTGACCGTCTACTACAGTGTAACACTAGACAGGTTGTGTATATGTACATCCATTGACCGTCTACTACAGTGCAACACTAGACAGGTTGTGTATATGTACATCCATTGACCGTCTACTACAGTGTAACACTAGACAGGTTGTGTATATGTACATCCATTGACCGTCTACTACAGTGTTACACTAGACAGTTTGTGTACATGTACATACAAGAACTGACTGACATATTAACACCAGACAAGAGCGTATTTGTACATGCATGATCTCATACAGTGTCACACCAGACAGAAATGTTTATGTACACATTAGGACTGATACAATGTCAGACACGTGTCAGAAGGTTATCCATGTGACACACTGTATTACAGTATGCTACCGATTTGATACAATATGTTACCTGTGTGATACAACATGTTTCCCATGTGATACAATGTACTACCCATGTGATACAATGTACTACCCATGTGATACAATGTACTACCCATGTGATACAATGTACTACCCATGTGATACAATGTACTACGATACAATGTACTACCCATGTGATACAATGTACTACCCATGTGATACAATGTACTACCCATGTGATACAATGTACTACCCATAAGATACAATGTACTACCCATGTGATACAGTACTACCCATGTGATACAATGTACTACCCATGTGATACAATGTACTACCCATGTGATACAATGTACTACCCATGTGATACAATGTACTACCCATGTCAAAGGACCTTACCCTGTGGTAACACCATGGTATGTGTGTAACTTAATATGTCACCCATGTGATATAGGATGTTAAGGTTTTGATATGAATATGTTACCCATGTAACAGAATGTTACCTATGTCATACAATCTATCACCATTATGATGCAGAATATACCCTTTGTCATACAATGTTACCCGTGTTATCGTGTATGTTATCCATATGAGACAATGTTACCGATGTGGTACAGTGTGTTACCTTTGTGATACTGCTCTCCATCAGTTTAATCATCAACCGTGTGAAGCTACCTTACCTGGCCTCCTGGTTTACCTCGTTGTACAGCGAATATAGCATCTGTTTATTTGGACTGACATTAGAATATTTGCCGATTAAGTTTTAATCACTTAACAAAACAAACAAAAACGGAAATGTCTAGGTACACAATGACTGAGTTATCCTGGGAGGACCTCGATGTCATGATGAACGGGAAGAGGCATGCAGTCATCGGCACGATGAGGAACTTGATGTCCGGTGTTTGGATGTAATGCGAAGGAGACATGCGCCCCATTCATTACAAGTGAGCACGAAAACGTTTGCTTCTGAGGATTGCAAAAAAATGAATGCACTTGTGCCTCCTCAGCGTTTGGCGACCGACGAATTAGACAGATGTACTGGCATGCATCTCCGTGAAGATGGTTGCTTTCACCAGATACCATATACTGCTTTCACTTTGGAATCGAGATACTATCTTGACTTCAGGATTTCAGGATTCACACGTAGATGAACACGAACGCTGTAGAAGTGGTCTCAGGATTTGGGATGATATCAGCTGGGATGATATCAGTTGGGATGATATCAGTTGGGATGATATCAGTTGGGATGATATCAGTTGGGATGGTATGAGTTGAGGTAGAAGGACTTATCTTCATGTCCAATAGCAGACACGAGGACAGGTGTGTGCTAAAGGGATTACAATCTGTGCAGTATACTGTATATGGGAGACCACATGCTAATGCTATCGGACCAAAACTCATCGGCATGGGCGATAACGCACGACCTTATCGTTTTGGGTTGGTTGATGCCAGCTTAGAGCTGGAGGCCACTGTCCACATGGCGTGAGCGAACAGGTATGGAACGGGCTGCAGATCGCCTTCTCACAAAGCAGTGCAGTGCTCGCACTAAAGATTGGAACGATCTTCCTTTGGCAACCATCCTGACATTTCTTGGGAGTTGGGTTGTTTTGCTCTAGGAATTTGTTTTCGTGGTTTATTGACATTTCAGTTTCGTGTGGTTTGACGGGTGAGTGATTATTGGTCGTGTTGACTGTTGCCACCGTGAGTAGTTCAACTGACAAGTCTTCAGGCAAAATTGTCTTTGGTTATTTCAACAGAAGCGATCTTTGAGTAGTATAACAAAGGACCCTTCTCAACACATCACGGGCGCCCTTCATCAGCAATGACGTCCAGTCTGGATCTGTATGTCTTCATCTGTATGTCTTCATCAGGTCTGCAAACAACTATGATATTCGTCTGTTGCTCAGTCTGAAAACAGTCTGGTCAAACAACAGATCCACTAGTTCGAACATTGTCAATACACTGGCGCCAACAAATAAACCCATGGACCCGCCAATGTCACCTGTAAAGAAAATCCATTAAAATCATGAAATGCATAAACGTGTACGGCTTCACTGTGATTTATTCCCTTGCTGTTTAACGCCGCACTCAGCAATATTCCAGCTATTTGACTGCGGTATGTCAATAATCGAGTCTGGACCAGACAATGCAGTTATTGACACCGTTAACAATTATCTTTACAGCTAGGATTCGATGACATGCATCAACCAAAGCCAGAGAGCTTGACAACCTGATTACGTAGTTGTCTCTTACAACAGGCATGATTTGCTGAAGACCAATTCTAACCCGGATCTGCATGGGTGCTTCACTATTTAATCTGGGTGAGCACAATACCTGGGTGCGATGGCACACTAACCCAGCAAGCAATACCAGGGAGATGGCTATGGAACACCCAAGAGCCAGTTTGCCCATCTGATCCCCTGTGCGAGTTTTTTACTCTGGGATGTAATAACAAAGAGATGCGAATCTCTTGTGTGGTGATTGTTCGCAATGGGGTCAGTGTAAGGATCACAGAGTTGCGCCCCTTAGATGTGCCAGAAACCTGTGATTCGGCTGATTTTGGTAGTGAGGTTAGTCAGCGCTATACCTTTGCTCGTATTTTCTCCGTATGAGACCTGTATCACGTCGGGCTTTCTCCGCACATTTAGCCCACACACTGTAATATACCTGAATCATTGTTAAAAGCGGCATCTCACTCAAGCTGATAATGAAGGAAACTCACTTACTAGCTCACTTACTAACCAATCATGTGTCACACAGTGTGTGTCATACTTACACAACAAGGCAAACATGTCGACACACTGTCATACTTACACAACAAGGCAAATATGTCGACACACTGCCATACTTACACAACAAGGCAAACATGTCGACACACTGTCATACTTACACAACAAGGCAAACATGTCGACACACTGTCATACTTACACAACAAGGCAAACATGTCGTCATACACACTGTCAAGGCATACATGTCGACACACTGTCATACTTACACAACAAGGCAAACATGTCGACACACTGTCATACTTACACAACAAGGCAAACATGTCGACACACTGTCATACTTACACAACAAGGCAAACATGTCGTATGCAACCTGTTGGGTGATTTGCTCATAACTTCTCTCGCGGTAAAATATATCCAACTGCAAAAAGTTTTCTCTGAAAAAATACAAAGTGAATACTGTGACTTCAGTATACTGATGGTACCTAAATGTGTGGTACTTGATAATAATGTGACTTCAAGAAACTGATAATATCTAAATGTGTGATACTTGATAACACTGTGATATCGGTAAACTGATAATGCATACATGTGTGATACTTGATAATACTGAGACTTCAATAAACTGATAGTACCGAAATGTGTGGTACTTGATAATACTGTGATATCGGTAAACTGATGATACCTAAATGTGTGATACTTGATAATACTGTGACTTCAGTAAACTAATAATACCTAAATGTGTGATACTTGATAATACTGTGACTTCAGTAAACTAATAATGACTAAATGTGTGATACTTGATAATACTGTGACTCCAGTATACTGATGATACCTCAATGTGTGATACTTGATAATACTGTGATATCGGTAAACTGATGATACCTAAATGTGTGATACTAAATAACACTGTGTCTTCAGTGAACTGATTATACCTAAATGTGTGATACTTGATAATAATGTAATAATGTGACTTCAGAATAAATGATGATACCCTAAATGTGTCTGATACTGATGATAATACTGTGTCTTAAATATGTGATAGTAAACTGATAATACCTAAATGTGTGATACTTGGTAATATGTGATATCGGTAAACTGATGATACCTCAATGTGTGATACTTAGATAATATACTTCAGTAAACTGAGATAATACTGATGACTGTGACTTAGTAAACTGATAATACCTAAATGTGTGATATTTGGTAATACTGTGACATCGATAACCTGATGATACCTAAATGTGTGATACTTGATAATACTGTGACTTCAGTAAACTAATAATACCTAAATGTGTGATACTTGGTAATATGTGATATCGGTAAACTGATGATACCTCAATGTGTGATACTTGATAATACTGTGACTTCAGTAAACTGATAATACCTATATGTGTGGTACTTGATAATACTGTGACTTCAGTAAACTGATAATACCTAAATGTGTGATATTTGGTAATACTGTGATATCGATAAACTGATGATACCTAAATGTGTGATACTTGATAATACTGTGTCTTCAGTAAACTAATACTACCTAAATGTGTGATACTTGATAATACTGTGACTTCAGTAAACTGATAATACCTAAATGTGTGATACTTGATAACACTGTGACTTCAGTAAACTAATAATACCTCAATGTGTGATACTTGATAACACTGTGATATCGGTAAACTGATAATACCTAATTGTGTGATACTTCATAATACTGTGACTTCAGTATACTGATAATGCCTAAATATGTGATACTTGATAATACTGTGATATCGATAAACTGATGATACCTCAATGTGTGATACTTGATAATACTGTGACTTCAGTAAACTGATGATACCTAAATGTGTGATACTTGATAATACTGTGACTTCAGTAAACTGATAATACCTAAATGTGTGATGCGTGATAATACGATTATGAAGAAGAAACAATGAACTTACTGTATGAACGTGGTGTCGACTTTACTGGTCAGAAGATATGACGTCATAAGCTCCATGAGATCTTCCAGACTCTTCAGGAAGGTGCTGTCAGCTGTGCCCACCAGGAATCGGAAGTCGAAGGAACTTCTGTATTCCATGTAGGCCGTCTCAATTTCTTTAGCTACATCAGATATATTTTGCAAAAAACGAGTCATATTTTTAAATTCATAATATTTTAGCATATCTTCGTCGTTTAAGATCGCACTCCAGATCGCTGTTGTTGACTGGATCAAATCTAACCAACCATCGTACACATTCTGACCACGTGACCTTACTTCTTGAAAGAATATTTTCATGCTACTGATTCCCTCGTATATATTAGGAGCAGTGAGTACACGGGCCACTTCCAACTTGCTGATGTTTCCATATTTAAAATAATTATTGGCGAGTCCTAATCCACCGTCCAAGTTATCAATAATTGATGATTTTAACGAATTCAAAGAAAACCTCAAACTTGCAGCGTTATCCATCATTTCTTTAACGTGTGTATTAAAAGATCGGTGGTAGGCCTCAAATGCCGCAATCCGCTCTCGCAGGATACGAAGAGGGTAGTCGATAGACTCGAAGTAGAATGTTGCTTTACTGAAGAAATACGTTCTTCCACGTTGCAGAAACTTAATATTCACAAGGTGAAGTTCGGTCGTATTTAGTGTTTGGGTGTAGTAGGCTTTGTCCGCCATATCAACATAGTCTTGCAAGGCTCTTTTGAATCTGAGAATATCCTTGCCCACCCTGCCGCTGTACTTGACGGCGTAGGCGGAGTAGAGGAGGGACTGACGCAGGAGGACGTGGGGACCGATGTAGATGTTGTCGTTCCTGTCCTCATGGAGGTACTTGTACCTGAACACAGGGCTAGCGTTGTAGTAGGCGCCGTACAGCTGGGTGTAGTTATCATAAGCTCTGTCTGCTAGATCTATACGCCCTCCCAGTTCATTCAGCGTCAGGAGATGAAGAGTCTGGCGTACGTCCGGGGATGATATAGACGTGTTGGCAAGCTGCTTGATTTTAGATTCAATCTGATAGGAGAATTCTTGAAAACCCATAGCTAGATAGTTGAATGTTCTCTCCTCCATTGCTTGGCGTACTCTCATGAAGTTTTTCTGGACAATGTATTCTTGCCATCGATACAGGTGCATCTTGGTCTTCCAGGAGGCCAACGTGTCGTTCAAGATGGAGGAGAGGATCTGTTCCTGTTCTATGATGTTAGTCTCCACTTCGTCAAACATCACTTTCTTCAGGATGTTCAATCTTTCCTGTGCGTTACTCTCCATAGATTTGAATGTGTCAAACTGGGAGCGGTCCATGCGACTGGTTGTCTCCCTTGCTTCCATGAAGCGTGTGGTGAGGTTCTCTACACCGGAAGATAGGAGTTTGTCGGTGGCGTACATTGACGTGGTGGCGAAGGAGATGGTGGGGTCGAAGATGAGGAAGAAGCAGGGGATGGGACAGCCGCATTCTTTTCTGACCTTCAACTTCACATCGCCTGTAACAATCGTCATGGCAAGCGTCACACCAAGATAACTTAATTAATGGGGTCTAAATAACCCAGGGTCTTCTTTCACGAAACAACCTTTACTAAAGTTAACCTTAATTCCCACTCTTTAACATTGCACTAAGGTTACCTTAATGACTTACGATCACCTTAGTGCTTCGTGAAAGGGGCCCCTGGTCAACTGATAAGAAAATATAAAAAAACATTGATTGGTCAATTTTGACTTGATAACCTTAGAGTTCAAGATATCGTTATTTACTACAAAGAATATATCGCGAACGCAGGTTATGAAATTACTATTTTTGACATAAATTGACGTAGAGACTGAGGATTAGAGTAAACACAATTACAAAGTTACATGAAGTGTAACTATCGATTACTGAATGTTCAATATTCTGTTTCGTTTTTTGATATAACTACACAGTTACTATGTGTTTCTAGGCCAGTTCGTTATGCTTACCAATAATTTTATGATAGCAGGAGTAAAATTGGTCCAGGGTGCATATCGGCGGTGTGTCTGTAACGGAAGTAAGCAGGTCGTGTCAGTCAAACAATAACAGAGATGAAGACATAATGCCTTTCAGAAAGTCATCAAATGTAACATGTAATATGTTTGGTATTACCCTTTCTCTGGACTACCAGTTGTCAGATCTCTACTAACTGAGAAAGTGAATTCCTTTATAACATATGTTACATACCCAAGTTTATATGTAACCTAAAGCTGGATCGAATCCGTGACACATCTTGTCAGTCATCGGCTGTGGGCTTAATGGTAACTATAGCATTAACTATCACATATGTTTGACTTCTGAAGATGCTAGCAACAACAATTATAAGGTATAGTTTCCATCTACATTCCGTTTGAGTCAGAAACGGACCGATGAATTGCAAATCTTATCATTGTACAAAATTGCCACATAAATATAAATAGTACACATGTTTATCAATTACTAATACCCAACAGCTTTCTTATATTTGAAAATTGTCCGGACTTCACCAAAAAAGTTCTTTAAGAAACTATCATTAAAAGATTGACACAGTTGACTATTTGTTACGAGGGAGGAATGCAGAGAAAGGGACAGCCAGGTGTGCAAGAAAGGATGGAGACGGCACAGCACAGGCTAATGAATCAATAACTTGGTGGGCACTTGTGCACGTGCTTCTCTAACACCTGGCTGTCCCTTTCTCTGCACTCCTCCCTCGTAACAAATAGTCAACTGTGTCAAAATTTTAATGATAGTTTCTTCAAGAACTTTTTTGGTGGAGTCAGGACAATTTTCAAATACTAGTATAAGAAAGCTGTTGGGTATTAGTAAATGATAAACATGTATACTATTTATATTTATGTGGCAATTTTGTACAATGATAAAATTTGCAATTCATCCGTCCCTTTCTGACTCAAACGGACTGTGGTGTCTCGGAATAGTACACTCTTGTCTCCCTTACACATCCCATCTGACATCTACACATTGGTGGGACTATTTTAACATCGTGATGCTTTATATCTCGTATTTCATATTACACCATCCCTGGTAAACTATAATGGAGGCTGCTGTCATATTCACCCCTAGCTAAGCCGACCACCGATTTGGCTTTCACGAACAGCTGATGACATGACCTTCAGGTATTTGCATAACTCGATATTCTTATTCAGTGATGTCAAATTCAACATTTGTACAACTCAAAATATATGTTTGACAATCAACGATGTCGTATTAAATATCTGATAACTCACCATCGACGTTTCACATTCAGATGATTCTAACTATTTCTCAACTCACCATCTTTTTCACATTCAACGATTTTATTATATTTTCACAGCTCACCATCTACGCTCGGCATGAAGTGATGACGGCACCCACACTCCTCGTTCAGGATCTTGGTCATACACGTCAGCTGACATGCATCCGTGGAGTACATCTTGTAGTACTCGGACTCCGCCACGCCACAGTCTCCGTGAGGCTTTGGGAGGTTCTTTATCTGTTAATGGACGTCACATATATGCATCCATTACGCAAGTGTGTAAAACGTCACAGGCACTATAGCTTATTTCAAAAGTGAAATATTATACAAACTGCAAAGGTATTTTATTCTTATACTACAGTTGCTGGTCCACAGAAGGGTATATGTGAGTGAGTAGTGTTTTATGCCACTTTTGAAACTAATTCGGCTCAAACTTTGGGAGAAATACGCATTAGAAAATGTACCCGAACTTTTACTGAACCCGAGATTCAACCAAAGGATCACATTAACTACAAGGCACCGTCGATATACTATGATTACGATTACCCATATGTATCGCATCCGCAACTTTATTAAATACTAGTGGAAAAATGGAAGTGTAATTCGTCTGATCAATGTTTTATCATAGCAGATTCATTGACAAAACCCTTATCCGGTTACGTGAGACAGAGCGGCGACTCGCCTAAAAGGGATGTGGTATGACAACTCAGTTAACAATGTCAGTATTTGAGTTGATACAGGTAGTGGAACACACTGAATACATGGGGTGGTTGATTAAGCAAGGGGGTTTGACTCAACCTAGTCAGCTTTACTGGCTGCTTCTGATCCTGTCGTAGGCGTTATCAATCTTATCCCAGACAGCGAGAACCTTCTGGCCATAACAGTAAAACAATGTTATGCAGTTTGGTATTGATTCTGTAGATTCATCAACTGAAAATGGTTGACTGGTTGACGTCACGTCAAACGTGGATTGAGGCTAGGTGCAAGTCACGAGTTTATACCAAAGACATAATACTGTGTTTCGATGAACATTTAAATGCCTGGTAGCCTCATTCTGCGCCATTCCGTTTTGCAAAATACCTACGGAGCGTATATTTTGAGCAAGCAGTGACATTCCGGAAGCGTTATTTACGGTTAAATATACACATTTACAGCTTAAGAACCATCGTATGCTGTTCATACAAAAACACATGTATCATTAAATCTAAGAATAAATGTGTTTTCATTGAACTTCATACCTGCAGTTAGTATTTTCCATTTGCATATATACATTTAAAATGTCCATAACTGATAGGTCTAAATAATTAAATACGTTATAAATAGAACAAAGAGAAAAACAAAACAAAAACAAACCAAATGTCTGATAAACATTCTATTGTACAGTACAACCAGATATTATTGGGAATTTAAAGAGTGTAATTAATCTTTTTTCACTCATTACGCACGTATTAAATGTGAATATTAGCAGAACATAACTCCAGATTCAAAGACAGGAGAACAGTTAGCATTTTGTCAAGTCACCATAGGCAGCAATGCAGGCTTCAATGCGGCGGGGCATACTACTGATCAAAGAAGTTAGAAAGTCGTGGTCCATGCTGTTTCAATATCGGACCACCTCTTCTTTCATTTCAGCAATATTTGTCAGATTTTTCTTATTGACACTTTCCTTCATAAGTCCCCAAACATTTTCTATTGGATTTAGGTCACAGAGGGGCGTTGCCCCTAACACAGATATGCCACCCCACACGTTAAATTTCGGACTGTACTTTGGGCGCTGATACAAAGGTTTTTCAGTTTGTTTGGTCCAGAATTTCAGTGTATTAGGAAACAGCCACACAGAACTTCCATCTGAGAAAATCACATTGTCCCAGTTAAAAATTTTATGCTGTAAGCACCAGTTCAACCTTCGCTCCTTTCGTTCAGGTTTCATGATCGGTGATGGAATTCCTCGACTTTTCTGCCAACCCATTGCATGCAGCTCAGTTCTAATTGTCTCCTTATAGACAGCCGCAGTTCCTCTATCAATCATATCCAGCCTTATGTTTTCTAAACTACTTCGTTTGTTTTTAGAAACAAGAATACCAAGCTGCCTCCTGTCACCGACAGTCAATTTTCTGGGCCTACCTGCGCCTCCCTGGTGCTCAATGCCATATCCATTTGCAATATTTTTCAAAACACGATAAACAGTGGACAAAGGGATGCCTGTTCTACTTGAAATCACTTTAGCTAATCTGATGTCCTTGTTATAATACTCTAAAATCAACTTCCTCTTCTCTAAATCATCAATACTGAGGATCCCTGAAAATGTCGTCTGCTAGCAAGTGAACAAAGGGGGATAACTCTTCACAAACTAATGAAAAAGGATAAACGGAGTTGTCTCTCTTGAATGAAACCAAGCACTTGATAGCTGGTCGAGGTTGTTTAAACTAGAAATCCAATTAAACATATTCCTAAAATTCGCAATAATTTCTGGTCATACTATATATGCGAGTTCACAAGCGCCTATATTTACATACAGTAATAACTCAATTTGTGCAAGTACTTATGGCAGATAACTATGAATACATAGGGTGGTATCAAGTTCGACAAAGTGGCAATTTTGGAAGCCAAAGGAACCATAGTATGCTAGGTTTGGTCATAAAGGGGTTTTACCAAAGGTATGAAAGGTCAAATACACATACATAGTTTAAATTGATGAGTGCCACTTTATATCTTTCTTAACGCACTAGTGGCAACTATACCTCTCAAAAGAAGTTACAGAACGCCCTATTCTTTCATATTGTCATAGTTAATATGACATGGCATGAGAGGTTATACTCAAGTAAATAACAAATCGTGTTTTCCTTTACTTCTGTCGATAAGTAACTCCACACTGAGTGTCAGAGGCGGAACACCTAGACACATACCGATACTAGCTGTATACCGATGAAGGCGTGAGAGCCTGTAGGAATGGCAAGGCCAAGCTCGTGCACTTTGGGGAACTCTTTTCTGTCGTGGAGTAGCAATTTTACACCAGCTGCGTCATGAGGCCCTGGCATGTATTCATACTGTTCCACGTTCAACGTCAGTTTCAAGCCATAGTCGGAACCTGTGGGCAGAACCCTCTCCTGTTAACATACACTGCTATGATTGTACTTTATGATTTAGAGTATGCAGCGAGAACACCACGAAGTCTTTTTCCAACGAGTGTGTTTGTGAGTTTGTTCTTACGCAGCAATTAGACATTTTCCCGGATAATCACACGAGGGACAATCACATGACTGAACCCACGTGGAGAACCAGAAGCAGTTAGATGCAGTTTCACGAGCACAATGAATACCACAACTATATGCTGAAGTAACTATAAACATACCTGCTGAAGTGACTGTTAGATATACCTGCTGAAGTGACTATTAGATATACCTGCTGAAGTGACTATTAGATATACCTGCTGAAGTGACTATTAGATATACCTGCTGAAGTGACTATTAGATATACCTGCTGAAGTGACTATTAGATATACCTGTTGAAATGACTATTAGATATATCTGCTGAAGTGACTATTAGATATACCTGTTGAAGTGACTATTAGATATACCTGTTGAAGTGACTATTAGATATATCTGCTGAAGTGACTATTAGATATACCTGTTGAAGTGACTATTAGATATACCTGTTGAAGTGACTATTAGATATACCTGTTGAAGTGACTATTAGATATACCTGTTGAAGTGACTATTAGATATACCTGTTGAAGTGACTATTAGATATACCTGCTGAAGTGACTATTAGATATACCTGTTGAAGTGACTATTAGATATATCTGCTGAAGTGACTATTAGATATACCTGTTGAAGTGACTATTAGATATACCTGTTGAAGTGACTATTAGATATACCTGTTGAAGTGACTATTAGATATACCTGTTGAAGTGACTATTAGATATACCTGTTCAAGTGACTATTAGATATACCTGTTGAAGTGATTATTAGATATACCTGTGGAAGTGACTATAAACATACCTGCTGGTTCTGTAGTGACTATTAAATATACATGCTGAACTGAATACCATAGCCATATGTTGAAGTGACTAACAGACATACATGTAGAAGATATTTCCATACATACCTGTGGAAGTGACCATTAAGGGGTCGTCGTCTGCGGCGTTGAAGGAGTAGCAGACGCCGTGGTCGGTGAATACCTGTGTAAAGTTTTTAGCAGAGCAAGGCTTGTCCTGCCATTCACAGCTGGGAACAGACAAGAGTCAAACGTAAACCAAAATCAACATTATAACTGAGCTGGACCACCTCTGTATTTCATACTGTGGTTGCCTGGAGGTGTACTGTAGATGATGGCATGACAAGCAGTATTCTGTACATGGCCCTGGAAGAGAGGCATGTGTAAACCCTAGCCATTAATACAACTTGATTTCCAGAGAAGGCGCTGTCATTCAACATTTCTTACATGGAAGATACATACTTTGCGGAAACCCTTTTTTGGTGCTTCACGAACCATTCAACAAAAATCGAAAACAACTTCATGAACGATTTCGTCGAAGAAACCAGGCAACCATTAGCCCGTCCTGGAGGAACTGGGTCAGTCGTGCCTTATTAAAATTTTCGCCATGACAGTTACATCGATATTTAGCCACAGAACCAACGTTATGACGCGTCAATAACGTCATTGTCAGTCTGACGGCAATATTGTGTTCTCACTCATCCATTTGGCTTCTGAAACGGTGTTGACCCCAGGGTGAATAACGTCATTGTTAGTCTGACGGCAATACTATGCTCTGACACATCACTTTGGCTTCTGAAACTGTGCTGACCCCAGGGCCGTCCCCAGACAGTTTTCATGAAGGGCAGCCCAGAAAGGACAACATAATGAAGCTGGTAACGGTTCCATGCATATCTACATAGTAAATAGTATGCTCTCGAACCTCATCACACTGTCCCTGGATAGCTATACATCGTCTACCTATCACTGTAGAAACGGCCAGTGACATCAGCATCTGTGAGATGCAGCAGTGGTACGTTGTGATTGCATCCTAATCCTACCGGCAGTGATCTTATCAACTCAGTCCCCAATCAAAGGAATTATAGTTATAACTACAGGACGATACCTCTAAATTAAACAATCGGCACAGTTAGTAACTAAGAGGCATATAAACCCATTGACCAAGCAGTACATCAATTTTGATTTGATGTAATCTTCCTGTATGTGCAAGGATCGGTCCCATCATTATCGATTCTTTTAAGTCCAAGCTGGAAATCGAATCATATCATACAGGCCAAGGTTTAGAATGATAGACGCCTAATAGAATCAGCAGTCCCTCCCCGTCAGCAGCCTCCCTAACCGATCGTGTATTTTCTGTGTATGTATTCCGTGTACATCCGTATTCTTTGTGTAGTAATTTCCATTATTATATGCCACCTTACAAGAAAGCAAACAGAATACCTGCGTCTAACAATCGTCCAATACCTACGGAAGCGTCCTAGTGCCACAGTCTGATTTTTTTTATCTCCTAATTAGGACTTAATATCTCCTAATTAGGACATAGCTATCTCCTAATTAGGTGATACTATCTCCTAATTTGGACTTAATATCTCCTA
Organism: Haliotis rubra; assembly: GCF_003918875.1. Lineage (NCBI taxonomy): Eukaryota > Metazoa > Mollusca > Gastropoda > Lepetellida > Haliotidae > Haliotis > Haliotis rubra. The sequence goes on from NW_025767235.1 coordinate 2,240,697, forward strand.
ATTAGGACTTAAGGATGTTATAAATATGTTTGAAAAAGTCAACCAGTAGTCATTCACTTCTTTCGTTTGGGTTTAGCATCTTGGATGAAGTCATGGATGAAAGCATATGCATTTGTTTCATGTTGGGCTATTCAGAAAGTGTGTCTTGTCTGGCCCATGTAAATGGCATCATTATCAGCATGAACACTTTGAAAAGGAAGTCAAAACGACTGAATCTGTTTAGGCGAAGACATAATAGTGATATTGTATATTCTCTGTGTATGTATTCACCATGTGTGTATTCTCTGTGTATATATTCTCTTGTGTATTCCATGTGTGTATTCTCTGTGTATATATTCTCTGTGTATATATTCTCCATGTGTGTATTCTGTGTATGTATTCACCATGTGTGTATTCTCTGTGTATGTTTTCACCATGTGTGTATTCTCTGTGTATATATTCTCCATGTGTGTATTCTCTGTGTATATATTCTCCATTTGTGTATTCTGTGTATGTATTCACCATGTGTGTATTCTTTGTGTATATATTCTCCATGTGTGTATTCTCTGTGTATATATTCTCCATGTGTGTATTCTGTGTAAGTATTCACCATGTGTGTATTCTTTGTGTATATATTCTCCATGAGTGTATTCTCTGTGTATATATTCTCCATGTGTGTATTCTGTGTAAATATTCACCATGTGTGTATTCTCTGTGTATATATTCTCCATGTGTGTATTCTCTGTGTATATATTCTCCATGTGTGTATTCTCTGTGTATATATTCTCCATGTGTGTATTCTGTGTATGTATTCACCATGTGTGTATTCTCTGTGTATGTATTCTCCATGTGTGTATTCTCTGTGTATGTATTCACCATGTGTGTATTCTCTGTGTATATATTCTCCATGTGTGTATTCTCTGTGTATATATTCTCCATGTGTGTATTCTCTGTGTATATATTCTCCATGTGTGTATTCTCTGTGTATGTATTCTCCATGTGTGTATTCTCTGTGTATGTATTCACCATGTGTGTATCTCTGTGTATATATTCTCCATGTGTGTATTCTCTGTAAATGTATTCTCCATTCGTGTATTCCCTGTGTATGTATTCTCCATGTGTGTATTCTCTGTGAATGTATTCTCTCTGAATGTATTCTCCATGCGTGTATTATCTGTGTATATATTCTCCATGTATATATTGTCCATGCGTGTATTATCTGTGTATATATTCTCCATGTATGTATTCTCGGGCTCGACGTATACGGAATGGAAGAGTACACTCACGCTACGATCAGGTCCTCCTTCCTGTGTGCTGCCCTCTCATACAGATTGTCGAGGGTGATGTTTGTGGCGTTGTAGGCTAGCAGCTGACTGGCGTTGAAGTCATGGGACTTGGTGTACATCGCTTCTATCAGGCGGTACCTTCCGGCCTCTGTGGCTGCGGTGGCCCTGCAAACGTTACTCCACACGTTACAGAATGACTTCATCAACTAGAGACTGCGGCGACTTCTAAATGTGGTTGGTTTTACGCTGCTTTTAACAATATTCTAGCATTACGACTGGGGAAACGTATACACACGTGCAGAATCAAACCCATAGCACGTTAATGCTTTAACTACTCGGCAACTCAACACTATGGCTCAGTTGTAAACGACGGAATTTCAGGGGTTTAGAGAGTATCTGGCCCTGGCGTATTACGTTTGTCATCGGTCGTTACAATGATAACTTCATTCTTTTTGTGGTACCTGTTTTCATTATAATACACTATTAAGTTTATTTCTTGAATACAGATCATTAATGCCGTTAAACTGTACAACCACCCCAGATCGCGTTCTGTTAAGTGTTTTCTAACTACAGTCAGCCGTAACTGAACCTCCGTGACAACCAGAGCATGCTGTCAATCGGATTGAAAGTGTAACTATACACAAAGAACTTAGTTAAGCACCCCCTGACATATCTCACGTTTAAATGAGCCCCAATCGACATGATTGGTCGTCGTGTGCAACAAAGGGATCCTCCTGTACAGAACCTGACCCAATTGGAAGCTGCTTTACATGAGGAAATGCGCAGACTGCCCCTTCAGAGGATCAGGAGGCTGACAGTGGGTATGAGGAGGAGAGTGCTGGCTGTCATACAGTCACATGGAGGTTACACTCGGTATTGACGTTGAATCGTGTAAGACACGTAAACTGACATTGACAATACATTCAACATTTATTTTGTTTTTTTCTAGAATGAGCACTTATCATCGTAAAACATGGTTTCCAGTCATTTTGTCGTTTTTATGAGTCAAAGGATCATACAGGCCAGAAAAATCGTGGGAGTCACCACGAGAAGTTTTATGTACGTGTTAAAACCCATCATTGCAAAAATACAGGGGGTGCTTGATTAAGTTCTTTGTGTATATTAATGTGACAATTAATTACAGTTGGCATGGACACACTGGTTAAGTGTGGATACGATGTATTGGATTTCAGGAATATTACGAGCTCAGACGCTTAATCAAGAAACACGCTCTTCTATTAACAATGTGTTTAAGTGCCTGATGACTGAATAGTCACATCGTCCCTCTATCTATGGCTGAATGACATGATGTCAATGTTTGAATTAATGTTTGTTGAGTTAAACAACATTCCTTCATTTAACTGAATTGCCACCATTTAGAATGATCCATTTATCAAATTTAGACTGCTGTATAGGACAATTACAACAACGTAATTACTGTCAATTAACGGTCCAATGACATAAGTGATTGGTGTGCAAATATACCCATGGGAATGAAAACACATTTCTGTTTGAAATGAATTCGCAGGGGCATAATTCATTTTCTAGATAAGAATATTATCTGCTCTTTAAACATCAAATTATCTGACAGTATTCCCGTATTTAAGGTACGCCGACGGGCTATTATTTGGTTCTACGGCCCAACCGTACCCATATAATTCTAAAAACATATACGAGATATTATTTTCAAGCTTTATAGAATAGAATAGAATAGAATAGAATAGAATAGAATAGAATAGAATAGAATAGAATAAGACTTTAATGCCTTTCAGCAGAGCTACTGACACATTAGAGAGATACCAAACATATTTACATAAATTCTTTGATTTAGGTATCTTCACATTTGTTTAAGAGAGATATGGAACTTGGAATAAAGTACGGTCTCTCTTAGTTTTCACAATTGGAACTTTGTAGCGGCGGCCTGAAGGGAGGAGGTTGTATTCCGAATTTAAGTAGTGAGTACGGTCAGATATGATTTTGACAGCTTGATTCACGATTTGCCGCTCAAATATTGATGATAAACATTCAAATCTGACTCCAGCGATTTTACTTGCACTGTTAACAATTTTGTCTATTTTAGATTTGAGATGAACTGAGAGAGACCCGTACCAACAACGGAAGGAAAATGTTAAAATACTCTGAATAAATGCTACATAAAAAGATGACATCCCAGATGGGTTAACATTAAAAGATCTCAGTTTTCGCATGGGATGAAGACGTTGTTGATACTTTTTGTATAGGGCTTCAGTGTTAGAGTTCCAGTTCAGCTTAGAGTCAATGAAGGTTCCCAGATACTTATACTCCGACACTGTCTCAACACATTCACCGTTGATTATCACTGGAAGCATTTCTGTGGGTTTACTCCGAAAGTCAATCGTCAGCTCCTTTGTTTTTGTGACATTTAAGAGTAAGTGGTTTTCTGCACACCAAGTCGTAAAATGATTAATGTCCTCTTTATACAGTTCTTCAGAATCAGTGTCGTTCAGTTTGCCGACAATTGCTGCATCATCTGCGAACTTTACAGTTGAACAGGTTGAATTCCAGCTTGCACAATCATTAGTGTAGAGGGTGAAAAGAACAGGAGATGTTACACAGCCTTGTGGTGCACCAGTGTTGGTGGTCCGTTTACTCGATACAACCCCGTTAACTTTCACGTACTGCTGTCTGTCAACAAGAAAGTGTTCGATCCACTTGATGAGGTATGAGTTAACGCCCATGTCTAACAGTTTCTGTATCATGATATGTGGCTGGATGAAAAGTCAACGAAGAGGATCCTGATGTATGACTTAGGTGTCTCTAGATGTTTATAGACATTATTAAGGAGTGACAGTGTGGCATCAACAACTCCTCTCCTTGACCTGTAGGCGAACTGAAGCGGGTCCAGTATGTCGGCAACTTCCTGACGGAGATGTCTCAACAAGATGCGTTCCAGCGACTTCATTGCTATAGATGTAAGAGCAACTGGCCTGTAGTCGTTGAGTTCTTTAGGTTGTGTCTTTTTAGGAACTGGTACAATTTCTGATGTTTTCCAGACCGAAGGAATAACGTGTGTATTCACTGAGAATTGAAAAAATCTAGTGAAAACTGTACACAGTTGAAGTCTGCACTCCTTCAACACAATGCCGTCAAGGTTGTCAGGTCCTTTTGCTTTTCTGATGTTAATTCTGGAGAAGCTTTGAATGACGTCAGCTTCTGATATATGGATACGACGCCAGCTTCTGATATATGGATACGACTTTCACTATCCTGTACGGCTTCACTAACTTGAGCTCTCTCATCGGTAAAGTCGTGACAATCAAAGCGGCTGTAGAAAGTGTTGAGGTCCTCAGCAAAGGTTTTATTATCCCCGGCGTTGGTTGTCTGTCGTCGCCTACTCTTGCCAATCATCGTGTTCACGCCTTGCCAGGCTTGTTGCAGATTGCTTTGCTGAAACTGTCTCTCAACTTTCTCTTTGTACGCTAGTTTACACTCACGAGCTTTAAGACTGATGTACTTCTGTATGCATTTGAGTTGTATTCTATCTTTCTTCATGTATGCTCGTTTCTTTTCTTTTGTGATCCAGGGCTTGTTGTTTGGGAAAATTCTGATTTCTTTTTCTGGTATTATGTTGTTGACACAAAAATTTATATAATCCGTAATGACGTCACAAATTCCTTCTAATGTTTGTTCTGCATCATAGAACATGTCCCAATCTGTACACGCAAAACATCCTTGTAGGGTTTCAATAGATTCTCTGTTCTTTAACTAATAAGGTACAACCTAACACCATAACACCTTCCCGCACGAGAGTGTGTCTTTGGTTTCTCCGCAAGGATTTGAAATGTGAATCACCTTTACAATCTTTTAAAAACCTAGTTGTCCTGCAGTTATGTTAGGGGAACAAGTTGAATCAGCTTTGACCTGCTGATTACAGAGGTCACTCTGACATGTCATGGAGCATGAGACAAACACTCATGGATGAAATAGATTCGTACATTATACACATAGCCGAGCACCATCGACTCCGTGAGAGGACACACATGAGCACCTCTCTAAGTCCTTCACGTAGTTTGTTCAAAACAACGTCACGGTGAAGCATGACGAATCAAACACTCGATGATTATACGTAACTGTGTACATTATACTGTGTACAATAGAGCACCAGGGACTCCTGTGGTGTGAAACACTGATGCTCTACGTCCTTCACCCTTGTTCCATGGAGTTTAGCAAACTGCTCATCCCGAACATTAGTACAATACTACAAAACAGGTACCTACAATAACAAATATCAACATACTGTTTTATTCATCAATACCTAATAGCTTCACGAACATGTTTGCACGCATAAGATGAGGTTTGTTAAGAGACCTTTTACATGTGTGGATTCTAACTGATGTTATCGTCTTACTGTGAACTTCTGACAACTGGCATTAGGTACCCATATATTGGCATTGGGCACCCATATATCACGTAAACATGCAGAAAGGCCAAGCGAAGATCTATTTCTTGTAAATTCAACTATTCCGAATTGCTTGTTCAGGAAGGAAGTTTTCAACGAAGTAAGGACATCTTCAGTAACACATGCCAAACTGATGTTTAGTGCCGGCTGAATGTGTTTCGCCATGACGGTATAACTCATCACGTAACATAAGGCACCAGCTCGACAATCAATTACTCTAAGTGCAATTAAGTAGTCTCACAAATCAATTCACAGATCGACAATCACATAACGTGCTAGACGCTGTATTTGTTTTCGAATAAAGAATTCATCTATTGTATGGATTTCTTTTGGAAGAATGTTTTAAACATGAATGTATATCATACCAGTACATTAACGTCAACCCTCCCTCTCAAATGTCGTCGCACATATTCGGTTACTTTGTTACGTTAACACGATATTGGAAGATGGTACCCAGTAATGAATGTCACATTCATTTGCCATTAATGGTGCTGAGAAACCATGAATCATAATCAGGACGATTCTGAGATTTGAACAGACGACCTCAGGGAGGTGTATGAGGGAGAACATGTTTCCTTTGAGATTAAATATTTAGCTTTAAAATGCACATAGCAATATAATAATGTAACTTTTTAAAGACTTTAATGTGACAATTGAATTTTTGATAATTAATTACATTACCTGAAGGCGTTCTGGTTACAGAGGGTCACAGACGGGAACAGCAGGGAAGCGTTGAAGTTGACGTGGACGTTAACGGTGACTGGCCAACTGTAGTAGTATATGATGCGGTCAATGATCTGGTACCCCATCACCCCTGCACATCCCGTGAACAGCACCAACCAGAGCAGTCTGAAACATGTTGACATTTTACTTAACATTGACATTGACAAAGTATATGTGATGTGAACGATCGAGCTTAAAACAAATATGTATCTGTGCCTTTTCCGATTCTCTGTGGAGCGATATGACGTCAGTAAGTGTCATTGTTAATAACAAAAGGACTTGACACAAACCATTGTTCATTACGTCAGAAACTGATAACATAACGTCATCTGAAAATAAGTCTGACGTCAGATGGTTTCAAAGCCAGGTTTTCTGCAACAAACACGGCCCTGCAGGCCACACAAATTGTTAACTCAAGTGTTATCCCATAACATACATGTGGATATGCATTCATTTGCACCTGGTTCAGCAATGGTTCAGCTATGTGACCATATATTGTAAATAGTCGAGTCTGGGAAAAACTGTATTCCTGCGTCAGGATAGTGGAATAGATTAATTAAAGAGACTAATCAGCTCAGCTTGAGGACAAGCAGTTTTAAAGAAATGTTTAGTGTGAAATAAAAGATGATATTAACCATATGTTTGTCTACATAACTAACAGTGGGGAAACAAACGGTAACATACAAGCAAGCTTGTTCAACCGTTTGATTCTGACGATGAGCATAAGATACAACGAGCCGATTGTAACGCGCAATCTCCACAAGGAATTATCAGCAGAATCAGCGTTGATTACAGACAAATACAGAAATATAATTAGAAGTGCTTTAAAGCTATTATGGCTGGTGGAACACAAGGATTAACTATATAAACCACAGCTCAATGAATTGGTAGATGTATAATTCCAGATAAAAGAATAATCATGTGTGTGTAGTACAGCCTTGAGGGAACCATACTTGGAAACGGGAAATGACAGGCTTAATGGATTGAAACACATTTCAAAACAAACCAAGTAGTAAAGCTATACGAAAAATAGCTGATTCTGGGTTGAAGCACATTTCATGACAAAGCAAATAGTAGAACTATACGAAAACTAGCTGATTATGGGTCGAGGCACATTTCAAGACAAAACAAGTAGTAGAACCATATGAAAACTAGCTGATTCTAGGTTGAAGCACATTTCATGACAAAGCAAGAAGTAGAACTATATGAAAACTAACTGATTCTGGATTGAAGCACATTTCATGACAAAGCAAATAGTAGAACTATACGAAAACTAGCTGATTCTAGGTTGAAGCACATGTCATGACAAAGCAAATAGTAAAACAATACGAAAACTAACTGATTCTAGGTCGAAGCAAATTTCAAGGCAAAACAAGTGGTAGAACTAACGGAGCATGAATATATAATGCTGTCTTAAGGAATAGCACGCAAAGATGTTCGAAGCTAAAATAAAACAATTTCTGTGATTAGATTAGAATCTCTATCTTCCGTATTTGGTCATGATATAGCATCTTCCTAGGTCTGTATACAAGTGAAATACTCATGAGGGTTACAGTTTCAATTTGTACATTCATATACTTTTGAAATCTTATAATTTATATAACTATATTAGGCCTGACATATGCATTTATTTAGTTTAATTGCAAGTTATGTACGGAACGCAAATTAATTTAAACAATCGATTAAGTACAGTGAGATCAAGGTGGCACTGCGTTCTGTCTACGGCCTTTGACATAACCAACAATCTTGCCAGTAATTACATTCCGTTACTAATTAAATAATATTGCAAGCACGCCAATTACAATTTCCGAGACCATGAGAACGTGCTCTTGTTGGGACTTGTTAATGTGGCTTAATGTCATTAAAAGATGCCCTTATGACGCAGTACTGTTCACAATAAACTGTTTGGGTGTTTAGTCGGGCTAGGGGGAACGACAAACTTGTCTGAACCACCCAAAAACACACAGCGTCATCGCCGGATACTAATAAATCTGAAGAAAAAAAGAAGAAAAAACAAAATTCCATATGGAATAAAAGGGATAATAACGGTGACAATTATGTGCCTGTAAAACCAGGTTTGGGCCAATATACAAAACATGCCTTTATAGGCTAGTAGCTACCTCCCACCACTTACACAACTTTCAGACAAACTGTCATAAATATTTAAAACGTTCAACAATGGGAAATGTCGCATTTCAAAGAAGCACGTCCCTAAAGCTCGAGTTTACAGACTAGGCGTTCATTCCAATAAAGTGAAGCAGTTACAGAATGGATGTTTGAATCTATATCGTGTTGTAATTTTAGTATAATAGTATAGGCGTATTCCGTCCAATCTCTCCCTCGACTCGGTGCACTTTTCATACAAAAAGCGCGTTCTTTTATTTATTGGGATCAAACAACTTCCGTCAAACTAGGTGGCTGATTAAGAAGCTATTTAGCCCAAATCCATTTGTACGGTGAAACATTTCCATCATATGCATTTGCTCTACGGATTTAATACCGAACATCATCCATTTAAGTTTCAAATAACACTGCACATCATTTCAATGTTGACCCGGAAGGTTGTCCTTCGCATTACGTAATGGTTACCTAAACTCCCCTTCCATCGGTCGACTGAACCTGTCTGGCCGAGCTTACCACAGAGAAGGGATTACATCTGTTTGGTGACGTTAGCTAATGACTCGTGGAAATATTGGCGTAAACCTCCCCGGGAACGGGTCAAGGCTGTAAAGCAGCTGTAGATGGGTTGGTGAAGAATAACCAATTAGGTTCCAGCTAAGCCTGTTATGAGCAGCTAAACTAGGCACCAGCACCATGCTTATTACCCAATGACTTGACAATTTTGCAGTAATGTCCTACCATAAGAGCAGCACGATGCTGCTGTTGACTTGTAAATATATACAAGCGGCAAACCCCTTGCGATATCGCTACCAAAACATGTTCAGACCGCAATACAAAACATGTGCTTTGATAAACCAGGTGGTTGTCTAGATTCATTAAGATTTCATAGAAAGACGAAAGACATATAAATATACGCCTACAGCGACAGTGTGACATACTCTTGATAAACATCCACAGCACAGCCCACCTGGATATAATGACCAAACGAAGGTTAAGGTGTTAACGATCATTCGGAAATCTCTGGATCGTATGAAGATAAAACTTGTTCGTTATAATTAGGAAAGGTATTTACTGAAATCCAATAACGTTCAAACAGCATTCTATTAACAAGTGAAAGCTACCGTGAACATCTCATAACAGAATATTGAATCACGATCATTGTCTGTGTCATATTCATTATTCATTCCAGGATAAGAAGTAATGCTTCAGGAACTTCAGATGAAAAGGACGTTTGTCCATCAGGAATTTCTGGAAAATCTGCTGTTAGGTTATTCTGAAGATCTTTGCATTTACCCCGACAGCATGCATCGGAAAATGAATGATTTATAGCCCCTTTCATTTATTGAGTTTCCCAGTGGATTTGGACAATAATGCAAAGTTTAATATATAATGGGATGAACGAAGTTCGCCTAAAATTACCTTCGCCTTTCATGTTGCACTATTGGAAATGAATACGACCAATCATGTAACCACATCTTATGTAAATGAATGCGACAATTACACTGTACGATTCCGTCTATATCACCAGAATCAATCGCCATCAAATACTGTGGATACAGAGGTATCAGTTGAGAAGTTGAGCATGTCCTCCTCACCGGCACCTGTGACAAACAGGTGCAAAGAGAAGACAGTTGTTTGCTTTTAACGCGGACACATATGTTATAAGTCCAAATTGCATGGGACGCCATTTGGTCACTGATGCTCATATGGGCATGTCCGCCACATGTTTACAACAATAACTCTTCACATAACAGGCTTTACTAAGGCCTTGGATGTTATAACTCTAATCAAACTATCTAAGGGCAACAGTGATTTTGTGCTCTTTAATTAATAATCTTTCTGTTTGCTTGAGAAGTTGATAAAAGTAGACCCTTTCATGTGGCAGTATTATTCATTGTGTAACTTTTTCTGTGTGTAATACATTATACATGTCATATTACGTGAGTGCCAGCGGTGTGCTATATTTAGTCTTGTGCTATACTTGAGTTTTGGAATGCACTACAATCCTATGGGCATATTCAGTGACGCAGATAACAGTACAGAAAGATCTGGTTGTCGTTTTAGGTGTACAAAGGGAGTAAACCCTTGCTGCTCATCTCAAACGACCCCTCAAGTTACCAGAAGACCAGGATTACGTGTGACAATCATTTTACCCTGCCAGACCAAGTTTGCAAGTTTGATTTCTGTTCCTGAGAGATGAATATTACAATCACTGCTCTTATTACTATTACTGCTCTTGTATCATATTACCTCTGAATTTGTACTGCCACTCTATTTTATACTGCATAGTGATACCTTTGTGGTCATTTATACTGATTTGTCAACCAAATAATTAGAGAGCATTGTTCATTTTTCATGACGTCACCAGTATGTTTGTGCGACGTCATTCCAACAATAAATTGACTGAACTCACATATGATCCCGAATTCCCCGCTTTCCTCATTTCTTTCACAAAGAAAAGATCTAGAATAATATATAGAGAAAATAAATCCTTTGCGATGGCTGGAAAAGTGTATTGCTAAGGCTTCCTGTAGCCTTTGTGCTATAACTCAGCAGATATGAATTATGCATGGTTGAGGAGCCGGTGTAAATGAACACTAATAATCAAAGTCTAGCGGTATCTTGGGGCCATTTAGAAATGACGATGTCATCTTAACGTGTTGAAATATTAGGTAGTGTGGTGAATTTCAGTGTAAATATTTGGACATTAAACAATAGAGAACCCTTGTTCAGATACGATATAGCTATTGTAATGTGAAACAACTCTAACATACCACTTATTGCCATGCATCACTCTTTATATTTATAAGTAAACGTAACTGTGATGAAATATCTATTTATCATTGTGTTTTCAGAACATTACTCAAAACTTTCTGTTTTCCTTTTACGATCTTACGTTTATTATTGTTGATATTTTACTGTTTTATGTACAAACATTTCAAAGTTAAATTCTGCCTTGCATGATGGACTTGTGTGTGTAGATACGTGACTCGAGGAACTTCAGGACAAACTACCTGTTTGATCGGGTGAGTGAGTATGGTATAACGCCGCTTTTAGCAACATTCCAGCAATATCATGGCGGGGGATACCAGAAATAGGCTTCACACAATGTACCCATGTGGGGAATCGAACCCAACGTTACGAGCGGACGCATTAACCATTCGGCTACCCCACCGCCCCTTGATCGGGTGGGGTGGGGTGCTGAAATGAAGCGGTGTGGGACGTGTTTAGGGTCGGAACAAGGCGGAAATCAACCCTTTGCAGGATTGCTGAGTACAGAACCTATATCTGTTAGTTACCAAGATCATAATTTGATCTGTTCCCACGCCATACAACTGAGATAGCTGAGGACGCAGCATATGCAGTTCTTGAAAGGCATTTAGAAGTTGGGCGAACATGAATACATGACACGTTTTATAGATAACAACTTCATTTTATTCTTTTTGCGACGTTTCAGAGCTAATTCTTGTCTCTTCACCTGAATGGTGTATTCAGACACAGCATATACACACATATATGGTATCTGTGTTCCTATTGCAGCCACTGGAGCTACATGAAACTCTGCTGTATAATCTAGAGCGATCGTTTGTCAACTCCACTCTCTCCTATTCAGATGTATATTGTCTGTATTCCAGGGGAAGTTATGACTGACTGACTGAGTTTGGTTTTACGCCGCTTTAGCAATATTCCAGCAATATCACGGCGGGGAACACCAGAAATGGGTTTCACTCATTGTACCCATGTGGGGATTCGGCGTGACGAGCCAACGCTTTAACCACTAGACTACCCCACCGCCCCGGGAAGTTATGAATGTTGATACAATCAACTTGTGGCGTTTATCACAGGGATACTACCAACAGGTTACTGAAAGAGCAGTCGGTGCTGTGATGAACCTCTTACAGTCTTCACAGTAAGGACTAAGGGAGATGTATCGACAAGTAATATTTTAGACCATGTCTGAACTATATTTTATTTAATATTCAATGATCAGGCATAAAGCACAGAAAAGAACCCTGATGCCGTCCCTGGTTCTTGCAGTAACTAGAACCATGTAATGAACACCACGTGGTCTGCTTAAACAAATTATTGGCATCGATAGCCGATGTTGTGCCAAGTAAATACAGTTCTTCGTCTCTGATGAGGGGTTAGGTTCGAGTTATGGGTCGATAAGGCGACTATCAATGTGATTAACTCCTAGCTCGTGATAAGAATTATTGGATGCTTTAAATTATCATGTGATGAGATCACGTTTAACCAATATAACTAGGAAAGGAATACCTGCTGCATTTAAATCATATGTTTTCGTTTAACTAATGTTTTATAATTGCAACCTGACAATTGTATTTGTATGCGGAAAACCATTCAAGTTCCGTCTGGTCTGTGAACCATTGGCTTCAATCATAAATTGATAGTATGCTTTTACAGTCAATATTGACAAATGTTGGCCCCCACTGTAAAGGGAATGTTCACACGAGGGATAGTCTGGATCAATTTACCTGGTACCGTATGTGAAAAAAAATCAAATTTCATTTTTCTTTGTCTTGTCGAACTGTTATTGTGATCGCGTACCGTTAACATTTTCGTTCCGTCTGTAATAACAGCTAGAGTCCTATCTTCCCCTTTATTCAGAACTCCGTACTCCGCGTTCGCAGAATTTTGAAAGGCGGAATTATACGTTGATATTCATGAGGTTGGATCCATGAACCACTGTGTGGCATCAGCGTCCACGAAGCAGTTGTTTTATTGCCACACTAAATATACAACCGCGAACCATCTATGTAAATCAATGCCGTAACGGTTACTCCCGTTATAACACGTCATCCATTACGTAGCTATAACGAATCTATGGAATCCCAGAAGGGACATTGCCGCGTTGTCGCTCTTACAAAAACATGTCAAAATCAACCATAGCTCGACAATGTAACTATGCGACAAAGCGACATTTTGACCATTCGTAGCATTATGGTGTCGTTAGTTTGAATATTTGTCGATTCTACAAAACACATGCCTAATGTCCTTTCTAGGATTCCATATGAATCGAATGGTGCGGGGAAATTACTCCAAGCAGATATTCTAGAGCGGCGCTGACGACATTTAACCAACCATACTTCACCCTTAATGTTCGCATCGGGATACTTAGCTGGAGATTTTCTTATGATAACCATCCATATCACGCCTATGACTGTCAAACATAACTGTTTTCTATGCTTCAAAAGAGAGATTCCAAACGTAACAAGAACTCGTTACTGTCATTGTCTTATGTCCCAGAAGCTTGAACAGAAACAGATGTGCACACACATTGTGCACTGAAAATATAAAATAATTTATCTGAAATATATACACACTGTTTTGTCTAAACGGACATGACCAAGTACCTATGCCAGGGCCCATAGGGTAGGCTAGTGGTTAAAGCGTTCGCTCGTCACCGAAGACCCGGGTTCGGTTCCCCACATGGGTACAATGTGTGAGGCCCATTTCTGGTGTTCCCCGCCGTAACATTGCTGGAGTATTGCTAAACGCGGCGTAAAACCAAACTCACTCACTCACCTATGCCAGCAGTGTTTACGTCTCGTACAACATTGACTGTAGCGTGTCGACTAGACTAACAACTAGTCTCTGAAATGAACATATTTTACTGAAAAAAGTTCATAGTAAAAAAATATAAAATATAATGAAAAGGAGCCATGCGACTTTCTTCATTTCCTGAAGCTGAGGAAATCTAGACTTGCCACATTTTCTAGACTTGTGGGGGCTTTCTTGGATATATTTGCTTCAGGGTCTGTACGAGAGACTACGTGTCGACGTCAAGTCATTAATGCCTATTACCGTGATAACCAAAGTATTCCCCGGAGTCGACCGCAGTAACTAGGACACAAACAGCAGCCTTACAGTACATCACTTGCAGTGAGGTGTGACCAGGAAGATAATGGCCAGTAGTGTAAATATACTGGACTACTTTGGTGCTGATGTCTCAGGATTAAATAGTGTCCACCTCGCTTATCGCCTGCCATCAACGTCATGTCATAACTAGCCTGTAACACGCTCTAATCGAGACTTCCTCTATTTCCATCCCATCAGTGAGACACCACTGGGGGTCGGGGGGAGGGCAGGGCATTGAAGTAATATTTTAATGCTACCACTCACTGCGGTATAAAGGCATATCGCTGTATAAGTCGCGTTCATGTATACATTTGAATGTCAGAGAATGTCAAAGTTTGTACTATGTAAATTGTATATGCGTGTTGTGCTTGTCGAGACATGTGAGTTCTACCTGTTCTATCACTTCCTGACGCCGGTGTTCCTACAGCACCGGCGTGACTCCCTGGGACCAGGTGCAGCAGTACCACTGGGTGTATCTCGCTTCACTATCACATATTCCACCATATATTTAGTGAGTTATTCCGGCCCCATAACGCTTCCTCTCTGAAGCACACGTAGCCCATAACGCTTCCTCTCTGAAGCACACGTGGCTGTTAAAACTACTACTCGTACGACTTCATCTACCACTTAAAAACTATTACTGGCAAAATAACAACAGCAACAACTATACCTAAGCTTACAACAACAACTACTACTACTACCGCCACTACTACTACTATTACTACTACTACTAACACTACTGCTGCCACTACTACTACTACCACCACCACTGCCACCACTGATACTACTGTTGCAGCTACTGCCGCTACTGCTGCTGACACAACTATGTCTGCAATAACTACTACTTTTACTGTTACTACTACTGTTACTGTTGCGACAACAACAACTACTACTACTACTACTACTACTACTACTACTACTACTACTACTAACGTACTACTAAACACGTCGAGATTCACCTGACACAGACTACTATTACTACACCACTACTATGACTACATCTGCTTCACCATCACTGCAACATTTAACTTGAATCTCTACCACGACTAGAGCCTCATCTTGATGACATGAAGTTGATGAGATCAGACAGGATGTTTGGGTCTGTACCCACACACGGCCACTGGGTTACCACGGCAATACAGCAACCATGCCTGCACCATGGAGAGACAGCTGTACTTCACATCAAAGTTCTTGATAAAAAATGCTAGACTGAGGCCTAGCCTCTGAATATACAGTTTGATGGACACAAACAAGTCCATTTGAACTGAAAAGGAACCCCAGTGAGATGGGAGATTTACATTAGAGAAAAATCTAGACGTGCTTCATTTAAGGCTATCGCAAAAAGGGTTTGGCAGAAAGGAAACTGATATAGTTCCGGGACTGTGAGACAGACTACTACTGGCACATGAAGGAAATTGGAGGAACAAAACTTGGGAATCTGTTTCGTCTTAACAGCTATTAAACTGGTTGTTAAACGTTGCCTCACATCTGATGCACACGCCTCTGTTTTGATCGTGTATGAACACAGCATGTGTTCAGAACATAACGTGGACGCATTGCCCCAGGAGGGTCTCTGATACCATGGTTCTCCAACATGGCTCCTGTACTAGGTACTGTCGGGTTGGACTCCATCTCCTTCCGATAGTAACTGGGGTTGAGACGCCAAGGGAACCGAAGGCAGTTATCTAACCTATTGCCGTCCTTTTCTGGGCTAAGTCAGACATTATCTTGTAGTTGTAATGGGTGCGAGGCACGGAGTTAGGGTCGATGCTCCTAACTATCAACACATCATTCATGTACTGGATACAGTCATTAACGGAACACAGTTTCTGTACTCACATGGCTGTACTGTGACTCAGTCATCTCTTCACATAACGCGACTCAGACAGGACTGGACAATGGGGAACAACACAACCGAGGCTGGACTCGATACGCCGACTTTGATCCACTCCATCCGCTGAATTTGAACCCGTACCACGTTTCTAGTGTTGGCGGTATCTTATTTTGTCACATGTCCCCATACAAAGTTTGTGATTGTTCGAAATCCCATCTATCTTAACCTCATGTTTGCGTCATGATCGGAGAATTACCGACGACTACTCACGGCTGATTCAGCGTGAACTAACACCACCTTAATGGTCTCATGTATTCTGTTTCCCACAATCAATGTGTTCTGTCTCGATCCCTTTATATATTATAATGCATTGTCGCAATCATGAAATAACCGCAACTCTCAATAATGGAATTGTTATAATTTCCCAATGTTTCAGTAATGCATTTTACCCGAGAACAGTACCCTTATATATCCCACACATTAGCGAAATGACACGGGTAGAATCCAACTGCTTTCTATTCGGGAAAAGACCCTACGCTGTAAATAAGCACAGGTAATGGTTTGGGAAAATACATCACAACCGTCCTTGCTAATGTTCTTTGCAATTTGTATAAAGTTGTCGGCACAAGCGAGAGGTCTCAGCTCCTTTAGAGGCCTATTTTCCGAATCTTAGCTTTTGTCTATCATTTTGATAGTTATTGTGGTCATATGTCCAGGTGTCCCATCATTAGATCTGACTAGATCGCCAATCACCTCAACGGATACTGTGTTTATGTATTTTTCCGGTCGATTTATCCTGCTACTTGCCCATTATATGACCACGATAATACCCTGATATCTGCACATCATGTCTCAGTGGACGAAGCGAAACACGCCCAATAGACAAGCGCTCCTCACGCATTGATTCCTTGTCCACAATACACGTCCTCCCTGACTTTATGGAGCTGCACCACTCAGACCAGCAGTAGTATTCATTACCTCAGAGGAATATTAATGACATGGATGCCATATGCACGTTGCTATTCAATTGTGAAAATGTCGTGGACGTTACTCAAAGATTGATGTACAGCTGGGAGACAATACTGTGTTCATACTACTCAAAGTTCGCTGGGGTTAAACCTGTGATAACATAAAAGGGCATCCAACAAATAAAGATTTAAATATCTCACTACATTGGGTTAGTCTTGTGGAACCTTATTTTCATGATGAACGAACATGGGCATACCGCCATGGGACCCACGTGCTTGAGGCGCTTGAAAACCTTGTGTTTGGGCGTATTATAACGCAATCGGTGCACACCATTATCAGAGAACACAGAAACATTTGCTCCTGACGACTGCAACAACCGCATATGCCTTCTGGAAAGAAGAATGAAATGGCCTGCTCAGACATAAGATCTTAACTCCATCGAAAACAACTGGAACGAACTGCAGATCGTCCCTTTGCCATCGCATATCTGTAAGAACTCGGCAATGCTCTTACTGAGGAGAACAATGTTCCCTTGGCAACCACCCAAACTGTTATTGGGAGCATGAGACGATGGTGTCAGCTTGTGATCGCGTTACGTGGATAACATAAGCGCCATTGAGTTTTACATTGAAATTGTTTTGAATTTGACGTTTCAGTTAAGGTCAGACACTTTCATTTTTGACGAAAGAACTCGCAGATTACTGGTCAGATGTTGGCCCACAACAACGAAGTTTAGTTCATTAACATGACTTCATGCAATAGAGTCTTTGGCTATTTCATTTTGACGTAATATCTTTTAAAGTTGTTATCCTCAGCAAACTTTGAGTAGTATATATAGCGGAAAGCAAAATGTTTTTTGTATTTTACATTGGTTACCAAGTTAATGCTGCTACACTGCACCGAGATGCACGGGCACGGTTACGTCATTCCACTGTGTATAGCCGACACATACATCAACAACTACCAGGGACCTTCAATCACTTGCACGACTCGCGTGGCCTGTAGACGAGGAAAGGTGAGGCCCCATGGGAGATAGCCACTTGACGGAGCCGTGTAAACTCACAGCGTGCTTGTTGGTGTGTAACAAGTGTTATAAATGGCATGTCAGATAAATAACACGAGGGCAGCCAGATCACAGGGGTCTCTGTTGTACTTAATGGGCGGTCCACCAACAGCCGACCACTATTTGAGGCACTGTGGGCACAAGTACACTTTGAATGGCATTCCAGAGGAGACATTCTGGCCGGGTTGACTTTTTAACGGGGAATGGACAAAATGTATATACTATACATTTATATATATTAAGATAAATGTAGACAATAATTCGACAATGAAAGAGAGGATATCGATCGCATATGACTTATAATTTGACCTTTAAATAAAACTATTGTTCAACAAGAGGATATTTTAAGTTATCTTTATGATTATAGGGATAAATGCATTGTATTTACATCTTCTTTTTGTGTTATTCCACTATCGATGTGTTCAGTACAAAGCATGACAAGACAATTTATGATAGCATATAAAGAAGCGATATTCAATATTAGATGCATATTACTACAAATAAATGAAATTCCAAAGTGTTCGATTCTAAAGCTATACATGAAAATCCGCACAAAGAGAGATATATTGGTGGACCCAGCAAATGTACAACCAAATTCCTGTATCAAAGATTAACCATTACCCTTAATACTAGCAAGTAAGGACTTTCTGTATTCACCTAAGTATTTTAGACAAGCAGAATTAATACCGTTTGATTTCTAAAATTTTCAAAGGTTCTGCTTCAATTTCTGAATTTATCAGAAAAGGACCGAGTTCAGTTCTGTCTGTTGATAATGATTCATAAATACACCTCATGGTGGTAATCACTGGATTGTGTGGTTTACAGACAAGGTCACCGTCACTGCCACCATCATATTTTCACTACCATCATCACTATAAAACAACTACCACTACTACCATTACTACATAACCACATAAACATCAGCCACAACACATGCACCACCACCATCACCCCCCACTACTACCATCACGACCACCACTACATTATGTAGGATTTGTGTCTCTTGCTGTTCAAGTTTGCCCTATTTCTGAATGCCTCGCCTGTACTAATATCTGAACCTGTGGTTAATACTTGAACTGTGTGCTTATCCGTTTAAAGTTCATTATTCGTATTTACAATGAAATTCAAATAAATGCATTTACAGAATGACAAAATGACCCAGTTTAGACTTCATATCATACATGGACACACATGACTATATTTCCAAGTCAGGACTTCATAAACAGATCTGATCGGCGTTAGATGTTCTATTAATTCATGATATATCATCGATTCACAGAATCTAGTAACATGACATTTTGATACGCTTTCTGTGTTAGTCTTAGACCGTCTTTAGTATCAATGTTGGGTACAATCTACAAACTGCAATATAGATTCAGCCTTATAATGAAGTTACCTCCTGTGTCAATGGCCAGTGATACATTACCAACACCACATTACCACACCAACCGACACAAAAATCACTTCATTCGCCAAACACTTCAAGTGTATTTGATTTACAGATAGGTTATGGGTAAATCCAGCCCTCCCTTGATCTCCTTCCCCAGTGTGCCCATCACAACCGGTATCTGGCAGACATACGCCAGTGGTGCTTGATGCTGTATACTGGTACATAGTTACAAGATAGGCTATCTCCGTCTTGGACTCGATAACAGGCTATTGATCGTCAAGTTACACTGGAATCAACCCTTTTCCAATTTGAACTTAAGAATAACATAAAAATCCGAGTTATATTTTACCATCGCTTAATTGTGCGTTCTGAATGTTTGAAAACAAGGCTTGGTTCTCATTTAGGCTATCGCAGGCAAACAAAATATTTAATCGATTACGTTGCACAATCTAATCCATACAAAGAAAATCGATTTCGTTTGATGATTACAATCATGTAGATAATTGAATGGAACGGTTCATATGACTTCGACTCTGAAGGGATCATAGTACAAACGACTAATTTGTACTGGGAGAGTTTAATAGTGTGTACTTAAGAACCCCAATCATGTACAAAATAACTTGCTATCCTTCACTCCACATGTATGTCTGAACAGTGTACAGATCAGCACGGTTGGTGTACTTTGACCATACTACATTATTCATGACTTTTGCCCGGAGACAGCGTAACTAAGAGGTGCGCAGAGAGAGAGAGAGAGAGAGAGAGAGAGAGAGAGAGAGAGAGAGAGAGAGAGAGAGAGAGAGAGATATCATATTTATATGGAGAGAGAGAGTTGAGAGAGAGAGAGACTAGACTGAACATGATCACTGATCTGCTGCTGACTACCTATTAGATCACTGATCTGCTGCTGATACATATGAAGATCACTGATCTGATGCTGACTACATATGTAGATCACTGATCTGATGCTGACTACCTATGTAGATCACTGATCTGCTGCTGACTACATATGAAGATCACTGATCTGATGCTGACTACATATGAAGATCACTGATCTGATGCTGACTACCTATGTAGATCACTGATCTGCTGCTGACTACATATGAAGATCACTGATCTGATGCTGACTACATATGAAGATCACTGATCTGTTGCTGACTACATATGTAGATCACTGATCTGCTGCTGACTACATATGAAGATCACTGATCTGATGCTGACTACCTATGTAGATCACTGATCTGCTGCTGACTACCTATGTAGATCACTGATCTGATGCTGCTGCTGACTACATATGTAGATCACTGATCTGATGCTGACTACATATGTAGATCACTGATCTATGTTGACTACATATGAAGATCAATGATCTATGTTGACTACGTATGAAGATCAATGATCTATGTTGACTACGTATGAAGATCAATGATCTATGTTGACTACGTATGAAGATCACTGATCTATGTTGGCTACGTATGAAGATCACTGATCTATGTTGACTACGTATGAAGATCACTGATCTTTGTTGACTACGTATGAAGATCACTGATCTATGTTGATTACGTATGAAGATCAATGATGTCTTCCATAGTAAGTATTAACAACCAACAGCGACGTATGCTTCATTCGTGTCCAGCATCACGATGTCCCCGTGGGCAGTGGGACTACACACACAGAGCCTTTGATTTCCCCATGTACATAATACATTTCTTCCGCCACTGTCAGGAAGATATTGGTGATACAACATGATGCGTGAAGATGAGAGAACACGTCATTGTGCAGAACATACCCCACTTGATTTGGTCGCTTATCTAATGAAAAGAAACAGGTGGGCAGCATCGCGCTTGTGATATCTGGAAATACGCCCTAACCTTAGCTGCAGTACCATTACTGAAAATGGGAGTTCAAGTTGTGTGTTGTATGAAGCCATTCTCGTAGTCTGCCATACAGACCAAGCAAGTCTAGAATATGTTGCAAGACTAGATTCTCATGGCTCCTTTTCATTATATATTGTTTTATTATGAACTGTTTTATTCTGTAAAATATGTTAATTTCATATCACTAGTTGATAGTCTACCATTCCTGGTATTATCTCAGATACATGGCAGGGATCTCTGAATGATATCACTAGTTGATAGTCTACCATTCCTGGTATTATCTCAGATACATGGCAGGGACCTCTAAATGATATCACTAGTTGATAGTCTACCATTCCTGGTATTATCTCAGATACATGGCAGGGACCTCTAAATGATCGTTTCTAGACTTTTGAATGGTATTATGAGCATTGTCTCGAGACATTTGAGACTACTAGCGTGACCAACAATCTTCTAGTCACACGCATTAGTTGATGTAACCCTGACTCCCCACGGGTTCCTGTTTGAGATAATCTTACACAGCATGGTGCAGTAATGTTGGTCACAGATGATAACCAGCGAACAGCAGAGCCTCTCTGTAGGCGGCAGTGATGTGTAGCTCCTAGGAAGTACACTAGATGCCAGCTGGTATTGTTGCTCATTACACACAGTCATTATACATGGATGTCCAAGATATTTTTTATGGATTAAACTTCTTTTTTAATTTCTCTCACAACGTTTCAGAGACCATTCCAGGTCCTTCATCAGGTGAACTGATGAAGTTCACCTGATGAAGGGACCTGGAATGGTCTCGAAACGTTGTGAGAGAAATTAAAAAAGAAGTTTAATCCATAAAAAATATCTTGGACATCAATGTACAACTTCTAAATGCCACTGAAAGACATTATACATGGAGACAAATATTGTGTTTTTGTTTACAGTGTATACACATATATATTCACCTGTGTGAATGACGGAGTGTACATCAGAATATCTGAAGGCTTTTGAACTTTGCAATATCGATAAAAATATGACTTATGACCTTAGGAGAATGTGCTTTCCATTTCGAGTTAGGCTACGTGTAGATTGTAGGATGCTAAATTGATTGAGGAACCGGTCCCACTTCTCTCTATTCGGCCTGATAGAATTAATCGCAAACCCTTTGGTGTATTTGGTGTGAAATACAGAGTAGTGCCAACTGTAAAGCTCTCTTCCTGGCAGTGTAAGTCGACTTTTGTCGTGTTTATTGCACAAAATATATTGCCAGATATACCGCAACTTTGAATAAATTTGGACAAAACAGTATTTCAAAATGCCCACCGACAATTACAGAGAAAGAAGCATATATATTATCTTTAGCAGTGTCCAGTCAGAGGTGGTTATTGAGAATTGATACCTCCAATTCCACCGATGTATTCACATGTAGGATTTTGGGTTTGGCAAGTATTTCAGGCATCCAGTGGAATTATATACAAGGAGAAACCACCGCTGATGGCACGAACTAACCGACGTGTAATAACAACGACAAAATGCCAAGAATGGTAAAGCTATGTAGGTATTGTCCTGTACACATGTATGTCTAGTAGAATGTCAAGACAATTATACACAATTCTCTTTCAACTGGATCACTGGAGGCATTGCAGTCCCAATAGTTAGAGACAGCGAGCTGTGGAACGTTGGACACTGTGCACTAAATTATTGACATAGAGTGGACTATCTTGGCTGGGGTATTCTGATGTCGCTGTCCTGGGACGTTGTGAACTAGGATGCCCTCTTCGGGACAATGACTCTCACTGTACATTGTTCCCCGGACCTGCAGGCATAGAACACTGCGACATCGTCAACTCCATGCGCCAGCTGACATATACAGCTACAATTATTATTTATTGATATGTAAAATTATAAATTCTTATTCAAACTTATACTACTATTCTACTACCTATTTACTTTTTTAGCAAAGGAACAGGTGAACATTTAATGATTGAGTCCCTTGGGTGTCACGGAGGGGGTCATGCTTATTTAACATATATACACTGTATGTCGGTAAATACCAAGTCAAAACATTGATAACACAACAGTCTCGTTTCCTGCTGATTAGGTTCCGTCCTATTGCGCAACTTAGTACAATAACCAGTCCAGAAATTTGAGACAAATTCATTCAACTGGATACATAAATATTAATCAGTATTATTTGATACATCTAACCACTTGTATATTGCAACACTACGCTCCTTGCAAACACGTCGTGCAACATGCTCTGTCGTACAGCGTGTTCTGAAGAACGGAAACTGGAAATCGTGGAAATCTCAAAATGAGGCTCTGCCGCTAGAAAGGTTTGGTGGTCTGGTACGGACTTGATATTATGTCAACCACATTGTCCGTTACAAAACTACACTGAATAAGCGCAAAGAAAACATAACATGTGTAACCAGTGAGCCAGATTATGATTCATTTTACGACCTAATCAAACAGGGGCAGTCTGTGACGTCTTAGTAAAGGTCATGCTGCCTCAACCTCGCCAAAATTAAAGTTTATGTTAAACAGAGACACTCTTAATAAGATTTATATTGTATTCATAAGACCATATCTTGAATATGCTTGTGAATTGTGGGATGGTTGTTCGGTTGAAAATTGAAAAAAGTTCAGTTTGAGGCCGCCAGGATAGTTACTGGTTTACCAAAATATGCTACTAGAGATACTCTGATATATGAAACAGGTTGGCAAATGTTAAAAGAAAGAAGAAGATATCGTAAACTGTCTTTATTCTATAATATCTACAACAAAAATGCTCCATCCTACCTTTGTGATCTTATGCCTCAAACTGTTGAATCTAGGACAAATTATAATCTTAGAAACATTCGTGATCTTTCCCTGTACTATTCCCGCACAAATCTCTACAGTCAATCATTTTTCCCATCATCTGCACAACTTTGGAATAATCTCCCTTTATATGTTAGAGAATCAGTTTCCCCTTAAAAGTTTTTAATCGCATATAAGCTCGTCAAAAGCACCAGGATATTTCTCATTTGGTAATAGAAAACTCAATGTAATTCATACCCAGCTAAGATATTCAAATAGTAGATTAAATGGTGATCTATATAGGATCGGTCTCATAGAGAACCCAGAATGTAATTGTAAATTTACCTGTGAAAATTCTCAACATTATTTTATGGAATGTTCTTTGTATTCTGTTATCAGACAGGAAATGTTTAAAAATATTAGCAGAATTTGTAACATTAAAGCACCAACAAACCTAGACGTACTATTAAATGGCAGTGCAGATCTTCCGTATAGTGACAATATTCACATTTTTTAAAGAAGTTCAAAAATATATATCAAATTCCAAAAGGTTCAGTGATTGGATATAATGT
Source organism: Haliotis rubra (assembly GCF_003918875.1). NCBI lineage: Eukaryota > Metazoa > Mollusca > Gastropoda > Lepetellida > Haliotidae > Haliotis > Haliotis rubra. The sequence continues at coordinate 2,265,607 of NW_025767235.1, forward strand.
GTATGATCTAAATAATTCATGTATTCATTGTATTGTATATATCATTTTGTATATATCTTTCTATCCCTGTACATATAGTTTGTTTCACTTTTGCATGTAAGCACTGTAAATAGGAGAGGGTTTCACTAAGTTGGCATAACTTGTACCCAATCCATTCTCTTGAATAAATATGTTTAAATAAAAAAAAACTCGCCATAGAATATAGAAATACGATGCTATTAAACTTTAAAATTAAAATTAACTTGTAAATACCATTGTCTTATGCAACAAGCAATTAGAATTCAGTGTAACCATAGTTGTTTGAGGTGTCTCTTTTCACTTTCACACGAGAAAATTGGGATCGCCTGAAAAGTGGGTCATTGTCTGAATAGGTTAATGAGACTCATGTTTCGGTTTGATATTACGTCTTGTCACCGGTGGCATTTTGATCGTGTTTTTGCCAATTACAGCTGTAAGACAACATGGATGTTCTGTCATATCCTGGCACGGAAGATATTGAACACAATATGAGTAAATATCACGATAGGCATTACGGATTAGTAGACCGTGTGACTTTTGAGTTCACTCCATCGCAATTTAAACACGACACTCTAAGGAACGTATATTGTTGTACGTTAAGTGTACGTGTATAACATAATTCAAGTGTATTGAAAATAAACATCATGCTTCATGCAGTCTGAAATCATCCGATATTGTGCCCAAATGAAGCTATACTACACTCAGTCATGAGACTGGTTATAGTTTAAATTACACACAACTTAAAGACATCATGGAAGAGACATAATCTGCAGTAATCTTTAAATAACAGAGTCATGGTCATGCTTACATATTCTACGTCATGCTCTCACAAGAAACGGTTGGATCCCTAGGAACTGTAGGGTTTAGTGATCGAGGACCATACATCCAAGCTACTATGACCGTAACAGGAATGACACCTGGTGTTTTCAAGACAGGAAGGAAGATCAAACTTTGTTGTCAGGTGTCCCATAAAGAAACTGTCACTCGACACAATGAGTACAAAGTTGGAGTTATTTTGCTCGCCTTGAACAATGGTGGTGCGTGCGGGTTGAGACGTAACGTGTGCGAGGTAGGTTTAACGAGTGTGCCATTTGGGTTTAATTTTTTGTGCAATTTTGGTTTAACGAGCGTCCGATTTGGGCTTAACATGACGTGTTCAATAAGGATTTGACGTGTGTGCAAGTTGCGCTTAACGGGAGTTCAATTTAGGATTAACGTCAGAGCAAGTTGGGCCTAACGCGTCTTTGTACAGGGTCTCACTAACATATCGGTGTGTGTGTGTGTGTGTGGGGTGGTGTATTGGGGTAATGTACGTCTGATCATTCTATCAATTACGCCTGGGCACTGGTTTGCTGCTGACAAAACCCGAAAAATGTTCCATGCCAAGTTCGTGAACTAACAAGCATATGCTTCTGGCACGCTATGATAGACACAACTCTTTACACAAATTGTAACCCGTTGAACAGCTTGGTCATCAGCGTCCCTGACATCAGTAGCAACCCGACGACTGATGCATGACGCTGTATAACGACAATGTATTGATTGTGCTTCAAGAGAATTTTACATTTCTGAAACTGTTTAGACTAGTGTTAGAAAGGTTAGCAAACCACATTCCCCAGTTCAGGAAGACTGAACATTATATTGAGTTAAATCCTAGCCACTACATAACGTTAAGTTAAATCCTAGCTACTACTTAACGTTAAGTTAAATCCTAGCTACTACTTAACGTGAAGTTAAATCCTAGCTACTACTTAACGTGAAGTTAAATCCTAGCTACTACTTAACGTTAAGTTAAATCCTAGCTACTACAGAACGTTAAGTTAAATCCAAGCTACTACTTAACGTGAAGTTAAATCCTAGCTACTACAGAACGTTAAGTTAAATCCAAGCTACTACAGAACGTTAAGTTAAATCCAAGCTACTACTTAACGTGAAGTTAAATCCTAGCTACTACAGAACGTTAAGTTAAATCCAAGCTACTACTTAACGTGAAGTTAAATCCAAGCTACTACTTAACGTGAAGTTAAATCCAAGCTACTACTTAACGTTAAGTTAAATCCTAGCTACTACTTAACGTTAAGTTAAATTCTAGCTACTACAGAACGTTAAGTTAAATCCAAGCTACTACATAAAGTTTCATTCTACCATGACTACGTGAAATACTCGAATTTGATTGGAAAATCAATCAATTTAGACACTATCAGTTTGGATCGCTCCACTGCGTACGTATACAACCATACCGCACTACTTCAGCTTGACCACCGCCATGGCTAATATCAACACAGCATACGTGATGGAAATGTTAATAATAACACATTTATTAAAACTCGAAATATACAATTATATGAATTTTTCCAATACAATTATTAGAGAACCGCACTATCATATTACCTTCTATTTTAAGAATAGTCAAACCCAATTACAATGTACAACCCCGACAATAAACATCAAAATGAAAAAGCACAAATCAACCGATCTCCATTTTAAGGTAGAAAGGACACATGAAGTAATGTGTACTTACCTTCTCGCCAGAAATGCTCCATCAAGGCATATGTATCTGAGGCCATGGAGTGTGGTCGACTGGGAGAAGTCCATCAAAACATCCCTCAGGGACGGGCGGTCGTTTGGGCTGGGCTTTACCTCAGTCTTCAGCGGGTCCCCAGACACAACTGGCTTCACCCCTGGCTGTTTTTCCCCAATTCCATTCACCCTCCCGTCCTGCGGCCTGTCGAGAAAGAAAGAACGTTCCTCCATCAAGATAGTCTCCATGTGAGGGGGAGGTACCCTTGGTTCTGAGTTACTCGTCAGAGAACGCTGCCACAGCCGTTCACGACGCAGGCGAATCTGACAAGCGCGCTATCAATGGAAACACACTTGTATTACAACTACGCTATATCCAGTTTGAATCACACAGCGAGAAATATCTTTGAAAGCACTCGGATAGAGTCGCCGTTATCAAACCTATGCAAGATCGGCAATGTACTCCAGTCAAAGAATGTGTTGAAATCTCAGGGATCCTTGCTTCCTGAATGATACCGAGAGCGGATTATCAACGACTTGTCACCTGACTACAGTTCTTCTGTAAGTGTTTCGTCAAACGCGCTTCAAATCAAATCACTCAAATACATATGTAAATCAGTACATGTGACGGGCTGTAGTTCCAGTGATTTGTCATCCCGTTAGCAAGAGCCGTCTCTTATGGATATGTATATACCGTAATTCCTCGTGTGTTTGTTGAAACCAAGTCAACTGTGGGTGAAGATGTAAGTGCCGTGTTTACCGCGACCACAACTATCACCGCTAACCTCTCCACTGACAGCAGCGACTAATTAGTCTCATCAGAATTTACAAACATCGATCACTGCAGCTCTTTGTCAAACTTGTCGATTAAAACAAACGCTTCACTGAACCTAAGTGTGACGTTATGGATATTACAGTTAAACACCGATCGCAATCGTTAAGATTTTTGTAACAAAGGTATTACAATATTCATTAGCTATGTCTGTTCGTAGGAGGCGACTAACGGGATCGGGTGGTCAGGCTCGCTGACTTGGTTGACACATGTCATCGGTTCCCAATTGCGCAGATCGATGCTCATGCTGTTGATCACTGGATTGTCTGGTCCAGACTCGATTATTTACAGACCACCGCCATATAGCTGGAATATTGCTGAGTGCGGCGTAAAACTAAACTCACTCACTCACTCTTAATACATGCAAGACCTGATCTCCGGTACTGCAGAAGACGTTGACTATGTGACATACCTCTGATTCCGAGGTTAAAAATATATAAGAACATCGACGACTCTAATCTGGCCCAAGACCACCTGCTGTGTTAAACGCCGATCATTGCTTGATATATAGAGTCTCAGCGTTATGATTAAACTGCATGGCGCTAATTGGAGATAGATTGCTAGAGAACTTAATGGAACTTGTAGTCATAGTTTAGTGGTAATAAACTAGGCATATGATAATCGTTTTACATCACACGAAGAACTGTATTTCTCAAATGTGTTAATGATGTAGCGTACACGTGAAATCTGAGGTTCATATGGCATTGCTTGCATATCTTTCCAGTGTGTATGGTAAATATCTTGAAATCTAACCTTGAAATCTACAGACCAACATAAACACCATCGGTAAAGGGGTGAATGCAACAGTAACAAGACATGCTTTTATTTCAATGGAACGGTGATATATATGAGTTGCATTACCTTCGTGGGTTCTATAGAGTGTATGATGTAATTCAGTAATTCCTGACACTCACCGAGCAGATATTGCTTTCTCTGCAGTGACCTTAACAACAGACCGTTGATGTTTCCTATATACGTTGCATCTATGAAAATCCACACTTTTACGACTCATGGACTAAATTGTTATCGGCCTATCACCATTGCCATAGTGGCAGGACAATGTGAGGATTGGAAATATCAAGGGAAACGTTAAGATGCACAGCGCTTGACACTCGCCCACATGTTTAGGTATGATTTGTTCTGTATTTCTGACATGAACAAATCTGCATTTGAATTCCACTCACATATGGGAAAACGTTGGGGAGCCACACGTGTTAGTTCATGTGAGACAGATGTCATCTTGAGCGGCTTTGTAACATTTACTTAAACAGAGAAACTTCACACATTTTGTTTTCACGCTGTTGCCCTAGGTCACAATCAAGCACGCAATTATCCTACCGTTACTTACAAAACTGTTCTATTAAAGATTTTATGTAGAAACGTTTTATCCACTTGCTTGGCATTCCGTGGCAGCAATGTCTAATTATCTTGATTTGCTCGCCTTAGAGAAAACTGTTATATTCATATCCTCCATTGCATACATATCCTGTGTTTGAACTAAAAGTGAACTTAACTTATCGCATCGTAAAACCGTTAGTGCATATCGTAGCCATTGAAGCCAGGATCCCAATGTAGCACTTAATAACAAAGTGTTGGTTCAAACTGTCTTCATAAGACCATCGCCCAATTGTTATCTCTGTGAACAAGTAGTTATCTAATGTTACCACTGCTTTTTGTAGTTTTGTAAAATCGTTTTAATCCATAAGTATAGACACAGACCTGACGAAATTAGGACTTTTAAAACGCGTTTTAATTTGTAGAATTTCGTAACAAACTTGTTCACCCGTCTCTACATGTAGCTATTGCACAAGTGGATATGTCAATACATATATCGCCAGTGATTCTAGGACATTTGATTGGTTACAAAACAATTGCTTGTACGCTTATGTTTTCATAAACCGATTAAAATATCAGGGAATGCACAGAGCTGACCACTGTTAAATGAGAGTGGTCTGTCATCATTTATTTTTACATTGATATTTCAAAACAAGAATAGGAAAAGTAAAAGATATGTATACCAAAATCATTATGATTCACAACGGCTGTATTCCAGCAAGTTAAATATTTGGGGAGTAAGAGAGTAAGACTAACAACTAGTCTCTGAAATGAACATGTTTTACAGAAAAAAACAACAATTCATAATGAATAAATACACATATTTTATGAAAAGGAGCCCTGAGACTTTCTTCATTGTGGAAATTGTGGAAATCAATACTTGCCACATATTCTAGACTTGCATGGATATAGACTTTCTTGGACTTATTTGTTTCAGGGTCTGTATGACAGATTAGATACCTCCATACATGTAAGCTGTTGTTCATGATAAATGCTGACTGTACATGACTCATGAGTTAGATTAACAGTAGCCTAATGAATACTAAATGTGTGAGTTTATTGAGAGGTGTATGATTAAAGCGTAGGTACTGATTTATGCCGCTCCATGTCAGCAACTGTAGATAATGGACTCTAGGTAGTGGGCCTCATGATAAATGGGGTCATCTGTGCCCACTGGTGATTTCCGCAACCGTGTTCCATTCTCTACTTCAGTGGAAGTAACAAATTATTCCCTTTATACCATATAGATTATTTATAGTTTCTATTTCCAATTATATGACCAGAAAGAGTTGAGTGTCCCGGACAAGCGGCCGTATATGACACATAAAGAGGAGCATTTTATACCGTTCATATTGTAGTTAGGATTAATAGACATAGGCATGTATACACGGATCTACATTTCCTCCGTCATTTATTTGGGTGATAGAATTATTTCGTTCGAAGAAAGACAACTTTATAAGTAGCTGTCACCAATCAGTAAAATAAACAGTAAATTGCTTCACAGTCCGGAGGCTGTAAGTCGTGTTCAAGACAAGATGAACTCTTGTTAACTTTTGAGAAATGTCAGTTAAGGGTTGTTGTTTTAATTACACATAAGGGACAGATTCAAATCTCGACACTCTATATCGAAGCAAGTGCATTGTGAAAACTAGTTGGGACGAAGTTAGTGCGCAAACAATTAGCAACTGTGGATATTATTTCTCATGAAGGTGATTCAGATTCTGTGGATGAAGATGACATTGCGTTGTCGAATTGAGACTACTCCTTAATGAATATCCTTCATCGGATGTTGTGACGCAACCGTCCGGATTAACGAGGCTTCACTGTATATCGACCACACTACAGACACCATATAAAGCAGGAGCACTAGCATTCCTTCAGTGAATATGAACATCCCATACAGACACCATATAACGCAGGAGCACTAGCATTCCTTCAGTGAATATGAACATCCCATACAGACACTATATAACGCAGGAGCACTAGCATTCCTTCAGTGAATATGAACATCCCATACAGACACTATATAACGCAGGAGCACTAGCATTCCTTCAGTGAATATGAACATCCCATACAGACACCATATAACGCAACATCCCATACAGACACCATATAACGCAGGAGCACTAGCATTCCTTCAGTGAATATGAACATCCCATACAGACACTATATAACGCAGGAGCACTAGCATTCCTTCAGTGAGTATGAACATCCCATACAGACACCATATAACGCAGGAGCACTAGCATTCCTTCAGTGAGTATGAACATCCCATACAGACACCATATAACGCAGGAGCACTAGCATTCCTTCAGTGAGTATGAACATCCCATACAGACACCATATAAAGCAGGAGCACTAGCATTCCTTCAGTGAATATGAACATCCCATACAGACACCATATAACGCAGGAGCACTAGCATTCCTTCAGTGAATATGAACATCCCATACAGACACTATATAACGCAGGAGCACTAGCATTCCTTCAGTGAGTATGAACATCCCATACAGACACCATATAACGCAGGAGCACTAGCATTCCTTCAGTGAGTATGAACATCCCATACAGACACTATATAACGCAGGAGCACTAGCATTCCTTCAGTGAGTATGAACATCCCATATCCCATACAGACACCATATAACGCAGGAGCACTAGCATTCCTTCAGTGAGTATGAACATCCCATACAGACACCTATATAACGCAGGAGCACTAGCATTCCTTCAGTGAGTATGAACATCCCATACAGACACCATATAACGCAGGAGCACTAGCATTCCTTCAGTGAATATGAACATCCCATATTTTGCCAAATGTAAATTCGTTTGAAGACTAACATGCAGGAAAGGTTGCACACTTAAGTCGTTATTAATGTTGTGCAACGTGTTTAATTATGCTACGGTTTTGTGATCAACGTGACTTTCTGATATTAGATAAGGACTATCGAATACAAATTCCTTGACACAATCTCATTAAAATAGAATTGTCCTTAGATTTGTTTCAGAATAATAAACCTTGTCGTGATAGCCATGTATCCATGTGCATCCGGCCACTGCATTAATAGAATCCAAGGTGTTAATAATTCGTAACACATTCATACTATACTTGATACTCAGCTTAAACCCCTGAAGTGCTGCCATTCTCGGAAAACAATAACAGTCAAAACCCGTAAACATTATCACACGCCTGTCTAGAAATGAGCGGTTGCTTGATGGAATGCTTGACACCGTATTTGCACTAGATGGCGCTGCCAACACTTTTGAGTGAGTGAGTGAGTGAGTGAGTATGGTTTTACGACGCTTTTAGCAATATTCCAGCAATATCACGGCGGGGGACACCAGAAATGGGCTTCACACAATGTGCCCATGTGGGGATTCGAACCCGGGTCTTCGGCGTGACGAGCCAACGCTTTAACCACTAGACTACCCCACCGCCCCCCAACACTTTTGATGTTCACGGTAACAACATGCAGTCAGTTTGGGGTCAGTGCCAACAGACGGGGAACAACAGGAACCCACCCCGTTTTGAGCGTTCACGAGTAACGTCACGTCGGCAAGATGATTATATCGGTTCTTGACTGAAACATATTTAGTCACAAGTGAACGGATCGGTTGACATATGTTACAATTACTGTCAGTATACATACATTAATGTCAACTGGTTTGAAACTTTAATAACCCATAGCATGCCAGGCTCATGTCACATTAATGCAAGGGTTGTGAGGAATCAATAAGGAAGCATAATGTAACCTATTTTTCATATCATCACATCATCGAACTGCACGCAAATCCGGTCATCGCAGGTATTTTGTACTGTGTGGGTATTTGTATGAAATCTTGCTTTTGCTCCCGTGGTAATGGCTGCGGGCTACGATAGCGCAGCTGCCTGAAACCTCTAAATGTCTGTAGAGAAAGTACAATATCCACTGTTTTCAGTTTGACAACAGCGGTACATGTGAACAGCCTGTGCCACTGGGGACTAGAAACCATGGTTTACTGAAAATCGGCTTTAAATCCAACCCGCTCACACTCAGTGATTAATATCGTTACAAAAGCGGTTGTCACTGTGCCAATGATATACATTCACAGCAAACTAAACTACTTAGCCTTGCTCGGAGAGTGAGTTATTGTAAAGGAATGTGGTAACTGTACATGTGTTGGAACGTGTATTTCAGTTTCGATTCACTACACGGAAGTGGTGTTCCAGCTTCTATATTCAGACGTTTAAGGAAAGGATGGTCTTTATTTCCGGAAGCTTTTTTTTTACTATATACCGTGCAAGTAGTGTTAACCGTTTTCATCTCACATTACGTCAAGGCCATAAGAAAAGTACAATAGTTTATGGATAACAACTTCTTATTATGACTATTCATTGGTGGTGGTCCGATTAATTGAAATAATCGAAGATTGGTTGCAGTGACTAAACGACCCAGCAATCGATCACATTTTTTCATAATCGAACATAAACGATTTTGGAACTACTGTTTTAGTCTTTGAAATACTTGACAATGGAACATATCTTTGAAGTTGTCAGGGCATGAAAACGTGTTTAATTCTTAGAAAACTCACTTCACTGACTGAATATTTCTTGAAGACTCCGGGAAGTTTATGTTCATGACATATTAGTCATCACTTTAAAGTAGCAAGTTGCATCATGTTATACATATTTGCAACAACAACCTGGATAGGAAATCTGAAAAATGACGCTAACCAATTTTGTTCGATGATTGTTCGTTGGTAATGAAACAATCATCAATTGTGAGATTTCAACCAATTCCCAAGACTACTATTCATGGAGTATCGTACTTTTCTTATTATTCATCAACTTATAAAATGCCAATCAAACAGTACATCTAGGCCGGCGGCTGTGTGAAGATCATCCAGCCTACAAGCTTGACCACGGTTTCTGTCATGGAGTATCGTACTTTTCTTATTATTCATCAACTTATAAAATGCCAATCAAACAGTACATCTAGGCCGGCGGCTGTGTGAAGATCATCCAGCCTACAAGCTTGACCACGGTTTCTGTCATGGAGTATCGTACTTTTCTCATTATTCATCAACTTATAAAATGCCAATCAAACAGTACATCTAGGCCGGCGGCTGTGTGAAGATCATCCAGCCTACAAGCTTGACCACGGTTTCTGTCATGGAGTATCGTACTTTTCTTATTATTCATCAACTTATAAAATGCCAATCCAACAGTACATTAAGGCCGGCGGCTGTGTGAAGATCATCCAGCCTACAAGCTTGACCACGGTTTCTGCCATGTGGATATTACCACTACTATCTGTATTGTTAATCTCACTTTTATTTGATTTTATTCTGTCATTGTAATTGTTCTGAATGGAGTTTTAACTGACACTGTGTACAGCCTTGTAATCACTTTGGAGTAATTTGTATTGATTTGTAAACCAAGTTGATTTTATAATACAATTGTTAATGATTAACATCTCTTTGTAGTTTGTTTGCTTCACGCCAAATTCTCTGTGAACGGATTTCTAGGTTAAAAGAGAGTTCTAATTCAGAAAACGCCAAGAGGGTAAACTAGAATCAATGTGTTTCTATCAGTAATTGTCCCTAATAATTTCTGCAACAATATGAGTATATAAACTCCTTAAACAGACATATCTATTTGTGAAGAGTATGTTCATCACAGTTGCAATTAGAGAATAATCAGTTTTGATTATCTGCCGACACACAACTTAAAAGGAATAAGGGTAGAAATATAAAGCCACTATTCCAGATATATATTATATGTATCAGCTTCGTGTTACTATACTATCAACAACAAAAAGAAACGCATAGGCATTTTGTAATTTATAAAAATATATGAATTACCTTTTGTGTTCAAACAATTGTCAAAATATGTAACAAAAGTACTGATAACGTGATTTTACACAATTGCACAAGTGAAAAATCGACTTACCTGAAAATGTTGATTTTGATGAGATTTCTTACAAGGATTAAAAAGACATCACCACAACGAAATCACCATTCAGTTGAAATTGTGCAGCAAAGAGCATGCACTGTATGGCTATAAAAATCCAGAATACTTTCGGAAAGCGGCATTCGTTTTAGGGAGTTTCAAGGCCAAATCACCACGCCACGTCTTGACTCTGCGACACGGAACACCGCCATTGAAAGAATGCACACATGAGATTACCAATCTTCTCTTGCCAGGCGTCTGAATGTTAGTCTGAGTACGATATCACGGCTTGCAGCTCGTTACAACTAAACAGGTATAACAAATGACCGTCCCCGTACAGGCAGACCTCGAGTCACCATTGCAGCCCAAGATCGGTACATCCGGGTACTACATTTGCGTGATCGTACTGCAACGGGTGAGAGCACAGCAGCCAGGGTGCCTGAACGTCGGAGGATATCCGGCCAAACTGTACGGAACTGATTGAGAAAGATTGGACTGAGAGCCAGGAGACCCGACGTCAGGGACCGTGCTACGTCGTCACCATCGAACTCAACGCCTCCGTTATCTAAAATTATCCACTTGGTTGCATAGGCATTTCCTTTTTTTAAACTGATGTAAAAATTCCTGTACTAAAGTCTATTTGTGGACGAGTTATACATGTTTGAAAATACAACATTTTCGCAACAGATTTCTGGCCTATGCGTTTCTTTTGTTTGGATAATATATTTTTGTCGGGTAACCTAGTGGTTAAAGCGTTGGCTCGCCATGCCGAAGACCTGGGTTCGATTCCCCACATGGGTACAATGTGTAAAGCCCATTTCTCGTGCCCCACGCAGTGATATTGCTGACATTTTGCTAAGAAATTGCTTACTCACCCACTCACTAGTTTAGTGAAACCTGCGAGCACTGATATGGTACGGGCAATCAGAAACAGGACGATGTGAGATTCGAACCCACGATAACAGGTTTCTGACCTTCCTAAGCGACGCAACCCACACAATGCATTCTGGTGTCTTCGCTCCACACCACTTGTTCTAATACACAGACACAGAGTCTATTAAACAGATGAGTGATTTTATCTCCTCTTCACCTTACCGTACATTATCCGCCTCTATCGACTCGGAACACTTCTGAATACGGCATTTAACTACAAGCAATATGGAGATGACGTCGTCTCCATGGCAACAGTAACGTTTTGCGGTGGCAGGCTACAAACACATACACTCATAACACATAACACATAACACATGTGTCTCTCACGCACACGACACAATGATAATGTTGATTTTGTTCATTCCAACATTCAAATGAAAATGCAATATCTTTTTTATTGAACTATGTTCGTCACATGGTTTAGTACTCAAATGCAACCGTTTTAAACTTTTGTAGCCTCACACAACACTATTAAATGACAAACAGACGAAAAATATCCTGGAAAGCAAATCAAAAGCAGCATGCCTGTGCAAGTAAGAACATTCAGAAACAGTGACTATAAAAGGTCAAATGTCAGTCAACAATTTGTTGTGTCGACCTTCTGGAAATGGGAAAACGGAGAGACTGAGTGTAACCAGTGAGACAGGGAGAGACCCAGTCCGCAGTTCGTCACTTGAACATACAGCAGAGAACCATAACCAGTTTATGGATTCAATGTACCTGCCTCTGTTCAATACAAGATCGTGAGAGTAGTGGAAAAGCAAGTCACGACCAATGCAGGAGATTGCTGCATCCAGGCCATTCATCTACGTCATCGGCATGCTATTACCACCTGCAGACATATGCCTGGTTTGAGGGGGTATCGAATAAAATAATAGAATAGAGTCGTCAGCCAGAGGTGGGAATTAAACACAGAAGATTTGTTTTGAGACGTTTGCGTCAGTGACAGCGTATGTGATGGAGCTGCACGGTACTTGCATAGGCTCTGAAAACTGGCGGCCAGTCTGGGTCAGTAGCGAATGAAGGTTTCTTCTTCAACGCTTAGACAGAAGACTTGCTCCACGAAGTGGAAATGAAAGTTTTAAACCGACCTGCGTTCGACCATTCTCTTCCCACAGAGGTGACTTGTCATATCTTCCTACGAACCTCTGTTCTAATACGGCCATATTTCCCGGTTCTCGTAAAATCCCCTAGCGGCAAAAAGTCGCAACACGAATCATCTCCCTTCTTTCTATCCAATCAGAACACGTGTTACATTGACTTAGATCCAACTTGACTAACACAAGCAAATGTGGGGCCACAAATATCCCCCTCCACCGTTACATGACTGAGGTCTGTCTGAAAGAAACGTTTGCGCATCGCGCAGGGGAAGAGGTTCTAGTTTTTCCGAAGCATACGGAAATTGCCGAGGCCTTGCGAATGATCACTTTTGAAACAACGTCGCTGATTGCACAACCAAATCTGATTGCAACCAATCACGAATCCTGAACACTCGCACAATGAAAGGGTCGTATTAGAACAGAGGTTCGAAGGAAGATATGACAAGTAACCTCTGTGGGAAGAGAATGGCGTTCGACAGGACAACAGATTCAGAGGCGAAGGTATAATGGTGTGGAGAGCCGTCTCCTACAAACGGAGATCTGACTTTCTTGTGGTAGTTCAGGAGAATCTGACAATACATCGACCAAATTTATCGACGTCATCTTCTTCCGATTATCTACCGACAGAGGAAGTTGTTTCAGCATAACAACGCTACAACACGCAAACTTCATAATTCAATCGTCAATGTTTTGACATGGCCTTCCGGATCTTAACCTCATAGAGGGTGTGTAGGGTGAACTCGATCGACGTGCACGTCAACGCCAACATGCGACACAGATACTTGTACAGCTGGTGAACGCGTTGCGGTTTAATTGCACACAGTGAATCATATCGTAATTTAGAGTATTTGTATCAAAGAGTTACGTGTGCAAATTGTGTGAGTGGCGGTTGCTGCCGGTAGAGCAGGATAAGCTTCCCCTTTTAGCAAGCATCTGATTTTCAAAGATAAAATATATATTCATATTTGTTTCCTCTATTCTCCAACTTTGACGATGTGTATGCAAGACAAAAAAACAGTGATATGAAACTGAAAATTACGAAACCACTCCAGTCTCTCCGGGAGGACAATTTGAAAAGGGCTTACAAGAAACTTTAGTTAAATGATTTAATGGTATTGACGTTTTTAATATAGGCCGCCAGTGTCTGAAGGTGGGGTTGCACTCTATTCCGGCTTAGTGCATGGACAGTTCCCCAGCCGCTGTGTTAAAAGGTCACGTTCACCGTGGCGCTGTAACTCTCGATGGACATATGTCTGAAGGTTGTGTCAAACAGGATATACCATAATAGTCTGTTGATAATTTACAGACAACATTATGAAGCATGGACACAGTATAGGCCGTGGACAACTTGCTCTCTAGCCGATGAAGGCCACTTTCCAAACTAGCCATGACTGTTGTTAAAAGAAGTCAAACATTATCTAATTGAACAAAGGTAGGGGATGTTTTCACTGACGATGTGTAGCTTAACATTCCATTACACCCGGCTAGGGATACTCTCATCAAACAGCTCCAGTGGTAATGCACAAATCTTGGTTAGACAGAACATCTCACTCACTACACTATAATGTGAGTTTGAAAATACAAATGTCCAAAGTGCTTTTGTAATAGTTTTGGTAATTAGTTTGAACTGCATTACTTCATCAAATACTCTCCAGCGAGGTATGTATTGAGCTCCACCCGAATGTGTGTTGGCAGTGTACTTGGTAATTGCTCATCTGCTAGCTGGTACACACACTGAATCACGTGCGTAGACAATATAATCAGAACCCACCGGCATTTTTGTTTGATATAATAGTGTCCACTGTTTGTACATTTCCCGACCACGTTTAGCCACTTACTATCGCAAACATGAAGCCAGAAGGTGATGTTGCTGTACCAGCTATACTAGGCTCCCGTGATCATGGGTCCTACTTGCTCTCTAATATATCATCATTGCATTATATATCATATACTTATTATACATATGCTTTATTTTCGTTGATCTTTTTTGAAGCATGTAATCGACAATCACTCATATAAGGGTTTCATATTTTTAAACTGGATTATTAAACATGGATTGTTGAGAGAATATTTGCATCATAAGTGCAAATGCACCCGTTAGTGTTTTAGAATACCTCACAACGAAAAATGTAATGGAATTGCTCGGCAATAGGTGTTGAGTTACCATGGCAAGGATCTGATTATTAGACTCGTAAAACAGGGAATTAAATCGCTAATGTGCACAGCAAATATTTGCTGAGAAGGAAATTGTTTATCAAATTGATATTGATTACCTTTCAAAATGGCTAAATATGGCTTCTCCATTTTAAAATAAATATACTCAGACGCAAAAGCTATTGCCACGTGGATTTTTCGCAATGGTAATCCTGTGAACGAATTTTACGATTTAAGCTAGAGAAAAGTGTGTTAAAATGGTCGGGAAAAAACGCAACCAAGAAGTTGTTGTAACTGCACGAAATTTGCAAGAAACGCAACATTTTCAAAAAAAAAGTGCCCGCAATGTTCAGACAACCTGACGCTTAGCATTTCCACTCAATGCAGTTTTAAGAAGTGCACAGGTAGGTAAAAACCTCTATTAATCACTTTGGAACAATTTCGACATGCCACGTCTCGGGGAAAATGACAGCGAGAGAGCTATAGGTATACTTCAGCCTGCTACCTCGAACCATTTGGCACTTATACCGACATTTTCAGCAGAGTCCGCCAATCAGTAAAGGTCCCACGTCGAGACGGATGGATTCGAACCACGTACCACCGACACAGGTTCCACCCAGCAACCATTACAGTCCGTATGGTGCCTGGCAACAGAGGTGTATCTACGAGAACACTTTCACTTTGGGGGCGGGGGCGGTAGGTGCTTGGTGGTGGTGGTGGTGGTGGTGGTGGTTACGTTTTGGGGTGGGATAACAGCTTGGTGGTGGTGGTGCTTGGTGGTGGTGGTGGTTACGTTTTGGGGTGGGATAACAGCTTCAGCAAGGACGTCAAGGACTTGAATACTGTAAAGTGCCAAGAAAGGATTTTGTTTGCAAATTGATGGCCGCATGACCGGTAGGGCTATAACGATGTATCGAACTATCGATGGATTGCAACTGTTGAGTCTCCGATAGCAATTTCATCGATGGTAGAAATCGAACTATCGATGCATCGATAGTATGTGTCACTACCGATAGTTTAGTAATTGACTTCCGTTGGTAAATGCGCAGTGCAAAATACAGGAAGTACTAGATTCGTTCACTTTGATTTAGAGTTATCCGCCCCGGTACCTGTGTACGGCAAACACGGCATGCGACTCGGAGTTTGAAATAGTGAATAACAGTAAGTTTATGTTTTAACTGTTGACCTGATCTGGTTTCTTGCCAGTTATTAAAAGAGACTGACACTACTTCAACTTATTTTATTTCATTTAAACTATATATTCATTTGGGAAATGACTTCAAATAACACAATTCAAGGAGAGAAAAACTATAGCAATAATATTGCAATAGTTGGTCGCGATAGACTATCGCTATCGCAATAGTTGTTTCCCCCTCAACAGTCACCCCTAATGACCGGTTTTGCAACAGAACGGCTTTGGAGTGACGCTTCAATAACGTGACGCGCGACCACACGTTGCTCGAGTTGTAGAGCAGTATCTGAACAAGGACAATGTACTACCCAGGCCAGCAAGATCCCCTGATTTGTCACCCATATGGGATGAAATGGAGCCACGTTCACACGTCATCCGAATTCTCCAACAGGAACTCCTGCACATCCTTCCTCAGATATGGAATGATCTTCCCCAGGACGTTCATTCCACGTTTAGCAGCTTCAATGAGGCGATGGTGCCAGGCCTGCATCAAAGTCACTATAGCTAATGACCAGGTGAACTTGTTGTAAATGCATAAAGTCACTAATGACCAGGTGAACTTGTTGTAAACCCACTCTCATTTATTTCATATGCCAGATGAGCTGTTCTTATGGACTGTTGATCAGTACTATACCTTGAGATACGTAATAACTGTTCTTATGGATTTTTTGCAGGAAAAACAACAACATATTACTAATTTTGTTTTTGCTTGTGTGTCACAGTCACTTTGGCCCTTGAGTATATATCGTTTGACACTATTTCAACATTTATGGCAATCCATTCGTTAGGAAGGCATTGAGGTACGTACAATACTTGGATCAGGGCCATGCCAAGTTATCCAGTAACTACTGTGTACAGTTTAGCTAATAAGATAGACAGTCAAGCTGGCCATCATGACGTTGTATAACACGTTTCATATTGTTTTAGTTATGTTTTAACACTATTATGCCAGTACTTTGCCATTCTCTTGAGGTTCTCTCTATTCCAGGTTCACCATATACGAGTACCATGAAGTTGTGGGTTGACGATTGTAACCAAGAGACAAGCTTAAGTAATGTTTAATGCACTTTCTCCATACAATTAGTGCCACAAGAGGTGAGGCTACATTCACCAGGCATACGTACGTGAGAACTGCAGGCACAGCAGCTAACCAGCCTCATTAGGGCATCATACATTTATTTCGCACCACTGCTATTTATACAGGAAAGATTTCATATCAATGAGAAAAATCCAGAAGAGCTTAGGCAAATAAGAATGATAAATTCTTTGCTCTTTCCAAATTTGCGAGGGTAATGCCCGAAGTTTACATTTGATTAAAGCACAAGATTTGCTGTTTTCGTTCATACAACATACATGGATGATGGAGTTTTTCTCAACATGTTTTAGTGAGTAAATGCATAATAGATAAGAGAAGCGCTGTCGGAATCCTGGCTGAACTGGCAATGAAAATATGTCTTCCTTCTCAAGAGGAAATCCAGTCTCTCATTCAAAATACTGATAAAAAGTATTCCGCGACTGCTTAGTATGGTCATTGGCCTGCAGGAGCTTGGATCCATAGGATCTCCCCTTTTGTTTAGATGTATCTAAGAGTTAGTCATATAGTCATTTTCTGCACAATCGATGATATCACTGCAGCTGTCACGTCTACCGCATTGCATATGAATTATCACACTGGGAATGGTATATGCCTAGCTCTGCTATTTCAACAATTGTGTCACTGTCATTAAACTACGTTGAGTTTACGGCTATAAATTATTCATACTTTCTTCCGTGTTAGGTACTCATACAAAAGTTCTTTAGGCATCACTTCTATGTTTCCCATGTTTATTAATGAGTTTATTTACAAACTTTTATAAGCTTTTGAATAATCCCGGTACATTACCTCAGTCATTAAGCTTCAGCTTTATATAACCCGTTCTAGATATGTGTAGTGATTTCTCATTATTTCGTAATCGGCATTGAACCTTGGTTTATACAGTTGCGTCTTCAGCCTTGGCGAGTGAGTCTTGATTCTCCTGGTGCCAAAGGTGGTGAGTGTGATCTCTGCAGGTGCGCTGATCTATTTATAACATCACACAGATTACATCGACGTACGGCCCTCAGCCACATAACGACTCACTTTGCTCATCTCAATAACATCAATACATTTACAAAAGATGTAAACATCTTGTGGCTTGGGTTAAATTTCATGACTTCAATATTGGATACCGTTTAAATCACTCACACCATGCAAAATATTACCTTTAACTTAAAAGTTAGGTGCGCGCATCTTTGTACCGGACTGAATTCATCACTTTCTCCATCTGTGAGCATAGGTAAGCACATTGGAGGAGCAGGTACCCAGTCTACCATGCTTGTTTCCTTAAATGTTGTCTCCCCAGCCCGTCAACATAGACAATACATTCCTTGCAGATGAACTGAGTTATTATTCTTAGTCAGCATCACGACCGGCTTCTGTCTCCCATTTACCGCAAACGTCGCTATATACGTGAAATATGTTTGATTTTGTTTACAGGTTTCTGCCCAATGTTAAGTAGACGTTTCGAGAAGGCTGTAAGAACGTAAGCTAATAAAATTATGTTTCTGATTTCGCGCCTTGGCTTTGTCACGCTATACACAGTATATCATATGTTGTCTCTGTATACGTTATGTTCCAGCCACATGGTTGACCAATCGCCGTGTTTCCACTATACATTGTTGGTGTGACAATGACGAATAATGGAGAAATGTTCCACAAGAAATTATTACATATTCACATACTCCTTAAAGTAGGGCTGAAAAAATCGATAATCGGAAATATCGTCGATAGGAAAAGTTATTAAAGATTGTAGATTTGAAATTGGTGTCATCGATGATATCGTGCAAATTTTTTGTGAAAGTGAAAAGTAAAGTTTTAATTCACTCACACAATACTCAAAGTTAGATATTTATTCATGGGCAGCTTCTAAATTATGTTCAGGACGCTGTTTTCTTAGTAACCCATGCAGACAAATGTCACCGCATCAGTGGTCTGAAATACATTCACTCCTTTCAGACAATTTTGGCATTTTTTACTCGAAGTATATTCACTTCTTTCAGACAATTTTGGCATTTTTTACTCGAAGTATATTCACTCCTTTCAGACAATTTTGGCATTTTTTACTCGAAGTATATTCACTCCTTTTAGACAATTTGGCATTTTTTACTCGAAGTATATTCACTCCTTTCAGACTATTTTGGCATTTTTTACTCGAAGTATATTCACTCCTTTCAGACAATTTTGGCATTTTTTACTCGAAGTATATTCACTCCTTTCAGACAATTTTGGCATTTTTTACTCGAAGTATATTCACTCCTTTCAGACAATTTTGGCATTTTTTACTCGAAGTATATTCACTCCTTTCAGACAATTTTGGCATTTTTACTCGAAGTATATTCACTCCTTTACTCGAAGTATATTCACTCCTTTTAGACAATTTTGGCATTTTTACTCGAAGTATATTCACTCCTTTAGACAATTTTGGCATTTTTTATTCGAAGTATATTCACTCCTTTCAGATTTTGGTATATTGGCTCCTTTCAGACTATTTTGGCATTTTTTACTCGAAGTATATTCACTCCTTTTTCGGCATTTTTTACTCGAAGTATATTCAATTTTCGGACAAATTTGGCATTTTTTACTCGAAGTATATTCACTCCTTTCGGACAATTTTGGCATTTTTTACTCGAAGTATATTCACTCCTTTTAGACAATTTTGGCATTTTTTACTCGAAGTATATTCACTCCTTTTAGACAATTTTTGCATTTTACCCAAAGTTATTTCTCCGATATTTATCGATAATCAATCCATATTTGGTTAGCGATTATCGATCTCAATGATCTGTATTGCACGTGTCACGTATCAGTAGCCGAGTGTACACGCCTAACTGTACATACACTGTGACATTTCCAACACGCCGAATCATTATGGATTGTTCTTTGATGTGAATAGTCTTTGCTCCGCCCCAAACAACCCCGCAATAATTCATGTGTAATTGTTTGCGGGTTTTACCTCCTGCTGAACTATGACGATCTACATGGAACATGGGTACACTTGCACTTAGTTGGTATAAACTTCAGACTGGCTTCACATATAACAATCTGTTTCAGCGTGTAGACTTGAACACTGAGCTCCTAGTTACTACACCTAAATTATTAATAATAAAATGGGCGGTGGGGTAGCCTAGTGGTTAAAGCGTTGGCTCGTCACGCCGAAGACCCGGGTTCGAATCCCCACATGGGTACAATGTGTGAAGCCCATTTCTGGTGTCCCCCGCCGTGATGTTGCTGGAATATTGCTAAAAGCGGCGTAAAACCAAACTCAGTCAGTCAGTATTAATAATAAAACACTAATATAAACGATGGCCGCATACACAGAAATCAGCATGGTGACATATAATAGAAACGTACTTACTGCATATATCTCAGCCAACTGCTGTCCATGGCACTTAGGCGGTTGTTCTCCTGAAAATAGCGACCACACTTAAGTAACTCGTAATGCAAGTTATCTCTTATAAATCTATGTGAACATAAAGCACAGAGCTAACTACGAACTGGAACAGAAGCTATTTAATATTTAGTACTGACGCATGCAATGTCACACTCGACCGTCGTGTCTATCTAAATGTATCGATTCCATCGATTGTCATGCGTTCTGTGTATTTGCTGCAGTATGTTTTTCTCACATTTCTATCACAGAATCCCTTTCTAATGCTAAATCAGCAAGCTAGGAGTGTCTGGTGTTATCACTGGATGGGTGAGTGAGTCAGTCAGTGAGTGAGTGAGGGAGCGAGTGAGTGTTTTTACGCAATATTCCCAAGCCATCAAGCTTAACACATTGCACCCACGTGGGGAATCGAACCCGGGTCTCCGGCGTGAAGATCGAACGCGTTAACCACTAGGCTACCCCACCGCTCCCGGTTTGATCCAGGGAAACACACATACTCCAACACCATGATGCAGGGTTGTCATTTGGCTTACACACTGAATTCATCAAACTACATGCGGTGTTAACGCCAACTCACCCACCCACTCACTCACTCACGGTGTGTAGGTTTACATTCACTCCTACTGTTTTAGTTTCAATCAGAGCCAAGGGTTCATCCTGCCATGTGTTTGCCGGTCGTAATTCACTACCATTGAACTGTACCAAGCAGCACTAAATTATACAATTATATCTTGAATAGACATTTCCTCCTTGTGTTGCGGGTTCAACATTGTCCCCTACCAGAACGAGCAGTGCTGGTACAGTAGTTAACGAACGCACTTGGTTTACATTTCTACATGGATTGGCAAACTCCAAACAAGATAATTGTTCTAATATATTTCAGAAGTCCTTTAAATTCGACGATTAATCCTGGCAGAGCACCATGGGGATTAACGGGTCTCACGGCAGCGACAATAACGACAAGTCAGCTATTACCTTGCTTTCATTGTGAGCATATCAGACCACACACACGGACGTGTGAGTACTTACAGGCAGTGATGAGTTGTATGTGACAATACATCTATCTCTGCCAACATGCCACATCAATAACGAATTAAGTGTGTGAAAATAGCACTGACATAAGCCTCTTTGATTAACGTGGACATCATCAGTTGTGTACAGGAACGACATTGTCATTTTGGCTGCATGGGTTCAAAAGTAAAGTAAATCAAGCCATTTAATAGTTTATCATTTGCGATTAAACAAATGGGACGTTGTGCTGGAGTTTTATTGACCAGAAGTATATGTCCTGTATAATTGTTAAACATTTTGACTCAGCGCTATGCTTGGGACACGTTGCCAGTCGCTCAGCCGTTACTAACAGTGTCAACTACGACTGGCGACGTGAATGTTTGTCAATGCATTAGTGCACAATATGTGTTCCATGTGGGTTTATGTTTGGAGTAATCAACACTACTGATGTGACAACATAAGTTTGTATCTCAATCACACATAATTGCCGAACAAGCACTTGAGCAGAAATTGGTTTGCAATTACAAATGATTAATATCGTAAGAAAAACACATATCCTGAAAACCTATGAAAATTATATTTCATTCAATATTTGAAGACACAATTATTCCCATTGAATATTCGAACATTTTCTGTTGCACAATATATGTATCACCAACTGGTACAATTCTTCGATTTGTTAATCGCTGAATCACCGCATGGGTAGTCTTTCACTGCAGTGTGTAGAAGATTCTGTCTGATCTCGATGTGGTCAAGACTTCTCAACGACGAACCCCATGACTCCGCTATGACAGTATGTCTACCTATTAGCAACGTGAATTTAAAGCTTGACCAGGTTCCCGATCCACAAAACGTTCGTAACTTTACCACCTGTCGTAACTCTGTAGCTTACCAAAGGCTTACGAATATCGTAGCGCAACGAATGTGTTTTGGCTTGGGACTCAGTAGAGTAAATTTTCTAAAGGTTATACCAATACATACACTAACGTCTATTTACAATAGAGTAGCTGACATTTATCGCATAACATTACTCATAATTCAGTTTGTAAATTGTGTTACTTAATAATACTGCCCTTTAATCTAGATGAAATAGGATGCTTGGTTTACTTCCATGTGAGTAACTCAATTCAATACTGTTATTTGGTTAAACGCCACATCGGAGCAAACTGTCGTTAAATTTCGGCTTTGTGTTTAACTCTTTGTGGAACCCGCTAATTAGCTTATGAGATACTGCGGACGCCCGAAAAGACCCGTATCTTGTGAATTCAAACAAACGACACCTTCCTTCATACTTTGCTTTTTATGAACGTAACACCACGGCGGGATGCACCCTCAGGTAAAGACTTCTGTGGTTGTAAACACTCGGCGTAGAGACCCGTGAGAGACCGAGACCTCTTCAACAAGTCAGGATCCACCTTCTGGCGTCAGAAGCAACATACCAGGTCGAGTAGTCTTTGCCTACCCAGACTTTACCATTGGGAACATCCACATTCGAAGAATTCTTTCGCACCTTTACCGTTTCATACTCCTGAACCTATATCACCCAAAACGTGCCTAGAATCAGGTCTTGGTGCCTTAGAACATCCAACAATTAAAGACTGAACTATAGAAAAAGATCATGCAGCAATTAATAATTGAAATATCTCGGTGAGGGCAATAACTTGTTGCAGAGGATTGCAACAACTGAGTGCTCATATAACCCATCACATCAGAACCCGTTTGATGACCGAAGAATTACGCAGGCATCTGTGAGGTCTTCTGCTGGTTGAATTGAAAGCCATGTTGCTGTTACGTGTTACATGTTGGAATCGTCAACCGACTCCACGTTAGCCAGAGATGTCTCATGGCTTATGGCTACGTGTACGGACAGGGTTGTTTCTCTGGTTTTTTATGTAATGTATACGTGTTTTGATAGAGCTGAGCGTCTGTTATAATACAGATCATCCGTTGCAGAGATCACAATGCAAATACACTGACTGTATGATGATGCTTGGATTGACAGTGTTAATGCTTAAATGCAGTTGTATTACCTGTCTTAAAGTGAGTGAGTGAGTTAGTTTTACGCCGCACTCAGCAATATTCCAGCTGTATGGCGGCGGTCTGTAAATAATCGAGTCTGGACCAGACAAACCAGTGATCAACATCCTGAGCATCGATCTGCGCAATTGGGAAATGATGACATGTGTCAACCAAGCCAGCAAGCCTGACCACCCGATCCCGTTAGTCGCCTCTTTACGACAAGCATGGGTTACTGAAGATCAATATTCTAACACGGACCTTCACGGGTCTCCTGTCTTAAAGAGTTGACATTAGTCGATGACCAGTATAACAGATGCGAAGTCACACACATATAAATTTACTAAGCAGGGCTCCCATGTTGTGTGGTCATATCTACATGAAGTGTATTGAATATAAAACAAAAGGAATGTGTCAGGTTGTCACTAGCAGCTGTAGATCCTAAATAAACTCTTCAGGCCTTTGTTGAAAAATGTTACAGCTCCTTGCGACAAATACATCTCACATACATTCACTGTAGACCATATGGCCCATACAAATTGAAACTATGAGCCAGACACGACAAGTACCTGTCTCGGGCCAACGGGCAGGCGTACACTGGTCGCATGTGACGGAGCAAGGAGCATAAACGTGAAAGGTATTAATATAATTATGCCATTCGTACTTTTGTTCTTATAGAAATGGTTGTCATACACAGACAAAAGCTTCGTGAAGCATAGGTAGTGTCTTCGTGATTTGTTTTACACTTAAGGTGTGGTTCCTGATGACTAACGTGAGTGCTTCACGATGAGTGTGTAGCCGACATCCGTGTTGGGGGGAGGTTTTTTTTTGAAGCAACATGACTTGATGAATTTATGATGAGAAAAAGGCTGTTCGTCATCAAACTCAATCAATTTGTTCTCAAGCATGTGTCCTTTTTATATCGACCGGGGATTTAGTTGTCCTGATATCTAATATTGACTTCTGGCCAACCAAGACAAGCAGGAAAACATCTCAACAGCCACCCATCGTGTGAGTCATCAGTTCAAACTAACATTCCCAAGTCCGCTATTGAGCAATTCAAGCACAGCCAAGTCCGGTTCCTGGTCCCCAGTGTTGGTATTGTCAATATGAACGTAAACAATTGGTAATCCTGGGGGAGTCAAACATTTAATTAATCATTGTAGAGAACACCCCAGTGCACATAAAGAGGAACACTTTTTATGGATAGATGGTGTTCATCTTCATCATACCAGCTTCTAAATGTCACTTATGGAAGTCACTACACATAGTTATTATTAGGTCATATATTCAGTTAGATTTGTGTGTTGTTGGTTTCATTACCAGTGGATGAGTAGAGTAGAACTTATAGAATGGTTCATGCAAATAGTTTGCCTAAAGGTCTAACAAACTCCCAATTCGTATAAGTGGTATTATGACCGTTGTCATGTGACCAAAACAATTTTCACCGTAGCCCCTACAAATACAAGGTGTTCAGACTGGATACCAATCGTGTCTGAGCAAAGGGTTTCAATGGTAACTATTGTCGACACCAGCGTTCTGGAAAGTAAATAATTCTTGACCGCTTCAACTATTCCTACATGATGCCACCTGCTTCTAAGGGTAATCAGTAGCTAGGAGATAAACATTAACTCACGTGTAGAGATACCCCGAACTTGTTGTCCATCCTGTGTGGCCGGATTGTCACCTCTCGTCAGTAATAACAGGATGGCATGTATATTTCGTATTAATGAGGATTAGAAGCGAGAGTGAAGGTAAGCCAATCACAGCGTTCTCTCGTGCAGTGGACACGCCATTCCGCTGCAGAAGGATGGTTTTACGGTATAGGTGTCATAGGACAAGGTACTCAGTGTTGATGACAGTGACTCCCTTTATTGTGCGTACAACTGTACATGTACAGTACCATAAGTCCATGAATGTTTAACGATTCGGCCGTGGAGACAATAATAAGCGCATGTATTGACATTCCCTCCGGACTGAAGTAGGTGTATGCACAAAGCCTATATTGATCTGATGCTATGAGGATAACGTGATCTTACTACAGAGGCAAGAGAAAGGTCCTCGTGACATAATCTCGTACAGCCTCCATTAAATTAGGGAGTCATTGTGACATACATCAAATGGTAAAGCTTGCCCACTCAGGGTGCACTTGAGGATTTCACTTTTGTAAATTATTCAGGATAAACAACATTAGACAGCATTAAACTGTAAACCATGGCAGTAAATTGATCCTTATTTCAAATGGAAATTGCCAGTTACATGTTACAGCAATGGTAACACTTAAAAGAAGAAGCAGAACAGTGGACTCCCTTTCACCGAGTCTACTATGAACTATGAATGGGGGAGTCCACAGAGACCGCCTCACCTACCACGGCCTTTCTTCCATGACTTCAAAGACTGACATGCGACTCTTGCTGACTATTTGTTTGATCAAGGTCACAAATTTCCGCCACACTTTTCAAAATATTTATGTGGAGAATATTTCCAAAGTTTATGCATTAGTAACAAAAACATTATGTCCACTATCCCCTGTTTGTCTTGTAGCCAATGTGGTTTTACAATCATACAATGCATCCACTTTGTATGCTAATTGTGCTTCCAGCGGGGCGGAATGGGCGCATTTCGTCTGAAACACCTGGTATTTCATAATAATTCATAAACACAAGCTCATGATATTGTCATAACTATTGATTCAGGGCATCCATTGTTCGAATACACAGTTAATTCCAAAGGCCAAATACTATGAAGCAAACACATGTAATACTTAATTATTTATGTGACGCAAATTTCCATTCAATCCTCACAACTGTATGACCCGTGAAGATCCGGGTTAGCATTGATCTTCAGTAACTCATGCTTGTCGTAAGAGGCTCACTGACTTGGTTGACACATGTCATCGGTTCCCAATTGCGCAGATCGATGCTCATGCTGTTGATCCCTGGATTGTCTGGTCCAGACTCGATTATTTACAGACCGCCGCCATATAGCTGGAATATTGCTGAGTGCGGCATAAAACTAAACTCGCTTGTTCACAACTGTATAGTATATTGACTATCAGTCAACTCGTGCCATTCCGTCGCTGTCATTGTTAACTGTTATACATATTCTTCATACAGCCTTAATCCAGTATGCCCTAGGCTCTGTCTGTAATTGCGCCAAGTCCAATTGTACAGCACAACATCATCGTTATTTCTGTCCACTATTGTCCAGTTGTATATGTGTTTACAATAACATTGTCAGTCAGTCTGGTACTCCGACTGCTTGTGTTAGGGCGACAACAAGCAGGCTGGACCGACGTGGGATTGCCCTGGGGTTGAGCTAGAGTTCGATTTGTACGATAGCATTGGTTTGGATGCTACCTCAATCAGAAGCATCTTGTAGTTTTCTAATTTTATGTAATTATCACGCTGGCAAGGGGTGCAAGTGTTTGTGCTTCATTTTGCTGTTCACGTACGTATCTGTCGAGTTCATCCCAGTCAGGTGTCAGATCTTGAAGGCCATGGCAAGACATGGAAGTTTCAATTATGAAGGATGTCACTGTTGCACCAAGTGGTCACTGAACCAGACTCGCCGCATGATCTCACAGTCCATGCCAGGACGGTGTTGCTACATCGCATACGTAGTCGTGGATGCAACGTCTCAATACAGGCATGAACACCAGTCTTCAGGGTCTAATCCCCACCTCTTGCGATTCCTGATCATTTGATGGATACCCTTCTCAAACTAAGCATATAGTCTCGTTGCCAATAACATGTCGATGGCGTAGGTAGAAGATCCGGATGCAGAAACTCTTGGTCTACCACAACTCGAACGATTTTTGATTGAATTAAGACGGGTACACCGATCCCTTAAACTTGATATGGTGATCTGGTCCACGTTGCAATGACGTGCAAAGTTCTGCAGACTCCAAGTTCAAGACGGCCTATGGCGGTGTTGCATTTGCCAACATTTAGTCGAAAAATGTTGATTTAGGTTTAACCTTTCAGTGACTTTCGTGAAGTCATCTAGAAAACGCTGCATAAAACTACAAGCGTTTAAAACAATTGCGTTTGTGCACATCAGTAAACGAACATATAGCTACCATTGTTCAATTAAGACAATGTTGAATTTATATCGAATGCTTTTTGACGAAACAAAATCAATATTGTCTACAGTCCCTATACATTTCGATTTGATGTGTGTATTATATATATCACATATATATATAATATTGACCGCATGGCTATGATCACATTGCTTTCAAATATAACGTATACAAATACGCTTAGAAATGAAAGAATATTTTGCAAATGTAAGTTCCAAAAAGATATCGCTCTCAAGCAAGGACAGTTTTGGGAGAAATGGGATTGGTCAACATTCATATAAAGCATGTATAAAGACCTTCCCCGTCATTAATCATTAAGACAACAGCATTCCCGATGATAAGGATAATTACATGTAACCGAAATTTGGAACATATTACATGTACAATATAATAATGATTTGGCCATGCAAAAAGCTGAGAGGGCAACCTAGTAATATACATATACAATAAGTTTAATATTAGTATCATCCTGTAGATTGATATTTCGAAACAACACGGTCTTAATATAAAAGTCCTCGACATAAAAATAACTAAGATCACAATAATTCAAACTGTGAATAACATAATGAAAACTGTCTTCTTGATGACCACAGCTATACATTAGGATAATCAAATCGAACCCCTTCTTTTGAAAATGACTACAGTCCACATTGAAGTTAACATTGTTGCATTGGCGGAGCCTAGGGGGGCTCCTCCCCCCCCCCAACCCCTTTGCAAATACCTTGATTGACGCAGATATCGATTACTTCAAACAATGTATTACCCTGAAGGCTGTAATGACTTCAAGACATGGAAAGACAGATGCTATTATATTGAGAGCGGACATATAATGTTCAATACTGTTGGAAATGAAAGACGACAGGTAATGTAATATGTCGATAATTCTGTGTTATTTCTCAGCCCTAAAGCACGTGTAAACTTCAATAACAAACTTAGAAACCACGTGTACATCTAAGCAGTATTGACAGATTCGATCTTGAGATAACACGAGTTGTTTGTGAAACCGGTCTTTCTGTACAGCTATCAATGCCAAGACAGATAAGATATCAATGCGCAGTATTGTTCCCATCCCATTGTTCCCCGTGTCAATAGATGAGTTCTCTAGCCTCCGGAAGTGGAAGTACAAACCTTCATCTACTAGCATTTTCCTGTATATCTCCTCTAGTAAAGATAAATCGCTAAGTCCTGAGTTAAATCTTGAGTCCCGATCAGTTTGGTAAAAGGCCTGTGTTCATAAACCATAAACGGCCAGCGAGGATATAATGTGATTTGTGACAGTTGTCCCGTTGTATCACGGACTACCAGCTTGATGTGGTTAGACACTAACATCTCTGGTGGAACTAACAAAAATACTAACGAGGCACCGGGGACCCAAGACCCTATCTACTTGTGCCAGTTTCCCGATAAACTGATCGTTGTAGCGCATGGTTAGTAGACCCGGTACATATCTGGCTAAACCTTCTGTATAGAGATTCAAGATGACTGACTGACGGGTAATAACCTGATTAATCTTCAAGGATGTACAAATATCACCAGGCATATCAGATGGTATTTAAATCTTTGACCTAACTATCTAGAATATCTGTATAAGTAGTCTGCATCTGAAGTATTCTCCTCACCTACACTTTAAGTCTTATGTTTGACCTGAATCTCTTTGTAACTACATCCATAAGGGGCAATCGTGGTAAACCGTTCACTTGTCGGGCCGAAAATACCTCGATACCTTAAATACGTATACATTAAGTTCATAAATGGTGTCACTCGTATGACAGGTACTACGGGTACTACGGGTATGACAGGTACTACGTGTATGACAGGTACTACTTTTATGACAGGTACTACTTGTATGATAGGTACTACTTGTATGACAGGTACTACGTGTATGACAGGTACTACGTATATGACAGTACTATGTGTATGACAGGTACTACTTGTATGACAGTACTACGTGTATGACAGTACTACGTGTATGACAGGTACTACCTGTACGACAGGTACTACTTGTATGACAGGTACCACTTGTATGACAGGCATTAATTGTTTGGCAAGTACAACGTGTACGACAGGTACTACGTGTACGACAGGTACTACGCGTCAAGTCAAGTCATGTACGACAAGTCAAGCTCACCATAGGAAGAAGGAACTGTGTTACGTTACCGACGCGGTGGTGTTGGGGAACGAAAGGACAATAGAGTATAAACAGACACACACATACGTCCATGCTCACCGCAATATTACAGAAACATAATTCAAGGTGAGGTGTTGTGTGAGATACGAGTAGATGCATATTCAAAACTGTTTAACAGGTACAACCTTCTTTGTCAAAACAATTACCGTCATGAAATTGTGATACTCTGTGTTCATCAAACAGCCTGGCATTATCTATATACTGTATGTTTATGCATACATTGCCCGCCAGAATGTAAATTAGTGGCTACGCGCCACCTGAGTGTCCTGTTACTCTTATCAGTCTGTTAATTATTCATCAGTGCATAAGTAATTACTGTGTGTGGATATCATGTCAGTGGATAGGTTAAAAGCATGAGCAGCCAGACACTCTGTATTTCCCTAAATAATTGAAGAGTGCATACGGAAGTCAATTACCGCCAACCACAGCTATGTAACAGTTTGTTAGTATTCAACGAGCTATTAAATGAGTAATTATAACACTCCAGTGACAGAAGGGTAGTTTAATACAGTTATGTAACAGTGCGTTAATATCCACGAGCTTTTAAATGAGTAATTATAGCACTCCAGTGACAGAAGGGTAGTTTAATACAGTTATGTAACAGTGTGTTAATATTCAACGAGCTTTTAAATGAGTAATTGTAGCACTCCAGTGACGAAAGGGTAGTTTAATACAGGTATGTGAATAACAGAACTTTTGAGCAGGTAAACATGCCATCTGACCATAACAAGGTAAGGGCAATGAAGTAATTGGAAACTGGATTTAACCCACAATTGCGACATCATCCCAACATTAATCAGCTGAAAACAATTGCCGAAACAAGTTACAAAAAACAAATATGATACCCCTATAAAATACATAGCATCGAATAAGCTGTTTGTTTCATCTCTATCACTATAAACTATGGATTCGGACTTTCGTTTATATTGGGAGGTTTACAAACGTCGACGACTATAGTTTGTGCATTTCAGACAAACCACCACCATTCGTACCTTTATTGTAAGCCAATACTCCACCGGTGCCGGTGGCCACCTCGCAAGTGTTATCTAAAGCGAAATAAATCGTAGCTAAGAGAGTATTGTATTCAAAGCACAAACAAAGACTCTAAAATATGTATATATATTTTCAAGACATTTCTTCATATAAGGACCGAGATATGTTTATCGAGCTGAAGCGTCCATTGCATGGAGAATCTCCGGTTGAAGCTTTCGCTGTGCCGATACAATGTAATACTTTGAACAGCCTTAATGATGACGTCCAGTTATCTTATAACATATGTTATAAACCTTTTTTGTATCGACCCCTCATCATAAATGTTAATTTCAAACAAATGTTGCTATCAGCAAAATGTTCTTGATATTTCACATGCCTTAAAAATTCAGCCACTTGAATAATGAAATATTACATCAGAAATGAAGTTAAAGAAGTATCTACTTACTGGGGCCTCCATATTGTGTGGTCACATGCCATGTATATTAATAATCAAAAGAGGCAGACAGTGTATTTTATACACAACCTGCTGGAGGCCTGGTGGGATGGCTGGACAACAACTAGGTGGCCTACTGCAGCTGCGGGCAGACAACCTTTATGTTAAAGGTCACTTCCGCCAAGCACACTTTGAATGCAATGTTTTTGCTCAATTGTAAACCTGCAAGACTACCGAACTGACACTGTGACGGTGCATGGCGCATAAACGTGAAACGATTTTTTTCCAAAAGACACTTGATATCATTATGTCATTCGTATTTCAGTTCTTATAAGAATGGTTGTCATAAATATATAAAAGGTTTGTGAATGTGGGCATTGCTTTCGTGATATTGTTTTACACATAAACAGTGGCATTCTCCTC
Organism: Haliotis rubra; assembly: GCF_003918875.1. Taxonomy (NCBI): domain Eukaryota; kingdom Metazoa; phylum Mollusca; class Gastropoda; order Lepetellida; family Haliotidae; genus Haliotis; species Haliotis rubra. The sequence goes on from NW_025767235.1 coordinate 2,297,235, forward strand.
ACAACTAACCCTAGAGCAATACACCTAGTGTACCTTCAGTTCTGATACAGGGGAAACTGTTGCAATCGACTTGGAGGTCATGATCGTGATGCACAAACTGGTGTAGTGGAGAGGTCGGGGTTTGATCCCCAGCCCGTTATTTATCAACAGACGTTCAGTGAAAGTAGGTGATGTTACTGGTGCCAAGGATTAACACGATCAACCAAGTTTACTGACGTCGGGGTCAGTAAACTGTGACTGAGTTTACGGGCGTTATGAGCTCACACACTCACTCACACACACGCACGCACGTACATACACACACGCGGACACACACTTGTAGCACTACTTGCGGGGCATGTTGCTTACGCGCAAAACTCTCGTAGTCGCTATCAAATCCCAGATGCCCACGTCACCTGACATCTGATGTATGGAATATGGAATTCTGGCCAGCCAAGACAAGCTCGCAAACATCGAGACAATCACCCAATGTATCAGTTACCAATACAAAGTAACATACTGTACTCCATTTTGTTTGTCATTATCAAAACTAAAAAAACTTAAAAACTAAACAAATAAGTGTTTGGCAGTTCATGAGAGATAAGTGCGTTTTATCAATCTCTGATGGGACAATCTCGTCATGGGAAATACCATCATTCTTACAGGTTGCTTTGCCGAAACAAGTTCCTTTGTTTTCGTCAGTTTTTAGTTTAAATGTGTATAAGAGGGTGAGTCGGGCAGAATTTGTTAAACATTCTATACCAATCTTCTTGTAAGGACCAAGAGCGGTGGGGAAGCCCAGTGGTTAAAGCGTCCGCTGGTCACGCCGAAGACTCGGATTCGTTTCCCCACATAGGTACAATGTATGAAGACAGTTTCTGGTGTCCCCCGCCGTCATATTGCTGGACTGTTGTTAAAAGCGGCGTACAACCACATTCCTCACTCACTTAAGGACCAGCGTAAGATACCAACAATCGCTAGAAAGGTTTGGAACCACATGGACAAACATGGTCTCAGGTAAGTAGAGCACCCCTACAAATACAAGGTGTTCGGACTGGTTACTAATCTTGCTTATAAAAATAAACGGTCACTTGGAGATAGATTAAAACTTCAACTCACGTGTAGAGATACCCCGAACTTGTTGTCCATCCTGTGTGGCCGGATTGTCACCTCTATTCAGTATAGCAGGAGGGATTTTATATATCTGTCAGATGAGGATTAGAAGTGGGAGTAGAGGTAAGCCAATCACAGTCACTAATGTTAAGTGGATACAGGCTGCAGGATGGCTTCAGGATATAGACATGTAACATGCCAATGGTACTCAACACTGATAACAGTGACTCCCTTTGATGTGCTTACCGCTGTACATGCACAGTCCATGACAAGTAATGATTATTGTCATACAGAAACAAGGCTTGTAATGACTCCATGCAGCCGTATACTTGTATAATTAGATGTAAACATATTGATTTGATGCTATGGGGATTTCGGAATATTCATGCCATGCTCACAAGCAATGCTAGTTTGGTACACTCGTTTAACTTCCATTCAATTAGAGATTCAATGTGAAATAAATCAATGAGAAATCCCAGCCAAACTGTGTGCTTAGGAATCCCTCGCTTGTAGAATAAACAAACACACAATACGATCTGATGTGCGCAGTAACCTGGTGAATATTTGAAGCGGTTTGTTTCCGTAACAATCACAATGAATAGAGTCCATGAATACCAATTTGAACCTTGGGAATTAATTGTAAATCATTCATGAAAATATCATGAGTGGTATAGTCTTGAAGAACACAATGTAAAAAGCACCGTTTCATCGGATGTCAAAATTACTTTTAAGAAAACATACATAACAGTAGTTCGTACATCTAACAGAATAGCATTTCCCATCAAACATGATGAAATATTTTCATTTGGAGCATTACGGGATATAAACTATCCTTAGAAACAGTTCTTAAGATGAGTGAAGATACTTAACACATTGAGAAAATTATCGCAAACGCCAACAATCAGGACAAGTTTTGTTTTTCTATATAGAAACAAGCTCCCCCTGTAAACGTATCTGAAAGCTCAAATATTTGGGTCAAATGAAAGGGTTGGCCTGTAAACAGTTATACCAAAATGTGCTCTTCTTTCTTCAGAGATTCAGGACAATTTGTCAAATATGAAAGCAAATGTCATTTGAAGTTTACCGAAAAAAAATATGTGAAATGCTGGACTTTCTCTTTGATCACACCATTGTACAGTTTCGAGGTAAAACATTTCCCACAAGATGTATGCATACCCATGGGCACCAGTCATACTCCCCTCCTTCAGAATTGGGTTGGCAACATTAAAACTAGGTAATTTGGCCAAGAAGTTGGTACATTGATGATCTAATACCGTTCAATAACCATCAAATATCCTTCCACTGATTTACCCACCTGAGCGAGTGAGTCTAGTTTTACACCGCTTTTAACAACATTCCAGCAATATGACGGCGGGGTACACCAGAAACGGTCTTCACACATTGCACCCATGTGGGGAATCGAACCCGGGCCTTCGGCGTGACAAGCGAACGCTTTAACCACTAGGCTACCCCCACCGCCCCTTACCCACCTGAACCTGAAATTAAGGAGACAATTGAGACCGACTCAATTGTTTCATATTTAGATCTATGCATAAAGATTCACGGTGACAGAACACTCTCCACAAGGCTGTATGACAAAAGGGATGATTTCAACTTCCCAATAGTCAACTTTCCTTTCATGTCTAGCAATATTCCAACAATTCGGTGTTTACAATTCACAACTTTTCAGATACAATCGAGCGTGCTCTTTTTACCAAGATTTCAAAGAGCTCTTACTTGGAAGTTGTTTGATCATGTTTATAACATTCCAGGCCTCTTTATAGCTTTCAAAAAGTTTTAAGGTAGTCATGTGGAGGACATTTCGAAATCTGATGCATCAGTGACAAAAATGATGTCCGATGCAATTCCCTATTTTGAATTGTACCATACGTTCCCGAATTATTTCAGGTGAACAATTGACTAGACATAAGGAAGAGAGTTTTAATGGATGTCAACTTCTTTATTATGAAGAACACAACGCTTCGGAGTATATCTTACTCCTTCATCAGGTGAAAGGGGATGACTAGACTTATGTTTAAGGGTGCCACCGGTGGGGCAGGATACGCTCACCTTTTCGCGAACACCTGGTATCATCACTACTTCATAATGATTCATGAACACATGCTCTGTCATCGTATCGCACGGTAACAATCACTGGATTGTCTGGTCCAGACTAGACTTGTTCACAAACAACATCATACAATTGTACAATTGCTGAAAAAAACATCTGCTCGTGATATAGTCACAACTATTTCTTAGGAATGTGGAAAGGGGTTTGTCGCTTCTATTTATATGGAGCCCTTGCTCGTGCTAAACAAATAACCAATCTGAAAAATGCAACACAAGGGTTGCTGATAATCGACATTTGGCCATGCCCTGCCGTGAAATATGTCTGTATGATGTCGTGCGTGGCACTGTTTAGCATAATTCCACCTTGATATTTTCAATTACATCCGAGAACGATATACACGTAAAGAACACAGGTGATAATGGCTCAAAGATCCCCAAATGTTCGTTCGTATATTGGTACTCCAAACAGTGTGTGGCTTTGTTTCAAGAATAAGACTTTCTATCAAAATAGAGAAATTGAATAAGAAAGAGAAACGGTCATCGGACGGTATGTTTGTCATTCAGCAATATCTAACATATGTTGTATAAATTGCTCTCCTACCAGCGGTCACGGTTTTTGAGAATAATTCGTAAATCAACTGATAAGAAGAAAGGACGTGTGATGAATGTAATCTGAATGCATAACTGCATCAATTATTGAAATGAAACTTGATAGTATACGCTAACACGATGCATTATTTCTATCAACTTTAGGCGTCACTCTTAACTTGAAAAAATGACCATTCTTCTTTTGACCTGGATTCCAAAGCTCTACATCAAACCTAATATAAGGACTTCATTCTTTGAACAACGGGAGACATACAGCATATATATCGTTCTGTTTCTATCTTCAAGGGTTCGGGACAACTTGTCATAATGACCAACTGTATGAGAAGAGCTTGACGTCCTCAGGAATAACATCAGTGACAAGCCTAAGTAACACGCAACGTTGTGGGAAGGTTGCAGATTGGTAACGTCATGACACAACGTTGTCACAACGTTAGTATTACGTCATTTTATAACGTTGTGTCACAACGTAATAACAACGTTGCATATTTACGTTGAGGAAACGTCATACTATGGGCTCCTCCAACTTTTATTAAAAAACGTTTCTTATAACTTGTCACGATAGAGTATTCTGTACATCTTTTCACTTTGAGACTCTTTCTTTACTGTTCAGCTAGAGCTTCAGAAAACACACGACCAAAACAACAGGAAAATTGACGAATAAACATCGAAGTGGATTTCTGCTTTGTTTCTTATGTACTGTTGACTACTGGGAAAACTGTACAACCCTTAACTTTAAATAGAACGTTAAGACAACGTAAAATGCGTTAGCATCAAATAACTCTACCTTGTGGCGACGTGAAAATGACGAATGACAACGTAAGGCCACAACATTGTGACAACGTAAATGAGAGTCCACGGAATAACGTTGTAAGGGACCGTTCATAATTTATAGCTGGTGTATGTGTGTGTGTGTGTGTGTGTGTGTGTGTGTGTGTGTGCGTGCGTGCGTGCGTGCGCGTGTGTGTCTGTGTGGGGTTGATGATGATTTTGATAGAGAAGCATGTACAATGTGAATGACTCCCCCTAAAATTTATGTACAAAATAAGTGCCCCCCTGCATGTCATGTACAAAATCAATGACACCCCTCCCCTTCCCATATTTTCTAAGCATAATTTTTAACATAATTTTATGTACAAAATGGCTGCCCCCCCTCCCCAGTACGTGTGTAAAGAATTCTATTTTTTGTTCCCCCTCATTTCTTAATAAGTGTACTACCCCGTCGCAGAAATATCTTAGCTGTGCGTGCGACGTTAAATAAAGCAAATAACTAACAAACTGGTTATGGCCCGGGGAAGCGAAATCTGGACCAAACCTCCTCATTTCACTTCCAATATGCACAACCAAGTTGAATAGGTTTCATCGCAGAAAGGAGTATGAAAGCAATATTAATAAAATTGTTAATGAAAAAAAAAGATGAGAATGAAAGCAATAATGAAAGTGTGTAAATGAAAACAAATTATCATGCAAATACATCTGGGAAACATGATATTGTGTTGGTGTTTTTTATATTTATTTGGGTGGCATTTTTTGTCCTAGGTGACATTTGTCCGGGTGGCATTTATCCGGGTGGCTTTTGTCCGGGTGGCATTTGTCCAGGTGGCTTTTGTCCGGGTGGTATACTACACGAGAATGTACGCTGTATCTTCTCATAAACACCATATACTTCAGGGGTATACTACACGAGAATGTACGCTGTATCTTCTCATAAACACCATATACTTCAGGGGTATACTACACGAGAATGTACGCTGTATCTTCTCATAAACACCATATACTTCAGGGATATACTACACGAGAATGTACGCTGTATCTTCTCATAAACACCATATATTTCAGGGGTATACTACACGAGAATGTACGCTGTATCTTCTCATAAACACCATATATTTCAGGGGTGTACTACACGAGAATGTACGCTGTATCTTCTCATAAACACCATATACTTCAGGGTGTACTACACGAGAATGCACGCTGTATCTTCTCATAAACACCATATACTTCAGGGGTATACTACACTACACTATAATATACTACTACTCAATATTTCATAAACGACATATACTTCAGTCCCACTGTTGTTTTATGGCCGGAAAATAGTTTTTTTTCATTTACAAAATCCCGATATCGGTACTGCACATAATGCATAGAACCATTATTCATGTTCCATTTACTGTCTGAAGCCCATTACGCGATACAATCTCAACGTCTCACGTGTCTAAGTGCGTTTGGACATTTTCTATGCATCATTAACAAATGCCTTTGGTGTGTTTGCATTGTGTCTGGTGTTATGGCTATCACGTGCAGATAATGTATAGCATCCTGGGACTGAAATGTTTCGTGTAAGGAGTTCGAGTTTCAAGTTAGGGATTTTGACAAATGTCACAGATTAAATGTATATCAAGTAACATGAATCGACATTCATGAGTAATTACAATACATCATAAACAAATAGAAGGTTTTCCGTCTTGAAATGTCACTTCCAAGCTGCTCGAACCTATTCACTGCGCATGCACAGCTGTTGAAACCACTTTTCACCCCAGCTGGGGTGAATTTAGTGAATCTCCGATTTCGTGGTTTTTTTCATCGCGTTATTTTTCAACTATATAAGTTGAATTTGCATTTTTGATAATTTGCTGCTGTAAGTCCATACCGAAAGGTATCAGAATCTGTAAAGTTGTGTTTTACGTTGCATGTGACCTTTAATGATGAATTGTGTAGTTGAATGTGAACAACCATTTTTATTTCGCAAAAAATCTCGACTTAAAGCGAAACAGTGAGTTTATACTGGCCGGTAGGTGCCGTTGTCAGAGACACAGCAAGGGCAAATAGTTAATTATAAGAAAAATCTTGGACAGTCTGTCAGAAATAAAAGTGGAGTTTTCAGGACACATCATTGCCGTCACTAATGCGTCAAATTTGCGAATGTCCTTCACATCAAACTTTTTAAAGCCTTACTAAGCCATGGATGTTGTAACCTTGTTCAAGCAAGCTTTGAACAAGAGTCGCATGGCGCTTTTCAAAATCAATTTCGTAGTAAGATCGTGCTCGATTGTATCTCCAAGGTATATGTGCAGACACCAGAGACTGGAAGTTCCCACACGTTCAATGTTGAGTATTGGGAAGATGATTCAGAATTAAAACGACAAAACCGTCTGTATATTGATAGGAAATCCCCGCTAAAAGCAGAGTCGTTTGTACAATCATGGCTCTATCATGAGCCTGTGTCTCCGAATCACTCTATGATTTCTGTTATACTGCATTGTGGTATTGTTATAGTCACCCTGAACCCTAATGCTAAGATCTAAATATTAAACAAGGCGATTCCACTGGCCTCGATTTCTAGAACAGGTTCAGTAGAAGAAAATTGATTTGATACATATACTTGGTTGTTTGAATCAGAATGTCTGCTTGGATTGGCAACATCAAAACAAGAGAATTTGATCTAAGTTTCATGTATGTCGACGATCCGACATATTCAAAACTGGCGAAACACGTAGACAATTCCTTCAACTGATCTACCCACCTGAAATCAACGGATTTGTGAAGTAGAATCCCGACGCAACGCCTCTTGTTAGAAATGTCACCTCGGCAGATAGAAAAGTGAAGTGACATAACAGTCTCAGCCTAACGATCTGGATCGTTCTCGCTCTGCTGCTGATAATCTTGGCATTTTGATGTGCGCCTTTAACAGGTTAACAATTAATTAACTCAGTCGACTGTGTTTTATAGTGTTGGCGAAAAAAAAGCATGTGTGATGACAATACTGTAAAGGATATGTGTGTTAGTTTGACTGCAAGGACATGTCAGTAACTTGTAAGTTACAATCAAAACACTTTTCGGTGTATCGGGTTAGATGAATATGGACATTCACAAACGTATATGACGTGTCAGTGATGTGTTCTTCCGGAACAGCCCTCATTTCACAGAGGACGTGGTGGAACCATCAGCTTTCACACACAAAGAGAAGCACCGCTGATCATATGTCCTGGCGTACAGACTACTTACCATGTTGACAGGTAATGAATTAGAAACACTAGATGTCCTGGTCAATTCCTCACGGCTCTATCCTGGGTGTTTGTAATCCCACCTAGCTGTCAGAATACAATGCTTCACAATGTCACAATATGATGCTACATCCGTCATAGCGGGCACTGCTATTTCCAGACAATACCGCTGCTGACAATTCCAGATTTTATATATAATATTTTTAAGTAGCAAAATGACTCTTCAGATTCCTGTTAGTGGGGATATAGATAACCAAATAATGATATAAAACAGTTATAATAAATTCTTTTAATATTTATAAATGAAACACAATTCTATAAAACACAAATCAGTACACAAAATGTATAACAATAAATAATGATGGATACTCGACATGTTCAATTCCTCTTATCTCGGTTGTGTGAGAGCATCTCGACGAAAACGGTGTAATATCATTATTTGTATATACCTCGTCAACTCGAACACCTGGAAGCATCAAACATCCCTTCACCTGGTTCAAGGAAAGCGAAGCGCTGATATCAAATCGTTATGGTAACAGGGATCGTGTCGGAATCAAGACGTTTCACCAGCGATAAATCAATCAAGAAGAGTTCGAGTTATCGAGATGCCACTGGTTATGAGAATATTTTACGTGGTAAGGGGATTGTGTGCGAAATTTGAAAACAGACACAGCAATGAACAAATTATAGCATTAAAGCTTCGGAGTTTCACACCACTTTGAAAGGTATTTCAGTTTGTATCACGGCGTTTCAGCTAATAACCGATTGGCTATGGCTGTAACGACACCCGTTGTGTTGTATCACAATGGGCCGTGATCCGATACCACAGTCGACACTTGTGTCATATCACGTTCATCAAAGCAATGGAACTGGCGTAGAACAGCAACTGGTTTCCGAACACTGTCAGAGTATCGCAGTGAATGTACTCACATTGATACATGTCCCCATACATTTCTTACAAGAAGTTTAAGATCACCCTGTGTTTAGGGGCGTTTTTAGTTATCTTGTGATATCGCTATATATCGCAGTGCCAGTTAATGATGGTAATCGTTACAGCCTGAATGATAATTCCTGCCATGTCACGGTGTGATGTGGGAAGAAAGCCCGAGGTGATGCAGATCTTTTATTTTTACCTCTTCAGTGAAACCCACGTGAACGGTATTTACCAACCAAGAAACAAACCCGGATTCGAACCCCGATCATAATTTTGTGGCACGCTCAAGGGAACGCAACTCTGCACAGCTAAAAAGGTGTGTCACAGACACCACTGAGCCACACTGATCGTGATATTAGAACCAAGACTATCGGTGTGAAGCAGCAAGGGGGCATAACTCTTCACGGCGAGTTGCGTTGCCTTGGGCGACCTGCTGACGTATTTCCACTGATTGTGACGGAAACATTAAACATATATCGTGATATGTTAGAAATGCCATTTAATGGTCAATGTGTCAATAAATGTCGCCAACAAAATGTATTCATATATCTAAAACAATAAAGACTACCTAAAATGCTTTTTTCTTTATTTTACATTTTGATCTTTTCCGTTTTAATTTCTCCATTCTGAGGTCTTGTTTTAATGAAAACTTCCTGACGTAACTGTCGGGGGAGATTGACAATCGGATCTCCCGCTGACCGTGTTTTTCCATCATCCCCATCAGGATGTACTCTCTCCCTATGCGCAGGCGCGGACACTTGCAGATGTTGTACACCCAGATGTACTCTCTGTGGAGGAGAGGGACGATGTTCCTGTAGGTGTACATGATGCTGATGTCGTAACGGGTAGCGTTCCCGAACACTTCAAGACCGTTCACTCGTGCTTTGGACACTGAAACAACAATCAAGAAGTCATTGCATTTCAGTCGAATCATTCGGTGATACTGGGTGAAAAATGACATCCACAGATAACTGCTTGAATGTCTAAATGCTGTTTTACGCCGCACTAAGGTATATGAGGACAACCATTAAATAATTGTTTCGGGATCAGGTAAACCGTTGCTTGATGTAAAAATAAAGTAAGCGGCTTTAACGGCTAACAGTATGTTAGTCTGTCTTCTTTCACAATAAAAATAGTTATGCTTTCAGGAACATTTCTTTATATTGTAAAATCGAGAAACATACAGTAATGGTTCAGATAGCTGCCATATTTCATTCTCACATACAAACATTGAAGATGAGGTAGTTTCTGTGGAACTCTTTAAAACTGAAAACTTGAGGGTTACAACTTCAAATCAATGCCGTTTTTCGACAGCGGGCAGCTTCAAATTAAGACTGCAGGCGCAGTTGAGTCTGGATCAGGCGACTCGGGATTTTACAAGAAAGACTACGGAACACTACGAATATTCAAATTCCAACACTTTCGTCACACTTTGAACACGGTTTACCCACGAAACCGGCAGCTTTAAGTGTTTAGAGAAAGTGTAGGCAGACATGTCTTCATCAGTGCACATAATTCAGTGTATCGTACTCATCAACTACACCTCACTGTAGAACGTCCTCATCAACTACACCTCACAGTACAACGTCCTCATCAACTACACCTCACAGTACAACGTCCTCATCAACTATAATCACTGTACAACATCCTCATCAACTATAATCACTGTACAACGTTGTCATCAATTATAATCACTGTACAACGTCCTCATCAACTACACCTTACAGTACAACGTCCTCATCAACTCTTCCTCACTGAACGACGTCCGTATCAACTACATCTCACTGTACAATCCGTATCAACTACACCTCACTGTACAATCCGTATCAACTACACCTCACTGTACAATCCGTATCAACTTCACCTCACTGTACAATCCGTATCAACTACACCTCACTGTACAATCCGTATCAACTACACCTCACTGTACAATCCGTATCAACTACACCTCACTGTACAATCCGTATCAACTACACCTCACTGTACAACGTCCGTATCAACTACACCTCACGTACAATCCGTATCAACTACACCTCACTGTACAACGTAATCACTGTCACGTCCTCATCATGTACAATATAATCACTGTACAACGTCCGTCATCAACTACAATCACTGTACAACGTCCGTATCAACTATACCTCACTGTACAACGTCGTCATCAACTACACCTCACTGTACAACGTCCGTATCAACTACACCTCACTGTACAATCCGTATCAACTACACCTCACTGTACAATCCGTATCAACTACACCTCACTGTACAATCCGTATCAACTACACCTCACTGTACAATCCGTATCAACTACACCTCACTGTACAATCCGTATCAACTACACCTCACTGTACAATCCGTATCAACTACACCTCACTGTACAACGTACCTCACTGTACAATCCGTATCAACTACACCTCACTGTACAATCCGTATCAACTACACCTCACTGTACAATCCGTATCAACTACACCTCACTGTACAATCCGTATCAACTACACCTCACTGTACAACGTCCTGATCAACTGCACCCCACTGTTGATCATCCACAAAGCCAGGAAAACACCGTTTAAACAGATGACATTTTTCGTATCATGTTTTCTTTTGTAAATTCATATTCCTTATATCACTAGTGGTGTGCTGTAACATCGCATCAGCGACAGTGTCAAACAAATCCATATTCGTCGACATGGTAAACAAAGCAAACACAAGTGACAAATACATGCGGAAATCGTTTTTTAACATTGTACCTCGTTTACTGAAATGTAAATGATATTGAATAAGTGCCATTTTGTTTAATCGATGTACCCGGCGACTCTTTGATGTATATCAACGTATTTCTATTTTCGTTTACTGGAAGGGGATCCATTAACAATCCTAGTTTAAAAATATGTTGTTACTTATTTGAACCTACAAGAACGTTCTAGCGTTCTTTGTGAGGGAGAGTCATTTTTACTACGCTGGCGCTATTCAACAAAGAGACTCGAGAGTGTAAATTATCAATTGTTTGATGCTGGTCATTATTTTTATGAAGAGGCATTTGTGAATGAAACACTTGTACTAACTCATTTGTGCTAATATCATACTAAAGTCAATTCTTACTTACAAACTGCACATAATTCATCATTGAAAAAACATTTGGAAAGTATGATATCTCTTCCTGTCAAACACTGGCACGTAGGATATAATGACTTGAAACCTATAATGAATTGTTTGCATCAACTGTTTTCTTTGTTCTCACTGACTGACGAAGCGAATATGTGGCCTCGAAAACATTGTACTGGGCGCCAGTATCGAACACAAAAGCCTTCCTATTATTTTCTGCAGAACAAAATGGTTTAAAACAACACTTAGCGGTAGTGTAGATTTTACGAGTGCTTCGGTTGATATTGCAATCAAAGCGAAAACGCGTCCCTAAACACCCTCACTTAGGGACCGTTCATAATTTATGGCTAGAGGGGGTGGTGGGTGGTGTGTGTGTTGCGTGTGATGATGATTTAAGGGGGTCACCCATTTTATTCTGGGGAGTTAGGGGGTCAGCAATTTGTACATATGTTTCTAGGGGTGTCAGCAATTTTGTACATAACAATTATGCTTTAGAAATATGGAAAGGGGGAAGGGGTCATTGATTTTGTACATGTCATGCAGGGGTCACTTACTTTGTACATAAATTTTAGGGGGCATTCACATTGTACATGCTTCTCCATAAAAACCATCACCACCACCACCCCCCACCCCACCCCTAGCCATAAATTATGAACGGTCCCTTACAACACAATCTTGATCACCAGGTAAGTGAATGTTTTCACAGATCATAGGCAATTTGATTCACATAAAATCAGTCACTCCGTCAGCTCCAAAGCTACTACCACACTTACCGAAATCACTAGCACAGAACTGTTTTCTCCGATTCTTCATTCTTTTGCAGGCTGGACATTGACCTATGTTGGGGAAAGAATAAATAACAAGTTACAGTGGTCTGGCACTACCATGTACCAGGGAAGACTAAGTGATCAGCAACCGCCTGATTGTATAATGTGGGTGATAACAGGCCCGACGATCCCTTCACTGCTGTAAATACACATTCACATTGTACATGCTTCTTCGTGAAAATCATCATCACCCCCCTAGCCATAAATTCTGAACGTTCCCTAGTTTCATTAATAGCTCGCACCCCCGTGAATCAAAGTACAGAAATTCTTTTGTAACTACCAAGAAGGTTATTGCCAGTAGAATTAGTACGTCCCACCACGTGGGATTCGCCGCGACAGCTAATCAATATTTGGTGATGTTTTGTTGGAACGTAACTGACGTCATTTAGCGGCGTTGTTACGTAGCACGGGATAGACCACCATGATGATTCAACATTAGACCGGACGGACAGACAGACAGACAGACAGACAGACACACACACACACACACACGCACGCACGCACGCACGCACGCACGCACGCACGCACGCACGCACACACACACACTGTGAATAGGGCGGTGGGGTAGCCTAGTGGTTAAAGCGACGTCACACCGAAGACCCGGGTTCGATTCCCCACATGGGCACAAGCCCATATCTGCTATTCCCCGCCATAATATTGCTGGAATATTGCTAAAAGCGGTGTAAAACTAAACTCACTCACTCACAATGTGAGTGTAATTGTCTTGAAGGTTAACCTTCACCTCAGGGATTGTCTCCAGACAACACTCACTTTTGCTTAGAAACTTTCTCTTCTTCTTCTTACTCTTCTTCTTCAACTTCTTCCTTCTCAGCCGATCCTGCTTCACCTTGTCTTTGGTAGCGTTCTTCCGTTTATACAACGTCTTAGATTTACCACGTGTTCCCTTAAGTCTGTCGCTGTGCTGTTGTGTCGTGACCCTGCCGCCGTTGGTGATGTCGTATTGCTTCGTCACCTTCCCGTCGTAGTCGATCTCCGACATGACAATATCCCAGATCTGATTATCTGACAACGTGGTCTTCCTCGTGGGATTTGGCGGGACGGTGAAGCGCGTCGTCGTTGTTTCCACGTGGGTCACCGCGTCCACGGGGATGGCGTTGTCGAATCTCATGTACGTCATGTTAAGGAGTTCCAGAGATGGTATCCCAGGCACCCAGAACTCGTAGTTTACCCCTCGGTTCTTCTCTCTGTACATTAGCTGGAGGAAAATATTTACACAGGTGATGAACGTTGGTACCATGTATTTGAGCTTATAGGTATCGAATATATGCATGCTTTAATGAGGGTAATCGGGTGGCACCGTCGTCTAAGGCTATGTAGAGTTGCGTCCCTTGAGCGTTCCAGAAACCTATAATCAAGGTTCGAATCCTAGATTCGCCATATTCGCACGCTATTCTTGAAGACATAATGCATTAGAGACTAGTTTACGAAAAAAGTCAGGAAATAGTTTCGATGGTAAGAGACATTCAATACAGGTTCAAACATATCAGGTATAAATTATCAAGCTTTTTCTTTTTTAAAACCTGAAAACGTACTACACAAGCATAAATACTACAATACCAACTTCGAAATCTAGGTGATATGGTTGTCTCCGAAAACGAGTTCAACTTGCTGTGCAGAGTTGCGCCCCTTATCACCCCCATCAACTGGTTTTCCAGTTATACCTTGATTTTACAGGAGTGAGTGAGTCTAGTTTTACGCCGCACTCAGCCATATTCCAGCTATATGGCGGCTGTCTGTAGATAATCGAGTCTGGACCAGACAATCCAGTAACAACAGCATGAGCATCGATCTACGCAATTGGGATACGATGACATGTTTCAACCAAGTCAGCGAGCCTGATCATCCGATCCCATTAGTCGCCTCTTACGACAAGCATGGGTTACTGAAGATCAATTCTAACCCGGGTCTGATTCTACAGGACCTTACTGTACTCTTTGGTCTCATCAAAGTACACGTATTAAATGTCAAGCACCCTCTGGAATCATTTTGAGATTCTAAAACACAAACTAATTATTGGACATAAATATATTCACCATAACATGTAAATCCTCGGATGTGGGTCCGTCGCCTTGCAGAGCCTCGTAGCCGCTGTTGACCCGGTCGTAGGTTACCACTGTGCCACCAATAGAGTAGATGCCGGGGTTCGCGATGGTGTACTGGCCGTTCAGGACGAAGTCCTTGTTGGCATTCATAAGCGCTGCAATACATGAGAAGAACAATAGCAGTGATCTGGTCACATACATAGACACACGATCAATGGAACCATGTTGACATTTAAAGTCAGTTCAGCCAACTCATCCCTATGGTATGCAGCCAGTTTCTCTGAACCCTATCAAAGACGTTAGTTCCTTAGCGGCGTTCACATGCGTGTGTCTGTCACACTGGGGCAACGAATAGTCCACAGCAAATGGAAAGTCAAGGGCCCTCATCCACAGTGACGATTTTCATCTAGTCGTCAAAGGCGCCGCAGTTAACTGTGAAACTGTACTGTGTTTGTTACCACCAAACTAAACACACTCTTTGTAACACAACAGTTACATCTGCTGTTCATGAAATGGATTGGCCCATCATACAGCAGGATATTACAGATGAGTTGCCAAGTCAGGTCAAGGAAATAAGATGCTGTCAACATGTTCAAGAATGGTATTAAAATGCAGGTTGAAGGGCATGGGTTGTCCTGTTGTCTTAAGCGCAGCAGTGATCGTGGGTTCGTCTTGATTCTGAACGAAGTCGGGAGGTTCACATATATGGGACTTTAAACAATGTGCACACCAAGTGTACATAATGGCAGACATATTGTTTAAAGCGACAGCAAACCGTACTTATTTTTAACAGGGGAACACTGTAGAGTGCACTATTGGACATTTTGTTCCAGAAACCAGCACAGTGAGGAAATACGTGCTATGGGTGGAAAGCATTTATGACACATCTGTTACATGCTGTAAGTTGTAAGGTGTGGTCCACCGTACACATACAACAGGACACAGGGGCTGCTGTAGATGGCAACAGGTCCACCGTACACATACAACACGACACAAGGGCTACTGTAGATGGCAACTGGTCCACCGTACACATACAACAGGACACAAGGGCTACTGTAGATGGCAACTGGTCCACCGTACACATACAACAGGACACAAGGGCTACTGTAGATGGCAACTGGTTAGATGGCAACTGGTCCACCGTACACATACAACAGGACACAAGGGCTACTGTAGATGGCAACAGGTCCACCGTACACATACAACAGGACACAAGGGCTACTGTAGATGGCAACAGGTCCACCGTACACATACAACAGGACACAAGGGCTGCTGTAGATGGACTGTCCACCGTACAACAGGACACAAGGGCTACTGGAGATCCACCGTACACATACAACAGGACACAAGGGCTGCTGTAGATGACAACTGGTCCACCGTACACATACAACAGGACACAAGGGCTACTGTAGATGGCAACTGGTCCACCGTACACATACAACAGGACACAGGGGCTACTGTAGATGGCAACTGGTCCACCGTACACATACAACAGGACACAAGGGCTGCTGTAGATGGCAACTGGTCCACCGTACACATACAACAGGACACAGGGGCTGCTGTAGATGGCAACTGGTCCACCGTACACATACAACAGGACACAAGGGCTACTGTAGATGGCAACAGGTCCACCGTACACATACAACAGGACACAAGGGCTGCTGTAGATGACAACTGGTCCACCGTACAGGACATACTGTAGATGGCAACTGGTCCACCGTACACAACAGGACACAAGGGCTGCTGGAGATCGCAACAGGTCCACCGTACACATACAACAGGACACAGGGGCTGCTGGAGATGGCAACAGGTCCACCGTACACATACAACAGGACACAGGGGCTGCTGGAGATGGCAACTGGTCCACCGTACACATTACAACAGGACACAAGGGCTACTGTAGATGACAACTGGTCCACCGTACACATACAACAGGACACAAGAGCTACGCTACCTAGGTGGTTCCGACTGGACTCTTTCACGCTGAAGTGGGTCGATCCCCTCGGGATGGTGACAACCTCGTTATAACCCCGGTGCTCTGCAACAAAGAACCCGTATACAGTGGGTTGTCTTCATCAATATTGAAACAGTGCCCCTCCCATTTGGTGAAGGAACCTGTCACGTGGGATATCATGTTTATTTGGACTACACCTAGGACACCATGCTTTTCGCGAACTGCACCTAGGATATAATATTTCTCGCGAACTGCACCTTGGATAGCATGTTTTTCCCCAACTGCACCTTGGATATCATATTTCTCGCGAAGTGCACCTTGGATATCATGTTTCTCGCGAACTGCACCTTGGATATCATGTTTCTCCCCATCTGCACCTTGGATATCATGTTTCTCGCGAACTGCACCTTGGATATCATGTTTCTCCCCATCTTCACCTAGGATATAATATTTCTCGCGAACTGCACCTTGGATATCATGTTTCTCGCGAAGTGCACCTTGGATATCATGTTTCTCCCCATCTGCACCTTGGATATCATGTTTCTCGCGAACTGCACCTTGGATATCATGTTTCTCCCCATCTGCACCTTGGATATCATATTTCTCGCGAACTGCACCTTGGATAGCATGTTTTTCCCCAACTGCACCTTGGATATCATATTTCTCGCGAAGTGCACCTTGTATATCATGTTTATCCCCATCTGCACCTTGGATATCATGTTTCTCGCGAACTGCACCTTGGATATCATGTTTTTCCCCATCTGCACCTTGGATATCATGTTTTTCCCCAACTGCACCTTGGATATCATATTTCTCGCGAACTGCACCTTGGATATCATGTTCCTCCCCATCTGCACCTTGGATATCATGTTTCTCCCCATCTGCACCTTGGATATCATATTTCTCGCGAACTGCACCTTGGATATCATGTTTTTCCCCATCTGCACCTTGGATATCATGTTTTTCCCCAACTGCACCTTGGATATCATATTTCTCGCGAAGTGCACCTTGGATATCATGTTTCTCCCCATCTGCACCTAGGATATCATGTTTCTCGCGAACTGCGCCTAGGATATCATATTTCTCGCCAACTGCACCTAGAATATCATGTTTCTCGCCAACTGCACCTTGGATATAATATTTCTCGCGAACTGCACCTTGAATATCATGTTTCTCGCGAACTGCGCCTAGGGTATCATATTTCTCGCCAACTGCACCTAGAATATCATGTTTCTCGCGAAACTGCACCTAGTATATAATATTTCTCGCGAATTGCACCTTGGATATCATGTTTCTCGCGAACTGCGCCTAGGATATCATATTTCTCGCGAACTGCATCTAGAATATCATGTTTCTTCCCAACTGCACTTTGGATATCATTTTTCTCGCGAAGTGCACCTAGGATATAATATTTCTCGCGAACTGCACCTTGGATATCATGTTTCTCGCGAACTGCATCCAGGATATCATGTTTCTCCCCAACTGCACCTACAATATCATGTTTTTCGCGAACTACACCTAGAATACCAAGTGTATCTGGTGTATTTCCCTTGGGTGTCGTGTTTCTCGCCAGTCTACCCCTCGGGTGTCACGTTTCTCACCAGTCTACCCCTAAAGTGTGGTGTTTCTCAAGTGTCCGTCTCTGGGGTGCCGTGTTTCTCACGTGTCCGTCTCTGGGGTGTCGTGTTTCTCGCCAGTCTACCCCTCTGGAGTCGTGTTTCTCGCCAGTCTAACCCTAGGGTGTCAGTCTATGATGGCATGCAATAGTGTATACCATAGGCATTCGTATGTGTATATTGAAGTACATATAACGGCCGTAACCCTCCATCAATGATATGCTCTGATATGTGTATCATCCTTTTTATCGATATTTTCCTATTTAACATCATGGGTCGGTGGTCGAAATAGGATGATACAATGAATTCCTGATATGTATAGGATGCATTTTCGAAGCTGTGGTATCAGCAAAGACCGGCATGACCTGGATTTCCAGAGATTAAGTTTCTTTTTCCATATGATGTTTCGGTACTGATGGTAGTATCACACAAGTGCTAATCCATAAGTCAACCCTATCGTCGTGAAAGTATGACTAATGGGACATGAAAATATGTGTCAAACTTAACAGATATTCAGCTAATGAAAACAGATTGAGATGTTTGTCAAGCTCTACTTAAGGTCCGTCGATTAATCAGGGCATCGCTCGGGTCGGGTCTCGTACACTACGACACCAATTTCAAATTGCCATGAACAATATCCACCTTATCTCCACGACCAACTTGTTTCCACTGTTACCAAGACGAAACCATAACTTTCCCTCGTGATTTAACTGATTTTCAGGATTTACAGGACCGGCTGACCTGACCTTTAGCCCCTCCGTCTAGAGGTTATCTCGCCAAATACATTTACACACCGATAACCGTATAGCTGGAACACTGTAGTATGTCAGTGGACTTTCCTAGTTCCATTTCACAAAGCACGCCATTGTTTGTTGGAATAACTGACATAAAACGATACCACACTACATTAATATGTATAGGAGATCCGTCTTTGATGAATGTATACAACCAGTTATTTTTTCTCTTTAGACTGAAGTCTTGTGGGAAAAAGATTAATCGTGTTCTGTTTGAAGAATAAACAAAACAGTTAAAGAATGTTGTACATCTGATACGACGATGGAATCTTGGTGTCCATTAAATATCTTTTTGAAGACTCCTTGATATAATAATGCAAACCATTTTAAACCTTTACAGAGAATGTAATTGTGACTCCAGACGATAACACATTTGGTATGTGGCATGACGGTTATTAGACCGAAATATCATCCTACACATCTTAGATTCTGTGGAGAATATTCAAATTAAAAGTGACAAAAAAAGATAATCACAAGAAAAAAACACTGTAAATTCCGACCATGTCATAAGCCCGTGTTCAAATAGTGAAGATACCAGGCGCTCGCGGAAAATGTCGGCGGATCCTGTTCCACAAGTGAATACCATCACAAACACATGCAAAGAAAGGTAAATATAGTTATAATATATTAAGAGTCTTTTTAGAATCTTAATTTTAAAACAACTGTATTAGAGTTGATTGATGTATCTGAATATCTTACTTCCCCTCCCTGAAGGCAGCTCAGTCCTGTATGAAGACTTGATGAAGGAGCACGTGTCATTCTTTCCGTTGCACACACCACACATGTCCATCCGGGTTCCGCCGCCCACGTGATCGTCGCAGCCAATCAACTGACATACATAGAAAATGATGTAACATAACTATACAGGGTATCCTCAGGGTACAGCACTGGTCGATTTTTGTTAACATTGGATCTGTGTTCTACGTTTCGTTTAATTTAAATGCATTTTTTTAATGTTGTGTGAAAATATGGAATATAGAATATTGTGTGGATAATGTATATCATGTTTCTCGACATTTAATGAAGTCAGGTATGTGGTACTTCACAAACACCTGGAAAATATTGCTTAAAATTGATGCTGAAATTCATAAATAAATCGAATCTTTGTACGGGACTATTTGGACGACTATTTCCCGTAGATTATCTGAAACCATGTGAATTGACAGCGTACACGTCCATTTAACGAACTACATAATCAGCAGCATTTGTACACTTGACATAAGATAGCCCAGTAAACTATTTCAACATTTGATAAATAATTAAAAAATTTGAATCACTTCAGTTTGTTTTCCTTTGATTGCATTCCCAGAGTAAGCGAAAACGGTTCTACTGAGAGCGAAATATGAACGAATAGATGTGGAGAAAGCTGTTTTGTGAAAGACAGGGTTCACAATCAGCCAATCAAACGCCAAGAATAACTGACAAGCGATGTGTGCTAACTGTGAGAATATCGGAAATATGTGCAGCGATATGTTTCATCCCCGGGGAATATGGTAGTGTACCTTGCACTGGCCGTGGACACACACGTGATTGTTGCTGTTGAGGCACATGGTCCCGTCCTGAACAGTGCCGAAAGTGTAATAGTACGAGCGACCCACTGCTTTACAGCTGAGCTCGCATGGTTTACCTGCAACAGGAGGGGTAGTGACACTACTCATTGACGGACGCCTTGCTTCACCGGCATGTCTGAAATAACTGAGGAAATACAAAGGATCTCCATCACCACTGCACTGCTGTTCCCGGCGGATTGTCATGGCTCTTGTATGTTAGGTGATACAGGATTCTGATTGGTCAAACTGAGGTATCAAATTACATTAACATAACTACACAGTTGGGATTCCGGACACTGATCTCAAGAGGAAGTGTTATGGGTTGTCGGGTTAGGTTCCTGGTCATGATACGCCGACTGACTGAATTTGGTTTTACGCCGCTTTTAGCAATATTCCAGCAACATCACGGCGGGGGACACCAGAAATGGGCTTCACAAATTGTACCCATGTGGGGAATCGAACCCGGGTCTTCGGCGTGACGAGCCAACGCTTTAACCACTGGGCTACACCACCGCCCCCATGATACGCCGAAGCTTATAATATCAATCATCGGTTTATCTGGACTCGACTATATTCAACGTCACATAGCTTGACGTTAATATTAATCCCGAGCTCGGTCTTATAAAACACAAACACTAACATAGCCCTGTATGACGACTCATTTACCAGCGAGTTATCGTGTTTGTGTGATTGTATATTTGTTTGTTTGTTGTTGCACACAGCAATACTCCAACTAAATGAAGGCGATCTGCATTATGAGCATCAATCTACGCCATTGGGATACTCGAGGATTGTGTTGACAATACATGTAATACTCCTTCCTCTGGAAAGTCCAATAGCCTGACTCTTTAACGACAACATGGCCGACAAACGTCTCACAGTGTGCGACTTTAACGACAACATGGCATACACAAGTCTCACAGTGTGCGACTTTAACGACAACATGGCATACACAAGTCTCACAGTGTGCGACTTTAACGACAACATGGCCGACAAACGTCTCACAGTGTGCGACTTTAACGACAACATGGCATACACAAGTCTCACAGTGTGCGACTTTAACGACAACATGGCATACACAAGTCTCACAGTGTGCGACTTTAACGACAACCTGGCATACACAAGTCTCACAGTGTGCGACTTTAACGATGGCATAAGTCTCACAGTGTGCGACTTTAACGACAACATGGCATACACAAGTCTCACAGTGTGCGACTTTAACGACAACATGGCATACACAAGTCTCACAGTGTGCGACTTTAACGACAACCTGGCATACACAAGTCTCACAGTGTGCGACTTTAACGACAACATGGCATACACAAGTCTCACAGTGTGCGACTTTAACGACAACATGGCATACACAAGTCTCACAGTGTGCGACTTTAACGACAACATGGCATACACAAGTCTCACAGTGTGCGACTTTAACGACAACCTGGCATACACAAGTCTCACAGTGTGCGACTTTAACGACAACATGGCATACACAAGTCTCACAGTGTGCGACTTTAACGACAACACAGTGTGGCATACACAAGTCTCACAGTGTGCGACTTTTGGCGATAACGACAAACATACACAAGTGTGTGCGACTTTAACGACAACATGGCATACACAAGTCTCACAGTGTGCGACTTTAACGACAACATGGCATACACAAGTCTCACAGTGTGCGACTTTAACGACAACGATGGCATACATACACAGTGTGCAACTTTAACGACAACACCTGAGCATACAAGAGTCTCACAGTGGCTTTGCATACACAAGTCACAGTGTGCGACTTTAACGACAACCTGGCATACACAAGTCTCACAGTGTGCGACTTTAACGACAACATGGCATACACAAGTCTCACAGTGTGCGACTTTAACGACAACATGGCATACACAAGTCTCACAGTGTGCGACTTTAACGACAACATGGCATACACAAGTCCACAGTGTGCGACTTTAACGACAACCTGGCAGACACAAGTCTTACAGTGTGCGACTTTAACGACAACGTGGCAGGCAACATTATCGTTTAGAAACGTACATGGTAGAAGGCCAAGGCCAAGCGGAATTCTAATTACTCTGAGGAAAATGTCGCTAATTACTTCCAATTATATTACACAGAAAGTACACATACAGTGATTGAGATTACAGATAATGTAATCTCGGTATGCTTCTGTCGTCGTACTATGTCAACATCTGTATCTAGCAAGCCACTCAGATCTACAAGGTATCTCACCAGCATGTGTGCTATGCCTGTTGCCTGTGGGCTGCCTCCTTCTACATGCCCCATACTGACAGGGCAATGCAAGGCAGCCACGTTTACATAACTACAATGCAATAACGCTACTGTACATGCTATATGCATTGGCGCTTTCTCTATAATCATTTACTGACATTTACAAGCGACTGTGAGTAGAGTAACTTCAACTTTCCATCTGATCCAGGGTACCCGAGGTGCATGGATATCGACCGAGAGAAGGTTGGATTACGCCGCAGTCAGTAATAGTGGTTGATAACATGAGCATCGGTCTATGTCGGTAAAATGGCAGTAAATCAGCGCGGTAAACATTGCAGCCAGCAGATCCCCCTTTGTCTGTGTTCCATAAGAATGGGGCACCGAGGGCATGTCTGCCTGGATTCGCCATGGGAATTATGTATTTGAGGAAATTATTCCATGAATCTTCACGATATTTGTGTACCATCCATCTTGACAGTACTTGTGTCTCATGGAAGCAACATCGTCTCTGTTGTCTCTTAATGTCTCGAGCCTTCAGTAACCCATGCATGTCGTAAGAGGCGACTAACGGGATCGGGTGGTCAGACTTGCTGACTTGTTTGACACATGTCATCGGTTCCCAATTGCGCAGATCGATGCTGATGCTGTTGATCACTGGATTGTCTGGTCCAGACTAGATTATTTACAGACCGCCGCTATATAGCTGGAATATTGCTGAGTGCGGCGTAAAACTAAACTCACTCACTTGCTCACTTAATGTCTCGACAAACATTTCACAATAATTGTAATCGTTAATAATGATGAATTATTATACATGCGAAGCTGACAGCTGACACATACATGGTCACGTAGTTCTGTGTAAGAGAGACAAATAGTAACGAGCGGTACCTCCATCGTACGGTATCCACTGATGGGTGCGGCCTGCCACATGGCGGGTCTTGCTGAGGACGCGACACTGGTAGGCCCGGAAGTCTTCATCGCGGGGACACTTCTGTAACACATTCACACACAGGTGTGTCTGTATCTAGGCCATGCATGTGTATGATTGAAACAAAATTCTACATCGAGTGAACTATCATATGAAACTTACCTTCAGCTAAAATTCTAATGAGTTTCTTTCTCAGAAGATATTCCAGATATCAGATGTTTGCAATAACCCTAATGTAATGAGATCTATAGTCCGATTGGGTTCAAATGAGAACGATGAGTGATTAAATAGTTTGAAATTGGGATAAGTGCACAAAACATAAATAAGACACATGGTACTGAAATCTCCGTACCCAACAGGATCTGAAATCTGACGTTTTATGATCGATCGCGGGATACCATCATGTAACATTGTGCTATTTTCACGCTCATACCGAGGGGTGACAAACGGCTGGTGGAATAGTACCAGCACACATTCAGGTGCAACTCAGCACAGCCAGGTGAGATGACCCCAGCTCGTCAGGCGCTGTTCCATCATCCGTTTGTCACGGAGGTTTCAGGGCCATGTGTCTTATTCATGTTTTGTGCACTTATCCCAATTATCGAGTTATTTAATCATTTGTCGTTCTCATTTGAACCCAAACGGACTATACTTATTAGGCCATATATAAAAATAGTCTTGTTTCTCATTACCGCCCGACCCCACAATTCTACCCGATTTTAATTTTTTTACACTAGAGAAAATGCAACTTTGACTCTCAAAATGTGCATGAATTGTTCACACTTCTAAGTTTTGATTTTTATCTAACAAATTAAGGGTGTAAATTTCCACAGAAATCAAGGGGTTGGGGCATGAAGTAAAACCAAATGTAAAAATAAAATCCGCCCGCCCCATATTTCTTTTTAAAAAGTGATGATAAACAAGCATATTTTTATGTGGCCTTATGGACCTTGAGAAGAGGTAATAAACTGACGTACAAAACAAAGTACACACCTGGTAGTTTGGGAATATTATCCCATTAAGCAATGTATGTATGTTGAAAAGTGTTTTGCCTGTGACCTATAAGGCCCAATCATTGTCTACCTGCAGTCTATCCTTTACAGTGTTGTCCGTAGGTTATCATGAAAATCGGGATCTTGTTGAACATAATATAATACACTGTCGACTGGGATTGGTCACAGGTCAAAATGCCGATTTAATCAGCAGCGGAGCGAGGACGAGCCATTGGAATGTCGCAGATGGGGGCTTTGATAAGCCACATTACCAGAACAAGGCAGACCATCATCAGAGTAATGAGACGCGTGCCGTAACTGGAAGACCGAATGTGTCCACGCAAGATGACCATCAACTGAATATTCTCTATCTTCATAAACGGACGTTCACAGTGGCGTCATCATCATCAACATCGTTGGCTCGGCATATCAGGACAAAACAGTGATGAGATCGACCATTTCGGGACATGTCATACATCCGTCAACATCGACCGAATCGTCTACGACATCGAAATTGTATTTTAACCGCATGTACACAACGCTATTTATTTGTAAATAACTGAAAGGCACCAGGTGTTTATTTTCTTATGTACGTCAGATTAACAGCAATGTAACTGTACTGTATAATGAAACCAATTCTTTACGAGAACAACGTTGTTAATTTGATTCCTGTATGTACAGTCTGCAATGAAGTAATTTTGAACCGGAAATCTCGCGAAATCTCGCTAAGTGGCAACTGCTTGAGATCTATATATTCTCAGCAGCTGCTAATAGATATACATCAAATATAAGAAGCAAATATAATCATAATGACTTGTTATATATCAGCTTACACGAATTATGATGTCTGGCATCGAATTGTCTATACGTCTTACCCCAAGTTCACAGAGCCTGTAGTCGATGTTGTTGCCGACACAAGCGGTGAGGTGCGTCTCGGTGTAACGTTCACCCGTCCACTGAAGACAATCACGTGTCCTCATCTTCACCCCCCGGCCACATGTCCTGGAGCAGGGGCCATAATTCGTCCAGTGACCCCAGATGGCCGGGGGCAGGGGTCGGGGTTGGACGTTGGGGATCGGGGGTAGGTCACCGCCACTCAGCTTCTTACCTCGTGCCTGTAGCAAATGAGAGAAAACATGTAACTGAGTAAGTGAGTGAGTGAGTTGGGTTTAACGCCTTATTGAAGAATATATGAAGGTGTGACAGCTTCACAATGTCAGAAACTATTTAAGGTAATGGATGCAATATAATCAAGAACAAGGTAGAATGAAGTCTCCAAATCCCCTGTTCGAATACATGACAAACGGATCCTCGACAGACTAAGGCGCACAAGTCAGAAGCTAGCGGAGTTACGTCCCTTGATTAAGCCAGGTTCCGATTAGATTCGTGGATTAGAACTGTCTTTTTCTGTCCTTTGCTCGTGACTTGACCAAAGAGGCTGTATTCTACATAATTATCTAAATAATGACTTTCCTTCCACTTTAGGCAAATCATTGTGGTTGAAACAGTGTTCAAGGCAGGTTTACTCTCTCATGCGCAACATTTCTAAGCATGGTGTTAATGACACCGCCATCTGGCGGCAAAAGCAAATCATCACCTTTTGGTGGGAATACTGTCACAATATTGAGAAGTAGGTAAAACAACATTACAAAGCAGTGAAAATTACTTATATGTGTACACAGGCACTCACTCAGTGTATTACATAACGTTTATCAGCCCGAACATACGCCAAGCATGCCTCGTCATGTCACGACAACCGTCTTTTATTGTGGCACTGTTTAGAGAGCTTCTGTGCTGCGTCTTGTCTGGTATCCTGGGTATTTACACATATAACAATCCTGACATAATCTGCTCCATCAGCCAAAACATTCTCTAATTAATAAAAAACGGAGAAATGTCTTATTTTTTTCTGTTCCCTAAAATGTAATTTGTCTGCAAGTCTTTTGTAGCAAGCATGTGGAAAACATCATTTGGTGAAGTAAATAGTGTATGTGAATATACGTTGACAGGTTACTACAATACACTGTCATTAGAGCTGTGTCCCTTTACCGTGTCAGGAGTCTGTTCACAGATTCACACTGAGGGTGAATCGTAACAATGGTAACTATTACTATTACGTCATTTCAGGCGTTATAACTCGTGCATTCTGGATGCTAGAGCATAAGTAAATGTTTGGCAGTTCAGAGTTATGAGGCGATTGAAAGGAAACAACGTCCAATTCGAGGGATATAACTGACGAATATTACCAAGGCACTGTAGTTCACTTCGCTATATTGGGATTAGTTCAGAATGTCAACGATAATAGCCACATTATAAAATGTTAGAGTCAGCGTAGATATTAAAACATGTGCTACATAAATACGGAGGTAATCTATCATTAAATCTGACAATTTTAAAACGTTTGAGATCATGAGAAGGAACAGCTCCTTCAGTCTGGCAATGTCAGACACGTATGAGCCGCGACAGAAAAAAGCATGGTAGAAAAGGTCACGATGTAAAGGATTTTGCGAAACACATATCAAATCCCACAGAAACTAAACAAATACTCAGTTATATTGTATAACGTAGCCACGTAATAGCTATTGTGAAAGTCAGATTCAAACCTCGTGAAGAAATAAAGGTGGACATTTGACGGGAGGTGGCAGCCTTAATGATCCAGTGCTTACAGAGGAGAATATACTGACAGTGTCAGAGTTAATGCACGAGCATGACCAAAGTGCACAGGTCAACTAAGTGCCCAGATAAAAATTATATTACTAACAAAACTGTCCGGGTAATGGCAAAAAGTGCAAAGGTCAGGTCAAGGCCAAAATATAGAGTATCGCAAAAAGCGGAACACACACGTTGGGCCCAACCATGACCTACACACGAAACACATTTCTTGACATTTTGTATAAAAATGGCAGAGTATTGGTGATAAAGCGGTCTATGAATTCTGACATATAGAAGATTCGAGTTATACCTTGATTTAACAGGAGTGAGTGAGTATAGTTTTACGCCGCACTCAGCAATATTCCAGCTATATAGCGGCGGTCTGTAAATAATCTAGTCTGGACTAGACAATACAGTGATCAACACCATGAGCATCGACCTACGTAATTGGGAACCGATGACATGTGTCAACCAAGTCAGCGAACCGAAGTCGCCCTGCGAGCCTGACCACATGGATTGCTGAACCCCCGTTAGTCGCCTCTTACGACAGGCATGGGTTACTGATCATAAAGGTTTATTCTAACCTGGACCTTCACGAGTCTGATCCAGTGGTATCTGAGGAGTGGTGCCTGAGGAGCGACGGGTCGACCAAACACAACACGAACATCAGCACCAGCTAACATATCTCACTGACCATCTAGATTAAATATGTATAAGTAGCAATGCTATATTGTAGACTTCAATTGCCATGGGCTCAGACTTGGATGTGTGTAGTTAAGATGGCTTAATCGGCGTTTATTTGCTTCCCAGTTTCATATTACTGATATAAGACCTAACAAATCACAATAATATCAAACATATGCTAGGACACATACTTTCCCTCTATTAATGCATTCATTTTTATCAGAAATGAGATATTACTTCTCCATAAGCCCTGAAAATATTGTACAGAAGACGCACGACCAAACCCCCAGCATGCCCTCTTGCAGAACCTTATCTGCCTGCATGCTCCGGCAAGACATATTTCAGAGTATGTATAGAATCCTATATCACACAATACGTTTTTCTCCACAGGAGACACATTCACTATTCTAGTTACTGTTTTTAGCTTTAAGATAACTGCTATGAATGTTACGGTAATACCCAAGAAGAGTTCAAGCACTGGCCTGTGTGACGCCGTTGCCCTATAACAGATAACCCTATGAGTTCCTACACTATCATTTCCACGTCAACTGAGGATGGCGTTAGGCAGTGCCACACACGATACATGGTAGTTTGTCGTGAGAAGATGTAGTTTATTGGCCAGTCTTCAGGAGATACATGAAATTCGACTGACAATACCTTCTCATAAAGTATGTGAAAGACGTGGTGCAATACTAACACATCATCTGTTGTCAGAGCGTGCGATATATCGTGAGTGTCGGTTACCAAACTGACGCCATATTGCACGCTATAACGGATGTCACTCTTGTGGTATCAGATTTGATGTTACAGGAAGGAGATAAGGCATTGAGGCGAGTAAGTTCATGTCCGGTTTAAACCTGATTTTGAGCCAATGGAATAAAATGAATGTTTAAAATGTTTTCTTAGAACAGTTCTTTTGAACTGAATTATCATCCAAGTGTTATAACGATTTGATGGCATCCTCACACATGCATCTAAGTGAACACTGACTGACTGACTGACTGAGTTTGGTTTTACGCCGCTTTTAGCAATATTCCAGCAACATCACGGCGGGGGACACCAGAAATGGGCTTCACACATTGTAACCATGTGGGGATTCGAACCCGGGTCTTCGGCGTGACGAGCCAACGCTTTAACCATTAGGCTACCCCACCGCCCCAAGTGAACACTGATAGAAGAGGAACCCAACAGTTGACTCAGCTTTTAACATAGATTTCGTATTTCCTTTTGTCGGTGTTATTTACGACTTTACGCCCTGTTACTTTCTTCTTCAGGATCCTCCAAAGTACATCGATGGCGCTGGTCCTAATCCGCCAGTATTTGTTGCGTCCCTTCAAAAACGTATGATAGTGTGTTCGAACATCGCCCTGATTACGTCATTAGGTTTGTATGTACCATACCTGCGATCTTGGGTTTCGCCAATATGGTCAACATCTGGAACCTACACATCTTCATATAACTCAACACACTGGTCAAAATAGCTTTAAATCAACGCACCCAACTGCCATATATACTTACTTATATTGCATGGAAC
The DNA here is from genome assembly GCF_003918875.1 of Haliotis rubra. NCBI lineage: Eukaryota > Metazoa > Mollusca > Gastropoda > Lepetellida > Haliotidae > Haliotis > Haliotis rubra. The sequence continues at coordinate 2,326,875 of NW_025767235.1, forward strand.
ATGTGTAACTGCACAGTCATGGTGAGAGCTTTATCTGGACACACGTGGATTGAACTCTAATCTGAACACACGTGTACTGAACCCTAATCTGAACACACGTGGATTGAACCCTAATCTGAACACACGTGACCTAATCTGTTACTATGAACCCTAATCTGACACACGTGTACTGAACCCTAATCTGAACACACGTGTACTGAACCTAATCTGAACACACGTGTATTGAACCCTAATCTGGACACACGTGTTATTGAACCCTAATCTGGACACACGTGTACTGAACCCTAATCTGGACACACGTGTACTGAACCCTAATCTGGACACACGTGTACTGAACCCTAATCTGGACACACGTGTACTGAACCCTAATCTGGACACACGTGTACTGAACCCTAATCTGAACACACGTGTACTGAACCCTAATCTGAACACACGTGTACTGAACCCTAATCTGAACACACGTGTGAACCCTGACGTGTACTGAACCTAATCTGAACACACGTGTACTGAACCCTAATCTGAACGTGTACTGAACCCTAATCTGGACACACGTGTAGTGAACCCTAATCTGACACACGTGTACTGAACCCTAATCTGGACACACGTGTACTGAACCCTAATCTGAACACATGTGGATTGAACCCTAATCTGGACACACGAGTACTGTACACTATTCTAGAGACACGTGCACTGTTTATCCTGTTTAGCGTTTCTACGTAAAACCTTATACAGAAATACGGAGTGGAAATATGTTATCAAGAGTTACATAAATATTTCGAGTCAGTTCCGAGATTAAGATACCCCATAGACGACGCTCTAGTCATGGTAACAAAGAAGGCCGAAGGCTAAATGATAATGTTGATTATGTGGATGATATGTTCTCTCCTTAGAGAACCATTGGGGCTGCAGAAAGTGATAGCTGGATTATAATCTCAGTCGCTGACAGAAATCAAAGGCCTGTAGCAAAGTTTGCTGATGCGTGGGTGTACAAATATAACGTGCAAACAGTATCGACTTCAAAGTATAGTTCTTTATGGTGCTGTAAACAGTTTGGACAAACCAGAAACTGTTCTACTTATTCAGAAACAGAAAGCATGTTCCTGAATGTGAAATTTACGCACACTGGAATTGGTAACTGATGCCCTAAGCCAGAGCCATATACCGGTATGGTCTCTGTCTAAACTTAAGTTATATATACACAAATACCAGATTCTCAAAATGTTTGACAGTATTTCAAATTTCAGGAAACCCCAACAGTTTCACTCTTTTTCTTCGAACACCACCTCATGCAAGTTTATATTTCAGTTTCAAGGAACGTGTTGCAGAACGTGGACTTGGCAGCGATGTAAGGTTTTCAACTTGTGTCTGCCAAAACTCACCATACTGCTCCTAACTTGTTCTCTGTATAATCAGGGGTGCTTCAGTGTTGTTAAAGACATATTGATGGGTTCAAGAAATGTACCAGCAAATCTCTCTCGCAAAGATTATCCATAATCCTCGATACGATGAAATAAGCATTGTCTGTATATTCACAGAAAGTTATGAAACAAAAAATGAATTTATGTGGACGTAATACTTTTTTGGGATGCTAAAAAAAGAGATTTGTCTAACTTTTCCAATTCATAAGAGAACTGTTCTGTCAAGAGAATTGGTTTCCAACACTATGCAGCACAATTCCACACAAAATGATCATTTCATTCCATGATCTATGGGAATTACTCTAAACAGCCTGCAACACAGTGAGATAGTTACAGATGTACCTTGGAAGGCTCGTGGCAGTTTTTCGGAAATGCAGGCAATGCCATCCGAAGCTTACTGCGAAAACTGTACGGGATATGCTGGACTTCTTCTAATCCTTGTGCATTTTAAGACATTTAGACAAGAAACACGAAATCCGAATACTCAACTGCGCTACCATCCTTGCTGATCTGTTTCTCTGTGCATATGAACTTGACCAAGAACATTAAAACAACCTTTAACATTAAGATCGGTAATCAATGATAAAATAGTCAATTTCCAACAAGAACTGACACAAACAAGTCAAAACGCCTCATCTGTTTCATATTCAGATCTACTCGGGGTGGCAACACTGACTTTTGAAAAGACTGTATGACTGGAGGAATGACGTCAACCTTCTGTTTCTATTGAGCGATATTCTGGCTGCTTTAGCTTTTGGTATCTACGTTTCACAACATTTCATGTACGAATGAGAATGCTTATTCTACAAAGATTTTAAGGAGTGCAATATGATTCTTACAGAAAATTTTCAAAATGCTTTTAAAGTTTTTGTATAGCATATGTGTTGAGTGGAAACAATTGTGCGCTCTGTCATTCCTGATTTTGACACGATTTTGTGGTGTGTATTTATGACAAAGAATTTTGTTTTGTCGCTTTTATTTAAAACTAATCACATATTTTAAACGTCTCACGTGTCCATCTTAGGATACACATTTATGTAACATTACGATTCGAAAGAAATATGTGACAAACGGACATAAGACGTACGGACACACGCACGCGCACGCACGCACCCACACACCTCTTAATATAAGCAAACATTGTATGCGACCAACATTCCTTTCCACGCTAACACCGACACCGTGAACTACAATTTTAGCCCGTATCTGATAGGTGTGGTATATTGAGTCGTCTGAAGAATAACGCTAGTATGTACAGCTAATGGTCCTTCCTGTTTACCTGGTATTTACGTACAAAATGTGAGATGTTGCAGTGTAACATTATCCAGACGAGCAGTCACTCCATGAAGCCAGGTCTGAATCAACACCAGCCACTTGGCTATCTGTTACCTATTCGACATGCACAACTGACAGTAACATGAATGTTGGCAGGGGAACACCCAGATAATTCAAAACTAGGCACACTCCACGATAAAGGTGCATGTTTAAAAAGACGGCCTAAGCCGGCGTTCGGTGTTGAGACTCACGACAGTTTGTCGGCAGTCTGAAGCAATACGATAGTGATTTTATCGGAATTTATTTTCTGAAAGAACGTTTTACACAGATCGGCGTGTGTGCATATCTTGCGTGTTGGTGTGTCACGATAAGTGATACAGATGTATATATAGTACGTGTTAAGTGATGGAGAAGGAAGTCGACACAGTTATTGCTGCAGCTTGTTGATGTAGGAGGACTTATGAACACGGGGGTGCTAAAAGCAAGGGTATCACAACCTAGCGACAACATCACTGATAACAGATATGACGGGGTATAATTAGTCGTAATATCTAACATACACAGCGGCCATATAGTTTTTGAAACATGCTTATCGAGGGAATATTATGGCGAAATATCGTTGAAACTGTCACTGAGACGGCAGACATTTCACCTCGTCAACTTCAGTAAATTGGATGTCATTAGAAGACGGTGAACGCCCTGATTGAAATATGCAGTTAATTTAATACATCAACAAGAAATTCGTTCTTATGAACATTGGTTTGGAAACAGATAAAACATTAATATCTCAGTGTCAAAGGGGATTTAATAAATCGGTTCTACAAGTTTACTTGTAGCCAGGGCTCTTGTCACCTGTATTCACAGGGAAACACGGACCAATATGAAGGAACCTTTGCCACGCACCTGTCACCTGACATGTGCTACCGGTGAGATCACTGAGGTCATGACCTGACCTGAGGTCACGTGCAACGGCACTTGCGTGTTTATACATCCGGGCAACATCTGCATCTGATGAACATCCAATTACATGTAGCTGGTGGTGCCGCCAATCTAATACAGGGACGGAGTTCTTTTGAAAACATTCCAAAAGCATGTCTAGTGTATTCAGTGTCCTTAGTATCGTTCGTATGGGTCATATACACCCAAACCTGACAATCAGGAAGCTCTTAATATTATGTTTTTAAACGCGTGCCTCGTAGTTAATCAATTCCTGAATACCGCATAGGCGGATCCAGAGGGGGGTGTAGGGGTGCGCACCCCCACCCCACCCCCTTGCCCTGAAAGTTTATTACATGACCACTGAAACACGGGTGAAAATGAAGTGTGCACCCCTCCTTTTCTCAATAGTGTGCACCCCCCACCCACCCCTTCTCAAAGAGCTGTATCTGCCCCTGTACCGTTGACAAAATACCCACTGGCTGTTGTTTAGAATGGTGTTCCTTGAACTAAGTCCATATACAGAAGCTTTATCTGAGCATTTTGTTAGATCACTAAATAGTTCAACTACAAATAAACTACATGTGATTATAAACGAATGGCACTTCCTTATTTATTTCAATGTATATGTCAGTGATATGTGAGTACATGTTACTAGATCTGTACACGTGTTTCCCTGATTGTTGTATGATATTAGCTGGTCACACAGTACCAGCCTACCTTATTTCACAAGAAGAGGACGCTGACCTCCATGTCCATACTTTCAGTGTGATATTCAAATTAGCTGACGTGTACATGCGGTGCTCACCTCTAGTGCAAGTCCGCATTTCAGTGAATGTGATGTTCGGCTCTAACCATTCCAGTGCATGTGATGTTCGGCTCTAATCATCACTGATCATGTTATGTTCGGCTCTAATCATTACTGAGCATGTGATGTTCGGCTCTGCGCATGTCAGTGCACAAAAAGTCTGGCTCTAACTATTTCCGTGCATGTGATGTTCGGCTCTAATCATCACTGATCATGTGATGTTCGGCTCTACGCATGTCAGTGCACAAGATGTTCGGCTCTAACCATTTCCGTGCATGTGATGTTCGGCTGTAATCATCACTGATCATGTGATGTTCGGCTCTAAACTTGTAAGTGCACTAGATGTTCGGCTCTAACCATTTCTGTGCATGTGATGTTTGGCTCTAACCATTCCAGTGCATGTGATGTTCGGCTCTAAGCATGTCAGTGAACAAGATGTTCGGCTCTAACATTGTCAGTGCATGTAATGTTCGGCTCCAACCACGTTAGTGCATATGATACTCGACTCTAGCCACGTCAGCGCATATCATACTCAGCTCTAGGCAAGTCAAAGCAGTTATCTTTTCCTTCTTGAACATGATCACCAGCGACATGGCGATCATATCACGTTTTTCGTTTTAATACCGAAGTAGTTGTTTTTTACCCTGTGGGAATACCTCCATTCAGATATCCACGTGTTGTGTGCCGCGCAGAGATAGGCGTACAGATCAACATTAATGTACCTTCGGACATAAACCTGTCACCAGCTGCACAGGAACAAACTTCCCGATAGTACTAACCACACACAAATTACTACATGATAACTTTTTTCTTTGTCGGCTACAAAACTAAGCTAATCATTCCATTATCGTAGCGCCCCCACTTTCCAATCATTTCCCCGTCAAATCTAATACCGTGTAACACTAAACACATTGCGCTACACTGCCCTGCTATGATGGCACATCATCTAACATGTGCAGCATTTCAAGATGACCCGGATGAACAATTGCGGGGTGGGGGGATTGGGGTGGGGAGTCTGACTACAGGATAATCAATAACACCGTGTGTCCTATCAACACATATCACATTTAAATGAGGTCTGAGAAATCCATTCCACCACGCCAGATGAAAGCGTTGATTTCATTTCAGCGATTTATGTAAAGTTAACATTTGAAACATGGGGCAGGGAAATAAACATTGTGTAAAAAATAATATAGATTATGTCATCATACCGTTATATCATAACATAAGGTAACTTCCAACAGTTTCTTCTGCATACAATGAGGGAAGCATCTAATTGAATGCAACGTTCTGGGATGCCAGACTCTGTCGTTAGTCACGGCTGTACCCCGCAGATATGGAGATGCACGTGCAGGCGGTTTTACATCAACTACACGTGCAGAACCACGCTGGCATAAACCATAGGCTAGACAATTATGAGCAATTTTCTAGGCTTATATAAACCAGGTTGCAATAAATCTTGAAATATTTCTAAGAACAGCTCAAAACCCGTTTTTCGCTTTTTTCTGATGACGTCTGAAAAATATTAATTGAATACAATGAGGAAAGCATCTAATTGAATGCAACGTTCTGGGATGCCAGACTCTGTCGTTAGTCACGGCTGTGTCCCGCAGATATGGAGAGGCACGTGCAGGCGGTTTTACATCAACTACACGTGCAGAACCACGCTGGCATAAACCATAAGCTAGACAATTATGAGCAATTTTCTAGGCTAATATAAGCCAGGTTGCAATAAATCTTGAAATATTTCTAAGAACAGCTCAAAACCCGTTTTTCGCTTTTTCTGATGACGTCTGAAAAATATTAATTGAATTGTTTACGATATTTGGTTTTGAACATAAAATAAAAGCGTGAAACTCTCCACATGATACTAAAAGTATCTGCTGAAGCAGGATCAACTGTACGGTTTAGACTCGTGAATACACAGGCGGCGCGCGCGCACGCGCACGCACCTTCTCGATGTAAAATATTATATTTTGCCATTTCTCCAGTGTTCGAGAGACAATCTACCTAGTACATCCAGAACGAACAATTGGAGTACCCGTTAATCATCCTGTAGCCGCGTATGAAGAGATGTAGCAACTGTAGACAGCCATAACGGTGTCACACAGAGAATTTATTAATCAAAATCAGCATATCTACTTACATTACTTCCAATCTGGACAGTACCTACTTGGCGTCTATTTCTGTCAATGCTGCTTTATCCCTGCACTGACGTAAATAACGACAGTCGGCAAATGTTTGAGTTTCTTCGCCTTTATTGCTTGAAGTTAAGTTACCATTAAACAGCAACAGGCACATGCGTCGACAGGTGCCCCCAGTAGATGCTATCTACAGCACATGTGCAATCATTTCAAAACAGACAAAGTTCCCACTGCTATTTAATTATCTCCAAGATTAACTCACACATATTATACACATAAAATTAGTTAATATTAACAAAAATAGGCAATGTCATGTTTTCCTCCAGTATTCGAGGAGGGATCTTGTATAGGTTAGAGGACATTTATTAAATTTCCGATTAGTTCCATTAATCATAGACAATGAATAGTGAGCAGAAATAGAAAGCAATTATTATGTTCACCTTGAAGTGATTCAAGAAAGGCCACGTCGTCTAAGGCGAGGCAGATAGCTGTGTGCAGTTACCTCCCTTGGGCGTGTTAAGGATCGTGGTTTCGAATCTTTGATTTGCCCTAATTTTGTAGCCAGGTTTGCCAACACCATGTCCGTCATCATGGGTTTCGCCAAAGTAGTAAACGTCTCAGACCTATATCAATTCGGGTTTTCCTCCCGCATCCCAGAATGTTATCATGATAGTACCACGGGCAGGTAGCACTGTGTACAGTGGAATTCCCTTTCTGTACACCAAGTTGTAACAGTAGCATTTTAAACAAGCTTCCCTTTTCTCATAAAGCGTAAATATGTTTCCACTCAGCTGTTAGAGATGGCAACATATTCACGAGAGACAATGAGAACGACAATGGCACAGGAATGAGTTCTGTATTGTATAAATCACCAGCGGAGATACATGAAGAACTTTCAACAACATTAAGTCATGTCCACGTGTCTTTCAACAGAACATGGTCGTTCATCCGCTGTGCTTACAACATCCATGCAAACTAAATATAGAAACTTGTGGGGAGCGATGCCGTTCTGGATGCCCACGGTAGTCACACGAGGTATTGACTTCAGTGCCACCACACGTCTCCATGTGACACTCAAACTGACTTTCCTCGAGTTGGTGCCAAAGACGGATAAGTCTGCATTCCCAGTGTGCAATTTCGCTATATTTCATTGACTCATAAAGCCTACAAGATGTTTCAAAATAAACATAAAAAAACAGTTGAAATTCCTATATGCGTTTCGTTTTTGGGAGAGTATATATTAGTCTTACATCGGTGTAATGGCTGACATATTTGGAATCCCAGATACGTTTATGATACTGCTCGGGCTACATATCTACTGGATCATCCCAGGAGTGTGCGTCCATAGAGTGTGCTACTGGAAACATCAGAACTATAAAAGGAACCAACAGACAATGTTGGTGTTACAAGCCACCTCCATCAACGTCAGGACATCGACTTTAGACTTGACCCCATGACGAACGTTGATTAGCTGATAGTCTACACAATATGTCACACCGTTGGTGGGAGATGGTCGCCTCACCTGGACAGAGTGGGCATAAACTCAGTTACACCGTTGATGTGAGTAGGTCAGCCCACTTGGCCAGAATGGGGATAAGCTCAGTTGGTACAACTTAATCAGCATCTATGACATACATTTACCTATAACGTCATGTTTACTAATATTTGCGATGTTTAATTAAAGGGTATGAAGCAATTTAAGACCCTTTGTAGTTCAATCTCCTCAAGGCCGTTCATCCGTTCTACAACAAAGTAAGTCAGTATCCTTGCATTTTCTCTGTGATACATGGATATTCTGATCGATTCCCCCCTTTCCAGTTGATGAGGCAGGTGTTTTCTAAATGGAATTTTACTGGTGACCTAGACATAAAACAATAAATTTTACAGGAGACGATGGTTGTGCAACCGCAAGTGAGTAAAAATATTTCTCAGATTTCATTGCAAATTCTGAAGTAGTATACTATCAATAACATAATTCAGTTGCCAATGGCGTTTCATGTGAATGACATGAACAATGTCCTTAGTGTTATTGGAACAGTCCAAACATTGTTTGCAAGCGTTCTGAAACATCAGACCAGCAAGAGCCAGGTGCTGAGATGGTATCCCGCCAGAGATCGGGTTGTTACATACCCTGAAGACCAACAATAAGTACAGGCTATCCATTCTCGAAACGTTCGTCGCCCTACGAACTTCTTAAGCCCATTCTTAACATATTGGCTACGATCAAAGTTACGAATTCTTAGGGTTACGAACGTTCCGAGAATAAGGGCCCTGGTCTTCACAGTGATTTCACAACCCCGGTGTACAGTACATTCACCCTGTGTACCGTACAGAAGACACTCTTCAGACGGTAGAAATACGAACACCCGACATACACCCGAAACACGAGTGTCGGACTTGTGGTGTCAGCCTGGACAAGTTCCTTCGTTTAAATGTGCCTCTGTTCACAAAGCAGGGAATGGGTACCCGGTATGTAAGGTGGGTGTTCAAACCTTCATGCGCTCCCCAACACCAAAACTAAGCAAATGCTGGTATCTGGATAATTTGCGGAATATACATGTATAATAACAATAATGATAAAACTGACTGACTGACTGACTGAGTTTGGTTTTACGCCGCTTTTAGCAATATTCCAGCAACACAACGACGGGGGACACCAGAAATGGGCTTCACACATTGTACCCATGTGGGGATTCGAACCCGGGTCTTCGGCGTGACGAGCCAACGCTTTAACCACCACGCAATATTGATAATATACCAACAGGGAATATAAAAAGGTTTCCGGGGCCTAGCACAACTGAAAAAAGTATTGTCCCAGTCTTTATATAACTATTCCCAAAAAATATTTTGAAAACGGGGATTCATGTTGTCTGAGGGCGCCAATGTTACTTATAAGCTGAGGAACCAGCAGGCTGCGCCTTGGTTAACCGACAGAACACTGGTTCAGAGCAATCTGAAGGGTATGGCCGTCGTAAAACATACCTTTTCCCATAAAGTAATAAAAGTCGTGGCGTAAAGATCGGCGGGCACTGGCAGAATGTGGTCTATCACTCTGTCACGTCCACCTGTTCGTTTGACGATGACCATGGGAGCATAAAGCACACTTGGTAGAGGCAGAGGAGCGGCAAACTGATACACTACTTTACAAAACTACCTTTTTATGCTGTCTGGTCTGGACCACAATGTCGATAAAAGACGGAACTAGGCGAGCAGCCAGACATGGCCATTGTTGCGTACATGTTAGGGCTGACTGAACATCATTGTGCAAAGACTGACAACACTACGCCTATCCCCCAGATCTACCATGAAGAAGTCAGCAACTTGAGAAAGAATCCAGCAGCTGCTCCGGACGCCCTTCTCCAACACTCCTGTCTTTGACTCCATGAGAACCAGCATGTATCGACAAAGACATAAAACCGTCCCTAAGCTCCCACAGACCCTTGCAGACATCAATCTAGAGAATGAGTGGACAACGACTGAAGCAGGAGATGACTTTCTTCACCTACTAGATGATGGCAACATTTTGCTCTTCTTCACCAGCAAGAATATAGAGCTGCAGCAGATGTGATCTTTGCAGATGGTACATTCTCGTCTTCACCTCGACTGTTTGACCAAATCTACTCGATCCATGCTGAATACCATATACCAGGGACACATGCTACCCCTGATATATGGACTCTTGCCAAACAGAACTGCAGCTCTACCTTTAGTGCCACTGGTAGACTAACAACTAGTCTCTGAAATGAACATATTTTACTGAAAAAAGTTCATAGTAAAAAAAATATAATATAATGAAAAGGAGCCCTGGGACTTTCTTCATTTTCAGAAGCTGAGGAAATCTAGACTTGCCACATTTTCTTGACTTGCGTGGGCTTTCTTGGATATATTTACTTCAGGGTCTGTACGACAGACTATGCCACTGGATAAGGTTGAAGATGTCTGGCTTGATGCACCACTAGGTGAAAAGGCGACACAGCTGATGGATTACGTTACTACCACCTGGGTAGAAGGTCCATGGACTCTGCCAATTGGAATCATTTTGAAAATGATGGACACAGAACTAACAATAATTTGGAAGGTTGTCACAACAAAATCAAGAAGTATGCCATGAAGACACATCCGAATGTATTTGAGGTTGTGCGAATGCTACAAAAAGAACAGTCATCTACTGAAGTAAATATTCAGCAGATCCAAGGACAACAGAGAGATCCCGTCCGTAGACGTCGCTACCGAATCATCGACGCTAGGATTCGATCCTTGAAGGCCGACCTTCTTGCCGACAGACTTACTGACTTGAACTACACAGACCATGTGTCAGAGTTGCTTCATCTTGGCTGAACATTCAGATTACTTTAGTGCAGATGTAAAGGAGTTTTGGCAAGAAGAAATAACTGGACTCATCTTTCATATATTTATTACTTATACACCTGCAGAAATCACTTATTTATATAAAACAGACACACAAGTATATATATACTATATATACAAATATGTAATATTGTGTGACATATGATACATACATGTTGTTTCATTGACTAAATAAATATATTGTCTACTATATATCACACTATGTTTGTTAATCTCGAGAACACTGGGAGTGAAGTCACTCATGTAGAACATCACCTCCCTTTCCCCGGACTGTCGACAAGTAATTTGGACGGATTATTTCTTGTTGTCGACAGTCCGGGTATAAACCGCACGACCAGTCAGAGCTGTCACCGGGTTGTGCCAACGTGGAATATAACATAACACAAGATCCTGTTGATAAATGGCCAGATTTTAATTCTTTTGTTTTTTAGAAATTAACGTAAATATCCGTTAACGTGAATATATATTATCGACAATGTTTTCTTGTACTCTATCGGAGAAAGCATTTTGATATTCACGTAAATGTTGGCAATGTGACTTTTCCGCCTTCTCCCATATTTCATTTTTGAAAGTTTCTGTACATATTCTTTATATGTGTGCACGCCTGATATATTTAGTTATTGTCTGTCTACAATAACCCATGGTATATTTGATGGAACAAGTATATATGGATGACAACTTCTTTTATTCTCGAGCACGACGTTTCCATACAGGTTCTTGTTTAGTTTTCAAGTAAGAAATTTCTTAGTTTCTTAGTTTCTTACTTGAAAACGATACAAGAACCTGTATCGAAACGTCGTGCTCGAGAATAAAAGAAGTTGTCATCCATATATACTTGGTCTATCTGACTTCAACTTCTAAATACCACTCAAAGAAGTCATGGTATATTTGGTCTACAGCGGGTTGTGGGTATTGACCTTCCTGATTCAATTGAAAGCAGTTGTCTGAGTAAAGTTCATTCAAATAATATTTTTGGAATATTTGACATTTACAACCCGCTAATACAATTTTTTGTGCATGGAAGGTTGAATAACGTTGAAATATACCAATCAACCGTTCAAATACCACTCAACCCTTGAAATACCACTCAACCGTTCAACTCCCACTCAACCGTTCATCTAGCACCAAACCGTTCAACTAGCACTCAACCGTTCATCTAGCACCCAACCGTTCATGCAGCACCCAACCCTTCAGCTTTCACTCAACCCTTCAAATACCACTCATCCGTTCAAATACCCACTCAACAGTTCATTTAGCACTCAATCTTTCAAATACCACTCCGCCTTTCAACTACCACTCAACCGTTCAAATACCATTGCACCCTTCAAATACCACTCATCCGTTCAAATACCCACTCAACAGTTCATTTAGCACTCAATCTTTTACCACTCCGCCTTTCAACTACCACTAACCGTTCAAATACCATTCCACCGTTCAACGAACACTCAACTCTTCAACTACCACTCAGCCGTTCAAATTATACTCAACCCTCCAAACTCCATTTAAGTCAAAAGTTAACTTCGAATGGAAGCAATCACGGTAAGAACACTCTTAAATTTACGAGCTAAGGTTTTCATAAACAACCAGGTGTCAAAACAAAAGAACAAATCTGCCATACACACCGTGGGTTGTATGATAACCATCTCCCCGACCGTGGTGGTATGACAAAACCCCACCCCCGCACGGGCTAGACGTGTGAGAACCTTCTTGCAGACAATGGCCATATGCTCAAATGTTACAAATTTATCGAATGTCCTTGTTCGCAACGAGTCTAAGCGATTCCCCATAAGGAATCAATATTTACAAATGTGTTTTCTATACCAAGCTTATCAAAAACACAACTCGCTGTAAAACCACCAGTATGTGTGGCTTTTTCAGCGTGTTTTTAAGAAACGGAGGCAGAAAAAAGGTGCAGTGTTTGTGGTGTGAATAGCGATAACCTTTCGATACCCCAGGGGCTCATATTACACTCTTCTGTTTCAACTCTAGAATCCGTTCCTAAATACAAAGAAAACCCCTTCTTGTTTTTCCGTTATGAGGTATGCGCTAAAATCAGTCTCAAAGAACAAAGGATCCTTTCACCCCTGGGCCCAAACGACGTACAAAGTAAATATTTGAAGGCCATTTCTAAGATCATCTCCGGAAAATGTGTCAATAGACGCAAGACGGTATAAAAGAACACATTCTTTTATGGTAGAAAAAAAATAGCCGAAGGAAAACTTTGACTGACGACGGATAACAGATATAGCGTCCATCACATACCAGGCTCCGCTATTTTAGGGGCTTCCTCTTATCGCAGGAATATGCACTACAAGGCTAAATTGTGCGCGCATGATTGACAACGAGTCAACTGGTCGGTCGGATTTCCATGTATCTATTATACGTAATAAGGAACAGAAGCCGCAACATCCGTTGCAATTACGTTAATTATATGTGAATAAACAGTGTGAACCTTAAGTGAGTTGCTGAAAACACAAATTATCTCCTTGATTAAGCAAGGTCACCGAGTCCACCATAACATCTACAATTTAGTTTTAAGGGCCGTTTTCCTATTCCTGAAGGTATAATCATGACTGGCTGACTGATGTACACTCCGTCTTTGTCGGGCACTGGATAGATACATCTTTGTGCATCTCCCAGCAACGTGAACTGAGTAATTACTGGGTGCCCTATCATTTACCCAGTCTCGGTCCTGGGATGGCCAATATCCCTGTAATTAGTCGTGACGATACTAGCATGCTCTGTCAGCGCCCCTAGCGGGACCTTCAATCATTCCAAGAAAAGAGGATTTCGGGCGTACTAAACTGTAGCTATTAAACGTGGAATTTATTAATACCATTTCCATCCAGGAAATCGGAACTGGGCAAGCATAAAATAACAACAGGAGCAAGTGTTCCAGCAGCGAAGATGTCAATAGCGTGTGTGATTTGTACCCCTCTTTATGTTGACTTCAATTGTTTACTTTTTTAACTATGCGCAAGATTTTGAAAGGAATGTAAAGGCATGGCAAAATGGAAAATGTGTTACATTAAACACACGCGTTCATGAAAGCATTTTGTTGGGTGTGCGAGAGTGAGTAGAAGTTTAAGCCGCTCTTAATACTTTTTCTAAAGTTTCACTGCCTTTGTGATGAGTAGAGCAGTAACCCCTGGCTGTTTGTTACATGAACATATTGAAATAACCTGAAATATGTAATAATACTAACTTTTAATGTCAATCTATACCTGTGTTCAAACCAGCGTATTATGAAAATGAAAATTCCCATTTCCTTGACTGGGACTGTGCATCTGGCGTCTTGTTGAAATGTTGGAATTAATATATTCATCGTCTCACCGACGGCAGTTAAACAAATGGGCATCGAGTGCAAGAAGAATTATATAGTTTCCCTTTCAAATATTCCTGCTATGTAATGTTAGCGCTAATTATCTAGCGAAAGCTCCATAGCAGGGTCCAGTGGCATTACCCATCTGTTAGCGGGTTTACCATTCGTCCATTACCCTGTGAGGTGAAGTTACACCATCCCACGGTGCAATCAGAGGATTCGCTAACACATCTGGTCTGTACCGTTACAATGAGTTTTCCTCATCAGAAGGGGTTCATGGGTTACAAGATTTCACCACCTGTCTAATCTAGAGCGTGATAAATGGCATTGCTACCAGGACAAGACCCACCAGACTTGCGGACTTAGGAAAATGAGACTTGCCGTGGTAAAAGATATATTTGCCTCCAAAGTTTTACCAATAGTTCCCGTACGTAAAAGTTATCGTTGTCTTTCAATCTTCTCGTTATGAGGTTTTGCACTGAGAAGTTGGAGAAGGTAATTGTTTCCATATGACCCGATCCAAACAATACTGGCTACATGCGCTTACAGATATTCTTAATCAGAATCATTAGCAGACCATACTGAATATAAAGCATATAGCTCCGGTGTGTCCTGAACGTCCACATACTTTAGTGTTTTAAGAAAGGACAAAAGTGACACACATACGGAACAATACCTCAGAATGTTCCTCAGAAACCAAATATTTCCCGTATTTCATTAACAACTGCACTATTGATATCTAACATATGTTATATTTGGGATTACACTTTCTCAGTAAAGTACAGATTCTAGTACCTTGTTTTGGGTTGAGTCCCATCCGGGATTCGAACCCACACCCTCAGAGTCACACCCTTGATATCAATATGAGAAGTTTTCTGCTGGTACTGTTCAACCGTTCAAAATCCTTCTCGACATGACCAAAGACTCCTTATAGTATGTCCTGTATATATTGGATTATACCAACACATAATTTGGCACATGTTAACGGATACAACTGCGGAGTTAACGTGTTATATTTCCACACCAAAGACACGAAAAAAGGCAAAATAAGTAAGCCTCTGTGAGTAGGTAGATTTTAGTGTCTGATTTAGGACTATGAAAAGGATGACAAAAATTGTGTCCCACGTAGTAGTGCACACGTACAATTCTGATACGATGACCTTGAAAAGTATAAATACTAAAATTTAGAATGTTACAGTTAAGCATAAGTTTAAAATAAGTTTCAGTCTAACAATACTTCGGTCAAATGTGCAAATGTTTAGTTGAAACATTCATGTACAATGCCATGTGTGCAAAATCGAGAATACTTTATCCATTGTTTTTTTTAGGATATTTAGTTCACAATGATTGTTTGGAATTCAGTAAATGTTTTTTTAAAGGAATATTACCTAATGTTATTGACAAGTGTGTCTATTTTCCAAGGACAACAAACTTTATTATGAGACGTGCGCCAAACACGACAACGACGATTTGTTCTCATCCTAATACAAACATAGCATAGAAGCGTAGGAAAAATTGCAACTTACCTGCATCAACACGAGTCCCACGGCCAAAAACAATTGGCAAAATTGAATCATGGTTAGCTGGGGAATGTTCCGTATCCGTACATCCACTCCGTCCTGGGTAGAAGTAGACAGGCTGGAAGTGTCGGTAATTTAGATATACTTGGCCATGCTACCTCAAGAACAGCAAAACACGCATCGTGGGTTATCCTTCACATGGGTTGCGTTTTGGCGATATGTTCACGTGTTCGTGGCTGCCCTGTGCTCACGACAGTCAAGCGGCGCTTTCTGCAGTATTGTGAACTAGCGGCGTACTCATTGTAACACACATTGTGTTTAGTTCGCATGTGTTGATTCATTGATCTTAATGTTATCACTTTACTTACAACCCATTGGGGAATCGAACTTAGACTGATTGCACTGGATCACAGCGCAGCTCATGTCGCCTTCCTTAATTCAAGGATAACGAGTATTATGATAACAACATGCGTCATCCAAAGAACATGTTTTTGGCGAGAAATGAAATCATGAGATTTACAGCTGTGAAGTTATATTTGAATGGGGGGTTTCCACACAAAGTATCACAAATGTTGCGGCTCTATACAATTACCCCGGACACTTGATGGTGACGTTATTTCATGTGTCCTTGCTAACACATTTAGGGCAAGAATAACCTCTTGCTGATCCTATTTTCAAATCGGGAACAGACTTCCATTTAAAAAAATGATAGTTTAAAGATGTATGCATCTCGGAACTATTATACAGGTAAAGGGGAAAAGACAGTTAGTATAAAACACCAAGCTTCTCCCAGTCTTACCCCAGTCGGACTGAGGCGAATCCCCGCTACGTCACTCTCGCAGGTTTCCTGGCGTTAACCGGGAGTGTGGTTGTCCAACCGAACGTGCAGCGAGTTAAGGAAGTGTTTGCTATCGATGTTATTTCATGCGTTATAGACAGGTTCCAGTGAAGTCCCAACGCTTGGCTGACTATTAAGTACAGAAGTGTTTGTGGATAAACGTGTATATGATCTGCAGAGAGCATCCATTAGACGATTCGTTTTCCCTGTGATCTCAACGAATGTTTTTCACTAAGAACGACACGGAGGATTGAAAGCATGTTCAGATCATGATCAGTGGCGTTAAATTCTAGATTTAAAGAAAGCTGCTTATGGTTCTGTTCGAGCGTCCATAAGCGCGGGATATTAACCTTCCATAATATTATGTCGGTTCGCTCGTCACACCGAAGACCCGGGTTCGATTCCCCACATGGGTATAATGTGTGAAGCCCATTTCTGGTATCCCCCGCCGTGATATCGCTGGAATATTGCTAAAAGCGGCATAAAGCTAACCTCACTCACTCATGCACTCATTTCCCCTCATGACACGAAGGCACTAGTCATATCCATAACCAGTAGGATGTTGTCATATCTATAACCAGCAGGGTATTGTCATATCCACAATCAGCAGGGTGTTGTCATATCTATAACCGGCAGTGTATTGTCATATCTATAACCAGGAGGATTTTGTCATATCTATAACCAGCAGTGTATTGTCATATTTATTTCACCAGAGTATTGACATATCCACAATCAGCAGTGTATTGTCATCTCCACAACCAACAGTGTATTATCATATCCACAACCAGCAGGGTATTGCCATGTCCACAACCAGAAGTGCATACTCATATCCACAACCAGCAGGGTATTGTCATATCCACAACCAGCAGGGTATTGTCATATCCACAACCAGATGTGTATTGTCACATCTATAACCAATAGGGTATTGTCATATCCACAACCAGATGTGTATTGTCACATCTATAACCAATAGGGTATTGTCATATCCAAAACCAGCAGTGTATTGTCATATCCACAACCAGCAGTGTATTGTCATATCCAAAACCAGCAGTGTATTGTCATATCCACAACCAGCAGGGTATTGTCATGTCCACAACCAGAAGTGAATTGTCACATCTATAACCAGCAGGGTATTGTCATATCAACAATAAGCAGTGTATTGTCATATCTATAACCATCAGGGTATTGTCATGTCTATACAAGACAACCACCCAGTTGATGGCATATCCATTACCATCAGGGTATTGTCACATGAATAATACCAGCTGGCTATTCTCATCTCTAAAACCCGCTCAGATGTTTCGACTGCATAACGTGCAGTCTCTTGGGGTTTATATATAAAACCGTTAACCGGAAAGCTATTTTGCATCTCTACAACCACTAACCAGGAGCCTATCTTCATCTCTACAACCAGTAACCAGGAGCCTATCTTCATCTCTACAGCCAGTAACCAGGAGCCTATTTTCATCTCATCAACCCATAACCAGGAGTCTATTTTCATCTCTACAGCCAGTAACCAGGGGCCTATTTGCATCTCTACAACCCGTAACCAGGAGCCTATTTGCATCTCTACAACCCGTAACCAGGAGCCTATTTTCATCTCTACAACCCTTAGCCAGGAACATATTTTCATCTCTACAACCTGTAACCAGGAGCCTATTTTCATCTCTACAACCAGTAACCAGGGGCCTATTTCACTCTCTACGACCAGTAACCAGGAGCCTATTTTCATCTCTAGAACCAGTAACCAGGAGCCTATTTTCATCTCTACAACCACTAACCAGGAGCCTATTTTCATCTCTACAACCTGTAACCAGGAGCCTATTTGCATCTCTACAACCCGTAACCAGGAGCCTATATGCATCTCTACAACCTGTAACCAGGAGCATATTTTCATCTCTACAACCTGTAACCAGGAGCCTATTTCATCTCTACAACCACTAACCAGGAGCCTATTTGCATCTCTACAACCAGTAACCAGGAGCCTATTTTCATCTCTACAACCCTTAGCCAGGAACATATTTTCATCTCTACAACCTGTAACCAGGAGCCCATTTTCATCTCTACAACCCTTAGCCAGGAACATATTTTCATCTCTACAACCAGTAACCAGGAGCCTATTTTCATCTCTACAACCAGTAACCAGGGGCCTATTTCACTCTCTACGACCAGTAACCAGGAGCCTATTTTCATCTCTACAACCAGTAACCAGGAGCCTATTTTCATCTCTACAACCTGTAACCAGGAGCCTATTTTCATCTCTACAACCACTAACCAGGAGCCTATTTTCATCTCTACAACCTGTAACCAGGAGCCTATTTCACTCTCTACAACCCGTAACCAGGAGCCTATTTGCATCTTTACAACCTGTAACCTAGGAGCCTATTTCCATCTGTACAACCAGTAACCAGAAGCCTATTTTCATCTCTACAACCAGTAACCAGGAGCCTATTTCATCTCTACAGCAAGTAACCAGGAGCCGATTTTCATCACTACAACCCGTAACCAGGAGCCTATTTTCATCTCTACAACCAGTAACCAGGAGCCTATTTTCATGTCTACAACCAGTAACCAGGAGCCTATTTGCATCTGGAATCCCAGTACTGTATACTGATCTGTTAAACATGGATCCGAGTACTGTATACTGATCTGTTAAACATGGATCCCAGTACTGTATACTGATCTGTTAAACGTGGATCCCAGTACTGTATACTGATCTGTTAAACATGGATCCCAGTACTGTATACTGATCTGTTAAACATGGATCTCAGTACTGTATACTGATCTGTTAAACATGGATCCCAGTATTGTATACTGATCTGTTAAACATGGATCCGAGTACTGTATACTGATCTGTTAAACATGGATCTCAGTACTGTATACTGATCTGTTAAACATGGATCTCAGTACTGTATACTGATCTGTTAAACATGGATCTCAGTACTGTATGCTGATCTGTTAAACATGGATCTCAGTACTGTATGCTGATCTGTTAAACATTGATCCCAGTATGTATACTGATCTGTTAAACATGGATCCCAGTATTGTATACTGATCTGTTAAACATGGATCTCAGTACTGTATACTGATCTGTTAACCATTCATCCTAGTACTGTATACTGATCTGTCAAACATGGATCTCACTGCACCCTTCGGACTCCATGTGTTATATTTGATAAGTTATTATGTCATTCTGTATGTCTAATTGTATGTTATTCTTTATTTGAGCCGCACCACATCAGGGTAAGGAGGCAAAGCTACAGTCATTTCCTGGGGAGTATCGGGATTAAGACAAATGAATGGATGTATATATAACATTTTTTGTGCTTTCTGTTGTTTGTAAAGAAAGTAAAAGGAAGGAGTTGATACGGTTTTGTTTGAAACAACTGTAGTATGAACGGTGTTCCGCTGTATAGTTCCAAAAGGATGACCGAGCCAACAAACTGTTGCCAACCGCCACTCTGCATTAGTCAAGTTTTATCTGTATAAATCATGTCTGGGCCTGACAATTCAGTGAACGTATGACACGTGGCTTGAGATGCAGTAAAGCCTACCTATACACTGACGCAGCATGAAGCATAAACTCAACTTTAACCTCAGGGACACTTAAAAGAATTTAACAGTAAGTATTAAGTATTAACTCGCATTGTCAAATATAACGACAATTTGAATATGCATTTTGAAGTGCATCATTGGCAGTGTATGAAATAAAGGCCCGTCCGACCGCCCAAGACGGGCTAAAATTCTGATGGACGGTCTAACTTTACAGCTAGCCAGCCCGATGGTCTGGTAAATTTTTTAGATGTTCAATTTTGGGCTGGTAACATTTTGAAGTTACCAACCCTGATGTCAGGCTCGATTTTTGGCTTATTTCAAACACTGTCATTAGCGACATGTATAGTCCCCATCTCACTGCATATACATTATCACGTATACCGCATATACATTATCACGTATACATGTCATGGTGGGGTTACCAGGCAGGTTGGGTGACACAGAAACACTTCAGCGTTTGGCGTTGATGGCAAAGCTTCAAGGTAATCGGAATAGCATCGACGTGTGCGTCTCAAGGAGCAGGGTGTAAAGTTGGGCGTTCCACGGCACCTCGTTAGTAGTTATCAGCCAATAAACAGCAATTAGCTCCATGTGCTGGTGTGTCGTGGGTGTTACCGTCACACATAACACCTCTCAATTACCATAGAGTCAAGCTGACGTCCATGACGTCTCCGCTCTTCTGCGTCCGCTTGAGTTACATGCAGCCGTCAGTGCCACCATCAACGCCATGTTGCCGAAGTCTGACTCAACCATCACAGTCTACATTCATGGACTGGGATTATTATTAATGTTGTTCCACAGTGGAACCATTTGTGGATTTGAACGGATTCACATACGATGTTAAATGTAAGCAATGTGTATAACTTTGAACTTTGCAAACAAAGAGTACCACTACAAGGTTATATTTGGAATGCATAGTTTAATTTGAAACTTAACTTTAAAATGTTTAACAATCGCATAAAACAGGCCGTCATCGAAATTGATTCTTTGAAAATCAATAAAATTTGCTTCTATCGGCACAAATTTACATTTCGGTTCACGTAGTTGCAAATTCAGCACAGTGTCTTAGACTGGTTTGGGAATGAGTTCCGTGAGTATAAATAAACTTACTCAAATTTAAGGACAGACCCATGTCTCAGTTTTCAATTAGTTTGGAAAACAAATTCTGTTTACTTTCCTCAACCCCTCCGTGAGTCCAGCATATTGCACATACTGCAAGTAGTTACAGAGCTGCACGATGCATTTGATCATCATATGTTTTGATCCAGTTTGATCCCTGTATCTGACAAATCATCCAATAGAGGTAAAACCGAAACGTTTGCCTAAAATGCTGACAGTAGAAACAGGTTTACTAATGTTTGGTGTGGTAAAATTTATAAACATTCTCACGTCGTTAATTGTAAGACGAGAGTGAGACGATCGGATACAAAATGTCCACAACACGGCGTTTTGAGACACAGAAGTCAGATGTGATCTTCCAAAAGCGTACCGCCGACTTTAGATAGATTCGACGCTAATTAGGTAATTAAAGGGTTCACCTGACATGACCCCTCGTGAAGGGTTTGTTAGATCTTGGCGAGTTAAAGATCTGATCTTAATTACGTTGGGGGCTGATGGCGTCCAGTCTGATGGAGTTTCGCTGTTAAACATGTTTAATAAGTCCTATATGGTGCAAATAAATACATTGCTATTTGAAAGATAACTTTTTGTGATATGAAGGAATCCAGATATCCTTCAGTGTGCACGCCCACGACTTGGAACCTGAATGGTGGTTTATATACTACCCATCAAAAGTTTAGACTCACTTAAAGCACTCACTATATGTTATGTATATATATGTGGTTACATCGAAGATGAATTTCTCCACAAACTTGGGGGAACTAACTGCAAACCTTATGCAGATGAACTGCACGAGGATCATGCATAAAATGTCTGAAATGCATGTGCAAATATCGTGCATGTTAGCTGCTGTGTTTTGGTGTAAAGCTTTGTTAAGAATTCGCCAATTTTCACAGAGTTTCATCATTTATTGAACTCATGATAATAATCATTTCGACGTTACGAATTTGATTTACAATACATCAGTTCATGTTTAGGCAGTACCTTTAAACATTAAGGAATATTTTGCAAAATCTAGTTTAGAACAGTTGACTAAAGTAAGTGGCTACATTTACACTAGTGAGTCTAAACTTTTGATGGGTAGTATATATATATATATATTCCTGGTGTATCCATTATATATAATATGCTGGAACATTTTCTGTAATCTCATATAGTCTGCAAAAAGGGTACAATTCATGTGTGAAATGTATGATGCACATGCCCCCAACCTTACAATGCGTAGGGGAGTGTGTGGGTGGAAGGGGTTGTGTGTATGTGTGTGGATGGGGGTGGTGGAGTGGGTTGGGGTGGGGTATTGAAAGAAACCGTGAGGTACAAATACGAGAGTATTTGACACGTGTACCTCAATATAATCGTTATTTCATGGGAAGCATAAAGCTGCAACATGGAAGTATGATTCACTCACTCACTCATCTAGCGGCACTCACTCACTCATATAGCATCATAAGCAACCTTTGTTCCGCTCCTCTCGTAATCTCATAGCGAGATAGAACACGTACGTCTATATGAGCAGGGGCATGTATTTTATAGCTGTGTTTTAAGATGAACAATCCGGCAATTGTATCTAAAGCCAAGCAATTGAGATGGCTTGCGGACCAGCACGGCGCCCACTCCGGGGTAAGACGCTCTCCAAACACTGCTCTCTGCACTGGTTTGGAAATATGTAGTTTGTTTACCCTTTGCTTTGCATTATCAGTTATAAAACACTTTCACGAGATTTTTATCCGAGAAACTAAGTACGAAAGGGCCTGTCTTCATGCCATCCAAACAGTAATTATGGTTATTTATTTGATACTGACAATATTGTTTTGAAGGATATGAATGTTTCCTGGGAAAAATCTGTATTCGCAAAAGTATAGGTACATACATACATACGCACGCACGCACGCACGCACGCACGCACGCATACATACATACATACATACATACATACATACATACATTCATACACACACATACATACATACGCACGCACGCACGCACGCACGCACGCACACATACATACATACATACATATACATACATACATACATACATACATACACACATACATACACACACACATACATACATACATACATACATACATACATACATACATACATACATACATACATACATACATACATACATACATACATACATACATACATACATACATACATACATACATACATACATACATACATACATATACGATAACGTCGCCTTGAACTGCTGAAGCCAGTGTGGATGTTCGAGCTGCTTTGCTTCGGTTGTTTCGCACCACGTGACCAGGTGACATAATTAGAGATTATTACACGAGCAAGTGTGTCATGCGACTTATACGAAACGAGTGTGAAATTTTGTATTGCCCGAGCGAGAGCGAGTGTAATAATTTCTTTATTATCCATTTTATCCATGAACATTTGTGCAGTAAAATACGGTAAACAAGTGTGACTGCCCTGTTTATTGACGTCACGTTCAATTGTTTAAGTGACGTCAAAGACGACGAAATAGAGAAACACTGGTTGCTAGGCAAATGTGATAAGTGCACATGTGCACATATGATATATATGACACTGGTTATGTTTCACCATATGGATAATAAAGTATATTATACGAGCGCATCGTTCTCCGTGCTCTCGGTGCAGCGTCTGTTTCAAAATGATATGACAGACTGTACATTATCGAGTGTAGAGCAAGGATTGATATAATGATCCACGACGCATGAGCAATTTGCATATACCAGTCCCTCCGTTAGCAGCCGCTCAACATTAGTAACGTATAGTGGATACACTCTATCCCGGGGCCCACGGGGAACACAGTGACCTGGAGTTGCTGGGCATGGTACTAGTTGCACTACTTGGAACTGCGTTCAGTTGGTGGGAACTTATACTCCATTGTAAAAAATGTTTAGAATCTCAGCAAATATAATATCGCTCAGGGATGTGCTTAAATCCCAAACAGAGTAGTAATTTGGAGGGTTCTTTATCACGTTTAGGATGTAAGTACGAGAACTGAGCTTATTATCTCGCAAAACATCCTGGACACCACCTTAACGGCCCGATAACCGTAAATAAGAAACCTCATAACCTGTAGAAAAGAGCCCTATATATATATATATATATATATTATGTATTATTATATATATATATATATATATATATATATATATATATATGCATACATACATATATATATATCTTTGTATGCATGTATGTATGTACGGTATGCATGTATGTACCTACACTTTTGCGAATACCGATCTTTCCCAGGAAACATTCAGTTCCTTCAAAACAATATTGTCAGTGTAGCCAATGAAAATATCGAGAAAGAGAACCGTCTCCTAAATATTCCACGACACTTGTGTTGTATCTATATGCTGTACCCTATTTTTTTCTTCATCGTAATATTCCTCTTTTTAACGCTCAGTCATCGGCTTATGTCACTGTAAGGAAAACACTGATAAACTCACGTGGACACATTCATGTTGATACAAATTCTAACAATACAGAACGTCTTCCTGGCTGCGTTCATAAAGGACACATAAAGGAACACATAGGTACAGGTAATCGTTTTATCTTCCACGACGCCATGTCTTGTGCCGTAGTTGCGTACCTTTCATGTATGTTACGACATAAAGTCTATTGCCCCCTTACGAGACCTCGACCCTCACACCTCAAACACTCGTCAGAATACAGGGTCATATTTCAGGGTGATATATCTTTGACAAGGGTTATCTAATATGTTGCTTTACACGTATGTGTCGTAGCTCTGCATCCTCCATAAACCAGGGTATTATATCTCCATTCTACTTATATATTGATACAATGGTGATAGAACATGACCCTGTATCCACTCGTGCTTCTTGAGTCTTCAACATCTAGATATTTACCAGGCAAAAATCGAGAAGAATCATATCCTCTACACTCCACTCCACTCTAGATCTATGGTCACCTACCAGAACCAGCGCCCTTTCGCATTGCCCTCCCTCTCCTGGGAAAAGCTACATCTTCCTCCTCCTCAAGAACAAGCCATCACTGACACCTAACTCCACCTCCACATGCCATTAACAGCCAACGACAGAAGCAACACCAAACCCTTAGAACCCAAGTCGTTGTTAATAAAACTGACTGAAACTATGGAGATCTCACGTAGGTGGACGATCCTATGTAGTTGAAACATCATCAGAATCACAGGGCACAGCCCAGTCAATCATCCAGTGAACCAGCTATCTCTGACCATATCAACAACTTCCCACCCAATAATAGCATCGATTAAAAAAAAACATACTTTGTTACTTCACTAACAGAAAAAAATTCAAAACATGTCTCATTTCTTATAATTGACGCACATTTTATTTACCAGATGAAACTATTTACAGGAAATTCAAACGCAGCACGTACATGTGGCATACGCAACTCACTCGCAGGTATCACCCACTCACCAGTCTGGGTACATGCTGCAGGTACAGAGGTCACAGATGTACATTCCCGTGTGTGTCAACACGCAGCAGCGATACAGGACACACACACGCTGTGAGGAGCTTGGACTGCCCTCGGCCTCACCTTGGGGAGTTTACCTGTCCGAGATATATGCCTCTAACCGCAAGCCTCGAATCGCTGTGTTGACACGTTGAGTTACCAATGGGCATTATAACGTGCAAGAATCTTCGACTCTCCAGCCACGATCCGCATTGATTTGTAAAACAAAGAGAGGCTATTATCTGACGGGAGGTCCGCGCGACCGTGACGTCACGAGGCAAGCAGACGACAAATTGACTGACACACGACTCTCTCTCACCCGCCTGTGACGGTAAGTTGTGTTCGTGTTACCTTCACTAAAACGGTCAAAGATTCACATATCATCAGAGACAATAATCCAAACACTTCTTCAGTCTAGTTTATCCACGTTCACTGCGCTTTTAGTAAGGTTTGAATAAGTTTTAGAAACTTATCTGTACCCCTTGCGTTATCAGAAGCAAGATGGCGGAGCTGTATGTTTTGAACCCTCGCCAAGGTGAGTTAATAATATTACAAGGATCAACTACTGGTCTCAAAGTCCATCAGTATAAATGTACGTACACTAGACTGGTATGGTATGTACCCGTAGATCTATGCTTTTATACAATTGGACAAAAGTGTATATTTTGATAGTAATATCTGTAGATTGATAGATGGATTGTATTTTGGGCGTAGGTCTATATATTCAATACACCATGATAACATTGTCGACTGAGTAAAAATGTTAAACTGACAAATGGTGTGGAAGTTAACACGAGACGGTTGCAGGTCGTTAACACTATCCAATGTTAAAGCGACTTCCATGACTTTAAATATATGGGATTGTCAGATGGGCACGTCTGCATCCAATGTCACTGCAACACGGAGTGAGCTAGGTCACGTAAAGACCTATAAAAGTACAATTATTTTTATCCTGATTTGTCAAGAATATTCATGTCGTATATTGTCTACCAAGCTGGCCCAACTCAAAACCTCATGATCACTGTCAGTATACATCTGCTATACCACTTATAACAACCCTCATTATTAGTCGGTATTTACTGTTCATAATTGCAGTAAATTAGTTTCTGTTGTTTCTTCCTATTATTTAGTTTATTGGTGTTTGTGATAGTCTTCACTGTGAGAACGGACTCCATGTTGTATGTTCACCTTTCTACCCTGGGTTGGGACCGCCTCCGTGGTGTAGTGGTTAGAGCGTACGCCCGGAGAGCGGAAGGTCGCGGGTTTGATCCCCGACCGCGTCATACCAAAAGACGTTAAAATATGGTACTTGTTGGTCCCTGCCTGGTGCTCGGCATTAATGGGTACAACAAGGACTGGTCGACTCGGAGTCAGTAGAATGTGTCTGAGTGGGATATTCATGCTTCACTGTGGCATGGTATCTCAGTGGGCTAGCACTATAAAACCAGCTTAATTCTGGGCTAGTACAAGCAGCCGCACATCCACATACACACGCATGCACGTCGTCATGTGAGCGAAATATTCTCAAGCACGACGTAAAACCCAATTTCACCTCACCTCTACCCTGGGTTCAGTTGTTCTATAACTCGGTTTAGGCCGTTAAACATTAGCACGCAGCAGATTACAGCGTGATGTGTATCAATAGTAACTATGTTGCCTGAAAGCACCTTAAGCTATAAGTAAAGCTTATCGTGTGTCTCGGGTGACTGCGAGATATATATGGATTGCGTGTTGCTTCTAACGGTAATAATCAGTAATACCCCTTACCTGACAACCACCTACCTGACCCTCCTCAGCGCCCAGGTAAACGTAGCAATCATCGGTTTGTGATGTCAGACTGACACCGCCGTAGATCGCTTGTTTTGTCAGCAGCAAAATTGAAGGTGAGCCGAAGAACACCTCACTGTACGACGGACGTGGCGCGTCATGTTTAAACTTCATTGTGATTCATTATTCGACATCAAGAATCAATAACGGGAGTTATTGACTCCTCTTTTGTCCAGTAGACATAAAGGTAAGTATTAACGCAACGCTGTTGTCATATTCTTCAATGTGTGAATTGAAGTCAATACTCAGCTGTGTTTGTCTAGTTCAGGCTGGAACAGATCAGACAGCAGTCCCCCTACTTCTCGTCGAGCACACGTTTCATCCCGCAACGAAACAAACACACCACAATACAAAAGCGCGATAAAATATTCAAATGTGAACTCGGAGGACTCATAACAGAATCGATTACAAAACAATAAGGTAATGATTGTGGGGTTTATTCTGCAGATTTTGAGGTATCGATAATGGAATGTGGCCAGTGTTGAAAGCGACAAGGCAGTTTGCTTGACAGAAACAGTTTGTTTACATTAGTACTGGGCGGTGATTGAGGGTTAGCTGCGCCGCTTACAACAAATATTACCAACAGAACTAGGACAGACAGTTTCACATAGGGGACACAGGTCATTATTTCCTGTGTTTGTGCATTCCTCACTGCAGTCGCTTTTATCCGCCTGTCATGACGATGTCCACAGGTGGTGACTATACGTACCAATTTATTTACTACATTCAAACGCAAAAATGATATTTTCTACATTAACACCTTGTTTGTGTGAAATTTAAACTAGAACAACACTTTTGTGCCTTGCAAGTCTGTAAAGGCTGTAATAAAATTCAAGATGGTTATAAATGCTTGTTAGGGTAATTGTAGTTCAAAGCATCTCCGCCTGAATGGGCAATCATACGGAGTCGTGCAGCAGTGCTTGACCTGTTACCTTGTGAAAGAGGGAGAGTACCTAGTTCTGCATGGTTGGTCAGTAAACCAAGCATTCTGGCGGTGGTGATAGTCGAATGTTGCCTCCCACAATCTAGGAGACTGACTGAAGTAGGTGAGACTTACAGGTTTCCTCGCGACAGACATTTACGTGACAGCTGTCTAAAGTATCACTGAGTATTCACACACAACGCTTGTGTTTCGCTGGAGAGTAAAATCTCAGTATTCTTTTGCTCTGACGTTCTATATTTAACTTGCCGTGGTTCAACAAATGGACCAAAATGTTGATCTCTGCCACACATTGTGGACAGAAAGCGTTTCATAATGCGCCGATAACAAATGCACGATGGTATAAGATAGGTGAACATTAACGTGTGAGTGAGTGGACGTCCACATCAACCAGTCAGTGATAACTGACGTCAATAGTGCACGAGGTTGCATCAGACGGAGGGGCGTTTTGTGTGCAAAACAGTTGTACAAGCACGTGAAAGTTGAAAGATGTATGTCAGAAGTAAGGAAGTACACTGATTCCCTCACTGAAGTAGGAAGTACACTGATTCCCTCACTGAAGTAAGGAAGTACACTGATTCCCTCACTGAAGTAAGGAAATACACTGATTCCCTCACTGAAGTAAGGAAATACACTGATTCCCTCACTGAAGTAAGGAAATACACTGATTCCCTCACTGAAGTAAGGAAATACACTGATTCCCTCACTGATGTAAGGAAGTACACTGATTCCCTCACTGATGTAAGGAAGTACACTGATTCCCTCACTGAAGTAAGGAAGTACACTGATTCCCTCACTGAAGTAAGGAAGTATACTGATTCCCTCACTGAAGTAAGGAAGTAAACTGATTCCCTCACTGAAGTAAGGAAATACACTGATTCCCTCACTGAAGTAAGGAAGTACACTGATTCCCTCACTGAAGCAAGGAAGTACACTGAATTCCCTCACTGAAGTAAGGAAGTACACTGATTCCCTCACTGAAGTAAGGAAGTACACTGATTCCCTCACTGAAGTAAGGAAGTACACTGAATCCCTCACTGAAGCAAGGAAGTACACTGATTCTGAAGTAAGGAAGTACACTGATTCCCTCACTGAAGTAAGGAAGTACACTGACTTCCCTCACTGAAGTAAGGAAGTATACT
The DNA here is from genome assembly GCF_003918875.1 of Haliotis rubra. Taxonomy (NCBI): domain Eukaryota; kingdom Metazoa; phylum Mollusca; class Gastropoda; order Lepetellida; family Haliotidae; genus Haliotis; species Haliotis rubra. The sequence goes on from NW_025767235.1 coordinate 2,356,556, forward strand.
GATTCCCTCACTGAAGTAAGGAAGTACACTGATTCCCTCACTGAAGTAAGGAAGTACACTGATTCCCTCACTGAAGTAAGGAAGTACACTGATTCCCTCACTGAAGTAAGGAAGTACACTGATTCCCTCACTGAAGTAAGGAAGTACACTGATTCCCTCACTGAAGCAAGGAAGTACACTGATTCCCTCACTGAAGCAAGGAAGTACACTGATTCCCTCACTGAAGTAAGGAAGTACACTGATTCCCTCACTGAAGCAAGGAAAGTCACACTGATTCCCTCACTGAAGCAAGGAAGTACACTGATTCCCTCACTGAAGCAAGGAAGTACACTGATTCCCTCACTGAAGCAAGGAAGTACACTGATTCCTCACTGAAGTAAGGAAGTACACTGATTCCCTCACTGAAGTAAGGAAGTACACTGATTCCCTCACTGAAGTAAGGAAGTACACTGATTCCCTCACTGAAGTAAGGAAGTACACTGATTCCCTCACTGAAGTAAGGAAGTACACTGATTCCCTCACTGAAGTAAGGAAGTACACTGATTCCCTCACTGAAGTAAGGAAGTACACTGATTCCCTCACTGAAGTAAGGAAGTACACTGATTCCCTCACTGAAGCAAGGAAGTACACTGATAAACACACCAAGTATGTGGTAGCTGTGTACATCCAATGGTTCGTCATGCATCATTACATATGACATGGCACGAATAGTTTACATATTCCGTCTTTGCGTTTATAAACTGCATGGTCAGGTTGAATAAATCCATGGTCTGTGAAGCTATCATTCAAAGTAGTAAAACCTTGACTCATTACTGTTGTTACTTTCTCTTGTAGACAGACTTGTTACCATGCGTGTGTGAGGAGCTGGTTGGATCAGCTGAGATATGGAAGCGTTACATCATTGTATTTTGAAAGATTGTCACCAAAACGATACCATGTGTCGCCATTTAACCGTCAGTCCTTTCAAAACAATTTCCTCAAACAGTCTCCTACGTTTGACACATTCTTGGCGATCGGTCGAACTCATGTCACTGTTATGGTTGATATAAATATAACGTCATATGGTATATGCTCTTGAGAGGGGAACCCTAGTCGTGTTGATATATAGATATTAATCGTGCATAATATGGATTTTGTAATGCCTCTTAGTAATTATACAGCTATGTTTTATGTACTATAAATAGACCCACTTTGACTCGGGGTAGAATATGGCACTTATACTTTAGTTATAGCTTGACGTGAAAGAGGTGACTATTTTGGAACAGGTGGTCGGTGACGTGGGTACTTGAGCGTTATCGTCCCCCGAAAAAGAAATCATTGGATTGTCCGGTCCAGATTCGCTTATTGAAAGGGTGTCATGATATACCCTGGAAAGCGCTATTGCGGCGTAAAACAGTACTTAGTTTTTCCAACTAATCTCTTTCAACATGCTGTATGTGCCATGGCAGTAGACTGCAGTCGCACAAGGCGTATCTTACAACTAGCGCCCTGACTACATAGAAACAGGACAGAGTGACGTATGTGGTCACTTCACGTGACATTGTTTTTATTCTCACATCCTTGTTTGGGTAGTGTCAGTGTTATCTTTTAAACTAATGGTATGTTTATTAGGTTACCGTAACCTGTATAGTCTTAGTTTATCTGTCTCGTTCAGGACTTAACCCACCAAGGTAGCTTGCTTCCCAGTAAGCCTCTGGCGGTTTATCCACAGTGGCCAAAAGCACGATAGGGGCGCTTCTCTGTTGATTACCTGCCCCTATAAAGGTTGGTAATTTACATATAAGAGGGTAATGGCGACTTTTTCTGACTAACGGTGGGGGTTGGGCGTGTTCGTGGATGACCCGAGGGCAGAACGCTCACTATCCATCACAGCTGACCGCAGTCTGACCACAGCCTTGCCGTGTACTAAGCGTCTGCCACCTCCGCGCTGACTTCGCGACAGGCCCTAAACTTTAACTTCCTATTTGGTTATTACGTAATGACCACAGGGTACAGGTTACACAAAGAATTGTTTAGATTTCCTCATTGCACTGCTAGGCTGGGTTATGTCATTCGCGTTCTCGTGCCTGGGGTGCTGAGACGTGTTTGCGGATAGGTCCAGTATCCCTGATTGATATCGGGTCCGGCTAGGGCCGGGTGGAGAACAAAGGCAAGGTACTCATTCTCAGGTTCACAAGGTCACTGGACATTTAGCCTCTTTCTGAAGTAATTATTTCAAAGATGGCGCAGGTAAGATGCGCGAGATGCACCTCGCACATGTTTTCTGTTGTTTTTTCAAGTGTGATATGACCACATATGCTGACTTGCGAAATGTTATTTTGTGGAAGTTTTGTGACTGAATGTGTTCGCTTGTCTCAGTTCCAGTCCAGTTAACTGTAGAGGTTTACTGGTACCTTTCCCATTGTTTCGTTGTCATTGTTTGGTGAGGTTGGAACTATAGTTCCTCTAAGTTTGCTGAGTATGTCTCTAATAGGATCTAAATTTCTTTTACGTGTGTGTGAAAGACAGTGAAGTCGTTGTTGGAGGAATTAACATGATTGATAACTAAGTGACGAAACGTTTACCACGTCACGTTGTGTAAGTACGACAGCAAGTACACTTGATTTAAATATATATATACACACGTCAAGACTGCTTTATGTGCTCATATTTACAGATGACGGTGTGTTTATATTACAGAATATGTTACTATACTATATTTATTTCACTCACGTTGACAAATGCAGATTCCTGTTTCAACTCTGAAATAGACACTCTGAGGTCCAGTCTTGATTCCATATGGTTTATGTGGTGGTATTATTGAACAGAGCTTTAAGATACTATATTTGTCCAGTGTCATATAGGTCCCGTCCAGAGTAGTGTTTACCAATATACGATAGAGTGTATGGTTGACGTGAGTGGTCATGTTCCACATAAACGCCAGTAAATTGGTACAATAACAACGTGGCATGTACGTTATCTAAACACGCGAGGGGCTTTGTACTGGTTGTCCACGCTGTTCCTAGCACGTCATGGGTCATACATTGTTTCTTTCCTCATTAACATTTTGATGGAGTTTGACCATACTTAGTTATCAACGCGAGCATTGTGATGTCGAATAGAATAGCAATTTGCGCGCTCGTTTATGACGTTGCGTGGTCTACTGGATAGAGTGTCTGCCCGGAGTGAGGTTGTTCGATCTCCGGTCCCAATAATATAAAATACGTTAATATATGGGGCTTGTTGTTACCTTTCCTTTGCTCTAGGCATTGAGAGAGAGGAGTGGGGGAGGCAGTTAGTTTATTATGTGGTTAATAGACATATTACAAAACAGGTATCTAACGAAAGTTCTTATAGGGTTTTGTTGTAAAGTAAAGGGCGGTGGGGTAGCCTAGTGGTTAAAGCGTTTGCTCGTCACGCCCAAGACCCGGGTTCGAACCCCCACATGGGTACAATTTGTGAAGCCCATTTCTGGTGTCCCCCGCCGTGATGTTGCTGGAATATTGCTTAAAGCGGCGTAAAACCAAATTCAGTCAGTCAGTTGTAAAGTAAACATAATTTATAAAGTGAATACTTTCGAGTTTTTAATGAATATTGTGTTCAGTGTTTCTTGTGTTGTGTTCCAGATGCAGTGGCGTGAACTAGAGCGGGCTATTGCCGACAAGAAGACCGGCAGTCTGACAACATGGCACGCCACATACATCGTGTGGCTCACTCTAGCCATGCTGATTATCAGCAGTCATCTGTTCTTCATCGTCCTCATCCTTGCCAAGCGGACACTTCGCATACAGCTCAAGAACCTCCTGATTGTCAACATCTGCTTGGTTAACCTCATGATGGGTGGGTTTATCATGCCAACCGTCATCCACCTCATTCTGGACAGCTCGGAGGATGAATGTATTCTACGAATGACAGTGAGAGCCCTGAATGACTACCTACAGCCTGCACTGTCCGTCCTGACCGCCATTGCACTGGTCATAGACCGGTTCCTGTTCATCATGCAAAAGCCAATCACGACTAAGTGGCTGAGGATTGTTGTTGCTGTTGTGCTGATGATAGCGCCGTGGGTTATTGGTGTCATCCTTGCTGTTCCTTTGTTCTTTAAGTCCTTCGAGATGGGAGACCCAGAGATGGGCTGTGTGCAGGAGGTTAACCTCTGGAACATCGTCTGCGCCCATGTCGTTTGCTTTGTGCTCCCTTCAATCCCACTGTTCGTTCTAGCAACGCTGTCCGGCCTGTGCAGCACGAACAAGAAGAAGAAACCACCCAAGGAATCGATGTATGACTGCCGAGATAAGCCTATATCATTCAAAGGAGAGTCAATCAAAGTGGTTGTGCTTGTGTGCTTCATGACCATCTTCCCAGAGGTACCCTACTTCGTTATCAGCCTCCTCAGGTACACAACGGCCTGCGACCAGCCCTACTGCCTCGACTTCTTCCAGGCACTCAAGGTGTCAGTGTGGCTGAGGGCTGCCAAAGCGCTTGTGTTCCCCTTCATCTGGTTGTGGTTCACCGACATCAAGTCCGCCATCATCTGTCGGCCAACCGGTGCGGTGGATGAAGATGACGACGTCTCCGACGACCAACCCACGGATATGTCTCAACAGGATACCATGTTGCTGCGGTACAGGTGAAGAGGTGTAAGATGGCGACACAGGTCGAGATAGTACAATAACAACTACCCGCCATGTGTCCACCAACTGATGGTCATAGGACTTCAGCTGGTTCTCACTGCTGTGAACATTGAGTGATTTGAACATTACACACTTACAGAGTGCCACCCCCAACAACAAGGACATTGTAATGGGGGCGTTTTCGTCACACTGTTTTCATAACAAGACAGAACGCTTGACATTTCAAACTGCATGAAGCCCTGCTTTTCTAAAGCTGGGGATAGGTGTTGCTGCTTTGCTCAATGTCGCTTAACATTACGTCGTTTCCCCTCCATCAATCACTTGTTCTCACAGGTGGGAGTAGCTCATGTGATATTCCTCATCTAGTACACATTTCTAAACATTATTTTTTCTTTTGAAGAAATGGAGCGACCAAGAACTGATTTTGCCCAGTGTTTGCTTTGTACATGTTGACACGGTCTATGTAAGACAGTTATCTCTCTATATATCATTCAATATATTTCATCCTTTTCATTTCACAAAACATATTCAACCTTGACCATTTATTGCAAATTCTCACTGATGTGTCTTTCAGTACTTACTGGCCAACATACTAAAGAAGGCCCCTGTGATCCTTTGTTTACCTTTGACACACATAGTTCTAGTTAGAGGCCGGCTCTTCCTTTTCCCTCCTTCGTGCTCTGAGATCAGTATATACCTTTTTATGATCTAGTCAGTCTGTTGGTAGATGTTAGAATATACACTCTGTGTTTTCAGAGGTCTGTGGGTGTCAGTCATAGAAGCATTATTGTACACGATGGTGTAGAAGTACATCACATAGGGGAAGTGTATTGATAACATTAGCATAGATAAAGAAACATGTATTATAGTTGATAGATCTATAGTGTAGACGAGTTTAACCGTTTTGGATACCGAGCAGGTTGATTATAGCTTCTGTGACTTTGGTGCACTGACTAGATCGGAATAAAATGTCTCTCCGGGAAAATCAAAAGTATAGAAAACAAACATATCATTCCCATGGTTGTATACAACGTAATACACCAACACGACCGATGGGAAGAGATACTTGAGTGGACTTGAGTATATTTTGCATGATGAAAGTACATATGGTTAAATGGCTATGATATCTTCTATTCATGAGGGTAAGAACATTTTTCGCCAGCTCGTTATTAGCATCACATCAGTTACGCCGCTTTGCCGGAATAACTGATGCCTGATGCGGGGATATTTTCGCAAGAATGTTAATCGCTGGAAAATGACAGTCGCCTGTCCTAGCCGTCTAACTGGTGCTGCAGAAGCCAACTGCGTGCATTGAACTACACAGGAGAGTCATCCGTCACTGTCAGGAATGTAAATACTGTATATATATAAGCATACCTTGCAGCAGTAAACCGCCAGTAGGTTTGCTCTAGATCCTAGGTCATATCGTACTCAATCTGTCAAATCAAATAACTCGTCTCGCTAGATTAGAAGAAATAAAACGCCATTATATGCCTCTAGCAATGATTTGATCAAGTTAGACTGGCTTCTATGATGGTGTCAAATGTTTCGAACCTTTGTAATGGACACTTTCATAAGGGCACACCTATACAATGTAACATGTCAGAAATGGATATTTATCTTGTGATGTGTATTCTAGTCCAGATAAGAGATGTATGTCACCGTTGGACTGACAATCCTACGTTGTAGATATCCACATGTTGTGTTAAAGTGCACAATCATTACGTGTTTTTTTTATTGAACAGATGCTTTGCTTATCGAGCTGCACATTAATTCCAGCCGGTTAAGATTTTTCTTTTTGAAATAAAAGAGCAACTATACATCTTTGTTTTTTTTTTTGTGTGTGTACGTAAGGTCAGTGAGGGTATGACTAATTATAATTCAGAAATATGCTACGATTTTCCACATGGAGAGGCACAAAACTGAGGTACTATGAATGTATCTAGATCTCACTAGACGTGATCCCGCCGCATGTGTTGTCGTGACGACCTGCTTTCACCTGGTTTGTACATGAACGAACCCAATTGACCTCTATAGCCACGAATGCCTGGCGCCACCAGCATTGGTATCGCAAGTCATCCATCTCTCCCTCCCCTAGACTAACAACTAGTCTCTGAAATGAATATATTCTACTGAAAAAAGTTCATAGTAAAAAAATATATATATAATGAAAAGGAGCCCTGAGACTTTCTTCATTTGAAGCTGAGGAAATCTAGTCTTGCTTGGCCTTTCTTGGATATATTTGCTTCAGGGTCTGTCCGACAGACTATCCCTCCCCCTCTCTCTCTCTCTCACACACACACACACACACACACACGTGTCTTTAGGACGTTACACATGCGTGTGTGTGTGTGTGAGAGAGAGAGAGAGAGATAATGTACCAATTCTGGTGACGTCCTAAAGACTTTCTTGGCGTCATGCCAGGTGTGACAAGGTTCAGTTGCAAAACAATGAACTTAGTATCAGTGGATTAAGAAACTCTCCAATGTGAACAGCACCACGTCCTCGTCTCCAAGGTGCTGCCTATCGGGGCGGTACATGATAGACGAGTGTGTGCCATATAGCTGCTGACAGCTGTCTATCAAACGTCGCTCCATGATCATATTGACAGACAGCTGGCTGATCGTGACCTCTGACCGCCTCGCAGATAACATGATGTCATTTCACACGAGGAAGGTCTAACGTGAAACCTTGATCCGACATCAACCTAACGGATTAAGGAGTCGAGTAAAAGGTTGTTGAATAGAAGAGCTGAGACTTGAAGTGACGTGTACAATGACGGTCAGGTGGAATACATGGCGGACAATGGGAGGGCAGCATATACCTCATACCTGAGTCCAGGAGGGAGGACTCAGGGGTGCCCCATCGCCACGATATTGGGTCTTCAGACCCTCTATTCTAGTATAAGTGCTCGCCAACCAGACAGAGATTAAGATCAACGCTTGTGATCCTGAGCATGTGTCCCCGACGAGTAGGCTTTAGTGGAGGTTATATTATACGAGCGCTTCATTTCGTTCGCTTGTGAAATGCCCTTTGATTGAATGAGGAGCGTGATGTGATAATATCACTTTCACACCTTAATATTCATTTTGTAAAAACAATAAATGTTTTGATTTTGACGTTCGCAATGTGTCATCCTTAGAATGTTTTGTTATCATATTCCTCAATACAATAGAAAAGTATACTTCACGAGAATAACGTTTGTGTGAAGGGCAATTTTATTCAAGCAGTTTCGACACACAATAGTGATTGCTGTATTGACACAGTGTAAAAAAAACACACACACACACACACACACACACACACACACTGACTTCTTCTATTGAAGCTGATTTCCGGTTAACATCATCATAATAATAATAATAATAATGTACTTGTATAGCACCTAATTATAGTGGTGCTTCACAAAGTTAAAAATAAAATAAACAGAGTTATTGGTTGGAGAGATAGGGTTTCAAGTCTCGGCGGAATGACTGGACAGAGTCCGTAGATTTAAGAGATGTTGGGAGGCTGTTCCACAGAGTGGAAGCCACAACAGAAACAGCCTGGCTAGCTTACTTTGTCCTCGTGAAGGGTACACAGAGCTGGAGTTGATCAGATGAGCGGAGCCTACGAGCAGGGATATAGGGAGTGAGGAGGGCCTTCAGATAGGCTGGAGCAGTGTCAGTGTGGAGAACAGAAAAGCAGATGGTCAGGATCTTGAAGGATATTCGCTGTTTGATGGGTAGCGAGTTTTCTGAGAATTGGAGTGATGCGCTCATGTAGTCTAGTGCGGGTTATGAGGCGGGTTGCTTTGTTCTGAACTCTCTGGATCCAGAAAAAAGAGAGTTGCAATAGTCCAGATGGGACGAGACGTAGGAATGAATCAACGTTTTGCAGGTATCAGAATCCAAATATTTTCGGATTCTACCGATGGTGTGGAGCTTGAAATTGACGGTTCTTGCTGTTTTGAGTGCCTGTGCTTTGCCTGACATGCATTTGTCCATTTCAACTCCAAGATTTTTGACTGAGGATGACGGAGTCACAGAAGATGTTCCCACCAAAAAAAATAGTCCAATTATGTATCAACATGAGTATCATCACGTAACACACGGAAACCAACACATGCTGGCTTTCGAATGCACTTCCGAAGAACAGCCGCCATCTTCGATCTGAAGTTATCATAAAGAAATTCAAAGAAAAGTAATTATGTAAGGTCAGTGAGTGTGTGACTAATTAAAATTCAGAAAAATGCTACGGTTTTCCACATGGAGAGGCGTAAAACCGAGCGTCAATGAAGGTATCTAGACCTCACTTGACGAGATCCCACCGCATAATGATGTGAAGACGACCTCCTTTCCCCTGATTTGTACATGAACGTACCCAGTTGACTTCAACAGCCCCGAGAGCCACGAATGCCTGTCCTTTTGTGAATTTTATCAAGGATTTTACTCCGTGTGGAGAGGTGACTCACATTATTTAATTTAGGAATAAACGGGTAAATCTTAAATCTCATAAGTCAGCTATTCCATTAAACTAAAAAAACGTGTGTACGCATCAACCCTCTGTTTCACAGTAAAGCAAGGTTGAATATGTAGTCCCATATTAGTTTGTTATCTGTATGAATAATCTACTAGGCTGTCGTTCGAAATTTTCTTTTCAGATTCTTGAATTACATTACCAAGAATTCACACACCTACGCAATGCTGACGATCGCATTCTTCAACATTAACAATATCTCGAAATTCACAAATAGATAGACGCTAAAAGTTAATCTTAGTAAAACTATAGTTGTTGCAGTAGAGCCGGGAGCGGGTACTCCTAACTGGATCAAGTTATTAAACAACGTCATCCCCACTGAGATATCAACAAGTATACTACATACACAGTAGAGACACACAAGCTACACTAGGTGATCTAGACCCATTTCCTCTTACCGTCAACATTTAACAGTTATGTATAAATACTAAATACGTATAAAAAGATCATAATTGTAAACTGTTTTTCATTCAGCCCCGACGGACGATAAGTCAGGTGAGGAGATCAAACGCTCAACGATCGATAGGACTCATTGTTTACTTCCAGACCAGACTGATGGCAAGGCCAACAACACAGACTATATCTCGTGAAACAAAAATAATGCATCAACAAAGAAATAACTTTTCATAAATCTGAAATTCAAATCATTTTAATCCCGATCAACATAAAGGAACAGAGTAAAGACATTTACGAAATTTACAATATACAAAATTACAACTTTGGGTTTGAGAGAGGTACAAACCCGAACACATCCCTGAGAATAGCGTTTATGTACACCAGGGCTCTCATCTCCTCTTGTCTCTCTCTGCATCATGTTGGTCTCGATTGCCGAGCTATAGTTCAAACTTCAGAAACATAACCGAGCGTCCTGATACCCCAGCTTTAACGCATGTTTCACATTCTCTGTGAAAATACCATCTCCAGGGGCACGTTTTTTGCACAGCATGTTTCACATTCTCTATGAAAATACCATCTCCAGGGGCACGTCTTGTGCACAGCATGTTTCACATTCTCTGTGAAAATACCATCTCCAGGGGCACGTCTTGTGCACAGCATGTTTCACATTCTCTGTGAAAATACCATCTCCAGGGGCACGTCTTGTGCACAGCATGTTTCACATTCTCTGTGAAAATACCATCTCCAGGGGCACGTTTTGTGCACAGCATGTTTCACATTCTCTATGAAAATACCATCTCCAGGGGCACGTCTTGTGCACAGCATGTTTCACATTCTCTGTGAAAATACCATCTCCAGGGGCATGTCTTGTGCACAGCATGTTTCACATTCTCTATGAAAATACCATCTCCAGGGGCACGTCTTGTGCACGGCATGTTTCACATTCTCTGTGAAAATACCATCTCCAGGGGCACGTCTTGTGCACAGCATGTTTCACATTCTCTGTGAAAATACCATCTCCAGGGCACGTCTTGTGCACAGCATGTTTCACATTCTCTGTGAAAATACCATCTCCAGGGGCACGTCTTGTGCACAGCATGTTTTCACATTCTCTGTGAAAATACCATCTCCAGGGGCACGTCTTGTGCACAGCATGTTTCACATTCTCTGTGAAAATACCATCTCCAGGGGCACGTCTTGTGCACAGCATGTTTCACATTCTCTGTGAAAATACCATCTCCAGGGGCACGTCTTGTGCACAGCATGTTTCACATTTTCTGTGAAAATACCATCTCCAGGGGCACGTCTTGTGCACAGCATGTTTCACATTTTCTGTGAAAATACCATCTCCAGGGGCACGTCTTGTGCCAGCATTTTTCACATTCTCTGTGAAAATACCATCTCCAGGGGCACGTTTTGTGCACAGCATGTTTCACATTTTCTATGAAAATACCATCTCTAGGGGCACGTCTTGTGCACAGCATGTTTCACATTCTCTGTGAAAATACCATCTCCAGGGGCACGTTTTGTGCACAGCATGTTTCACATTTTCTGTGAAAATACCATCTCCAGGGGCACGTCTTGTGCACAGCATGTTTGAAATAAGAAACGATGGGTTTTCTAAATAGGTATTATTAGTTTCATTATCATTGGTATTTAATGATTCGGGTTTTTGTGTGTTTTCATTGCATGTTTATTGCATCATGATTCCACGTTTTAACAAGCCCGTATATTAGCACGTGGACAGGCGTATCAGGGGATACCGTTTCCACGTTGATAGTAAATAAAGTATAACTATAACTTATGATCAGACTCGGTTAGAGTTGGTTATATCGCTGCCTTTCTCTGATGGCGATTCGGTGCCTCACTCTGAAGAGGATGTTTGAAAGCCCGGATCTGGACCCAACCCAAAACAGTAATAGAATTGTCCTGTACTTGGAAGGGTATCTCTTATGAATCATTTCTCACCTCACATGTCATGATATGGATATTAACTCTGGACCACCAAATAGCCAAACATGTTGGAATAACTTAAGTACTTTCCTGTGGTATCTGCACTTGGCATCCACATGCTTTCCCCATATTTACTCTCCTTGAACTCATCTCAGTATTTATTACAAGGAACAAGTGAATGCAATATCTAAATTGGATTTACTGGTGAATATTTTCTTTGTATGTTTACGCCTTATTTTCTCGTTATTATCATTGTTACTATATTGTATATTTATGGTGGCCACATGCATACGTGCAAACACCAAGTTGCGGGTACAGCAACGTGCAGTGAACTTGGACAAAGTACTGTGACTATGTGTCCCAGTCCACCCAGCTGTGAATGGGTACCTCGTTAGGATGAGAAGGCCACAATAACTCGGTGCGCCTAGTGGCTGCAAGAGTTGTATGCTCCCCAGAGAGTTGAGATTGATAACACGATGTGCCGTTGAGACTGACATCCAATGGTCGAGGGAAAAAATACCAGCGCCTTGAGCAAGCACTAGTTGCCTGGATATGTGCGCTATATAAATATCATATAATAATAATAACAACGCTTGCTTGAGAGATGCAACTGGCGGAATCGGGTGGTCAGGCTGGCTGACGTGGTTGATAAATGTAATGGTATCCCAAATTCGCTTCGCATGATGCCAATCACTGGATTGTTTGTTCCAGACTCGATTATTTACTGATCATAGTTGGAATATAGCAGGACGTGACGGAGACAGCAAACACACAAACACTTTGTAACATAGCAGACCAATGCGCCAGATTACAAACATCGGTTAACACTGTACAATGCTGTGACCTTTTGATAAAGTTATAGAAGTGCCTGAAGGTCGGTTCCTGGTGGCACCACCGACGTAACCAACCACGTGTTGGCTTCCACGACGCCAGGGTTATCCAGCCTTATCTCTGAAGCCACGAATCAACGACTGTCGTTCCAACGCAAAGATCACATCGCCATTTTCTGTCATCACTCTTGATCATGAAGGTCCTGTTGTTGCTCGCTCTGTCCCTCGTCACGTGCAAGGTGGGTATTGAGGGTGGTTGGGTAACGTCTTGTCTATATACAAAGAAATTACAAGCCTAATGTTGTAAGTTATGCAACAATACGGTCAGCATATGGTTCCTTCTGAGTAATTCACAAGAGATAACATTTGAACGATTCACTTGTTAACAATGACTCCACCAAGATCATATAAAGCCACCACGAATGCAGATTTATGAAATAGGTGGTGTTTTAAATGCAAAAAAGCCAGAACATAATTGGGTACAGTCTGTGATTGTTAGTCAAATATTAGTCAACTGCCATATTTGTTGCCCTCAATCTTTATTCCTCAAAGTTACCGCCCACGGTAGTACATGCGTTATATAATACAAACATAATATTTACAACAAGATGGCAAATAATTTCTTGAAAAAATGTGACAAATTCTTAATTATCTTAATATTCCCATTACACATCAGGTTCTTATAATTTACCAAAGATGGACATTGGTAATTATACTCATTACTCCGACTTTTCCGTTGAGTTGATGAGTACAATCAAATAGATAGTGGAATTCATCTCCGATAAGTCTAGAGTTACACTTTGTACATAATCTTTCTCGACGAGGGATATTATAATACAGCCCCCCTTCTATTGGTAAATTACGGTTGCTTGTTCTAAAATATAATATTGGTTTATAAACGTTTTCATTCAATAGAAGATATTGCTCAAAGATATTTTTAACAACATATCCCCAAATAATTCAGTTCAATGTTTGTCAGTAGGTCAACATGATCAGCTCTCTTCATAACAAGGAGGGGTAGGCAGCCCCTCCAATCGCCCGAAGCAAAATTTAATAAAGCTGTTCGCAATACACTCAGGGGCAAAAGAAACGATACCAAACTTTTTGAAATTATAATTTGTGTTTGGACTTTGATATTTTGAGCATTTATGGTCAGAAACATTCAGTCGAACGCAACAAAACTGACTCAATGAAACAGCGATGCACGTGCAAAGCAAGAACCCAGAAAAGTGAACGTATTCACGAACGTTTCGTGCACGTGCACACATGACACACGTGACAAATATTCGGTATAAAAGCATGTGAAAATGTTTATGGACATCTACATTTTACGATTAATTTGCGACCATGCCGAGATTATCGAAAGAAGAGATAAAGGGCAATCGGCATGATCCAGCTTGACGCTACCCACAATCACGTCGCCAGGACCTATTGTTGTACCCGACTTACAATAACCAGGCTGATGACCCGTTACAGACAGACAGGCAGGACACAGGACAGGCCGAGGAGTGGCAGACCTCGGGTCACGACCCCAGCTGAAGACCGGTACTTGCGTACCCTGCATTTGCGCAACCGATTCCTCACTGTGACGTCATCAGCATCGACTGCGCTGGGTCATCGTATCAGCCGAAGGACGGTGTCCAGGAGACTTCGTCAGCATGGTATCCGAGCTGATGACAGCAGAATCCTCCTCAACAGACCTGACGGCAGGACACGAGTGCATCGACGCAGAGGAGAGCGGACGGCCCGTTGCTGCGTGCATGAGGTTGAGCCGTTTGGCGGTAATGGCGTTATGGTGTGGGGAGGGTTATGTGGTGACAGAAAGACAGATCTGGTTGTTGTCGATGGGAATTTGAATGGGCAGCGTTATATCGACCAAGTCCTTCGGCCAGTTGTTCTACCCTTCCTACAACAGAAACCAAGAACCGTATTTCAACAGGACAACGCCCCATGTCACACAGGTCAATGTGTTCAAGGCTTTCTCAACGCCAACAACGGTGTTGTCCTGCCATGGCCTTCACGCTCTCCGGAACATTCACTCATTTGTGGGACCATCTTGGGAGACAGATTCGTGCCAGACAGGTCGCCCCAGTGAACAGACAAACCCTCATCCAGGCTTTGAGGGAGGAGTGGAACAGGATACCTCCTCACGTGATCAGACGTCTGACCTCATCTGTTCGACGTCGTGTTAGAGCCTGCATCGATGCCTGTGGTGACCACATTCGATATTGACTCACAGGAGTGTCCCTGTGTCACTGACATTGACTTATCTCATCATACTGGAGTGATCGAATACAGGACATATGAATATTATGGGTTTTTGCAATTATCTCAAACAATTATTGGCCTCGATTAATGAATTTGATTTTCCATGCTCCTCACCTATTTGTCTTCAAATTACAACATTGATTTCTATTTATCTTTTGTTATCTTTTATTAATTAGCCTCAATAATATGGTATCGTTCCTTTTGCCCCTGTATGATATTGGAGTCGGTCAATATACACCTCTGTACCTCTAAGACAGCAAACAATATGATTGGTGTTTCGTACAGACAGCAAAACTATTTAAGTATCTACCCAGATTCCATTCGTGTTTAGTGTAGCTTTTCCCTGCACAACAGATCCGGGATAGACTTGGTCTTCAGTAACCCAGGTCACCGCGATATTGCTTGGATATGGTAAGGTTTTAATGAACGGGCGGACACACGGAAACCCTGACCTACGTGCGTGACCTAGTCATGTTCAGATCAAGGCCCTGTGGTCAAGAAGGGTCCCATTCAGATCCTGTGGTCAAGAAGGGTCCCTATACTACCTTGTCCTTTACACCATTCAGATCCTGTGGCCAAGAAGGGTCCCTATACTACCTTGTCCTTTACATCATTCAGATCCTGTGGCAAAGAAGGGTCCCTATACTACCTTGTCCTTTACACCATTCAGATCCTGTGGTCAAGAAGGGTCCCTATACTACCTTGTCCTTTACACCATTCAGATCCTGTGGTCAAGAAGGGTCCCTATACTACCTTGTCCTTTACACCATTCAGATCCTGTGGTCAAGAAGGGTCCCTATACTACCTTGTCTTTTACACCATTCAGATCCTGTGGTCAAGAAGGGACCCTATACTACCTTGTCCTTTACACGAGTCCGATACTGTGGTCAAGCAGAGACCCTATACTACCTTGTCCTTTACACGATTCCGATACTGTGGTCAAGAAGGGACCCTATACTACCTTGTCCTTTACACGATTCAGATCCTGTGGTCAAGAAGGGTCCCTATACTACCTTGTCCTTTACACCATTCAGATCATGTGGTCAAGAAGGGACCCTATACTACCTTGTCCTGTACACCATTCCGATACTGTGGTCAAGAAGGGTCCCTATACTACCTTGTCCTTTACACGATTCCGATACTGTGGTCAAGAAGGGTCCCTATACTACCTTGTCCTGTACACCATTCCGATACTGTGGTCAAGAAGGGTCCCTATACTACCTTGTCCTTTACACCACTCAGATCATGTGGTCAAGAAGGGTCCATATACTACCTTGTCCTTTACACCACTCAGATCATGTGGTCAAGAAGGGTCCCTATACTACCTTGTCCTTTACACCATTCCGATACTGTGGTCAAGAAGGGTCCCTATACTACCTTGTCCTTTACACCATTCCGATACTGTGGTCAAGAAGGGTCCCTATACTACCTTGTCCTGTACACCACTCAGATCCTGTGGTCAAGAAGGGTACCTATACTACCTTGTCCTTTACACCACTCAGATCCTGTGGTCAAGAAGGGTCCCTATACTACCTTGTCCTTTACACGATTCCGATACTGTGGTCAAGAAGGGTCCATATACTACCTTGTCCTGTACACCATTCCGATACTGTGGTCAAGAAGGGTCCCTATACTACCTTGTCCTTTACACCACTCAGATCATGTGGTCAAGAAGGGTCCCTATACTACCTTGTCCTTTACATCATTCAGATCCTGTGGTCAAGAAGGGTCCCTATACTACCTTGTTCTTTACACCATTCAGATCCTGTGGTCAAGAAGGGTCCCTATACTACCTTGTCCTTTACACGATTCGGATACTGTGGTCAAGAAGGGTCCCTAAACTACCTTTTCATTTACACCATTCCGATACTGTGGTCAAGCAGGGACCCTATACTACCTTGTCCTTTACACCATTCCGATACTGTGGTCAAGAAGGGTCCCTATACTACCTTTTCCTTTACACGATTCAGATCCTGTGGTCAAGAAGGGTCCCTATACTACCTTGTCCTTTACACCATTCCGATACTGTGGTCAAGAAGGGTCCCTATACTACCTTGTCCTTTACACCATTCCGATACTGTGGTCAAGCAGGGTCCCTATACTACCTTGTCCTTTACATCATTCCGATACTGTGGTCAAGAAGGGTCCCTATACTATACTACCATTTGTCCTTTACACCATTCAGATCCTGTGGTCAAGAAGGGTCCCTATACTACCTTGTCCTTTACATCATTCAGATCCTGTGGTCAAGAAGGGTCCCTATACTACCTTGTTCTTTTACACCATTCAGATCCTGTGGTCAAGAAGGGTCCCTATACTACCTTGTCCTTTACACGATTCGGATACTGTGGTCAAGAAGGGTCCCTAAACTACCTTTTCATTTACACCATTCCGATACTGTGGTCAAGCAGGGACCCTATACTACCTTGTCCTTTACACCATTCCGATACTGTGGTCAAGAAGGGTCCCTATACTACCTTGTCCTTTACACGATTCAGATCCTGTGGTCAAGAAGGGTCCCTATACTACCTTGTCCTTTACACCATTCCGATACTGTGGTCAAGAAGGGTCCCTATATTGCCTTGTCCTTTACACCATTCCGATACTGTGGTCAAGAAGGGTCCCTATACTACCTTGTCCTTTACATCATTCCGATACTGTGGTCAAGAAGGGTCCCTATACTACCTTGTCCTTTACACCATTCAGATCCTGTGGTCAAGAAGGGTCCCTATACTACCGTGTCCTTTACACCATTCAGATCCTGTGGTCAAGAAGGGTCCCTATACTACCTTGTCCTTTACATCATTCAGATCCTGTGGTCAAGAAGGGTCCCTATACTACCTTGTCCTTTACACCATTCCGATACTGTGGTCAAGCAGGGACCCTATACTACCTTGTCCTTTACACCATTCCGATACTGTGGTCAAGAAGGGTCCCTATACTACCTTGTCCTTTACACCATTCAGATCCTGTGGTCAAGCAGATACCCTATACTACCTTGTCCTTTACACGATTCGGATACTGTGGTCAAGCAGGGACCCTATACTACTTTACATTGTATGTGTCAATGACTTATTTGTGACAAGTGTTATTATTTTCTATTCAAGGCGTTTATTCTGGGTGGCTGCAGCACCGATAAGGACTGCGCTGGGGATGGATGCTGTGTGAAATCGTTTTTCAGCAGCAGATGCTATAACCGTCTTCAGTCTCTGTCAAGATGCTTACTGAAAGCGACCACCAATTCAAACTGCGCCAGCATGTGTGCCACAGGTAGGATCGCTGTGTAATAAAGTATCAGTTTAAGCATGCTCTTAGGTGTGAGCGCATTATATATATATGCAAATTATTGTTAGTATTGTTATAACCACCGGGGTAGGGATTCTGTTGATACTGCGAATTACACAACTTAAATATTTTGTGGAACCTTGTGTCCTATGCAGTTGGCCCAAGTATAAATAGTATTAAATTCTGGTAACACATTTTTGTGATGTTTGACCAGGTCTTCAGTGTGTTGACGAGAGTTCCCTGGATATCGCCATTGAGCCAGGCTACAACACCGGAATGTATGGTCGCTGCGCCCAGCCAGCGTCCGGGGCACCTGCAGTATTAACTACCGCTGCGCCAGTGGTAGCATCTACTTCGTCTAAGTAAACACACATGATGACAACACAAACTGAGTTATTTTGTTTCCTGCCCCTTCACCTACTGACGCACCAGTATCCAAACTGTTGTCGAAACAGATTGACAATCCATTTTTAAAAACAAGCATATAGGAATTATAAAAAAAACATGAATAGATCCATCAGAAAAATGACAATTAAGTAAAAAATTCCAGGTCAATGAAAGTAGTCGTAGGAGATATGGATTTGATCAAAAACATCACAAAACATTAAGATCCAAAACACAATTATCATACCCGTACGAAAAACACCACCTTTGAATAGCCATAACTTGTTCTATGAAATTGAGCCACTAACAGACATGAGTGTGTGCTTACTTCTTCCCTGCAGGAAATAATAATGTTTTTTTAACAACCAGTCAAACCGCTTTGTCTGCAACCGAACCTAGATGATGGCTAAACTGTTGCCTTCAGTGAATATAACCTTCAGGAAAGCAGGGGGTAGTTTGCTCTGAGGTAATTGGGTGGATGGTTAAACTGTTGGCACCACTGAATGTAACTTAGTGCAGTGATGTAGGTAGTTTGCTCTGAGGTAATTGGACGGATTGTTAAACTGTTGGCACCATTGAATGTAACTTAGTGCAGTGATGTAGGTAGTTTACTCTGAGGTAATTGGGTGGACGGTTAAACTGTTGGCACCATTGAATGTAACTTAGTGCAGTGATGTAGGTAGTTTACTCTGAGGTAATTGGGTGGACGGTTAAACTGTTGGCACCATTGAATGTAACTTAGTGCAGTGATGTAGGTAGTTTACTCTGAGGTAAACTGTTGGCACCATTGAATGTAAATCTGAGGTAATTGGGTGGATGGTTAAACTGTTGGCACCATTGAATGTAACTTAGTGCAGTGATGTAGGTAGTTTACTCTGAGGTAATTGGGTGGATGGTTAAACTGTTGGCACCATTGAATGTAACTTAGTGCAGTGATGTAGGTAGTTTACTCTGAGGTAATTGGGTGGACGGTTAAACTGTTGGCACCATTGAATGTAACTTAGTGCAGTGATGTAGGTTGTTATTCTGAGGTAATTGGGTTGGCACATTGAATGTAACAAGATTATTATCTTTAGTAGGGGTACAGTGTAAAAAGGTACAGTGTAAAATGGCACAGTGTTTAGATCCAAACGTAAACTTCAGCGTGTTCCTTGTTCCATCATTACCCCTCACTTGAAATTCATAGTGAATTAAAACTTGCTGTTTTAGGGTTAATGGGGAATACAACATTTTCAGGGTAATTAACCGCTTTATGAACACAACACGACTAAACCTTCGGAGGGATACGAACTTCCAAAATTATTATTATTATTTATTATTGGATATATAGCGCACATATCCACGCACTAGTGCATGCTCAAGGCGCTGGTATTTCTTTCCTCGATCATCGGATGTCAGTCTCAACGGCACATCTTATTATCAATCCCAACTCCCTGGGGATCATACAACTCTTGCTGCCACAAAGCGCACCGAGTTATTGTGGCTTTCCCATCCTTACGAGGTACCCATTCACAGCTGGATGGACTGGGACACATAGTCACAGTATTTTGTCCAAGTTTACTGCACGTTGCTGTACCCACAACTCGGTGTTTGCACGTATTCATGTGGCCACCATCTGGTCATATACCAACGGATTCGTGGGTTCTTTTAAGTGCACAGGTTTGTTGTACACTAGGGGTTGTGACAACACTGAAAGAGTCTGCACACAAAGTTGACTCCAAGATTTTTACACCTGGTCACAGGTGGGCTCGATCCCGGCACCTCAAGCCCGCTGGATCACTAGCCTGGCACCTTAGCCAGCTCGCCCACCATGGCCCCCAAAATAAACAACTTATGATTAGGATACAACTAAGTGTCAAAATGTAAGTGTCAAACCAATGGTCATTTGAAAGATTAGTAACTTGTTAAAGAATTTATAACTACTATCTTATACTGATGTATATTTGTGTATATAATATAAAAAAGACAAGAGCGAGCACACCGCCTCGAGGGTCACCAGCTGACGTGGAGGTGACAGGTGATTTGATAACAATATACAGGCATAAAGTGTAGTCTCTTTACAAGAAACGATTCCGTCCATTAAATAATTGTTCCCATATTTTTTGTAACATGACAGCTTTGATCCCGACATTTTTTCAACACCACATATCCGGAACCAGCAGCTTTGAACATATTGTTTTAGAAAAGAAGTGTCGTTATGTTATGAGTTACAAAGTTTCTTTCTGAACAGATTTAACTTTCAATTTGTCCCCAGCACAACAAAACAACCTTTCTTTTATTTATTTCTCCGCGGGTTAGTCGTAAAGATGAGGACTGTTTTGCAAACACAACACAGTCAGCACACAACTTGGCGGGATGAGAGTGACAACATCAATCAGCACTGTGAAAGCAAAATATGTTTTATAAAATGTTTTTTTTTATCTATTATAATGCGACGTATATTCAGTAGGGGAGACTCGCATAATAATAGATTAAAAGAGTTGTCATCTACTAAAGATCAGAAAACAGCTGCTCGCACATTCTCTTCCCAGAGAGGTTACTTGTCATATCTTCCTACGATCCTCTGTTCTTATACGGCCGTATTTCCCGGTTCTCGTAAAATTCCCTAGCGGCAAAAAATCGCAGCACGAATTATCTCCCTGCTTTCTATCCAATCAGAACACGTGTTACATCGACTTAGATTCAACTTGACTACTACAAGCAAATGTGGGGCCACAAATATCCCTCCTCTGCCGGAACTTGTGTTGATGTGACACACAAGACATTTAATGGCTGGCTTGTCCGTTGTCAACGAGGGCGATGGAGACGCCATTGATCCGTCATTACATGACTGAGTTCTGTCTAGAAGAAACGTTTGTGCATCGCGCAGGAGAAGAGGTTCCAGGTTTCCCGAAGAATACCGAAATTACCGAGGCCTTGCGAATGATCCACTTTTGAAACAACTTCACTGATTGCACAACTAAATCTTATTGCAACCAATCACGAATCCTGAACGTTCGCACTATGAAAGGGTCGTATTAGAACAGAGGTTCGTAGGAAGATATGACATGAAACCTCTGGGGGAAGAAAATACTGCTCGCATTGTTTCTTTAAAATCCAAGTCAGATCACATAACACCTATTCTCAAATTCCTACATTGGCTTCCTGTTGCACCGGGCATTGACTTTAAGCTCCTCTGCATTGTCAACATGTGCCCACACACAATCTTGTGCCAGCTTATCTCACTGCTCTCATCACAGATTACACCCCAACTAGAACTCTTCGATGCCAGAACCAGCTCTGTTGACAGTTACCAAAGATTTTCATTTGCATTTTAGTTTCATTTGCTCTGTGACAGCATCTCCATGTCTGTGGAATTCTCTACCTTTCAACATTAATCTTTCTGATTCTCTCATAAGTTTAAAATCTCGCCTTTAAACTTATCGTTTCAAGAGCACTTAATACTAACTCTTAAGAAACCCCAACCTATCCCAACCAACTAGAGTTAAGTCATGCAACACGGTCGCCCGAGAACACTCTGTCTCAACCAACTAGAGTTAAGTCAAGCACATTCACCTGGTCGCTATTGTTAGAGCGAGAAAATCCTCCGTCTCATACATTGAAAAATAATTGTTGCGTACCAATTACCTCTGTGTATAGCATTCATCGCTAGTTGAAAAGACAAACAAGTCCTTTCAGATATACAGTATTTGTACAAGGGTAATTGGACATTCGTAATACTTAAGTGAGTAAAATGACTGAAAACCTGACCGGAAATCTTACAATCTGCTTCAGGAAATCCATGTACCTTGTAATACTCCAAGAATAGTGTTATAGCGCACAGGTATCTGAGTCTAATTAACATATTATATTGATTCTGGGAATGTATCACGATGGACTGACTACATCAGAAGAGTGTATACCTTTGCTGCTGGACGGAGTTGTTCGTCCGTAGTGCCTTCAGCAAACATCCGGAGACAGACCATATGAACATGTCAGGTAAGGAAACCGTTAATGTTCACAGTTAACAATACGACGTATTTATATAGTAGTGACTAGATCTATTCACATATTTTTAATACTTTTTATATGATGCATTATTTTTTACGTCCAGGTGATTAAGGACAGGGTGTCACGAACACCCCGTGTCTTCAATGATTTTTAGTGTCCCATGTATATAGTTTTCTCAGTTATTTTGACCTTTTCCACCAGCGGAATCTGATTCCATCACGTTTCTATGACCTGATATGGTGCTATTTGCGTCGTGGTGGTGTTTTTAACTCGTTCTGGGAGAAACTGTGGAGAGACCCGTTACTACATGAGTCACTTCCGGTTGAATCATTTTATATTCTTGACTACAGTTGTCTCAAACCTCTGAAACAAACTCTAAAATATAGCTAATGAAAACGAGACGAGAAAAGGATTCGTCTCGCTAGTAAACTGTACTAAATGAACAAAATATTTTGGAACCTTAGCTATAAGGTTTAGGGCTGTGGACTGACCGTTCATGTGGTTTTAAGTCATTTTTCCAAAGGGTTCGAACTCCCTGAACCCAACCCAGGTTTGTTTTCTGCATGCCATCACAGGCATTGGACTGGTTCAGGTTATTTACACGTTGGTTGTTGTTTAACGCCGCACTCAGCAATATTCCAGCTATATGGTGACGGTCTGAAAATAATCGAGTCTGGACCAGAAAATCCAGTGATCACAGCATGAGCATCTATCTACGTAATTGGGATACAATGACATGGGTCAACCAAGTCAGCGAGCCTGACCACCCGATCCCGTTAGTCGCCTCTTACAACAAGCATGGGTTGCTGAAGATCAATTCTAACCCGGATCTTCACGGGTTTATATAGTTGGAATATTGACGAGTCCGGTGTTAACAATCCGAAGCGTCCTTGACATCATTCGATTCGAGTCGTTAAAACGATGATGTGCAATCTTCAATTATTGTAATTTCTCGTGGCACAATGATTGGGGAACGTACTGTAAGAGGACGAATGTTACCAAGTGTTTCGACGACCGTAACAGGATTAAGACTGACCACTCAGAGATGCAGTAGTAGACATTCTATACACTCTAACACCAGCTGCTTACGAAAACATCTGAGACGATAATACCAGTTAATCATCTATATGGCAACCCTTCTGCGGAATCGGGCATTTATAGAGCCGTTCGGATACTATAGGATCTGAATCTACTAATAAAACACAATGTGTTTTACATGAAACATCTACTTAGTCTCCTACATCTGCAAGTGTGACAATTCCGATCTCTTTAAAACACCCATCTATCACCGATGGCCATGACTCACCTGGCAATTAACCTCCGTAATGATGACATATCATCCTGCTATTCTATCTGCTGGGTTATTTCATATTACGAGTAATTTTAATGAGTGCGGGCGTGTGTGGTGCTTGTGTTATGTTGATTAACGCCACACTCCACAATATTCCACTTTTGTAACATATGTTATATTTGGGATTACACTTTCTTTGTAAAGTGCAAATTCTAGTACTTGAAACTCAACCCAAAAAGTACTAGAATCTGTACTTTACTAAGAAAGTGTAATCCCAAACATAACATATGTTACATTTGACCACTTTCTAAAATGGCATTGTGTAATAATATTTCACTTATATCTTTATATTAACCAGTCCATACAAGTCAATCTAGTGATCGATATTATGAGGATATAACGTATGAGAATCCGCCATCAACTGTGACTGAGTCTCCTCCCATTTCTAAATCGAAACCCCCAGTGTGTTTTCACCGTGTATGAATCTAGTCTGTGAACTGATTTACCCGTAGGCGGTTATCAATAACGTTCCGATACTGACACAGCACATCCTTGAAACACAAAGAAAACAACTCTCACAAGACATACCGCTGTGATTATTAACTGTTCACGTTTAATAAAGAGAATTATTGAATTACACGCTGCAATATGTTCTATACCTTACTATTTTATATGCAGCTTTGTTCCGAGGGTTCTCCACGCACGCGTGTGAACTCATCCTGACAATTGTATCTGTTTTGAGGCAATGAAATATATCTGTCAATATAAACACTTAATTGTCTTAAGACCGTTTGACAGCTGCACACGTTCACACTGTGGCCGTTATTAGTTTGATCTTTATAAAAAATTAATTCACTTGTTAAAAATACAGTGTGGCATGTTAGACGATATATGGTGTACCCTGGTGTTAGTATTGGTTTGCTACAAATCGTTATCAACTGAGAAACTGTCCGAGTTGTTTATGTGGGCGTGTGGTTTCGATTCTTCAGATGCACCAACCGAATATGGTATGCGTCACGAGAGCTGCCTGGCTGTAGAAAACGTAACAATCATTACGTAAGCGGTGTTTAGTTCAACAAAAGAATTTAGGCGCAACTGATAGCTCAGTCCTGTTCATATTTGAAGAACACATGTTTGCGGATCATGCCTCCAACAAACACGTTCGTCGTGCATGAACATGTTGCAAAATATGAATTGTTACTCTTAGTTAGAGTAGATGTCTGTGTGAATATATATGTAAAATATTAATTCTATTAAAACGTGAGGTTTTTTTGAATCAGCTCGGTTGGCAAGAGATACCACTACGGCAACCCCCACACAACACAAGACCTGAGGTTTTAGACAGTCACCGAATAATATACAAATTATCCTTCTCTGGAATATATATAATCAGGTTTCATACCACATTAGAATCATTTATAGATGAGACCCGTGAAGGTCCGGGTTAGAACTGATCTTCAGTAACCCATGTTTGTTGTAAGAGGCGACTAACGGGTTCGGGTGGTCAGGCTCGATGACTTGGTTGACACATGTCCCAGTTGCGTAGATCGATGTCATGCTGTTGATCCCTGGATTGTCTGGCCCAGACTCGATTATTTACAGACCGCGGCCTTATAGCTGGAATATTGCTGAGTGCGGCGTAAAACTCACTCATTCACTCATTTATAAATGAACAGCAATGATATTACAGAATTACAAAAGATACATTAGTTACAATAAATATCAAGGTACACAACCTAATGCAGCATTTTACGTATTATTGAGTAGGGCACACCAACACATTCTAAGTGGGCAGTCACACAAGATATACAGTAAGTGGGCAGTCACACAAGATATACAGTATACACATTCAAAAGGGCGTGGTGTCAATCAGCGTTGAAGTAATCTATCCTAAACAGTAATACAGAATATCAGAGACATACGTGAAAGAATGTCACGTTCCACATAAACCTGAAGGTAGTGCCAAGAGTAACACTTTGTAACGATATACGGCCTTGGTCTCCTCTGAATTTCATCCCAAAGATGTTCAATTGGGTTTAAATCAGGACTAACGGCTGGCCACTGCATAGTATTGACACCGTTCTGCTGTAGGAAGTCTCGTGCAGCTCTGGTAGTATGGGCCCGGGCGTTATCATGCTGGAAAATGTTGTTCCGGTGACGTGCGAAATGTGGTATGACGTGGGGTCTGAGAGCTTGGTCGATGTAGCACACCGCTGTGATGCCGCCTCCTCTCCCTGAACCAAGGTTTTGGAACACCACAGGACTCACTCTCTGGTTCAGGCCTATTCCACCCCATACCATGATGCTTGCACCTACCCATGCGTCTCTTTCCATAACACATTGGTCCGAGTAAGGCTGGCCACGTCGTCGCCATATTCTTGTTCTGCCATCTGCAGTTGATACGCAGTACCGACTCTCATCTGTGAACAGAACAGTTCTCCATTGCCTGTATCGCCAGTTTTGGTGTTGTAGGGCAAACTGTAGACGTTCACGCCGATGACGAGGTGCGAGGATAGGTCCACGGTAAGGTCTACGGCAATGGAGGTTCCCGCTGTTAAGACGTTGGCGTACTGTATCAGTACTGATTGGTCTTCCGTGTGTTCCCACTGTCTGGCGTGCTGTTTCGGATGCCTGCATAAAGGGATTCTGTACATGCTGTCCCACAACATGGCGGTCTTGTCGTCTTGTACGGGGGCGATCATTTGTGGTGTTGGTGGCCCGGAAACGTTACTGCATCCTGTAGATGGTCCGAACGTTGACTTGGAAGTGATTGGCAACGGCTTGTGCAGTGTGGCCAGCTTCAAGTCTTCCTAGCACCTTGTTCCTCTCAGCTGTCGTGAGTCGCGGCATCCTGCTGACGTTGTAATGTGAATGTTTCAAACCGGTTTGGGTATGCATTTTATAGGGCTGGTCCTTGTGAACAGCACGTGCAGCATGAGTACCGTACCATCTCCGAGATCAGGTTTCGTTTTGAGACCATTTCCTGGGTTCCATTCTGAGTTTGGGAAGGGATGTCTTTGCTCAGGTAAAGTTGGAGATGTTGTTAAAAATATACATTCAAAACATTAAATGAGTTTACATTTATCCGTTTCAGCGAAGGAAAATTCCAAACTGACGTTTCTTTTGCTGCTTAGTATAGTTTAGTGATTAAATGAATAGGATGTCTGTGACGTATTTGTACATATAAAGATAGCATACAGATTTATTCTACCAGAGCTGTCTTATCGCGACTGACACATTTCCGCTGTTCCAACAAGGACATTGATTTTTACTGCGTGTTAAGGTTTTCCGGGATATCGAATATACGATGGCTTTGTATTTATCACCGTGATAGGGATTAATAACATGGTGCCAAAAGAGTCATTACAGTAAGGTCATAGAATTGATATATCTAGGAGCTTTCTGTACAGACTTGTGTCAGTTTGCAGGGTGTTTTTGTACCGAACATCTGCAACCTAAAGAATTGTTTACCTTAACATTTGTAACAGACGCTCCTTCCTGCTTAATCTGGGACGGATGGGCAACATAGTGGTTAAAGACCCGGGTTCGATTCCCCACATAGCTAAAGCCATACTCACTCACACGTTTTCTTCAAAACGCGTTAATATGAGGTAGGACTGTCCAATATTACTGGTAAACCGGTATATACCGGTAGAGTACAGGCCTCGATTTAGTGCTTTGTAAATGGAATGATGCTAGCCAATATTACAAAGTGCAACGTAGTTATTAGTCTAAATGGCACCAGGTGCAGGTCAATTTTTGAGTGGGTAAACTTCTGAATAAAACATCTAAATAATTCAATAGCATATTCCGTTCATTACATATTACCATAAAAGCAGTGCAACTGGAATCTGGCTGGTGCAACTAGGTTTTTATCTCAGGTTGCACCTGGTGCAAGTAGGTTAACATCTCTTAAATCGAGCCCTGCAGTATCTCGCGATACGAATATCGCGATATGGTTCACATTCTGCAATATATTGGATGATTACCTGCTCTGGATTTTCATAAAACAACATGTGCTCTAAAAAGGCCAAATGCATGTAGTATTTTTGACTCCGTCCGTGCAAATTCGTTTTTTCCGGAGCAGAACATAAAAACCGTTAAATGTTTCTTCACCAAACTTTGCACATAGATGGGTCTGGTGGTGAACTGGTGCCTTTTGGTAGTTTCTGAATATAATCATTTTTGCATTTCCATGGCAACAAGTTTTACTTGAACTGAAATTGGTGGACGTGCTCCTTTCCGGAGCGGAACTTTAAATTGAGTTGTGAGTTGAGTTGAGTTTTACGTCACATCGGCATTATTCCAGCTATATAGCAACGAGGCCAAGTCTGAATTCATACACATTTTAAGTACAAAGTCCAAATGAGTTTCTTGAAAAAATATATATTCATTACATTATTATTTACAGACAGAATATGTCACTGCACCAAATTCAAAAACCAGCAATCCGTGATTCACATTACATAGTTACAATTTATGATACAGATCAATTTCTCTCAAGTAGTTCAAAATGAGATGCCCGCTGACGCGGGAAAATAGATCTTTCACATTCCTTGCTTCAGAATATGCTTGATGGTGAACTCTTTATCGCAAGAGACACACGTAGAAGGTCCATCTCCATCCGTTTTCAGCAGATAGTCATGGGTAAACCGACTCTGGCCAATACGACATGGTCGTAAAATCACGTTTTGACTGACAACCCAAGTAGGTATAACCGACTGTTGGTTTCAGTTCGTGAAGTTTATTTCTTCCTACTTGGGTGTCCCACCTTTTGCATTAGGTCTTGCGTATAAGCTTTGATAGTGGTTTGAAATCACTATACGGGATCAGTATTGAGGATAACGGTTTGTCAAGAGCTGCCTTAGCTGCAGCATAGGCTGTTTGTGTTACCTGCTATGTCGACGTGACCCGGCAACCAGCAGAGGACGATGTCACATTGGCCAGTAGAAAGATCGTTGTAGAACTGTAAAATGTCCAGGATAATAAGGTGACTCGAAGTGACATTTTGAAGTGCTTGAAGTCAGGACAGAGAGTCTCTAATGATGATAAAGTTTTGGAATGGTTCTCCTGTTTAATATAGGCCAAAGCCGCGAAGATAGCTTTGGCCTCCGCAATGAAGTGGAACTATTGTCCGGAATTCTGGAGGAGACAGTCTTTGATCCAATGACTGTGGCACTGGCAGCTTGTCCGTCTGTAAAAAATGGATCTATGGTGTTATACTTTGAACGTAACTGGTTGTATTCCTGTTGGAACACCAAATGATTTGTTTCGGACTTTTTTAGTTTGGTGAGGGTAAGATCCACCTGCGGCTTCACCATCTGCCAGGGTGGGGAAGACAGCAGTCGGTAAGGTGCTATGATGTTGAGATCAATGTTAGCTGCAGATATTATAAGTTGTTCACTGGTCTCGAGGGGGACATGGGCTGATGAGGGCGAGGGGAACATAAACAAACATCGAGGGCACATCAACCCATGGGCCCCGAGGGACCAGTGAACATGGTATTTATCTTACGGAACACCTCCATGGTAATTTTGAACTGTTCGAAGCACGGCTATCGGATCATAGTATAGTGTACCAGACAACACGACCACAAAAATTTTTTTTTAGAGTTATCTCCCTTCCATCGATTTGCATTCGCAAAACATCGGAATTTCCGTACATCATACGTGATTCAATGTTATTCGAGATTAAGAATTACTACTACGAAGTACCAAATGAGTTAGGCATTCGCAGCTGGGGTACATAAAAAATGTTACTCGCTTGTATAGTTTGGCATGAAATGCATGTGGACCCGGTTGTTTGTAAATATCTCTTCATCCAATGACCCAATCGATCCCAAACTGTGCAAGTGGATGTTTTGTCAGACAACCTAATCACATTGTAAATCACCGATTTTATGCATTTGTATTAAAGAATCTGTCTATGTAACTGTCAACAAAATAAACAGCAGAACGCAGACTGCTTGCAGAGGGAGGGAGCCAATGACCTGTAACAGCGGCAGTGTTGGGTCATAAAGGTCAACGTTCGTCAATGTAGGTCAGCTATGCACGTGACAGGTATGAAGAGGTGTCACAGGTCGTGAATAGGGTAAGGTGGGTGCCAACTGTTAACCATCATACGGAGTTTGTTTCTCTGAGTTGTTCAACATTAACCACAAAACCCATTAGTGAGAATTATTCTGTAGGTTAAAATCTTTAAATTTGTAATGTTAATGTCATATTTTGTTTATGCAGTACCTAAGTGGAAATGCATTTAAAGAACACAGAAAGTATATTTACACTAAATCATTAATCGGACCACCGATGGTTAGAACTCAACAACTGTTAAAGCCCCGTTCCCCTCGGACACAAGCACACACAATCATGCACACTCATTAAAGCAAAGATAGAATGAAGACAAAAGTGTTATGTTTTGATGTCGTTCACATTCCAAATTAAGCAATGCATTTCTAATAGCTTTAAGCATATAGATAGTTAATATTTATATTTTCATGATAATTTTATGTGAAATATGTGTTTCATGTTACATTATAAGTCGTTGGAATTAGTCAGTGCTGTCATTGTTAAAAGAAGTTATATTTCTTTGAGCATATCTGGCTGGATACTATTATTATCTGTAAATATAATAACAGAATTAAACTTCATCAAGTTCACTCCATTCTTCCACAGAGGAGTCATCAGTGTCCACACGAATGACAACTGGATTAACTGTTTGCTCCTTCAAGCCATCTTTGAGCCAGGACTCTTTCTCCACCTTCTTGACATGTTCAACACATGCATGCCAGCGTGCAATGTCAATGTCACATATAGCAGTGTTGACAATGTGCTTGACATCATTCAACTTGAATGATTGATTTTTCCGGGCCACTGTACTTTTAAGGTCTCCCCAGATAAGTTCGATTGGGTTGAGATCACAGTGGTACGGTGGTAATCTCAAGACCTTATAGCCGTGTTGGCGTAGCATGTTGTCAATGTTATATGTGGGTGGAGGTTTGTTAGGTTTAATCAAAGAGTACAACTGTGGTTTAGTGGCCTTAATTGAAAATTGTATATTGTTATTTGTTAGCCATTGCTGCATATCTGACTTCTTTGTATTGGAAGTTGGGCACCTATTGTTTGGATCTCGAACACTGTGATAGGGAGCATTGTCCATGACAACAAGACTTTTGTAAGGCAGAGCTGGCAACAATTGTTCCTCAACATACTGTGTGAAAACCGTTGAGTTCATTTCTGTATGATAGTCCCTACCATCTGTGCTCTTTGACCGAAATACCAGATCACACCCAGGTAGGAATCCACGGTGGGAACCAGCATGAAGAACGATTAAACGTTCACCTTTGCCTGTTGGTATTTTCCTACCATCACTGGGATCAGTGGGTAGCCACTGTCTGGCAGCAGTATGGTTTGCATTGACCCAGGTCTCATCCAGATATATGGGTACGAACCCATCCTCTCTTGCCTGCTTAATTTCTCTCAGATAGTTACACCTTATTTTCACAATATCAGATCTCTCACACATTACAAGTTTCTAGTTTGCTACCTTCTTGTACTTGTATCCAAATTTGAGCAGTAGTTTGCTTAGCATAAACCTAGAAACATTAATGTCGTGATCCTCTGCAAGGATGTGTTTTAACTTTCTTGTGGACAGGTGTTCATTTCTAGCAAATAGCCGGCGAATGACATCTCTGATGACCCTGATGTCAAAAGAATCTAACTTTGGATGCCTACCTTTTTGTACAAGGTTTTGTTTATTGGTTGTTGGTTTATTTTTCACAATTTTTAGCACGATGTTCTTTTTCATGCCAAGAGCAAAAGTTGTACGTTTCATGTAATCCGACACCTTATAAATCGGTTTGCTACGTTTGCTCTCTTTTTAAAAAAAATTCAACACATTTCTAATTAAACGTTTAGCATCATCTGAATAAGCTTTCATGATGACAGCTAGAAGTAGTCAATGTGAATGATCCAAACGGTCTATCACTGTGCAGTGCACAGGTAACTATCATGAACTGCACGTGCATTGACCTTTATGACCCAACACTGCCGCTGTTACAGGTCATTGGCTCCCTCCCTCTGCAAGCAGTCTGCGTTCTGCTGTTTATTTTGTTGACAGTTACATAGACAGATTCTTTAATACAAATGCATAAAATCGGTGATTTACAATGTGATTAGGTTGTCTGACAAAACATCCACTTGCACAGTTTGGGATCGATTGGGTCATTGGATGAAGAGATATTTACAAACAACCGGGTCCACATGCATTTCATGCCAAACTATAAGTGGGGTACATTGAAAATAATAGAAGAGCTCTCAGCCAATCAGAAAACAACTTTATATGTGAGGCAAGATAGGTGTGCTTGAATTCTGATTGCAAGTGGTGGAACCAGGCTTGACAGGTTAAGAAACAGGTTTTCAAAGAGAGGGTTGAAAACACAATTATATGCTCGATTGGACTGATTTGGACTTAGTTTAGTGATTTACTGCAGTGAAAGTTTAATGCTGCGTTGTTGACCTTTAAAACCTTTTAATACTCTATAATAACCTCTATAATAACCTTTCAAGGTTTATATTTAGTCTAGGCCTTCAATGCCTAGAGTTTATATTTGGTCTAGGCAACTATAATGCCTAGAGTTTATATTTGGTCTAGGCAACTACAATGCCTAGAATTTATATTTGGTCTAGGCAACTATAATGCCTAGAGTTTATATTTGGTCTAGGCGACTATAATGCCTAGAGTTTATATTTGGTCTAGGCAACTATAATGCCTAGAGTTTATATTTGGTCTAGGCAACTATAATGCCTAGAGTTTATATTTGGTCTAGGCGACTATAATGCCTAGAGTTTATATTTGGTCTAGGCAACTATAATGCCTAGAGTTTATATTTGGTCTAGGCAACTATAATGCCTATAAGAATGCCTATAAGAACTTGTTGTCGGGGAATTAGCTTGGGACCGCAACACCTTAAAATAACCAAGAGACGCATCAGTTAGTAGCCTGTCCTTATTCAGTGCATTTCATGGGTGAAATGTCCCGAATAAATGCCGTTATTTATACCACCGATGCTCTCAGAACTCGTGATATGGTCGCACGTTCAACGGTCACTTCATTAAACAACAATTACAAATGCTGCTAATATACACTGATGACTATCTGAATTTTGAGATTACCTCATAGCTTTGAAAGACTTAAGAATGCAGAAATGACTAAAATTACCTAACAGTTTTCTCGGAGAGTGTGTAATCATGGAGTAATGTTTATTTCTCTCTCCGAGCATGTAGTCTTAGTACATAAAGCTTATCAAGTAAACTGGGCAATCAAGACGAGCGTATATCGACACTGACGGATTATAGACTTCGGACGGGCCATGCATGTAGTTTTGAAAATTCACACATAATGCTAATTATCTTACAACTTGGAAAATGAAGATCAACACTAACTGAGAAAGCGTTATTGAGTAAAATAACAAAATGTGCTGTTTAGTTCTATTTTATAAAGTCACAATTATTCATATAAGACTGATGAAAATGTGACGTATTTTAGAACTATGATAACTCTAATTCCACTTTGTGGGTATTCCAGAACCTAATGACATAAATCAACAGTACCACTCTATTTTCACTGTCTACATTACTGAGGTACATTTGACCGTGGACACACTCAGGCAGTTTGTTGTTGATACAAGCATGCTAGTATATGAATAGTTTACATATGTATGTTTTCGTTAATGTGACATTTTACATAGCGATAACTAGATGGTATATACATGAAGAGTAATTTACCTTTACGGGGGATATTGATGACTTTGTCTTCTTGTTTCTGTTGGTTTCATGTAACATTTTATAGTTGGAAGTTTCTTTATAAGTAAATAATATGCTTTACGTTTCGTGGGTTTGAATGGTTTCATATGTGACATTTTGGAGGAATTAAGTGGCCTCAAATGGACCCATTTATTATCTGGACATATTAGTAGAGCCTCTGGTTCTGAGTGACCAAAAGTCAAATTATTTTGGTATTTTTGTTTGTTTCATAATGAGACATATGTTATCAATTTATCATAAAGGCCTAAGTCTTATGAGTTTTAGTCAAGGATCTTAGTTATTGGAGGTCTCGTGGGATTTTAAGCTTAAGTAGTTAACCTAAATCATGTTTTTGTTTCTTTTTGTAAAAGTTCACTTTAACATGTTTATATTGAAGTTGAACCTGAATGAATCACAGACATACAGTAATAATAATTACACACTGCATTGAAGTGCTTTCTGTTGAAGCAAACAACACTGACCATGAAAATCATGTTATACTATTACATTTATCATTATGTTCGCAAAACTTTGTTGCAATACTTTAATTAAACATTCCACAATAAGGCCCTACATCATGTTATTTATCTGCAAACCATTGGCATACCACCATACACAATAGGGACTGTGAGCATGAAAGAGTGGTATAACAGCAACTAAGAAGATGATGTCACTCACAGAGAGCTATGATGAATGTGCCAGCAGGGGCCTTGAGGAGGGGGTGGTGGTGGTGTTGTTGGGGGCGTTTGCACACTATGGAGAAAAGGAGGGGTACACACTTTATTTTCACTCGAGTTTCAATGGTCATTTAATAAACTTTCAGGGCAAAAGGTGTGTGTGTGGGGGGGGGGGGGGATCCGCCTATGCTACCAGTCAATATATCACAATATGTAT
This sequence comes from Haliotis rubra, assembly GCF_003918875.1. Lineage (NCBI taxonomy): Eukaryota > Metazoa > Mollusca > Gastropoda > Lepetellida > Haliotidae > Haliotis > Haliotis rubra. The sequence goes on from NW_025767235.1 coordinate 2,390,778, forward strand.
TGCAATGTCTCTTTAATTATTGCAATATATCGCAATATGAGAATCAGGGCAATATTCAGCCCTATGAGGTAACTCTGTGTGTTGCGGTTTGTGCTGCAAAATTGAATCATCATTTCCAACTTATTGCAGGTGGTAAGTGAGTAAGGACTCTGTGATGATCATTCTCCAATACAGGTTTTGTCCTGCTGCAGTAGTGAGTGAGTGTAATATAGCACCTCCACGAAAGTATTTACATCATATCACAGCGGATCATACTGATGGGGATGGAAGGACCGAAGTGGTGCCAGTTACTATTTATTTGTCACCGATGACAAACCAAGAATCATAAACAGGGTTACTCTGGCTTTCGAATCCACAATAATTTCGGCCCGACAAGGGACGCAACTCTTTCGCTGCACCTTGACGTCACTCGTTCCCCACGTCATCTCGTATACAAGATTGTGTTGTTTTATTCAAATGTGTATGTGTACTGTTGTAGTGGCATTATGTCATTAGTACCAACATTTTACTACTGGATGCCTGCCAACTCTCTAACTCTCTGTTTCTAGGAACATGCCGGGTTATCCTGCTGTCGGTGATGCTTGTACACGCTGCCAGAACAGTGGCAGCGGGTAGGTCACACGGGTGGTGTCCTATGTTAGCTGTCAGTATCAGTTAGTGTCGATCTACCCCCCATTCCGACGCTTCAGTTTATAAAGAAATGTATTTTCATAGAGTGAGTCGGAGACCGCTTGGAATAGTACCTCAGAAAACAAACACGCTGTTTTAGCTCATTGTGGAATGGTATCAGTCTATCAGGCGTATGTAGTTACTGGGTGAACAAAACTACAATCTACTGGAAGACATTGTCATGCTGAGAATTTTAGAATTGATGACATAAGTGATGATCAGCATAACTCACCATCATCTTTGCTCTATACTCCGTTACATTATTGAAGGGTAAGACAATGGAATGCAAGGGTAATACTGAGAGAATCAAAGCAGAACATCGACCGGCAGTTTACCAAGTAACATTTCTAACACGATTCATACCAACCTTAAAGTAACTTGACAAAATGATCAGATAAAGTATGTCTATATCTATTATTTATCAGATAACAAGTTGGTGTGCTTCTTTCTTCTCCAAAACTCGGAGACTATGAGTCAGGGCGACCTTGACCAGTTGATCGCCATTACATTGAACCTGACTGATGCCCTGGGTCAAGTCAACCTACCGCAGTGTCGCTTCATCAGTGTTACCACCTTCAGCAACACGTCCACGATGATCAACGACCGTTTGATTGATAAAACAAAATTCACTGACGAACTTTTCAAAATAGAAAGATATGGTAATGGAACTAATGTTGCAGAGGCGATCTCAAGTGTTAGAGAGTATATCACAAAAACAAGATGGCAGCAGCCCAGAAAGGCACGTCTGCCAATCATCTTCATCGTAACAGCGGGCATACCACGTGACCTGAATGCTGCACGGGCTGAGTCTCTAAAGGTTCAAACAGATGGATGCAACGTGGTCGTTCTTGGTCTCTGGAACGTCTCTCACGCCGCCTACGTGGACATCGCCAGCAGGCCCGAATACATCGCGACTCCAGTATCTGGCCAAGCCGTGGATAGTGTTGTGACCCAGATAGTTAAAACCATGGTTAAAGGTAGGTATATAGTTATGATGAGCATCTAGATAGAGGTATGTGGCCGGAAAAAAACTGAGCAAGAGATAGTATACGCTTAATAATGAGACTTACCGTTTTGATAACATATTGTAATGTTGTGGAATTCCATTGTGTTATCAAAACGGTACTTGTCTAAATCAGTTGCTAGAACACTGAGAACGTAAGGTAAACATAACTTAACTATGATGCCTAGTTCAAATAAATCAAAGTCAGAAAAATCGTCTTTGTGTTAACCATCATCAAACATGTGTGTCTAGTTCAGTTTGCCGTACTATTTCATTACTTCTTGTGGCCTGAATGATTGGCTGGGTCTGGTTGTGAGTAACACATTGAAAACACCTGCTTTGAGCCTGCATCGTATTCCGTATTTATCGAACTCGTAAACCTGTTCACCCTCAAAATAAGCTGCATTTTACTAATTTTGCCAGTATGTGTTATGGCTCAACATTATCCATTTTGAAATCATTTCAAAAGAGTGTTTTGTACCGCCAGGCAAGGGGGAGTTGTTCAAAGTGTCCAGCACCTACTCTTCGACGTCCGACATCGTAGTCGCTCTTCATAACAGCGTGACTGTAGACTCGGAGCACTTCCAGAAGATGAAGACGACCATCAAACATCTCTTGAACAATTTCCAACATCCAGGAACAGATGACGATGGACGTTTGTCTGTTGGCGTGATGACCTTCAGTGACCATCCCAGAATAGTCCGCAGACTCCGGATAGCTGAAACTTTGGACTCGGTCTCTCAAGCCATAGATGGCATTGAACAGGCAGGAACAGGATGTGCCTTGGGATCTGCCCTTGGAGTTGTTAGTGGTATGTTCGGGTGGTTCACGGACAACCAGCTTCAGCGGCCCAACCTGGTCGTCGTGTTGATGGCTGGACACGCTGACAAGCACAGGATGACTGTGACGACAGCTGAGGGTTAAGGAAGGACGGCTTGCCTTTAGTCGTCATAGGGTTCGGTAACCTAACACGGGCTGCAGTTGGTGGTATCGCCAGCAACGACAATGTCCTTTTCGTACCCGATGTCAACAGCACAGGGACGAATGTTGCAGATGAAGTGTATGCTGCGTTAAAAGGAGGTAAAGTGTTATAACGAGGCTGATTTCAACAGATCAATGTTTTCGAATAAGATGTAATTTTAAAATTAAGTGTATGCCTGCCTAAACGCGAATAGGAAAAGTTTCAGTTATATCGTTGGATTAGGAAGGCAATGGTGATACTGTAAACTTGATGAGATCAAAGCAGTAATTCGACACTTAGGTTCAACCGATTGATACACGGGAAACTTGCCAGAAAAATACAATCAAAAACAAAATATTCGTTCACAACCTGACCATCATCTGACCAGTGGAGTAATTCTCCACTTATTGTTAGTTTGTTGGCTGTTTAACGTTCAACAATCCAGGAAAACGACATAGAGAGGAACAATGTTTTCATCTATTGCGATCAAGAAGTTGTCTATCCATAAAAATTGTTCCTCTCATCATCCCTGCTTCTAAATGCCACTAAAAGGAGATACATATATATCCACTTATGCGTCGAGTATTTCATGTTAAGTAAGTTAAGTAAAGTTTCATGTTATAAGACCCAGTTAGGCATTATACTACCAGTTATTTCCCCTTTCAGCGGCTGTACTTCCTGGGTTCGACTCCTGTTTCCAGATGTACGTTAACCTGGTGTTTGTCGTGGATGTGAAGCCGGCCATCTTTCGCCCCGTATTGGCTGGCCTTGGCGACCACATTGCCACCACTGACCTTGGCCCCGCCAGAACAGGACTATTGACCTTTTACCCTGATCCCACAGAAATACTTTCATGCAAAGTGACCACACAAAGAAAAGAGTCAAACGTAAGGAACACCTTGTCCCAACTGCACGGAAATCTTGTGTCCTATGTCAACATGACGGCAACCATCGAGTTTCTCAGGGATGGGATGTTCAAATCCTGTGACAGAAGACAAGAGGTCCCAAAGGTGGCAATAATAATCACTGACCGGGTGGACTTTGAGAGTCGGGACATTGACCAGGCAGTGAAGACGGCACGTGATGCAGGCATGCACGTGATAGCCATTAGGGTGGGTGTGGACCACAGTGAGGTTGAGAACATGGTGACAGACCCACGCGGGGTAGTGACTACTGACTCGATAACCAACATCCGCAGTGCTCTGAAAACAGCTCATCACTTGTTGTGTCCGGGTAAGTCATCCTACCCTTGTACGACATCACTTGTTGTGTCCGGGTAAGTCATCCTACCATTGTACGACATCACTTGTTGTGTCCGGGTAAGTCATCCTACCCTTGTACGACATCCATTAATGGAGATGTTCCAGAGTCTGGACTGTTCATTTCAATTTGATCCTTGTTATATACATTGGATCCATTAGTGGTGCTGAGACTGTCAGCTTACGTTAACCACAAATACTATTGATGCTACGATAAGCATACAAACCTGTGTTTGAGAGACCAGAATTGAATTTGTTGCGGCTGGCCAGGAGCCCACACTTAGTAATTTTAAACAACTGCATGCTGTGTTTCGGCAATATTATTGTTTAACGTCGAGCTCAGCAATATTCTGCTTGTATGAAGGTCGATGGTAGATATTCACGCCTGGGTCAGCGAATCGATCGATTTATTCGCCTTAAACTAACAGTATATGTTACAGGAGACACATTCTAATTGGTTTATATCTTAATGTCGGAATTATATACATTGTGCCTGTTGCAAAAATCCGATATCGTTTCTTTTCCGGTCAGCCGTGTGCAGTCGATCCGGTGCTTATCATGATGGTAGATGCTATGAGTATGTTGGAAACAGTCCCAGCTCCTGGCTGTCTGATTGGTGGCGCTGCCATAACATCGGTCACACACTTCCGGTGATTACCTCCCCTGATGTAGAGGATTTCATCAGGTCTTCATTCTTCTACTGGCCGGGCTCCTTCTTCATTGGTACTCAGTGCTCTCTTACACTTACACTTAAACCTAAACTTCTTACGTGTATTTCAGCTGAGACAGTCAAATACTCATGCCGTGGCGCTCTGTCTGTCGAACGCACGTCATTATAGTCCGTTTGCATCAAAAGCGGACCGATGAATTGCAATCTAACTCGAAAACTAATAAACATATAATACTCAATGAAACACTGATCATAATCAAAACATCAGACCAACTCTGTGATTTTTTTGCAGAATGTATGCCTTAGAAATAAGAAAGTTGTTTAACAAACTATCATTAAAATATTTACACAGTTCACTATTTGTTACGAGGGAGGAGTGCAAAGAGAGGAACAGCCAGGTGTACGAGAAGCACGTGCACAAGTGCCGGCAAAGTTATAGATTCATCAACCTGTGCTGTGCCGTCTTCATCGTTTTTCGCACACCTGTCTGTGCACAGAGTTGGTCTGATGTGTTGATTATGATCAGTGTTTCGTTGAGTATTATATGTTTATTAGTTTTCGAGTTAGATTGCAATTCATCGGTCCGCTTTTGAGGCAAACGGACTATAACCTTGACATTTCTACCAAATGCTTTTGAGCGTGAAACTTAGCAGCTGTTATTCCAGCCACGCTGTCATTAGGCGTGCTGACCGAATTCTATGCCAATAGGGTGGCCAGGGCAGCTATATTAAACCTTTTTACATGTACTATATTTCTAAATATAAGACACCATTGCGATGCGTGTAAGTGGTGTGTGATACAACCTGTTTAAATATGTATTGAACTACTTATCCCGTTTACCAATGTCCCTCTGTCATAGTGCTCACAATCTGATATCTATTATATTCATATATACCCCAATAGGTCATTTAAGTAACACAAATGTTTAAGTCATTCAGGTGAGCTACGGCACCGCTCTATTTTGTTCATATAAAGCACAATGTTTATATCCCCCACAATGGAGAAGCTTCCAAATGCACTACACCCTATATTTTTTTACTGGCGCTTTGCTCTCCCAAACACGTACCATGCATGCCGAATTAACGTTTCCTCTGTCCTGAGTTCGACCAAAGCAAGCAAGAAAGTTGTAACATCCTGACCAGATATTGTAAGGCAATGTTCGCCTTATCCTACGTACTCGTAAGTCAGGACATTTGAGCTACATAAGCTATCTGTAATTTTTACAGTAATGAAAATAACTTTGATATATGAAGAGCGTCATTCATCCTGGTCCGCCTCAGAATTACGGCCTGATTTAATCAGTCATGCACAATAGCTCTCTGATGGCGGTCATGAAGTTATCGGTTTATGTCGGTTCTTACAACTGTTGATTACCTCTTGCATTCATTAATACGTCTTTTCACTGCGAGAATATTATTGCTGCGTATAATAAAGGCATGTGACACTGTCGCAATTCGGCGCTCTTGACAGAATAATGAACACCATATTTTTCTAATTCCACAGGTCTGCGAAAGTCTGCGATGAAGTGGTTTTTACCAAAGGGACAGTACCGGTGGGAGGATGGAAAACCGACTGTCTATTCACGGTGGTGTGTATTGTTACAGATGTGTTCTAGGAAACCTCGGTTTAAAAAGATTTTGATTAAAAGCCTCTTGGTGCTGTTGTCATTGTAACAAATGGACAACATTGCTTCTTCTTTACGGTACCGTTACCATTAATGAAGGAGCACTGAAGTCTAAAAGAGTATATTCATTTATCACCATTCCCTTCTGGCATTCTGATTGTGCAGTCCAACTAGGGTCCATGTAGGTAGCAAAGGTACTGTAAGTCACCATGGTCCCTAGTGTGGTGATCTACCTTCATTTGTTTGCGACCTATAGCCCGTTTTCATATTTTATTGTCTTAGTAAATAAAATAGTTTTAAATGTTCCTGCTAGTTTTAGACTCCATCTGTGATACTCTAGTTATTTTACAATCCTTCGATGACTGATTTTTTAGCAACTTAAATGTATTGTTTATGTAAAACATTTCTCGTCACTATATGGCTGAAATATTGCCGAGGTGGCCGAGCTTAAATTTTCACTCACTCACTCACTCACTCTGATTGTGCAGAGTAACATCCCTTAGCCGGTCAGGATTCAATGCTCGTGGGTTCGTATAAAAGATCTGGGGCAATTATTTCAATCAAACGGACCATTTTCGGAATTAATTCCAACTATACAATGAGTATTGAAAACAACTGTGAATGTCGGAAGGTATGGTTTCTAAGCCAACAATCTGATTGTCACACACTTCTCAAATACAAATTGTTGTTACTGTATGAACCCTTATGGCAGCCATATCAGTACCTGACGTAGCCACCGCTCGTTCAGATGTCATCTACAAGTATCCTTCCGTCAAGCGTCGAGTTCTCTGCATTGGTATCCTCTGCCATTCCTCAAAGAGTTCTGTAGATTTTGAACAGGAGGATCTCCAGCTCGAACTTGGCGTCCAAGATCCTAAAGATTCGTATCAGGTCTCCTTGACGGTTTCGATGGCATTGTTCTGCAAATGGTTGATGGCGCCCTAGCATCATCATTCATGAAGATCGGACAGCAGAGATGACACCTGCATGGATCATCTGGTATATGACTCGATACGACTCGTTACGACGTCTCTATACGCAGCAACGCCGGTGGAAACGTGTATACAATAGCGACTTTCATCAGACCAAAACCCTCATGCCATGTCAGGTTGTGGTTTTCTCGCAGCCTGCTCACGCCAAACGTTCCTGTCTCTGCCAGTTTGTGAGTAAGGGACGTCAGATCGGACCATCAGCCCACAGCGTCTGATGATACTGGAGTCGAACTGCTGCCGCATAGATCACGTGATTGTGTCTTGCCAAACAAATTAGGATTTCAGTCATCGCAGTCATCGGTCTTCATGGTGTTCCAGATCTAGAGCAGTCCTTTAATTCACCGGTGGCCGCGTGAACTGAGCGGTTAATGTTCAAGTTAGCACCAAAGTTGCGACAGGACATCCCTGAGTAATACATGCCAATAGCTTGTGTTTTGTCTGAAAGTCTACGTCTTGCCATGTCATAAAGTTAAGTTTTAGTACTGTCGTCTTTTGAATCACCCGTGAAGATCCGGGTTAGAATTGATCTTCAGTAACCCATGCTTGTCGTAAGATGCGACTAACGGGGTCGGGTGGTCAGGCTCGCTGACTTGGTTGACACATGTCATCATATCCCAATTGCGTAGATTGATGTTCATGCTGTTGATCCCTGGATTGTCTGGTCCAGACTCGATTACTTACAGACCGCCGCCATATAGCTGGAATATTGCTGAGTGCGGCGTAAAACTCACTCACTCACTCTTTTGAATCAGTTCATAAAACTGCAGCACATACCTTTATTATGAATTGTATAGTTCAGTGTGCCAAGGACCTGAACACATAAACCATATATGTTTTCCAGTATGCTATGGTATGATCACCTATTTGGACCCATACTGAATCAAGTGGTGCTTAATTAATGCTCCTATGTATATATCTAATGTAGAGAATGTCATTATTTTACATTAAATATTTGATCACTCAAGGTGAGATGGAAAGTGCAGGAAGCCCGGTCTGGACTAACTGACCAGGAGGACGATCATACAGCCCATGTGGCCTGGTCACGCATGTCCAAAACCTGACAGCAGCGACGGACGTTCCTGTCTTCGTCACAGACAAAGGCGGAAACGGCGTTTTCCTTACTCAGCAGAAACACTTACTTTTATGGATTAAATATCGGCCTTGCCCGTCATACATGTCACGAAAATCGATTAGCTTTGTTACGTAAGAAGACAAAGCAGTGTTGCAGTACGATAATTGCACAGAAGCATTAGGACTAAATGCCAGGTTGTGTCATAGAGTCTTTAAAAGCCAGCAGGCGACAGTTATTAATGCTCTGCGATGTTGTTAATGGCTTCAGTGAATAACTAGTGTTGCATCCTCCGCCAGGGCGCCAGGGAAAGGACGTAAGCAACTCAGTCAGCCTGATGGGAGCTTCTTGGAGCTGTGTCACTACTCTGACGTGGGCGGGTGGCACGATGTCGGCTGTGCCAAAGTCCTCTCCCGTCGAAAGGCAACTGTGTGTGTTTCGGCAGCCGGTAACAACACCGCGCACAGCATCGGTGAGATTGTGAACAGTTAAGATGGATCCCTACTAGTGTTGAGCTTTCGCCAATTTTAGTTCATTTTAGACGACATAATTGTTTTGACAAAGTAGAAAGAAATACACACTGATGTATGATTCACTGTCGGAAGTATACTCTCCCAACAAAGAAACGCATTGGTCTATTTTCACGAACTTAATCTGCTGACTTAAAAGTGAGATAACACATGTAATTCTTGATCAGATGCATCACATTTCACAGTATAAAACATGAACATTATGTTAACATGTATACCTTATTAAACGTTCAATAAGTGAAGGCGTCCCTTCCCAGTTGGGTGTTGTCTTCAGTGTCTGTTGTGGCCACTATGAGCCCCCAAAACTGCTCTGCATCGTCTTGGCATGGACTGAATAAGTCTTTGAATTCGACCTTATGGAATTCTGGCCCATTCCTCTTGTAATGCCTGCGACAGTTGATCTAACGTCTGTGGTGCCAGTTGACGTTCACGTACGCGTCGACCGTGGTCATCCCACAGATGCTTGATGGGGTTGAGATCGGGCGATTTGGAAGGCAATGGAAGCACTGTAATGTTCTCATTCTGAAGATAATGAATAATGGCATTCAAAATTTCGTCTCTGTAACGAATAGCACACAAGGTTAGATTTCTGGAAGAAGAACATGGCTTCCCACATCATGACACTCTACCAACCGTATCGGTCAACCTGGGCGACACACTTTTGGGAAAAATGTTCATTTCGACGTAGACAGGTACTCTTCCGCCACGGCACTCAAGCACAAAGCGTGATTCGTCATTAAAACCATACACGTCGCCAGTTTGGTAGATTCTATAATCGAACATTATTGCACCACTGGATCGGTCGACGTCGATGTAGTTGTCGCAGCACAGGGCCAAAATGGCGTCTTATAGCGCGAAGTCCATATTCTCGTCAACGATTACGAACGGTTTGCACCGACACGCTCCTCACACCCAGGCACTGCAGTTACAAAAAAAGTGCCAGGATGTACGTATCCTGCGTTGCAGTGGTAATCCGAGGTCTACCTCTTCGAGGCCGATCTTGCGTGGAAATGGATTGTTGATATCAGTCCAATAAACGACTGATGGTACTTTGGTGAACATTGAGGTGACGCCCAACGGCAGATTGAGACTCCCCAGCCTCCAGACATCCAATGGCAACGTTTCGATCTACAGCAGTGAGTCGCGGCATAAAGATATTATTTATGTTTAGCTAAACAATGCCCTCGATCGTCTAAAAGCAAAACGGCCTTATATAGGTAGTGTCCCTGCTCACCATTTCTCAGAACTGCATGTGCATAAACCTCAAGGACATTTTCAAGCAAGTTGACATTTTCAAACGTAAACGTGCACTGAAGTTTCCAAAGATGCGTTTTTGCGCTGTACATTCGTTCCAGGGACACACGCCAGTATTATAAAGGCGAATCAAGCACAAATATTTGAAATTTCATATATTATTGTCTTACCTCACACATAAATGTAGTTTTCTGATTGGCTGAGCGCTCTTCGATTATTTTCGATGTACCCTGCTTACAAGCGAATAACATTTTCTACATTACCCGCTGCATGGGTTATGCCGAACTCATTTGGTACTTTGTGTTAGTAATTCTATATCTCGAATAATTGAGTCACGTATGATGTACGGAAATTACCGATCTTTTGCGAATGCAAATCGATGGAAGGGAGATAACTCTAAATTTGTTTTTCTTCTGTGTCGTTGACGGTATTGGCTGATTGCCTAACTCAGGTTCTCCTTATCATGATCTGATATCCGTGCTTCAAACTGTTCAAAATTTACATTGAGGTGTGTGGTAAGATAAATACGTTGTTCACTGGTCCCTTCGGGCTCAGGGAACATAATCAAACATAGATGGTACTGATGTACCCCTCCTGACCAGTGAACAACTTGTAATATCACCTTATCGTTTCCTTTTTTGGAGAGTATAATTAAATATGTAACATGTTTCTTTTACAGGATTTACTTCTTAAACAATCGAGAATGTTTTCTTTTTGAATGTGTTTCTCATATGTGACATATTTTTCTGTCATCTAGCTCCAGACATACCAGTAATGCCTTTGACTGAAGTCTTTAACAATAGCATTGTAATCAACGGCTTGTCAGTTCCGAATTACAAAATGGCCTACACCTTCGCATGTGACAACGGCGAGTTCACGACACGTCACTTCCGGTGTAATGGCGTACCAGACTGTTTGGACGGAAGCGATGAAAAAGGATGTGGTATGCCTCAGCATTATACCAAAATATTAATAAATATAGTAATTATAACTAAACATATAAAAATAAAATGTGTATTTGAGGCGACAGCTTGAAAAGTGATGGCAGTTGTTCATAATTTATAAACACACCAAAGATCTGTTCTTGAGAAACATTGTTTATCAATTCATTTAGAGAGCACGTGTGCGACTACCGACTTCAAGTGTGACAACGGTCGCTGTGTGTCCTACAACCTCTATTGCGACTTCTGGGACGACTGTGGCGACAACAGCGACGAAGCGGGATGTGGTAAGCCAACGGCCAATGTGTTGTTACAGGTGTTTAAGTTGAAGACGACGATATTATCAAAATTTGTATTATGTTTTACAGAGACAAATAGATGCAATTATTATTACGATTATCTGTAGAAGCAGCAGCAGTAGTAGTGAGTGAGTGAGTATCACGGCGGGGACACCAGAAATGGGCTTCACACATTGTACTAATGTGGGGAATCGTACCTGGGTCTTCGACGTGACTAGCGGACGCTTTAACTACTAGGCTACCCCACCGCCCCAGTAGTAGTAGTAGCAGCAGCAGTAGTAGTAGTAGTAGTAGTAGTAGTGTGTAGTAGTTGTAGTAGGAAGAGGAGGAGGAGGGGGTGGGGTGATTTAGTTATCTAGTAGTAGTGTAGTAGTTGTAGGAGGAGGAGGGAGGGGGGAGTGATTTAGTTATCTCCAGTTCCCCTTTAAAATAGTTAATAGTCTATGTAATTGTTGGTAATACCATTTCAGGTTTGGAAACCTGTCACCTTTGTGTAGTATTATATATCAATTCCTGGCATAAAATTATGGTATATCATGTTTGCAGTGCGCAAGGGCTGTGGGGAAGGTTCGGTGGCCTGCAATTCGGGCCAGTGTGTACCCTCTTCATGCTTCTGTGACCTTCACATTGACTGTTTTGATGGATCAGATGAACAGAGTTGCGCCGGTACACATACATTCTACTTTTCTCTGTTTTTCATTGGTGTCGGCCTTCGGTAAAAACTCCTCAATAGTAAGGACCACTTATTATGCGATCCATATTTTTCCCTTTCTTCTTTTGATCGGTGTGTGACTGATTGCCATGCATTTTCCATTAAGAAACGTGTTCATCTAAACACCAATCCTGTTACGATGGTACCTGCACCCCCGGGCTGTGGGTGAGGGACGGGATCACGGACTGTGCCGGGGTCCAGCGGGAGGATGAGACGGAGCTGCTGAGGTCGGACAGCGTTCTTGTGAACAACAGCAGGATGACGTGGTGGTGTGAGTTGATTGAGAGTTGACGGTAGTGTCGGCGGCAACGTCAATGTTGACGGGGAACGTAGTAATGGGGTACAGGCAGCTAGCATGGAATCTGTGGCCATCTTAGTAAGATGCCTCAGATGGGACGGGGGACTTAGTCAAAGGAGCCTAGGGGTTGACGGTGGACTTACAATAGAGCTGAGAGTGAACGTTTACTTTGAGGGTGAACTTACGTGAAATAGCTGAGTGTGAACGTTGACGTTGAGGGTGGACTTACAATAAAGAGCTGAGAGTGAACGTTTACTTTGAGGGTGAACTTACGTGAAATAGCTGAGTGTGAACGTTTACGTTGAGGGTGGACTTACAATAAAGAGCTGAGAGTGAACGTTTACTTTGAGGGTGAACTTACGTGAAATAGTTGAGTGTGAACGTTTACGTTGAGGGTGAACTTAAGTGAAAGAGCTGTGGTGAACTTGGGTGAAAAAGCTTACATGTAACTTTCATGAAACACGAACATACATTAAAGAGCTTGGGGTGAAATTATGTGAACTAGCTGAGGGTTGGGTATCAATGTAAGGAATTTTTCATTTGACATGGAAATGTTATCGATTTGTAAAATATCTTTCGTGATGTAAATCTTTGTACCTTTAAACTGTGTATTGATGTCATGTTTCGTTCTGTGAACACACATTTATTATACCGCGTGAATGTGTTGAGCATTTCTGTAAATTCGTCTGAAAATATACGTTTAAATGGAAATAGACCTAGTTATGGAGTACGCATGTGCAATAATAGACACTATGTAAGACGTAACTATGCAAGTTATGGAGTACGCATGTGCAATAATAGACACTATGTAAGACGTAACTATGCATTGTGAACTCACCATTTGATATCTGAACCTTGTTAAAAGTGATATTTACTAGTGATATTTTGTCCAGATTCCGAGAGCAGCGTCTTTGCAAGCCATCGGTGCCTGGTTATTCCTGACGGCTTCGGCAGATACGTGGTCTTCCAGGGGACAAAACACATCGAGAGACCAATACCATTTGAAAACCTGACCTGTGGTAGGTTGGGTTCCAGACAAGAGTAGGTCCACAGCAACCTGCACTTATCACAAGAAGCTGCAGTGAGCTGGTGGTCTGGCTTGGTGTCCTCGTCTGTCAGTCTTCGGACTCTGACACAACTCGATGCTGCTCATATGAATCATTGGTTTGTCGGGGTCAGATTATGTTATCCGCCCTGATAATGCTAAATATTGCCGACTGCGCTTTTCAAGAACTCATTACTACCTGTGGGTTTTCAGTAATGCACACTCTTTCAATGGCGGGGGTACTTTGCCGTTACTAAAGTGTGCATTTGAAAAGTGATCCGTTGTCAGAAAGTTACTAGGCACAAATAGTCGCCGAAACACTGCAAAGGTAAGGTCCAAAACACAAGTGGGATAACTGTGTCAAAAGAATTACCATCGAATAATCATTTCTTGTTTGTTCTACATTAACTAGTATCAAAAAACTTATTTTTGACGGTCAGTATATTAAGCAGATTTGAGTGATGCGAATGGGAAAACTCTCACGATATCACATCCCTAATCACGAAGTGATCCAATACTAATTTGCATTCAACACTTCTTCGTTTTTCTACCCAGCAAACTCTGAATGTGGTCCGGGAGAGTTCAAGTGTCCGAACAGCTACTGTATACTTAGCAGCAACGTCTGTGACAGCAAGCAAGACTGCCCTTACGGCGAGGATGAACAGGATTGTGGTAAGTTCTATTATCATACACCTATACGCACTGTCATCTTTATAGAATCAGCACAGTTTTACGTTGTTGCTTCTTAGAATTTATGCCACAATGCTGTTTTCAAATACCTGGCACGTGATTTAAATCCTGGTTGAAAGATGAAGGTAAAACTCTGAAAATAGAGATAAATCTCATCTCATTCTACGATCTACTGTATGTAGTGAGCATACAGTCCCAGACATATTTATTATCCATATCAAAGTCTTCCTTTCAATATACAGATGACCTCTCGTGCCCGTCCTTCTTCCGGTGCAGAAACTCCACACGCTGCCTCCATCTTGCAAAAGTATGCGACGGAGTTGTGGACTGCCCCCTAGCGGACGACGAGAGACGATGTGGGGATCGATGTGAAGGGCGAACTGGCTGTGCGGAAGGGATAGTCTCTGTGACCCCCGAGCTTGACCTGTACATGGGGACTATTGTCTTTTACAGCACCACAAGACTGGATCTCAGCGGACACAACCTAAACTCAGCAAACTTTCACATTGCTGACCCTCTGGACGTAGGACACTTGAATGTATCAAACTGTTCGATTAAAAGATTAAACCGTGAAGGTAACATAAGATATCTCCTTAATCTAAAAGAACTTGACTTGAGCTACAATAAGCACTGGTCCATACGACGGGCTCAATTCTGGAGGTATCAAAATCTCCAAATCCTCAACTTGTCACATAACAGAAGGCTATCAAAAGTATGGCCCAAAACATTTCTGGAAAATTCCAAACTGAAGATTTTGAATCTTGCAAACTGTGCCTTAAAATCTCTTTATGTTAACATGTTCTCTGGACTGACATCCCTGGTGCACTTGGACCTGTCTTACAATAGGATAGACTTCATTGAAGAGGGGTCCTTCGAAGGAGTTCCCGGTCTTAAGGAATTGTTGCTCAAAGGAAACCCAATAAGTCGATTTTCTGCTGGAATATTTGATGGACTTGTATCTTTGGAACTTCTCACAAGTGATAATTTCGTCTTGTGTTGCGATGAGGTGAAGCCGAAATCCTTGTCCGGGACTGGGTGCCATGCCCCCCAGAATTCTCTCTCCTCATGCAAAGACCTAATGCAGAAAGATCTCCTCCGAATTTTTATTTGGGTCCAAGGCTTCATGGCTCTGGTTGGAAACGCCCTCGTGTTCTTGTACCGCACCATCTACAACCGGGCCCCACTCCGACATCCGTACGGACAGTTCCTGCTGAGTCTGTGCATCTCGGATTTCTTCATGGGCATATATTTGATCATCATAGCTGCGACTGATCTCCGCTTCCGGGGACTCTACATCTGGCATGATTCGTCCTGGAGAAGAAGCACGCTGTGCCAGATGGCTGGCTTCCTCTCCACACTGTCATCTGAAGCTTCCGCCATCTTCATCTGCCTCGTCACCTTCGATCGATTCCTCATCATAAGGTTTCCATTCCGAGAAATATATTTGTCAACGCGATCCTCGGCCATCGCTACTGCCATTGGTTGGCTAGTTGCCGTGGTCTTCTCCGTTGTCCCTCTTCTCCCCGGGGCGTCAACCTGGCAGCTGTATGGCCAGAACGCTGCTTGTCTGGCCCTCCCGCTGACCAGTGAGCGGCTGCCAGGATGGCAATACTCGACCGCCATTTTCATCGGCTTCAACCTCTTGACGTTCCTTCTGATCGCCGTGGGTCAGTATCTCATCTACCGATACCTGAGGGAAGGCAGTGCTTTGAAGACAAAGCAAAGACGTAGTCAGGAGCTCTCTGTGGCCAGGAATCTGTCGCTGGTTGTCATCACGGACTTTTTGTGCTGGTTTCCAGTCTGCATGATGGGTAGGTGCACTTTCAACAGCTCTTCCTCACCAAAGCATTTTTTGAGCCAAGAACGTATTTAACAGAATCTCACAGCTAGACATAGTTTTAGACCTACACTTCGTCCCAGGAAGGAAGTTATCTTATGAGGCAATCTAAACTGTTCTCGATTTGAGTAGGATTCCTTTGCAGTGTTTTTAAGAAACAGATTAGCACTGTTTCGGTGTGAGGCATAGGTAACAGATGTTTTGTAATCTGCCATCGCGACACGCCGGTTCTTCTTGCTTCTACAGCGCTTATGAATGGTACGATATTACAGGTCTCATGGCTCTGAACGGCACCTCTATCAGTGGAGAGGTGTACGCATGGACCGCCGTGTTTGTACTTCCGGTCAACTCAGCTATCAACCCGATACTCTACACTCTGCCGTACATTGTGAGTCTACACTCATGACAAGCTGCGGATTTAAGATATTGCAAAGGACTCTAAATAGAACCTCCACCTCCATCATCAAACCAATGAAAATGTCAACCTAACTTACCTGTAATAATTACATACCTTGCGAGTAGTTGAAGCGCCACAGTCCTTGTCATAGTTTACATTAACAATGTCTTTCATCTTGGCGTCTGACAACAGTTTCATGTGCCTGCGCATCTATAAAACAGCACGACAGGTTTATGAACAGGACGCGACATAATCTTCTACGTACACCTGCTATCACTTGTTAGACAAGACATGCTCCGTGTGATGAACGCCTGGTGTACTTAGTTTGACATGACATGCTCCCGTGTGATGGGCACTTGATGTCATTAGTTTGATATGACATTCTCCCGAGTGATGGGCACTTGGTGTCATTAGTTTGACATGACATACTCCCGAGTGATGGGCACTTGGTGTCATTAGCTTGACATGACATGCTCCCGTGTGATGGGCACTTGGTGTCATTAGTTTGACATGACATGCTCCCGTGTGATGGGCACTTGGTGTCATTAGTTTGACATGACATGCTCCCGTGTGATGGGCACTTGGTGTCAATAGTTTGGCATGACATGCTCCCGTGTCATGAACACTTGGTGTCATTAGTTTGACATGACATGCTCCCGTTTGATGGGCACTTGGTTTCATTAGTTTGACATGACATACTCCCGTGTGATGGGCACTTGGTGTCATTAGTTTGACATGACATGCTCCCGTGTGATGGGCACTTGGTGTCATTAGTTTGACATGACATACTCCCGAGTGATGGGCACTTGGTGTCATTAGTTTGACATGACATACTCCCGTGTGATGGGCACTTGGTGTCATTAGTTTCACATGACATACTCCCGCGTGATGGGCACTTGGTGTACTTAGTTTGACATGACATGCTCCCGTGTGATGGGCACTTGGTGTCATTAGTTTGACATGACATACTCCCGTGTGATGAACACTTATAGTCATTAGTTTGGCATGACGGGCATCCAATAGCACGGACACCAATTCCAATTTTACTAGTATATATACATATGATTGATTTATTCACTCTGTATTGTTATGGAAGCAATTCAAAGAACATGTTCTAAGCTAAGGCCGCCCAGTGTTTGGATATTTCCGTACAATTCTCCGATTTTGCTTAAGACTACTCACTATGGAAATTCTTTGCTTAACTTAGGTGTAGTTTTTATGGATCTGGGAAGAGGTTCCTAGACTTAAGGATAGCTGTCAACAATTCTTCAAGTTTTTGGGCGGTGGGGTAGCCTGGTGGTTAAAGCGGTTAAGGCCCGGGTTCGAATCCCCACATGGGTATAATGTGTGAAGCCCATTTCTGGTGTCCCCCGCCGCGATGTCGCTGAAATGTTGCTAAAAGCGGCAAAAAATTATACTCATCCTCAATGTCAAGGCCCTCTTGAACACGGTCCCTGCTTATATTTAGCGAGGATGAAGTGTCCAGACACGGTTATTTACTGGCTGGAATACTGGAGTGCCGCATTATGCAACAAATAGACATATAATTTGACACTGAGTCAATATGGATAACAAACCTATATTATGGAGTCCTGATAGGGATAGGAAGCAGACTGAATCTTGTTGTATGTATAATGGAGAAGCTGTTATCCACAACAATACTTATTGTCGCTCTTACATCCAACGTATAAATGCCTTTTCACACTCTGATACATCCTATGTAATTTCTGTGATCTGTGATCTGTGATCTGTGATCTGTGTATTCCCAGAGACACCTGGACACCACCAACTGTTGCCGGAGGAAGCAGTCACTGTCCCGTGCTTCAAACAGCATGCAGGGTAGGTGCCACTACACACCTTGACTCCATCCACGGAATGCAGGAAATAGTTTTTAATTCCTGGATATATAGTTCACCAGGTTTGATCAAGACATATTATTGAAAGTGACAAGTATAATTGTGTAATTATAATTAGTTAAAATATAACATCAAATATCTAAAACACACACACACACACACACACACACACACACACGCGCGCGCACACAGGAAACACGGCAAACAAACAGGTGTCAAACTTTCACAAACACACGCCAGTACCAATATCGACATACTCGCACACAAGTAATATAACAAAACGAAGGGGGTGTTAGTTATAATTGTGTAATTATAATTAGTTAAAATATAACATCAAATATCTAAACACACACACACACACACACACACACACACACACACACACACACACACACACACACACACACGACACACACACACACACACACACACACACACACACACACACACACGAGACAAACAAACGGGTGTCAAACTTTCACAAACACACGCCAGTACCAATAGCGACATACTCGTACACAAGTAATATAACAAAACGAAGGGGGTGTTAGTTACCTTGTTACAGTGATGTTATATTCCATCTTTTCAGATATTTATGCATCAAAAGAATCTATTACTTCCCGGATGTGAGGTTGCCATCACGACCGGGGTCATTCAGCTTCTGCTGTCAACAGACGGTTACCCTCACTGATGCTTCCAGTGTTAAACACATCGTCACAGCTGCCATCCGCTTAATGTCATGTCACCAGCTACATGTTCCATCAGCTAGGTCTTTAGTTCTGGTAATAAATCGATGGATCTACTACAACTCTCTGACTTGTGTTTGTACACCGCCAGTAGATGTTTCAGCAACACATGTCTTGATTAAGTCACAATGGCCGAAATATGTTGTGTGTGTGAGTGTCTGGCGACCGACATTATGGTACTAGGATGGTAAATGGTATAAACACGCATTTTCAAAAGGGTTTCAAGGTGTCAGTATCTGTGCTTCACTTAGATAGTATGACTCTTTCCCATGAACACAACATTTCACATCAATGCGGACACCTGATAAAACATCTATGTCCTCACGTTATGACAAATTTATGAGAACACATTTTGACACATTTATGTGAACGCGTTATGACACATCTATCCCTAAAGGTTATGCCACATCTATGTGAACACCTGATGACACATCTATGTGGAGACGTTATGACACATTTATGTCAACGCGATATGACATATCTATATGTGAACACCTAATGACACGTCTATCTCGACACGTTACGACACATCAATTCACACACGTTATGACACATCAATTCACACACGTTATGACACATCAATGCACACACGTTATGACACATCAATGCACACACGTTATGACACATCTATGTGGACACGTTATGACACATCTATGTGAACACATTTTGACACATCTATGTCGACACGTTATGACACATCCATGTGATCACATTTTGACACATCCATATCGACACATTATGACACATCTATGTGAACACATTTTGACACATCAATGCACACACGTTATGACACATCAATACACCCACGTTATGACACATCTATGTGGACACGTTATGACACATTTATGTGAACACATTTTGACACATCTATGTGGACACGTTATGACACATCTATGTGGACACGTCATGGCACATCTATGTGGACACGTTATGACACATCTATGTGAACACATTTTGACACATCTATGTCGACACGTTATGACACATCCATGTGGACACATTTTGACACATCTATGTCGAGACGTTATGACACATCTATGTGGACACGTAATGACATCTATATAGACACGTTATAACATCCATGTTAGAGATTTACACACGTATGTCTGTCAATACACATGACCAATATTACCTTTACTGAGACACTATAAGAAACGTACGTAAAATGTTTAAGACATGCAATGTTAACATTCTGAATTTTCAGCTTTTTGAAACTACAAAACTACACGTGACCACCCCCACAAGACCATAGTGCTCGTGTATGGTATACTAATTTTCTTTCCTTTCACAAACATCAGACGCCGTATATAGTTGTAATAAATTGAATCGGCTACAAAATCCCCTTCTATGGGGATAAAATCCCCTTCTACTGACTGGATGCTAAAATAGGCCTCTTGTTGAAAGGAATGACACTTTTCGCCTCTACAGTTAATGACCCCGATACGTTCATTTATGATGCTGAGATGCGAACACCATGGTGTCTGATACTATGATGTAGCTCAATCCTTGAAACTCACCACAAACACCATGGTGTCTCATACTCCGGCATAGCTCAATCCTTGAAACTCACCACAAACACCATGGTGTCTCATACTGAGGCATAGCTCAATCCTTGAAACTCACCACAAACACCATGGTGTCTCATACTCCGGCATAGTTCAATACTTGAAACTCACCACAAACACCATGGTGTCTCATACTGAGGCATAGCTCAATATTTGAAACTCACCACAAACACCATGGTGTCTCATACTGAGGCATAGCTCAATCCTTGAAACTCACCACAAACACCATGGTGTCTCATACTGAGGCATAGCTCAATCCTTGAAACTCACCACAAACACCATGGTGTCTCATACTGAGGCATAGCTCAATCCTTGAAACTCACCACAAACACCATGGTCATACTGAGGCATAGTTCAATGGCATCACCTCAATTCATGGTTCTTGCATACACTAACCACAAACACCATGGTGTCTGATACTATGGTGTAGCTCAATCCTTAAAACTCACCACAAACACCATGGTGTCTCATACTGAAGCATAGCTCAATCCTTGAAACTCACCAAAACACCATGGTGTCTGATACTATGGTGTAGTTCAATCCTTGAAACTCACCACAAATACCATGGTGCCTCATACTGACACCTGTACAACAAACTCTGACCCCCATTCTGCTATTAGACACAGTTGGTGTTGGTGTTTATGTATGGTACTTACGACTATTGTAGCGCTAAGAGAGCTTCGAAAATATCGGCCCAGGTTTGCTATGGTTGATGGATGACAGCCAACGATAATTGCTTAGATTATTGCTCATGATGTAACTCACTGGATTGTCTGGTCCAGACTCGATGATTTACAGACCGCCGCCATATACCTGGAATAT
Organism: Haliotis rubra; assembly: GCF_003918875.1. NCBI lineage: Eukaryota > Metazoa > Mollusca > Gastropoda > Lepetellida > Haliotidae > Haliotis > Haliotis rubra. The sequence continues at coordinate 2,412,017 of NW_025767235.1, forward strand.
TGCTGAGTGTAGCATAAAATAACAAGCAAGCAATCAAAACAGTTGCTGTTTAGCAAAAAGGTAATGTTAATAGTTACTGTTGTGGAATGCTCTGTTTCAAACTATGCACTGGTTTACAAAGGAAAATCAACCAAATACTTATCTTGGGGATTAAGTGGCATTGTATGATTATAAGATAAAGCGACGTAGATGATACAAAAGAATACACCACGTATTTGTGTGTGGCGTTCGTATAGCTTTGAAAGCGTATGTCCACTTCGCGAGATTGATCTCCCTTAATTCGGTTATCTCCCTTTATATTTTCTTCGCGTTTTGTCACCCTTGCTACTGAGTTGTGCCCTAGGGGAGGTGTTTGTTCAGATGTTCCAACCAACACTATACACAGCTAGCCTTCCAAACTAGCCGCTCTCCGTCCGACAGCAGTGTTTACACGGCCACCCACACCCTGGTAGAGTTTGGACGAGGCATTTCCCCCAACCCCCTCCGCCAGCACCCCGGGCAGAGCTGTCAGAGAGTAGTCTTATCTTCGCCCAGTTCGAGTGCCTGTCTCTCCAGTGGATGGGGGGATATATCGCTTTGATCGAGCCACGGTGACTGAGGGTGTGGTTTGCTAGTCCGTCTTCTACACCATGAACCGTTAAGACAAATCTTAAGAATACATAAGAATAATTTGTTATTTTTGCTTGTATCAATGTTTGAACAATTTCTTTATTCTAATCAAATATGGAAAATCAGCTTTTCATATTGAAGAAATTGTGTTTATACTGTTAAAAGTCCCTGAATCCGATATTTTCAGACATTATATGAAGCACATCATGTTTTTCGACATTGGCTGAACTTGTGAAGATACACAATATATCAAATATACATGTTCTGTTTTTGTTGTTAAACCAGGTTTTCCACAGTGGGCATCTGTTTGTGCGTCAGTGATATGGCCTGCACTATCAGCTTCTGACAGTTGAAACCACATAATGAGGCGCACATTGAGGTGTTATCGGATGCACCGAAGTAAGCACTATTTGAAACTACAAAAAGGATCACTTGTCTGACGTAAAGAGCAGATATCCTTCATTTCTACTTGTTGATAACATGTTTTAACGGGCTGTGTTTAAGATAAGAGAGCAAATCGATTCGCTATCAGACTACTCCAGTTGCTTGTGCTTGTCTAACTAGCCATCGCAAACATAAACAGCGACATAACACAATCGACGGATGTGGGGGAGAGTGTAAAAACAGGATCCCCATTTACACGAATATGGAATAAATAGCTTGATTTGGACGGCATTGTTGTTCCTAATGAGAACAATGTGGTCCCTTTTAATTACTTCACCTTAATTTGCCCGACGGATCAGGGACAAGCGCTAATGGCCAGGCTCCGGACCACACAGTCAGCGAATCAGTGTGGTCCGATGTATGATGATGCATGTGGTTGCCGGAATTCCTCGGAATACAACTGAGTAAAGGGATCGAGAGCCGTAAGAGACAGACGGTGGAGATGGTTACAGGATGATGGTATTTTCTTGGTCGGTTTGTCCTAAAAACTTCACAGAAATAACATTATAGATTAGCTACACAAAATATCGCAGTAACAAAGAACACCACATGTGTTAAATTTTTAAATAAATAGCCAAAGCTTATTTAACTTATCGCGTGTTTACATGAAAGAGTAACTGTAACTGAATGACTATTTTTCATTTCAGAGAAAGGAAAACATTTCTCCATGACTAATTGTTTTATCGAAATTAATTTTCTTCGAAGGTGTTGTTAAAACTTACACACATATGGTAAAGAAATTGTCAGTGGAAGGGCTATAAGCGACTGTATGTATATGGTATTACGAAGATTTCTCTCTGAAATGTAAGTACGAATCATTTATACAGGCTTTAAGTGTGTATATGTAGACTTTTTGCTTAATGTAAGGGCACTTTGGTCAGAGTTGGCAGTGGGTTGTTGTTTTTTCCGTGTGTATAAGGAGCCTTTTGACACTCGCACGTGTCCAATTTACGCTCATTAGATTAAAAAGAAATGCTGTTACATATAAGAATCACCACTAATTTTGTACACATCCTCAAGTTCCTATCACGTGTATTGTTTTCAATAAACTTGTATTGTACAGCATCCCAAAATGTCAGAATGATCACTTTGAAAACGAGCACTCAACCGGTATATATCAAAGGATGTTTTGCCAGTATATCTTCTGTAGGAAATGAATGTGCCGGGCCAGTATTTAGAAATGATGTTTAGTGTTTCACTTGTTTGCCTTCGTGCAGTTCTACATGGGACCTTGAGTTATAAACATGTCACAGGCTTCAGTTATATAACGAGTAATCGCCATGTAAAACCTGCTTGCAATATCAAATATAACAAAACATTTGAAAGCATGACTGTACTGTTATCTCTTTGAATGAAACTGAATGCTTAGTTCCCTTGATGGGATATAGAATAACTGTATTCTCCCACCCACAAGCGTAGATAATCTCACATCCATGAAACCAATACACCGGCGAGGGTGTCTGCTATGTCTATCATGGTAGTACGTATCACTAGTCTAGTGTATCGCTGACTACATAAAACAGAGAAATGCCAGAGAAAGTTTATCTGTTTGGTCACAGCTATGATTTAAAACATGTTACATGTCGGTGTATAAGAATATTAGTATTTTTTTCTGTGTTCACTTTATTTCCACAGAAGCTAGTTTGATCCAGAATAGATGCCTAGTACCCGTTACAGGACTAAAACTAGGATTGGGTGGAATCTTCAAGTGGTCTGGTTGGTTGTCATCGTTAGTTGCAGCAATCAGTCTCTCGTTAGACTGACTAGGACTCAATTATTTACAAGCCGCCACTGGATTAAAGCTGAATGACATGAAACAAATCACACTTGGTCTGTATATACTAACACGGTAACTTCCGTGGGCCAGGGATACGAGAGAGATCGAGAGTTCGATCCCCGACTGCCAATAACAGACGGTACTTGATGTAACCAAGTCTGGCTCTCGGCATCAGTGGCATAAAACAAAGATTGGTCGTTTCGGGGTCAGAATACTACGATTGTTAGGGGAATCCTTACTGTGTCTGTGTAGGTTATCTATACTGTGCCTGTGTGGGTTATCCATACCGTGCCTCTGTAGGTTATCCATACTGTGCCTGTGTGGGGTATCTATACTGTGTCTGTGTAGGTTATCCATACTGTGCCTCTGTGGGGAATCCTTACTGTGCCCGTGTGGGGTATCTATACTGTGTCTGTGTAGGTTATCCTTCCTGTGCCAATGTGGGTTATCCATACTGTACCTGTGTGGGGTATCCATACTGTGCCTATATAGGTTATCCATACTGTGCCTATGTAGGTTATCCATACTGTGCCTATGTAGGTTATCCATACAGTGCCTATGTAGGTTATCCATACTGTGCCTGTGTGGGTTATCCATACTGTGCCTATGTAGGTTATCCTTACTGTGTCTATGTAGGTTATCCATACTGTACCTGTGTGGGTTATCCATACTGTGCCTGTGTGGGGTATCTATACTGTGTCTGTGTAGGTTATCCATACTGTGCCTCTGTGGGGAATCCTTACTGTGCCCGTGTGGGGTATCTATACTGTGTCTGTGTAGGTTATCCTTCCTGTGCCAATGTGGGTTATCCATACTGTGCCTCTGTGGGTTATCCTTACTGTGCCTATGTGGGTTATCCATACTGTGCCTCTGTGGGGAATCCTTACTGTGCCTATGTGGGTTATCCATACTGTACCTGTGTGGGTTATCCATACTGTGCCTATGTGGGTTATCCATACTGTGCCTGTGTGGGTTATCCATACTGTGCCTGTATGTGGGTTATCCATACTGTACCTATGTGTATCCATTATCCATACTGTGTCTGTATGTGGGTTATCCATACTGTGCCTATGTAGGTTATCCATACTGTCTGTGTGGATTATCCATACTGTCCAAACCTATGTAGGTTATCCATCATACTGTGCCTACCTGTATGGGTTATCCACTGTGCCTATTTTCCGTTCCGTTATCCACTGTGGGTTATCCATACTGTCTATGTGGGTTATCCATACTGTGCCTATGTGGGTTATCCATACTGTGCCTATTAAGTTATCTATGTGGGTTTATCCATATTGTGCCTGTGTGGGTTATCCATACTGTACCTGTGCCTATTGTGTCCGATACTGTACCTGTGGTTATCCATACTGTGATCCAATATGTAGGTTATCCATACTGTGCCTGTGTAGGTTATTCTTACTGTGCCTATGGGTTATCCATGGGTTATCCATGCCTATGTGGGTTATCCATATCCTGTGCCTGTGTAGGTTATCCATACTGTGCCTGTGTTATCCATACTGTGGGTTATCCATACTATGTGGGTTATCCATACTGTGCCTATGTAGGTTATCCATACTGTGCCTATGTGGGTTATCCATACTGTGCCTATGTGGGTTATCCATACTGTGCCTATGTGGGGTTATCCATACTGTGCCTATGTGGGTTATCCATACTGTGCCTGTGTGTGTGGGTTATCCATACTGTGCCTGTGTGGGTCCATATCCTTATGTGTGCCTGTGTGGGTTATCCATACTGTGCCCATGTAGGTTATCCATACTGTGCCTGTGTAGGTTATCCATACTGTGCCTATGTAGGTTATGCCTATGTGGGTTATCCATACTGTTGCCTGTGTGGGTTATCCATACTGTGCCTGTGGGTTATCCATACTGTGCCTCTGTATGTGGGTTATCCATACTGTGCCTATGTAGGTTATCCATACTGTGTGCCTGTGTGGGTTATCCATACTGTGCCTGTGGGTTATCCATGCCTGTGCCTATGTGTGGGTTATCCATACTGTGCCTGTGTTATCCATACTGTGCCTGTGTAGGTTATCCATACTGTGCCTGTGTGGGTTATCCATACTGTGTGCCACTGTGCCTGTGTGGGGTTATCCATACTGTGCCTATTATGTGGGTTATCCATACTATGCCTGTGTGGGTTATCCATACTGTGCCTGTGTGGGTTATCCATACTGTGCCTGTGTGGGTTATCCATACTGTGCCTGTGTGGGTTATCCATACTGTGCCTGTGTGGGTTATCCATACTGTGCCTGTGTGGGTTATCCATACTGTGGGTTATCCCTGTGTTAGGTTATCCTGTGGGTTATCCTGTGCCTGTGTGGGTTATCCATGCTGTGCCTGTGTGGGGTTATCCATACCTTTATGCCTGTGTAGGTTATCCATACTGTGCCTATGTGGGTTATCCATACTGTGCCTGTGTGGGTTATCCATACTGTGCCTATGTGGGTTATCCATCCATACTGTATCCTATGTGGGTTATCCTATACTGTGCCTGTGTGGGTTATCCATACTGTGCCTGTGTGGGTTATCCATACTGTGCCTGTGTGGGTTATCCATACTGTGCCTGTGTGTGGGTTATCCATACTGTGCCTATGTGGGTTATCCATACTGTGCCTGTGTGGGTTATCCATACTGTTATCCTGTGTGGGTTATCCATACTGTGTCTGTGTGGGTTATCCATACTGGGGTGCCTGCTGTGGGTTATCCTTATGTGCCTGTGTGGGTTATCCATGTGCCTGGGTTATCCATACTGTTATCCATGTGTGTTATCCATACTGTGGGTTATGTAGGTTATCCATACTGTGCCTGTGTGGGTTATCCTGTACTGTGCCTGTGTGGGTTATCCATACTGTGATTGTCCATGTGTGTGGGTTATCCATACTGGGATTGCCTGTGTGGGTTATCCATACTGTGCCTGTGTGGGTTATCCATGTGCCTGTGTGGGTTATCCATACTGTGCCTGTGGGTTATCCATACTGTGCCTGTGTGGGTTATCCCTATTTATCCCTGTGGGTGCCTCCTGTTGTGGGTTGTGCCTGTGTGGGTTATCCATACTGTGCCTGGGGTTATCCATACTGTGCCTATGTGGGTTATCCATGTGCCTGTGTGGGTTATCCATACTGTGCCTATGTGGGTTATCCATACTGTGCCTATGTGGGTTATCCATGGGTTATCCATACTGTGTGTGGTTATCCATACTGTGCCTGTGTGGGTTATCCATACTGTGCCTGTGTGGTTATCCACTGTGCCTATGTAGGTTATGCCTGTGCCTATGTGGGTTATCCATACTGCCTGTGTGGGGTTGTCCATGTGTGTCTGGCTATGTATCCATACTGTATCCATGTAGTTGTCCTGTGCCTGTGTAGGTTATCCATACTGTCCCTATGTGGGTTATCCATACTGTGCCTGTGTAGGTTATCCATGCCTGTGTTATCCATACTGTGTATGTGGGTTATCCATACTGTGCCTGTGTGGGTTATCCTGTGCCTATGTGTGCCTGTGTGGGTTATCCATGCCCTGTGCCTTATCCATACTGTGCCTATGCCTGGGTTGTCCACATGCCTTGGGGTTGCCTATGTGGGGTTATCCATACTGTGCCTATGTAGGGTTATCCATACTGTGCCTGTGTGGGTTATCCATACTGTGCCTGTGTAGGTTATCCATACCATGCCTGTGTGGGTTATCCTACTACTGTGCCTGTGTAGGTTATCCATACTGTGCATGCTATGTGGGTTATCCATACTGTGTGTGGGTTATCCATACTGTGTAGGTTATCCATGCCTGTGTGGGTTATCCATACTGTGCCTGTGTAGGTTATCCATTACTGTGCCCTGTGCCTATGTGCCTGCCGTTGGGTTATCCATACTGTGCCTATGTAGGTTATCCATATCCAGCCCTGTGGGTTATCCATACTGTGCCTATGTAGGTTATCCATACTGTGCCTGTGTGGGTTATCCATACTGTGCCTATGTAGGTTATCCATACTGTGCCTATGTAGGTTTATCCATATTGATATCCTTGTGCCTATGTAGGTTATCCATACTGTGTGTGTGGGTTATCCATACTGTGCCTATGTGGGTTATCCATACTGTGCCTATGTAGGTTATCCTTACTGTGCCTGTGTGGGTTATCCTGTGCCTGTGGGTTATCCATACTGTGCCTATGTGGGGTTATCCATACTGTGCCTATGTAGGTTATCCATACTGTGCCTATGTAGGTTATCCCTGTACATGTGCCTGTGTAGGTTATCCATACTGTGCCTATGTAGGTTATCCATACCTGTGCCTATGTGGGTTATCCATCCATACCAGCCCTGTGTAGGTTATCCATACTGTGCCTATGTGGGTTATCCATACTGTGCCTATGTAGGTTATCCATACTGTGCCTATGTAGGTTATCCATACTGTGCCTATGTAGGTTATCCATACTGTGCCTATGTAGGTTATCCATACTGTGCCTATGTAGGTTATCCATACTGTGCCTGTGTGGGTTATCCATACTGTGCCTATGGGTTATCCATACTGTGCCTATGTAGGTTATCCATACTGTGCCTATGTGGGTTATCCTTACTGTGCCTGTGTGGGTTATCCATACTGTGCCTATGTAGGTTATCCTTACTGTGCCTATGTGGGTTATCCATACTGTGCCTATGTAGGTTATCCATACTGTGCCTATGTGGGTTATCCATACTGTGCCTATGTGGGTTATCCATACTGTATGTAGGTTATCCTATGTAGGTTATCCATACCTGTGCCTATGTAGGTTATATGTCTGTGTTATCCATACTGTGCCTGTGTAGGTTATCCATACTGTGCCTGTGTGGGTTATCCATACTGTGCCTATGTAGGTTATCCATACTGTGCCTATGTAGGTTATCCATACTGTGCCTGTGTGGGTTATCCATACTGTGCCTATGTGGGTTATCCATACTGTGCCTATGTGGGTTATCCATACTGTGCCTATGTAGGTTATCCATACTGTGCCTATGTAGGTTATCCATACTGTGCCTATGTAGGTTATCCTTACAGTACTATGTGCCTATGTGGGTTATCCATACTGTGCCTCCATGTAGGTTATCCATCCTGTGTGTGGGTTATCCATACTGTGCCTATGTGGGTTATCCATACTGTGCCTGTGTGGGTTATCCATACTGTGCCCTGTGGGTTATCCATACTGTGCCTTATCCTTACTGTGTGGGTTATCCATACTGTGCCTGTGTGGGTTATCCATACTGTGCCTGTGTAGGTTATCCATACTGTGCCTGTGTGGGTTATCCATACTGTGCCTATGTAGGTTATCCATACTGTGCCTATGTAGGTTATCCATACTGTGCCTATGTAGGTTATCCTTACTGTGCCTGTGTGGGTTATCCTATGTAGGTTATCCATACTGTGCCTGTGTAGGTTATCCATACTGTGCCTATGTAGGTTATCCATACTGTGCCTATGTAGGTTATCCATACTGTGCCTGTGTGGGTTATCCATACTGTGCCTATGTAGGTTATCCATACTGTGCCTGTGTAGGTTATCCATACTGTGCCTGTGTAGGTTATCCTTGTGCCTGTAGGTTATCCATACTGTGCCTGTGTAGGTTATCCATACTGTGCCTATGTAGGTTATCCATACTGTGAATATGTGGGTAATCCATACTGTGCCTATGTGGGTTATCCATACTGTGCCTGTGTGGGGTATCCATACTGTGCCTATGTGGGTTATCCTTACTGTGCCTGTGTGGGTTATCCATACTGTGTCTGTGTAGGTTATCCTTACTGTGCCTATGTGGGCTATCCATACTGTGCCTATGTAGGTTATCCTTACTGTGCCTGTGTGGGTTATCCATACTGTGCCTATGTAGGTTATCCATACTGTGCCTATGTAGGTTATCCTTACTGTGCCTGTGTGGGTTATCCATACTGTGCCTATGTAGGTTATCCATACTGTGCCTATGTAGGTTATCCTTACTGTGCTTGTCTGGGTTATCCATACTGTGCCTGTGTAGGTTATCCATACTGTGCCTATGTAGGTTATCCATACTGTGAATATGTGGGTAATCCTTACTGTGCCTATGTGGGCTATCCATACTGTACCTGTATGGGGTATCCTTACTGTGCCTATATGGGTTATCCTTACTGTGTCTGTGTGGGGTATCCATACTGTGTCTGTGTAGGTTATCCTTACTGTGCCTATGTGGGCTATCCATACTGTGCCTGTGTGGGGTATCCATACTGTACCTGTGTGGGCTGTCCATACTGTGTCTGTGTAGGTTATCCATACTGTGCCTATGTGGGTTATCCATACTGTGCCTCTGTGGGGAATCCTTACTGTGCCTATGTGGGTTATCGTTACTTTGTCTCTGTGTGTTACCCATACTGTACCTGTGTGGGTTATCCATATTGTGCCTGTGTGGGTTATCCATACTGTGCCTGTGTGGGGTATCCATACTGTGCCTGTGTGGGTTATGCATACTGTGAATTTGTGGGTTATCCATACTATGTCTGTGTGGGTTATCCATACTGTGCATATGTGGCTTTTCCATACTGTGCCTGTATGGGTTATCCATACTGTGAATGTGTGGGTTATCCATACTATGCCTGTGTGGGTTATCCATACTATGTCTGTGTGGGTTATCCATACTGTGCCTGTGTGGGTTATCCATACTGTGTCTGTGTGGGTTATCCATATTGTGTATGTGTGGGTTATCCATACTACGTCCGTGTGGGTTATCCATATTATGCCTGTGTAGGCTATCCATAACATGCCTGTGTGGGTTATCCATACTATGCTGGTGTGGTTTATCCATACTATTTCTGTGTGGGTTATCCATACTATGTCTGTGTGGGATATCCATACTGTGCATGTGTGGGTTATCCATACTATGTCTGTGTGGGTTATCCGTACTATGTCTGTGTGGTTATCCATACTATGCCTGTGTGGGGTATCTATACTGTACCTGTGTGGGTTATCCATAATGTGTCTCTGTGGGTTATCCATACTGTGCATGTGTGGGTTATCCATACTGTGTCTGTGTGGGTTATCCATACTGTGCCTGTGTGGTTATCCATACTGTGCCTGTGTGGTTATCCATACTGTGTCTGTGTGGGTTATCCATACTGTGCCTGTGTGGTTATCCATACTGTGCCTGTGTGGTTATCCATACTGTGCCTGTGTGGTTATCCATACTGTGCATGTGTGGGTTATCCATACTGTGTTTGTGTCGGTTATCCATACCGTGTGTGGGTTATCCATACTGTGCCTGTGTAGAGTTATCCATACTGTGTCTGTGTGGGTTATCCATATTGTGCCTGTGTGGTTATCCATACTGTGCATGTGTAGAGTTATCCATACTGTGCATGTGTGGGTTACCATACTGTGTCTGTTTGGGTTATCCATACTGTGTGTGGGTTATCCAAACTGTGTCTATGTGGGGTATCCACACTGTGTCTGTTTGGGTTATCCATACCGTGCCTGTGTAGGAAATACATGTAAAGTTTAATAATCTTCATAGCGACATTAAACTCCGCCCAGATGTCGCCAGAGCCCATTTTAACCATTATTTCCTTGGAGGCTAGACACTGTAAATCTGTACGTGTCCTTATCATCACAGTATATAACCCCTTTCTCCTTCAGTAAGTGTATTTGGACAGTTGGATACGATGATGCACATTTGAAACAAGCACGTTATCGCCTGAGTGGCAACGTTTTTAATCTGCCTCGTATCAGCAGCACTTAATATTGTGAACTTTCAGACGGAAGTTGGCTGTGCGATATCTTCCCGATACTGCATAACAATGTGTACATAGACCAAGTGTGTTCCAGCTCAAGTGTCAGGCCTCCCAACAGCCATTCTTATGAAGCACTTCGTGCGTCTTCATATTGCAGATACCAGTCATTTGAAAACAACGATCCAGTTCCATGCATGCATCTGACATGCGCAACCGGAAATGAGATGAAATACTATCGTACCTACTCATCACCGACAGAGGTGGCCCAGTCACTCGAGGCCCGCTATATCATGTCATGTCAGTCTATCCACCCTTCCTGTTGAGTGAAGCCTTGTCGGGCTTCCAAATGTCATGTCAGTCTATCCACCCTTCCTGGTGAGTGATGCCTTGTCCCGCTTCCACGTGTCTTGTCAGTCTATCCACCACTTCCTGGTGAGTGATGCCTTGTCCTGCTTCCACATGTCATGTCAGTCTATCCACCCTTCCTGGTGAGTGATGCCTTGTCCTGCTTCCACATGTCATGTCAGTCTATCCACCCTTCCTGGTGAGTGATGCCTTGTCCTGCTTCCACAAATCATGTCAGTCTATCCACCCTTCCTGGTGTGAGGTGCGTCATCCTGTTTCCACATGCCATGTCAGTCTGTTCACCCTTCCTGGCGTGTGATGTGCCTTATCCTGTTTCCACATGTCATGTCAGTCTATTCACCCTTCCTGGCGTGTGATGCCTTATCCTGCTTCCACATGTCATGTCATGTCAGTCCATCCACCACTTCCTGGTGACTGAAGCCTTGTCCTGCTTCCACATGTCATGTCAGTCTATCCACCACTTCCTGGTGAGTGATGCCTTATCCTGCTTCCACATGTCATGTCAGTCTATCCACCCTTCCTGGTGTGAGGTGCCTCATCCTGTTTCCACATGCCATGTCAGTCTATTCACCCTTCCTGGCGTGTGATGCCTTATCCTGCTTCCACATGTCATGTCATGTCAGTCTATCCACCACTTCCTGGTGACTGAAGCCTTGTCCTGCTTCCACATGTCATGTCAGTCTATCCACCACTTCCTGGTGAGTGATACTTTGTCTTGCTTCCACATGTTCCGTAAATATATCCACAGTGGTTGGATGTGTATATGCCTTTCTGTCAAATCATTTCCAGAACTATAAAAACATGCATCGAGGGATTGGACCTTCAAATAACTAAGCTGTTCTGATTGACCTTGTACAATCTATTTACTTACACATTCACTTACAATAACCGAAATTGGCACGTTGCATAGTTTTTATGATATCTGTCCTTCCCTACCGATAGGCCTAACATATGGCGAATACATAGTTCTGCATGTGATGTCCTGCTTTAGTCAACTGTCATACAGAATACTCTGGAGGAACTAGGAAAATCTACTAAACTGAAGAAAGTATTGTATACTTACTACTGTTTTTCATTTATTTCAAACGTTTAGCACTCGGATGAAACCCCATAAACACTGGTATGAATCATAAACAGAGAGAACCTGAGATGCGAAGTCATTTCCACTCAGAAACACACACCTCCCGAATAGCAGATATATCTTGGATAATTACCGAGACATCTGTATACTCACATGTGTAGTGCCTTCATCAAAACCAAATTACCATGTCCGTTACGCTAGACCTGTCCTTAATAGAGTACAAATATTGTCAGTTAAAGTCATCCTGAAACTAAACGCACGCGTGTTATGCCTCATTATAACATATCAATCTTCAGCGATTCAACCCTGCGTTGTCCATTATAGGAAGCGGCACGAGCTGACCCTTCACCCTGTTCAAACTTAAGAAACGAGCAGCGGAGCTGTGTACATCAACGTCTCCCTTCACACTCTCGCTTGTAATGGCCACCACATGACCACTTGAAAGAAAACAAGTTTTGTTTCTTTTATTTTATTTAGGGAGAAAACCGTGTAATGGGAAGAGTGTGTGGAGGGGATGTGTTGGTGGAAGATACACGACCCCTCCTCTAGGAGGGACGGGAGCAGTAGCATCATCATCACTGGAACTGGTTACAATCACATCTGAAGCTGGTTCGAACATGCAGCCACAGCTTGCACCAACACAGAACCCCTAACCAACGGCATGTGTTCCCGTATCCTTAGAGGCAACATAGTAATATACCTCACATGCATGAGAATATATTTTTCTAGTTATAATGATAGGTTGCAAACTTCTCGTATCTGTAGAAAGAACACATGAAAGAATGGTACAGATGTCATATCACTGTGAAACATCCCGTCATGCTGGAGGAATTACGTGAGATATCACGTGACCCATCTACTTGTGGATTGTAAGAACAGTTCATTTCCTGTTTCTATTCCAAATGTTTGAAAAACTTTAATTGGTAGAGTTGTAAGGCGCAATAGCTGACCTGTGCTGCCAACCTCTTAAAGACCCCTCCCAACCATTCATTCCTCCTTGCACTGTGCCGCTGCTAGACGCCGATTCCACAGATACGTGCAGCATGAATCAAAGGCCAGCCTTTGAAGTTCCCCACTTCCTTCTTCCGTGAACCCCTCAACATGCCTACTATTTCCGGTTTAAGGCCTGATTGTTGCGGCGTATTAAAATTACAATTTAAATAACTCAAGGAAGGAAAAGTGTTAAGTGTGGTGTTATCTGTTATGTGATGGATCTTTTCTGTCCTTCATCTTCAACCTGACTTTAATGGTATAATCAGTATACTATAGATATCTCTCCCTGTATATTTGCTGTATATAGTAAGCAATTTTGTGTAAAGGATGATGAATATTTATTATAAAGCGAATACGGGATATCCAAATACCAAAATATGGCCACAACAACAAACGAAACGGAAGCTAAATATTAATGTTTGCAGCTTTGCACTGAATGTCAGCTTTATGACTTCAGTTAGATGTGGCAGGAAAGTATCTAAAGGTGGAATTTCCAAGCATATCATTTGGCACACCTAAACGTATGCGATACTGCTTGCACCCATACAGGAGACCACACCGGTGTGTTCGTGCAGATAATTGAAAACCCACAAAAACACACTGACTGTCATGACCAAGCAGGTGACCACGTTTTGGCGACGACACAGAAAGCCAAAGAAACCCTGGCGATTCTTGACGGCCAGGAGACCAAGTTCTCGTGCAGATAAAGACAGCAAACGAAACAGCGATCCTGAAAACCTTACGATACAGGAGAACCCATCGTAACACTAGCCATCTCTGACGACCGCACGGCGAGACTAGCTAATCTCGAAACATTCGTAGCCCTACGAACTTCTTAAGCCCATTCTTAACACATTGGCTACGATCAAAGTTAAGAATTCTTATGGCTGCGAACGTTTCGAGAACACTGGTTCTCGTGTATTTATTAATGGAACTTACCCTACTTTGTCAACACTGTCCATATTGGACAGTGCAAAACGCTCTTGCTAACATCGATAAAGATCTTTAAAAGAAATGGCGGTAATGAAAGAAAACACAAACAATGGTATCAGAATGTCGATACAGTTGTGGGACAAACCTTCACATACTTATGTCCTCTAAGGACATGTTTTCGCCTTTTAAGAATATTACTGTGCATAGCAAAGTATACTCCCAACGAATCTGAAAAATAATTGTTTCATGACTAGGGTTAATAATTTTTTAATATTTTATTATATTATTAGGAGTATTGCGGTTCAAAAAATGGTTTTTATCATTTGTACTATAACCATCATCATCAATGGTGATTTGAATGAATTACCCTGAAACATATGTTATGTTGGCTGTTTGAGACATTTACAAATCAGAGTATCGTAAGTGCCGGATAAGACAGGAAAAGGTCCTTAGTGTGTATGCGATACCGGCACTTAAGGCGTCGATAGCCGCTACCAGCGGAGGAAACATAAGCGAAACAATTAACACACCCTCCAAACTACCTACTTACTTATAACACATACATACATAAATAATCTGTCTGTCTGTCTACATGCGTCAGTGTGGAACCAGACAAAAACACCACACAAACTGCTTTGACTAAAACCTGTCTTCCCGGACCTGGCGAGTTATTGTGGCTAAATCCTGTCTGCTTGAACCAGACGAGTTGCTGTGACTAAATCCTGTCTGCCTGAACCAGACGAGTTGCTGTGACTAAATCCTGTCTGTCTGAACCAGACGAGTTGCTGTGACTAAATCCCGTCTGTCTGAACAAAACGAGTTGCTGTGACTGAAACCCGTTTGCCTGAACCAGACGAGTTGCTGTGACTGAAACCCGTCTGTCTGAACCAGACGAGTTGCTGTGACTGAAACCTGTCTTCCCGAACCTGGCGAGTTATTGTGACTAAATCCTGTCTGCTTGAACCAGACGAGTTGCTGTGACTAAATCCTGTCTGCCTGAACCAGACGAGTTGCTGTGACTAAATCCTGTCTGTCTGAACCAGACGAGTTGCTGTGACTAAATCCCGTCTGTCTGAACCAGACGAGTTGCTGTGACTGAAACCCGTTTGCCTGAACCAGACGAGTTGCTGTGACTGAAACCCGTCTGTCTGAACCAGACGAGTTGCTGTGACTAATCCCGTCTGTCTGAACCAGACGAGTTGCTGTGACTAAATCCCGTCTGTCTGAACCAGACGAGTTGCTGTGACTAAAACCCGTCTGTCTGAACCAGACGAGTTGCTGTGACTGAAACCCGTCTGTCTGAACCAGACGAGTTGCTGTGACTAAATCCCGTCTGTCTGAACCAGACGAGTTGCTGTGACTAAATCCCGTCTGTCTGAACCAGACGAGTTGCTGTGACTTAGTCCCGTCTGTCTGAACAAGACGAGTTGCTGTGACTGAAACCCGTCTGTCTGAACCAGACGAGTTGCTGTGACTGAAACCTGTCTGTCTCCAGAACCAGAACCAGACGAGTTGCTGTGACTAAATCCTGTCTGCCTGAACCAGACGAGTTGCTGTGACTGAATCCCGTCTGTCTGAACCAGACGAGTTGCTGTGACTGAAACCCGTCTGTCTGAACCAGACGAGTTGCTGTGACTAAATCCCGTCTGTCTGAACCAGACGAGTTGCTGTGACTGAAACCCGTCTGTCTGAACCAGACGAGTTGCTGTGACTAAATCCCGTCTGTCTGAACCAGACGAGTTGCTGTGACTGAAACCCGTCTGTCTGAACCAGACGAGTTGCTGTGACTAATCCCGTCTGTCTGAACCAGACGACTTGCTTTGACTGAAACCCGTCTGTCTGAACCAGACGAGTTGCTGTGACTAAATCCCGTCTGTCTGAACCAGACGAGTTGCTGTGACTGAAACCCGTCTGTCTGAACCAGACGACTTGCTGTGACTGAAACCCGTCTGTCTGAACCAGACGAGTTGCTGTGACTAAATCCTGTCTGTCTGAACCAGACGAGTTGCTGTGACTAAATCCCGTCTGTCTGAACCAGACGAGTTGCTGTGACTAAATCCCGTCTGTCTGAACCAGACGAGTTGCTGTGACTGAAACCCGTCTGTCTGAACCAGACGAGTTGCTGTGACTAAATCCCGTCTGTCTGAACCAGACGAGTTGCTGTGACTGAAACCCGTCTGTCTGAACCAGACGAGTTGCTGTGACTAAATCCCGTCTGTCTGAACCAGACGAGTTGCTGTGACTGAAACCCGTCTGTCTGAACCAGACGAGTTGCTGTGACTAAATCCCGTCTGTCTGAACCAGACGAGTTGCTGTGACGAGTTGCTGTGACTGAAACCTGTGACTCTGTCTCTGAACCAGACTAGTTGCTGTGACTGAATCCCGTCAGTCTGAACCAGACTAGTTGCTGTGACTGAAACCCGTCTGTCTGAACCAGACGAGTTGCTGTGACTGAAACCCGTCTGTCTGAACCAGACGAGTTGCTGTGACTTAAACCCGTTTGCCTGAACCAGAAGAGTTGCTGTTACTGAAACCCATCTGTCTGAACCAGACTAGTTGCTGTGACTGAATCCCGTCTGTCTGAACCAGACGAGTTGCTGTGACTGAAATCTGTCTTCCCGAACCTGGCGAGTTATTGTGACTAAATCCTGTCTGCTTGAACCAGACGAGTTGCTGTGACTAAATCCTGTCTGTCTGAACCAGACGAGTTGCTGTGACTAAATCCCGTCTGTCTGAACCAGACGAGTTGCTGTGACTGAAACCCGTCTGTCTGAACCAGACGAGTTGCTGTGACTGAATCCCGTCTGTCTGAACCAGACGAGTTGCTGTGACTGAAACCCGTCTGTCTGAACCAGACGAGTTGCTGTGACTAAATCCTGTCTGTCTGAACCAGACGAGTTGCTGTGACTAAATCCTGTCTGTCTGAACCAGACGAGTTGCTGTGACTGAAACCTGTCTGTCTGAACCAGACGAGTTGCTGTGACTGAAACCTGTCTTCCCGAACCTGGCGAGTTCTTGTGACTAAATCCTGTCTGCCTGAACCAGACGAGTTGCTGTGACTAAATCCCGTCTGTCTGAACCAGACGAGTTGCCGTGACTGAAACCCGTCTGTCTGAACCAGACGAGTTGCTGTGACTGAATCCCGTCTGTCTGAACCAGACGAGTTGCTGTGACTAAATGCCGTCTGTCTAAACCAGACGAGTTGCTGTGACTAAATCCCGTCTGTCTGAACCAGACGAGTTGCTGTGACTGAAACCCGTCTGTCTGAACAAGACGAGTTGCTGTGACTTAATCCCGTCTGTCTGAACCAGACGAGTTGCTGTGACTGAAACCCGTCTGTCTGAACCTGGCGAGTTAATGTGACTGAAACCCGTCTGTCTGAACCAGATGAGTTAATGTGACTGAAACCCGTTTGCCTGAACCAGACGAGTTGCTGTGGCTAAATCCTATATCCTAAAACAAAATGGCCTTGCAGGTGTTTCATTGGGAATGCGACCAATGAAGATTCGGGTTAGAATTGGTAACCCAGATTGTCGTAATAGGTTGGTTGACACATTCCATCGTATCCCAAATGCGCAGATCGATGCTCATGCTGTTGACCACTGGATTGTCTGGCCCAGACTCGGTTATTTACAGACCGCCGCCATATAGCTGGGATATGCGGCCTAAAACTAAACTCACTCAGGCATTGGGAATGCTCATGCCCAGTATACGTGTTTCGCTTGGTTCAATGATATCCTTGGCGGGGAAACAAATAAAACCTGTTGGATTTCAATCTACCCTGACTAAATTCTGCATCGTTTCGTTTGGTTGTTTGCACCCGGTCACGCAAATATCAATGTGACATTGGACACTAAATAATCGACCCTGACCAGACAAACCAGCGATCTACGTCCATCTAAACCCGAGACCTACGATGGTTTCACTCAAGTGATCTGAATACTCGGACCTTGTATCAAGTATCGGTTGCAGGGAACCTACTCCCGACCCGTGAAGATCGGAATTGATCTTCAGTAACCCACGCTTGCCGTAAGAGGAGACTAACGAGGTCGGTGTCAGGTTCGCTGACTTGATGTGTGCATGTCTTCGATGTTCATGATATCAGTCACTGTAATGATTAATCCAGCTTGGATTATTTGGTGATTTTATGGCTGGAATATCGCGGCATTAAACAACAAACAAACAAACCTATGCTAGTATCACAATCACAACAAATGTCTTTACTTCTAAGTTTAACGAGATTGTTCAGGATGAACTAGATGACCAAGACACACGCATGCTTGCAACCCAGGTACATTGTCCACTCCAAGGTTGCCCACTCCTTTGTGGTGCCCCCTGCCTTAGTATCATTGCGGCGTAAAACACTATCCACTCATTCAGGGGTGCCAGTGTATATGGTACTGTTGTGCAATAATTCCTCGATAGGCGACAGACACATATGAAATGAGACACATGTGTTTGTGTGGCCAGCTGACCAGTCCCTTTGTCCGTCCGTCCCGCACCTGTCCGTACAGGTGTTTCACAACGCAGCACCAACATTCAGCCAGTTTTTCACCATACACTTCAACCTATTTGGAGTTCACCACAAAGTGTGTCAGTAATGATAACGTCTGTTTTTCTCAGCAGTCATGGCTTAAGGTATTTGTTGTCTTGGGTTGGTGTGTTTGCCGAGTGTTGGTAAAGCATATAGAGGCACAGCGTGACTGAGGGACAGCAACTCAGGTGTTTGCAAAGAGATCCGGGCTGTTTGCAGGAGATGATCGGCCCAGATTCCGTGTTCGCCTCAGGTGGACTGTACAGCAACCGCCGACCAGTCACGATAGTTCACTAACCATGTGTACGTGGATAATTGTCTCAACCAACACTGGTTCAGCTCCGCCATTGCTTGGATCAGACGCATGGTCCATATCAGTAGGTATCCTTGGATGATTATTCTCATGAATGATGATGATTATCATGGTGAGTCTCATGTCCGAGTCTGGTTCAAATCAGTTTACCTTCATGCAGTGGCTGTTTCAGAAGAGGAAGCTATGTGACAGATTTAACATGATGGCGTCTGATACCTTGCTTCCAGCCACTTCCGGTTGATGAGATAGCCTAATGGTTATAACACTTGCCCCATCATGTCGAAAACATCGTTGTTCCCGCATAAAAACAATCTGTGAAGTCGATTTTATTTTTGTGCCCAGTATCGGTTTTTCAGTTGAAGGATACGGGACATATCACTCACTCACTCTACCCGTATTAGTATGTTAGCAATACGTTTCTGACCATATTTTAAATATGTGATGGGTTATGAAGCAAAGTAAAAATCAAACTCGACTCAAGGCCCCACGACGTTCAAGGCTCTTCTATCCCGTGCTAGTATCTGCTAGGTTATGCTAGGACCCATTGTACAAGAGTCTCAAGGGATCGGGCGATCACTGTCGGTTGATTGCCTGCATCGAATCCCGTCGTCGTAACCCGGTGCTCCTAATATCAATCACTGGTTTGTCTAGGTAAGAACTGAAATTTACAGGTGCCCCTCATATAGCGGAACTAGTGCTGAGGATGGTGTTAAAGAAGAAACAAACCACTTCCGCCTAGCATATATGGTTCACTCACTCACTCACTCACTCATACTCATGACCTCAAACAATACCTTTGTCATCAGAAATGCAGCAATGTTTGTTTATTATGCTGTAAAGCACCGCCAAACATATATGGCTGCAAACATTTAATATTTGTATTATGGGCCGATGGCCTACATACACTCTGCGAATAAAGAATTTGAATGACCCCTCATCTTTGTTCTTCTAGTGGTTTTTACTATCCCTCGTTTTTTATATAATTATTATGTATACAGAACTTGTTTTAGTCACGATATGGCTGAAATATTGCCGATGTGACTTTAAATATTAACTCACTCACATCCTGCTCATGTTGATGTTTTGCTCTTTTCATTCAATTCAGTTCACGATAAGATCTAACGATAGGCAATGGGAGAAGATAAATGGGTACCTTAGAACTAGTTCTTGCATTAATTACTCTCTGTCAAGAGGCTCATATCAGTACATATGCATACAATGTGTTTTGTATTAGACTGCAAATATTGGTAATCATGTTCTAATCAGGAAAAGATACGACTCTTACTCTTACAAATACGTCGATGACAGCTTGGGTAAAACACAGATCAGTGTTTACTTAATTGTACGACTTTCTCTAAAATAGATGCCCAAGGTCTGACTCTATAGTCATGTGGTTAGAAGTGCTGTTTTCACAGAACGCTTTGTGTTATCTTTGCCCTGGCAGGCGAGATATATTGACGGCGGGCTGTGTAACAATACCTTCTGCATCTATGCATCCTGTGTTGTAAGAATAATGCATGTGAGCATCTGTTGCAGACAGCTCCTCTCACAGTACAGAGAGAAGGGGTGAAGTTCCCCTAAACAATGGCGAGTGCATGTGAATCATCTGCATGCAGCCTGTGTGGTTGTCTGTAGCATGTAATACAGGTGATGTTACAATCAAACATCACTTTATACAGGGGTTTTAAACAAAATACTTGCAGCAGAAAAGGATCATATTTGGTCGATCTAATACTTTATCACCACTGATTGTTTTTCTTATAATCCTCTTCAATGACTCACGTACACTTCAATCAGCCGGATACTCTTCAATCATCCTTCAATCACTCACTTACACTTCAATCATCCGGGTACTCTCAATCATTCTTCAATCACTCACGTACACTTCAATCATCCTTCAATCATCTGGGTACTCTTCAATCATTCTTTAATCATCCGGGTACTCTTCAATCATTCTTCAACCATCCTGGTACTCTTCAATCATTCTTCAATCATCCGGGTACTCTTCAATCATTCTTCAATCATCCTGGTATCCGGGTATCTTCTTCAATCATCCTTCAATCATCCGGGTACTTTCAATCATCCATCAATCACTCACGTACACTTCAATCATCCGGGTACTCTTCAATCATTCTTCAATCACTCACGTTCACTTCAATCACTATTCAATCACTCACGTACACTTCAATCAACCGGGTATTCTTCAATCATTCTTCAATCACGTTCACTTCAATCATCCTTTCTCACGTACACTTATATCAACCGGGTATTCTTCAATCATTCTTCAATCATCCGGGTACTCTTCAATCATTCTTCAACCATCCTGGTACTCTTCAATCATCCTTCAATCATCCGGGTACTCTTTAATCATTCTTCAATTATTCACGTACACTTCAACCATCCTGGTACTCTTCAATCATCCTTCAATCATCCGGTACTTTCAATCATCCATCAATCACTCACGTACACTTCAATCATCCGGGTATTCTTCAATCATTCTTCAAACACTCACGTACACTTCAATCATCCTTCAATCACTCACGTACACTTCAATCAGCCGGGTACTCTTCAATCATTCTTCAGTCACTCACGTACACTTCAATCATCCTTCAATCATCTGGGTACTCTTCAATCATCCTTCAATCATCTGGTACTCTTCATCCTTCAATCATCCGGGTACTTTTCAATCATCCTTCATACATCCGGGTACTCTTCAACCATCCTTCAATCATCCGGGTACTCTTCAATCATCCTTCAATCATCCGGGCACTCTTCAATCATCCTTCAATTATCCTGGTACTCTTCAGTCATCCTTCAATCATCCGGGCACTCTTCAATCATCCTTCACTCATCCTGGTACTCTTCAATCATCTTTCAATCACTCACGTATACTTCAATCATCCACGTATCTACAGTCATCTTTCAATCACTCGGTTACCCTTCCTCCAAACATTCACAAAGCAGCTGTCAATGTTTGATCACACATACAGTCACTGTACATTTTAATCAATAGAAATATTTGCAATATATAAAATATCACTACAGCAATATTTTATATCTCTCACATTTAGTAATGTTCCAACATCATGCACCTTCAACATTATACATACATCACGCACCTCCATTATGTCCACCATTGCGTACATACCTATCAAATGTGTAACATAGGTGCTGCCAATAACAACTGAATCATATTCTTCCATCTCCAACATACACTGTACCTACCTGGAAGCAGCACAATAGTGTACCCATGACACCATCATCTATAATAAATATTCCGTCAAATTATTCATGCCTTCCTAACAAGCTCTCAGTCCTTACAATGTAAAGCAAAAACCAATTACAAAAGATACCAATATAGCCATACAACCGAACACATGGCCAAATCAAGTAAGCTTACCCAGTTAATCCTTTGAAACTATAAAGTGTTTTTCTAGAGTGAAAGGTAGCAGGTAAAAGGCTCACAATCTGACCTTTGATCTATTAATGACCATGTACATAGCGAGCAGGACATGTTGACCATGATTTATCATTTTATCTAGCTGGTTGAGTATGTTGTTTGAGCTGATGGAACATACCATGATAAATGTTTGTTCTGTTTATTCTGGCTATGTAGTATCCGATGTTTCACCGATAACACATTGGTACACGAGGCATGGATTGGTACGTTGTCGTGGCAGTTGGTGGCAGTTCAGGTACAACAGACCGGAGTTCTAGATAATCTGCGCATTATACTCCAAGTACACCAATTAATGTGGTACGTAATCAGTGTAACTCATTGCCACCGCTTGTGTACGTGTATTCCTTTATATATGTACAGATAGGATGTAGACATATTGTACAAACGACCCCAACATTAGGTATTAATGTCTAGCAGTGGTAACCCAGACATGTATTTCGTTGTTTTGCTTTTTGGTGAGACTTGGGTCAGTACATAAACAGATGCAACATTGGAAGAAAATTAATCAAGATTTAGTTATTTAAATACTTATTGTGCATTGTTAATTGGCTTTTTTATATTTTCCTATTATCATGTTATGTCCTACGTGACTCTTAAATTAATCCAATAATCACCACGTTCTTGATTGTTTTTCTTGACATGACTTGAAAAAGACTATCGCATTTACGTAAAAGCCTAAAAGCCTCCCTTAATTAAATACGTCCTGTTGCCTTATATCCAAGAGAATAATGGTTTATGTAAGTACACCTGATTTTCCCAAGTTTTACCATTACATAACGAAGCATTATGAGGTGAAGAGTTGGCGACGTGAAGCAGAGCTCGGAGTACAAATGGCTTATACTGTGGCGTTCGCAAGCAGAGAAAGGGGGAACCCCTGAACGCGGAGGAGTGGGAGGGTTGAGACGGCGTCAGTGGCAGCGTGAGGAGTGTCGGAGGAGGGGATGTCCTCCCAAACACCGCAGCAGCAGCAACCATGGCGGTGCTTGTCAGTCTTATTAATGTTGGTTTAGACGGAGAAGTATCCAGTTGAACTAGGACATTGAGCAAGAAGGATGCCAAGTTTGTAACTCATTCATCTTGGGTACTATACATATTTGAATGCACGCAGAGAGGAGTTTACAACATCGACACATTAACCAACCACGATGACAATGACACTCGTAGACGTCATCTTTGCAGCGTGGGTGAGTACAAGTGTGGTAGTTCAACAGCATTGTGTATGTGTTGTGTAGGGCTGGTAGCGACATGTTCAGCACGCAGGTTAGTATGAGGGCCAAACATCTGTGTTGTAACATCTGAAACAGTTCAAGTAAGACACAGTGCTTGCCGTGGCGATAGAGTGAAGGAAGCTCATATACTTAACCCGAAGCATGGATAGACGAATCTACCCATGACTGGACCGGACCGGAGAAAGAATTTATTTTGATATACTTTTTTCAGCAAGTTAGCCTCTTAATTCTTTTATGCATTCATTCATTCATTCATTCATTCATTCATTCATTCATTCATTCATTCATTCATTCATTCATTCATTCATTCATTCATTCATTCATTCATTCATTCATTCATTCATTCATATGTTTAAAAACTTCTTTAATTTATAAAAATTTCATTTTTTGTAAATATATATGTCCTTAGTTATTCAGGCGTCTGTCAATCAGTTCACTGTTCCTTTTGTTGACACCTAATCTTTCATTCATTTCTATCAGCGTATACATGAATGATCTACTGAGATATTCAATCTATTTCTTCAGTCACACTAAAATCCAAAGTATGTGCAAATTATAAGCGAGAGTTGCATCAACAATCCTTTAGAAACAATTCTGTAGCTTTTTCCAGCGATGTATGAGAATTTCGTGCACTGAAGCACTGCTGACTGGCGACCGTTTATGACATAGCATACAGCCCTGTGGGGAAATGTCATGAGCGACCCAAAAAATACAAGCATTGCTATGTCAGAACGGAGATGGAATTATTACTATTTCCGACATGTCGAGAACGTGAATGAATTTAGCTTTGGGCGTGAAAACCTGTAATGTTGAGCTGTGCAACCCTCGCCTTTGCTGAAGTCAAGGGGTTTGCACTTGTCTGCGGGAGGCAGTGCAGGGTTGTGTATATCCAAATGGGTCAGATCCTACTGTATGGATGACTCTATGTTGATTTCGAGATATCTTTGTTTTCCTTGGCTTGTGTGTTTACACGTAAAGTGCACTATTTTCTGCAACCCTTGATGTCAAGAAGATTGTGTTTAAATCTCTGATTTCAATAACCACAGTACTTAAACCTAATTTACAAACCTTCTGGTTTGTGGCGAGGGGAGTGTTTACCTAAACAGCATTATCATGGAGGACAAACGGCGTTCTGTAGGGCTGGGATTGGACCATATACATATGGTGTGTGTTTTCTACATTTGTGAACGATTTGGCACACACATATAGACAACATTCACCCAAGATAATAATTGTAGGAAGCTGCTTGTATAAAATTACGCTCTCTTGGAAACCTTGATATTTTATCTTCACTCAATGTCGCCTGGAATGTACTGTAACACTATTAATGATCAGTTCGATCCTTCTCTACGTGTTATCAAAGGGAATACGGTTTATCCTGTACTGGGTAGGTTTAGCAGGATAAGGCTAACGTATAATGTATTTGCGGTGGATGATGAAAATGCAGCAATGAAAGGCCAGGTGGGTACTGCTTTCAGTGTTTACAAACATGGCGTCGCCCTTGTCAATCTTGTCAATAAAGAACGTTGCTATACTATTGTGATAGATGGTATGATTACCGAAACGATAGTCTGAGGTACTGAAAATATGTATCTGGACATTTTACACGTCAGGGAAACGTTTTTAGATATGAACCGCGAAACAACTGAGCGACGAAACCTAACCAATCCTGATTCCTTAAGAACTCTTGCAGGTTCTTCCGAATCCAGTTGTATTTGGCGGAACCGTGACCAATCTGTTACCGTATGTCATTTTGCGTGTGCAATCATCTGAGTCCGCACTTCCTCATGACCAGCTGAGTACAGGCCACGCAGCCTCTAAACAAACCTAGATAGAAGGCAGTTATTTCAGCCTGCTTGTGTACCCAATTGTAATTCTGCCTTTATGTGGTTACGCCACTGTCTCAGAAACTGCTTTCAGACTAAGACCAATCACTGACCGACAAATTAAGACCAATCACTGTCCGACTAAGACCAATCACTGTCCGACTAAGACCAATCAATGTTCGACTGAGACCAATCACTGTCCGACTAAGACCAATCACTGTCCGACTGAGACCAATCACTGTCCGACTAAGACCAATCACTGTCCGACTAAGACCAATCTCTGCCCGACTAAGACCAATCACTGTCCGACTAAGACCAATCACTGTCCGACTAAGACCAATCACTGTCCGACTAAGACCAATCACTGTCCGTCCGACTAAGACCAATCACTGTCCGACTAAGACCAATCACTGTCCGACTAAGACCAATCACTGTCCGCAATCACTGTCCGACTAAGACCAATCACTGTCCGACTAAGACCAATCACTGTCCGACTAAGATCAATCACTGTCCGACTAAGACCAACCACTGTCCGACTAAGACCAGTCACTGTCCGACTAAGACCAATCACTGTCCGACTAAGACCAATCACTGTCCGTCCGACGTAAGACCAATCACTGTCCGACTAAGACCAATCACTGTCCGACTAAGACCAATCACTGTCCGACTAAGACCAATCACTGTCCGACTAAGACCAATCACTGTCCGACTAAGACCAATCACTGTCCGACTAAGACCAATCACTGTCCGACTAAGACCAATCACTGTCCGACTAAGACCAACCACTGTCCGACTAAGACCAATCACTGTCCGACTAAGACCAATCACTGTTCAACTAAGACCAATCAATGTCCGACTAAGACCAATCACTGTTCGCAATCACTGTCCTACTAAGACCGATCACTGTCCGACTAAGACCGATCACTGTCCGACTGACACATTGCGGACCTTCTGACATTAAATATAAATTCATGCGCGCGTGACGGGAAAACTTGCAAAGTTTAGGCACTGTTTGCAAGAAATGAAAACACATTTTACGACCACAGAATGTAAGAATGACATAATCTGGCTTATGCCTCATTGGAACACTGTGTATTTAGCCATTTATATTCATCCTCAAGATATTTACCATCCCAAACACACTCGACCATAAAGGAATGAGAAACAAGGGCGCTTCGTTGGTCTATGAGAAGTAACTCATCACGTTTGCGGTGCCAAGATCTGAAGAACTAAGACCATGGCGACGACGTCCGCACTAAGACCAATGTGTTATGGAAAGAGACGCATGGGTAGGTGCAAGCATCATGGTATGAGGTGGAATCAGGCCTGAACCAGAGAGTGGGTCTTCTGGTGTTCCAGAACCTTGGTCCAGGGACAGGAGGCGGCATCACAGCGGTGCGCTACATCGGCCAAGCTCTCAGACTCCACGTCATACCATATTTCGCACGTCACCGGAACAACAGTTTTCAGCATGATAACGCCCATGCCCATACTGCCAGAGCTACACGGGACTTCCTACAGCAGAACGGTGTCAACATTATGCAGTGGCCAGCCCTTAGTCCTGATTTAAACCCAATTGAACATCTTTGGGATGAAATTCAGAGGAGACTGAATAATGTCATACCAAGGCCGAACACAGCCGATTTATTGCGCCAGGCCTTTCTCAGAGTGTGGTTCCAGGTGCCATTGGCCTTCATTGGTGCACTCCATGCACAGACGCTGTGCTGCAGTTATTGCCGCTCGTGGTGGTCACACTAGATACTGAAGTCAAGGGTCTGAATGGACTGCAAATGTTCCCGTAATGTCTTGGAATTGTCTTGGAGTTATTCATCGATGTGTCAAGATATTGAACACAAAAATTGTTATTGATCCGCTTATTATGTCCATTTCTGTAATGATCTGATTACAGTGACTATCTAATTTTGAATTCGTACTGACGTGTTTTTTTTGCTGCTGAGTATATATGAAGTCTCCATTAGCACTCTATATTTCAGGTTCTTTATCAGGTTATATGTTCTCAAACTATGAGTAGTGAATGTCGTCAAACGAAATGTTATTACAGTAGACAATCACACATATCGCACCTATACTGAACACTGGCCGCTTCCAAATGAGACAGTGGCTTTGAAAAGAACTGTTCAATTCAGTTTCCAAATTTGAACTGTTTCCAAATTAGAAAATAGCCTTATAAAGCAGGTGCTCAATACAGTGGACAGCTTCCCCATTCATGAGAACCACATCCTGGCTACTGTTCCCTCATTAGTTCATTCACGAATGTTCACAGGGTTTTTCACTTATCGTCGAGCTCCCGTTACAGGAGTCCTGCCAGCTGGCCTGGTTTGTTACTGTTACAGCACAGGCCCGTCTTGCAGATGTCGTGGGAAGACTGTGACGATGGCGGTGCTGCCAGCTATGTAGTTACAGATGCTGCCAGTAGATGTTCACATGTCTGCTAGACGTAACACTTCTGCTTTCAGTCGTGTTGGTCCACAAGGTGCCTGGAATTATTCTTCTGAAACTCGTTGCCTTGGTTCCGAGATAACGCTGATTGAGTTATATTTGTTCTCCTAATTCTGTAAATAATATTTGTTTTGAGGAAAGAAAAGTTTGATTGTGATTTTCCGACATTGAACAGGCTACTGCATTAAAGTGTTAACGCAAAACCCATTGCCCAAGAAAGATATACGTTTTTGTTGTAAAATCTCCCCAGTCCATTTCGTCAGAAACAAACCCGAAAGCACCGAGAAGATCCTTGTAGCCTTTAACATATGTGTTGTTTACCATACCACGACACAATGTATTCATATGTATTACTTTGTTGATTGGTAATACAAATACTAGTTTTGCTTTGAAGGACTAAAAGCAAATGGTTTTCTCACTCCTAAAACATTTCCAACCAGCATTTTTTGTATTCCCAAGATGGAAACGCAATGTCACCTGACTTCCTGAAGAGCCAAAACATTATCTCGATTTTTAACAAAATGAAATCTGTCCTTAAGGACGTAAGCTATTAGATACGTCAGGGAAAGTCAAGCGATAATGTCGCGCGTAGCTTATGTCACATCAATCACGCATGTGTTTTGACTCAGAAGGTATTAGGGCATAATTCGTTTGAAATGGGAGATGGAGATAAACGGACCCGGGTGGCAAAAAGTTGAAACGATGGGGAATATTTCTCAGTTTCAAATATGCAGAACGAATTAGCAAAGGGCAAGTGTTATGAATGCCTCGCAGAGAGGTGGTTCGGATCAAATACTTTAGCAGAATTTAATGCTTTCAGAATTAACCCTTGATTTGTTTACAAGACTTGTGTCATTTAACATTTACGCAAACATGAAATATGTTTAACATTCGTCTCCATGTTTGTGTATGAAGCCATATAGGCACAGTGGGGAACACGTGTACTCAAACTAAGCCAATTTCCCCGCTCACGACGCCCACGTTCGCTGATCGGTGTTGTGGTTACAGCGTACAGTCTGTACAACCTCTACGGTGCAGAGTGGTGCCAGGCCTAGCACATAGTATCTTGTGCTGATCTCCAAATTGCTCTTTAAGTCTAATTCAGATGTAAATAACAAACAGTTTTGTTTGATATACAAGCCTATTATATTACATCTGAAATATTGGACGCCAGTGTGCTATCACCTAACTTTGTACATCTGTTTGTCATATGCTTTCATGTTCCATAACAAGACGTAAATAATGATGTGTGTTATACACATCGGCTGTAGAGGCACATGGTGACACGATTGTTTGTACTTTCACTCCGCACTCAGTTATATTCCAGTAACATCTGTAAATGATCAAGTCCCGACCAGTGACTGACATCATGAGCATATATGTACGTAGTTGGGATGCAATGGCATGTATCAACTAATTAGGTCAGCGATCCTATCAACAGGATCCCGTTATAATGTATGACGTTGTTATGTTTTGCCCTTGAACCCTAAACATTTCACTTAAAATACCATAAAATACGAAATTTTATGGTATCTATATAATATAAATCCCTAATCCATATGATCCTTTTTGGGTGAAACCTCTTTCATCTGTCAGTACCCCGGATCCGTCAAGTGACCATGTTAAGCAAACGGAATAACGATTCACTTGTACGTCGTTCCGTCGGTTAACAATATCGACGTCCCTATCCATAGTCCGCCGGAAGGTGTAATATATTGTTGACAGTTAAGACTCTTTATTATGTATTTAACGAACAATGACACATTTTCTTAAAGGCAGAATGTTGCAATGTCACTGAGTGCACCAAAACCTGCTACAACTAGTTTCATTCTTCACTGACACGTTGGTTTTCACACCAGTAAGAATATATATAATCAAAGATTGACTTTCCTTGTCAAATGAAACATCTGTGTCATCTAAAATATGTATTTCATTGTATATATCATTAGGTCATTCGATGATACATGTTATATATTAAAGGAAAAGTCAAATATCATTTTGTTTATCGTCGTAAGACATTCAGCACTAATCATTGTATGAGTTCCTGGAACGTACGGATCCTTGCTTTACATTGTAAAGAGTCTTTACTGTCACCTTCAAAAATACTTTCATGAAAGTAATCTCTCGATTGTGTAACTAACATTTCTTTCTAGTCGAAACAACGATAGGAATAGAAATACCCTTAACGTTTCGTCGTAGTTAATACAAGTACATGGCATTCTCACGTTGTGATTTGCATTTAACCGACACGAAAATTATGACATAAATAAACGTGAAAGAGATATGTATAATAAATCTCAAACAGACACCATCCCGAGCCTGGTAGCCATTGTTCCGTTGTTCGTAACCCCTCCGCTCCACCTCCCCCTACCGTACAGTAATAATACGTAGCTTATTGCATCCAAATGTTGCCCACATCATCTGAAATATGTCTGTGGCTCTGAGAACATACTCCGCGTATTAACTTCAAGGGGGGTGCTTCCTTTGTGCAACATTTGCAAGGAATTAAAATTGGTAGAAAAATAGTGAACATTAACTTCTCTGCTTTCAAGTTCAGGAAATAGGAACATTTTTAAATATAGAAAAATATTCCTACCTGCTTATAAGAGCACCCCGTACAGTTTAGTCCTTTGTGTAGAAAATATAGCGACACAAAGGTCACATAGGTCACGGAGAAATACGTGTTTGGGGCATTTTTGAATATTTTAGTGACTAAGATGTTATTGCAGGAATGCGAGTGCCATCTGGTAGATATCGCCACTTCAAGTTGGGAAATCTGACGAGACATATCAGTGCTTGAACAGTTATAGGCTTGTTTTCTCGATGTGTTTATGATATGCGTTTCTGACTGCTAAATACTGGGTCTCATATATGTATGATACGCTACTTCCAGTTATATACACTCGGTAACACGATATGAAGATGATATATTATATATGTTGTACACGGGGTCGTCATGTGTTATTAGGTAATATACTATTTCAAAATGGTAGGAGATATTCCATTTTTGGGTGATGTTATTTGGGAACCAATTTGTGGGACATTGAAAATGATTATTCCATTCACAACTTGTAATGAACTTCGTGCAAACACGCCAAGTGTTTTCCATGGTGTGCACGATAAGATGTTGTATATTTCATTGGCACCATCAAACTGAAACTTGCTCTGATATTGTTTGAAACTCGTCTGTCAGGGACGGCTGCGCCAATTAGCATGTTGGAAGTTGGAACGAGACAGAGTATTGTGGAACGAACTCATAATGTTTCCGACAGTTATCAGCAGATTACGACATCGACAGACAAATAACGTTGATGACAGACGTCGACCAAAGACGGCAACTGGTGCACAAGGACGACAATGTTCAGAAACCATGGTCAAAGTGCTTCTCAAACTGGAGATAAGCTTCTGAGCTAGAGTGGATGGACAGACGTAGTTGGAACCTTTTGAACACGTGTTATTCCACATCACTACAAGACGCCTTTGGTGTCAGGAGCGGCAGCGCTAGACCAAACGTCGTTGGGCAAACGTTGTTTTCCGATGAATCAAGGTTTACATTGGACTTCCTTGTCGTAGACGGAGTGAGCGGTTTCTTGACCTTAACGTTAGACAGAACCATCGTTTTGAGGGTATCTCATTAATCGTGTGAGGACGGATCACTGTAGCAGTCAAAACACCTTTCCATGTTATTCACTACCGTGACAACTCCCTGGAGGCACACGTGGTGCTATCTGCGCACCGACGTGGACGTCGTTTAGTATTTCAGGATGACAGTGCGGGAGTACACAGGGTTCATATTGTTGCTGAGTGCTTGCAACAGGAGATCATAACCACCTTGCCATGGCCAATACTCAGTCCATACGTTTCAGCCATCGAGCATGTCTGGGATATCCTTGGACCGCCGACCACTCTCAGGGAACTTGAGTCTGTCCTGCAAGGGGAATGGGATGGAATGAACTAAGTGAGTGAGTGAGTTTAGTTTTACGCCGCACTCAAGAATATCCAGCTATATGGCGGCGGTCTGTATAATCGAGTCTGAACCAGACAATCTAGTGATCAACAGCATGAGCATCGATCTGCGCAATTGGGAACCGATGGCATGTGTCAACCAAGTCAGCGAACCTGACCACTGATCCCGTTAGTCGCCTCTTACGACAAGCATGGGTTACTGAAGATCAATATTCTGACCCGGACCTTCACGGGTCTGAACCAAGTTGACATAGGAGTATGCCTTGGTGAATCCAGGATTGTCTTGAGAATAGAGGCGGATTCAAACGATATTAATAAGGTGGACTTTTGATGGTAAATGACGCGATAGACAGTTGGACTTTCAACGACTATGGCAAATCTCAGTCAGATGGACTGTTACAGTGTTCAACGATTAATCTGATAAAAGATATATAATGTCAATAGTTGTGACACCTATTTATTGAATATCCCGTACTTTGTAGAAAAGTATTTAACATGGTTGACGATGTGTACATGACATGCGTTATTCGAAGTTAATAATCACAAGTTTAAGTTGAGTTTGACACGCGTTATTACGAGTTGTAAACTAGGGTGCCGATCCACAAAGTGTTCGTAGCTACGAGGTATCGTAAATATTGTTTATCATAGACTTACGAATGACCTAATGCTGCAAACGCTTTATGGGTCGGCCCAGGTTTTTACACTGTGTACATGACGTACACTCTTAAGGTTTTTAGGCCAGGGCCTATATTTTCGAAGCTCTCTTAGCGCTAAGATAGTCGTAGGTTAATGTTAATGTATGGCACTTACGACTATCTTTGTGCTAAGAGAGCTTCGAAAATATAGGCCCAGGGCCCTATTCCACAAAGCGATCTTAGCGTTGAGGTGATCGTAACTCCCATACTGTAACATTAGCCTACGATAGTAGTAGCACTACGATTGCTTTGTGGAACGGGACCCAGATCTTAAAGCCCTGTTTCACAAACAATATCGGGAGTTATAGACCAGATCTTAAAGTCCTGTTTCACAAACAATCTTGGGAGTTATAGACCAGATCTTAAAGTCCTGTTTCACAAACAATATCGGGAGTTATAGACCAGATCTTAAAGTCCTGTTTCACAAACAATATCGGGAGTTATAGACCAGATCTTAAAGTCCTGTTTCACAAACAATATCGGGAGTTATAAACCAAGGTCCCTATCCACAAAGCGTTCGTAGCGTCAAGTCATTCGTAAGCCAATGATGCAATATAGAGTTACGACAGGTCGTAACGTTACGAACGCTTTGTGGATCGTAACTCTTAATGGATCGAGATCTTAAAGTCCTGTTTCACAAACAATATAAGGAGTTTTAGACCACATATCAAAGTCCTGTTTGACATACATTATGGTATATTCATGACAGACGATATCGACATTTGAAGCATGTCTCTCGATCTACTGTGTCCACAATGAACAACACATATGTTGCATTTAGGAACATATCACTGATATCCGCTTTCGACGTACACCGGTTAATGTGAATCACGGGTCTGTCAACTGGTTACTAGAATTCAATAAGTAGAAGAAGAAAACCAAGGACCCTTTAAGAATACACTGTAGACGACTACTCCTTTGTGCGAGCCAGAAGGACTAAAACGATAATTTGTTTGGCTTGGTGCTTCGTGTCACAACACGTGCTGTGAGCATCCTAACATAAACAAATACATCAGTAGATGCACTTGCACCTGTCTCATATCGTCAAAACCAACATCCCAACTCAGCTATCCCGGTCACATTTACTGGAATATTAGACTTCCGGTGGAGTTACACTTCCTGCGCCGACTCAGTCTACCGTGGCTGATCATCAAGGTACAGAACCATTCAGGCCAATAGACATGTGAAGTGTTTGTATGTCTTATGTTCAGAACGTTGCTATTGTTTATACCACTGAAAACATGTTTAAAATCACCCGTTCTTAACACTGTATATCATAGCGTTATAGATAAATTAACCGTAGCAACATCAAAGTAAAGGCTGGTCCTAATGTTCATTCCTCCATTGTATATCATAACATCGCATACTTTGGTGCAAATGTGTCCATATCGACTTCTGGAAAATCGGTCCAAGAGAATTTGTTTCTACCAGGGAAGTGTCCAGAGGGGCATGTGATACTTATTCTTTAACATAAGACAAACTGAGCAATACACCATATGGTACATGTCGTTTAAAGGAAGGCCTATATAACTAGGCATTGTATGGCGAAAGGTAATAGGAACTGGCACAAATTAACTGAAAAAACAAATTGGGTTTCTTTCTTTTTTGGCTTAAAATCTAACAGCTGACTGTTTCCGTCGTTTGTTTTTTCTGTTTGCTTGCTACCGGCATGTGTGTCGCTGACGGCAGTCCTTGCATTGAACCTCAGGGTGTTTTGTATAATCACTCAAGCAAACACAAACACAAATATGGCCATTTCCATAACTAGAGCGCACATGGGAATCTGGTTTGTTAGCACGTGCAATAGTTGGAGTACGTAACGTTGCGCGCAGGAAGGGGAAGTATGCACGTGGCAGGCTGTGTGTTCCGGAAGTAGCTGCTTCGTTTCCACTCAGCTTTCCTCGTGCGATCCCGTAACGCCATCACTACAGGGGGTAATTACAGCGAACCTTTGAATACACGGGCGGATCCTGTTTAGTTTAACACATATTCATAATGCAAGGTTGCTTTGAAACTACGACAGATTTTGAAGTTTACGTCAAGGTTTTCAAAATGACACTCTATCGAACAGCCTTTCACATTTTTTATAATTTTTAACAGACATTCAGAGCAATCCGGGAATCAGCCTAGGGGTTGGGTGACATAATAATTTTGTCGACCAGGACAATTTATACCAACCCGTTTTACTGGGCGTTTTGTCAACATTCCAACAGTTCATTGGACAACAATTTGGACAAGGCATACTGGAGATTGACTGGAGACTCACCACTTTGAGTTTCTAAACGGGAGACTCGTAGTCTGAGGAATGACCACAAAGTATAAAATATTAAATATATTATACAGTGAGAAAGGTAGATGTCCCTTCAACCTTGGCCATGGAATACGGAATAAATTCCATCCAACTTCGAATTCTTCATCCCACAAACCTTTAATCTGATGTTTTATGAGCCAGCATGTAGCAGACTCTCATATACAGCGTGAGATCGCATGGCTAGCCACGATAGTGCTACACTTTATGCATTTGTAGTAAACACCTGCTTGTAATCTGGGAGGATTTGGATGAGCAGACCCTTTCATTGTTTATTCTGGGATGCTCTCTTTAAAACACCCATTTAGTTGTATCTGCAGTCCTCTACAGAAATATGTACCACGTGCACCACGTTGCTGGATTATGACACTGTGAGCCGAACAAAGCATCTATTTTTAGTGCAGACACTCTAAGTGTAGATGCATTGTGTGGGATACAGCCACGTAAGGTCCGGAAACAGTTGTTAAAACACGATACACACTGGCACGTTTTACAATTATTGGAACTAGAAGACAAAGCTTAAAGTTTAGAGAAACGCAAATAGAACGGGTCATGGTATGGTCTATTCTCAACACATTTCACATGTTATGAATGACAATATTTCTAATTATGTAAAGATTGTGTGTAATATTGAACAAACTTTATGGACATTTTATAGTTTAATATTATTTTATTCTGAATATGACTGCGTCCGCCCAGAGAGCGGAATTTCAGATCTCGGGTTCGATACCCGACCGCGTCATACCAAAAGACGTTAAAATGTGGTACTTGTTGGTCCCTGCCTGGCGCTCGGCATTAATGGGTACAACAAGGACTGGTCGGTTCGGAGTCAGTATAATGTGTCTGAGTGGGGTATTCGTCCTTAACTGCGGCCTGGTATCTCACCTGAGCTAGCACTATACAGCCAGCTTAAGTCTGGGCTAGTACAAGCAGCCGCTGGTGTGGCTGGAATATATCTTGTGTCGAACTTGTTGTATGGCTGGAATATATCTTGTGTTGAACTTGAGGTGTGGCTGGAATATATCTTGTGTTGAACTTGAGGTTTGGCTGGAATATATCTTGTGTTGAACTTGAGGTGTGGCTGGAATATATCTTGTGTTGAACTTGAGGTGTGGCTGGAATATATCTTGTGTTGAACTTGAGGTTTGGCTGGAATATATCTTGTGTTGAACTTGTAGGTGAATGGCTGGAATATATCTTGTGTTGAACTTGAGGTGTGGCTGGAATATATCTTGTGTTGAACTTGAGGTTTGGCTGGAATATATCTTGTGTTGAACTTGTTGTATGGCTGGAATATATCTTGTGTTGAACTTGAGGTGTGGCTGGAATATATCTTGTGTTGAACTTGAGGTGTGGCTGGAATATATCTTGTGTTGAACTTGAGGTTTGGCTGGAATGTATCTTGTGTCGAACTTGAGGTGTGGCTGGAATATATCTTGTGTTGAACTTGAGGTTTGGCTGGAATATATCTTGTGTTGAACTTGAGGTGTGGCTGGAATATATCTTGTGTTGAACTTGAGGTATGGCTGGAATATATCTTGTGTTGAACTTGAGGTGTGGCTGGAATATATCTTGTGTTGAACTTGAGGTTTGGCTGGAATATATCTTGTGTTGAACTTGAGGTGTGGCTGGAATATATCTTGTGTTGAACTTGAGGTGTGGCTGGAATATATCTTGTGTTGAACTTGAGGTATGGCTGGAATATATCTTGTGTTGAACTTGAGGTGTGGCTGGAATATATCTTGTGTTGAACTTGAGGTGTGGCTGGAATATATCTTGTGTTGAACTTGAGGTGTGGCTGGAATATATCTTGTGTTGAACTTGAGGTGTGGCTGGAATATATCTTGTGTTGAACTTGAGGTATGGCTGGAATATATCTTGTGTTGAACTTGAGGTGTGGCTGGAATATATCTTGTGTTGAACTTGAGGTGTGGCTGGAATATATCTTGTGTTGAACTTGAGGTGTGGCTGGAATATATCTTGTGTTGAACTTGAGGTTTGGCTGGAATATATCTTGTGTTGAACTTGAGGTGTGGCTGGAATATATCTTGTGTTGAACTGGCTGAATATATCTTGTGTTGAACTTGTGGTGTGGCTGGAATATATCTTGTGTTGAACTTGAGGTGTGGCTGGAATATATCTTGTGTTGAACTTGAGGTGTGGCTGGAATATATCTTGTGTTGAACTTGAGGTATGGCTGGAATATATCTTGTGTTGAACTTGAGGTGTGGCTGGAATATATCTTGTGTTGAACTTGAGGTGTGGCTGGAATATATCTTGTGTTGAACTTGAGGTGTGGCTGGAATATATCTTGTGTTGAACTTGAGGTGTGGCTGGAATATATCTTGTGTTGAACTTGAGGTATGGCTGGAATATATCTTGTGTTGAACTTGAGGTATGGCTGGAATATATCTTGTGTTGAACTTGAGGTGTGGCTGAAATATATCTTGTGTTGAACTTGAGGTGTGGCTGGAATATATCTTGTGTTGAACTTGAGGTGTGGCTGGAATATATCTTGTGTTGAACTTGAGGTATGGCTGGAATATATCTTGTGTTGAACTTGAGGTATGGCTGGAATATATCTTGTGTTGAACTTGAGGTGTGGCTGGAATATATCTTGTGTTGAACTTGAGGTGTGGCTGGAATATATCTTGTGTTGAACTTGAGGTATGGCTGGAATATATCTTGTGTTGAACTTGTTGTATGGCTGGAAGATATTCTGGTATTTGTAAGAGTGACTGCTCTACCCCCTCAGACTGGGAACAGACTAGCCCATACAGCTTACACTGCGTCACATGTCACAACACTAAGGAAGTAGTAATGCTAGCAGCAATCCATTTTCAGTTCAGCACAAATTCTAATCTGTGGATGTCTTGAAGACAAACCGACAGGTGATCATTATGTTGATGTTTGAATAACAGTTTAGACACTCTCGATGGGAAGCGTTCAGAGACAGGTGGAACAGCGATACAGGAAGTGTGAAGTTAACAATAGTCTATGGACTTACGAGTATATAATCATGGGATATGACGTGACACTGACTGACACGTACTGTTATTCTGTCGTCACTACGTTTTGGAACAGGTGCGTATTTAAGACACAGAGGCAGGGATTGTGGTGTCAAAAGCAGGTGTTTTCGGGAAGGGCCACTGTGGTGAAAACACTAGCCATCACTTCATGACAGAGTGGATAACATGCCACCAGCCCGCTCCCTCAGGTATTCCGTGTATGCCCTGAAAGTAATCTAGGCACGTGTCCCGCCAGATAATGAGGGGTATGGTTGTTACACAACTGATTGCCCCTTTGCTGAGATGCTCTTGCATGACGTTGTCAGGGTTCCAGAACGTATGATAACGGTCATTCAAACTATATATCTCCTAATATCTCCGACATTGTTGCTGGAGGCGCGTGTATGTGGCAGATAAGATGGTCCACGTGGCATTCACAGTGCAGATCCCACTTCATAAGATGTTTGGAAGGATTGTCTTTGTAGGACAGTATCCGTTATTGACTCTGTACCATGAACTATGCATTACTGATTCTGTAATGTACAGACTCTGTACCATGAACTATGCATTACTGATTCTGTAACGTGTCGACTCTGTACCGTGAACTATGCATTACTGATTCTGTAATGTACAGACTCTGTACGTGCAGAGACTCTGTACCATGAAATATGCATTACTGATTCTGTAATGTGCAGACTCTGTACCATGAACTATGCATTACTGATTCTGTAATGTGTCGACTCTGTACCGTGAACTATGCATTACTGATTCTGTAATGTGCAGACTCTGTACCATGAACTATGCATTACTGATTCTGTAACGTGCAGACTCTGTACCATGAACTATGCATTACTGATTCTGTAACGTGTCGACTCTGTACCATGAACTATGCATTACTGATTCTGTAATGTGCAGACTCTGTACCATGAACTATGCATTACTGATTCTGTAATGTGTCGACTCTGTACCATGAACTATGCATTACTGATTCTGTAATGTGTCGACTCTGTACCATGAACTATGCATTACTGATTCTGTAATGTGTCGACTCTGTACTCTGTACCATGAACTATGCATTACTGATTCTGTAATGTGCAGACTCTGTACCATGAACTATGCATTACTGATTCTGTAATGTGTCGACTCTGTACCATGAACTATGCATTACTGATTCTGTAATGTGTCGACACTGTAATGGGTACTGTGCAGTATTGATTCTGTAACGAGCAGACAATGTATTATTGACTACATATAAAAAAACGTTGCATTATATCTGTTACGGATAATGTAGCATTGACATTGTAACAGAAAATGAGAAACTTCAACACACCCCTCTGTTAATTGTTTGAATATCCTCAGTGACTCATTGCGATTACATTCTCACTCCCTTTCAATATGGTATCTCGACGTTTCGACGATGTTAAGGCATGTTTCCCTGTTGCTTTGCCAGGCTCTCTGCTAAGTGAGATTCTTTTAGTGTTTAAATATATTACCTCGCTGTTATTTCGGCGTGAAATTATGTTATGTCGTTGTTTTCCCTGGGTTTACATATGTTATCCGTCTGCAATGTAACATTATCGTGCCTTTGTGATCACTGAAATATGTTCCATCACTGCCCCTCTCGTGCTGCAGTAGGTGAGTTCCTTGTTTGCACGGTGCGGTATTTTCTCCATGGATACAGCTGAAGAGCGTATATTGATAACTCTCTTGTTGTTCCAACGTCACAGATACAGCTCCGTTGTGTTGAATTGCAAGATGCTCCCTATCTATGTCCTGTATAATGCCACACTGAATGGCAACAGGCCTCCTTCAAAACTACAGGTAATGCCAATAACATGCGACAAGCATATTATATCACATTATATCATTCATCCCTCGTCACATGACTTACATGCTGTCCTCCGTCACATGACTTACACTGTCCTCCGTCACATGACACAGATCGCCCTCCGCCACATGTCATGCCATGGACGAAAGTGTGGGTCATGTGACGGAGGACGAGCTAGTTCATGTGACGGAGGGTAGTGTGTGTCATGTGACGGAAAACGAGCTTGGCCATGTCATGGAGGACAGGGTGTGTCATGTGACAGAGGATGATCTGTGTCATGTCATGGAGGGCGTGTATGGCATGTGACGGAGGACAATCTGTATCGTGTCACGGAGGACAGTATGTGTCATGTGACGGAGGGCGGTGTATGTCATGTCATGGAGGACAGTGTGTGTCATGTGACGGAGTCATGGAGGACAGTGTATGTCATGTGATGGAGGACAGTGTATGTCATGTGACGGAGGACGAGCTATGTACGGTCATGTGACGGAGGACAGTGTGTGTCATGTGTCGGAGGACAATATGTATCGTGTCATGGAGGACAGTGTGTGTCATGTGACGGATGACAATCTGTATCGTGTCATGGAGGACAGTGTATGTCATGTGACGGAGGACAATCTGTATCGTGTCATGGAGGACAGTTTATGTCATGTGACGGAGGACAATCTGTATCGCGTCATGGAGGACAGTGTATGTCATGTAACGGAGGACAATCTAGATCGTGTCATGGAGGACAGTGTATGTCATGTGACGGAGGACAATCTGTATCGTGTCATGGAGGACAGTTTATGTCATGTGACGGAGGACAATCTGTATCGTGTCATGGAGGATAGTGTATGTCATGTGACGGAGGACGAGCTACGCCATGTCATGGAGGACAGTGTATGTCATGTGACGGAGGACAATCTGGATCGTGTCATGGAGGACAGTGTATGTCATGTGACGGAGGACAATCTGTATCGTGTCATGGAGGACAGTATATGTCATGTGACGGAGGACAATCTGTATCGTGTCATGGAGGATAGTGTGTGTCATGTGACGGAGGACAATCTGTATCGTGTCATGGAGGATAGTGTGTGTCATGTGACGGAGGACAATCTGTATCGTGTCATGGAGGACAGTTTATGTCATTTGAATGAGGAGACCCATGTCATATCACAGAGGTCTATATATCTACCCTGCATGTGGACTAGACGCACCATGTATTTTCTGAAAGTTAGGCCACGGGCCCGTAGGACAAATAAGAACGGCTACGACCAAGCTGTTAATATATGTAAAATGTTCGCATTTTTCAACCACAATAAATAAGAATTCCACCAGCAAAATAGTAATACAAAGAAACAAATATTAATGCTTTCGACAGGTTTTGCGTTTCCGGAGCAGGATTACCGAGTGATATGGCATGTTAGTGCCACACGCCATCCCCACCCCCACTGGTGACCCCCCTGTTCCGTGTGTCTAGAGCAGGGATATCACTGAGAAGAGAACAAGCAATCTTGTCAACAATTTCCTTTTCAAAATGGCCATATGTGGTGTGTTTAGATAGACGTGGAATTGGAATAGAATTCTTGTGATTTATTACTTCAATATGCGGAAAATGTGTCATTGTGGTGCTGACCGACTGTCCTCGCTGTTTTCTCGATTTGTAACTGCCATATCTTCACTCCTAGGATAGGTCGACATGTGACATGTACACTGTAAGATGCTGATGACATCGGGGTATGACACCGTAAGATATTGGTGATATCGGTGTATACACTATACGATATTGATGATATCGGTGCATACACTGTACGATATTGATGATATCGGTGTATACACTGTACGATATTGATGATATCGGCGCAAACACTGTACGATATTGATGATATCAATGTATCACTGTACGATATTGATGATATCAATGTATCACTGTACGATATTGATGATATCGGTGCATACACTGTACGATATTGATGATATCGGTGTATACACTGTACGATATTGATGATATCGGTGCATACACTGTACGATATTGATGATATCGGTGTATACACTGTACGATATTGATGATATCGGTGTAGACACTGTACGATATTGATGATATCAATGTATACACTGTACGATATTGATGATATCAATGTATACACTGTACGATATTGATGATATTGGGTGTATATTCTGTAAGAGGTTCTGGATTTTGATGTATACACCGGAGAATGTTAGTGACATGAATGAATACACTGCAACATGTTTAGGAATTCAGCGTATACACTGTACGATATCTGTAAAATTTGTACACACCCGTGTATACCCTTAACAAAAAGGTGATATCAGTGTATACGCTATGAAATCGTATACGCTGTGACATCGGTGTATAAACTGAGTGGCGTATTATCA
Organism: Haliotis rubra; assembly: GCF_003918875.1. Taxonomy (NCBI): domain Eukaryota; kingdom Metazoa; phylum Mollusca; class Gastropoda; order Lepetellida; family Haliotidae; genus Haliotis; species Haliotis rubra. The sequence continues at coordinate 2,453,963 of NW_025767235.1, forward strand.
TATTGGTAACATCAATGAATACGCAGCAGGAGATTGGTGTCATCGGTATATACAGTGTGAGAGATTGGTGTCATCGGTATATGCAGTGTCATTGGTATATACAGTGCAGGAGATTGGTGTCATCGGTATATACACTGCAGGAGATTGGGTATATATGCAGTGCGCATCGGTAGATTGCAGGAGTGTCATCGGTATATACAGTGCAGGAGATTGGTGTCATCGGTATATGCAGTGCAGGAGATTAGCAGTCATTGCCATATGCAGTGCAGGATTCATCGGTGCAGGCAGGATTGGTGTCATACGTGCAGGAGATTGGTGTATATTCAGTGCAGGAGATTGGTGTCATCGGTATATGCAGTGCAGGAGATTGGTGTCATCGGTATATACAGGAGTGCATGAGATGCAGTTGGATTGTCATCGGTATATACAGTACAGGAGATTGGTGTCATCGGTATATACAGTCATCGGCAGGAGATTGGTGTCATCAGGAGATTGGTGTCATATATACACTGTAGGAGATTGGTGTCATCGGTAGACAGTGCAGGAGATTGTTGTCATCGGTATATACATCGCAGGAGATTGGTGTCATCGGTATATACACTGCAGGAGATTGTTGTCATCGGTATATACAGTGCAGGAGATTGGTGTCATCGGTATATACAGTGCAGGAGATTGTTGTCATTGGTATATACACTGTAGGAGATTGGTGTCATCGGTATATACAGTGCAGGAGATTGGTGTCATCGAGGTATACACTGTTATATATATTGGTTATAATTGTAATTGTACGAGATTCCTGGTAAAGCGTAGAAAATAATGTTCACAAAATCACGTTCCACCATTTCAAAAGGTTAATTCTTCAACCACCTCCAAGCACTCATCGGTAGACACAGACGAAAACAATGGAAAACTGGGACAAGGTATGTAAGTAATTCACGTCCCAACAAATCCCACGTCTTTAAAAGTCCACCCTCTCCATTTATGACAAATCATAGGACTCTCCCAGTTCAGCCCCTTTTCAACAACTTCAAATACCCCAGTGAATACCTGCGTTAAGTCCGGGATGAAATGGGCATCACCTTCTGTGTGGTGCATCATGGGCGGTATGCTCACCGTGATCCAGCCACCGACTGACGACGACTTGGGTAAACCCTTAGTGTGGGTGAGGTGAGGGGTGTTGACCCCACCACACAAAGCCGCTATCCTCCGCGCGCTGTCATCCTGTCTCCTTTTGATGTAATCACGTGGTTTGACGTGACTTCAACGTCTCTGACAAGAGACGTCATCTCGGAGATTTCCCTGAAAGCAGCTCACTGTTAGCTCTGTTTGTTGCTCGTGTAGTTAAACACCTGGGTCGCTTCTACATGTATAATGCTCTACGTCTTGGGTATCCCGTGAGCGGAGTTGTTTTAAGCATTGCAGAATCGTGACTTGTCGTTAAACTTTGTAGATATCTCTGTCGGTGGTCCTACAAGATGGCTCGATATTTCATTAACATCCTAACGCTGACCATAGCTGTTTGTTATAGGAATCTAGCTGTCGTCTAGTAACATGGATATAGGGCGTGGACTGAGCGAACGCCAAATGAACTAGGAAATGCTCCGGAAAAACAACCGAAATAGGAAATGAAAAGTTTGGCCAAAAAATGTTTAAATGAAATAATTCTTTGACAGTTTAACCATTTAAAGAGAAACATAGAGCTAAAAGAAGCTAATAGTACAAGACGTTAGCAGATACTAATGCATGAGATTCGACGATACTGCAAAACTAGAATAACTGACAATAAAACCATACACGACCAGCATGACTCTTCTCTGCGGATTTTTGTCATATATAAACAAACTCTAATTGGTGCTCCGTACGTCGTAAAGTACTTTGCTTATCTCCCCTTGGTCCCCATTCGAGTTTGACCTCTGACATTTGACCTTTCTCACGTAGTTGATGATAATGAGTCACCTTTGTGCGCCAGACATATAAGATAACCTCTATTTCTGACAGACATCGAAGTCAAAAGGCTTCTGGCACCTCAAATAATGGGCTTAACTTGAAACAAAGCAACGTACACGTCCGTCTGAACTGTGTTTCAAGTTGTCAGCCTTAATATATATTTGCCTTTCGTAATGACATGTTAACATTTAGTCATTCTGGACTTCAGATTAAACCCTTGTGACTCTAGGTAACTTTAAAGATTTAAGAATTAGTTTCGAAATACTTTGACAAATTGTTTTGTTGACAGTTTGCCGATGCGATGTGCTGAATGTGGGCAAAAGAGCTGGGGTCTGTTTAACAAGTAGCACCGTGTTCTACACCTCACAAACTGACAACAGTGCTTTAAGTAATCATGCTGATTGATGTTGAGTCAGTAAAGAAAAACAAATTAAGTCCGTGACCTGTGTACATTCATGTCAACACTAACTAGGGCCCTGATGCTCCATCTGCCACTGAAGAACCTGTGTACAGTTGCACCTGGTAAATCCACACCTTGCTCTGTACTGCATGGGCCCTGTTTCTTGAGTGAACGTAGCGCTGTTTAACTATGGCTTGCAGCTCGATACATAAACTCCAACTTTTCCAGATTAGTTAGTTGTACTTCGGAACAGTGTCACCTCGCTAGTCCGCACCGAACTAATCTGCACATCCTGTCACAAGAGATCATAAACGGATACTTAAGATCCCCCCCCTTTCTAGCTCAATCTCCATCTCTCTCTCTCTCTCTCTCTCTCTCTCTCTCTCTCTCTCTCTCTCTCTCTCTCTCTCTCTCTCTAGCTCTCTCTCTTTCCATCTCTAAGAGAGAGTTATATAACACGTCTCTGCTATGTCTGTTATTCAGTAGAGTGGCTGTTGAAGCATGTATCCTTGACTGTAGTGGCCACCTACGAGTGTCTGCATGTGGTCCTACTTTGGGTGTTATTATACTGTGATTGCTCCATCTCCCGTCGACGGCTCCACCACACCAGCAAGGTGCCGGTGCTGAAGGTGGCTCAACTCGACGTTGTATGCTAAAGATCTAACGGAGTATTTTAAGACAGAGCTGGATTAAAATGTCAACAGGAATGTGTGTCAACGGGAATGTGTGTCAACAGGAATGTGTGTCAAGAGCCTTTAGGACAAGTACTGTAGTGCAAGGACCCAAAGTTCGCAACAGGCTGTGCAAATTACGTTTGCCTCGTATGTCTTGCGTACAGTGATACAGTACACGTAGCTACGGTATGTACAGTACAGTGTACCTATGGTACTTGTATGGAGCTTCATTACTTGATAGTGTACGTATGTTACAGTGCATATGTTACTGTGTACTAAAATAGGTTGCTACAGTGTACGTATGTTACAGTGCATACGTTACTGTGTACTAAAATAGGTTGCTACAGTGTACGTATGTTACAGTGCATATGTTACTGTGTACTAAAATAGGTTGCTACAGTGTACGTATGTTACAGTGCATATGTTACTGTGTACTAAAATAGGTTGCTATAGTGTACGTATGTTACAGTGCATACGTTACTGTGTACTAAAATAGGTTGCTACAGTGTACGTATGTTACAGTGCATACGTTACTGTGTACTTAAATAGGTTGCTACATTGTACGTATGTTACAGTGCATACGTTACTGTGTACTAAAATAGGTTGCTACAGTGTACGTATGTTACAGTGCATATGTTACTGTGTACTAAAATAGGTTGCTACAGTGTACGTATGTTACAGTGCATATGTTACTGTGTACTAAAATAGGTTGCTACAGTGTACGTATGTTACAGTGCATATGTTACTGTGTACTAAAATAGGTTGCTACAGTGTACGTATGTTACAGTGCATATGTTACTGTGTACTAAAATAGGTTGCTACAGTGTACGTATGTTACAGTGCATATGTTACTGTGTACTAAAATAGGTTGCTACAGTGTACGTATGTTACAGTGCATATGTTACTGTGTACTAAAATAGGTTGCTACAGTGTACGTATGTTACAGTGCATATGTTACTGTGTACTAAAATAGGTTGCTACAGTGCACAGAAGTTACAGTGAAAACATTTCACAATGTACGTTCTCTTACGTATCAGGGGCGGTGAGGTGGCTCAGTGGTTAATGCCTTCGCTCGTCACGCCGAAGACACAGGTTCGATTCCCCACATGGGTACAATGTGTGAAGTCCATTTCTGGTCTACCCCTGCCGTGATATTGCTGGAATATTGCTAAAAGCGGCGCGAAACTAAACTAAACTCACTCACTCTTACGTATCAAAGTTGTGACGGTATCAACTTTAGGGACCGTTCATAATTTATGGCTAGGGGGTGTGATGATGATTTTAAGGGGGGTCACCCATTTTGTTCTGGGAGTTAGGGGGGTCAGCAATTTTGTAAACGTACTACGGGGGGTCAGCAATTTTGTACACAACAATATGTTTGAAATTATGCTTGGAAATTATGGGAAGGTGGGGGGGGTCATTGATTTTGTACATGACATGCATGGGGGGGTCACTCATTTTGTACATAAATTTTAGGGGGATCATTCACATTGTACATGCTTCTCCATAAAAATCATCATCATCCCCCCTAGCTATAAACTATGAACTGTCCCTTAACCGATTTGTTTTGGGAGACATGCCGCAGTATCGCTGATCGAACATCGTGATCCCAGGGTTAAGTAGGTCTTAACTGACCACGAACCTCTCCATACATGGACTTCATCCCCTCATTACATGCACTTCATCCTTTCTATACATGGACTTCATCGTCTCTATACATGGACTTCATCGTCTCTATACATGGACTTCATCCTCTCTATACATGGACTTCATCCTCTCTATACATGGACTTCATCGTCTCTATACATGGACTTCATCCTCTCTATACATGGACTTCATCCTCTCTATACATGGACTTCATCCCCTCTATACATGGACTTCATCCCCTCTATACATGGACTTCATCCTCTCTATACATGGACTTCATCCTCTCTATACATGGACTTCATCCCCTCTATACATGGACTTCATCCCTCTATACATGGACTTCATCGTCTCTATACATGGACTTCATCCTCTCTATACATGGACTTCATCCTCTCTATACATGGACTTCATCCTCTCTATACATGGACTTCATCGTCTCTATACATGGACTTCATCCCCTCTATACATGGACTTCATCCTCAGAGAAGCAGGTGACCTTGACATCATCCATATCTCGTGTAATGAAAAAAATGGACAGGTTGATTAAATCTATTTTCATTGTGTCTTTGGCAACAACGGCGTATGTGATCCAATCTCAACAAAGGCACAGTTGTATGGACGTAGAACTATACTGAGTCAAAAAAGAAACTTCACAAAATGTAATTTGAAAAATAATGAATAATTTTTCTCTGATGATACATCTATGTATCCGAAATGGGATCCCTGACTTTCGACTCTAGAAAAACGTTAGCAAAACCCACTCAAACCCATCCATTCGTCGTGCAAATGACGTTAGTGCCAAAATAGGTTTTGCACGTGCAGTCGATCACGTGATCTTCGCATCGAAGTTTTCTTCATATGCACGTGTTTGCATTTGCCTCAAGAATTGAAAAAACACTTTTAAACCACAGTTCTAACGGTACTTGAAATGCCACGATTGTCAAATGTGCAACGTGAACGTGCCGTTGGCATGTTGCAAGCGGGAAGGTCAGTTATTGACGTCGCAAGAGCAATGGGATGCAGCCGTCGTACTGTGTATGACTTGCGAGGTCGTCTACAACAAACTGGGACCACTTCTGATCGCCCAAGGTCGGGTCGTCCACGTGTGACGTCACGAGCAGAAGACCGTCAAATCGTCCTACGTCACCTACGTGACAGATTTCTGCCGGCTACACGAACCACGGATGAGATGTTTAGAGGTCGACTGTCCTCACAGACCATTCGAAATCGGTTGCGGGCTGCCAGTCTCCATTCTCGACGTCCATATCGTGGGCCAATATTGACGCCGTTTCATCAACGTCAACGTCTGCTGTGGGCCCAACGTCACCTCCGAAGGACCCAGAGAGACTGGAATCGAGTCGTCTTTAGCGATGAATCCAGGTTTACCCTCAGATTCGCGGACGGCAGGCACAGAGTCTGGAGACGACGTCGTGAACGGTATGCCCAATGTTGTGTACAGGAAGTCGACAGATTCGGGGGCGGAAGTTGCATGGTGTGGGGTGCTTTCTGTGGGAACAACCGTTCCCGACTTCTGGTCATCCGTGGAAACCTCACAGCTGCTGCTTACCGCGACCAGGTGCTCACCCCTGAACTCGTTCCTTTCATGGCGGCTCATGGCTGGTCATCGAGGTCCCCTGACCTTAATCCAATAGAGCACGTTTGGGATGCACTTGGGAGAAGGCTTCGTGGTCTTAGGAACCAACCTCAGAATTTGCAGGACCTTGGCGCTGCCTTGCGAGAGCAATGGCGCAGAATCCCCAACCACGTGTTCACAAGCATCAGGCAGTCGATGAGGAGACGGTGTTTGGCAGTGGTGAATGAGCGGGGCGGCCATACACGATATTGAACTGAGACATTTCGCATTTTTATTCTAGTGACTTGACATTCTGTATACCCATGTTTTGGAACGGCGGTGTAGCCTAATGGAACTGATTATGGCACTGTCAGTGTATCGAATACATCACACAGATCTCAGCAATGAAATAATAACAATTTAACCATCTTACCATCTCTTGTTCTTTTATAGTGCCCTGAAGAAAGAATGTGAAGTTTCTTTTTTGACTCAGTATAGATTGCTATAGTAGGCACGAGACATGTAGATAATTCAACCCAGGTTTCAACAACTAAATTAAGGTACCTTCTCCTGATAAAAGTAGAAATGCATCTAAACACATTTGATGTTTCTAAAGTGAAGATCCTGGTTCGCCGAGTCGTGTTCCAAACACTTCTGCTTATTGAAACACGGCTTCCGTCCTGCATGTGTATGTTCAAGTCAATGGATATTGGACGTGTACGCTGTACGGGAAACTGCTGCAATGTACTTGTGTGAGTAGTGGGAATCGGTGTGATGGGGGATCCAGTTCCAGCAGAGACCATGGTCTCTGGTTCCAGCCATAAATCACAGATGATGGCTCCCGACACTCTCAGTCAACCTTAGCAAAACATCTATGGAACATCGACTGAGAGGGGATATAACATGTCATGGAAAGGGTTTGAACGGAAGCTAATGAATGATCTATTATGAAAGGCGCCGGTCTTCACCCTTGTGTATACATATCTATAACCGAAATGAGGGATTGAGGCAACTGACAGCAGCAAGAGAACATTGGATTGAAGTTCATTCCAAGCTCATTCTGTTCGTCTGTTAACTCAAATTTTCAATAGGGATATGGATTTTACCGTTTTACAAATTCTTCGTTTTAAGCTGCTATGACCTTCTCCTTGACCTAGAGATAGGGTATCAGACTTTCAATATTGTTTCTCTTTTATGAATTATGATCCGTTGCTGGAATACAATAGAATTTAGTCAGATAAAACGTGATCTCGTATCAGACAAAATATTATTTCACCATTCACCTTACGAAGGGGCAAGGAAAAGCCCAGAAACGTTTCTGTAGAATATAGAAAAAGTTGACATCCATACTATTTCGTCTTATACTTGAATACCAATTTCTGTATGCCTCTTAAGAACCTAAACATGGTCTCGGATAGTGTAACGTATATTCAAAGAAATAGATAAAATTGTCAAATGACACACAAGAGATGAGAGCTTGATGAGACTCAGGCCAAAATTATGCAAATTATTTATTACAAAGTACCTACCATATATGCTGTAGCCTTTGTACAAGTATACATGTTCTCCTCCAAGACGCGCGTGGGAACGCCAGATCTCGTTGATGTCACATGTGATGCATAAGGGTCTCTGTCAATCTACTGCATCTTTTAAACTTAAGTTTGTTCGATCTCGAAGGACACTATGCGTGGGTGCCGTGACGAATCTGTGTTGTTGACATAAACAATTATGGAAAACCTGTCAGGAAAGCCTGATCCCGAACGTGATAAATCAGTTTCAAGAAGGTGGCGAGTGTCAGAAAGGGTTACAAGAATACAGTCAGCGTATAGCGTTCCTACTGTTATCCAAACATGTCGACAGACGTTGTATAAAAAGTTGCACATGTCCCGATATTTCCGAGCCATCCAGCTGGGGGTAAATATGTCTACACCGTGGGTGCATTATGTAGACTTGATCCTGTGCTCTGACAACCTTTTGGGAGTACGAACCCATCAAGAACCCGTTACATGGCCCAGAACATCAATAGGAACCACACGTCCTAACGTCTTGCAGGTGCGTGTTTGCATGCGCTAGCTGACAGTGGATGTGTTTGATGAACGACACCACCCGTGAATATTCTATTGTATCTCTCGACACAAAGTGACACAAAAGTCAACTTTGGGAAATTAATACATTTAAAGTAATGTTTACATTTTCGTTTGTATGTTTTGCTCATTTTATGCACGTCTGTTATGTACCTGTGATATTTCCTTATTCCACACAGGGGGGTCTAGAAGCAAGATTCCATTGTTGTTTTTCATCTCACATGTAAGGTTTCAAGCAAACGAAATGTAAAAGCGGATTTAGTAAAATGTGTTCTATGAAATGCTAAAGTTGGTGTGTGCGGACCTTTTGGGGGTAGGGGTGCTGGGGCGAATACAGCTTTTTGAGAAAGGTGCATGCTTTTGAGAAAGGTGGGGAGCACACTTCATTTTCACCCGTTTTCACGAGAGTTTCAATGGTCACTTAATAAACTTTCTGGACAAGGGGGAGTGTGTGAGCTCCCCTGCACCCCCCCCCCCCCCTCTGGACCTGACCATGCCGGGTGGGATGGAGGAGGAGTACAGATCTGCAAGGAACCATACCCATACCAGGTACTACTACTACTGAGTGTAACTAAACTGATACACCTCTAAGAGATGCATCCTTCCAAATCAAGCTGCCATGCTAATAAAAATAAAACACCGTCCAAAGAGCCGTCAGACCAAACTTACTCTTTCATGCAGATGTCGGTGTATTTATTTTTACTGAACAAATACGACTTCCCCAGGTTTAGTATTGACCTTGACCTGACAGTTATATCAACGACCAGACCCGTGCAACCAGTGCCTCAAAGCCTGTCATCCTGAGACCTATCTCAGAAATATACCGCCATCCGCTAGCGAAGTCGAAATTCCTGTAAGTTCTCGTAAACTTTTGTAGATATGAGAGATAACTTGATGACATTATGTATGAGAGAGAGATTCTCCTGATTTCAGTGAGTGGGTCTCCAGTAGGGTCTCATACTAGCTGATCAGGATTCTCCATAAATCACCAGGAATCTCTTCAGTGCTTTTCTCCCCTGTCCATCAACCGCTTCTAGTGATGAAACAATGAGAATAGCTGAGATTATGCTATTCCTACTTATCATTGTCAAGTATTTCACAATCTGTTTAACAGGTTTCTTCTCTTGGTGTATTATGAGGAACGATAACATACTGTGTTAACCTGAAACCCTGTACGATTTGACGGTCAGATTGGGCTATTAGCTGAAACGTGCCCTCGACGTCCTGATAAGATGAAAAAATGAAATGTCAGTGCAGTAGTTTTCTCGTGATGACTCAAAATAAGCCATGAAGCGATACCCACTCTCGGTCTTCCAGTTCTGGGACTCTCAGATGTCTGGCCTGTCTCGTTGACGCGTCCCTTTTGTCCAATGATTGTCTGCCTTCTACAACTGAACCTTCTGGCATTATGGCTGTTCGAACCCCACATCTGCGACAGAAGTGATATCTGTGGCAACATGTACACAATGTCTGTGACTTGTATGTAACAATCAAGACACTTTGCAAACTATTTACTTGCAATTTACTATTGATGTAGTTTTGTCGTCGCCGTCACCACCACCACCACCATCGTCATCATCATCATCATCATCATCATCATCATCATCATCATCATCATCATCATCATCTCCACACAGACGGGTTCCACCAAAGTGGAAAGCGTCTACAAGCTGCATTATTTCGGGCGTTTCTTCCACATCAAACGGATAAGCCGTGTAACTGCAATACTGTTATCCAAGTGGCGACGAACAGACTTATTCATTGCAACATTTTGTTTACAATGAGTATGAGAACCATTAGTGTTAGTCATTGCATTGGAGACGTGAATAAACTCATTATCGCGGGTCTAGCTAAAGGGGAATTGTACAACGAACCCAAAGACCTTACCCGCAGCCGAAAACAATAGGGGATTATACAGTATTTAAGACTGGAGTAATTACTTAAACAAATATTATGGCACGTGATTCTGGCTTCGCTTCATCCACGTGTTGAGTCAACATTATTCTGTAATTGACGCAAATTGAATTAAAATTCAGGGTGCGAAGCTGATGTATAATTCAAGAGCCGGGGCTTTCATGTGTACAGCTTTCATGTGTACAGCTGTTTCAAAATGTACCGCAAATACAGGTTGTAAGGATATAAAACTCATGTTGCATACATTAGCACTGAGTGAGAGGATGCTGTTATTGTGAAACCTGTCGCTCATCGAGCTTGACAAATCAGTGGTTGATGGCAACAAGCACCGAGTATCAAGTTGTCATTTAGCGTCATACTCACGTATTCCGCTTGGCGGGACTGTATTCATGTAATATAAGTGTGGCATTTGTACGAACATCGAAGATGCATCCTGCCTCTCATGTGAAAAGCATGAAGTATACCAGATTGCGAGGCTCCATATTTACTTGATGTACACAGTATATTTGGGATAATCGTGACTGTGATTATATAAAAGCTACCTTGAAGTAAACTTGAATTTTGTTTTACGCTAACACGACAATTTAACTAAACTTAGCAGCTGTACACAACAGAAGTGTCAGGGTACGATAACATGATGAACGATCCACGCTGTTTGGTACAGTAGAATGTTGAACGATCCAGTCCGTTTGGTACAGTAACATGTTGAACGATCCGCTCCCTTTGGTTCCGTAGCATGATGAACGATCCACTCCCTTTGGTTCCGTAGCATGATGAACGACCCTCTCCGCTTGGTTCCTTAGCATGATGAACGATCCGCTCCCTTTGGTCCCGTAGCATGATGAACGATCCACTCCCTTTGGTTCCGTAGCGTGATGAACGATCCTCTCCCTTTGGTTGCGCAGCATGATGAACGATCCACTCCCTTTGGTCCCGTAGCATGATGAACGATCCACTCCCTTTGGTACCGTAGCGTGATGAACGATCCTCTCCCTTTGGTTCCGCAGCATGATGAACAATCCACTCCGCTTGGTACCGTAGCATGATGAACGATCCACTCTGCTTGGTACCGTAGCATGATGAACGATCCACTCCGTTTGGTACCGTAGCATGATGAACGATCCACTCCCTTTGGTTCCGTAGCATGATGAACGATCCTCTCCCTTTGGTTCAGTAGCATGATGAACGATCCTCTCCCTTTGGTTCCGTAGCATGATGAACGATCCACTCCCTTTGGTACCGTAGCATGATGAACGATCCACTCCCTTTGGTTCCGTAGCATGATGAACGATCCACTCCCTTTGGTACAGTAGCATGATGAACGACCCTCTCCGCTTGGTACAGTAGCATGATGAACGATCCACTCCCTTTGGTTCCGTAGCATGATGAACGATCCACTCCCTTTGGTCCCGTAGCATGATGAACGATCCACTCCCTTTGGTTCCGTAGCGTGATGAACGATCCTCTCCCTTTGGTTGCGCAGCATGATGAACAATCCACTCCGCTTGGTACCGTAGCGTGATGAACGATCCACTCCCTTTGGTCCCGTAGCGTGATGAACGATCCACTCCATTTGGTTCCGTAGCATGATGAACGATCCACTCCGCTTGGTACAGTAGCATGATGAACGATCCACTCCCTTTAGTTCCGTAGCGTGATGAACAATCCACTCCCTCTGGTACAGTAGCATGATGAACGTTCCTCTCCGCTTGGTTCCGTAGCATGATGAACGATCCACTCCCTTTGGTTCCGTAGCATGATGAACGATCCATGCCGTCAGGGCGCAATAACATGATCAACGTTACATTGGCACACGTTCAATAAGGCTACACACTATAACAACCCTTTTGTCACCAAGTGACTTTCTCGACCTCAAGGAGCACAGCACTATCAGGAAGCCCATTTGCTGATCCGGCAGGCGTTATGCTTAGACGTTTGAAGGTTTATTCAGTTGCACTCTCAGGAAACCGTCGCCGCCGTTTCAATTAGCACCTTCCCATATACATAAATAGCAGTGATGCGGAAATGTGCCTTTTCAGACTGCCATTTTGTAAACGTGCCGGAAAATAAGCTAAAGATACGGTCAGAGAAATATACATCCTAAACGAGTCGATGTCAAACAGCAATGTATCGGCTGGCATGTAAATAGTTCATTCTTCAGTATGGTTGTAACGACAGACTTGTTGCCAAGAGCAAAATACATCTTCGGTATCTAAATACACATTACTCTTTGTTTTCGTGATACACGACTTCCTTTCTCAGCAGTTAATTACAGCAGTAACACGCAAGCCGGGCCTGCTTATGTGCCTTGTCCTGGGAGAATGAGAAGATGCATCAGTCTACCACAACGATCAGCAGCTGTATCCTGGGCGAGATAATACATCCTAATTTGTTGCCATATTGTTGTAGTTAGGGTAAATAGAGCGTCCCTCACCCCGAGAAGTGTTTCAATGGAAATATTTATTATTTCAAACAATAATGCCTGGGATGAGATAAGGAAGCCCATGTAGGTGAAATTCTTCCTTTGCTCAGCCATTGAATGTACGTGAAGGTGAACTACATACCCTTCTGGGTTACAGAATACACGTGATGGTGAACTTCATCCCTGTCCTTCTTTCAAAAAGCACGTGATGGTGAACTACATCCCTGTCCTTCTTTCAAAATGCACGTGAAGGTGAACGACATCCATATCCTTCTTTCAGAGTGCACGTGAAGGTGAACTACATACCCTGCTGGGTTACATAATGCACGTGAAGGTGAACCCCAGTATTATGTACCCTAATCACGACAATCCCGACACACCGGTGTGACGCTGGCTGCACACTGTCATTACAAAGGCTGCAGCTCACCGTCCGCTCCAACAGTATGCATTTCAATGACATACATCAAATACACAAAACCAATTTCTACAACTCCGACGTGCATCATGCCGTCTTCTAGATATTACACAAGGTGTACAACATTATCATATTTCACACTTGACCCTCGGATACAAGCAACACTTTGCAAGATAAAAGAAGTCATGTTTGGGGCTAAATCAGTTGAGTGGAAGGGCGCCTGACCCTGCATACCGTCGACGGTTTTGTTTGTTGTCGGTTAAACATGCCTACCTATCTTGAAACCGATATCATCATCACCTGGCATAAAGGCCAAGCCAAAATATTTAGAGTTTATCCATGGAATGATAATTGCGGATATATCTGTAGAAAAACTTTTTTTTGTGGTCCCTGTAATGGAAGAGGTACATCCTCAGCGTGCACTGAGAACATGAGGAGGAGAATAGTGGCTTCCGTATCTTATTACAGACCAAGTCTAGCCAGGGAGGAGGTGTGCACAAACACGCATGCGATAAAGTACAGGTATAATGTTATGACGTTACGTAAGGACATAGGGAATGAGTCCGCAGAGGGGTTTATTTTCTTTGGCGGAAGCTTACAGTTGGGCTGTTACTCCCAGTACCAGAGGGGACTTTCTCATAATCAGATGAGAGAGGGTATTGGAGTTTTAACTGAAAGTCATATGCGTATTTGTTTGAACAGATGTGTGGAGGAATTTACAATATACATTATGCAGCCCAAAAACAATTTACCATTTAGCAATTTTATACACAGGTTGAAACTGTCAGGTTTATTTCTTTTCGTGGAGCAACATTGCTTTGAACGTTTTTTAAGATATTAATCACATTTAGAGTTGGTGAAAGCTCTTGAATTAGAATTTCCTGTGTTTATATCAAAGGGAACAGAAATTATGTTACACCTTCATAAGTACTTGTAAGTAGACGGTCCTGAGACGCCCGTAAAAGCTTCCTGGTCTCGGAGAAAGCAAGTGTGTCCCAATGGCCTTAATCCACGTAATTGGCAATGGAGAGTTGTGTGGACCTGTAAGATTCGGAATCGAATGAAAGATTCTCAATCCTTTTGTCGTTGCCAACACAATACCTGAGTTTATGAGTTTAAAAATATCAGATATAAGCTCCCCCATATGCATATATCTTATTGTGCCCTTATCGTGCTTTTCCGTTTCACCTTTACCTCCCGTTTTCACTATACCATCAAAGGCGAGTTAAACCTCAATCGTAAGATCAAGGGCTACAGGTGCTAAATGGGCCATAAACGCATGTTTATCAAATAGTCGAAATCGGACTCTTGTTGTGGCAGAGATTTCGTTCGATATTGAAACATACTCTTATCTCACCCGTAACAAGATCAAATACACCTGTACCTAAATCGGCGTCTGGCGGTTCCACCTGAGACCTCAAGCGACCTGATGGCCACTATATGCCTTGTCTACAACTTGACACCTTTTTATGTACATATGGCCAATAAGTCACGACGCCAGGACACACGAGACAATGTTATCAGAGTGGACAGTGTACAAACACGCTGTGTCCACTCCACAACACTGATACACTTCATCAGCGAGTCGCACGCTGAAATATAGCCCTGATATATGACTGGGCTACCCGGACCTCTGCGCTTCCTCTTACCATGCTCAATGAATCAACACGTCACATGACAATTCCTTTGACCGCTATCGTTGAGAAAATATTGCGCAGCCATGCTTGTGTAGTGATTTACAAGTTTCGTGGTGACACGGTATTAATGGATTCTACTCATGACACATACAGATAACTAAAACAAAGGGATTACTCCTCATCCGTTCCATTTCCGGTATACACTACACAGGAGGACACAGGGCCTGTACATGCATATGTTCAAGAAGATGTATATTCACACCATACGTGTCCTGCAGCTGCATACAGGATGCTTTATAGCATGTCCACATATGTCTGATTACATGGTCCACACGTGTTCTAATCTGCACACATGCATACTCTGAGTCCCGGATGGGACTGAACCCAACAAAAGTACAAGAAAATGTACTTTACTGAGAAAGTGTAATCCCAAATGTGACATATATATATATATATATATATATATAAAGGTGTATAAGCAATAAATATATAAAATATGAGTCCAGATATCTCTTCTTGTCAAAGGTGTATCTGCACAAGAATTCGCGGTTCCATTGATAGTCATAGTGGTCCACGGCGAAAGATATTTTTCTTGTCACATCACACACACACACATACACACACACACACACACACATCTTCGCCGTTCCACGCGCGCGCGCACACGCGCATAGTGGTCGCACGCAGACACACACACACATATATATATATATATAGATGTATTTTGTGCGATGCATATACTCTCCAATAGACGTGGGGATTTTCGATAATAACAGATATGCAAAGTGGTGTCCAGTAATGAACTGCTACATCATCACTGAACATGTCTGCCATGTAGTATAAGGGTGCAAACCACCCAGACGGAGACAGGGGTGTGTAGTCTTAAAGTGTAAGTTTTACCTGACATCAGTAATGGGTCATGGAGCAACGATTGGTCAAAAATTCTTTGTACTTCATGGCAAAATCCTAATGAATCTCCAATGACAGTTTGAGGGAGTCTTTTCCACTCCTCTTACAGCGCTTGGCCTAGTTCGGTTCACGCAGCGGATCGTCGTCGATGTCGGAGGGAAAGGTCGAGACCCATTTCTGACCATTACGTGCACGGTGTTATTCTCTTGACTAAACTTGCCTACTTTGTTTTCTTAGCAGGTAGTTCTAGGCCATGGACAATATACAGTGGCTATCTGGAAGTCATATATAGTGGTCCATATCATTACAGACCCAGACCTGTACCTGTCATGTTGCATTACGTCGACGTTCGCATGACGTTCCTTAAGACGCTGAAAGACAAACCCACCTCACTCCAAAGTCCTTTCAGACTCATCTGAAAATATAACACGAGACCATCTGCGAATCCCACATATTCTACACTCGAAACACCATCTGGCTTGAATGTGTCGATTTGCTGACAATGGGACAACATGTGGTCAGCGACCACACAGATTATGTGTTATAGATGACACGTGTACCCATGTTAACACATACATGACACGTGTACCCAGGTTAACACATACATGACGGGTATACCCATAATAGCTCTTATAGATCCACATTACACCGATTTTCTACATGTCATGTGTCAGATACCACGTGTAGCCGTACGCCCGTAAAACGTATAGTGCATCACTTAACGCATATACATGTATGTATATATCATACACATCTGTTAAGTGTCGATTAACAAGCATACGCGTACAGTATAAACACGTGTCATATGTCAGTCCGCTGAAGGCCCGGGTTCGATTCTCCACATGGGTACACTTAGTCTGTCTCACAGTCTCTGAACCACATTAATTTCCCTACTGCAAAGCCCTAAATAGAGCAAGTCTAGATTTCCTCAGGTTCAGGAATCTCTGGTCTCCCTTGGGCTCCTTTTCAATATAAATTGGCTTGTTTGTTACTATCAAAATTATATATATTCGGAGACTAAGCCTTAGTCTAGGGTACACTGTGTGGAGCCCATTTCTGGTGTCCCCCGCCGTGATATTGCTGGAATATTGCTGATAGCCAATAAAAGCCGTAAAAGGCCACTCACTCACTCACTCACTCACTCTCACTCACTCATATATACTCCTCACAAAAGATTAAGCAACAAATATTTTCATTGGAATATCTTTATCAATCTCGATAGCGATTTTTTGCCGACATGTTACTGAAAGGTAAATATTCAAAGAATACATAACCTTTAGTGACTGTCACAACCACCCTCAGAAACAACATGCAAACTGTGTGGCATGAATGTGCTAAACATTTCACACATGCACCCTGATCGGTGTAAACCTACCTGTAATCATTCCTCTGGCACAACAAGCGGGTCCTGACTTAATTTTCTGGATGATACTGCCCGTCCTTGGATGATACTGCCCGTCCATGGATGATAATGCCCGAGAAAGAGTTGTTAACGATGTTGTTTAGATCAACAACATCACACATATGGACTGGCCTGCAAGGTCACCTGATCTTAATCCCATTGAACATGCTTGGGGCATTATTGGAAGTTGTGTTTACGGGGTCCATGTTCATCCCCAGACTCTGGATGACCTTGAGCAGGCGTTACAGAGAGAATGGCAGAACATTCCACAACAGCAACTTTAAAGGCTCATTTGGTCAATGCAAAGACGTGTAGAAGCTTGCAGTTGTGCTCATGGTGGTCACACGCGTTACTGAACACTGCTTCACTGTCCCAAAACCGACTTGAACCTTAATGTTAACATTTTGCTCCATCAATGCAGCACATTTTGCACGACTGTTTCACGGGTACATGCTTTTGATGATTTGTAAGTCTATTATTGCTCAATACCATTTCATTTCATTTTGTTATCCGTGTCTGCATATGTTTCACCTTTCTATTGCATCATTTCATGATTTGCAATTTCAATAAATGAAAATGTAATGAGACTAAAAATTTGTGTTGCTCAACTTTTTTGAGGAGTATATCAGTTAACACGGACACACATACACTATACATACGTGTCATGAGTTAACACAGTACACATTACACACACTGCACACGTATAGTGTATCAGAAATAAGTGTACTCCCACATCTGCACTCCCGTTTTCCACTTATACACGAGTACATCCAATTAATTCATGACAAGACAGGTAAATATGTGTGATTCTACGTATGTATATGTACATGATACGATACAGTATCACAAGCCACCGTTACAGACACAATACAGGGGAAACTACTTCACATTACAGAAGAACACCTCTGCACACCTTTCAAACGATTCTGTATCCCAGATGTAACATGATAACCCATGTCAGACACGATGGAGTGAGCGAACATTACACAACGTCACTTGAAAATTATTTTATAGAGGCACGATTTACTATTTGATCTAGGCACTGCACAACATTGAGTGTTCGCGGGATTGTGAAGACGGGCTAACAAGGGCAGACGCATACAAAGACGGGACATGATTAACCAAGAAAATAGCTAATGTAGCAGGCCCAATCTTCTACATATCTCATTACTAAACCGTGTTATTCTGAT
This sequence comes from Haliotis rubra, assembly GCF_003918875.1. Lineage (NCBI taxonomy): Eukaryota > Metazoa > Mollusca > Gastropoda > Lepetellida > Haliotidae > Haliotis > Haliotis rubra. The sequence continues at coordinate 2,472,177 of NW_025767235.1, forward strand.
AAACATAGTACTGTTATGTTTAGCTTGAAATGTAGACAAGCGTAAACACGAAAGGGGTCATTTGTGAAAGGATTATTGTTTGAGGGCACTATTTGGAACAAATGGCAGAATTGCTACAAGGTGGTTCTTGGATGCGTAATGGCTTGGTATGTTGTCTCTTAGAACATGTCGTGTTTGATTACATGTATATTAAATCTGCAGTACTTTGACACATGCAGCTATTTCCCACAGTTCCACGGTGATGACAGTGGCCAGTGAAACACCTTCCTCCTTACTATGCCACCGTGCGTGTAATCCTGAACTATTACTTTCATTGCGCTGCAAGGTCAGGTGGTCGAAGATAAACTGTCTCGGATCTCCATACAACAAGATGTACAAGTAGAGCTAGCTTTGAACTAAATCACCTGGAGCTTGGACTGAAGTTGTCACTGGTCGAGATTGATCTGCTGTTGGCACTGGCAGAGACTGATCTGCTGTTGCCACTGACAGAGACTGATCTGCTGTTGCCACTGACAGAGACTGATCTGCTGTTGCCACTGACAGAGACTGATCTGCTGTTGCCACCGGCAAAAGTAGATCTGCTGTTATCACTGGCAGAAACTGATCTGCTGTTGCCACTGGCAGGGACTGATCTGCTGTTGCCACCGACAGAGACTGATCTGCTGTTGCCACTGGCAGAGACTGATCTGCTGTTGCCACTGGCAAAAATAGATCTCTGTATCACTGGCAGGGACTGATCTGCTGTTGCCACCGACAGAGACTGATCTGCTGTTGCCACTGGCAGAAACTGATCTGCTGTTGCCACTGGCAGAGACTGATCTGCTGTTGCCACTGACAGAGACTGATCTGCTGTTGCCACTGGCAGAAACTGATCTGCTGTTGCCACTGACAGAGACTGATCTGCTGTTGCCACTGACAGAGACTGATCTGCTGTTGCCACTGGCAGAGACTGATCTGCTATTGCCACTGACAGAGACTGATCTGCTGTTGCCACTGGCAAAAATAGATCTGCTGTTATCACTGGCAGAAACTGATCTGCTGTTGCCACTGGCAGGGAGCGTTCTGTTGTTGTCACTGGTAGAGATTGACTTGATCCTGCCACTACCAGAGATTGGTCCGCTCTTATCAATGTCAAAGATTGAAACTTGGAATCAAAAGTAATACGGGGTCGGTCAATAGGATGGAGTACAGTGATGTACACTGGTCTGTACAAATGGCTACCATGATCACCGGAGTCTCCCACTAACATATTACCAAGAGTGAGGACGTCACGGCTGTCAAGGCCCATGAACTTCGTGATTACAGTCCCCAACAGTGATAGTTTAAGGAGGTATTACGGACACAAGTGAGCTCCAGATCACTGTGTAAGCCGAAGGATAACATGTCAGCTGATATAAGCGAGATATGCGTATATAATTGATTCTGAGTCGTTACCTGCTGGGAACGTGCACGCTTCATTGGCTGACATCTTGACCCTCTCGAGGTCATGGTCCGGTGACATTGGGCTGAGAAAAAGATTCATCTCAACTTTTAACATCTTCACGTTCAGGTTTACATGTTTGCAGACGATGTTCAAAAGCAGAAACTTCAGTGAAATGTAAAGGTAGCATTACTTACTGGGATTGATAAGGGGTGATAGCAAATACATTTCTCAGAACAATATAGTCTTTTAATGAATTATCTGGCCTACATTTGTCTATCCGGAACCGTTACTTAGACGTATTTTGTAAGCAATCTCAACACATTTATCAGTTGGTAGATACATCAAACCATATCACCAGGTCGACTTTTTCAAAGACAAGAAATATCATTATAAATAGTGTGCGGACGTCAACAGCTAACACAGTGTGCCCTGGTGTAGTGGGTTATCTTGGGGGGTAAGTTGGATGGGTTATCAGGAAGGGTCAGCGGGCTATCGCTCGGCCCTGCACACCTGCTCATCAAGGGTGTACAGGCTGGTCAATATATACGCCGATCTAGCTGTTTGGCTGCTCATTAACTTTTTGATTACTAAACGGTTGTCTCAGGCCACTGATAAGAGTGTTGTATGGGTGATTTCGGTATATACCCTTGGTGCGATATAGTCATAGTGTGATTGCAAATTTAACGTGTTCGGGGTTGTGACACGGCTTCAGATCGATTTCTTATATCCCCCTGCATTGTCTTTAATCATGATCCAAAGCTCTGACATACGCAAACCGATGACTCTTCTCACTAAACACTAAAAGTACTACTTCCTGTTTTTGAGAGTCCAACTGTCATGGTGACTTACTCCACTAGATCGGGACTTTAGCCTACTGTCTCCTTTCAAGAAGCAACCTTTACTAAGGTTAACCTTAACTCCCATTCTTTAACATTGCACTAAGATTACCTTAATGACTTACGATCACCTTAGAGCTTTGTGAAAGGAGGCCCTGGACTTTAGTCTACTGTGTCTTTTGTGTATGAAGGGTCCGCTGTCATGGTGACTTACTCCACTAGATCTGGACCTTAGCCTACTGTACCTTGTGTTTGTATGAAGGGTCCGCTGTCATAGTGACTTACTCCACTAGATCTGGACCTTAGGGTCTGTATGAAGGGTCCGCTGTCATGTCATAAGCCTCCTGTACCTTGTGTTTGTATGAAGGGTCCGCTGTCATAATGACTTACTCCACTAGATCTGGACCTTAGCCTACTGTACCTTGTGTTTGTATGAAGGGTCCGCTGTCATAATGACTTACTCCACTAGATCTGGACCTTAGCCTACTGTACCTTGTGTTTTATGAAGGGTATGGTGACTTACTCCACTAGAGGGTCCGCTGTCATGGTGACTTACTCCACTAGATCTGGACCTTAGCCTACTGTGCCTTGTGTTTGTATGAAGGGTCCGCTGTCATAGTGACTTACTCCACTAGATCGGGACCTTAGCCTACTGTGCCTTGTGTTTGTATGAAGGGTCCGCTGTCATAGTGACTTACTCCACTAGATCAGGACCTTAGCCTACTGTACCTTGTGTTTGTATGGAGGGTCCGCTGTCATGGTGACTTACTCCACTAGATCAGGACCTTAGCCTACTGTGCCTTGTGTTTGTATGAAGGGTCCGCTGTCATGGTGACTTACTCCACTACATCGGGACTAGATCGGCTGTCATGGTGACTTACTCCACTAGATCTGGACCTTAGCCTACTGTACCTTGTGTTTGTATGAAGGGTCCGCTGTCATAGTGACTTACTCCACTACATCTGGACCTTAGCCTACTGTGCACCTTGTGTTTGTATGAAGGGTCCGCTGTCATAGTGACTTACTCCACTAGATCTGGACCTTAGCCTACTGTACCTTGTGTTTGTATGAAGGGTCCGCTGTCATGGTGACTTACTCCACTAGATCAGGACCTTAGCCTACTGTGCCTTGTGTTTGTATGAAGGGTCCGCTGTCATGGTGACTTACTCCACTAGATCTGGACCTTAGCCTACTGTAGCCTACTGTGCCTTGTGTTTGTATGAAGGGTCCTGCTGTCATGGTGACTTACTCCACTAGATCAGGACCTTAGCCTACTGCACCTTGTGTTTGTATGAAGGGTCCGCTGTCATAGTGACTTACTCCACTAGATCTGGACCTTAGCCTACTGTACCTTGTGTTTGTATGAAGGGTCCGCTGTCATGGTGACTTACTCCACTAGATCTGGACCTTAGCCTACTGTGCCTTGTGTTTGTATGAAGGGTCTGCTGTCATAGTGACTTACTCCACTAGATCTGGAACTTAGCCTACTGTACCTTGTGTTTGTATGAAGGGTCCGCTGTCATGGTGACTTACTCCACTAGATCTGGACCTTAGCCTACTGTGCCTTGTGTTTGTATGAAGGGTCCGCTGTCATGGTGACTTACTCCACTAGATCGGGACCTTAGCCTACTGTACCTTGTGTTTGTATGAAGGGTCCGCTGTCATGGTGACTTACTCCACTAGATCTGGACCTTAGCCTACTGTACCTTGTGTTTGTATTGAGGGTCCGCTGTCATGGTGACTTAATCCACTAGATCTGGACCTCAGCCTACTGTGTCTTGTGTTTGTATGAAGGGTAGTGGATCCGTCGTTGAGACGACTTCACTAGATAAGGACATCCGCGTACTTAGGCTGGGGAACCAACAGGCCTTTTACCACATCGTATCAATGTGTGTGAACTGAAATGAGGCCACATGAAACGATATACTGTAGATGAAATAATGAACAGTGGATCACATGGCGTACACCCTCAGTCCCTCCCTCCTTGGCGGGCACACTGGCGGCTCATCCAGCCCTATCCTAGTCTGTCTCACAGTCCTGAACCACATTATGCCTAGCCGTCCCTGCAATGCTAAAGCCCTAAATGAAGCAAGTCTAGATTTCTCCCAGATTCAGGGGATCTCCCAACTCACTGGGGATCCTTTTCAATTTAAATGGGATTATTTGTCACTATCAAATTATATAATACTTATGTATTCAGGGACTAAGCGTTAGTCTACCCCTATCCCTGCCCCGACCCTAGGACCTGCCAGGCATGGCGACTGTGTTGCCTCAGTGTGGCAAGGCAGAGTGTTTGAGTATCTGATACTGCACATATTTCAATATAGAGCCACAGATATGGAAAGTTTGAATGGCGAACCAACAACTATATGTGCGGTAGGTGCGGAAAGGGTGACATGATACACAAGGGTTAAGAGACCTTGTCTATTTCTGACACACGCCTCGGGGGACAGAACGCTTAGCCTGACTGAGACGCCTGCCCTTGGGAAAGTTCACTGAGCTGTTGTTATTTTAATTACTTGCGAAAATTTATAATCCACTTCTAAGCCCGTTACAACCATCCCGTCAGTGCAATCTCCAGTCAATCGTATCTGGTAGACGTTTAGAACGCATGGTAGTAGAGCCAACATTATTCTCTAATGGACATCTCAACTATCTGTGCATCTCTACAAACGTACCCACGAACATACAACATGTTGCTTTAATCATCAGGAAACAATGTTAGAAAGGATATGAGCACTCCGTGACTTTACAAGGATTTATAGTACTGTAAACAAAATGCTTTCATCTTCTGTCAAGTATATTCAATTATCTACTTAACATTATTTGGAAATATGGCAATGTGCCTCACGGTATGTCAGTGACAACCATTTACAATGACAGAAACTGTCATGAAATATGCAATCATGTCAGAAGGATGTCTATTAACATGCTTTAATGTCTACAGTTGAGATTTTTAGTGTAACATGCTGTCATATAAGCAAACACCTACTGTCAAGAGGTCTAGGACATCACTTGAAAGTGGTAATACCACCAGACTTCACATCCAAGCGTCCGTCTATTGATACGACCCTAGGACCTCAATCCCATTACCGCAATCTTGCAGTGATGATATGTGAGCATCGCACAACTACTTGATTCAGTAACCGGTAAACGATAAACGGTTCACAAAGCATCATCTCTGATTATCCGATAGGAGTCACGTGTGTGTCTCGAGCCGGTAACGTACGCATTACGAGTCTGAGGGTCACGACACGGCCCAAGCGAAGTGGGGGTTTGCTTGTAGCGACATCGACTTAAGACACTTAGATGGTCATAACAATGCAGCCGGACTGTTATGATGACATACATGCCTGAGGCGTAGATGCTTGAGACAGTATATGACTATTGTTACGCATGTCCGGACACTTTCTGACATTCATGGATGTTGGCCACCTTACAGGATATACTACTTTTATGTTCCTTGTGATGTCCTTGTGACGTCATCATGACGTAATTTAGTATTTCCCTGATGAATTATACGCTGTATCTCCCTTTCATTTAGAAAATGATTCGTACGCATGTACATGTATGTGGTTCCCTACACAATAGATTAGTGTCGTCTTGCCTTTCTTCCCTCCGGTCCCATCCAGCAATTACGGTGTAAACACTTAAACACTTATTGTTATTCAAAATTATTCTGGATGTTTGGGTCTGGTAAGATATGCTCCAGCTAAGTGGCAGGGGTTACGACCTGCGTACAGCGCTGTAGTATATGTTTGGTTTAATTGTCATTGTATACAAGGTTTACTGTGATACACAATCTGATGTTATCAGCACACCACGGAAACCCTGTACAGACTGAGTGGCTTGCTTTGAAAGGTTTGCTTCCAAATCAACTAAAACAATCCATAAGTGCCTACTGCCACGCTTCCACAGAATTCTGATAGTGAATGTTTGATCCAACGATCTCTGAAGAGTGCCCTTCTGTCTATCCCTACTTTGGGCCAGCCCTTCTCACGTTGAACGCTATAACCCCGCGGTTAAGTGAAGAGTCCTTGGTTTCTCCGTTGAGTGTTGTGACACAATGCTCACAAATACAAGTATACTACGGAGAAATGACAGATTAAAGTGATTTTACTCTGCCGTATTTACATGTGTAAGGCGTTCGTGCATATCTTCAGCTGATTTCCCCCTCGTTGTAGGCGAGTGTAAATATACACCACGTCTCCCCACAAGGCAGTGTTTGATACATCAATGGAAGATTTCAGTTGGGGTGAAGACAGACCTCGGACCTCTCGCACTGTTTATGTGTTTATAGTTACAGAGCCTGAATAAACATGTTTCAACATAAACGTTATCATTTTCAAATGACCCATAAATGTAAAGTTTGAAAGGTTATGTGTGCACCGCACGTAAAATTGCTCTTGAGAATATCAACTGAAGATACGAGCAGCCTAAGCTAAAGGGCTGAGTGTGTACGTTAAATGGAACTAATCCAAACTTCAAAACAGCCGGGCAAAGAAATTAAATTGGATTAATCGATATCTAAACGTTACAAGGCTGAAAACAGGTATCGAAACACTGCAACCTTCGGTCCATGACATAATTATGATGCCTGCATCAACTACTTCACCAACCAATAGCTGTTTCTGGCGTGTTTTAGCAAGCATGGACGTGGTCTTTCCTTGGCCCGTCAGTTTCTGTAACATGTGTTATGTAAAACACATCATCCGCATTAATGATCATTGAAGTAGTTTTGATTTGCTCTCTGTCTTAGTGCGTGTCGGTTTCTTATCTCAAGTTCAATGAATTGATAACTTAAACATCAATTTAAAAACTGATATCAATATTTGCACTAAGGGAACTGATACCCCCATTAAATGGAAGCGAATCACTGTCCAGGGGCGGATGCAGCTCTTTCGAAAGGGTTGGGGGTGCACACTCTTGAGAAAGGGGTGGTGCACACTTCATTTTTCACGAGAGTTTCAATAGTCATTAAATAAACCTTCAGGACACCTGTACCACCCACCCCTAGTTATAACTGTGATTGATGTTCTGGACTCAATATGTACATTTAGACGTCACAGAGTAACAGTATTGCTGAGTTTTTACACCAATAAGGGAAAGCGGGATCCATGCATATACTATCCATGTGCAACAGCGTCACATACACGTCACACGTGAAACACTGCTGTACTTTAATAATATTGAAAAAAAACATCGGTTAGCCTATATGAACCTTTTTATCCAGAGAACAGAGAATAGTCATATTCCAGCCCAGTCTCTGCAAGTGTCACTAGCTAAGACAGCTTTGTGACACCGGGCTTGTTTACAAATGGGAGGGACGATAATCAATGAATAATTTTGTATATGTCTATGGCATCTACTGGGTCTCTCTAGCATGCACACTACAAGCATCAGGCCATCTGATCACCCGTTAATGCGGCGGCCGGGACGGCACGACGAGGTCAGCCACCTGTTGTAGGTATTACCCACAATGTCGGCCATGGTGACACCGTCAAGTGCCACGCTATTAACGAACCGATAAATGCTAATTTTCTATCAAAGCATTTTAATCTCAGCTGCAAATTTAGAGCCCATCAGCGGTGACCCCCGTCGCTCCCCTCCACTTTAGAAACACTTGAACTGGGGGTAATTGGTTGAAGACCACGAACAACCAACATAGGATGTCACTTGGGAAGGCTACATCGTTCCAATCATGCAGTAAAGATATATTCAAAGTGGTATACAAGTGGTACTGATCCGTTTAGGTCTGCTCGGCAGGAGAAGTCCGGGGAAGTCGAGGGAGCTCGAGGAAGCCAGCAGGAGGCCGGTAGTGGGGGACCGGGGAAGTGGGTGCAGGTTTACATCAGAGGAGACCTGAATAGTGGGGGACCGGGGAAGTGGGTGCAGATTTTTACATCAGAGGAGGCCTTGGTAGTGGGGGACCGGGGAAGTGGGTGCAGGTTTACATCAGAGGAGGCCTTGGTAGTGGGGAAGTGGGTGCGGGTTTACAGCAGAGGAGGCCTTGGTAGTGGGGGACCGGGGAAGTGGGTGCGGGTTTACAGCAGAGGAGGCCTGGGTAGTGGGGAAGTGGGTGCGGGTTTACAGCAGAGGAGACCTGGGTAGTGGGGGAGTGGGTGCGGGTTTACAGCAGAGGTGACCTGGGTAGTGGGGAAGTGGGTGCGGGTTTACAGCAGAGGAGGCCTTGGTAGTGGGGGACCGGGGAAGTGGGTGCGGGTTTACAGCAGAGGAGGCCTGGGTAGTGGGGAAGTGGGTGCGGGTTTACATCAGAGGAGGCCTTGGTAGTGGGGGACCGGGGAAGTGGGTGCAGGTTTACATCAGAGGAGGCCTTGGTAGTGGGGAAGTGGGTGCGGGTTTACAGCAGAGGAGACCTGGGTAGTGGGGGAGTGGGGAAGTGGGTGCGGGTTTACAGCAGAGGAGGCCTTGGTAGTGGGGGACCGGGAAAGTGGGTGCGGGTTTACAGCAGAGGAGACCTGGGTAGTGGGGAAGTGGGTGCGGGTTTACAGCAGAGGAGACCTGGGTAGTGGGGGAGTGGGTGCGGGTTTACAGCAGAGGAGACCTGGGTAGTGGGGAAGTGGGTGCGGGTTTACATCAGAGGAGGCCTTGGTAGTGGGGGACCGGGGAAGTGGGTGCAGGTTTACAGCAGAGGAGGCCTTGGTAGTGGGGGACCGGGAAAGTGGGTGCGGGTTTACAGCAGAGGAGACCTGGGTAGTGGGGAAGTGGGTGCGGGTTTACATCAGAGGAGACCTGGGTAGTGGGGGAGTGGGGAAGTGGGTGCGGGTTTACAGCAGAGGAGGCCTTGGTAGTGGGGAAGTGGGTGCGGGTTTACATCAGAGGAGACCTGGGTAGTGGGGGAGTGGGGAAGTGGGTGCGGGTTTACAGCAGAGGAGGCCTTGGTAGTGGGGGACCGGGTAAGTGGGTGCGGGTTTACAGCAGAGGAGACCTGGGTAGTGGGGGACCGGGTAAGTGGGTGCGGGTTTACAGCAGAAGAGTCCTGGGTAGTGGGGGACGGGTCTAGAGCAGAGGATGGCTGGATGTGGGTATGAATATGAGCAGAGGCTGGCTGGATGTGGGTATGGAATTAGAACAGGGGATGGCTGGAAGTGGGTATGGATTTAGAACAGGGGATGGCTGGAAGTGGGTTTGGATTTAGAACAGGGGAGGCCTGGGTAGTGGGGATGGGTTTAGAGCAGAGGCTGGCTGGAAGTGGGTATGGATTTAGAGCAGGGGATGGCTGGAAGTGGGTATTGATTTAGAACAGGGTATGGCTGGAAGTGGGTATGGATTTAGAGCAGGGGAGGCCTGGGTAGTGGGGGTGGGTTTAGAGCAGAGGGTGGCTGGAAGTGGGTGTTGGTTTAGAACAGGGGATGGCTGGATGTGAGTATGGATTTAGAGCAGGGGATGGCTGGATGTGGGTGTGGGTTCAGAGTGGAGTGTGTTGAGTGTTGTGACGATGTTGAGGATGATATTTGGTCGTTAGTTGTAACATAAATGAGTAGGCACGGATCTGTGTTTGTTGGCATGTTTTCGTACATCACCTCGCATAGATTGGGCACTTCCCACGTTAACCAGAGAGGTTTCATTAATCTGATATTGTGATTCGCACAGTAGTGGAGTTGTCAATTGACCCAAAGTTGACTGGCGATACGACGGTAAGTTATTGCGGCACTTCTCATTTATTTATATGTTCAACCTAACACGTGTATGAGCGGTACGCAAGCGAGGTGAATGGGGTTTGATTGGCGAATGCGCTGTAATGTCTGAACACTATCTCGACGTATATCTCGACGTATATGCGTTGCTAGGAGTTCGAGGCTTCACGTCGTTGAGACAGAGATGATAAGAACATTGGATAATTGGGTAGCAGTTTCTCTGTTGATACCAATGTGTCAGGCTGTTTAATTTGAAATAGAATTTAATTGGATATTTTATAGCTTCACTGTTTTCATTCGTGCATATATATGTTGTATCCCCCAACGCCCCCAACGCACCAGCACAACTCCACTGCAGATGACCGCCCGAGAACCTTTCACGGCCAAAGATGATCCAGTGAGCGCGCATTCTCTGTCTTAACGATTATCGCAGCAAAGGAAAACGAACGATGAACGCTTGTATGTGATAGAAAATAACCACATAACTTTAAATATTTGAGGTTACATCTGTTTGCAAACGGGAAATATACTGGCAACTGATGCATACAAAAGACAACCCACGTCTGTCACATGACTTATAGCTACCTCAGGAATCTATTAGCAACATCACATTTGTAATCAGACGATGATGTAAGCCTATTTGCAATGACCACACGAATCAGTGTGAAGCCATGCACATGGTGTGGTTAGTCATCTGCACCCAGGCCACGAGGCTTGTGGCTGGGAGTTTTCCATGGTAACGCTTTAAATTTATCTAGGTCCGACCCGTCGGGCCGTGTCAAGGTGTCTTCATATACCCTGGCTATGAGTCAAACAGCAACGCTGCACAGCTTTAGGGGCAGCGAACAATACCAGTCCATGTCAGGGGGAGATCGCTTTACTTTAATTGAATCCAGTTGTCCTTAAATTGAAATAAAATTAAACCCGTCATGACTAGTTCCAAGCTCATTTGGAATCTGATCTTCCTACATATCACAGCAACTCGTGAGTCATGAGTATCGCCACTGGCAGCTGGGAATCAGTAATGTAACCATAACCAGTACACACTGCTCAAAACCAATTTATTACAATTAAATTTAGAGCAGTCTTGATAGAGAGATATAATTTCAAACAAACTGTTTAGATGTATAACATGTTATCATGTGCTCGACGTGTAAGTTTGTAACTCTCTTTGAGAAAGGGGTTGTAAAAAGTTATAAATTATGTATTTTAATATCTGTGAACGGTTCTGAATAGCAAACAAATAAACAAGCTCTTGGCTCAAATGATAGAAGGGAGGATGAGAAAGACATTTGGAATGTCTGAACTCTCACATTTCTTTGCGACGAAATCTAAATCCATACATGTGAAATGGTTCTGCTTAAGTAGAAGTAGTAGTGTTAGTAGCAGTAGTCGTCGTCTTCGTCGTCGTCGTAGTAGTAGTAGTAGTAGATGTAGTAGTAGCAGTAGCAGCAGCAGTAGTAGCAGTAGTAGCAACAGTAACTATATATATCGAGGGGCTGTCAAGTAGCTCGCAGTCAATGTAGTTGACACATTGAGGGACAGTGGCTCAGCCCGTGGTCAAGTCAGTAGTAGCTGCAGAGTGATCGTAAGTATAACAACTAGTCTCTGAAATGAACATATTTTACTGAAAAATGTTCATAGTAAAAAAAAATAATATATAATGAAAAGGAGCCCTGAGACTTTCTTCAGCTGAGGAAATCTAGACTTGCCACATTTTCTAGACTTGTGTGGGCTTTCTTGGATATATTTGCTTCAGGGTCTGTACGAGAGACTAAGTGATCGTAGGCCCTGCAATATCTCATTTTCCCTTCCACACAGCACAACCCTTTCTGTAACGCATAAGCCGTTAATGAAACAAATCTAGACATGGGCCATTTTCGGACACTAAGCATCAGTCCACCATGGCCAGGGTAGTAGTAGCTACCTATATAGAGAGATGGACGAGTAGCCAGTGGTCAGGCAGTAGTTGCCGTATGTATAGAGAGATGGACGAGTAGCGCATGGTCAAGGCAGTAGTTGCCGTATGTATCGAGAGATGGACGAGTAGCGCATGGTCAAGGCAGTAGTTGCCGTATGTATCGAGAGATGGACGAGTAGCGCATGGTCAAGGCAGTAGTTGCCGTATGTATCGAGAGATGGACGAGTAGCGCATGGTCAAGGCAGTAGTTGCCGTATGTATCGAGAGATGGACGAGTAGCGCATGGTCAAGGCAGTAGTTGCCGTATGTATCGAGAGATGGACGAGTAGCGCATGGTCAAGGCAGTAGTTGCCGTATGTATCGAGAGATGGACGAGTAGCGCATGGTCAAGGCAGTAGTTGCTGTATGTATCGAGAGATGGACGAGTAGCGCATGGTCAAGGCAGTAGTTGCTGTATGTATCGAGAGATGGACGAGTAGCGCATGGTCAAGGCAGTAGTTGCCGTATGTATCGAGAGATGGACGAGTAGCGCATGGTCAAGGCAGTAGTTGCCGTATATGTCGAGGGACGGTAGAGTCGCCCATGGTCAAGGCAGTAGTTGCTGTATATGTCGAGGGACGGTAGAGTCGCCCATGGTCAAGGCAGTAGTTGCTGTATACGTCGAGGGACGGTAGAGTCACCCATGGTCAAGGCAGTAGTTGCCGTATACGTCGAGGGACTGTAGAGTCGCCCATGGTCAAGGCAGTAGTTGCTGTATATGTCGAGGTACGGTAGCAAAGTCTCTGTTCAGTGTAATAAGTTGTTGCTCCGTATATCGGGGACGGTAAAGCGGCCTCTCCCACTTTTACTACAATGCCTGAAGCCGCGGTGACGTGGCCGCGGTGACGTGACAAATGACGTCACTGACGTTCCAGATTCAATGCACCATTGTCAGTGCTACGCATTCCTCAAGTATAACAATTGAAATACGCTGCACGTCATCATGAGTCCTATACACACCCAGTGTAGCTTTTATACACAAATATTGTCACCAACAACCTGGACAACCAGTTTAGCTTTTATACACAAATATTGTCACCAGCAGCCTAGACGACCAGTTTAGCTTTTATACACAAATATTGTCACCAACAACCTAGACACCCAGTTTAGCTTTTATACACAAATATTGTCACCAGCAGCCTAGACGACCAGTTTAGCTTTTATACACAAATATTGTCACCAACGGCAGAGACACCCAGTTTAGCTTTTATACACAAATATTGTCACCAGCAGCCAAGACACCCGGTTTAGCTTTTATACACAAATATTGTCACCAACAGCCTAGACACCCGGTTTAGCTTTTATACACAAATATTGTCACCAACAGCCGAGACAACCAGTTTAGCTTTTATACACAAATATTGTCACCAACGGCAGAGACACCCAGTTTAGCTTTTATACACAAATATTGTCACCAGCAGCCAAGACACCCGGTTTAGCTTTTATACACAAATATTGTCACCAACAGCCGAGACAACCAGTTTAGCTTTTATACACAAATATTGTCACCAGCAGACGAGACACCCAGTTTAGCTGCTATACACAAATATTGTCAACAGCAGCCTAGACAAGCAGTTTAGCTTTTATACACAAATATTGTCACCAACAGACGAGGCACCCGGTTGAGCTTTTATACACAAATATTGTCACCAGCAGCCTAGACAAGCAGTTTAGCTTATATAAACAAATATTGTCACCAACAGCCAAGACACCCGGTTTAGCTTTAATACACAAATATTGTCACCAACAGCCGAGACAACCAGTTTAGCTTTTATACACAAATATTGTCACCAGCAGCCGAGACAACCAGTTTAGCTTTTGTACACAAATATTGTCACGAACAGACGAGACACCCAGTTTAGCTTTTATACACAAATATTGTCACCAGCAGCCTAGACAAGCAGTTTAGCTTTTGTACACAAATATTGTCAACAGCAGCCTAGACAAGCAGTTTAGCTTTTATACACAAATATTGTCACCAACAGACGAGGCACCCGGTTGAGCTTTTATACACAAATATTGTCACCAGCAGCCTAGACAAGCAGTTTAGCTTATATAAACAAATATTGTCACCAACAGCCAAGACACCCGGTTTAGCTTTAATACACAAATATTGTCACCAACAGCCTAGACAACCAGTTTAGCTTTTATACACAAATATTGTCACCAGCAGCCGAGACAACCAGTTTAGCTTTTGTACACAAATATTGTCACGAACAGACGAGACACCCAGTTTAGCTTTTATACACAAATATTGTCACCAGCAGCCTAGACAACCAGTTTAGCTTTTGTACACAAATATTGTCACCAACAGCCTAGACACCCGGTTTAGCTTTTATACACAAATATTGTCACCAACAGCCTAGACAACCAGTTTAGCTTTTATACACAAATATTGTCACCAACAGCCTAGACAACCAGTTTAGCTTTTATACACAAATATTGTCACCACAGCTTTTATACACAAATATTGTCACCAACAGCCGAGACAACCAGTTTAGCTTTTATACACAAATATTGTCACCAACAGCCGAGACACCCAGTTTAGCTGCTATACAAATATTGTCACCAACAGCCTAGACAACCAGTTTAGCTTTTATACACAAATATTGTCACCAGCAGCCTAGACAGACAACCAGTTTAGCTTTTATTATTGTTATACACAAATACAGCCTAGACAACCAGTTTAGCTTTTATACACAAATATTGTCACCAACAGCCAGAGACAACCAGTTTAGCTTTTTTATACACAAATATTGTCACCAACAGACGAGACACCCAGTTTAGCTTTTATACACAAATATACACAAATAACAGCTTTAATACACAAATATTGTCACCAACAACCTAGATAACCAGTTTAGCTTTTATACACAAATATTGTCACCAACAGCCGAGACACCCAGTTTAGCTTTTATACACAAATATTGTCACCAGCAGCCTAGACAACCAGTTTAGCTTTTATAGCTTTTATACACAAATATTGTCACCAACAGCCTAGACAAGCAGTTTAGCTTTTATACACAAATATTGTCACCAACAGCCGAGACAACCAGTTTAGCTTTTATACACAAATATTGTCACCAACAGCCTAGACACCCAGTGTAGCTTTTATACAAAAATATTGTCACCAGCAGCCTAGACACCCAGTTTAGCTTTTATACACAAATATTGTCACCAACAGCCTAGACAACAAGTTTAGCTTTATACACAAATATTGTCACCAGCAGCCTAGACAACCATGTTAATATTCGACATGTTCGACAGAAACCAAAATGGCGCTAACTCCCAGGGGTATATTAGTCCATGTTAACTCCAACCCCTCCCATAATTGCTCAACAATAATATTTTGTTCAATCAGATATTAAACCCCACGTGAAGTGTCTTCCAAGGGGTAATATCTCTTGTAGAACGCAAATGGTTTCGTTACTCATAGCGCTCGGGCTCTGTTGAATAAACTGCCATTGTACTGACGTGTGTAGCAGTGTAGCAATACATGTATACCCTCCAAGAAAGATTACAAACATATCGAAATTAGCCGCACCAGTATATACGTTGAGAGAGCATAAACTTATTCGGTGATTATATTTACACAAACAGACGTCCACCTGGTTAGCCCTTACAATACACTACCGAATCAATCCCTATCAATCTACTATAGCAAGTGGTGCCATGAAAACGACATAAGAGAAAAATTAAAGGACAAAACAATTAGTGCAGATATCCATTAAGAAGCCATGAGGCGGAGAGCTGGGGATAAACCTGTGATCGTCTCCGCATACCTAGCATTCCGTGTTGGGAGGGAGATCTTCGTCCTTTCATTCAGCAGAAAACTTACACAGCCTAGTAAGTATTGCGTTGCTACAGTCAGGGTAGGCCGACTATGACAGCGGTAGTGTGAGACAGCATTAAGGATTTCCAACCAAGCCTGACGACTCAACAAAGACAGAAACACAGGTGGAGGGGACTCACAAGACACGTTAATACGATTCTTTATACATACAAGGTATGTGCAAAATGCGGTTCTTTTCATAGCATTTTGCGTAACATAACAGTCGATCAGAGTGGTGGAGCCCTGAAAAAGATGTCACTTCCAGTGCGAACTGCCGCCACGCAACGCTAAGCTGTGGAGAGACGGGCACTCGGATAGTTCTCGGGAGGCGAGGAACCCTGAGAGACAGATTTAGAGCTGTCGTGTTCCCCTTTGGCTGGAGATGGGGAGTACGGGACTTGTGCCGGGTTGTTTTAGTGGCAAACGGTCACATGCGGTTAGAGCCAGGTCTGTCTCGCGTAGCAGGGATACCTATACCAGGAGTGTGGCTATAATACCCAATACCGAGACAGGCCAGTTATAAATCGCTCTGGTCACATACAGGCTAGGGACGGTTGATAAGACAGCAAGCATTTTTATCTCAACTTGGCGGAGGAGAATGTTCTTTCGGTGGACAGCCTGAGATCGCCTGTGCGAATTAAACAGACTCCCAGTGACAGTCCCGAGGGATAACCCAGCGGTCAACCCCTGAGGGAGGTAATCGTCATCTGTTATCCCCGACAGCAGACGACAAATTGTCTCCGACGCGCGTCTTAATTGGTGGCACCGGGTAGGGTCACAGTGGTCTACCCAGTCCAGTCTCGTGGCTCTCGCTGTACAAGTGGACAAGCAGACGATACCTGGCAGCAGAAGACACGTGTGAGCAGACGATACCATTCCCGGGATGTTTTCATTGACTCCTGAACACACTTGGGACAGTCTTTGAACTCACAGTGAGGGCAATAAGCAGCTTTGTGACTCGTATGTCCTGTTTACAAACACAACCAGCCACGGGATCAAGCTTTGTTGCTTCATGATTGGATTTCGCCGTGTTTTATGATTGACGTGAGGGGATTTATCTGGAATACAGGTAGACAATTGAATCTTTGGAACTAATATATATGTATGGCCGTCTAAATATTCAGCTCGTCATCTGCTAGTGTTGCATTGGAGAAAGACACTGACAATCTCTGGATTCCCTGGATCAAAGACCCTTAAGTATTTGTTTTTCTTTCTCTCTGATCTGCTACGGCGAATTTGCTGATTTTGCGGATTATAACCATCTGTTTCCCCTGCTGCCTTAGGCTACACAAACAACTACCACTAGTTTTGTGACTTGTAACCTATCCACTACCACAGGATAACAAAGTTTTTCAACGAGGTCCTCTGTTGGTTTTACCGTCTTGATTCCAGGCTGATTCCCAGTGTAAAAAGTCGTGTATCAACCCTCGCGACGGTGGGTGGAAGCTGCACTACCGTCAGGCGTCTGTGTGAGACTGCACGGCAGAGATGTATGTGTAGAAGCCGGCAGTTAAAACCAGGCTGCAGATAACACATCTATTAGCCGTGTGTAGGTACTGTAATGTGTGACATTTATTTGGTGGCTGTATACAAACACTGGTCATGTCAAATTACACGGCCTGTTGCTGCGCTGGAGCCCATGGTCTGAGCGTACTGATATAATCACTTCTCAGCGGATTGTCATACCTACTCAGAACCTTCACAGAGGAGACTGCACGCACCTTTTTCAGTCCGCTTCTGGAAAAAGTTGACATTAATTTGGACAATACCCAGGGTTCAGTATTTAACGTCCACTGACTGAAATGTGCATTCATCATACTCCGATATCTTTGTCCAGTGAGGGGAGGACACCATCCTGAAGCTACTTCACCAATATGCATGTGATGTTTCCCCTACTATTTGTGATCGTGGTGAGTACTTTCTACACATTCTATTTCTACACTTTTAATGTACCACCGCATGATTCAAACAGTCGCCCTCATGGGTTTTACCTTAACCAGCTGGGAGGCGTTAGAAAAAGGCTTCTCTGAATGGATATGGGTGTGTAAGAAATATTTATGGCACATAAGCTGAGTGATACGGTTTATCAGAGGTCATGAACGCTGATTACTACTGGAGAGGTTGCGCTAAATCTGTAAGAAAAAATTGTTGAATCTCGTATATGTCAGTGACCCTCTTTGCGGTGATAAAGAAAATCATTTTTTTGTGGTTTCGCGTTTTCTCGCTGCGGTTGTACTGAAAACTTAAAACCCTGACGCATCGTGGAGCTCCGTCGACTGCAGTAGTCCCCGTGAGAAGACATTATTGAGTCTCATTCATACAATTAACCACACTGCTTCAGCTTGACAGTATTTACCGACGGAAACTTAAATTACGTCTCCTTGTTGACAGAAAGGTATACTCCTTGATTTAAGTAGCCTGCCCCAGATCATCGGAACTCCACACACTATTGAGATGTATTATATAATGAGTTTACACAGGCTTCTCCTAACAGGGTCTCGACTGACGGCTTCGGTGTAGTTATAGGGCCTCGTTTTGTCTACATCATTTCAGTCGGTAGACGTTAAACAGCTCCAACTGAATGTGAACATCACAGGGAAGTTCATGGACTCACAAGGCATACAGCGTGTGTATGTTATTACCCATTTCACTACAGGGTATTAATAACTCTATTGGGTTTCTTTTCCTTGAAACAGATGTTTAAATATCTCATTTCTATGTCTAAGCAATAGAAATAGCAGTTTTTCGTGGATTTATATTATTTGCTGACTGACAGCATCAAGCAACAACAATAGCTTTTATTAGTAACGGGTCAGTGATGTGTTCAAATTAAAAGCACATGTATTTTTTCTTAAACATCATTGTTTCATTTATTGATGAAAAGCCTTGATGTGTCTTCAGGAAGAGATACCTGTCTACTGTTAAGCCGATAGGCTATTGTATATACTGCTGCCAAATCATACCTTTTCATTCAAAAGGTTATGTACAGTTTGATTTGAAGGGCAGAGGTGTAGTTTGCTGTGATGTGTTTCCTCGTTGTCTGGAAGGTGCCATCAACCTTTCTCCCAAGGCCTGCGCTGGAACTACGGGGCTGAATGGTCCTCGCTCGAAACCTTTAGGAGAAAGGCTATTGTGTACATGTGACGAAACACGTGGTTCCTGTTCCTCGTGAAGGGGTTTGGCTTAGCTTCACATCTTGGTCAAAACAAGTGGAAGAACACCCGATTGTTTCACAGTGTCATAGTTAATTCATTAAAGCGGAGAAAAGCACATTCCCAGACTAAATGTAAATATTTTCTCCTTCATCCTTGTCTTCGGAAGTTTCGGTTTGAGGATAATAAGAACGGTTTGGTTGTAAGTGCCGTCACAAGTCTGACGCCCGGGGTTCTGACTTTCATTTTGGTTTTTCTATCTAGGTGTGTCTTACTATATATCTAAGCTGCCAGGATGTGGGTTCGAACCACAGTATCACGAATATGATTATTGTTTATTTAGTACCAAATCCCAGCAGGGAGGGGGAATACTGTTGAACTTGTGACTTTCCTTCGTCAAAGACCAAAGCAGTAAAGCGACTAAGATAGCACCAGGTGCCGAAACAGATTCAGCTGAAGGTCAAGTGGAAATAGCAGAGACAATTACTTGAATGGATCACTGAAAATAAGGAAGACACCAGGTGTTATTTATTCACTCTGGATTCAAATTTTCGTGAACATGAAAACTATGTATGCCACTGTAAAGGTTAAATCTTTATTGTGTCCTGTGTACGTATAGACACTGGCTGAATGTCACAAGATATTCAATATGTGATCCATTACCTCCAAGGATGTATAGTGATGGATGCCCTTGTCAGTGCTTCAACACGTTACGTAACACACACGGTGGACGACTCTCCTTTAAGTGAAATATATATATATAGTGTACATTATATTACCGAGTTCTCGTTATTGGGTCTCGTGTTGCCCGAGATTACAACGGTGGTATCTCAACCGTAACTTTATGTTTAAATAACCCCTGAATTTGTCGACCTTCAGAGGTTTATGAATCCTTGTACAGATCGTATTGTATTTCTCGCGCTGTCAAGTGTTTACCTGAGACTGTAAGTGTATCATTATGGTCTTATCGGCCTCATTAGTCCAACTGGCTTCCGTGACGTGTGTGTTTCATAGACACACATGGTGTCACAAGGCTCGGCTGGTAGTGGACAAAACGATACCCCAGTTAAAGGGGAAGTGACGCCAAACCTCGGATTCACCCAACTAGTTCTACTCCATTCTCCAAAGAAGCCGTTTGTTTGGTCAGCTTTTTCGACTTTTACAAACCTAGGCAACTGTATACAAACTGCATTAGTCTTAATTTACGACCCAGATCAACTGAAGACACGACACATTCTCCCGCGTTACTGTAAGGCAAGGAAAATACTATCGACATAAACATCTTCTTAGTACAAACATGGAAACAAATAAATTCAATCAAATATGACTAGTATAAATATTACAACGATGATAAAAATACAAATGGACTAATTAATGTCACCTTAATGGAATCTCCATAGATTGGGCGCCATTTTGCATTTTCAGGAAGTTTTCAAGAGAATTAAATGTATTATACGGCTTTGGTAGCAATATCATGTGAATGACATTTTAAATATGATATATGTTCTTTGTCTAGTAGCAGCCGTGTGGCAGCACTAAATCAGACTGACTCCGTGAATTGTTTCTGTCTTTCTACAAGCGTTCGGCCATCCTCTATGAAGGGAAACCCCTCGTCATTTCAAAGTCGGTACATATTTTCAGGTTTAACCTTAGCTTCACTGATAAAGACATTGTTTTTTAAGCTGTCGAGTACTGTATCAATGAGAGGTTCCTGATATGTTATAATGCTGAGTTGGTGGTATCTGCTTGTGGTGTACAACCCTGTTGAGAGCGCTCGCTGATATAAGACTCTACAACCAAGAAGTCGGGGAACTTACGCTAGCAGCGGTGGAATATGGTAGCGAGCACTGAATGGGACAAGCCGAAGGATATCTTTAGATTATTTAAAGGAATTCTGAATTGTACACTGCACAGCTAAAAGAGATTCATCCAATGGGTTTTCTGTTCCTCATGGTTCGGGATATAGGGTGATTCCATTGCTTGCTGAGTGCTATTGTATTTTATGCTGAAAGGGTAACATTGATATATTTGAGATTACAATATAGAACAATTTATTAGGGATGGCAACTTCTTTATATCGTGAGTGCGACGTTTCGATAAAGATTTGTCATCCATAAAAATTGGTTCTATATTGTACGTCTCAACTTCTAAAATGCCACTCAAACAAGTTATATTTGAGATTAATTACAAGATTTTCGTTGAAATCGTTTTTCGGCTGTATATATACTCACGATGTCCCTAAAATCTTACAATCGATTTTAGTATAAATCCGATTTCTTTCCTTTAATCACAATTCATATCACTATTATTTAGAGTTGCCAAATCAATTCATTTCCTTTAGCTGATGCATGTGTCTGTTGACAGCTGATGGGGTAATATCAACCCCGTTCCTATGTGAACGCCTTGACGTGATGAAGACGGGGTATTCCGACATGCATGATTCATCCCATTGCCCGCTGTGGTAGTTAGTCATCAACCTCCGACATGTTTCTGGTTTCTGTTTACTCGCCATATCAAATTCCAGCAAGTACAAGGATAAAACAACCATAACCTTTTATTGAAACCCATGTCAACCTAATATCAGATCCAATGTACTGTGCTCTATTGTCCTGTGTTCGGTACATCACTTAAAGTATCGCATACACCACTTAATGTTTCTACTGATTAAATCTATACTGTTGTAGCAAACCGATAACGCCGACAAACAACAGACAATCGCCATGTATACGGGTATATGATGAGCTGACGGGGTGTAGGTAGGGAGAGGGAGATTTATGGAAGGGTAGATTGGAAGCGGGGTGGGATGGGTGTCCATAGAGCCTTTAATCGCAGATGTAGGTTCCCTACTAATGACTTACAAGGCTCGCTCACTCTCAGATGTCAACAGTAAATGTATCTTCTTGTGACAGACCACGACGATTACCTATAGTCAGCTTCACAATCAAAGCGGACAGAGAGAGTTGTGTGGAATCCGGCCAAGCAAGATGCCCTATAATGGGTGGGAGGTTGTACCATGACGTCATTCACCTCCCGTGGCCAGCAACACCATGGCTTTACAATGTCCACTACAGTAGCTAATGGTTTATGACCAGCTGTCCTCCCACCCAGTCCAAGAGTCTATACAATATATCACCCACCCGGTTGGTACTCGGGGTATACTTACAGGGATATGGAGGTCAATGTGATTGAAGACCTTTCACCGTGTCCGATGGACGAGGGGAGTCGATTTGTGGATTAAAGAGTGTCAGTCTGACAAGTACTTTGCAACTCGCTGAAGCAACGAACACTGTCAAATAAATAATGGATTTCGTGTCGTTAGCTGGTCATATGTAAACACACGTCCAGAACAACACGAACAGTGTACCGTGTAGGTGTGAGAGGGGCAATATATGTACACTCAAACCCACAAGTCTTCCCCATGTGTAAACATGCTCACGTGGTCTCTGGCAGGTGAATGACCGATGTGTCGTGTGAATGTTGCTGTCGTTGCTGACGACGATCAGAGGCTACTTACGCTTGAAGTATGTCTGACTGACTGAGTTTGGTTTTACACCTCTTTTAGCAATATTCCAGCAACATCACGGCGGGGGACACCAGAAATGGGCTTCACACATTGTACCCATGTGAGGATTCGAACCCGGGTCTTCGGCGTGATTGTAGTATGTGAATGGATTTGAATACACTGCCTTAGTTTATGTTAACTGAAGGTACACTGACCCATCGTTATCTTTTCAATGTTATAACCCGCATATAAGTACGTGGTGGGTGTAGTTTAGTGTGAGAAGACTGGGTGCAGGGTCCAGGTCCAGGGTGTAGCTGAGTGTGAGAAGACTGGGTGCAGGGTCCAGGTCCAGGGTGTAGCTGAGTGTGAGAAGACCGGATATAGGGTCCAGGTCCAGGGTGTAGCTGAGTGTGAGAAGACTGGGTGCAGGGTCCAGGTCCAGGGTGTAGCTGAGTGTGAGAAAACCGGATATAGGGTCCAGGTCCAGGGTGTAGCTGAGTGTGAGAAGACTGGATACAGGGTCCAGGTCCAGGGTGTAGCTGAGTGTGAGAAGACTGGGTGCAGGGTCCAGGTCCAGGGTGTAGCTGAGTGTGAGAAGACCGGATATAGGGTCCAGGTCCAGGGTGTAGCTGAGTGTGAGAAGACCGGATATAGGGTCCAGGTCCAGGGTGTAGCTGAGTGTGAGAAGACCGGATATAGGGTCCAGGTCCAGGGTGTAGCTGAGTGTGAGAAGACCGGATATAGGGTCCAGGTCCAGGGTGTAGCTGAGTGTGAGAAGACTGGGTGCAGGGTCCAGGTCCAGGGTGTAGCTGAGTGTGAGAAGACCGGATATAGGGTCCAGGTCCAGGGTGTAGCTGAGTGTGAGAAGACCGGATGTAGGGTCCAGGTCCAGGGTGTAGCTGAGTGTGAGAAGACCGGATATAGGGTCCAGGTCCAGGGTGTAGCTGAGTGTGAGAAGACTGGTTTGCAGGGTCCAGGTCCAGGGTGTAGCTGAGTGTGAGAAGACCGGATATAGGGTCCAGGTCCAGGGTGTAGCTGAGTGAAGACCGGATATAGGGTCCAGGTCCAGGGTGTAGCTGAGTGTGAGAAGACCGGATACAGGGTCCAGGTCCAGGGTGTAGCTGAGTGTGAGAAGACCGGATATAGGGTCCAGGTCCAGGGTGTAGCTGACTGTGAGAAGACTGGATACAGGGTCCAGGTCTAGGGTGTAGCTGAGAGTGAGAAGACTGGGTGCAGGGTCCAGGTGATCCTGGAAAGACCGGATATAGGGTCCAGGTCCACACACTACATGCAGGGTCCAGCTGAGAGTGAGAAGACCATAGATCTGAGTTCGTCTTCTAATGTACCATCCTTCTTAATTCACTGAAGTTGTGTGACCCATAACTACGAGGTATCGAGGTACAATGAGCCACTCATTGTTTGAACAAAGATTATTCTTCTTTACAAAAAAAGAACATTTTAAAATTGTGATGTGAATTCCAAGTAGTTTAGATTACAACAGATAGATTCATGAGTCTGACAAAGGACAAATAAGGTTATTATTCTACAATTTACAAATGGTAATATCTATTTGAAAGCATATTTGAAAATAAGTGTTTTTAAAAAAGATATTTTGCTAATATCGTGCAAAGGAATGTCAATATCTCTATGTTCTGTTAGACACAACAATGAAGACGATTCTTTAAACAAAGTTCGACATCTGTTAGGAGCATTTATCTTTCTAATAGGTGTATTTAACGTAATCCAGCGTGCTATTTCATCACCGAGCGTTGTCGTTATGTGACGTAACACCTCATTACGGGACGGTACTGTAGTGTTTATGTGTCACAGTCAAGCGACTGTGTTTGTCCGCCAACATTTAGTAGTGTGTCCTAGTGGGAGCACACAATGACAGGAAACTGTCATAAATTCCTGCCACTCTTCGACAACAGACTCTCTCTTGATACGTCTTAAATAACTAATGACATATTAAATAATACCAGTTATACGACATGGTGTATTCATTAACTTAAATCATTGCCTGTTAGTACGGGCGCTTTGAGGCTGTGTGGGAGTTCACACGGCTGGGTATGAGCCAGTAGCCTAAATCCTGGGAACTCCTACCACGTCTTGTATACCTAATAGTGTTGATATCTGGGGTTGAACCCACCAAGCTATTATTATGACTATATCAAATACTGAGAGCAGATGTTCATCGCTCTCAGATGGTGGTTAATAGTCGTTACTCCACGCATGCGCAAGCTTATCGGGGCATATGTTTCGTATCATTTCCGCCTAATTGTCGAGATAACTGCAATACTGAGTCAATATTTTGGGAACAGTTTTCCTTCCTAGTAAGCCTCCAGTCAGTGACTCGGGGGCTCTGCTGCCTGTTCTCACACCGCACTGACAAGGATTTAGAGACTGCAATGTGCTTTAGGACCATGCGAGTTGATCTGAACAAGGATCTTCGTGTTGAATTGTTGTCCTTTGTTGTTTTTCCGCGATGTAATAGCCGTTGCAGGTGGTCAAGTAGTCACGTACTCGCTCGTCACAACGGAGACTCGATTTCGATTCTTCAAATCGGTTCTGTAAGTTAAAGCCCGTTGTCTTTCGCTTTGATTTGGAGAGGAATATGTATTAAGGTGACGTAGAAATAAACGACTACACCAACTTCTAAATGCCTTTGAAGAATTTCACTCACATACTCGCCTATCCCCGGTTGTAGTCCTCAATCATTGCTGCATCAGCAGTCTGAGAGTCGGTTGAAGGTTATGACTCATTCAACATTGTTACAGTTTTATCAAAAGGTATTTATCAATTTCACAAGTTAACGGAAGAATAAAAATACATCTTCAACTTCCATTATGTAGACATAATGTTTATATGATAAAGACAGCATCACCGTCGGACGGTTCCGTTTCGTACATCAGAAGAATACGAAGTATGCATTATTCTCGAAAAGGGATGCATGATACTATTTTTTTCTCTGAAATATGACACTTACGATACGATGTGGATGTAGTTGAGTGCTGTATTGTAATTGTTTCATCAGATGAGGACGTGGAGGAGTACACCCTGCTGCCGTATTTGCATCCCACACGGGCTACCTTCAACTCACGTAGTTCACAAGCGCTAGACCCCGCTTTATTTCCCAATGTTGCGCGGTGGTGTTTTGGGCACGCTTTCTTTATTTACGTGCTGTTCTGTTTTTTCCCGACACCCCAATGTAAACATGCCCCTCTCAGCTGTAGCACGTGCTCGCGAGGCTGGGCTTCATGTAAGCCACTTCCATAGGACCTTAGTGCAGTGTTAAAATCAGAGAAGTTTCAAAAGTGCACGCTCCCTTTGTATCGAATCCTAAAAATATCTACTAAAGATTGTTATTATTTGATACTTGTGCTAAATTATGTTTCATCTATACATACGTACGTATGTTACGGTACGTGAGGTTGTCGAGCCTCTACTGATTTACGTTAACCGGACAAGCATGCTGTACACGAAATGTGCTTTAAGTGCCGGGTTTGATCTATGTACCGACAGATTGCATTCATGCCGTACTGTGTGTAAGATGGGGAGATGTACAACCATGTCGTTTGTTGAAGCTAATAAATGTGTCTGTTTCCTCGCGTTGTTAGCGAAATAATGTTTTACGGATATTCACGTCGCATTTCCCACGTTACAGAACACATTGCTATCGCCATTGTCAAAGGCGTCAGAACTGTGTCTACATCCCGTGCCAGTTTCCTCCTGGGTAGCTTCCAATCATACCCCGATGAGTACTGATTTGTTAAGTCATGCCTGTTAAGTGGGATTAATCAAGTTGTTAACGTGTTCAAACTGCGTCACGGCGGATTTGTGACTTATGATTGAAATACTGAACGGCGTTAAATCCCAAATGATCCGCACCTGGCGCGGTAATTATCCTTTATGATTGTGTTGATTGCTCACAAAGGTACCTGAACAGAGCGGGTTCAGTGTGTATCAATCGAAATTGAATACTTGCAATTTAAATATTAATTTTGTAAACTGCGAATGGAGGACAACACATCATATAAATATTGAAACATGATTTCAAACACTATTGTTGGACCTTCATCTGTTGGACAATCAATTGCCATTTACTTCACGAACCAGTTGTTTGTACACTAAATATTCCTCAAATCACTCACCTATACATTTATTAAGTGTCGAATGACTTTCCCGGGTAATTATCGTCGCCTGTCGAAGGTAGTGTAAACTATTTGAAGATTTATGGTAAAACTGTAGGGTATTTCCTATCACCTCGAAGCACTTCAGATGAAAGAGCACCCTTGACAGAGATATATGCCTAACGTTAACAAATACGTCTCAGCAAAGTATGGAGGTCTGTTGAGGCCATCATCGCTTCAACCTTGTGTCGAGAAATACGACAGTAACACCATCGGCATGACACCTACATTGTTAAGCTGCATCCTTAGAAATGTCAAACACATTTTTCATACTTCATCTGTGTTGTAACAAGACACTTGTGGAGTAAGTATCGTTTAAATATACCTGTTGTGTTCGCTTGAACTTCACCTCTACGGATGTTAAAGGTATCCATGTCGGAGTGTAAGCTTGAGAGAACAATTGGAATGTGAAGCAATTGTTCAGTCACTCACTCACAATTAGTATCTTATTAACGGTCATCGATTACACCCAAGCTTCAAGATGTACCAAACTGAAACGACCCATAAACTAAGGAATGTGCCTTGTTCCTATGGTGACATAATGTGACAGGTGTAACCACTGTTCAGCTGATGACGATGTAAGTAATACCTGTGGCTAATAAGGCCATAACTATCATTTGGTAGGTGAATATGACTGAGAATTTCAGTTGCAAGACTTCAGGAATCTGGCGTGTGGGGTGATCCAGGATTGTGATGAGACCCATAGGACCTACAGACACGGGGCTACTAACTAGAACAGTGGGCTATTCTATTGTTCGGTATTCTGAAAGTGGTGTCACGGTTTGTTGGTTTTGTATAGAATTCCAGAGTTGCATTTCAACTTCAGATAGGTAAATGGTATATGCACAACTTGTCCATTTGGAATAGCCTGCAACTTATTTTACCTTATGATGTGTATAATATTGAAATATCAACAGTAACACACGAACTGTCCTGAACAACGGGGTCAGGCTTCACAGCGCAAACGTCATCTAACCAAGGCCATAAAATAATTATTATTTTATGATGTCTGGTCTAACGCGCCGTACGTCAGTCATACTGCTAAGTTCACTTTGTGAGGCCGGAGCCGTAACGTCCAATGACGCCGTACAATGGGCCTCTGTGAAGGGTGGTCTACATTCTTGCACTGCTTCCATCAAGGTTAATGTAACAGTACCAGACACACAGCGAGTACAATGACATAATGGTATCCAGACCATTTTAATTTATGGCCCACAAAAAGTGCGCTATCATAACGAGAAAGTCAACAAATGTGTAGTTGCCCTATCTCGTATCAGTAAAAGCACGTCCCCTGTGGCTTCCAAAATACCAAATTGCCATTACGTCTGCATAACGTCCCAGGAGTATGCAATAAAAAAGGAAGTTTCTACTTGAAATTAATGTTGTCCGAAGATGAATGCAAGCAACTGGCAGGAGACCCGAATGAACTGGTGTGGAAGACTGCGAGTGTGTGTTTGTGAGTGAGTGAGAGAAAGGCTATGGGACACAACCGCCAGTGATAGTATGCCACCGAGCAGTATAAACTTGCAAATTGGATCTGACCAAAAACTTTTCCCAAACTTTAGTAGGCTTAAAAACAATGGAAACACTCAGTAACACTTCACAATTAACGTCCAAAACACACATGAGGCACCGGAATGAAATAAATCACCACCTCGATGGTTTTTGCCGAGCGATAACCAATCACTGCATATGTTCAAATGTACCAAAATGCTTTCGAAAGAGCAGGATCCTATGTGTATCCGAAATGAAGACTTGCATTTTTAGAGATTGCTTTTAATTTGTGAAATATATGCCTCAGACACGCTAGACGGTCTCAGAACTCAAAAGGGTTTTTGAGCAGTGTCAGCTAGTGCGTGCGTGCGTGCGTGCGTGCGTGCGTGCGTGCGAGAATAACAAGTCCTTGTTTGTTTCTTAGTCACAATCAAGGAGGGCAATGTTTCATCAGGCCTGAAGTTGACAAACTAGTGGTCAACATCATGAGCATCAATCATAGATGTGTGGATCAGCTGGCGCCACAACTAAGCCCGAAATACTGGCGAGATGACTGAAATTACCTATTCAAAGTTGAAAAACATAGTTGTCACTTCCATCTCTTTGTCCTTGTACACTCAGTGTGTTAACGGTCCAGTAACACACACAGCTGCATGCATCTGTACAACTGAACATATTCGTCACTATTCGGACTTTTCCGTACCTACAACCGCCTTTCGTTAGTGCGTCTTCAGGAATGATTCTGCTTTCGTAAGGGACCGTTCATAATTTATGGCCAAGATGATTTTAAGGGGCGTATCACCCTGTTTGATCTGAAGAGGTTGGGGGGTCATCAAGTTTGTACACATGGACTAGCGGGGTCATACAAGTATTTAAAATAATGCTTAAAAACTGTGTGTGTAAAAATTGTGTGTGGGGTGGGTGGGGGTGTCATTGATTTTGTACATGACATGCACGGGGGAGGTCACTTACTTTGAACACAAAATATGGGGGGGGGGTTTATTCACATTGTACATGCTGCTCCATAAATCATAATCACCCCCACCCCCTAGCCATTATGACCGGTCCCTAATACGGAAACGCTTTTGTGCGGACCACGGACGTGTTCCAAAACTGCAGGTACTTTTCTAGTCTGTCTCACAGTCCCTGAACCATATTATTTTCCCTACTGCCTAGCCCTCCCTGCAATGCTAAAGCCCTAAATAAAGCAAGTCTAGATTCCCTCAGGTTCTCTGGGCTCCCTAGGGCTCCTTTTCAATATAAATGGGCTTGTTTGTTACTATCAAAATTATATATATTCAGAGACTAAACCTTAGTCTAGTACTTTTCCTGAGACGTCGTCAAAGCTTGCAGCCGGAATTTAGTAATAACCGACATGGTGGCCACGGTCAATATTTACCTGTTCGTAGTAACTGAACCATTCAAGTGACATTGGCAAAACTGGCTCAGATACACGACGAGGCGTTGTCACCAATCTGACGTGCACGAATTTTACAAGAATGACAAAAACGTCACTTCTTTGTTTATTTTGTACATATCACTGTTCGTGTTGTGAGATAACACGTCATTTTCACACTGACAGATGTCAGTCACAACTAAGCCTTTGTTTATTTCAGTAATACATCTTGGCTTAAAATGTTCGTAGGGATTATCGGGATGACGGTGACATTGCTCATCTTGACGTTCTGACAATAAGGGCTGTGTTGGGCTATCGACACAACTGTTTGGTTTTGTATACATGTATGTAGAAATGGCTAGCGTATATCTAAAAGTAGTTGTATTTATTTCGTTTTAAAGCCCTCTTTAACTTTAAAAGATATTCATTTTACATTTTATCTACATGCGGCAAATACATTGTGCGGGGAATTCGGAAAGAGTTCCTTCCGTTCCCCCAACCCTAAACCTAAACCTAAACCTAAACCTAACCTAACTTAAATTTTGGACTTTTAGTCATTTTTGTGAGTTGTCTAGTAATTGTTGCTTTAAGTTTTGTGAATAATTTTAGTATATATTAATTTATATATATTATTTGGGATGGGGGAACGGGAGGAACTCTTACCCGGAAGTCAAATGAAATAAAGATGACTATGAAAATCATTTCGAATATCAGAAGCGTGATTCCTTCCAAAAGATCGAAAAACTTAGTTTGTTTCCTTTCCAAGCCATCCGAAGGTGACCCATCGTATCTCTACACGGTGTAAATTGCATCCCCAGGTAAAAATCCAGGTTAAGGAATGCGTGACTGTATCGTATGTCACCCCGCCCTCTTCCCCAACCCAACCTTGGTGCAGCACGCACAAATCAGGTTTGTCCGCTGACACCGACACAACAGAGAGGTCGGGCAACTTTCTCGTGTTACGTAAGACAAGTGATGGTAATTGCTGTCATCATGTAATCCCGGTGTCTCGGGCACAGGGAGCGTATCAAAGCGTTTTGTAATTTTTTTGCGTTTAACCATTAGGTTGAAACAAAGGGATAAGGCTTGAAAACAGACAAGACCAAATTGTACCGTATTCCTGACTATTCTGCATTCTGTATAATCGTCAGGTAAATGAGTAGCCGGGGAAACGTGTGAGTTAGTGGTTATTTTTTTACTCAAGAGGTGAGGTGAGGTGAAATTGGGTTTAACGTCGTGCTTGGGAATATTTCGCTCATATGACGACGTGCATGCGTGTGTATGTGTATGTGCGGCTGCTTGTACTAGCCCAGACTTAAGCTGGTTTTATAGTGCTAGCCCACTGAGATACCATGCCACAGTGAAGCATGAATACCCCACTCAGACACATTATACTGACTCCGAGCCGACCAGTCCTTTATGTACCCATTAATGCCGAGCGCCAGGCAGGGACCAACAAGTACCATATTTTAACGTCTTTGGTATGACGCGGTTGGGGATCGAACCCGCGACCTTCCGCTCTCCGGGCGGACGCTCTAACCGCTACACCTCGGAGGCGGTCTTTTACTCAAGAAACAGCAAATAGTCCAGCAGCCTGTATGTAAATTGTAATCGACAAACAGGTGATCATTATCATAAGCAACGATTCATACCTTCGTGGTAGGATGACACACAATCAGCGTACTGGGTACATTACATCAATGTTGTCATTACCATTGACACTAACTACGACATGATATACACTTAAGTAATTTTGCCCCTTATACTTTGCTTTTGTCCGCATGTCAGATTTCGTCCGTTGTCTATGAGTGTGTGTTCTCCATTGCGAGATAAAATTGAATGTGACTTTCTTGAATTGTTATTTGGAAAATATTATTTGGAAAGACGGTAACATGTGAATGTTAGTCGTGCATATTCTAAGATCTAAACTAAGAGAGGTAAATACATTAACGCTCTATCAAACTCGGGTTATGTCCACCAGATGTACAATTCATAGACGGTTCCAGAGGGGTGTGTCCTGAAAGTTTATTAAATGACCATTGAAACTTTCGTGAAAACGGGTCAAAATGAACTGTGCACACACATACCCCAACCCCCTTTCCTCAAAAAGCTGTATCCGCCCCTGCAATGAATCCTAACTCCTGATTATGATGGGAAACGCTACGTGTAATTGCGCAACTAGCTGCGCACGTGAGCAGTAGAACCATCATAGCCCTAACTGAAATGGACACATTGACTTTCCGGCGCAGTGCGACCTGTATGCCGTCTATAGACACGGTACAACGCTCTGTCTTGTCATGGCATGTATTCAGACTTAATTCCCAGCATGGATCCGATAATTCCCATCATATGCTGTAATAACTAGGCTTTGCAAGGCTGTTATCCTAGCATGAAATCTCCAAGATAAGCTCCCATCTTCAATGAGTTCACCTTGCGGTGGTGTCTCCCCGTCGGAAAGAAAGACGCCCAAACCACAGCTGACGTCTCTCGGGAGAAGCTGTCGCCATACCTTTCTCCATCGAACGCACCTAGGACAAAACAGGCAGGTATTTTCTTCTGTGCACGATGGCCCCGTGGGGAGCATATATTCAAATCCAAATTCCCTATTGGCGTTAATTCATTGTCAGAAAGACATATATTTCAACATGGTCGTCGTTAATATGGGACGATTCAAAGCGCATGTCCATGACGCATGACATCAGCTTCATAGAACCCCCACCAGGAGGCGCGTCGCGTAATGACTTTTGGTGATGTCACACTGTGACGACGTGAGAAGGTGTCAGGTGTCAACACCTGTAGTCTACTATTTCCAACAGAAAGCATAATAAGTCTTAGAAAGAACAACTACGTTTTACGAAGAAATCCTTTCAATCAGTTCCTCACACCTCTTCTCGTCCTTCAGGAAATGTCATCCTTTGTTCGAGATCCCTCAGTAGGATTCTTGAAGCTGCCATTAAGCTGTAAGGCAAAAGAAAGTAACCCATGTTTGATGGTGTCTGTATGGAATCCCGGAAGGGATATTGTCGCGTTGTCGCATTGTCACGTTGTCGTCCTCTCAAAAACAAGCAAAGTGAAGCAAAATTAACCAAAGCGCGACAATACTACAATGCGACAACGCGACATTTCGGCCATTTGTCGCATTGCCGCGATGTCGCATGTCGCGTTTTGAATAATATTTTTCTATTCCTCCAAAGGGCGACAATGCGACAACCCGTCAATGTCCCTTCCAGGATTCCATACGTCTGTGATCAAAACAACCCAGGAATGGTTATCATATGGAGGTATCACAGCTGTATTTTGGGTGTTACGTTTGCTGTGTTCCTGCCACCGTTTCAGCCTAGAAATGTTTGGATAAGATTTATAATTTTTTTCTGTATATATCCCTAGCCCAACTATTTCTGTATGACCCATAGATATGTTTAGTGTTGTGAGTGTCATATACCTCTGTTCTGGTGTAGTAGGTCTTAATACAGTTGAACATCGTATACTACTTCAACATAGCAGTGCAGACCATATATACACCGTGACGTCTTATAGTTGAACATCCTATACTGCAACATAGCAGTGCAGACCATATATACACGTCCTATAGTTGAACACCCTATACTGCAACATAGCAGTGCAGATCATAAATACACGCCCTACAGTTGAACATCCTATACTGCAACATAGCAGTGCAGACCATATATACACGCCCTACAGTTGAACACCCTATACTGCAACATAGCAGTGCAGATCATAAATACACGCCCTACACTGAACATCCTATACCGCAACATAGCAGTGCAGAACTATATGAACACCCTATACTGCAACATAGCAGTGCAGACCATATATACACGTCCTATAGTTGAACACCCTATACTGCAACATAGCAGTGCAGACCATATATACACGTCCTACGGTTGAACATCCTATACTGCAACATAGCAGTGCAGACCCATATATATCGTCCTACAGTTGAACATCCTATACTGCAACATAGCAGTGCGGTGCAGACCATATATACACGTCCTATGGTTGAACACCCTATACTGCAACACAGCAGTGCAGACCATATATACACGTCCTATAGTTGAACACCCTATACTGCAACATAGCAGTGCAGATCATATATACACGTCCTACGGTTGAACATCCTATACTGCAACATAGCAGTGCAGACCATATATACACGTCCTACAGTTGAACATCCTATACTGCAACATAGCAGTGCAGATCATATATACACGTCCTACGGTTGAACATCCTATACTGCAACATAGCAGTGCAGACCATATATACACGTCCTACGGTTGAACATCCTATACTGCAACATAGCAGTGCAGACCATATATACACGTCCTATAGTTGAACACCCTATACTGCAACATAGCAGTGCAGATCATAAATACACGCCCTACAGTTGAACATCCTATACTGCAACATAGCAGTGCAGACCATAAATACACGCCCTACAGTTGAACATCCTATACTGCAACATAGCAGTGCAGACCATAAATACACGCCCTACGGTTGAACATCCTATACTGCAACATAGCAGTGCAGATCATATATACACGTCCTACAGTTGAACACCCTATACTGCAGCAGTTAGACCATATACTAACCCAATGTTTGTATATTATAACAAAGACCTTGAACTGCGTCCCCGTCTAACACTGTATGTAAGGACAACTGAATATGATCCGTTCGGGGTTGACCTTTCCCTGAACCTCGGGACAACAGGGAATCCGAGTTGAACATTTACGATAAACGTTGTCCAAGCCTTAGTAATATTATGCCGTGGAGTGACCACGGACAAACACTGGCCAAATCCTACTCTTTCCACACAATGGAAATTCATAAGTTGAAGAGACGCTTCTAAGCCTTTCTTCAACCGTTTCCCAAGATAAATGATATCAATAATCACGCGAGTCCTGACAGTACGGAGCTGGTCGGATTAGCGGATTAACGGCCACTGGATGTCTTGGACGTTTCCATACAACTACTAGCAGTCTATAAGAGTATGAGTTAGATACTTCCATTATTCTGGACAACAACAGGGGCCGTCTTATCGCGCCAGTGTTTGCTATAGTGTATTGTGTGACACGTTGTTTTACTTGGAGGTAAGAGATATTTAAATACTATCCAAGACCGACATCTTTGGTTAAACTAAGTGTCGTAAGTGTCAAAGATCAATGTGTTTAAAACACTTGCCTTAACATGATTCGCTTGAGATCAGAATAGCTATACCATGCTTTTACGGGACATATGGGGTTATTACTGAATGTGAATATTATGGGGCGTCATGTTATTATTAATTTGTGTTAACTTCTTCTCATTCAAAGTGACGTGTAAAATGGAGCGCCATGACAAAGAGTAGACTAACAACCAGTCTCTGAAGTGAACATATTTTACAGAAAAAAGCTCATAGTGAAAATAATAAAATATAATGAAAAGGAGCCCTGAGACTTTCTTCATTTTCAGAAGCTGAAACAAATTTATCCAAGAAAGTCCATACAAGTCTAGATTATGTGGCAAGTCTAGATTTCCACAGTATCAGGGAAATGAAGAAAGTCTCTGGGCTCCTTTTCATTATATTTTATGATTATGATTTAGGAGCTGTTTTTCTGTAAAATATGTTCATTTCAGAGACTAGATGTTAGCCTAGGTCCTTGATAACATCTCACTGCCTGCAAACACGTCGGTTGCACGAACGTGAATGTAATTCTCTGCCATAGCTCACTTTAACTCCGGAATCTAAGTCTCAGCAGACCTTACTATAAATGCAGCAGGATCCACAGCGCCACACACACGCCCAGCTAGTTGAATATCCCCAATGCTACTTGATGGCACAGATGTTAATTATTTCTACCATCTCAAATTTCATTTAATCAACATAAAGTTCTAATCCCCACCTCTGTGCCAATATTTACGAGGAAGGGGTTAAAGTTCGCTCTCTATTTTTGTCGTCCTTGTTTAGAGTAGGAATAACCATTAAATACGTGTTGTCGTCCGGTCAAGAATGTGCCCAGTCAGTGGTCACTCGTTGCCTCGCCTAATATCCTGACATCAAAATTACAGACCTTCTTAATGGTGCATTTTTACACGAGTGACAACTGGGCGACCACAAGAGCTTGGCGGTTTATCTTCTTTATCCTATTCACTTAAATCGTTAAACATCTCGTTCCGATAATTGTAGGTTGTACGGTGTCGGATCACAATTATATTCTCCGCCATTTGTGTTCAAACATAAATAAAAATGTTTTGATATTTCCCCTTAACTGGGTGTCAACATGCACCCTCCCCTCGTTTTGTATTTCACTATCATCTTTTATTGCAAACACTCGAAGAGGGACCATGTCAAAAATAATGTGAATACTATCTGAAGACATATTGGTACTGGTGGCTGTAAAACATTTGACTAAAGTACTGTCGGAAATGCTAGAAAAATGCTTTTGACTTATATTTAAAATTCAGAGGTATTACAGTTACTTAAATAACAAATATCACTTTAAGAAACATCTACCTAATGTAGACCGAGGGAATAAATTTTGAGACATGCCCTAAAATGTGTTTTTACTGATGAAAATACCAAAAACTTAGAAAAATAACGGGTAGTGGGACGTTATTTGATACAAACATTAACTGCCTGTGTTACGTCATCAGCATGCACGGTATCGACAGGTGAAATTGACACCTGAGCACACGCTCGGGGAGGGTCATCTCAATAAGATGTTTTCTTCAAAATGTTGAATAGGTGTACGTACAGTATACGTATTGGTTATGTAAGGGATCATTTGTGTATGTGTGTATGTGTGTTTGTTTTGAAATAAACATACGAATTACTGTACATTGGAAAGAATCCTATCACTTATCTTATCGATTGATTGTAGAAATGTGCAACGTTTTAATAAAAGTTTTGCATGTCAACAGTATATTTCATTGCAAAAATATGGATGTAATTCGGTCAGTTTAATCTAGTTGTCAACATTGGCCAAAGATTTAACGAAGTCACTGGTGTAGCTTCGTTAGAATATATATATTATTCTTCTCATAACGTTTGTAGACCGCCCGTCTAAGTACTCCCTTGTCAAAGTTGTCAAGGATGGTTTTACGTCCCGGGTTTGCTTTTGAGACGGTCCCTGTCTTGTCTGATTTGTTTACAATATTGTAAACTTGTTGGTAAGACATACCAACAGCTCTACAAGTTCTGTAATAAACCATTTCTAAACTAATGAAAGGTTTACCTCTGTCTTTTTCATGCACAAGAAACATATAAACCTTTGCAACA
Source organism: Haliotis rubra (assembly GCF_003918875.1). Taxonomy (NCBI): domain Eukaryota; kingdom Metazoa; phylum Mollusca; class Gastropoda; order Lepetellida; family Haliotidae; genus Haliotis; species Haliotis rubra. The sequence goes on from NW_025767235.1 coordinate 2,508,896, forward strand.
ATTGACTGCAAATAGTGGACGCTGTGATTAAGATGTGCATGCATGACGGGAAACTTATTTATCAAGACTTAACATTTATATTAATATTTCTTCAATAAAGAAACGATAAATAAGTAAAGTAACACAAACATTCAACATTCATTTGTTAAAGAAAAACGTTAATTCATATTTTTACTCCACATGTATTATTAGCATAAATGTAAAGACTATTTCAGATTTCTGTTGTTGAACTCAGAAAAAATCCTAAGTTGTTGTTTTGGTACCATATTCTCTCCTGTTAACTGCCCTTAAAATGCATGGGAATGTTAAATCGATTGAAATAAAAATTAGGTACACTATAGGCGAGTTGATATATTGACAACATAGTACATTTATCACCTTTATCAAAGTATTAAGGCTAAAAAGCATTTTTCTAGCATTTCCGACAGTACTTTAAGAGAAATTGATAATACCACATTACAGAATATATTCAATAACAACATTAATCTTCTTACTAACACCTTTCAGACAAGTATAAATCTTACATTATTTGCATTATCTAAACCAACACGCTAAATATTGGAAAATATCCAACGATGTCTGTTTGTTATAATACAACGTTAAATAAACTGAAAAACAATTTGTCATTTACAATTTATCATTTTGAGATGCTCCCCGAATACCTTTGCTTCCAATGACAGCGTCCAGTGGCCAGGTGAGGCGTCTACACCTGTGATGTGTGTACATTAATAACACCGGACTTTACTGGCAATAAAGTAAATCCTAGGGATGAAGTGGTCTTAATCCGCAACAAAGGTGTAAGAAATCTTAGGACTATTTACTCATGCGTATATGTACCGTGTACTTAGGTTGACTCCACACCCGATATGTATCCATACACGTTTTAGATCTAAGTGATTTGTCAGGAGGGTATTCTATGCGTGGATGTACACCCAAGAACGCCCTAAGTGACAAATCCCTTTACCATCCTTTGATATGGCGATTCCAAGAGTTTTCTCAGTTTAACGCTACGTACTCCGCCTTTAAGTCTCTCTGACATGACAAACTTTGACTAATAATGTACCTTTATCATGGCTCTGTATACATGCACTGATAAGACGGCACTCCATCATCTTGGAGGCTGGTTTTCTGACAGGGAGACTCCCACACTGACTACGAGTAGGTACTACAGTTTGTCACTTCTTGGTTTTCATTTCGGTATCACGTTTGTCTTCGGCAAGCAGTAAAGATCCAATCCTTCCTGGACGTCATGGCGTTCGTATGTACTTGTTTCACGTGTACTATAGTCCGTTTGATATCATGTTAGACCGATGAATTGCTCACTAACACAAAATCTAAAAATTGCAACAAAACAAATTTTGCACAGTCCCATGAAATCGACAGACCAACTCTGATGATTTGTATCATAATTTTGGACGCCCGAATAAAAAAAGTTGTTTTAACAAACGATCATTATGTTGTTGTCACTTTTCGCTATTTCTTACGAGGGGGGACCACTTGCTGGTAGAACAGCCAAGTAATCAAGAAGCGTGTGTAGTGAAATTTCAATTTCACACGTGCAATACCTGGCTGTTCTACCATCAGAGTTGGTCTGTCGATTTCATGGGACTGTGCAAAATTTGGTTGTTCCAATTATTAGATTTTGTGTTGGTGAGCAATTCATCGGATCTAACATGAAATCAAACGGACTATACCTCCGTTATTGTACATCAAAGACGACAAAATCTGTTTGATACCATATGAAACCCCTGTTAAGTCAACTGTATGATTCCGAGTATATCCTAAACATGTACTTGTACGACCACATGCAAGTCAGTTGTTCACCTGTAAAACACGGGAATATATGATGTAAGTGTAAGTAGGTAACTGTAACGAACATCATTTTTCGTCATATTTGGGAATGTTCTCCATGTGTCCAACACAAAACCTTTTGAAAGCTTTGGAAACAGTTTTAGAGTGCACGAGTTGTATTGCGTTTTTGGAATCTATTTAAATGATGTGAAGTAAACCCAAGTACACAATATTGCACTTTTGATTTGCGATTGTACGCTTATAATTTTGTTTATATGTTTTTTCATAACCAGCAATGTATATTATATGTCATGAATAAGTGATAATTGTGTTTTAAATATGTTTGATTTTTTGGTTGCATGTGACCTTTAAGAAAGTGTCTCAGCTTTATTGGGTAGATCCAGTGCGTCACCTTTCGAACGTTTCGTGACCCAAAAGATCTTCCCAATTCAATAGATATCTCTTATGCAGAAGCCAATGAGAATAAGATTCTAAGAACTGAGCTCAAAGAATCCCTCTTCAACATTATTTCCACTTGCCCCTGCAGTTTGTATTTAATGTATGTAGTGTGACAGTCATAACTGCTGCACCCTATAGTGAATGAGGTCATAAATGGCTGTCGTGTTGTGGTTAAAACCTATCCATCAAATCCAGAAGGCAGTGGAGGATTGGTTCAAGTTGTTAGTGTTTCTTGGCAATGCCTGTGTCACGAATGACGAATGGGGTGGACTGAGATGATGCTTGGGATCAGATTGCTTGTATGGAGACTAGTGATACATGACCAGGGCCTAGATTTTCGAAACGTTCGTTGCCTGAAGAATTCTCAACTTTGATCGTAGCCAATGTCTTAAGAATGGGCTTAAGAAGTTCGTAGGGTTACGAAGGTTGCGAAAATCTGGGCCCAGGCTGATTGTGCACCATCCTACTCCGAGGGCGTGGCTCCTTGCACATCATGTCACCTTTTGATCTGTCTGACCATCCATCGGCCAATTCCAGCTTGAATATCGCAGGTGTTAACAGCGGCACTAAACAACATTCATTCACTCACTCTGTTTCTCCACTGCCTTGACATGTGACATGCGAACGTCCATAGTATTTTGTGGACAAGATCCCCTCATGAATATGGCCATACTCACGCTGTATGGCGGGTCAGTCATATTCGTTCGTGTACCTTATCTTCTCTGTATAGTTGTATCTTTATGTCCACTCCTAGTGTTGACGATCCTGTAGTAGCCTCGTGTTTAACCTCGATCGTGATTTTGATCGATCTCTGTGTTTGTAAATTGTGTGAGAAGATCACCGTAGCTGTTAGTTTGCTAAAAGCGGAGTAAACACTCACTCACTCATTTTGTGTACGAGTAGAGTATTATGGTCATGTGTGTCGTCACAGAACAAGTCCATGTTAATATAAGATATCACTGTATTGTGTTTGTTTCATTCACATTGCATCGAAACCCCCTTCAGGTCCCTCGTGGTTCTTGCACTTCCCATATCTACATGGATATATCCGAGCTGGTGACAGCTGCTTCTTCTTGTAGTATGTACATTCCTCGCCGGACCGGCCCCTGTTACAGTACAGTGGTGCAGCTGCGTCTGTTTTATCAGACATCGGGTAATGAATATGCTGTCCGCTGTGTCAAACCTCAGATATATCTGTCTTACTCCTAGTTCATTTCGTCTGCATGAGTCTGTTTATTGCGACCACTGCCTTGCTTCTTCCTAAGTTGGTATTTCCCAGGTTATGTCTTTGTTTGACGGCTGTTTCCTTGGTTTTCATTTCTTCGGTTGATGGTTCTTTGGTGACCGGATATCATCCTTATTTGACTGACTGACTGAGTTTGGTTTTACGCCGCTTTTAGCAATATTCCAGCAACATCACGGCAGGGGACACCAGAAATCGGCTTCACACATTGTACCCATGTGGGGAATCGAACCCAGGTCTTCGGCGTGACGAGCCAACGCTTTAACCACTAGGCTACCCCACCGCCCCTCATTATTTGACAGTGATTCATAAACACATGCTCTGTGATCGTATCGCATGGTTACAATCACTGGATTGTATTGTCCAGACCCGATTGTGTACAAACAACATCGTACAGCTGTAATACTACTGAAACTAATATATACTCAGAATTGTAAATAGACTCTGCTTTTAGCAGAGATTTCTTATGCATGTGGAAAGGTTTTTATCGCTTCTATCTATTGTTTCTTCGGCGTTTCCTAGCTAGGTTCTCAGATTGTTGTTTCTTTGGGGTTTGAAAGCATGTTGTTTCTTATTTTGCTGTTTCTTAGACCGGTGTTTTGTTTCAATGGTATTTCCCAGATTGGTGTTCCATACGTTGGTATCCCTCCGACTGGTGTTTTTTTCCAGATTGGTGTTCCATACTTTGGTGTTTCCCCGACTGGTGTTTGTGAAATTGGCGTTTCCTGTATTGCTGTGTTATCGTCTGCTTCTCGAAGACACTTCAACACTCCAATATTTTCATGACACTGACGTCCGTAGTGGTCGAACGTAACTCCTAGTGATCGAACGTAAACTGGTGTCCAAATCCCCGAACGTTGACAAACGTCGACACGTCGAACATGATTCCACTCCTATTTCCGAGAAGAGCTGACACTGTACACGGAGCTGCAACAGCAATCACCACAGTAGTATTGGAAGTGCTGTTTCTGCGTAGCTGTTAAAATTGCCCCAAGGATCAAGCGTGACTCCCATCTCTCAAATCATCTGGGAAACAATGTCTAGAATGTAGTTCCATTGGTGGGAGTCTCACAAGCTTGAGCCAGGGTAAAAACGTGGACGTCGGCTGGTTGGTAGTCTGTCTCACAGTCCCTGAATCATATTATTTCCCTACAGCCTAGCCCTCTCTGCAATGCTAAAGCCCTAAATGAAGCAAGCCTAGATTTCACCAGATTCAGAACCTCTTGTCTCATTGGGTCTCATTTTCAATGTAAATGGGTTTATTTGTTACAATCAAAATTATTAATTATATATTCAGAGACTAAGTGTTAGTCTAGTTGGTTGTCTGCAGCACTTACCGGATGTGATTGATGACAAAACCAACAGACATGGCGGTTATTAAGCTTGGCAGGTCACATTATTCCTACAAGACATTTAACTTACATAAGTAAACATGGTTGGCTTGCCCATTGCCCTTCACAACTGTATCTATAAACCACTTCGGCGAATGTTATTCATGGCCGTCTAGCAAGAACGTTTCTTATCTTCTCCTTCAGTAAAATGATACAAAATTGGGAATGGATTTGACGACGAAATGTCGCCATGTCGTTACTGACATATTGTTGAGTGTTATCATGAGCAGTTCTTTTAATCCAGCTTCAAATGAACAATATCCCTTGAGATTATGTTTGATGGTTAATGGCCTATATGTGATTACCTTTCAACGACAGTCAATAGTTTAGTAGTTACGACAAAGTCTGGGGCAGATAAAGCTGTAGTCTATTTGGCAAGATCGAATGGCCGAATGTGGGTTAATGTTTATTTATGTCGACGTGGCACGTGCTGTTTGTAATTAAGAAAGATTAACACCTGCTGGGGCTTAGTCTCCCGACTCGCAGGTGAGCGTCTGTGCCTCGTGAGGTAGGTGAGAGACTTGGGATCCACAATGTATGTTGTCATGACACAGGAGGTAGGCAGGCTCCTTCTGTCGGATGACAGTGAGCGTCTGTGCCTCGTGAGGTAGGAGAGAGACTTGGGATCCACAATGTATGTTGTAATGACACAGGAGGTAGGCAGGCTCCTTCTGTCGGATGACAGTGAGCGTCAGAGGGGCTGGAGATGAACACACTTCCACACGACGAGACTGTGTGGGGTAGAGACCTTGGGCACATCTAAAGCCGGGGTTTCGATATAGGTGTAGGCGCGTTTTGAGAAATAGTTGTTTTCAAGTTCGCCTTTAGCAGTAATTAATCTTCAACTTTATATATATCTCTGCAACTTTATATATCTCTGTGTGTTTGTTTAGCCTTGCCACGGACATTTTTATCTTATAGTGTAATGCTAACAAACGGGTTGTTAAGACAAAGTGATGAAACACCTTTCCCTAATTACTGTTTTTCCACACAAAACAGGCGGGTGACAAGCGTTACAGGTTAGACATGTAACATGTTCCTTGACCATGGAATATAGTGTATTACCACTTTCATAAATAGTTTTGAAAAAAGTCTAATTCCTCTCTTTCCTTCAGTGATGCGGGTAAATGGCCCATGGTCCGTTGGTCATGTCGCCTGGAAACGTTCTACTGCGTTTCGTAATTGTACAAGCATTTCTGTCACAGCGCTAGTTTAGCATCATGTTACGAATGCAAAACAGAAAGATAAACATCTTAAACAACACTGGAGGCCTGCAACAACAATAGCGACAACTGTGGTATATTTACTGTAAACCCAAGCCACATGACAAGCTCGGGGTTGTCACATAAGGGATTACTCTGAAGCCGGTCATTTCTGAGCGGTACATCAGGTTGATCACAAATGCCAGTCCCATAAACATGGAACTACATTTTTGTCTTGCGGTATTGTTTCTTTTCCTTTGTCCACAAAGTTTATTTTCCTTTGGGAAAGAATGTCGACCGCATTTTAAATGTTAATTTCAAATGAACATCGTTGTTTCAGGAATGGTATTGGAGATTGTGTTCTTTCTCTGCCGAGCTATATCGCGGGGTCTTTTACATGTTTTTACCCGTGGGAATGTATTGTTTCGCTTGCCCTTCGAGATACGGACCCCACCCCCACCCGCACCACACACACGCCTTCACCATTACTCACCCGACCCTAGTTTATTCCCCACATGCTTTCTGTGAGGATTTCTTACCACCACTCAAGACTGTGAAGCTGCAAAATGGCCATTCTTGTCCGGATTCGATTCTTCAACGACCCCTGTGTTGAAATTTGATAGCTGCTTAGCGTTATTCACTTATCCTGCTTGGCTCATGTATGCTTTCAGTTTCATGAGTTTTGTTTCATCTGTCAAATTAAAACTGAGGCGTCGACCAGATTAAGCCCATTACTCATCTCTAGTGATACACATTTACTGCACTGCTCTACCTGCCTGCAAAAGTAGGAAACATTACCAATAAAATGGGATAACGTGCAATGATGTATAGTGACGGGGTCACGCCATGGTAATCACGATGTAAGATATATGTGCCTCTTCCTCTCCATGGTAGTAGTCAGCCCTTCAGCAGACCCCAGTTGACCTCTCCCTGATAGTAGCCCACCCTCAGCGGACCCCAGTTGACCTCTCTGTCATAGTAGCCCACCCTCAACTGACCCCAGTTGACCTCTCTGTCATAGTAGCCCACCCTCAGCAGACCCCAGTTGACCTCTCTGTCATAGTAGCCCACCCGCAGCAGACACCAGTTGACCTCTCCGTGATAGTAGCCCACCCTCAGCAGACCCCAGTTGACCTCTGTAGTAGCCCATAGTCAGATGCCCAGTTGACCTCCGTGCTGACCCCTCTGTTGACCTGTCCTCTGTCATAGTAGCCCACCCTCAGCAGACCCCAGTTGACCTCTGCAGCCCACCCCCAGCAGACCCAAGTTGACCTGTCCGTGATAGTAGCCCACCCTCAGCAGATCCCGGTTGTGTGTCTCACTCCAGGAACCTCTTCGGGTGATACCAGTGAAGGTCGTATTTACGTACTTCGATGCTTATAATGTCAATCACTGAACTGTCTGGTCCAGATTCGATTATTTGCAGACACCCGTCATTTAGCTGGAACAAGTGATGGAGTGCTGCGTTAAACAACTACCGAACAAACAATACCGCTTCAGTTGCCCTTACCTCCCACAGTTTGGAGGTTTCTTTGTTCTTTAACACTGCAATCAGCAATATTACAGCTGTATGACGGCGGTCTTTAAATAATCGAGTCTGGACCAGACAATCCAGTGATCAACATCAAGAGCATCGATCAACGTAATTGGGATACGATGACGTGTCAACCAAGTCAGCGAGTCTAACCACCCCATCTAGTTAGTCGAGGCGACAAGCATGGGATGCTGAAGACCAGTTCTAACCAGTGTACCAGCGATGACGTGTGTGTCTGACCACAGGAACCTCTTCAGTCGCCCCTGTCTATTCCCCTGTGTTTACTAGTGATAGTTTGTGTTTATCACAACAGGAACCTCTCCAGTAGCCCCTGTCTATTCCCCTGTGTTTACCAGTGATAGTTTGTGTTTCTCGCCACAGGAACCTCTCCAGTAGCCCCTGTCTATTTCCCTGTGTTTACCAGTGATAGTTTGTTTCTCGCCACAGGAACCTCTCCAGTAGCCCCTGTCTATTCCCCTGTGTTTACCAGTGACAGTTTGTTTCTCGCCACAGGAACCTCTCCAGTAGCCCCTGTCTATTCCCCTGTGTTTACCAGTGATAGTTTGTTTCTCGCCACAGGAACCCCTCCAGTAGCCCCTGTCCATTAGCCCCTGTGTTTATTCTGTGACAGTTTAGGAACATACAGGAACCTCCAGTAGCCCCCTGTCTATTCCCCTGTGTTTACCAGTGATAGTTTGTGTTTCTCGCCACAGGAACCTCTCCAGTAGCCCCTGTCTATTCCCCTGTGTTTACCAGTGATAGTTTGTTTCTCACCACAGGAACCTCTCCAGTAGCCCCTGTCTATTCCCCTGTGTTTACCAGTGATAGTTTGTTTCTCGCCACAGGAACCTCTCCAGTAGCCCCTGTCTATTTCCCTGTGTTTACCAGTGATAGTGTGTTTACCAGTGATAGTTTGTTTCTCACCACAGGAACCTCTCCAGTAGCCCCTGTCTATTTCCCTGTGTTTACCAGTGACAGTTTGTTTCTCACCACAGGAACCTCTCCAGTAGCCCCTGTCTATTCCCCTGTGTTTACCAGTGATAGTTTGTGTTTCTCACCACAGAAACCTCTTTAGTCACACCATCATAACCAGATTTGCATATTGTCCCACAGTATATCGTAAATCGTAGCCCCACCAGCACTCACCCCACCCCACAGTAATGCCAGACATATCTCACCCCAGGGAGTCAGTCTATGTCTGCCGGAATGTGGGTAGGGTATGTCCTTGTGTCCCCGGGGAAGTGACCCCGGGTGAGATAAACAGATTCTTAACCTAGTTCAGGCAAACACAACGAAATGTTGCCTCCGTGTGGTACCTGGATAAGTGTGTCTTTGCAAATACCCGATCAGAGCTGCACATTGCAGAGGTGTCTCACCGACAGTACGTTCACTTAAAGTTTGAACTACCACCGAGTACACGCCAGCCCTAATTACCCCCACCCCATCCCCCACACACACCACGTGGTATTAAGAAGACAACATGCAGTTCAGATACACGGGCTTCATGTATTGCACAAATTTGGCACTACTTCTGATTACTTGAGTGTTTGATAATATTGTTGTTTATGTGAGGGTGGTTTATCTAATTATGGCCATATTAACTCCACCTGACATCAATCGGAGTTGGAGCGTAGTACTAAATGACCCCTTCGCTAGAACCTGCTGCCTTTCAGTCCGTGCCAGTTTCTCACGCAGCAAACATGCTATAAATGAAACCCGTTGTACTTTTCAATAACGCAAATCATTCAAACATTTCTAGGGGTTGACGCCTTTTGGTTAAACTTTTCACTAACGTGAGAAATTGAAAATGTGCATACGCTGACATCTCAAACCTTAGATTTACGAATTAATCCAAATAGAGGTGAAATTGAATTTTTTTTATTAAAAAGTCGTTTTACGTCGTAAAAAAAGGAACGAAAACTGTTGACTTGTTATGTCGAACAAAGGCGGTATTCCAACCAATGGATTTTCACTACTATAAAAATAAATAACTCTGGTATTTAGAGATATCGGAGGGCATCATTTTGCCTTACTCCTTCAGTGTGTTCTACCGATCCTTATGTATATATTCCAGTTATGTTTATGGGTATATTTAAGGGTTTTGCTTTAGAAGCTGAAAATGAACATGTGGGTAAGCTTTCGAAAACGTACGTGTGGTTTCTGTACGAAACTCTATATCCAATATGTTCACAAATACAAACAGAAATGCACACATAAGTCAAACGTACACACACCGTATACACCCGATCGCCTGTAACCACCCTATTCCCTTTTTGCTTCAATGGTGGCACTACATCTAATATCCGATTCCCCCTTTGTCAGCTTTAATGGTATGTGATACTTGTCTATATCCTACCGATTCCCTCTTTGTCAGCCTTCATGGCATGTGATGCTTGTCTTCTATATCCACCCAATTCCCTCTTTGTCAGCCTTCACGGTATGTGATACTTGTCTTTTATATCCACCCGATTCCCTCTTTGTCAGCCTTCATCGTATGTTATATTTGTCTTCTATATCCACCCGATTCCCTCTTTGTCAGCCTTCATCGTATGTGATATTTGTCTTCTATATCCACCCAATTCCCTCTTTGTCAGCCTTCACGGTATGTGATATTTGTCTTCTATATCCACCCAATTCCCTCTTTGTCAGCCTTCATCGTATGTGATACTTGTCTTCTATATCCACCCGATTCCCTCTTTGTCAGCCTTCACAGTATATGCTACTGTCTTCTATATCCACCCTCTTTGTCAGCCTTCATGGTCTGTGATACTTGTCTATATCCACCCGATTCCCTCTTTGTCGGCTTCCAGCGCTATGTGAAACACCAGACTCGGATACAAGGAGGACACTTTTGTATCAACATGTGATGCTACTTGTTCCGAATGGAGTATATTTAGTTTGCAGTGATCAGGATGAGCGAGTTTCTCCGTGACTTGCGGAACCAGCTGCCCATGCCGTGTCCTGCATATCGTTGATTACTCTTCTCAGTGTTGTGAAGGGAAGGCATGCCAGGAATCTCTACTTACATGGGTCAAGGGTCGTTACAGGTGGACGCTAGTGGGATAAGTAAATGTTTCCTTACCTGTGTAAACTCCACATCTTAATATCAGTGTGCTCTTTATGGGTGCCACGACCAACGGGATTTCCCTTGCGGTGGAATGTCGGACTCATCATGAGCGGACCATTGGGGCAAATCATCTTGTTTGTCTTGTGTTATTTTGGAGATACATAATGTATAACTGTAGATTCGGATGCCGATTATATATATATATATATATATATATATATATATATATATATATATATATATATATATACATGGGGAAAGTGGCTGTGCGGGTAGAAACACACAGAGGAGGCCCTCATTCGGCAGTAACTGGCACTGACAGTCGACATTCTAAGACGTACTGTGGGATTAGGGGGTCGTCCTGGGTCGGACTATACTGTGGATTAGGGGGTCGTGTTAGGTCGGACTATACAATGGATTAGGGGTCGTCCTGGGTCGGACTATACTGTGGGATTAGGGGTCGTGTTGGGTCGGACTATACTGTGGATTAGGGGTCGTGTTGGATCGGACTAAACTGTGGATTAGGGGGCGTGTTGGTTCGGACTATACTGTGGATTAGGGGGTCGTCCTGGGTCGGACTATACTGTGGATTAGGGGGTCGTGTTGGGTCAGACTATACAATGGGATTAGAGGGTCGTGTTGGGTCAGACTTTACATGGGATTAGAGAGTCGTGTTGGGTCGGACTATACTGTGGGATTCGGGGGTCGTGTTGGGTCGGACTATACAGTGGGATTAGGGGGTCGTGTTGGGTCGGACTATACAATGGATTAGAGGGTCGTGTTGGGTCAGACTTTACATGGGATTAGGGAGTCGTGTTGGGTCGGACTATACTGTGGGATTCGGGGGTCGTGTTGGGTCGGACTATACAGTGGGATTAGGGGCTCGTGTTGGGTCGGACTATACAGTGGGATTAGGGGGTCGTGTTGGCTCGGACTATACAATGGGATTAGGGGGTCGTGTTGGGTCGGACTATACAATGGATTAGGGGGTCGTGTTGGGTCAGACTATACAATGGGATTAGGGGTCGTGTTGGGTCGGACTATACAATGGATTAGAGGGTCGTGTTGGGTTTGACTATACATGGGATTAGGGGGTCGTGTTGGCTCGGACTATACAATGGGATTAGGGGGTCGTGTTGGCTCGTACTATACTGTGGGATTAGGGGGTCGTGTTGGGTGGGACTAAAACTGTGGGATTAGGGGGTCGTGTTGGCTCGGACTATACAATGGGATTAGGGGGTCGTGTTGGGGGCACTAAAACTGTGGAATTAAGGGGTCGTGTTGGATAGGACTAAATCTGTGGGATTAGGGGGTCGTCTGTTCAGATTATACAGTGGGATTAAATAGAGGGTGTTGTAGGGCCTGTCCATATAGCGCACCACCACAGCATAACTCTACAAATTGCGTATAATCTGTTACATTCTGGCACCGAGAGAGTTCGGGCGTAGTTCGATCAACACCCGGAGAGAAGCACGTGTACACCACTTTACGAACGAAAATGAACGAACAGCATAATATTTCTTATGCTGGAATAAGTGTGCGCTCTAGAACATGATACGCAATAGAACTTTGCATGTGCTATTTTCCTGTCAGAGAGTTAATGTTTTCCTAAGGTTCACTCGGATGCCAGTTCCGAGACGTCAATCTAGAGTAACTATTTGTTCTGGAATTTAGTTACATTTCCCACCATGTCAGTGTTAAATGTCAAAGATAGTTTGGCAATCCACTACCAAGTCAAAATATCATCTCTTAATTCTTGCGACTAGATAAGTGGTTTTATCACGACCCAGAGTCAACAGAGGGGTGTCACAAGTCTCCCCAGTGGGTGATCGGGGACATGACAAGGCTCACATACATTTATCTTCATAGTTCTTACAATCACTTATTGTTATGTATGCCTCCTGACCCTAGATCCCCCTACATCCAGGGGGTCCTCACACGAAATGGAAAAATCCTAAACACGGAAAGTGTTTTCATGATGGTTAAGACGTGATCTGTTCGGCTGATGACCCCACTACAGTACCGGCCAAAATCAAGTCTCACTATTGCCGTTCATTTGTGTGTTGATATTTACAGCAGTAAAACAGGGCCTAGATTTTCAAAGCTCTCTTAGCGCTATGATAGTCGTAAGTTAATGTTAATGTATGGCACTTACGACTATCTTAGCGCTAAGACAGCTTCGAAAATCTAGGTCCAGGACTACAAAATGAATTAAGTTTATTAACCTTTACTTAAAACAACGGATCGTCTCTATAAAGTATTTGGGTGGATCACAGTTTAAATTAGGTGGTAGCCTAGTGGTTACGTTCTACTGCCCAGTCCAAAGCCCGGGTTCGACGACTGATGTGCGCGTGTAACCTTTGTTCTGGTGTTCCCCGCTGTGATATTGCTGGCATGCCACTAAAAACGGCGAAAAACTATATTCATTCACTCAGCCAAGGCAATTATGGATTTGATTACGTATACGTGAGTGTACGCGTCAGATGGGCCGAATACCATGTTCTAGTTTACCAAAATGCATGGACTTCATTCTCTCATCACGGTGGTATGTTTATTTACTATGATCCTGTGTCAGACCAGACTCCGCAAGGCCAACAATAGTCTGTCTCACAGTCCCTGGACCACATTATTTTCCCTACTGCCAAGCCCTCTCTGCAGTGCTAAAGCCATAAATACAGCAAGTCTAGATTTCCTCAGGTTCTGAATCTCTGGTCTCCCTAGGGCTCCTTTGCAATATAAATGGGCTTGTTTGTTACTATAAAAATTATATATATTCAGAGACTAAGCCTTAGTCTAGGCCAACAACCCCATTAGTTAATGGACACTAATGTCATAAGCAATTATACAGGTATACATGTCGTGACCCAAGATGTTTAGTCCTTCAAGACCTTACTTGAGGTTGTGAGCGTGTGTGTGAACTGAAGACACTCAGTAGATATAGAAACTTGAAACCTGAAATCTTAGTTAACAGATATCACTTGTTCCTGGCTTCACAGGTCTCTGTCAAGTCTGCTGTGCAGAATTGCGTCCCTATTGCGAGCCACGAACTATTTGCATGTTTTCAAGTCTTTGCCAGATATATTCTATGTCATCACCATACTTGTGGGTTTCACTAAAGTATCTGTCCGAGATAAGTACACTTCGAGATGTGCTTTATCTGAAATACTGGGCCTAGATTTTCGAAGCTCTCTTAGCGCTAAGATAGTCGTAAGTTAATGTCAGTGTATGGCACTTACGACTATCTTAGCGCTACGAGAGCTTCGAAAGTCTAGGCCCTGTTTGAAGTGGCGTTTAACCAAACTTACTCACTCACTGTTTGAAGCTTTTTGGTACAGCGCGGTGGACATTACTGCACCGCAGGAAGAAGACGAACGCAACTTTCCACACTGAGTTACCAATACCATCTGACTACGATGAACATTAGACTAACAACTAGTCTCTGAAATGAACATATTTTACTGAAAAAAGTTCATAGTAAAAAAATATAAAATATAATGAAAAGGAGCCCTGAGACCTTCTTCATTTTCTGAAGCTGAGAAAATCTAGACTTGCCACATTTTCTAGACTTGTGTGGGCTTTCTTGGATATATTTGCTTCAGGGTCTGTACGAGAGACTAGATGAACATATACTTACTGATTATTTCTTTCAGATGGTGTGTGTGGCGAGTGGAGATCACTGGAGCAAGTGGTCAACGTGGAGCGCGTGCTCGCGCACGTGCGATGGAGGCGCCACCTACCAGATGAGAAAGTGCATGAGGAGTTATCGGTCTATCCAATATGATTGTACTGGGAAAAGCATCAGATACGCCACCTGTAACAACGAAGTAAGTCTGATCTGCAATCTGAGTCATGACGATAGTTCTGTCTACTCCGCCCATCTGATCTGTTACTTAATACCAAATCAAACTGCATCTGTTAATTGACATAATTAACCTGGTCCGCCAGCTAAATGTTAATGGATATTTGCGTCATTGAGACACTGCTTGGCACAGTGGATGGAGTATCTGGAGAGTGGAAGGCCTGTGGTTCGATCCCCGTCACGTCACACCATATAACGTTAGAAGATGGTAATTGTTGCTGTCTTCGGGTTAATGGCTGACTGACTGACTGATACGCCGCTTTTAGCAATATTCCAGCAACATCACGGCAGGGGACACCAGAAATGGGCTTTATGCCCAATTGTCTTCGGCGTGACGAGCCAACGCATTAACCATTAGGCTACCCCCACCGCCCCTCGGATTAATGGGATTATACAAGGAGTGATGTGTCTGGATGTAGTAGGCGCTGCGTGGGTTAGTATGTTAATACGGAGGGGCGGTGGGGTAGCCTAGTGGTTAAAGGGGTTGGCCGAAGACCCGGGTTCGATTCCCCACATGGTACAATGTGTGAAGCCGCAATATTGCTGGAAAATTGCTAAAAGCGGCGTAAAACCTTACTCACTCACTCACTCACTTATGTTAATACAGTGGCATGTTTTGTCAGCGATTGCAAATAGACACACACACACACACACACACACACACGTTCATGCAATGCTCTATTTAAGTGTGTGTATGTTCCCCTGACCATGGTGTCCTGGTCAGTACTTGTTACTTGTTGCTTCTCCTGCTGTTAAAGCCCTGCATCACTTTGTGATTACATTCAGATAACGCTGGGGGAGAGATTGACTGACAGTTGGCATACTGATAGAGTCTCTGTCCCAGACTCCGACGTCCTCAGTATTCAGCATCATTAAAGACTAATCAGTTCCACTCATTTCATGTACCATTTACCCAACAAACGAACATGTTGTATAAGGTGTACTATCTCCGCTGTGCTGGCGCCGTGGGGACGATGATCAGTAATCCCTCCCTTCTTATCCTGGCTATCAGCCGGTCATGCTGTCCATCAGTACCCACTGACCTCATTCCATGAACGAGACAATTTGTCCATCGCTACAATCTAGACTCAATCTCTCGGTTCAGTTATAAAGGCGATATAAGCTGCATACAGCATGTTAATAGCGTGGTAAATTATGGTAGATGATCTGTAAGATGTTCAACAAATGAGACTGTTGATATATACACGAACGGAATCACTATGTAGGCAAATGAGCTTGCAAATAGTTGGGGAGTCAGACAAGAAGGACAAACAGGATGCCCAATGATTTCGCTGATCGAGTCAATCAACGTGTATCTGGACTCGAAACATTTGCAGGGATCTTAAAGGATGTAACAAACTGGGTTGTTTCAGTCGATATCTTAGGGACTCGACTTTCACTGCAAATTAACTTTCCATATAAAAGGAAATGAGGTCACCGTAGCGATGTTCTCTCCTAATGACGATTGTTAAGCAGTTACGGTCAGATGTATATTTAGCTTACCTTCTGTGGAGAAATGGAACAGCACGCATAGATAATCATTCATTCATCGATTATTGACAATTTATTACATTATGGAGAGTCCCTGTTTATAAATTCCTTGTGTTCCCCGCTGTGATATTGCTGGAATATTGCTAAAAGCGGCGTAAAACCATACTCACCCACATATAAAGTATTCTCAGGGCAAATACAGCTAGTTCTTAGTACGTCAAAACTACGATCAAAATTTCGATCCATTGAAATCTGACTCTTTCAGCCGTGTGCACCAGGCTCGCTTGACTTTCGAGAACAACAGTGCGCGGCTTACAACGACGAGAGTTACGGTGGCAAGTTCTACCGATGGCACCCTTATACAGACCGGAAAAACCCATGCGCCCTCTACTGTGTAGCATCAGGGCCGAGAACTCTCGCCCTACTTGCACCCAAAGTTTTAGACGGAACGAGATGCAGAGACAAAGCGCTGGACATGTGCATCAATGGCACGTGCATGGTAGGTTGGCGGATAAAGATTCTGACAGTCACCTTTAAATAATATAAATCAAGCATTCTTTATTGATAGTCATCTGCTTACACATTTGATATAAATAGCCTCCCGAGTCCGTCATAACGGTTCTTATGATGATTACACAATGCCATTTAGAAAGTGGTCAAATGTAACATATGTTATATTTGGGATTACACTTTCTTAGTAAAGTACAAATTAGTCCTTTCATTTTTTTCTCTTTTTTCGAGTTGAGTCCCATCCGGGATTCGAAACCACACCTTCAGAGTCAGGCACCTAATCGCCAGCACACAAAGTCAGCCGCTTAACCCGCTCAGCCACGGCGACTTCCACAAAAATGGAAGTCGGACAAATGGTAGACTTTGTGTACCCCTCTGATAAGTGTTAACTGGCACGGCTCCCACGACCGAAAGCTATGATTACTTAATGCCGTTTAGAAAGTGTTTAAATATAACATATGTTGCGGTTCTTATGATACTTACACAGAGGCCCTAATCGTCTAAGGCACCGCAATGCTCTGCGCAGAGTTTCGTCACTTGGACGAGCCAGGAACCAATGATTTTGCTCCTAGGTTTATAGCAGACCTGTGCTCGTTGGTTTTCTCCACCACTTCGGGTTTATCTTCAACACGAAGCTGACACGCAATGATATCACATAATATTTTTTTTAAGCAGAGTTACATCGAGCCCACTTGCTCACACAGTTAAATACCTTCGCGGGTGTATATTGAAGGGTTGCTTATTTGTGATGATACAGAGTGATTCAGAGTGATACAGAGTGATACAGAGATACCAAGCATAATGACGTCACTAAGGGGTGTCCGCGGATCATTTCTTTCGAGTCGTGAAATGGTCAACACTGATCCCTTCATGCAATGGCCAACTGATAATTCAGGGTTACCAATATACATCTGTTTCTGTTTCAGTCAGTTGGATGCGACCACAGACTTGGTTCGAACCAGCGTTTTGACTTGTGCGGCGTGTGCGGCGGCGGTAATGCGTGTCTGAACGCTAAGGGGATGTTCCACTGGGTGGAGGCGGGTCTCTCTCATTGCTCCGCCTCCTGTGGTGTAGGTAACACACTCCTCTCGTCTTATATTACACTATATATCCTTATCACTGATTGGTTGACACTATGTTTTAGGGCGGGTCTCTCTCATTGCTCCGCCTCCTGTGGTGTAGGTAACACACTCCTCTCGTCTTATATTACACTATATATCCTTATCACTGATTGGTTGACACTATGTTTTAGGGCGGTCTCTCTCATTGCTCCGCCTCCTGTGGTGTAGGTAACACACTCCTCTCGTCTTATATTACACTATATATCCTTATCACTGATTGGTTAGCACATGTTTTAGGGCGGGTCTCTCTCATTGCTCCGCCTTGGTGTAGGGTCTTATATTACACTATATATCCTTATCACTGATTGGTTGACACTATGTTTTAGGGCGGGTCCTCTCATTGCTCCGCCTCCTGTGGTGTAGGTAACACACTCCTCTCGTCTTATATTACACTATATATCCTTATCACTGATTGGTTGACACTATGTTTTGGGTCGTGTCTCTCTCATTGCTCCGCCTCCTGTGGTGTAGGTAACACACTCCTCTCGTCCTATATTCCACTATATATCCTTATCACTGATTGGTTGACACAATGTTTTGGGTCGTGTCTCTCTCATTGCTCCGCCTCCTGTGGTGTAGGTAACACACTCTCTCGTCTTATATTCCACTATATATCCTTATCACTGATTGGTTGACACTATGTTTTGGGTCGTGTCTCTCTCATTGCTCCGCCTCCTGTGGTGTAGGTAACACACTCCTCTCGTCTTATATTCCACTATATATCCTTATCACTGATTGGTTGACACTATGTTTTAGGGCGGGTCTCTCTTATTGCTCCGCCTCCTGTGGTGTAGGTAACACACTCCTCTCGTCTTATATTCCACTATATATCCTTATCACTGATTGGTTGACACTATGTTTTGGGTCGTGTCTCTCTCATTGCTCCGCCTCCTGTGGTGTAGGTAACACACTCCTCTCGTCTTATATTCCACTATATATCCTTATCACTGATTGGTTGACACTATGTTTTAGGGCGGGTCTCTCTTATTGCTCCGCCTCCTGTGGTGTAGGTAACACACTCCTCTCGTCTTATATTACACTATATATCCTTATCACTGATTGGTTGACACTATGTTTTAGGGCGGGTCTCTCTTATTGCTCCGCCTCCTGTGGTGTAGGTAACACACTCCTCTCGTCTTATATTACACTATATATCCTTATCACTGATTGGTTGACACTATGTTTTAGGGCGGGTCTCTCTTATTGCTCCGCCTCCTGTGGTGTAGGTAACACACTCCTCTCGTCTTATATTACACTATATATCCTTATCACTGATTGGTTGACACACTATGTTTTAGGGCGGGTCTCTCTTATTGCTCCGCCTCCTGTGGTGTAGGTAACACACTCCTCTCGTCTTATATTACACTATATATCCTTATCACTGATTGGTTGACACTATGTTTTAGGGCGGGTCTCTCTTATTGCTCCGCCTCCTGTGGTGTAGGTAACACACTCCTCTCGTCTTATATTACACTATATATCCTTATCACTGATTGGTTGACACTATGTTTTAGGGCGGGTCTCTCTTATTGCTCCGCCTCCTGTGGTGTAGGTAACACACACTCCTCTCGTCCTATATTCCACTATATATCCTTATCACTGATTGGTTGACACTATATGTTTTAGGGCGGGTCTCTCTTATTGCTCCGCCTCCTGTGGTGTAGGTAACACACTCCTCTCGTCCTATATTCCACTATATATCCTTATCACTGATTGGTTGAGCACTATGTTTTAGGGCGGGTCTCTCTCATTGCTCCGCCTCCTGTGGTGTAGGTAACACACTCCTCTCGTCCTATATTCCACTATATATCCTTATCACTGATTGGTTGACACTATGTTTTAGGGCGGGTCTCTCTTATTGCTCCGCCTCCTGTGGTGTAGGTAACACACTCCTCTCGTCTTATATTCCACTATATATCCTTATCACTGATTGGTTGACACTATGTTTTAGGGCGGGTCTCTCTCATTGCTCCGCCTCCTGTGGTGTAGGTAACACACTCCTCTCGTCTTATATTACACTATATATCCTTATCACTGATTGGTTGACACTATGTTTTAGGGCGGGTCTCTCTTATTGCTCCGCCTCCTGTGGTGTAGGTAACACACCTCCTCTCGTCTTATATTACACTATATATCCTTATCACTGATTGGTTGACACTATGTTTTAGGGCGGGTCTCTCATTGTCCGCCTCCTGTGGTGTAGGTAACACACTCCTCTCGTCTTATATTCCACTATATATCCTTATCACTGATTGGTTGACACTATGTTTTAGGGCGGGTCTCTCTCATTGCTCCGCCTCCTGTGGTGTAGGTAACACACTCCCTCTATTGTCCGCCTCCTGTGGTGTAGGTAACACACTCCTCTCATCCTATATTACACTATATATCCTTATCACTGATTGGTTAGCACTATGTTTTAGGGCGGGTCTCTCTTATTGCTCCGCCTCCTGTGGTGTAGGTAACACACTCCTCTCGTCTTATATTCCACTATATATCCTTATCACTGATTGGTTAGCACTATGTTTTAGGGCGGGTCTCTCTCATTGCTCCGCCTCCTGTGGTGTAGGTAACACACTCCTCTCGTCTTATATTCCACTATATATCCTTATCACTGATTGGTTGACACTATGTTTTAGGGCGGGTCTCTCTTATTGCTCCGCCTCCTGTGGTGTAGGTAACACACTCCTCTCGTCTTATATTACACTATATATCCTTATCACTGATTGGTTGACACTATGTTTTAGGGCGGGTCTCTCTCATTGCTCCGCCTCCTGTGGTGTAGGTAACACACTCCTCTCGTCTTATATTCCACTATATATCCTTATCACTGATTGGTTGACACTATGTTTTAGGGCGGGCCTCTCTCATTGCTCCGCCTCCTGTGGTGTAGGTAACACACTCCTCTCATCCTATATTCCACTATATATCCTTATCACTGATTGGTTAACACTATATTGAGGGGCGGGTTACTCTTTTTCGTCCCACAATACAAATGTTACACTCCTTTTTTCATTACATTACGTCATATACCATTACCCCGGAAAACCCGTGGTGGTTGCCACCCCCACCCCTTACGGTGTAGTACCTCAATCCCCCACCCCTCATACTTCAATATGGCACGTATATTCCAGCTTTAACACTGACTCTGAAGGAAGAACTCGAGTTGAAAGTGTGATCACCTGTCCACGTCGTCACACATTGTGACGACCACATTCGAATTTTAGTTTCTACTTAACCTGGTCGATCTGTCCTATCCTTGACACCCCAACGGGGTGTTGGTTAGGGTAGGTTAGGGACATAAAGCAGGGTTATAGCATTCCGGTATAAGAATGTATGCATTAATTTCAGGAGCATATTAATCTTAGAAACTACTACCATATTTTTCCATCAAACGAAGTAGGTGTCAATCGTGCATGTTTTATTCGAAATTGCCAGCTTGTGGTTAGCATGCGGTTTCAAAGAAGGTTTAGAACATTCATTTATCGTTATCTTGAAAATCCGACTCTGCCAAAGTTAATCCAATATATTACACGACATCTAGAACATATTGCCCTTTAGTATATGGCTAGAAGGAAGTATGGAGATTAGTGTCAAAGAGAGGAGAAAGCCTATGTATGTGTATGGGATATACAGGCATGTATACTATTATAGGAACGTGGGGTCAGAGACTCATGCCGAGATGTTTAATGCATGAACTTGACCAAAACACGAGTTTATGATGCATGTTTACAGCCCATTAAATCAGAATTATAGCGACAGTTTACGAGGTGTAAGGATTTAGATGGTGAATGCTTCCTTGTCAACACTATTTACCTATGCTTGAAGTGCTGAGACCTTCTGTGATACCTGGGTACTTTACGGCGCGACGTGTGTGCTTTGCAATCATTATGTTCTTACATGGAGGGAACTATAAACCTTTTCATCCAATATATCTGACTGTACTATAGAGGAATATGTTCACCTGCAGCAGCCTGGAGTGTTAACACTGTCGACGGCCGTGTCACAATCTTTGTACCTGGATGATGAATGTGCGGTCTTGTGAAGGCGTTCACACGACCTTTGACCTTAATTGCACGTAGTGCATACCAGCGGTGTTCTACAGCACATATGTAAACAGGGGGATTCGCCCTCCAGTCCCCCGTCCTTACAGGTATACGTCAAGTCTGTATCTTTCCGTCTTGCTGTGTACTGAGAGGACACTGTTCGTGTTTAAGTCAACACGCTAATGTAGTAAAATGGTTCTGGTGATGTTTAAGTGTAGGTAAATCAACTAGAAATCCGAGTTCAAAAGTTGTACAAACGTAGATACCTGGTTGGAATTCTACCTGGTTAATTAACCTTGATCTCCAGCGTGTTAACACTATGGCTATAGAACAGCTGTCTCCACACATACTGAAGTATTTGGTGGTAGGAACTTATAGAGATCGCATATTGTATCAGAACAGGTCCATCCCAAACTGCATCCACACCCTCCCAACACATCACCCTCCATAATGAAGTTACATGTTGAAAGAGCTGCGAGAACTGGTATGGGATCTGCCGCATATACACAAATGTATCAATCTCACAGCTGAGGGAAAGTTTGTCACATCAATTTTTATTTGTTTATGCATTCTTTGAAACAATACTATTGATACTCTGATATCAAAATGGTGCGTTCGTCCCTGACTTTGGAAGAACAAAGAATAAATTTCTAGTGGCCTCAATCCTATGACATGAACCGTTCTATTTCTGCGACGATTTTCCCAGGAATTATTTGTGCCTGCGTGGCAATGTGTTACACTGTAGATGCTTGTGTGCATTAAGGTTGTTGTGTGGGGACCAGCATCCGCATCCATCACACAAAGGGTATCCAGGTGCATAGGCGGATCCAGAGTGGGGGTAGGTGCGAACACACACACACACCTTTTGTGCACACAGTTTGTTAAACACCCCATTGAAACTCGGGTTAAATGAAATTGACACTCCTGTCCAATAGTGTGCACCCCTCCCTTTCTCAAAAGCTGTATCCGCCCTGGGGTGTATGGTGTATTACACCTGTCCTAGGAGCCCCAAGATCATGGACGATTACAGAGACTCCAGCAAGTCTCTCACACTCATGATATCCACCCACCTGTCCATAAATCCATACATGCAATCATACACTAACCTCACATCTACCCATCCCTCGAACCATCCATTAACTCATATATGAATGGATGAACGCACCCACCCACAACCTTCCCACGTACACACGCTGTTACGCACGCACACACACCCATACATTCACACATCTGTTTCAGTAGAAATTAGTACATCAATCGCTAGATACGTAGTACTACTGACTCTTTTCAAAAATGAAATACTTTTGTAGCCAAATAAGTACAAGAATATCATATTTACTCTGATTATATCAATGTTTGTTCCTACTATTGGCCATGTTTTATAGTCGAATGTCACATAGCTAAATGTTGTTGACTGGAGTAATAGACGTCGTTCTGAAGTGGAGGGAAGATTTAGTTCCAACACATAAGTCCGACAGAGACTTTCTTTTCTCTTGTTTACACATATTATTTTGGTATTGTTTTTGTTTGTTTTTTATTGGGTGGACTATGAAGGTACAAACACTCGTGTTAAATAAGTACGCGCGTCTGATAAATCAAAGTCAGTTTCGGCTCTGCTGCTTCAATCCCACACAAGATCAATCGTTTTGTTACGGTTCAGACATCATTAGCGGGTCGACCTCTTAATTAAAGCTCTTGCAGGATGTCAGTAGGAAGATATTATCAATGAAAGTTTCATATGTTCCAGAGCCAATGGTCTGTTGAATTGATCTGAAGGGTTGTGGTTAGTGGTGAGATTATCTGCACAACTAATCAATGCCTGTTTACTTTCAACCTGGATGTGCCGTGTCTGTTTTAAGTGTGGAGGATATATTTGACGGAGGTGTTGCAGGTTAATTGCGACCAGTGATGAGTTTAACTCTAACCCACATCTTCAGCCTCAGTATCCTTTACTTAAGCAGCTCTGATTTACCAATGATGTTTATGTCGTTGGCTCAGAATTCCCCTCGTCCATAGCAGCTGTTGCGGATGTATGCTACTCAAAATAAGTTAAGGAATACGTGATTCTTTCATAATACAATAGGGCGGTGGGGTAGCCTAGTGGTTAAAGCGTTCGCTCGTCAAGCCGAAGACCCGGGTTCGATTCCCCACATGGGTACAATGTGTGAAGCCCTTTTCTGGTTACCCCCGCCGTGATATTGCTGGAATATTGCTAAAAGCGGCGTTATACCATACTCAATCACTCACTCACTCACTCATATATAGTTAATTTGTAATGTCAACAAAGATAAAATATGGTTACATCAAAAACAATCGAATAAGTCCTTCTCTCGTGTATTATATATACCGCGTATTGCCATTGATGGGACGTTACTCATATGTTTTCACTGTAATACAGAACGGAATAAAATAGGCGTAAGAATACAAAATGCAGAACAAACATTTTAGCTTTAATAGAGTATTTACATCCTTAGGGATATCTATAGTATTGTGAATAATTGAAGTGTTGAAAGTTGATTGTCCAGTAAATTATGTCAATTTGCTACATTGTACAGAACAATACTACACATATTGGCTAATGTCTTTCATAATTTTTCTTACTTTTTACTTTTAATAGCACCGTGTAATCATTGGAATAACCTATTCAAACCTTGGACACATAGTACTCCATAAGCGTTGGTTATTCTATATAATAAATAAGGTTTATAACTGGTTCCAGTCCTTTACAAATTTCAGTACAGTGGAAGTCCTCTAAACCGGAATTCGTTGGGACCGGCAAAACAATGCCGATATAGCGTACGTGCCGGTTTAGAGAACTTTTCCCTTTTCAACCTGAGAATGATCTTCCGTGTGCCGTACAATACGAATGAACAACGTGTTGATAGTCATCATATTCTTTATTCATCAATAAAGATAACATCCAGATTAGAGGGCGTGGAAATTATCATAAATTAACTAGCTTCTGCCGGGACCAAATTCTAGTGCCGATATTGAGAGCATGCCGGATTGGAGGGCTACCGGTTTAGAGGGCTTCAACTGTATTCTGCCTACCACAAGAACTCCAAGAAAATTAATGCTTTATCCAGAGACCTGTTACCTTCAATCCCCTTGATCTATGTCAGGCTGTCAACACACTCTCTCACATGTAGGCCTATGGGCGTTCTGTCCCTCTCCGTCACACGGCATCACATACAGCGCTGTCGTCGGAGATGCACGACTTGGCGTGATTAATAAACATGGGTGACACCCAGCACACTCCTCCTGCACATCTGCCTTGATCTTTTGTGTGAGGATTACTCATCTACGTTACAAACTGGAATGTTTACATGTCCGGCAGGAATTGGGTTAGAGCTTCAAACGACCACCGAAACACCTGCACCCGTTCCACAAAGCGGCCCTTAGCTACGACAGTCGTAGGTCGATATTAATGAATGACATGTAAACCGTCTGTCTTATGACTACGATCGTATTGTAGTAGATGAATAGGTTGCACATTCTTTATGATGTTTTATACCCGTGGAGATTCATTTTAGAACTGGGGTTGGCGGGGTAGCCTAGAGGTTAAAGCGTTTGCTTCTCATCCCTAAGACCCGGGTTCGATTTCCCATATGGGTACAATGTGTGAAGCCCTTTTCTGGTGTCCCCGCCGTGATATTGCTGGAATATAGCTAATAGTGGCGTAAAAACATACTCATTCACTCACTCCCAATGTACTATTCTAGTGATTACCTTCACATTCGCCAGGTCTGTCATTTTAGAATCGGCCCCAGCACCCGTTACTTGTCTTAAGAGGTGACATAATGTAACAGAATGTCGTTGTACAAAACAGCTTAAGCCCTACGACTGTCGTAAGTCTATGTTAAGGTGTGAGAGATACGATCACCTCAGCCCTAGGAATGTCGTAAGTCTATGTTAAGGTGTGAGAATTACGATCTCCTCAGCCCTACGACTGTCGTAAGTCTATGTTAAGGTGTGAGAGATACGATCACCTCAGCCCTAGGACTGTCGTAAGTCTATGTTAAGGTGTGAGAGATACGATCTCCTCAGCCCTACGACTGTCGTAAGTCTATGTTAAGGTGTGAGAGATACGATCACCTCAGCCCTACGACTGTCGTAAGTCTATGTTAAGGTGTGAGAGATACGATCACCTCAGCCCTACGACTGTCGTAAGTCTATGTTAAGGTGTGAGAGATACGATCTCCTCAGCCCTACGACTGTCGTAGGTCTATGTTAAGGTGTGAGAGATACGATCACCTCAGTCCTACGACTGTCGTAAGTCTATGTTAAGGTGTGAGAGATACGATCACCTCAGCCCTACGACTGTCGTAAGTCTATGTTAAGATGTGGAGATACGATCATCTCAGCCCTCCGACTGTCGTAAGTCTATGTTAAGGTGTGAGAGATACGATCACCTCAGCCCTACGACTGTCGTAAGTCTATGTTAAGGTGTGAGAGATACGATCACCTCAGCCCTACGACTGTCGTAAGTCTATGTTAAGGTGTGAGAGATACGATCAACTCAGCCCTACGACTGTCGTAAGTCTATGTTAAGGTGTGAGAGATACGATCACCTCAGCCCTACGACTGTCGTAAGTCTATGTTAAGGTGTGAGAGATACGATCACCTCAGCCCTACGACTGTCGTAAGTCTATGTTAAGGTGTGAGAGATACGATCACCTCAGCGGTGTGATTGCTTTGCGCAGTGTGTACCCTTGTTACCTGGCTCGGAGACTCGTTTCATCGTAAACCGACGGAATGGATGCTTGCCCATTGTATCAATCATATGTTCTTGAAATCAAGTCTGGGTTTTGTGTTCATGCAGGTATCGTGAGCTCTGTGTTCAAGTGCCGAGATCGAAACACGCACAAGAACGTCAAGGATTTCAAGTGCCAACACAGAAGCAAGCCGTCTGGAAGGATGAAGAAATGTTTTACCAGAAAATGCCCCCCATCGTAAGTCAGTGCGAGATAGTATAGTCATAACATTTTGTCCGTCACCTATCTGATTGTTTGTAACATTTTCCGAAATTACAACCAGAAACTTATTTGTTTTAGGAATACTGAAGTTTGTGGAAATTTAGTTTGATAATGTGTATGTACTTCAATTAGGAACGACGCTTCGGTGTAGGTTGTAACACCGTCATCAAGCAAGGGCAACGTGTTGGTGTAGGTTTTAAACCCGTTCTCAAGCATGTGTTAGAACCTACACGCTACGTTCTCCTAGCTCTAACAAACACGATTTTCATCCATACATCTTATCCTTACTTAGTACTATAATGGTAACTTTTTTCTTGCCCGCTAAAGAAGTTATGCATGGAAACTAATTTTTTTAAAACTTATGGCCCAATTCTGATGTAAGCTGTCGTAATACTGCGTAACTGTTGCTAAAGTCGGCATAGGACCGATGTCTTCCAATAACGTGTAACGCTATGTTGTATTTCCCCTTCTAGATGGAAGATTCCCCCCTGGAGCACGTGCAGTCACACGTGCGGGGGAGGGTTCGAGTTCCGCGATGTCCGGTGCATGGACAGGATGACCAGTGGGCAGCTGGAGCGCGTGGAGGACCGCTTCTGTGCTGGATCGAAGCCGTCTACGTCCAAGCCTTGCAATACCTTCATCTGCCCCAAGTGGTATGCGGGTGAGTGGTCTCCGGTAGGTAGCACCCCGCAACTGACTATACATGTATACTCCAGCATCTGACCAAATATGTGTACTGTATAGAATCTCTCGCAGACTTACGCCACGACGTACCTGACGATACATGTAGATATACTCTTTAGAGATCTATCTATGACTAACATCACCACATCTTTAATTGTACATTTTATGATAGTATAATATACTTCGCTGACCTGCTCTGGCCTCAGTCTGTTTTATATAAACGATATAGGCAATACATGTGTTGGCTGTTTATTCAAAACGTCATCATGACGTCACATGTGACGTCACTGGAGACTAAGACATCTCCTGGTTCCTATTACAGTGCAGTGTGACGTGTGGGTGGGGCTACCAGTACAGGGAGGTGGTCTGTCGTCATGAGGGGGACACCTTCTGTAACCATACCAACAGACCACTCACAAGGAAGAACTGCACTACCAACTTCCCATGCTTCGATTCAAGTGGTAAGTTATGAGGGTAGAGATGGAGCGGAACGTTGAGACGATAGTTTTGGGTAATGTGAGTTTTCGGAAAGCATGTTGTGAAAGAGAAAGAGGGGACGAATGCAAGCAAGTGAAAATGGACTTATACAAGGTTAGATATGTTGTGAGAGGGTTTATATGAACGGACAAGATGGACATATCTTCTGGAATTGACTGGGAAAAGAAATACCATCGGATGGGAAGGAAGATATATGGAGGGTGGGGGTTGGGGTGGTGAGGAGACTTAATTGGGGGAGGGATAATGGACTCTGAAAAGAACATTATTTCAAAGGAGGAAGGTAAATTTGAAGATTACCATTGCAATTGAAGATTGGAGGAACAAGGAATTAGGAGGAAGGGTGGATTTTGGTGAGGAAAGACTATCTTTGACAAGGAAGATGGACTTAATAGAGGAATTTCGATTTGGCGAGGGAACAGAGATTATGGAAAGGGCAGAAATTGATTGAGGGAGAGGATGTTGGGAGGGAATATGGATTTGGTAAATTAAAATGAATGTATGGGAGAGGAGACGGATTCAGGCACGAAATATATTCTTGGGAAAGAAAGATGGATTTGGTTAGTGAACAGTACCTTGATAGAGGGGAGAAAAATTTAGGTGGGAGACGATGTTAGCAAGTATCAGCTACGTGTAGAGCTGACGGCCATGTTGAGATCGGTGTTGTATATACAAACATTGACTGTATCATCTTGTGGTAACGATGTCCTATTCATATTCCAGATCGTCACTATGTCGCAGAGCACGATGAAAACGGTATGTCATATATTTTTGTCAAACACAGTTGAACCACAGTACAAACTAGATATCCTTTTACATATCAATAGCGGATGATTTATGACAGGGCTCAACAAACGTGTTGAGAATCACATACCACGGCATTCTAACTGTGTCAACAACATGCACACGACTGCCAGGTAACATATTAAAATCTCTTGTTGGCTTAGACCGTGTAGTAATAAAACAGGGTACAGGAATTTCAATTTGCTAGCATCGACAAGTGTTGGTGACAGAACGGGAGGGCTTCACCCCGCTAACAAACATTCCCGTATGCTTGATAAACGCTGAATGGGCTGTTCTGTGTTAGGGCAACATCTCCAGTATCCTACATCTCTACGTGTAACCTGTTTAGATTGGCTCTGGGTCACGACGTTACGGCTCGGAATGTGATGAAAACTTTTATACATAAACGTCAGGCGGTTATAAATTGTTAATGCATAATAATAAACAGTAGGTCTATCAAACAAAGTTAGACGTCATACAGCGGTAAAAACTTGCGTATGGAAGCATTATTGCCGCATCCATGTTGGATTTTGTCAGTCGGGTCGACGTATTGCGCTGCAAGGCGGTGTATACAGACGGAGTGTGCTGTAGCAAGCCAAACACTTCAGTCCGCATCCTCCAGCCACATCAGATCATGTTGCATTGCGCATATTGTTTACGCATTTTCCCACAAAGTGTTAAGTCGTGAAGAGTACAATGACCCTCATAGGTTCACTGTTGAACTAGACTGGTCATCTGTCAAGGTGCAATGGTTTCTATGCGTTCAGAGGACCACGTGTCCTGGTTCTACGGACAGCTTCATCACCAAGCGACTCATCAGATGCAGGCCGCTGCCCTGTATTTACCCTGACAGTCAACATATCTCTTTATACAGTGGAAACGGTTTTAAACATGCTGCACGCTGGCTATTCCCGCTGCACAAAGGACGAGCATGTTTGCGGAAGTTCACATTGTAACTTTAAAGATGGACAGCGTGTTGGATCTGTGCTAAACCGAATAGTTACAAACGTTGTAGGGTTTGAGTACCGCTGTCTGGGCAGTTGTTGATGTTGCAACAATGTTGTGTGCACTCTATATGGTCGTCGTAGTGAGGCTGCTGATGTTATGTGTTGTAGGCGGGGTACAGGAGTCGTCGCTGGGGGAGCTCAGACAGGCGAAGACCAAGGATCGGAACCCGGATGCAGAGTTCATGGTCATACACGAGGATGAGGTGAAGGACCATGATATGAGCTCACCAAGGTAAGAGACTTAGGTCAAGGTCAACTAGGTATATATTCACGGTACAATAGACACCAAGAAAACTGTCACCTTTCGTACCGCTTGATAATGTGTATATCATGGATATACTGAATATATTGTGAGCATATGTGAGACCATTCCACGGACAGCTTGACGGTACCTGTTATCATAATGTCAACATCTGACCGTGTTCTGTCAATCCTGTCAGTGTTGTCAAACAGGTCGTGGTGTTTATAGTTGCCTCCAGCACAGTGTGCTGTTGCAAGGATTCCGTCCAGAGGAAAGCAACAACACTCTGTCGTGTCTATTCCCGATCTACCGAATTACTTCATTAGGCCAGCATTCCTACACGATGTAGTTCATTAGATGAATAATAGTCTAATTAGTCTGATGGAACGAGGATCTGTGAACACGCTGCTGTGAATTCCTACCATTCTTCTGTGTATCATGTTGAATACCTTCCTCTAATCTTCACGTCGGGTCCAGTTCCAGAATGTTTTGATTCACAATAACGAACATATCTGTCAAAAATCACCAATGAAGTTATGATCCGTTCTGTTTTAAAACGGGTTAGTTAAACTTGTGCTTGTGTGCCTGCTGTAATTGAGGGTTAAGTGGTTTGATTGGCCAGTATAAATATACTCGCGCTCCGTACATCATCATCAGTGATTAACACACAGACACAGCAGATGGGGAAGCGCACGTCGCTGTTTCGTGTTCCCTCTCAGAGGATTCATCTCGCAAGATCTTCGAACAGTTTTTATTAAAGGTTTCCCCAGATCTAATGAAACCATTTAATCATCTCCTTCTTACCTGAGATGGACCTCGAGTCAGATAACGACGTGGCTTGTTGCAGTCGCGTGTAGTCTGGTCGTTATCACACCTGGCAAGTGACGACATACCTGACTTGAAAAACGCTGCTTGGTCCGAAAACTTGTTGCCGGAAGAAAGAATTCTCTCAGACATGATTGATGGAGCTCGTTGTTTCGCGGGGTCATTTTCTTGTGTTGATTTGAAAGTTCAGGGGGAGACTTTAATCTCAATTACGGCTTTGAAAAAGGACACATTATCTGGTTGACAAGCGATGGAAGTATTCTGTTGACACGATGCACCAGAATTCTTTGGGTTGTAATCTGGTTTGTTTGTGAAGGAGACGATATTAAAACTTTTCTTTGAGCAATAGTTGTATAGGAACTTATCATCATATTGTGTCTATTGGAATGACAGGCGGTTATGAAATGGAAAATTCCATAAGCATGTGAAATAATAGAACATAGGGAAAGAACGCCATATGTTTTACCGATCTGTGCACACAAAATGCTATTCACAAGACTGTATAACAAAAGGGATAAATTCACCTTTCCCTTTTTATGTAGTTCAGCATTCCAAAGAGTGCTGAAAATGTTTGAGCAAGATTATACCATTTAATGCCTCGGCAAAGATTTCAGGAAGTTGTGAGGTTGACACGTGAAGAACAGTTCCAAGCTGGGCCCATCAGTGACAAAATGATGTCAGAATCAATTTCCTAGTTTGACTTCTATGTTATACTCTTCAAAAAAGAAGGAAGACTTCATTTTTAATTTACGATCGGAAACATTTGGGAGATATATCGGAGTCAATCAATGTTGATATGATAATAATGAATGTTTTGAGGGTGCATCACCACTTGCACTTCCTTATGACCGTAGTTGTTTGTACAGTAATCGCTCTTGAAAGTTGATTGGTGTATGACGTGAAATTTGCATGTGTGCGATTTTCATTTTCAAACAACAATTTTCATTTTCAAACAACAAAGAAACGGATAGAAACAAACGCTGACAACTGTGTGATGCAAGATGATTGTCAAAATAAATAGTCTACAGTGATTTAAAGACCTGTCTGTCTTTGAAAAGTTTGTCAACGCTTATACTTCCTATCCAAATTGAAAGTTCAGGTTCCCCTACATTTTTTTAAGAGTATATGTTCCGGTGTTGTGGTTTTCTCCGGTGACCATGTGACTTGGCTTTGCATGTGTTTGTGATGGGTATAACAGATGGGGCAGGTCGCCTTTAGGTAAAACTCCATGGGATAGCGATTCATAAACACATACTTTGGATACAATCAGAATATTACATTGGTCATTTCTTTAAGCAGTAAAGCTCTTGTTTCGCACGACGGGTTGTTTTCGATGGCCCAACGTAACGACAAACCGAAAGATGAGTCTCATTAACCAATTCAGACAATGACCTACTTTTCAGCCGATCCGAATTTTCTCGTCTTAAAGCGAAAAGAGACAAGACAAACAACTATGGTTACACTGAAATCCAATTCCTTGTTTCATAAGAAAATGGTATTTACAAATTAATTTTAATTTTAAAGTTTAAAAAAATCGTATTTCTATATTTTATGTCGAGGTTTAGGCAGCATGTCGTTAACTAAGACGTCACAGACTGCCCCTGTTTGAAGAGGTGGTACAATGATTCACAATTCATCTGGCTCACTGGTAACACCTGTTATGCGTCCTTTGCGCTAATTTAGTGTATTTTTGTAACGTACAATGTGACTGATATAATATCAAGTCCGTACCAGACCGCCCAACTTTTCTAGCGGCCCAGCCTCGTTTTGAGATTTCCACGATTTCCAGATTTCCGTTTGTCAGAGCACGCCGTACGACAGAGCACGCTGCAATCCGTGTTTCCAAGGATTATAAGGAGCGTAGTGTTGCAATATACAGGTGATTAAATGTATCAAATAATACTGATCAATATTAATATATACAGTTGAATGAGTTGGTCTCAAAGTTCTGGACTGGTTATTGTACTAAGTTGCGCAATAGGACGGGACCCAGTCAGCAGGAAACGAGACTGTTGTCTAATCTATGTTTTGACTTGGATGATTGCGTTCTATCGCCAGGTTCGTGGTGTCGAGCTGGGGACCGTGCAGCAGCACCTGTGGCCCCGGGACAAGGAGGAGGTACGTGCGGTGCCAAGTCTACCTGGTCTACCTCCAGGACATCACAGACCTGGCAGACAGCGAATGTGAAGGTAATCACTAGAATAGTCCATTGGGAGTGAGTGAGTGAGTATGGTATTATGCCGCCTTTGCCAATATCTCAGCAATATCACGGCGGGGGACACCGGAAATGGGCTCGTCACATTGTACCCATGCGGGGAATCGAACCCGGGTCTTCGGCGTGACCAGCGAACGCTTTAACCACTAGGCTACCCCACCACTACCTAAGTGACCATTGTGTACATGAACTACAGAGAAACGACACTAACAACACGAGTTCGACTGGTGATTACAGTATATAAGAGAGTTATTTATTATCATTCATTGCCATTCTGAATTATTTTAATTCAATTTTATGAAAAAAAGTTGCATTGAAAATGAAGTCAACTTTTAGATCGCCTGAAAACGAATTGTCTTCTACGGCTGTTTTTGTGGATGTCGATTGAGCGATAATTACTCTGGAAGTGCATTAATCTTTCTTGTTCAAGGTGGCGTATACTTATCTAGTAAAACAATGTGAATGTTGTGCTAAGTCTAACAGTGCCATTAGCGCGGAATTGCGTAATGCTACCTGCATGTATGTTGCAAGAGGTATGGAACGCCCAGGTTACGGCGCCTTTGTTTTAGCTGACCACATGTATGTCATTGAACTAGAATGCATTCATATCAGATTTGTGAACATCCACGATAGCATTTATGTTAAACATGCTCTGTTTTAGATTGATGCAGATACTTTAATTTGGTTCGAGTCTGTAGTGGGTATGCATTTCCCCAAACAGAAGGTTTAGTATCTGACTGGAAACTGGTTGAGTCTAATGGTTTTGGCAGCAGTGTTTTCTGCTTGTGTGAAGACATACTTCAAACGAAACATAACGTCAAGAAATCGTGAAGCGTTTACACTTTTCAATATCCATCCATAAATGAAAACAAAACAATACAAAAGCATTAGAGGCGTGACGTAAATTTGGCAGCCAACTGTCAAAGACAGCGTAATGAACACCAAAATCATCGCACATAACGCCAGTTCTTAAGGATTTGCACTGGCTTCCCACTGAAGCGAGAATCAACTTAAAGTTCTATGTATGGTGCACAAATGTCAAAATGATATGGCACCATCATATCTCTCTAATATGCTAGTAGACTACATCTCTATAAAGACTCTTCCATCTCAAAAGATGAATCTTCTGAACATACCAAAGTATAAGTTCACCAGCTATGGACAGAAGTCCTTTAGTCATGCAGCTCCTCGACTATGGAACAAACTTCCTCTGGACATCAAACTTTCATCATAATTAACTGTATTCAAATCAAAACTCAAGGCCCGATTATTTTCAGGCTATTATTCATAGACTTTATTCACCCTATTATTCATGGACTTTAATTTATAGACATTATCTCCTGCTATTATACATAGGCCTTATTTCAGGCTATTATTCATAGGTTTTATGTCATACTATGATCTCATTATATGTGCCTTTTCTCCCATTTTATGCGCGTTGAGCATGCACCCTGTGGATGGATACAGGCCTTTATAAATACTCATTATTATTATTATTAATGTTCCTTCAATTATATGTTTTCTCCATGGTCTGGCGACTTTTCACAGTGACTGTCTATACCTACCTGCGACAAGGGCAACTGTTTTAGCAGGGGATACAATATGTAGGCCAGACTGGACAAAGGTGTCAAGGTGTGGTTAGAACATGTCCTAAGGTCCTCACGTAACGGTCATGGTGGCCAATCAGTCCTCACCCCCTTCCTGCCCTCTCCTCCTCCCTCCCTGCATCCCCAATCTGCATCCCACCATCATGCTCACCACTGCTGTAGTGACTAGTCCGTAATGGATCAAAACATTAATGGCATTCTTTCACAGAACATGAAGTGCTTTACACGATATTTGTTTGGGGCACTTGCATTTCATATTTAAAACAAATGGCAAGCTATGTGTGCAAGAACTCAACTTTGGCAAAGATATACACGATAAATCAGGTATATTGGCACCACGTGTCACATGCCTGCACGTGCATCACGAGGAGGGAAACACGACCCCGGACTCCGCAAGATTTATGTATCTAGACGTGTCTGACACGAGGATATCCCAAATTGTGAAATATTTATAAAACGAGCTCTGGCAATGCCATGGCCCCAGACAAACTGCCACTTCATATTACTCTTGGTATTTTTGATGAAGTGAAATCAGAGTGACTGAATTATGGAGCTGTACCTCACAAGAGATTGCCTGGAGCTGTACCTCACAAGAGATTGACTGGAGCTGTACCACACAAGAGATTGACTGGAGCTGTACCACACAAGAGATTGACTGGAGCTGTACCACACAAGAGATTGCCTGGAGCTGTACCACACAAGAGATTGCCTGGAGCTGTACCACACAAGAGATTGACTTGAGCTGTACCACACAAGAGATTTCCTGGAGCTGTACCACACAAGAGATTGCCTGGAGCTGTACCACACAAGAGATTGCCTGGAGCTGTACCACACAAGAGATTGCCTGGAGCTGTACCACACAAGAGATTGCCTGGAGCTGTACCACACAAGAGATTGCCTGGAGCTGTACCACACAAGAGATTGCCTGGAGCTGTACCACACAAGAGATTGCCTGGAGCTGTACCACACAAGAGATTGCCTGAGCTGTACCACACAAGAGATTACCTGGAGCTGTACCACACAAGAGATTGCCTGGAGCTGTACCACACAAGAGATTGCCTGAGCTGTACCACACAAGAGATTGCCTGGAGCTGTACCACACAAGAGATTGCCTGAGCTGTACCACTCAAGATTGCCTGGAGCTGTACCACACAAGAGATTGCCTGGAGCTGTACCACACAAAGAGATTGACTGGAGCTGTACCACACAAGAGATTGCCTGGAGCTGTACCACACAAGAGATTGCCTGGAGCTGTACCACACAAGAGATTGCCTGAGCTGTACCACACAAGAGATTGCCTGGAGCTGTACCACACAAGAGATTGCCTGGAGCTGTACCACACAAGAGATTGCCTGGAGCTGTACCACACAAGAGATTGACTGGAGCTGAGATTGCTGGAGCTGTACCACACAAGAGATTGCCTGAGCTGTACCACACAAGAGATTGCCTGGAGCTGTACCACACAAGAGATTGCCTGGAGCCACCACACAAGAGATTGCCTGGAGCTGTACCACACAAGAGATTGCCTGGAGCTGTACCACACAAGAGATTGCCTGAGCTGTACCACACAAGAGATTGCCTGGAGCTGTACCACACAAGAGATTGCCTGAGCTGTACCACACAAGAGATTGCCTGAGCTGTACCACACTGGGCTGTGCCACAAGAGATTGCCTGAGCTGTACCCACACAAGAGATTGACTGAGCTGTACCACACAAGAGATTGCCTGAGCTGTACCACACAAGAGATTGCCTGGAGCTGTATTGACAGCTGTACAAGAGATTGCCTGGAGCTGTACCACACAAGAGATTGCCTGGAGCTGTACCACACAAGAGATTGCCTGGAGCTGTACCACACAAGAGATTGCCTGGAGCTGTACCACACAAGAGATTGCCTGGAGCTGTACCAAACAAGAGATTGACTTGAGCTGTACCACACAAGAGATTGACTGGAGCTGTACCACACAAGAGATTGCCTGGAGCTGTACCACACAAGAGATTGCCTGGAGCTGTACCACACAAGAGATTGCCTGGAGCTGTACCACACAAGAGATTGACTGGAGCTGTTTAGTGTGGGGTAGACAGGAGCGGGGTGGCATCGGAGAGGAGATCGATCCTCTGAAAACATATACACAACTTTTTAAAAACATGTCTGTGGCGGCATATCGACGTCAAGGATTACCTGTGGCAATCGCCTTATATTCAGTTGTGATTTACTGTCAGGAAAGTATCATTACCTGTGCTACTGGCATATCGTTGTTGACTCTATAAGTGTTCTGTGCCTTGAGAGCTCTTGAATGACAAACAACTACTTTTTCCTCACTGTTTTAAGTAGTTGTAGATCCAACGGAGAGCTACTGAACAATCGCTGTCGTTCATATACGTGTAAGCGGCCAGGGTGGATGTTGGGGGTTGGGGGTAGGGCATATTGACTCCCAATGACAATATGTTCTTTGTTATTGAAATCCTCTACTGTATTGTCAAGTGGAATCACCGTGCAACGCTCCACGCCCGTACTGAAGATTAAACTTCATAATGCGACGCCGTCACTGAGACGAAAATTGAATAACCTGTGTAATTTGTTTCTGTGAAAAAAGACGTACTAGGTCGACACACTCTAAAAGAAATTTTCCTAACTCGATTTTGAAATATATGTTATATAGAGAGTGTTCTCGTTAAATCGCGTATCTATCAAGAATGTGTTGTGATGAAGATGCAATCCAGCATATTCAACATGTGGCTTTACTTGAAACCCACAGGATTCTGCTGTGTCACTCCCGTAATACTGGCGATCATCTGCTAAAGTTGGGGTGTAATTCCCGTGAAGCTAAACACTGTCCGAGATTGTGGCAGGTATCGGTTGTCAGTCGGCCAACAATGGTGGAGGGGAGTCGTGTGTTAACCGTGGAATCTCCCTGTGGTATCCACCACCCCCTACTGGCTGCAACAAAGCCCGACTCAGACGACACTCACCTGCTGTAGATGGTTAGAGCTTTACGTCCGTGTCTATGTGACTTAGGGCAGCATTTTCATTTTTTGTGTTTCTCATCGCCCATCCGACCCTTCTAATGTTATTGCCGACACACACACCTCCAAGAGACTCCAACTTTTTTTTTTCATTCCAACACCGCCGACTCGAACCTAAAACGTACCGACTCGTCATATAAAATGTTTATCAAATTAAAGTGTTTTAATCAGTCGCACGCCACATGTTCAGAGAAGGCGAAACACATAAAAGAATGATGCCCTTTTAGGTAGCCAGTATCCCGACCGACCGGCCCATGAACGATAAATGTATTTGGAACAAATTTGGTGGCAACTAGCCTAGTGCCGGTTGATACGCCCGACGTTTCAGGGATGAACCACAAGAAATAGCCATAATAAAAAATGATGCCCTTTCTTAGAACCACGCCGCAAGCTATCTGTTCTTGAAGAACAGAGCAGGTCTTTCTACGACATCTCGGGATGTCGTGGTGGAGCTGGAACGATAAATGACAGTTTTGGAACAACGTCCCTGTGATCCCGACAGGACTGGATCCCAAGGGGAAGCCACAGAATTGGATCCCCACCCAAGGTAAAACCACAACAGGTTTTCTGGATCCCCACCCCCATGATAACCCTATATCTGGGTAAAACCTGGATCCCCACGTGGTCCAAAATAGCGAGTCTTTCTAGATTTGGTGTAGGGGAGTAACGAGTCTTTCTGGATCCCCACCCAAGGTGTAAGGGGAAGGATCCCCACCCAAGGTGTAAGGGATGTCCACTGTAAGGGGAAGTTTCCCCACCCAAGGTGTAAGGGGAAGTCACAGGATCCCCACCCAGGATCCCCACCCAAGGTGTAAGGGGAAGTCACAGGTCTTTTGGATCTGGATCACTGTTTTTCTGATGCCACCAAGGGGAAGTCACAGTCTTTCTGGATCCCCACCCAAGGTGTAAGGGGAATCACAGATGCCCACCCAAGGTGTAAGGGGAAGTCACATGTTTTTCTGCATGCCACCCAAGGTGTAGGGGGAAGTCACAGGTCTTTCTGGATCCCACCTAAGGTGTAAGGGGAAGTCACATGCCTTTCTGATGCCCACCCAAGGTGTAAGGGGAAGTCACAGGTCTTTCTGGATCCCACCTCAAGGTGTAAGGGGAAGTCACGGGTCTTTCTGATGCCCACCCCAAGTATATAGGGATGGGACATGCAGATCCCTATTTCAGAATAAAGGGGTTGTCTCATGTTTGGTCAGAAACACATCTTGTTTATAAGAAGAAGTTGCAGATACGGCTAGCCTGTGTGTGCGATCTGACCACTAACTAGGGATGCCCCTTGTGTGTGTTGGGATACGTATGCTGTATCACCAAATAGGAAATACATAAGGTTGTTATGAACATCCTCGATTGGAAACTACCGAGCTTTTGTTCCGACAGATTCCCGTGTCTGTGGATGAGCTCTAGCCCGTCACACCCTCATGGAACCAGACTGGTTGGCATATTTCACTTGGCGTCGTCCTATATCTGCCGATGTCTTAGAATCTCACGTGTGTCTGATGTGAAGGTACAAGGTAGACGCTGAACAGTGTACTGAACCAGCACATTACACAGGTGTTGCCAAATACATGAGAGAATACCAATCTTCTACTTGCATATCCAGAGTTCCATCAAAGTATTCATGTATTATTACTTTGAAGCTATGGCCCCGTGTGAAGCCAATACCATTTCACCTATCACGGTCGTTCGTTCACGGACTCGTCAAACCAGTGTCATGAAAGCCTTTCAGAAGTCTGTTTCGGCCCCTTGCTGTTTCATCCCCTAAATATTTTCAGATTTCCTTAACGCGTTTACACAACACAATTACCACCTTTGCCTTTGTCCTGGAGCTGTACATGATGGGTTCTGCTCTGATGTCGGGCGATGTTGGTACACCCCTCCGGCCAAAACAACTAAACGATTACGGGCCATGGTAGGATGAAGGGTTACCAAAACAGCGCAGCGCCAGCTTCGCTGAGAGCTGACTCGCTAACACGTCATACGAGACGAGCTGTGGGGAGTAGGGGTCTATACAATGTGACCAGTAAGCATTTACCCACTAACTATTTTCATATGGCTCTATCATGTTTTAAACGATGCTCGGGGATATTCGGTTTGTCGGGGTTACATAAACATCGAAACGTGAGAATGGCCACGTATACTGACCTAGCTGGCAATCATTACAGGTATCAGTCCCTCGCCATGAAGGGAAGGGGAAGCTTATGTCTTCTTGGTTTATTCAGGCAGTGATATGAATATAATACTGATAGTATGGACAGACAACTACACCACCCAAAGAGACGGGTCACATACTGTAGCCTGGAGCCCTTGGGAACCTTACCTTTCAATTACAGGGACTCTATAGACTGTGAAGATGATCGTGAGGTTTATATGGTAAACATATAATTAACATATACTATGTATATAACACCTACGTAAACAAAACATGTTGTAAACTATTTCTAAACCAAATATAATTATTTGTTCAATTTTGTTTTAAAAAATGCTCATGTCTGAAAAACATGATTATATTCATATGCACAATACTACGTCAAGGGCTATCAATCAGAACTGAAACGTAGACGGAGGTCAACAACAGGTTTAACTTGGGAATTGTGACAGTAATCAATGAAGTCACCAAATTGTTTTGTAAATCAGAAGGAAAATATGGTACTGGGTGACGGCATGTACCAGACAGAAGGCAGTTAACCTTTGTGTCAATATTACCGCGACTAATTAGTTTTTGAGGTTTTGGGGTAGCCCAGTGCACGTGGTTAAAGTGTTTGCTCCTCACCCCGGGTACTATTCCCCACATGGGTGAAATGTGTGAAGCCCATTTCTGATGTTCCCCGCCGTGATATTGCTGGAATATTGCTAAAAGCGGCGTAAAACCATACTCACTCACTCATTAGCTTTTAATATGATAAGGGGCGGTGGTTAAAGCGTTCGCTCATCAAGCCGATGACCCGGGTTCGATTCCCCACATGGGTACAATGTGTGAAGCCCATTTCCGGTGTCCCCCGCCGTGATATTGCTGGAATATTGCTAAAAGCGGCGTAAAACCATACTCACTCACTCACTCACTCACTCACTCACTTTAATATGATAAAACCGTGTAGTAATTTATATATGGTATCGCAATATTTTATACCTAAGTACGTAATAGTTATATTTAGTTTTCAACATTTTTCTAATCTGATTCGTTTCCTACTATTGCCACAGGGCAGCTAAATATTCCACATGCCGATCCGGAAACCACACCAGACTCTCCCGCGGTGATCAGCTTATGTCCTGGGATGGCAATACCAAACTTCAGTCAATCAGCCGACTTAGGAATAGGCGTTGGATTAC
The DNA here is from genome assembly GCF_003918875.1 of Haliotis rubra. Taxonomy (NCBI): domain Eukaryota; kingdom Metazoa; phylum Mollusca; class Gastropoda; order Lepetellida; family Haliotidae; genus Haliotis; species Haliotis rubra. The sequence goes on from NW_025767235.1 coordinate 2,549,800, forward strand.
AAACGTCATGTTTTTCTTCCATATAACTCCCAGTATGGGTGATTAGGTGTAATTTAATAAACTTCGTGGAATGTTTCTTCTTTCACCGTGATTTGAAGCTAAGAATTCAAGCAATATCGTGAACTCTCTGTGTGATATCAGGGAAGATTTTCCGCGTGAAATACGTCCAACAAAGACAGGGCTAGGAGCCACGGTCACACGCCTTTCTGGAGCACTCGAGTCCGACTTCAATGCAACGTCTCTGGAGATTACAACATTCTTGAGAGGCATCTGTTGCACATATCAGATTTCTCATTGTTGAATGTCGACCACATATAGGTCAGATGCTGCATAGATCTCGTCATCTCACATTGACAGCAAGGTTACTCCCGTGGATTCATACAGCACTATATGCAAAGAACACAGCTACAGAGTAGGCGAGTGTGAGAGGGGTGCTGTGTTGTGTGCTGGTTATGTTGAGGTGTTAAATGACGTTGGGCACTGTATCACTAGCGAATGGTACCCCAGTGCTGCTAGCCGTCGCGATATAGAGTTGCCTCCCTTAGCCATACCAGGATCCAGTAATTTCGGGGTTTGTATCCTAGAATTGCCCTGATACTTGGTTTACCACCCCCCTGGGTTCATGGCTTCTTCGTTCGACCAGAGGTGTAAACGTATATCACAAATACATGCATGGCAAGTCAATGTTTCACCCCAAACAAACCGGAATCATATGGTACAAATCAATGTTTCACCCCAAACAAACCGGAATCATATGGTACAAGTCAATGTTTCACCCCAAACAAACCGGAATCATATGGTACAAGTCAATGTTTCACCCCAAACAAACCGGAATCATATGGTACAAGTCAATGTTTCACCCCAAACAAACCGGAATCATATGGTACAAGTCAATGTTTCACCCAAAACAAACCGGAATCATATGGTACAAGTCAATGTTTCACCCAAAAACAAACCGGAATCATATGGTACAAGTCAATGTTTCACCCAAAAACAAACCGGAATCATATGGTACAAGTAAATGTTTCACCCCAAACAAACCGGAAACATATGGTAAAAGTAAATGTTTCACCCCAAAACAAACCGGAAACATATGGTACAAGTCAATATAGTCGATTATTTCGGTTATCATTTTTGCAACTGATCACTCAAATTATTAATACCTTCCATATGCTCACCATAATACATTTGGAAAGCTTTATTAAGCCCTTGATTGCTGTAATCAACTCTGATCAACTTTTGAGCAAGCGTGGCATGAAATATCCTGCTTGATTGTACCTCATAAATGCTGTAAAACATAGACATACGCTGCTGGAATATATAGGGACTGTTGACTCTCTGAGAGACATTCAGGGTGTCGTGCTCCGTGGTAGTGTTCAGCAATACCTACCTTATCAATGCAAGGTGGTTTCTGCGTTCATAATGTACATCAGGACAACGAACAGTACTTTTAACAACATATAATAACATTCAAAGCAACTGTTTTGAGTCATGACATAAACAAGACTTCAGATTTCTCTTAGGTTTATATTACAGCCTACCACTAACATCTACCATCGGGTCGGCGTACAAATGACCCTGTTGTACAAAGCGAACATAGTGTTGAGTCGGTCGCCAGTAGAAGCGCTAAGGTCCGGGACGTGATTACTTCCGTGGTTAAGAGACTTTTAGGGGACGGGTAAGTCAAATGGTCAGCGTTGGCCCTGTGGCTCCATTGGTGACTGCGTTGTAGGAAGTCATACTGTGTTTTCCAGATCCCAAGCCGCCAGCCGAGGAGCCATGTATGTTGGAGCCATGCTATGACAACTATGAACTGAGAGCAGTCGGGTTGACGACGTGTAGCAGGAGCTGTCTAGGAGGTAGGTCTCTGTCATATACACCACCGTACTGGCGCAACTTAAAGGAACTCTATGGAATGCTTTGCGTATAAGAGTCCAGCTATGCCTGGAAGGTAGATATATGTTTTTCAAATGCTGTTTGTAAACAACCACTGTGGTTCATATTCCCATGGCGATCCAGGGACCGTGTAGTAGGCCCCAGAACACTGTGATTGTCGTAGGAAAGGACACACGAGGATCAATGTACAATGTGTGACCTGACTGGTTGTATGTCATCGTGTCCGCTACATGTATTGTTGCTCACTCCGTCAACCACCGGTTTGTCTCACCCACATTCAATTATTATTGACGACCGAGGCATAGCTGAAATATTGCTGACTGCGCCATAATTCAGCATTCACTCAGTGAGATGAATCAGGGAACCAGTTGTCCTGTGTTGGTCAGCTGACCCTCTGTAAGCCCGCCCGCGCATAACATGACACTGTCAGCTGGCCCTGTGTAGGCCCACCCCGCTCATAGCATGATGGGCACAATGTGTGAAGTCCATTTCTGATGACCCCGCCGTGATATTGCTGAAATATTGCTAAAAGCGGCGTAAAACTAAAACACACTCACTCACATAACATATGACTGGTCTGATGCAGGTACCCAGGAGACAATGCTCCAGTGTATCCACAAGGGGAACGGCAGTATTGTAGGCCAGGAGTACTGCGAGAGAGCTGCCCAAGTCCCCATCACACGGAGAGTGTGTAATGATGTGCCGTGCCCTCAAAGGTAAGGATTCCGTAATAGCTGACCTAGGAACAGGGACAGTAGGAGAATGAACGCAGTGATGCACCTTGTCCAGGTCGTTGTTGACCTTCCTAAAAGTATTTCAAGGAGTCCTTACTAAAAGAGGGGATTGGTGTGGAGGTTGCCTCTATGACTATGTTCAAGGATGATAACAGATGGACAAATTGTTTCACGAGTGAGTGAGGAGGTTTTACGCTGCCTCAGCATTATCCAGATATATGGTGGTGGTCTGTAAATAATCGAGTCTGGACCAGACAATCCAGTGATCAACAGCATAAGCATCGATCTGCTGATCGATGATATATGTCGACCAAGTCAGCGAGCCTGACTACCCATCCCGTCAGTCGCCTCTTACAACAAGCATGGGTTACAGAAGGTTCATTCTAACCCGGACCTTCACGGGTCCCTTTTCACGAAGCTATATTGGTTGTTAGGAGACCGTAACACATATGCTTCATAACTGACCCTCGACAGTAGTAGCGCTAGAGAACCGGTGCTCAAGACATCATTCAGTGAACTTTGTGGGGATCGGAACAGGGCCCCTAGCGTGACGAACCAATGCTTTTAACCCTTAGGCACCCCTGTCAGCCCCCTTATATTGGAATCATGCTGTAACGATTAATGTCCACACATGACGATATCAGCTGACATTAAGGCACATGGCCCACTGTTTCAACAGTCAGAATACCGAGGGGTCATATCTTGGTCCCGTTCGGCAATGCGATACAAACACTATCGAAGTCCTAAGCCTAAGAACGGTAGTTACTATCGTCTTAGCGCTGAGGTCGCTCCATCTAAACTGGCCGTGGATATATCTGCCTCTAGTCGGTGAGGGTAAACATATATCATGTCTGGATACTGACCCTGCCCAACTCGGGGGTTTGGTGTTGTCTTTGTTTCCTTCATCAACAGCTACAGGTGCGCTGTAAAGGTGTACCTGTAACAGCGGTGTTTCGCCCAGTTAAATAGCTATGTAGCACTATGTACAGTCGTCTAATGATGCCAAACCCGTGAGAGAGATCCCAAGTAGAAAGGACAATTGGTTCTCAGCAGTGTTTGGTATGACAAGGAACTCCTTCCATCTGTGCTATGATGGCGTTCCCCAGCTTTCAAGTTTCAAACATCAGAGTCCATGTGTTAGCCGTTGAGAGGAATCCAGCCCCAGACCACTATGATGGAATTCATTAGCGCTCCTAGCCACTGTGTTGACAAGGTGAATTAACACCACACGTACGGCCGTGGTCTACGTCTTTAAAATACCACGGCTATTGTTGAATATATTTTTGAAATAAATCCCGTGAAAAGTGTCAATTATTGCCCTGCAAAGGTATTTGTTTTATTGTTCTGGGAGACTCGTCTACACCTCGTCGTGGTAATGGAAACACGCATGTGTTATGTTTGGTATTGTGTTTAAGTCTCGCTCGTTCCTTAATGTAGATCTTTCCTCCGTATTATTAGCCACGAACAATAATAGAAATTATTATGGACATTTAACATATGGGTGGATATATAATGTTTGAGGCGTTTAGTATAAAACAAAGTGACTACTGGATGTTGATAATCTGTTCCCGGTCCTCGAGTAAGCAGCACACACAAGGTTTATTTAGGCCACCGAGAGGTTCCATTCACGCTCTTCACTTACAATGGAGTCTATGGAGCCTATAAAATCTGGTATCAAATCGCTGGCCCGACCAAATTCATGTCATACTTGCCATGCATGGCATATAACTGGTGGATCCAAGGCCCTTATGTGGCAACCGGGCATGTTTTTGGTTACTTTGTAATTTGGGCATAGTGTGCAACCCATCCCTTTTTAAAATATACTTGTGCGCATGTTGGAAATGGAAGCAATATTGTATTATTGTAATTCCGGAGCTGGCCATATGTACGACCGGCCGATCACGCCGCACGCACTTCAGGTAAGGCGACAACGACTGGCCTTAATATTACTCATTGTTGCCATTTGGTAAAACTTAGAAATATTCAAAGTTTTACTCTTCGTCGAAAGAACCAAAATGTCCCGCTGTTTAATTATGATACTTTTTGTTTGTTGTTTGGTATACCCGTGAAGGTCCGGGTTAGAATATTGATCTTGAGTAACCCATGCTTGTCGTAAGAGGCGACTAACGGAATCGGGTGGTCAGGCTCGCTGACTTGGTTGACACATGTCATCGGTTCCCAATTGCGCAGATCGATGCTCTTGCTGTTGATCACTGGATTTTCTGGTCCAGACTCGATTATTTACAGACCGCCGCCATATAGCTGGAATATTGCTGAGTGCGGCGTAAAACTAAACTCACTCACTCACTGTTGTTTGGTAAGGGCGACTACATGTAGGACCTTCACGTTCCTCGAGTGGACAACAGATCCATACTTTAACGAATCCGCATCGATAGTTGTGCATCAAGTATACATATCTACATTGCTGAGAAAAAAGAATCCGTATTGCCGATGGGGAATGTTCCCAGTAACCCGTTTATGACATTCCATTTTGGCATTTTGTTCAGCATCATATTTCTACATTACACTGTCTCCTAACTCACATAACTGGCTGGCCCTGACCCTTCCTCTCCTGTGACACATCTATGTTGCAGAGGAACTAGACGGATGCTATCTGTTTCAGCCAACCGTAATATGAGTAATAACTACACGGCTTAGTGTGTCGTCTCGGGGAACACGGTCTCGTAGATAATGAGACACTGCTTGAGAACGATGTTAATCAACTGATAATAGATCGCTACTTACAACCCCGACACCTAACCCTGTCCCCCAGTCACCGGATTCCCACCTGTCATGCCCTCCTTTCTTCAAACCAGACCTATATGTTACTTTCGTCTCGCCAACCACAGAAAGAACCACAACTCACCCCCGTCTTAGATATGGCGTAAGGGTTGTCTCATGGTTAACGCGTTTCTTTAATACGCCGTGTTCGTATCCATCTAGTCTGTCTCACAGTCCATGAACCACATTATTTTCCCTACTGTCAAGCCCTCTTTGCAGTGCCAAAGCCCTAAATAAAGCAAGTCTAGATTTCCTCAGGTTCTGAATCTCTGGTCTCCCTAGGGCTCCTTTTCAATTTAAATGGGCTTGTTTGTTACTATCAAAATTATATATATTCAGAGACTAAGCATTAGTCTAGTATCCATCATTCATAGAGTACCGGGTTTTTTTTCTGCAGTGGTTTTGAAGACAGTATAAAAATAGAATAGTGTTCAGTGTTGTCCAGTGATCTTAGGTGTTGCAAGTCCGCTGCGGGTTGCTTCCCTTACCTATGCAAGGATGTGGTTAGTGGTGGTTTTGACTACTGAGTTTTTTTTGACGATTGTTTTCAGCTACGATCTGCTGCACGGTATCGTTTCTTCTCATTCTTTATCTCAACTTCATCCTTTTGTGACAGGTGGCGCATCGGGGACTTCAGCATGTGTTCCAGCACGTGCGGGGGTGGGATCATGAACAGGAGTGTCGCGTGTATCCAGGTGGTCGCCCTGGGGCCGGAGAAGGTGCTCCGCCTCCCTGATGTCATGTGTCAGCAGCCTGTCCCAGACAGAGAGCGGGGGTGTAACACGCAGGACTGTCCGGCAGACTGGGTCGTGGGAGACTGGGAGAGGGTGGGTACACAGCGATCATACAAATCTTATAAATAATGAACTTGGTCGTTTGGTAGGTATAAAAGCATATGAAGTCATCGCAGGAGAGTAATCAGTCTCGCCAACCTGTTGAAACAGATTTGAAGTAAAATGCAAATAGTGGCAAAAAATGTTATAACATTTGTAATTGATCACTGACACCAGCACCGGCACCAGGTGTTCGCGAAAAAGGTAAGCATGTCCTTACCTCCCGGAAGAACCCAGTTGCATTTATTTTAAAGGTGGGTGTTTGTTTCTTGCATGACGCCGCACAGCAATGCTGAAATTTCTAAGAGAACTTCAGACTCTTGTGCATTCATATTCGATGTATACGTTTGGGTTGATACTGCACTGTAAAGCACCCCTCTAATAATCGGCATCGCCCACTCTACGAGTTCACAAACGACAATGGGCATTTCGTCAACAGGTTCTTGCAGGACATTATTAATGTCATTATATCAATGACTGGACATTAAAACATATAGAAATAATCCATATTCTATGTGTTGGATAGGCTTTTATTATTTTAGTACAGAAAATAATGAAAAATACATTTGACATAAATTTGCAGGTTCGCTGAAAATATCGTTAAAAATATGTATCCCAGAAGAGTTTGTCCATCGAATCCTTTGAGAACCCAAACCAGTTCATACTATACTTACGCTATGTTTATACGAATGCTTTGCCCTGACGATTGAACCATCTCCTTCTGCAGTGTTCAGTGACGTGTGGCGCTGGCGTCATCAGCCGGAAGGTCACGTGTCAGCGGAAGTCGGCCGAGGACAGAAGCACGCTGGTCAACTACATGGAATGTCGACCCAGTGACCGGCCTCATTCGGAGAAACCCTGCAATCTAACAGTCTGTCCAGAAATTAGAATCAAAGAGCAACAACTGAGATTCTTTCAGCTTAATAAAATGAAAAAGGTGCGTCTTCTCATCGGTTCAAATGCCGCCATCTTGCCTGGAACGTCTGTGATAGCCAAATGCCCGGTTAAAGGCTTCAACAAGCGGAAGCTGGAGTGGTACAGAAATGGACGTCGCATTCGAAATGGCCGACGGGTAAATGTTTCCAAAAAGGGAAATCTTAGAATTCGTAAAGGTCGTCCAGACAGGGATGCCGGTGTGTACTCCTGCAAAGCAAACCATGCCGTCTCCAACTTGACAATAGTGTTTAGCAGCGTCCTTGACCTTTTAAGACAGACGGTAGTGAGGGAGAAGTATCTTCTTGGATACCTCTCAGACGGCTCTCAGACCGTGAATTCAGCATTATATAAAGACCCTTTTGATAGGAAGCAGAAGGCCTTGCAGATCGTCGTGAGCGAGTGGACGCCGTGTTCGGTCAGATGCAATGGCGGCATTAGAGAACGTAACGTCAGCTGTGAGATCATCACCAACGACTACTTCGAGGAGTTCCCCCTGAAGGTGTGCAGGGGAGCCAACCTACACGTGCCCCTGGGAAAGGAGAAGTGCAATGTTGATCCCTGCGTCACATGGAAGTCGGGCAACTGGTCAGACGTAAGTTCAACAGTAGCACATGGTTTTAGTAGTGCACAGATGATTGGTCTCGGTGAAATCATGTATCCGTGTCTTTAAGCTAGGCACGAACAGGTGTGTGTGTCACCATGCTCCAGTAGGGTTTTCATACGGGTGTCACTTCATGTTTCAGTACGGTCTAACAGGTGTGTGTCTCCATGTTTCAGTGTGTCATCAGGTATGTGTCTCCGTGTTTCAGTGTGTCACCAGGTGTGTGTCTCCATGTTTCAGTGTGTCACCAGGTGTGTGTCTCCGTGTTTCAGTGTGGCATAGACAGCTGTGTACGTGAGAGTTACGCCATTCACCGGAGGCGGGTGAAGTGCGTCCGCCTGGACAACAGTTCGGAGGTGGAAGAGAGGCTCTGTAACGTCACCCTGAAACCCCTGTCCCTCAGCGAGTGCCCTAACATACACTGCAAGCCCATGTGGAACGTCTCCGAGTGGTCACACGTGAGTAGCAGCCCATCCTCAGAATACTTGCAATACTTGCCCGTACTCACAATACTGGTTCATACCAAAAGTACTGCTCAAACTTACACTACTGATATTCCACGTTCAAGCTGATATTAATGGTTCAGACTGATACTCCCTTGTGTATTGTCAGTACAAACTGGTCTTCAGTAACCCATGCTTGTGGTAAGAGGCGACTAACGGGATCGGATGGTCACGCTCGTTGATTTGGTTGACACATGTCATCGGTTCCCAATTGCGCAGATCGATGCTCTTGCTGTTGATCACTGGATTGTTTGGTCCAGACTCGATTATTTGCAGACCGCCGCCATATAGCTAAAACATTGCTGTGTGGCGTTAAGCAACAACCAACAAACCAATCATACTGAAAGTACTGGTCTACTTCAGAGTACTGTATCGTCCATGTATAAGATGGCACACTCGATACTGGAACGTCATGGGTTGGAAGAGAGAGCTCCATTCCCTTAATGCACATGATCTGGTCTAGACATCAGATGTGGTATCAACCAACGCGCTGTTGACATCTAACCATCCCAACAAAACAAACCTTCAAATTGTTAACACCAGACCACCCAACTGATACGATCAGACCATCCAGATGATACCAGCACAACTTCCTGAAACATTTGCTCTGCTCTTGTGCAATCCTTCTGGCGCCATGATGACGTTGCAGGAATGTTTGTAAAATGTCACTTGACATCCTGAAGCTGTAAGATATTTGACAGAATATGTCTGTCAGTCCACATCTCTGGTAGGGAGAATGTATTTACAGATACTGTAGAACAGTAGAACAGTACTAGATATATATTTCACGTCATGGTTTAATTCTGACTGTGACACGCTACATTCTATGTAATCCATATTCACCACTGTATCAATAGTGTATGTCGGTATGAAGCACCGGGCTCGACACCAACCTACAGACCCGTGCCAGATATATTCGGACACTTGACGTAATTTCCATAGACTTACATGTTATTTCAGTGTAGCATAAATAATTTTCATGAAGTGAGTTTAGGATGGATCTTTGTAAAATTTGACAGGCAAAAGTGAAATCATCTCTGCTCTGCGCACATAATTTCAGTTCAGTTTTCCGACCACTATTTAACTAATGGCATCACATTTATCGACTTACGTATGGTTCCACAATGCACAATCCCATAGGCCGCCATGTTAAAGGAGTTCTCGGCACTGTACATATGTTGATTAACTTGTTGCCATTCGATAAATAAGCAACGGAAAATTAAACAGAAATTATGTGATTGTAGGTAAGATGATTCCTCACAAATGTGCAAAATTTGACTTGGATCTAACGAAAAGTAAATTCATGAAAATTACTTATGCCACACTAAATTAACATGTAAGTCTATGGAAATTACGTCAAGTGTCCGAATATAACTGGCACGGGTCTGTATGTGTTGTTTGGGATAGCCTTGCTCCAAAGCTGCACTGAATTATGTGTGAGTCCAACCAAGTAGAGTAAGTGTGTCGTGATAAGAGGGTGGTCAAGATGAGCGGACAGTACATTCAGGGTGAGGCATGAGTTGTCATAAGTCTGTATTTGGTAGTGCAACTCGTTACAGTACAGTTAATAAAATGCATCTCAATTTTGGCACCTCCATATATAATTACATGAATATATCACAGTGTGTTATCAAACGCCATGAACAGGCAATATTTTGCATGAATGTGTCACGTTGACAACAGACATTCCAGTGGCGGATCCAGAGGGGGGTTCGAACACACACAACCACCCCACCCCCACCCCCAGCCTTTTTTTTGAAAATGACTAAAGACCACACTGAAGTTAATGTTTTGCAATGGCGGAGCCGAGGTTGGGTTCAGGGGGTTCGAACCCCCTGAACCCGTCCCCCACCCCTTGAAAATTTCTGGATCCGCCTATGCATTCCGTATCACATATGAATTTGAACTCGCCATCAACTCTGCACCAATTCCTCGTGGACATGTTTGCACGTCCATGTGTTTTGACAAACTGTAAACCTTCTGAGGGAAATGTTCATCCTTGGCCTGACTGATGATGTGGTTGTCTTGCATGTTGCAGTGCCTGGCTGAGTGTGACGAGACAGGCTTCCAGAGTCGCAGTCTGACGTGTATCTGGGACTTCACGGGCAGACCAGCAGGACGGAGCTGTCAGCGACTCAAGCGGCCCATAGTCACACAGACATGTAATGCTAGAGCCTGTTCCGATAGTAAGTACATGCTACCAGTTTGGGTTTTAACATCAGAATCTTGAACCAACAAAGGCTGGGTCTTACTGATGTCTTGTTTGTGTACCTCTGATCGACTGAGTGGACTGGGTTAAAACACTGCTATGAACAGTAATAGTTATGTCACCTTATATGAGTGAGTGAGTTTGGTTTTACGCCGCTTTTAGCAATATTCCAGCAATATCACGTCGAGGGACACCAGAAATGGGCTTCACACATTGTACCCATGTGGGGATTCGAACCCGGGTCTTCCGCGTGACGAGTGAACGCTTTAACCACTAGGCTACCCCACCGCCCCACCTAATATGAGAGGACACTAAAGTCGGTGACTTCTATCACTATTTGAAACCATGACACATATGATGCTAATAAACTAAATGACTCAAGCAGTTCAAAACTAAGTCGACAAGCTCCGGTAGTGTGATTCTCTTCTCCCAGCTGTACAGTTAGTGTCGAATTACGTCCCTTTACACGCCTCGTCACGTGATGACTGACTGACTGACTGAGTTTAGTTTTACGCCGCTTTTAGCAATATTCCAGCAATATCACGGCGGGGGACACCAGAAATGGGCTTAACACATTGTGCCCATGTGGGGAATCGAACCCGAGTCTTCGGCGTGACGAGCCAACGCTTTAACCACTAGGCTACCCCACAGCCCCTCGTCACGTGATGTATGTGCACTGTATTAATAGCAGGCATATCTGGAAACAAAAGGCTATGTACCAACACTTTCTGCATTCGTAACTACTCGCCTCTTTCCGTGACCTACAAGAAGACTCGTACCCCTATCGTACGCCATAATTGCCAAGAATCGTGGCAAACCAATCAAATCGCGCGTAGTAAAACGCATTTCGAAGCATGAAAATGGCGGCACCGTTGAACTTTGAAACTTCGCTAAACTATGCAAAGCGCAATTTAAACATAACCTTTGAGCTAAGGGATCAGAAACTTTAAACAATGAAACATATTTACAAAGGGAATGACTGTATTGCTGTTTTACCCACGGGATGTAGGATATTCTATTAGCCATGTTTGGAAATTCAGAGTTATCTTTCCTTTGTAATGGTACTAGACTATTTCTCCATGCCCGTTTGCGCTTAGACAGGGCCCAGTCGTAAACATGGAGGGTCTGAGACGGCATCCGGCTTGCCGGAATGACACGAGTAGTTACGAATGCACTTTTTGGTGTTGACCTCCGCGTCAGATAGGACTGAATTCCTGGTGAAGGTGCGTTCTCCGCTGCGATTTGTGGCAACATTGGGATGTGAACAATGGAACGTCAGAACATTTTATATCGCATACAACTAGTTTTGCCGAGTGTGAACACACAGAGATAGTGTTATTTGCTTCCATCAAATTCTATTAAAGAAACTGCGTAACTCTGTGTCAGTTCTGAGCGACCGTTACGAAGAAGCTTCATTTCATCAAAAGGAAGAGAACGATTCATCAGCTTAATGAAATCCTGAAATCCGTTGTAACAAGTTAATCCGACATAAAACAAACAAGATTTGTTACGATGCTAATTGTTTATCCACAAACAGAACTTCAAACCGCACGGTGAGAACGAACCTTAAGAGGAACCGGCGCGACATATATCTCACACACATCTAGTACGTTAGATTCAGGTCTGTGTTGTGGCTTCATGTATGAAAAGTTAACAAAACCTTAAAACATAGAGAAGACTGTTGGAAGGGTGTCGACCTATACAGAATGTGAGACCTTTCACTGAAGCCCAAACTACACCTCCAGACACAAATAGTACAGTGATTCTAATTTCCATGTTCCTTTGTTTCCTTCAGGTTGCCATGACGAGTCTGACTACTGCAGTATCGTAAAGCTGATGAGGTTATGTCGCTTTATAAACTTTAGACAGAAGTGTTGCGCCAGCTGCAAGGAGGAGATGACATCATGACAGAACGGAAGTGGTAGACGAGGGACCACGTGACCTAAGATGGTGTAATCTCGCGATATTCGACGAAGGGCGAGGTTACTAACAAAGAGAACAACGTGTGAGTTCAACAGGAAATGAAGCCTTCTGGGAATTAAAGTAACAGAATACCATTGTCGCCAAAGATGTGTGTTTCCATGCAACAACACGATGACAGAATCATTATTACCTTGTACAACGTTGATGTTCCAAACATGGAACCAGCACGAGAAGAGACCTTGGTGAACTCTAGCACAACAGGGCAGTCCATATCTTCCCTCCGGCAGAACTGCAAAGGACACCTGGTGTTGCAGTTTGAGGTGTTTAGTGATTCCCATGTCAAATGATTATACCTTTTTCCATATATTACCTCATTTCACATTTCATTGGGGTTTTGTGCACACATGTGTTCAGTGTCCTTGTTTTGGGTCTTGTTCCTAAAGATCTTTGCAGACAGAGACCAAACTTCTGGTTTCTATAATACGTCACAAAAAGTACTATCTGTTTGTAGAGTCAGTGTATAGCCTGGCAACTGTTAGTGAAGATTGTTGCACAACATGTGTAGCATCGACTGTACAAATATCAGTTGGTATGATTAGTTGAAGCCCAGATCACTACCCTGAGAACATACGCCAATACCAAATGACGTTGTGACGTCATTGACGCCACTGTGACGTTAAACTCCGTATATTGTAAGTTATTCAATATGATGTATATTGTTTATGTGTTTAGTTAGGGCGAATGTTTTTACGGTCACTGGTGGTGATAATGATATTCTGATGTATTATTGGTTGTTTCATGTAGTTCAAACCGTTTACACGTGTCGTTATGTAGTTTATCCACATAGATATTATTGAGTACGTATTGCTCACATCAACGAATCAGCAGGCCACATGACTCCCCGGATTCTCCTGCACTAGACTGCCTTGGGTGTGACAGGAAGAAAAGCATGATCTACCTGGTCGCATTCATTATGGACGAGAATACAGGGTGGTGGGAAGACAGATGAATCACTTCGTGTTACATCCAAATTACCTGATCACATTTGATCCCATGCTCTGTGGGCTCTGGTAGCCTCATGATGCTCATTTCCGAGATGCCATGGAACTTATACCGTTACAGCTGATGACCAGGTAACATGACACGGTAATACAAGCAGGTAATCGAACGTGTTTCCCATGGTGTGATATCAGAACGGCCTGGTCAGCTTGAATCAACGTAGATATTCGTGTTTCAATGATCGTGTAATGTTGACAATGGAGTTGCCAAATCTTCCATGACTGTGACATCACGATGGACAGTCACTTGTCTGACATGTAGCTCACCTGGCCAGCGTTCACCGAGATATTCAAATAGTCAGTTAAGCTATGATGCGGTCGCTGGTTGATCACCTGGACAGCGCTGACCGCCACACCATGACCCCTAGCTGTGTGTCCTCAGAATGGCCTGGGCCTTGTCAGCTGTGGCTTCAGTTTGGCGAACGTTTCTCTCGAACATAGACACAGTGCTTACATTTGTATACACGTTCAGTTGCTCTCACGCCCTGGTGGATTAAAACACTAGACATAGCAAAAGTTCTGGCTTACAGTAATGAAACATTGAAGAAATCAAACACGTTATGCCATATGTGTTTTTCTCACTTTTCCAAAGATTTTTGAGCATAATCGTAATTGATTGGGTACGTTACTCGATACTAGTCATGCTTCTACACATATCGATTGGAATATCGATGTGGAAATCAGACGTAAGCATCTTTATGTTAATGTGGCAACTTGTAAAGTGTACTTTCATTCATGTGTGTACTGAGGTGGCGTAAAACTATCCATATGTTTCTTGTCAAATATTTGGATTCCAGCTTTGTGTTTAGCCCTGTGGGCCGTTCAGGCTGACAGTGTATGGGTGGAATCTATAATGCTTATTATAGCTATGTTGAGAGTGTTTATAGTATTGACAGATTTCGCGACTGAAATAGACGTGTGCTGGTAACCATATATTGAGCACCAGGTGGTGTGATGCATGGTGTAACGTCAAAGTATATTGAGCACCAGGTGGTGTGGTGAATAGTGTAACGTCAAGGTATATGAGCACCAGGTGTGGTGCTGGATAGTATAACGTCAGGGTATATTGAGTACCAGCTGTTGTGCCGGATGGGGTAACGTCAATGAATATTGAGCACCAGGTGGTGTGCTGGATAGTGTAACGTCAAGGTTTACAGAGCACCAGGTGTTGTGTTAGATAGTGTAACGTCAAGGTGTATTGAGCACCAGGTGGTGTGCTGAATAGTGTAACGTCAAGGTATACAGAGCACCAGGTGCTGTGCAGGATAGTGTAACGTCAAGGTATACAGAGCACCAGGTGCTGTGCAGGATAGTGTAACGTCAAGGTATACAGAGCACCAGGTGCTGTGCAGGATAGTGTAACGTCAAGGCAGGAGCACCAGGTGCTGTGCAGGATAGTGTAACGTCAAGGTATAAGGGTGGTGCTGTGTAACGAGTGTAACGTCAAGGTATACAGAGCACCAGGTGCTGTGCAGGATAGTGTAACGTCAAGGTATATACTGAGCACCCAAGGTGCTGTGCAGGATAGTGTAACGTCAAGGTATGAGCACCAGAGCACCAGGTGCCAGCATGGTGTGTCAAGGATGGAGCACCAGGTGCGTGCATAGGTCAAGGTATACAGAGCACCAGGTGCTGTGCAGGATAGTGTAACGTCAAGGTATACAGAGCACCAGGTGCTGTGCCAGATAGTGTAACGTCAAGGTATACTGAGCACCAGGTGGTGTGCTGAATAGTGTAACGTCAAGGTATACTGAGCACCAGGTGGTGCAGTGTAACGTCAAGTGCAGGGAATAGTGTAACGTCAAGGTATACAGAGCACCAGGTGTGTAGCGTGTACAGAGCTGCAGGATAGTGTAACGTCAAGGTATACTGAGCACCAGGTGGTGTGCTGAATAGTGTAACGTCAAGGTATACAGAGCACCAGGTGCTGTGCAGGATAGTGTAACGTCAAGGTATACTGAGCACCAGGTGCTGTGCAGGATAGTGTAACGTCAAGGTATACAGAGCACCAGGTGCTGTGCAGGATAGTGTAACGTCAAGGTATACTGAGCACCAGGTGCTGTGCAGGACAGTGTAACGTCAAGGTATGCTGAGCGCCATGTGGTAGTATACTTCAAGGTATGCTGAGCACCAGGTGCTGTGCAGGACAGAGTAACGTCAAGGTATGCTGAGCGCCATGTGGTAGTATACTTCAAGGTACTATACTAGAATTTGACATAATTCAACCAGAGTTTTTTAAGTTATTTTCTCACCTTTGATATTATAATAAACCAACCCACTACCTCTTGTGTATTAGTATTATGTGTAATTAGTTTAAACACACGATACAACACCAACATTTTACTGAACCAGCGTCAAGTACGGTCAAAAGTTTCTTTTCAGGAATTTGTTTTAACAATGATGTTCACGTTGTTTAAGTGTTTTTGGCCCATGTTTTATTTATTTCAAACACAGCCAGACTTGAATCATAGATATTACTGTATGTTCTCATGCTGTACTAATGTGTAAGTGTTCGTGTACGGGAGTATTATATCTTATCATGTCGTGTAATTTATCCTTCATATTCCCTTTAACAAGCTCTATATTCAACTGTTGTAATCTGCGTTCTGTCAAAGTGGTTCATTCAGGTTCCAGTCTCCCCGTCATAAATAGAGAGCAGACACCTCCTTTAATGACACTTCTAATGATCAATAACGACAGACAATTCTTATGTTGTCATAATGTTACTGTCATGTCAGTTTATGCATATATTGCTAATTATTTTCCTCGGTACTTTTGCATTTTATCATTTAATGTTTTCAGAGATAAATCAATTTTTTATATTTCTTTGTTTTAGAACTTATTTTAGACTCGTTATTTAAGCTTGGTTTGTACCCCCCTTGAACCGCCCGTTTATATGTATTTATTAATATGCTGCAACACCTGACGAAATAAAGTATATGGACGGATCTTTCTGTTTATTACAGTTTATCCGTTGAACTTCGTTGGTTTGCCATTTTACAATACTGTGTCCGACTCTATGTTGTACGTGCACAGAGAGTGTTCAGTAGACGTAGACGAGCAGAATGCATCTAGTGTACAGTAGACGTAGACGAGCAGAATGTCTAGTGTACAGTAGACAGGTTGTATGTGTGGTACTTGTAACAATTTGTTTTGAGAGACTGAACAATTAGAATTTGAGAAACCAAATTATAAAAAGGCACAGCTTTTAATTTATGTCAACAATATTCCGCTGGAATAAATATTAATTTCATTTAATTCTATCTGTGTTTTGTATTTCCACGTCATGAGTAGCTTATGGGTTAATATAGACTTCACCCCTGGTACACCCACCGACCCCTAGGCTCTTACTCACACACACACACACACACACACACACTCTCTCTCTCTCACTCACTCACTCTCTCTCTCTCTCTCTCTCACTCTCTCTCTCAACCTCTCTCTCTCTCTCTCCACTCTCTCTCTCTCTCCCAAAGCCCTGACACACACACCTGCATCAATCCCACCCAACCCTCTCTCACACACACTCTCTCTCTCTCACTCTCTCTCTCTCCTGCATCACCCACCAATCCCAACCCACACCTGCATCACCTCCCAAAGCCCTCGCACACACACCTGCATCAATCCCACCCCCACCCAACCCCACACACACATCTCCTGCATCGCCCACCAATCCCAACCCACGCCTGCATCACCAGCCCTCGCACAAAGCCCTGACAATCCCACACACGTGCATCAATCCCACACACCACACCCGACTCTCTCTCTCTCTCTCTCTCTCTCTCTCTCTCTCTCCCTCTCTCTCTCTCCTGCATCGCCCACCAATCCCGACCCACACCTGCATCACCCCCAAAGCCCTTACACACACACCTGCATCAATCCCACCCCACCCACCCCCCCACACACACACACACACTCTCTCTCTCTCTCTCTCTCTCTCTCTCTCTCTCTCTCTCTCCTGCATCGCCCACCAATCCCAACCCACACCTGCATCACTCCCAAAGCCCCCGCACACACACCTGCATCAATCCCACCCCCACCCCACACATACACACACACACACAGTGCCGCTATTCGCTGTGCAGAGCTACCTCCCTAGGCGTACAGGGAACCGGTGATTGTGGATTAAAATTCCATATATGCTATGGGTGATTATATTTCTAGTTTTCTTTACACACTCCCCTTGCTCGGAGATTCAGTGAGTCTTACGTCACTTTCAGTTTACTTCAAACAATACCAACCAGGACAACAATACCACAAAACGAATTGCTTTCATTTGGAATTTTACCCCTTAGGCTTAACCACTGGAGGATGGTCCTTGTAATACTAAAACTGTGTTTGGTCGTGTATGTATTATGTCATATGTCAGTTGGACCTTGGAAGTTTCTTCGTTAATGTACTTCGCGATGCCACAACCACATGTCTGTCTGACAGCCCCTGAACCACATTGTTTCCCCTACTGGCAGGCCCTCTCTTCAATGCTAAAGCCCTATAGTGCAGGGGCTTATGTAATTCCGTGGGAATTACATGTTAAGTTTTGGAACCAATACTAATTGTAATCACTGTTGTGTATGGATTCAGGAAAAAAATGGTTCCATTTTTTCTTTTTGTTATAAGTGTCATTGTGGGGTGATTGAATATGAGTTTCCAAAATTGCTTGCGACACCATTTCGAGAAAAACATGTTTTCATAAACCTATCACAACATAGTCATGCAGCATATCAAAAGGCAGCTTATGATGTATGACATAGAGATAGCCACATAATATGCTTCAAATTTCAATTTGGTGACATAAAATTTGACATAATCAAATAAATTTATCAAATATTGTCTTTCCTTCATCTGACACCAACATTGTAAGTATTGGCCTATATTAATGGAAACCATTTATTCAATCAATGTATTCTCCCATTTCAGAATATATACTACCATGACACACTTATGTACGTAGTAATAATATTACCCAGGTAAGGTTAATGTGACTATCATATAGTCGTGCACAAGTGTCAAATCAGGCCTACCAGTACAGTCAGAATTGACACACTGACAGTCGTGTCTGGGTTATTAAATGACAAATGACATAAAGCCAAATCTGCAGTCAATTCAAACACAGGAGTGACAAATTATATCACAGTAAAGAGATAACTACATATTACAAGTGGGGTATGCAAGTGCGGTGCAGCCATGGAACCTTGGAAACTGGAGGCACATATGATTCAGTGATGAATCGCGGTAGCACCTCAAGCGACGTGACGGAAGACAACGTGACGGAAGACCACGCAATGAACGTTTTGCATCCAACTGCATCAGGCAAGTGGACAGATTTGGTGGAGATGGTGTGGTGATGTGGGGAGCCACCCCATACACCTGCAGATCGGAATTGGTGCTCGTCCAAGGCAATCTTATGGCCGCGAGATATACCGACCAGATTCTGTGTCTTCACGTGCATCGTCTTGTCGACCGCCAAAGAGAGCTGTACCAGCAGGACAACGCCAGACCTCACACAGCACGTGCTACAGTGGACTACCTGGACAATGTCCTCCCCTGGCCCTCCAGATCCCCGGATCTGAAACCAATTGATTACCTGTGGGATCAGATAGATAAACGTGTACGTCAACGTCGTAATCCGCCATTGAGGCTTTAACAGTAACTGTTGTTCAACATGCTGCAGGAGGAATGGAGAAGGATTCCACAACGAAACATCCAACAACTGATTTAATCTGTGTCAAGGAGGTGTCGTGCAGTTCTAGCAGTAAGAGGTGGCCATACAAGGCAGTAACGTCAACGTCACCTCGTGGACAGCAGAAATGACTATGATAACTATCATTCTTGCGAAATGTGCACGAGATACCAATGTATTGCTCTACATAATTTCAATGCTGTACTGTTTATTTTCGTTGATTTACATAATTGAATAAGACCAAATATTTCAATGATATTTTGCTTTTGCGTTTCTTTTTTTGAAGAGTGTACTTTTTCAACATCTAATTGATTTGTCCTGGGGACATACCCAAGAGATCCAGAAAGTTTCATTGAAATCCATCTAGTAGTATTTGAGTAAAGATGCTAACACATAAATACACACACACACAAACAGGGTTGAATGCATACCCTCTGCAACAAACCTTCGGTTTTGGTAGAAGCACTTATGATCATAGTGATTATTATGTATACATATATTATTGAGATTCATGATATATAATGGTAGTTGTAAAACACACATCACAAGGTACATTTTGACATACTACATGCCTATGTTGTGATAGATTTATAAAAATATGTTTTTCTCACATTGGTGTTGCAGCTCGATTATGGGTACCGATGTTCAGTTACCCCAGAATAACACTTATAATCAGCAGAAAAAAATGGAACCATGTTTTTTCTGAATCCATATGCAATACTGATCACAGTTATCAGTGGTTCCAAAAATTAACATGCACTTCCCACGGAAAGCATTTTTGCTACATAAGCCCCTGCACTACTAAATGAAGCAAGTCTAGATTTCCCCAGGCTCTGAATCTCTGGTCTCCCTGGTGCTCCTTTTCAATTTAAATGGGTTTGTTACTATAAAAATTATATATATTCAGAGACTAAGCGTTAGTCTACAACCACACAACCTTATTCTGTGCATGGGCATCACTTACCTCGGTTATTTTTTGGTCTGTGTAATTCAAATCAAACATCACCTCACACCTACGCCTCTTTTACTTTCAAATGTAAATACATGACACATAGAAGTTGACACAAATACACGAGACAAAGTTACAGATGACTTTGTTACATACACCGAGCGTGGTGTCACATACAGAGCTCGTCCTGCAGGTGCGTGGCGCTACTGGGTACAACTGACGAGATCTCACAGGGAGGTTTGACTAGATTAACACTTTTCCTGTGTCCCAAATACAATGAAAATAGGATGATAATACAGGGGTGTTAATCTGTTAAACCATCAGGGAGGAAACAGTGAATACTACTATACTCGACGTCTGAACGAAATCTGTCCTGCCTAATAACATTAAACTACGGATATACTAAACTAAGATTATTGACGTGGGGTAGCCTGATGGTTAAAGCGTTCGCTCGTTACGCTGAAGACCCGGGTTCGATTCCCCACATGGGTACAATGTGTGAAGCCCATTTCTGGTGTCAATCGCCATGATATTGCTGGAATATTGCTAAAAGCGGCGTAAAACTAAACTCGCTCACTCTTCTTCAATAGTCTTCCACATTGCCCCGAGAAAGTGTTTTGGCACACTTCGAGAAGGTCGAAGGTCAAGGTCATGATTGAGAAACATTTGTGGTTACACTTTCTCAAAAACATCATTAAAACTGATTCATCATCATTAAACTTGGTACAGGTCTTCTCTTTGGAAAGGATTAAAAAGTATTCCAAGATAACGTTCAGCGTTTCGTAAACCATGTGTTGTTACAAATCACACGATATTTACTGATGGTGAGATTACCAAGTTTAAACTCCGAGGTTAACGTAGGAATGAATCTGTGTGCACAAAAAAGTTTTTTCTTGAATAAACAAAGCCTAAGCAGAGTCATTCAAAATGTCATCCTCAAATCTGCACATTTTGTTATTGAAGGCATAACTGTGACTTTCTTCTCGCTTGCAGCCTGAACAGATGAGTCAACTTTAAACTCCATGTTACAGAAGCTGATTTCATGATAGTCGAATGTAATCACCAGGGTAGATTTAATACTGAGTATAAATCTAATGCTGAAAAGTGTACTTACAAATGAAGAAATTTCAGTAAATTTGATTCAGATCCCGGATGACCCCCAAACTTCTGTTACGAGATGAATTCCCGATTGAAACTATCCGCATTCAGTACTGCGGGCTATTAGGCCTAAATACAAACTAACATTCATCAAGGTCAAGCTTGTCTCTGAGAACTTTGGCCTAACATGGTAATCAAATATTGTCAGTTACTGTGGCTTTTACTTGTACAATCCGGAGACATGGGCAGTTGCTGAATCTTGAAAGGATGTTTTCATTGAGGTCAAGGTCTGGGAGTAATGTCAAGGACAAGGCCACGTGGTACATGACGCGTGGTTAGGACCCTGACGTCACACAGTGTACACATGTGGCTCCTCGGCGTGACGAAACAATACCTCAACCACTAGAGTAACCAACATTGTATGGCTATGAAATAAGTTAGTGTAATCCCAAATATAACATATGTTACATAGGTTGGCTATGAGTTGAGTTGAGTTGAGTTGAGTTGGGCTTTACGTCACATAGGCATTATTCCAGCCATATAGTGACGAGAACGAGTCTGCATTAATACACATTGTAAGTACAAAGTCAAAATTAGTTTTATTTCAAAAACATATTTTCATTATATTGTCTTTTAAAACAGAGAATGTCATAGCACTAAATTTAAAAGCAGGTAATTCGTTAGTCACATTACACAGTTACAATTTATGATATAGATCAACTTCCCTCAGGTAGTTCACTATCAGATGAGCGCTCACGCGGGAGAACAGTCCACACAGTCAAGCAGAATATGCTTGATGGTGAAAACTTCATCGCAAGAGACACATATGGGCGGTCAACCGACTGTGGCCAATACGACATCGACGTAAAATTACCTCATCACGTCTTGACTGACAACCCAAGTAGGCATAACCAATTGATGGCTTCAATTCATGAAGTTTGTTTCTTCCTATTTGAGTGTCCCACCTTTTTTGCATGAGGTCCCGAGTATAACTTTTGATAGTGGGTTTGAAGTCACTGTACGGGATAAGCAGTGGAGATAAGGGCTTGTCAAGAGTTGCTTTAGCTGCTGCATCGGCCTTTGTGTTACCTGCTATGCCGACGTGACCCGGCAACCAGCAGAGGACGATGTCACATTGGCCAGTAGAAAGGTCGTTGTAAAGTTCTAAAATGTCCTGGATGATTGGGTGACTTGAAGTAATATTTTGAAGTGCTTGAAGGCAAGATAATGAATCTGTAAAAACGATGAAGTTTTTGGAATGATTCTGCTGTTTAATGTAGGTCAAAGCTGAGAAGATAGCTTTGGCCTCAGCGGTGAAAATGGAACTGTTGTCGGGAATCCTAGAGGAGACATTCTTGGATCCAATGACTGTAGCACTGGCAACTTGGCCATCGTCCTTGGATCCGTCTGTGAAAATGGATCTATGGGTGTTATACTTAACGTAACTGGTTGTATTCCTGTTGGAACACCAAAGGATTTGTTTCAGACTTTTTGAGTTTTGTGAGGGTAAGATCGACCTGTGGTTTCACCATTTGCCACGGTGCTGAAGATAGAAGTCGGTAAGGTGCTATGATATTGAGATCGATTTCAGCTGCAGATATGTGTGGTTGAATTCTGATTCCAAGTGGTGGAACCAGGCTTGGCAGATTAGGACACAGGTTTTCATAGAGAGGGTTGAAAACACAATTGTATGCTGGATTCGACTCATTTGAACGTAATTTAGTGATATACTGCAGTGAAAGTTTAATGCGCCGTTGTTCACGGGAAGGTTCGTTGGCCTCCGCATATAGCCTCAGCCCTTGGTGGTGTATTGAATCTATATTTTCTAATTGCTTTTGCAGGCTCCACCATAGACAATGGAGCCATAATCTAGTTTACTGCGAACCAATGATCTGTACAAGTGAAGGAG
Source organism: Haliotis rubra (assembly GCF_003918875.1). NCBI lineage: Eukaryota > Metazoa > Mollusca > Gastropoda > Lepetellida > Haliotidae > Haliotis > Haliotis rubra. Next base: position 2,572,910 of record NW_025767235.1, read on the forward strand.
GGTAGTCTGATCCACTCCCCACTCTGTATTTGAAACGACTTTTAGCAAGTCCAGAGCAAAAACAATGTCCCCGACATGCTCGGACTTGGAATTTTGTAAAACCACCGAATCTGGGGGCACCATGACTGTTCTGGGCTTGAAGCGACATTCAGTCGTGTTACCTGAATAGAGTCAAACATACCTCTAAATGATTTGCTCATGTATGATTACAAGCAGTTATCCAGCAAATCGCTGGTTTTGTAGGCAATATCGCCATTTAGCTGTAGATCATCATCAGGCTTTGATTGTGCTCTCGTCAGGTTTTACCCTTTAACTCTCAACCTTTCGCGAAAATATCTAAACCTACGAAATATAGTGAAATGCATCGCCGATGACATCGTCAAGATTACAACTTATACAGATCTACGTGAATTGTGTGTACTAGATAGGTGCAGTGGTATGTGCATGATGGCGTTGTCTTTGATGTCCGCAGTATCAGGGTCCAGACTAAGGAGGTGTCACTATACACAGTGTAGTGTCTCTTTGCCTTCTTGTAGTATCTGATGTTATACATTATAGCCTACAATACCTGAGACCCATCACGCCTTAATCCGGAAACAGCCCTGCAACTGTTGCAAGTCAACGTTGAGTCATAATTTCATCAACAATGACGATAAAAGGAATTTGTAACAGGTCCCACGTTTATGTGTTTAGTTAAATAAGGTGATGGTTGCGATTCCATTCATTCTTCCAACTTCCTCCCTTCCTATACCCAACGCAAACTTCACAGTGAGTTATCGGAATGTACACATCAATGAATGATCCTTCCCGGGGTGGCCTCATTAATATGGAATCTTAGAAAGACACTGTCACCTTGTTGGATTGTTGTGACGTAGACAACCTTGCGAAAAGAAATAAATAGTGAATTAATCAGAAACATAAAATTTAAGCCATGACGATGCCAGATTTACCTTTTGTTAATGTTGGAGTTTATTAAAGTGAGGGCGACAATAAGGCATTGTCCCCTGTAGAATCCCCTTCCCCTAACAACTTCGAACCCCTACCCCCTCCCAACAGAATATTAAAATGGGCTTTATATATCAGTGCTGATTAATCACTTGCAATCCCCCGATCCCCTGTTTAGTGGAGTTTTACGACAATCAGTCCGTACAAGGGGGACATGACTAACTCCGGTTTTACAACTTCAGTGCGATAAATTAAAGGTGCTGATGGCAATAAAATTGACGAAGTGTCGAGGAACATTTCGGGGATCGGGAGATAAATGTTGCTAGATATCAAATAACAGAATTTTTAGAACCTGCGTTGCTATCTATTACATAATTACTTGCGTTGACTGTTCAAGGCGGTTTATCAATAAGCGGAGTGTATGTTAGCTGTCAAGAAGATATCATCAAATGGAATGTAATCCGTATACTGATAAATTCATGCAGGAACGTGCAATACATTAAAATAAAAGCTGAATATCTCCATGGTAACGTCACGACCTTTCCATGCTTTGTGTTCAAATGCCTTTTGAATATATTTTCAGAAAATTAACCTCTTTTTTGAAACTGACAGGAACGGAGTTTAAACTGTGTTGAGCGTATATTAATGAGTACTTTTTGAAACTGACAGGAACGGAGTTTAAACTGTGTTGAGCGTACATGTATATTAATGAGTAGAACATTAATATATAAACGTATTAAAGGAACAACTTGAGCGATATGGCCTGGTACAAATGTTAATTGGATTTCAAGGAAGCTTATTTAACCTTGTCTTCACATGTTACTAATTATGCAGACACGAACATCGTATATCCATTATTTCACAAAATAACTGAAAGGATGTAATTCGTAATGTCAAATCGGGGAGAAAAAAATAAATTTCGTGAAAAAATGCGACACCTCGCCTCTTTTAGCCAACACTTAATTTTCGATCTGCTGAAAGATCACGAAAGTAATTTTCAAGAGGATTGCAGTTAGCCAGCTGTCGTGGGAATGTATCCGGCGGGTCACTTCACAGTCGTGTCTGGGAACCGAGTACACGTTCATTTTAATAAGCAGCAACACTCAACATTTATACACATTTGAAGAAAACACCAGGAATGTGTGCTATGTGTCAGCCGGGAGTGTATGAGAGAGAGCGGTGTGGCATGTATGTAATAATTTGGTTAGACCTCTCTGGCTGACATATTGCAGATTGGCAGTATCATGGGGATGACCTCACTTCTCTACGGGATTCTATAAGTGTTTGGAATCTCGCACAGTTGTGGCATCGGTAACTGTCAGTTACTTCAGTATATTATCGTTGGAGTTGTTCACAAAGAATCAGATATTCAGTCAAAAGATGCATAGGTATTGCCACATATCGAGTGTTGTTGGTTCTGGGAAAACAAGCGAGTGTGGGGGAATTGGTGCTTGATACGAGTGAAATAGCGAAATAAATGTATTCATGTTTGTGTGAGTGAGTGTGCGTGCGTGCGTGTGTGCCCGCGAGCGTCTGCCTCCGTGTTTATATGTGTATTGACTAGTCCAGACTAATGCCTGTTATATGGTACTTGCTTGCTGAGATACCATACCACAGTTACCATGGATACCATATTCAGACACAATACCGACTCCGAGCCGACCAAGCCTTGTTATATCACAATAATGTTAACTGGCAGGATAAGGACATGTATCCCCTTTTAACGTGTTTTGGTACGACACGGCCAGAACAGGGATCCGAGCCCGGACATTCCTCTCTCTGGGTGTCTGCTGAGCCACCTTCATAAGCTTTAGGTGGAATAGAGATGCTATGCAGGGATCCGAACCCGGACATTCCTCTCTCTGGGTGTCTGCTGAGCCACCTTCATAAGCTTTAGGAGGAATAGAGATGCTATGCAGGGATCCGAACCCGACATTCTCTCTCTGGGTGTCTGCAGAGCCACCTTCATAAGCTTTAGGAGGAATAGAGATGCTATGCAGGGATCCGAACCCGGACATTCCTCTCTCTGGGTGTCTGCTGAGCCACCTTCATAAGCTTTAGGAGGAATAGAGATGCTATGCAGGGATCCGAACCCGGACATTCCTCTCTCTGGGTGTCTGCTGAGCCACCTTCATAAGCTTTAGGAGGAATAGAGATGCTATGCAGGGATCCGAACCCGGACATTCCTCTCTGGGTGTCTGCTGAGCCACCTTCATAAGCTTTAGGAGGAATAGAGATGCTATGCAGGGATCCGAACCCGGACATTCTCTCTCTGGGTGTCTGCTGAGCCACCTTCATAAGCTTTAGGAGGAATAGAGATGCTATGCAGGGATCCGAACCCGGACATTCCTCTCTGGGTGTCTGCAGAGCCACCTTCATAAGCTTTAGGAGGAATAGAGATGCTATGCAGGGATCCGAACCCGACATTCCTCTCTGGGTGTCTGCTGAGCCACCTTCATAAGCTTTAGGAGGAATAGAGATGCTATGCAGGGATCCGAACCCGGACATTCCTCTCTCTGGGTGTCTGCTGAGCCACCTTCATAAGCTTTAGGAGGAATAGAGATGCTATGCAGGGATCCGAACCCGGACATTCCTCTCTCTGGGTGTCTGCTGAGCCACCTTCATAAGCTTTAGGAGGAATAGAGATGCTATGCAGGGATCCGAACCCGGACATTCCTCTCTCTGGGTGTCTGCTGAGCCACCTTCATAAGCTTTAGGAGGAATAGAGATGCTATGCAGGGATCCGAACCCGGACATTCCTCTCTGGGTGTCTGCTGAGCCACCTTCATAAGCTTTAGGAGGAATAGAGATGCTATGTAGGGATCCGAACCCGGACATTCTCTCTCTGGGTGTCTGCTGAGCCACCTTCATAAGCTTTAGGTGGAATAGAGATGCTATGCAGGGATCCGAACCCGGACATTCCTCTCTCTGGGTGTCTGCTGAGCCACCTTCATAAGCTTTAGGAGGAATAGAGATGCTATGCAGGGATCCGAACCCGGACATTCCTCTCTCTGGGTGTCTGCTGAGCCACCTTCATAAGCTTTAGGTGGAATAGAGATGCTATGCAGGGAATCCGAACCCGCACATTCCTCTCTCTGGGTGTCTGCTGAGCCACCTTCATAAGCTTTAGGAGGAATAGAGATGCTATGCCCTGGGTATGACTGTATGGCTAGTCCGGGGACACACTCATGTGCACTTACAGGATGACAGCCTGCGGAGAACAACCCGACATATTTCCGTAGGTGTTTGACTGAAGATTTCAAGCGATAGATACCCAAATACTGGTCGTGAATACACATATTATATTTTATTATTTCCCGTCGTATATTACATTTCAGTGTCATCATGAATAATCGTTTCCATGCCGGGTTGTGAATATTACACTTTGCAATTCGTTGTCTGAGCCGGAAACAGGAGTATAATTGCGCGTTCAGGAGTGGGGCAGGGGGCCCAGTCCCTAGGCGTGCCAGACACCAATAATCGTGGGTCTCACCAAAGTGGTAAACGTTTGAGACCGGCATCACTTCGGGTATTCGCCATGATATCACAGGAATACTGTTAAATACGGGGTTAAACCTCTCACGCACTCACTACGACATGCTTATCAATTCTTGACAGGATTCGAACCCTTCATTCGGGTTTATAAAAAAAATAATTGAAAAACGATTTCTTTAAATCAATCGAGTTATCACATTTGTCACTATAAGGTACACTAATGCATGTTCAATTAAAGAACAATTTCCTACTTCGCGTATCAGGCGTGTGTATTTAAAGCAACAGCGATAGGGCAAAAAGAGTTATCTTTCTTTGTTGACGCAAACGGAATACTCACGCGTTTTTGTGCTTTTGTAGAACGAATTACTTTATACATTTGATTCGAACTCCTACAAAACATATGCACAAACGGACTAGTTTTCGCAAAGTGGAACCGTGTACATTTTGGGTGTTTCTAGGAAACGGAATCAACAAATTCGCGAATACGTCTCAGATCATTCTAGTGATAACGACCGATAATATTACACTGCAGTGTCTGGCTAAACTCGGGTTATCATAATGCACTTCATGCACAACCCGCACAACCTGCACAACCCGCACAACCACTGTCCGCTGAGGATGTATTAAGGAGACACCAACCCCGGAGTAGCCACACTGATAACATGTATTGATGGCCAGTGAATTAAGTGGAACCCTGCACTATCTCAGCCATTAAGAAACGGGATTATATCATTCATTCATTAACCCGTGAAGGTCCGGGTTAGAATGTGCCTTCAGTAACCCATGCTTGTCGTAAGAGGCGACTAACGGGATCGGGTGGTCAGGCTCGCTGACTTGGTTGACACATGTCATCGGTTCCCAGTTGCGCTGATCGATGCTCATGCTGTTGATCACTGGATTGTCTGGTCCAGACTCGATTATTTACACACTGCCGCCATATAGCAGGAATATTGCTGAGTGCGGCGTAAACTAAACTCACTCATTCATTCATTCATTTATGCATGTACAGCGAAAAATATTAATATATCACAACCCGGCAATTATGTTCATATGACATACAATGGTTGTAGACTTGTTGCAGTTGATTTCAGCTGAAGTTGGCGGTAACCACAGTACGTCAGCGTGCGTGGATCGGATGCGTTTTGGTGACATTCTCTGTGCACCATACCCGTGCACAGTTCGTGTGTAGTTTGATCGAATCCGAGATCCCTGGTCACTCCTATATCGTGATTCAGCAAAGTGGCAGAAAACCGATGTTGCATTTGGCTTTCCTTTCCTTTGAAGTTCTGACCAAAGCTGTCCACTAGCAGCTAATGGATATTTTACTGCAGCTTCAACTACTTTCACACACAAACTGACTCTTCTTTAGTGAGGAAGAAAAGAAAATGCTGCTATTAGAGTTGCGTCCCTTTGACAAGCGGTTTGACACTTTTTCGCGACAAATAAATCACAATAATGTCGCTTGTTGCATACAATTCCAGTGATGAAAGTGGTGGCAGCGATGCAGAAGATCATATCCAAATGAACGACGTGAAAAATGACAAGTCTGTCTCACCAGCCAACGACAATATCAGCGACGAAGACGACTACGTCCCAGCTAATACATCAGGTCAAGTACAGTCTGTAGCAACAGCTGGGGTAGTCGACACGGACGACCAAGTTACAAGCTTGCTGAAAGGTACCTGCTTGTACTGATGTTACAGACATGAGCAGTGACGCTTATCACATCCCTAGACCTATAACAAAACGTTAGTCGAAACTTAGTGACAACCCATCTGTAGCCGTAAGCACTGGTAAGGATTTAGACGATGTCCATCACCAAGGACCTCTTGTTGAGATGGTATTAGTATCTATACGTGCAAACGTTATCATTGAAGTTAGTTAGACGTTAGATGTTCTGGCAGGGACAATGTGCATAGCTGTGGTGAAGCTTATGGTATTCTGGTGGTTCTGAACAACTAATAGGGCACACTTCCATATACAGGCCTGTAAGCATGTAGTTTGTGGTAAGCCATTATTGCATAGACGTCCTGTAGATTACTGTTACTACCCACACAGGAACCATTGCCACTGAAGGGAAAATCTGTATATTGTGTATAGGTAAACAGCCTGGTGCATGTAGGTATAAATTTATATAATCACATGTTCTCTGGGTACGAAATGAAGGTACCTTTGTTGAAAAAGGCCCATCATTTGAAAATGATCAGTGAAATATTGTTTTATGAGATGTCAATAAAAGTATGACCAAAGTTTATGAAACTATCAAAAACCTTGAGTATGTGGATGGTAGCAAATGTTTGTGACAATGCAGTATTAGACAAAAAATCCTTTTTATTCTTGCCCATTTCACGTTCTCTCAATGAAACATTTACAAGGCATATATATCTTCCTGTAACAAGCCTTTGATACTTAAGATTTGCCCTAGTAATTTGGCCCATGCTGGCCCCTGAAAATAATGGACAAACCATATGTGAGTACCCTGACTAGCCCTCCTATACATTGTTAATAATGAAGTTAACAAACAGATACAATAAGCTGACTGATGTACGTTGACAGGTTTGCCTGCACCGAAGGCTGGGGGACAGGACGAAGTACAAGAAGATGAACTTGAGGAAGAGGTCAAACCGAAAAGTACCCAGATAGCTGATGCTCCCAAACCTCCAGGCAAGAAAGCCAAGATGCCTGTCAAAATCAGCATCCCTAAACTTGATCATGTAAGTACAGCGTGTACAGTGTACACTGGCGTTACCATGGTGACTGTTCCACAGTTAGCATGGCTACTTATTCCATGTGCAGAGTTATTTTTTTATGTTCCAAATAATTTACCAAGACATCAAATACTCAGCCAGAAAATCTAAACGACAGTAGTGTTCATCTCCCGATTAGAAGTTGTTCCTATCTTTTCAGTTAATGCAACACATGCCCTCAAAATCATCACTAGAAACCAGTGATCCAGGTTTTACAGGCACTTATCATCTACAGTGTATCAAGTATTGTACTGCAATGAAGTATGTGTATTGATCCTGACAAACTTCCTGATCCACTGTTCAGAGTTATGTCCCTTACTTGTACAATGATCATATTCCTTACTACAGTGTTTCATTTCTTCAGGATTCAGATGAAGAGGAACCGGTTCCAAAGAAAGCAAAAACCACTAACACAAAGGTGAGAAAGAGGTGTTGTGAAGGTGCCCATATTACCAGATCATGTAAAGAAATGTACACAGACTTTCACCTGAAGATGACAAGCTATTAATCATGTAAATGAAGATAGACACTGCAGATGCCTGGACACGTTCATATTGTCACAAGAATGTCATGAATATGTTGTCAATCTGAAACATCTAAGTATATATTGAACAACCCCTCTGACCACTGAGTCTCTGGAGGCTATACTAATACATATGTGATGCAAACAGAACAGGGGCGGTGGGGTAGCCTAATGGTTAAAGCGTTGAACAAGACCCAGGTTCAAATCCCACATGGGCACAATGTGTGAAGCCCATTTCTGATGTTGCTGGAATATTATAAAACAAACCAAACTCAGTCAGTCAGTCAGGCAAACAGAACATGTCTGTGAAGTGTTTGAAGGGAATCATGGTCAGGATGTCTTTAAGTATATGCTAAATATCATGTACAAGGGTTTTGGTTTTAGACTGCTTTTGACTTCGACTACGACATACCATCTTCCACCACTGTCTTTAAGCAGGAAGTGCATATTGCTTTCTTCCTAAGGTAGCTAGAGTTATGATGATGATGATGATGATGATGATGATGATGATGATGATGATGATGACGATGATGATGATATGAACTTCTACAGTGCTAAATTCCATGCACCAAGTGCATGCTAAAAGTGCATACAAATCTGTTCATTATTATCCCGTATAACCCAAGCTGCTTGTGAGGAGCTAGAAGGTTAATAGTCTCTTGACTTATTTCACTGGGTACCCATTTTCTGCTAGGTGAACAGAGGCAATTTTGAACAAACTCACTTGCCTAAGGTGAGACCACATGTATCACATGTGCTTCATTGTGGGACAGGACTGTAGTCCTAGAAACTCTCAGGAGTCAAGCTGATGCACACGGTCTCCCAAAAACTCTCCGCGCAGAACGTTGCTTAACTTCAACTGATTTGTGACCTGAGCTCTGTGCACAGGACCACACACCGCCACCATGGGCCTGTTTCAAGTGATATTTCAGACGTCATATGTTGTCCCAAACCAAGAGTGATGTTGATAAATAAGACATGCACCTAACTTCCTTTTCAAGGTAGCAGTGGGCCATGTTTTCTCAGAGGGCAAGTAACCATGCTAGTATCATTACCACAATTAGACCAGAGAGGAATTTGGATTCTTCATTATGTTAGCTGGAGGCAACATAGTTTAATCTGGGTTAGGGTTGAAGTAAGCATGGTACTTTACTGGAAGTGAGTGGTGATACAGTGGTGAGCGTATGTATGCAACATTTGTGTAACATCTAAAATGTAATTTCCATATCCTCTTTGCCAGGGAAAAGCTGGTCTGTTTGCCTTGTTGCCTGCGCCAATTCATGTTGCCAAGAAAGAAGCAAACCGAATTCTCATCCCACACACCCTCACCAAGAGGCCACAGAAGCCAGCACCAAAACCTCCACCTACAAAGCCCAAGCAAAAGGAGGTGGAAGAGGAGGAGGGTGATGAGTCTGGTTTCTCTAAGCGATATACTGCCTTCAGTGGTTTAACGGGCTATGATTCAGATAGTGATGATGAAACAACTGTGAAATCAAACTTTTCTCATTAGATTCTGAAACTGTTAAACAGAATTCTTCACAAGTGATAGCAAATCCAGACATTGAGGAACCTGTTTCAATTCCAAAACCACTTTTGAGTGACAGTGTTGTGAAAATGTCTCCAAAACAGGAGAGTTCCTCAAGAACAGTAACTGCGCATGCAGTGGATGAATCAGTGTTACCAGCAGTGGTGAGTCACATCCCCCAGACAGAGACAGATAGTGCAAGTGTTTCATTGGATACTCTAGATCAGCCTGTAGATCAGGACGCTCCCTTGTCCTTCAGACCGACTATGCCGCAACAGAATCTTCTCTCTGCTGCATCCATGGGGGCTCGTTATCAGTACATGCATACTGCCGCATCAACAACCCAGGAGCAGCAGTCATACCCTGCATACCCACAGGTGAGTGGTTGAATGTAACAGTCATACCCTGCATACCCACAGGTGAGTGGTTGAATGTAACAATCATACCCTACATACCAACAGGTGAGTGGTTGAATGAAACAGTCATATCCTGCATACCCACAGGTGAGTGGTTGAATGTAACAATCATCCCCTGCATACCCACTGCATACGCACAGGTGAGTGGTTGAATGAAACAATCATACCCTGCATACCCACAGGTGAGTGGTTGAATGAAACAGTCATATCCTGCATACCCACAGGTGAGTGGTTGAATGTAACAATCATACCCTGCATACCCACAGGTGAGTGGTTGAATGAAACAGTCATATCCTGCATACACACAGGTGAGTGGTTGAATGTAACAATCATACCCTGCATACCAACAGGTGAGTGGTTGAATGAAACAGTCATATCCTGCATACCCACAGGTGAGTGGTTGAATGTAACAATCATACCCTGCATACACACAGGTGAGTGGTTGAATGAAACAGTCATATCCTGCATAAACACAGGTGAGTGGTTGAATAACAGTCATACCCTGCATACCCACAGGTGAGTGGTTGAATGTAACAATCATCCCCTGCATACACACAGGTGAGTGGTTGAATGAAACAGTCATATCCTGCATAAACACAGGTGAGTATGTGAATAACAGTCATACCCTGCATACCCACATGTGAGTGGTTGAATGCAGCAATCATACCCTGCATACCCACAGGTGAGTGGTTGAATGTAAGCAATCATACCCTGCATACACACAGGTGAGTGGTTGAATGTAACAGTCATACCCTGCATACACACAAGTGAGAGATTGAATGTAACAATCATACCCAGGGCTCGATTTAAGAGATTTTAACCTTCTTGCACCAGGTGCAACCTGAGATAAAAACCTAGTTCACCCACTCAAAAATTGACCTGCACCTGGTGCAAGTTAGACTAATAACTACGTTGCACTTTGGAATATTGGCTAGCATCAGTGCAAATAACAAAGCACTAAACCGAGCCCTGATAACCTGCATACCAACAGGTGAGTGGTTGAATGCAGCAATCATACCCTGCATACACACAGGTGAGTGGTTGAATGTAACAGTCATACACTGCATACACACAAGTGAGTGGTTGAATGCAGCAATCATACCCTGCATACACACAGGTGAGTGGTTGAATGTAACAGTCATACCCTGCATACACACAAGTGAGTGGTTGAATGCAGCAATCATACACTGCATACACACTGCATACACACAAGTGAGTGGTTGAATGTAACAGCAATCATACCCTGCATACACACAAGTGAGTGGTTGAATGTAGCAATCATACCCTGCAACAATCATACCCTGCATACACACAGGTGAGTGGTTGAATGTAACAATCATACCCTGCATACACACAAGTGAGTGGTTGAATGCAACAATCATACCCTGCATACACACAAGTGAGTGGTTGAAATACCCTGCATACCCACAGTGAGTGGTTGAATGTAAGCAATCATACCCTGCATACACACAAGTGAGTGGTTGAATGCAGCAATCATACCCTGCATACCCACAGGTGAGTGGTTGAATGTAACAATCATAGCATACCCTGCATACACACAAGTGAGTGGTTGAATAACAATCATACCCTGCATACACACAAGTGAGTGGTTGAATGTAACAGTCATACACCTGCATACACACAAGTGAGTGGTTGAATGTAGCAATCATACCCTGCATACACACAAGTGAGTGGTTGAATGCAGCAATCATACCCTGCATACACACAAGTGAGTGGTTGAATGTAACAGTCATACACTGCATACACACAAGTGAGTGGTTGAATGCAGCAATCATACCCTGCATACACACAAGTGAGTGGTTGAATGCATACACAATCAGCAATCATACCCTGCACCCCTGCATACACACAAGTGAGTGGTTGAATGTAACAGTCATACCCTGCATACACACAAGTGAGTGGTTGAATGTAACAGTCATACAAGTGAGTGGTTGAATGCAGTCATACCCCTGCATACACACAAGTGAGTGGTTGAATGTAACAGTCATACACTGCATACACACAGGTGAGTGGTTGAATGTAGCAATCATGACCCTGCATACACACAGTGGTTGAGTTTAATGAGTGGTTGAATGTAACAGTCATACACTGCATACACACAAGTGAGTGGTTGAATGTAACAGTCATACACTGCATGGTTGAACACAAGTGAGTGGTTGAATGCAGCAATCATACCCTGCATACACACAAGTGAGTGGTTGAATGTAGCACAGTCATACACTGCATACACACAAGTGAGTGGTTGAAATGCAGTCATATCATACCCTGCATACACTGCATACACACAAGTGAGTGGTTGAATGTAACAGTCATACCCTGCATACACACAAGTGAGTGGTTGAATGTAACAGTCATACACTGCATACACACAAGTGAGTGGTTGAATGTAACAGTCATACCCTGCATACACACAAGTGAGTGGTTGAATGCAGCAATCATACCCTGCATACACACAAGTGAGTGGTTGAATGCAGCAATCATACCCTGCATACACACAAGTGAGTGGTTGAATGCAGCAATCATACCCTGCATACACACAAGTGAGTGGTTGAATGCAGCAATCATACCCTGCATACACACAAGTGAGTGGTTGAATGCAGCAATCATACCCTGCATACACACAAGTGAGTGGTTGAATGCAGCAATCATACCCTGCATACACACAAGTAAGTGGTTGAATGTAACAGTCATCCCCTTCATGCACAGGTGATTGGTTGAATAACAATGATACTCTTTAAATGGTACATTCTGATGTTTCCCATCTGTTTTGGTATGTGCATCTGTCTAACAGGGGAGATAACCTGTGCTTGTCTGCTTCAGTACTTGGAACCCTCCATGTCGTATGAAGAGGACAACATGGTGCCACCTCAGGAGGAATTCAGCAAGTACATGCAAGATGAGCAGGTCAGTTGTCTCCGAGTGGGCAGGTATTGGGAATTTCCATTCTGTCATGATCAATTGCCTGGACCAGAGCTACAGAGAAAGTCTGTGTCTCATATCAAGAACTTTCTTTTATGTGAGAGTAATGTGACCAGACGACTATTTTTCAGATCATGCACTTAAAAGAGCCTTTCACACTGGGTTGGTGCTCATACCCTTACTCGCTAGCCTACATGGTTCAAAATAATATTTGTTCCACTAGGGTGAATAATGTCCTTAGTTGCCACATTTTTCCAGATCAGAAACAAGCAATGGTCAGCTGTTGATTCAGATGAGAGGGTAGTGAGGTTGAGTTCAGACTGTCCCCACTTCGCACATTATACATTTATGGCCCACTTAATATAAGTCATCATCTGCAGGTGATACGAAGTTTCCTTTTCTCAGTCAAATTAGGGTTCTCTTTTCCAAAGATTGAGAGTGATTATGGATTGCAAGTGTTCCTAGAGGGGATTGTCATGTGATGTGGTGTTGCAGTTCCTACGACTCCAAGGCAAGAAGCATCGTGGGAAGGAGGAGATCAACATCATTGATGCCAACATGGACGACTTTGTGAGCTCTGTTGATGTTGCCAAGAACCTAACAGAAGAGTCTTCCTATCAGTCTCACCAGAAGGACAACAATCCCACCCAGCAGCAGCGCCGCAAGAAGCAGATCACCTACCTGGCCTTCCAGGTGTGTAATAAATGTTCATATCCCTGGCCTTCCAGATATGTTGTATGATGTGTCAATATACCTGGATAGGATGTTGTACATGTCGATATCCTTAGCCAGGTATGTATATGCCTCAACATTCCTGGCCATGCATGTTATACATGTTGATATCCCTTTACTTCCTGATATATAGTACATGTCGATATCCTTAGCCAGTTATGTATTTGCCTGAACATTCCTGGCCATGCATGTTATACATGTTGATATCCCTTTACTTCCTGATATATAGTACATGTTGATATCCTTAGCCAGGTATGTATATGCCTGAACATTCCTGGCCATGCATGTTATACATGTTGATATCCCTTTACTTCCTGATATATAGTACATGTTGATATCACACAGGTATGTTGTTGTATCACTGGCTTGCCAGGAATGTAGTATACTTTGATATCACTGGTCAGGTATGGTTCTTATTTTGACATTATGTAGAAATTACCAATGAAAATGACTTGGACATATGTCTTCCTTTTTCAGGCCAAAGAAAGAGAGCTTGAGCTGAAAAACTCATGGGCCCAGAGTCGGATGACCAAGCGACAGACACAGGCCAAATATGGTTTCTGAGAGAAGACTTGCAAATTGCTATGCATCACCACAGCACGGTGCCGTAGATACCTGTAAATAATTCCCCATGTGAACCTCTCAGCACAAAACACCTGGTATATTAGGATACCTCTGAAGCTACAGATCCTGCTCATGTAAATGTTAGATGATCAAATTGTAAATAAATACAATGAAATTATATGGATGTAATGTTGTTGATATTTTAGTCTTGAATACATAGTAAACAGTTTGATCAACCACTGCTGCTAGTATTCTACCATATGCATTTTGGGACACAAGATGCTTTAAGGTCATACAATGTGTCCTTGGGCACACTGTTTTGAAACAATATCCATATATGACATCTAATTTACCTGATGTGGGGCACTAGTAGCCAAGTGGTTGAAGTCATCACAGAGTTGTAACCCCTTGCAGTGCCAGGATAGTCTGATCATGGGTTTTACAAAAGCTATTTTAAAAACAATATTAATACCACATCAGTCAAACTGACACTTTAAAAATGAAAATTGTCAAGAAATTATATGAGTCCTATATTCCTGTAGACATTAACCTTCAGTTTATCTTGTCTCCAACACACTAATCCATAAGAGCCTGGGTTAGAATAGGTCACCAGCAATGAATGAATGAGAATGAATGAATGAAATGTTATGTTACGTTATGGAGACTTAATGGTCAGACTCTGGATTGTCTTGTACCTTGACTGTCAGAGGTTTGCCAAGAAACACTGTATAAACCATGTTCATTTAAATCAAGTTCTAATGATAAATGCTCAACATTGCTCTTTGTTGCCTTTTTTTTTCTTTCATTAAAGCAATTCAATCATATGACAAATTTTCCCTTGGATGTCTACCAGAATTATACCTGTTGTAACGTGGGTTGTTAATTTTAAGAAAACACATCCTTGTTATGTCCCTGTTTCTGATAACTTCACATTTCTGTGTACAGATTTCAATGAATGCACCTGTATGAACATCTTTGATCCACACACTTACATAACAAAACTAAGAAAATATATATGATTTTATTCAATTCAGCGAACAATTCAGTATGTACAGCATTATACACAACAAATGTACCAACACAGATAACAACAAAGTAGCAGCTGTGGTATGAGAGCAAAGGTCAGTGATTTACACCATCATACATGTCTTATTAGCATTCAATCAGAAAGACAAATGATATGACACCAGTACCAGCTCATTTAATGCCTAAATTCCATTCCTGACATTTAGAAAGACAATGTCTTCACTGTTTAGTTCAGGTCCTTATTCCACCATTAGGAACCGTTTATAATGTGTGTGTGTGTGTGTGTATGATGATTTTTATGGAGAAGCATGTGAATGAACCCCCCTAAGATTTATGTACAAAGTAAGTTGACACACCACCCACCCTGCATGTCATGTACAAAATCAATGACACCCCCCCCTATAATTTTTAAACATGATTTCTTTAATATATTCATGTACAAAATAGCTGACCCCTAAAAAGTGTGTACCAGAACAAAATGGGTGACCCCCCCTTAAAATCATCATCATTCCCCCCTAGCCATATATTATGAACGTCCCCTTATACACAACATTGAGTGCAGACCAGCTGCCAACAAATCCTCTATCAGCAGAAACTGTTCAGCTTCCCACTGCACCTTGCATCTGTACTTGACAGCCCCAAACCCTGGTCTCTTGTCTCCTATAGTTCATGGTGTTACAGGAATAGCCATTCGGAAGGATGGGCACTACTGTGTCATATGAAGCTTTCCTTTGCAATGAGAAGCCTATTCATTCAGAGTACAATATTTTTAACACAACAATTACAGCCAAGCACCGATGTCTTGATATTCATGGGACCAAGAAAAAATATTGAGTTAACTTCGAGACAACTCGACCGATCATTGGATTCTCAGTATGTTCTGATTTGAAACTATAATCCATTATCAGTAGTGTTTTGTCGTAACAGTGAGTACTTCCTAATTAATTCCTTCTTAATTAATCCTAATTAAATAACAAACAAGTGACACCTTCAACTCAATTAGCCCCAATTAGTTTTCACTACCGCATCCCTTTGATTCATGCCACACCGTGTGGAAACATGTGGAAACTACCTCAGTTCAGATGGATGCTTGTCCATGAAAGGTAGGTGAATATCGAGTTTCTTTGCAAATATCGAGTTAAAAGGGTAATTTTGCTTGTTGGGACCATGAAATTATTTCGAGATATCCAAAATATCGAGACATTCGTATCGAGTTAAAAGAGCTTGAATTATGAGGCATTTTGCCGGGACCGAGATGTTATATCGAGACAACTGAGATATCGGTGCTCGACTGTATTATTATATCTAAATGATGTTTTTAAAAAATTTCTGGAACAATGTCTTTTGTCTTTAAAAAAATACAATATCAAAAGGTCACTGCCTTAATCTTCATAAACATACTAATTAAATTCGAAAGACAGATGCTCCTGTGATTTACCATCAGTTATATAAACCTGGACATAATCTGACTGGCAGGTAATGTTCTAATCCTGGCTGTAAGAACTTGAACTACATGTATATATGTATTCAGGCTGCGGAGGTACCGTACAACAGACCACATAGAACATAACTGAACAAGTCACTGTCCTCACATCAGGCACCACTCATTCATCTTCTATGTACCAACTCTTATCTGCTACTCCCATGGCAAGCAAGAGAGTGAGTGAGTTCAGTTTTATGCTGCACTCAGCAATATAACACCTATATGGCAGCAGTATGTAAATAATCGAGTCTGGATCAGACAATCCAGTGATCAACAGCATGAGCATCGATCTAAGCAATTGGGTTACGATGACATGTGTCAACCAAGTCCGCGAGCCCGACCACCCGATCCCGTAAGTCACCTTTTGTGACAAGCATGGGCCTATGGCAAGACATGGGCATCCTTTCAAAAGACTAAGTTGCCAAGGCTCATCTGCCAATAGGAATAACGTCACCAAATGTTCGCCACTGAAGCAACTCATCAGCAGATGTAAACATGTCATCATTGTCACACAGTTGAAAAAATGTTAGCACATGAATGGGTATTATTTAATACTACCTTACAACATATGTTATATTTGGAATTGAACTTTCTCAGTTAAGTACACATCCTAGTATTTTTCTTATTTCGGTCTCATCCAGCTTTAGAACTCACACCTTTGGAGCGTCGCACCTAATCCCACTAAGTCAGCGATCTAACCCACACAGACACCTCGGCTTCCACAAAATGGAAGTGTGACATGTTGCAATGCAGGTCTTAAACCTTTACTAGGTGAAAGCCACGAGCACAGTTATGGTGCTGACTGACCTAGAAACCTCATCAGGGAAAGTATGGTATCCTGATCCAAGTTTCTGGCACGGGTAAGTACTCAACTGTACACCGTGCCCTGCAGCCCTTATATTACTGATTCATGTATAGCTATCTAACATCCCCATACACCAGCAGATGACAGTGTTTGTGATTGTTACCAGCTACTGAAAGTACTCTCTGAGCAGAGGCCCAGTGCGTGATCCGTGCTTGTTACCAGCTCCTGAAAGTATACTCTGAGGTACTCAGGCATTCTGAAATGGGACCCTTAACATATTCAGTCACTGTCTCATTAGGAAAAGCAATATGCAACCTTTTTTGATTAGGTATGATTGATGTACAAAACTATAAGTACAAATGTGAGTAACACTGAAAAGGTTAGTATTGAGTATAAAATACCCATACACTACATATCATACAGTACCCACATGGTTTGTCAAGATCAAGATGCAGGACAGAATAGATTGTGAGTATTATAAATGTTATGTAAGTATGCCTGACCTTTCAATAACCCTGAGAAAGGAAATATTGAGACTGAGTACATTGTAAGTATTTACTGATGTATACAAACACGGACCTGTTATAGGATTTGGCATACAAGGAAAACACCTTGGACAGGTAAACCAATCCCGACATTTACATTGTGCTACCAAACATTGATGGTTCCATCTGAATCACATCCATCAACAGTTAATATACATACAAATGCCATTTAAATCTTCTTTAGATAAATATATATGAAAATGAATATATAAATAATATGCTTCCCATCTCATTTCTTCCACTTGAAACTGTAAAAGTTGATATATTGTGGTCCGTAGGCTATATGATATTGCACTCTGTATCATCAAGCAGTACATGTCATAAAACTGAAACTTGAATAAATGTTTTTAACAATCATCAACATGTTAAAAATATAAGATGATGTACTTAAAAAAATGACACTATTTACACTGTAACAATCATACTAATATGATATGTGGAAACATGAAGACATTTGATTCACAGCCAATACATGTATTTAGTGATACTACTAAAGTGAAGTTCAAGAGCACCCCATTGTTTCTTATGACTTCAGTAAATCAGGCTTGGCTTGTGGATGTAGAAATGCAGCTTTCCATACAGAGGGTGATATCTAACTTGTTTTGAGTAGTATACATGGTATGAGGGATCACAGTTAAAGGCTTACATCACTCGGTCTGAGTATCAACGCACAGGTCTTTGTATCAATGCTGTCTTTCATTAGTATCACTTAGTCCAGCTTATCACAGAAATACTAAAAGGTATAATCAGGAATGTGTACAACAATGACAAAATTGTATAAACATTCAATGCTAGAAAAATTAAGCTGCTTTAAGAATAGGTAAATAATCTTGTCTAGTGATGTTTAATCTCAAATTTGACGTCTTTACTTGTCGTTTTCTCTTGATTGTTTGTTCATGAGAAGCGATATGATGTCATTTTCTTACCCCCTGAAAAAAGGTTTGACGAAAATGTAGCCCATAGATAAGCCGACCCCCTTCTACAGACCGCTTTTTTTGGTCCTCAAAATTCGGCTTATCTACCACAATATACCGTAAATATAAAGTAAGGTAGCAATTGGTTAGGTGGTCCTTTATAATTCCCAAAAGAATTTCTTCTGTGTGCATACATGTAACTCCCAACATTGTGGGCAGGTCTAGGTCACATGATACTTCACATCTTCCTCCTTTGGGTAGTGCTTGATGACTTTCTCTATGTCATAACAGTATATGTGATTGCCATCCTGTAAATAATAGTGGAAGACAAACACCTTACAAACAAATTATGGTTTACTATTTTGACAATCCAACATGACAGAGACTTCAGACATAGAAACAAGGGTGATTAAGAGTTTCCATTTTCCCTCCGGGTCCAGTGGATTCATTACACCATTATACTGATCTAGTTTCATCCAGAAATATTTAATGACTTGGGAGTAACATACTGTCATGAAAACATAAATTAATATTTTTTAATCTGAAATCATCAAAAAGCACCAGCTCATAACAGACTGATCTGTATAACAAGTCTCATCAAGAGCTGTCTAACAGCGAAGGAGTTCTGCTCTGGGAAACACACCGGACAGACTGACTGATCGCTATATTACCAGTTTTTCAACTTAGGGGATAATAAGTGATATGGTTTCAGTCTTTTTGTATTGAGTTTGACAAGGTGACAGGGTTTAGTATGAAGGAAGAAATTTCACTTTCTAATGAGCTAATCTTCAACAGAAATGAACTTCATTGATGAATTCCTACAAATTATTTATGAAACAGTTCCCTAAACAGACATCCTGACGCCAAAATTGTAAAACATTTGAGCAGGTGTATTTAGTTTCAGTTCAAACTATTCAAAAATGCACTATTCAGCTAACTATGTCTCAATACAGTCTCAACATGATAGTACATCTCTCAACATATTAATAAACATCAGAATGAATGCCACACTCTAGCTAGTACTTGGACCCTATGTTACTGTAGTCTTCTGTAACTAATTAACAAAACAATAAGTCATAGTCAAAACATTTTCCAAAATACTTGCTTGTTTGCATGACTACACTATATGGTAGAAGATGACCTGTATCAACCAATCTGCGAACTTCATTACCAGGGGTGGAAATAACTTTAAAATTGCTAGTGTACTCCGGTACAGTGGCACATGTAAAATCACTTGCCCTGATAATTTTTCCACTATACAGGCCGTTTTCTTGTTGATTTTTTAAATAAACAACATAATTAACATTGGAATATCAACTGGACACCGGTACAGTGTGATATACATATTTGCTTGCCCGACAGAAAAAAACACTGGACTGGGCAATGGGTTATTTCAACCCCTGATTACCCAATCCAGTTAGCCACATCCAAGGAGTTGTATTACAACACTCTCTAATGCACCAAAATTGTGACAAAACAATTCCAAGACATTCACAGTTTCAGCTCCACAGACCCTTTAGTTTCATAGTTGACTAAAAGGCAGTAACATTAGAAAAACTCGAATACATGAAAGCCAAACAATGGTGCTGGTTCAAAAACAAACCTGGCGAAAAAAACCTATGATGTTATGATATGGTATATATGAACTTGATAGACATCTATAAATGTATTCATAGACATAAAACAGAATGAGCCATGACTGGAAGTCGTTTGACTTTCAGTCAGATAGTCTAAAACCTAGAAAACTCACATGTAAACTGTTCTAAGCTTACCATTTACAACCACCCCAGTCCTGTCCAAAACTGGCATTTTTTATGATCATACTCACCATAAGTACATATGGGCACACCTTGAAAACAGTACTTGAAGGTAAGTTCTTGTACATTACTTTAGGTTACATGTATATTTTAATGAAAACTCGAAAAGAGTTCTTCCTCCCAACACTTCCTGACATCAGCTAAAAGCACCACAATCTCTTGCTGTATAACATAACAACTGATAATTTTTTTTTTTTAAATATCAAATTCAAATGATAAATCTCAAAGAAGCAGTTGGAGTGTCAAGTTGTATCATTAGGTCAACCCCTGGTTGTTGTTTGAATTCTGTTTCTCAGCAGGTAAAAATAGCATTGTTCAGGCCTGTGCTACAACTGTTGCCTTTTTAGCAAGGCTCTCACAACATACTGTGGTAGTATGTACATCTAAAAGCTGCCTTTCAGAATGTTTCCCACTATTATACAATGCATTGCACATTTATGAAGTTGTCTCCCCTACATGAAGCCACGGGTTCGCCTGTCTGTAAATCAAGAGTTGTTTCCCCTTCAAGAAGTCACAGGTTTACTTGTTTGTAGACCGAGAGTTGTTCCCCCTTCAAGAAGCCTTGGGTTTACTTGTTTGTACAACGAGAGTTGTTCCCCCTTCAAGAAGTCACAGGTTTACTTGTTTGTACAACGAGAGTTGTTCCCCCTTCAAGAAGTCACAGGTTTACTTGTTTGTACAACGAGAGTTGTTCCCCCTTCAAGAAGCCTTGGGTTTACTTGTATGAAAACGAGAGTTGTTCCCCCTTCAAGAAGTCACAGGTTTACTTGTTTGTCAACCGAAGTTGTTCCCCCTTCAAGAAGTCACAGGTTTACTTGTTTGTACAACGAGAGTTGTTCCCCCTTCAAGAAGTCACAGGTTTACTTGTATGAAAACGAGTTGTCCTCAGGAGGTCACAGGTTCACTTGTGCATAAAACAAAGAACTGTTTTCCTTACATAAAGTGATGGGATGTTGTATGGCTCAAAGAGATCCTGTGACGAAGAATGAACATGTTAATGTGGTGTTCCTTGAAAGCTATCAACTCAGCACTGACGAAATTGTGTAGGCTTACACAGGAGACATATGTGTTGGCACAGCAGTGTATGACCTGGAACAGCAACTTCTACTTAATGGCTTCCACATCTACAGGTGGACTATTCATGGAAGTGTGAAGTATGGCGGTTATTTGTGGAGAGTTGGATGATAGTCTCTCCCTTACTACTGGAGATGTATTGATGTTCTTCTTGAGAAGAGGGGACTTCTCATCACAGTCGTCATCACAAACAGCAGGAAGGGATCCATTTTGAAAAAGTGGGTCCACTGTTAGCTCCACTGGAAAAAAAAGGGGAAGATATGTGTACACATTCAGATTCAATCAAATATGAAAAGATTCCTTCACATCTTTCATCAAACTTATGCTACATTTATACTAATAAAGAAGTTAAGGAGGTGAGGTGAGGTGAAATTGGGTTTAATGTCGTGCTTGAGAATATTTCGCTCATATGACGACGTGCATGCGTGTGTATGTGTATGTGCGGCTGCTTGTACTAGCCCAGACTTAAGCTGGTTTTATAGTGCTAGCTCACTGAGATACCATGCCACAGTGAAGCATGAATACCCCACTCAGACACAGTATACTGCATCCACCCTTCCTAATGTCGCACTGTTAAGGTTGAAGAAATTTACCGTAACCGTGATGAGCGAGGCTGATCATCGTTTTCACTATCACTAGCGTGTGGCTCGAAGAAAAAGGCCTAGCGACACCAAGCGATTTTGACAGAATCGTCTATGAAAACAAGTTGAACCTCGGAAACTAGGCAAAGCAGGAGACAAAATCAAATGACAGTAGATTGTGAGAACATATAGCTTTCATTTTTCACAACAGTTGTCACGATTTCAGGTTTATACAAACCTGTAAACAAGATAATTTACCCCCTGAAATGTAGATGAATTCTGCATCGGCCCTCATATCTATTCCTCATATGACATCACAGAGATGCGCCACTCTGATTGGTTGAAATTTCGTTCGCGGGTGAGAATTGTGCACTGTTGTCAAAAAGGTCGATTTAAGTTATTTAAAGATCGAAATGAGTAGTGTTAATGACAGTATAGAGTATATGTGATCTTTAAGCTGAGTCCCATCTGAAATTTGGACTCTCAGAGGCCTAATCACCAGCACACAAAGTCAATGATTTTTCTCATAATCTGTAATTTACTGCAAAAGTGCTGGCGATTAAGGTGCCTGGCATGTGGGTTAGATCATTGACTGTGTGCTGGCGATTAAGGTGCCTGGCAGTGTGAGGTGTGGGTTAGATCATTGACTGTGTGCTGGCGATTGAGGTGCCTGGCAGTGAGTGTGGGTTAGATCATTGACTGTGTGCTGGCGATTAAGGTGCCTGGCAGTGAGAGTGTGGGTTAGATCATTGACTGTGTGCTGGCGATTTAAGGTGCCTGGCAGTGAGAGTGTGGGTTGGATCATTGACTGTGTGCTGGCGATTAAGGTGCCTGGCAGTGCGAGTGTGGGTTGGATCATTGACTGTGTGCTGGTGATTGAGGTGCCTGGCAGTGAGAGTGTGGGTTAGATCATTGACTGTGTGCTGGCGATTGAGGTGCCTGGCAGTGAGAGTGTGGGTTAGATCATTGACTGTGTGCTGGCGATTGAGGTGCCTGGCAGTGAGAGTGTGGGTTAGATCATTGACTGTGTGCTGGCGATTAAGGTGCCTGGCAGTGCAGTGAGAGTGTGGGTTAGATCATTGACTGTGTGCTGGCGATTGAGGTGCCTGGCAGTGAGTGTGGGTTAGATCATTGACTGTGTGCTGGCGATTGAGGTGCCTGGCAGTGAGAGTGTGGGTTAGATCATTGACTGTGTGCTGGCGATTAAGGTGCCTGGCAGTGAGAGTGTGGGTTAGATCATTGACTGTGTGCTGGCGATTGAGGTGCCTGGCAGTGAGAGTGTGGGTTAGATCATTGACTGTGTGCTGGCGATTGAGGTGCCTGGCAGTGAGAGTGTGGGTTAGATCATTGACTGTGTGCTGGCGATTAAGGTGCCTGGCAGTGAGAGTGTGGGTTAGATCATTGACTGTGTGCTGGCGATTAAGGTGCCTGGCAGTGAGTGTGGGTTAGATCATTGACTGTGTGCTGGCGATTAAGGTGCCTGGCAGTGAGAGTGTGGGTTAGATCATTGACTGTGTGCTGGCGATTAAGGTGCCTGGCAGTGAGAGTGTGGGTTAGATCATTGACTGTGTGCTGGCGATTAAGGTGCCTGGCAGTGAGAGTGTGGGTTAGATCATTGACTGTGTGCTGGCGATTGAGGTGCCTGGCAGTGCGAGTGTGGGTTCAAATATAACATGTTACATTTGACAACTTTTTAACACGTTGACTGCCTATCACGAGTATACTTGTAGTATCAATTCTGGCCGAATGTGCCACTACGAGTTATCTCGTAGTGGCAAAATGGTATTTTGAAACAAGTTTCACATGTTGGCAAAATAGGCACAAGAAACAAACGTCTCCTGGCGTTCTTTGTTACCGCCAGGAGACGATTTCTTCTTCTGCCTGTTTTGCCAACATGTGAAACTTGTTTCAAAACACCATTGATGTAGTTACGAGATAACTCATAGTGGCAAATACAGTATACATGTGGTGGCAGTCAACATGTTAAATGGCATTGTGTATTCATATGGAATCAGTGCAAGAATATTACAACACAGAAACCTTTCATGTAAACATGTCAGGTGAGCTCTATGCCTGATATCAGACTGAAACTAACGAGAGACACACAGATCTCACAAATTTCTGTAACTGATATACAAGACTCCCAGATCTCACCAGCCAGCCAATAAGACACAGATCTCACCAGCACCTGTAACTGATATACAAGACTCCCAGATCTCACCAGCCAGCCAATAAGACACAGATCTCACCAGCCAGCCAATAAGACACTGATCTCACCAGCCAGCCAATAAGACACAGATCTCACCTCACCAGCCAGCCAATACAAGACACAGATCTCACCAGCCAGCCAATAAGACACAGATCTCACCAGCCAGCCAATAAGACACTGATCTCACCAGCCAGCCAATAAGACACAGATCTCACCAGCCAGCCAATAAGACACAGATCTCACCAGCCAGCCAATAAGACACAGATCTCACCAGCAGCCAATAAGACACAGATCTCACCAGCAGCCAATAAGACACAGATCTCACCAGCACCTGTAACTGATATACAAGACTCCCAGATCTCACCAGCCAGCCAATAAGACACAGATCTCACCAGCCAGCCAATAAGACACAGATCTCACCAGCCAGCCAATAAGACACAGATCTCACCAGCCAGCCAATAAGACACAGATCTCACCAGCAGCCAATAAGACACTGATCTCACCAGCACCTGTAACTGACTAGTGTTATAGTGGCAGGGTATACACTGGGCTCCTGCAATGGCTACAATTGATAGAATGCCTGGTACCTTTATCTCTCCACCTGGCGCCAAGTTTCTGGGGTAGAAGAGTCAGCAACACCACAAATCCTAGAATGGCACAGGATCCTGGCACCACAGACTGGACCAAGCGGTAGAAGGGTAGACAGAGTGGACAGCAGTCCCTGCCAGGGAGGAACAAGTCTTGTGCAATCACACGTTCTATAAATCTTAACACATCTTGCAAATTTGGTGCTCTTTGACAGAAGGAAAGTCAGTGATTTGTTTGCCAATGTCCCAGGATTCCATGAGAGAAGACGGACGGGACACTCAGCTGGTGTTGCCATATATTGTTATTAAAGCAGCAGCACATTAGTGTGACCTATACATTCTGTATAACCTATAAGCAGGGTTTTACACAGACATTTAAAAATGGGAGTCGTGCTGACTCACAATATTTTTTGGGGGGGAGTCATTTTCAATATTTGGGAGTCATGAAAATTGTGAGAGCCACCTATAAATCTTGCATCAAGCTTGACTCGTATGATAGTATTTTGAGAGTCATTAACAAAATTGTTGCATCAAATACGCAGGAAGCACGCGTCATGTAAAACCCTGTATAAGGAGAGTGTCTACTGAGGGCCTTGATGAACTGTTCTATATGTCAACATTTTTTAAAGTTTCTGATTCTCTCTGTCATTAGCACATTTAGTAATATTTGTGAAGTATCCTGTATGCCCACCAAATCTCACACTGTCAAACAAATTGTTACACAGGTTGACAGTCAAATGTTTGGAGCAAAGAAAACATTTTTAACATATTTGACATATTTTAACATTCCCTTGCATTTTACATCAGATCAGAGTAGTGAGTCAGTGAGTTGAGTTTTACGCCGCACTCAGCAATTTTCCAGCTATATGGCGTTCGTTTGTAAATAATTGAGTCTGGACTAGACAATCCAGTAATCAACAGCACGAGCATCGATCTGCACAATTGGGAACCGATGACATGTGTCAACCAAGTCAGCGAGCCTGAACACCCGATCCCGTTAGTCGCCTCTTTCGACAAGCATAGGTTACTGAAGGCCAATATTCTAACCCGGGTCAGATCAGAGTAAATCTTCAGCCTAATATCAAGTCCAGCTTTATTGATTGTAGGCTGTATGTTACATATAACATCTAGGTTTTTTAACTGAAAACAGTGAATTTGTGTTTATTGCAGGAAACTACATTGATGTTTAGTACAAAGTTTTCATGAATTCCTTGCTGACATGTCTATTGACCCAATAGCTAATGGCACTGTATACTGTATATCATTCCTGTTTCATTGACAAACTGGTTTAGTATGTGACCCAGGCAGATTTAGATGAGTTTATGTGTTGTCTAACACGGCACATTAGACAAAAAAATGATGCCTTTTCTTTGAAAATCTGTGAACTGGGGTATATCTATATCCCCCATTTTGACATTGCTGGCATATGTTTAAACACATTGTAAAACCATACTGAACTGCTGCAATACTAATACATGTACAAACTAACCCAATACTGTGAGGTACTATGAGCACACCCTTTCATCCTGTCCATGCAGTGAAGTCACCTGTCATCATCCTCACCAGTAGGGCTCCAAACCAAGTTGGTTGAAGCCTGATTATGTTATTTGGATAGATTATTATTACTCAGGGAGTAAAGGCAGACAAATCTTAATTTAATCTTATAGCAGCAATTGTCTCCGAACTCTGTAGTCAGAGGGCCTGACAAGTGGGTATACAAAACCAGTATTACCGGTAGATCAGTGTCATCTAAGGTTCCATGTTGCTAAGAAAAGTTTGGCAGCAATATTGTTGTACTAGTACTTGCCTGCCCAAATCATCTCTCCAGTTATATGAGCAAAGACTATGTTAGCCATGCCACCATCATGAATCCTTATTAGGTGCCAAATGTTTCAAAAGTGTTCATAACTTTCTTGCATTGGTATCTTTGAGATTTGCTTGCATGGAAAGTTATATTAAGTAGTGCCAGACTTTGCTTCATATATTGTCAGAGTTTACTTTCCGTTATTGATCACGTGTCAAAAGTAACATGATGTGGCAGCCATTTAGGATTCAACATGTTCAGAATTCACTTGTCATCTTTCTAGGTTATACATTTTCTGCAATCATTTTCTCTGAATCTATCAGCTGTAGTACTTTCCACATTTGGAAATTAACTTATTTGCTGTAACCATTTTGGGTGTGGTCATATTGGAGTTTTTTTCATAGATCCTTGAATTTGCTGCAGCAGGCATATTGGATTCTGCCAGATTCTAATTATACTACTTTGAAAACATGCATCTGCTACAGTTTTTCATAGAAAACAAAATTGACATGAACCATCAACCTTAGCTCACATTATATTTCTTAGTTGATGATAAATAATTGTTTCGTTTGATGTTCACATTTTATTCAAGACTGTCCGAAGTAATTAATTTGAAAAAAAGAAAACAGGCAAAAAATGTTCGTGGTAGGTCTCTGACACAATTGGCATAAGTTTCTTTGTATAGAATATTGAAAGTTTGAATGAATTTGCTTTGCGTGATATCCAAGACAGTGCATGTATTTGTGTGTATGTGTGTATGTGTTTGTGTCTGTATTTCAGCAAGCATATCTTTGTACGTGCGTTTGTGTGTGCATGCATGCAGTGTGGATGCGTGCATTTGTGAGTGCGTGAATTCGTACATTTGTGCATTTGATAATTTGAATATTTGATCAGAGCTAGAGGAGATGAAGCCATGAATAATGTCTTTCCTGTATAGTCAAATGTTACACTGGATAATCAAACATGTGCAAGCATTGCCTGGAACCCTCCAATGCTGCAGTAGTTTGTTTATTTGTTGCCTAATGCCGTACTCTGTAATTTTACAGCCATAACCTGTTAGTCACCTCCTATGACTTGGGTTGCTGAAGACCAATTCTAACCCACATCTCCAAGGGTATGCAGTAGTAGTAGTAGTAGTAGTAGTAGCAGCAGCAGCAGCAGCAGCAGTAGTAGTAGTAGTAGTAGTAGTAGTAGTAGTAGTAGTAGTTAGAATAGACTGTAGTAGTAGTAGTAGTAGTAGTAGTAGTAGTAGTAGTAGTAGTAGTTAGAATAGAGACTGACTGACTGACTGACTGACTGACTGACTGACTGCTGAGTTTGGTTTTCCAGCTTTTATCAAGGCGGGGGACAGCAGACATCAAGGCGGGGGATGTACCCATGTGGGGATTCGACCGGGTCAAGGATGGACGAGCCAACGCTTTAACCATTAGGCTACCCCACCGCCCCAGAGTAGAGACAGTAGTAGTCGTAGAGTTGTAGTAGCAGTGGTAGCAGTAGTAGTAGTAGTAGTAGTAGTAGTAGTAGTAGTAGTAGTAGTAGTAGTAGTAGTAGTAGTAGTAGTAGTAGTAGTAGTAGTAGTAGTATCATCTCCACATTTATAACTTGTAATGTGTTTATGCATAAAATAATATCCAACAACAAACTTGATTTCAGAGGGCATCTTCACGACAGATCCACAGGTGTAATCTAATTCAAATCATTACAGCTTTAGTGTCAGACAGATCATGGAAAATACATGTAACAACACACAACATGCATGTTGACCTGGCGCTGAGTGACCTGAATCTGTGACCTTAGACAGATAATACTTCGAGCAGTCCAGTAAATACACTTTATCATGCATGAGATATGACAATCATCTTTATCTTGTATTCTGGCTGCATGCCCAGTGTTTCCAATCAAGACATTATCAATAGACAATAAAAATGTCCAAACACATCACGTTACCACTGCACAGCGATATCTCACATAAACACAGATAACCCACTTAAATGCTCTTGTTACATTTGTGCATACATACTTGACTGATCACAGAGGAGCTGGAGCTGGGAATTCCCAAACACATGACTCTACTTAAAATACTATTGCTGTTGCCCTTCTTAAAGGATTCTTTTTTCTACTCCCTCCTCGTGTTGAAAAATCGCCATTTATAATTTATTCTTTTCATCATATTAGATAACAGCAGAGAAAATTACAAAAGTGATATTATCATACTTTCCAAAGTGAAAGGCCAAATCAAAGTTTGCTGCGTTCTTTTTGTTGAACATATTGTGTTCCAATATCTTAACAGTAACCAATCCCATTCCAGTCAAATATATCACAACTGACCTTTGATTACAAAGTTCTTGTGTAACCTCACCTCACTCAAGTCAATATCCCACCTCACCCCAGTCACTACTCCACCTCACCCCAGTCACTACCCCACCTCAACCCAGTCACTACCCCACCTCAACCCTGACTCTACCCCACCTCAACCCTGTCACTACCCCACCTCACCCCAGTCACTATGCCACCTCACCCCAGTAACTACCCCACCTCAGCCCTGACTCTACCCCCACCTCAACCCTGTCACTACCCCACCTCAACCCTGTCACTACCCCACCTCAACCCCAGTCACCCAGTCACTACCCCACCTCACCCCAGTCACTGCCACCTCAGCCCAGTCACTATGCCACCTCACCCCAGTCACTACCCCACCTCACCCCAGACTCTGCCCCACCACCCTGTCACTACCCCACCTCACCCCAGTCACTACCCCACCTCACCAGTCACTACCCCACCTCCCCCAGTCACTGCTGCCACCTCAGCCCAGTCACTACTCCACCTCAACCCAGTCACTGCCCCACCTCACCCAGTCACTCACCCTCATGTCACCTCACCCCAGTACCCCACCTCAGCCCAGTCACCCGCACCTCACCCCAGTCACTATGCCACCTCACCCCTCACTACCCCACCTCAACCCAGTCACTATGCCACCTCACCCAAGTCATTACCCCACCTCACCCAAGTCATTACCCTACCTCGCCCAAGTCATTACCCTACCTCAAGCCAGTCACTACCCTACCTCACCCCAGTGACTACCCTACCTCACCCAAGTCACAACCTCACCTCAACCCAGTCCCTACCCCAACTCACCCCAGTCACCACCTCACCTCAATCCAGTCTTTACCCTACTTTCACACAACCACTACCCTACCATAACCCAATCACTCCCCATTCAACAGCAATGTACCCTATCCATTGTATTTGAATTGTTGCCCTTTGATTTGAATCCAACACCTGACTTATATTAAGTAGAAAGCAGGAGAGAGGATAAAGCAGAACCAATGCGGAAGACAGATATTCATATTCAAAGATACAAGATGAGATGGAAGACTAAGAGTCTCATGAACATGAAGGCAGGGATGATACTACATATTTAGCAAGGCGCTTGTATACAGCAGGCAGTCCCATGATAAAGAGAATTGTTCCATATGTTATGTACAGTCAGAGACATACTTACACGGTTAGCATACATGGTGCATGGAAACTATGGAAGGCAAAGGAAACTTCATCATTATGTTTGTTTGTTGTTTGCACAGTATTCCAGCTACATGACGACAGTTTTTAAATAACTGAGTTTGGACCAGACACTCCAGTGATGGCATTTTATGACTGACTGACTGACTGACTGACTGAGTTAGGTTTTACGCCGCTTTTAGCAATATTCCAGCAACATCACGGCGGGGGACATCAGAAATGGGCTTCACACATTGTATCCATGTGGGGATTCAAACCCGGGCCCTTGGCGTGACGAGCCAACGCTTTAACCACTAGTCTGGCTACCCCACCGCCCCGGCTATTCATGAACAATGATCCACACCATTAAAGTTAACTGATGCCCATTCAACAAAGTCATTGAGTCTGTCAATCCCATCCAATTCCACCCCCATTGAAGATTTATCAATGAATTTGAATGGCATGTTTTTTGTTGCCAAAAGGTTGGAACCACAAAAATCCAAAATTGATGAACAAAAATACATTGCATACATCTTCTTATAATCTATGACCACCCTTGTTGTTTCCATAAGAGTATAAAAGTTTAAAAATTATTTTGGACTTTGCTGCTGTGCTAAGCCATTTTGATCACCAGTGACATGTAGAGCAATAGTGCGAATAGTATATTACCGCAGAAAGAATTGTGAAGATAAGTGTTAAAAGACCCACTGGTAGACAGACAGAAGCTCACATGAACATTTTCCTGGTGAGCTGACGTCTGTAGGGATTACATTACAATGTGTCAATGCAGCGATCTTAAAAGAATAGTAAACCCAAACAGGGTTATAACTATCTACACACACTGTATAAATGTGTATATGACATAGTCATATGTATAATACTTACACACAAGGATGCAACAGCTGTATAATCTCTATGGCGATCCCATTGGACAGCTTGTCAGTAAAACTCATAGCACCATACACAAATGCTCCACTCTCCTGCAAACATGTCAGCATCACAGTCATTGTAACTTTACAAAACTCATTCTTCAGTCTGTCTGATACAAGGACCATAATAAGAATTTCAAAGTATATTTGGCTAACATTACACAGTGTTTGGGTGCAAAACTGTTTCCATATTTAAATCAATGTTGAAATCTCCACTAAGAGTGTCAGGAAATCTTACAGTGTTGTTACCAATGAGGTCAGCGGTCATTGCAAGGGAGGTAATCAGCATGGTGGTTCCTCCAACTCCCATGAGTACAGCGACCCCAAACACCTGCATGGCACTGGCGCTGGTTATAAAGTGGATCCACACACACGACCCCACAGCAAACACAATCCCAATGATGTAGGTAACCTGCACAGAAGGGAACCGTAGTCACTACATGACATTACCAAAGTCTCTACCATGACATTATTAATGAACTACAACTATTTTTCAGTGAATGCATTTCCTTTAGGTCAAATAGAAAACTTGGCATTTTTAAAATTTATTTACACTTCATATTGTCGTTTGGTAAACCAATCAAAGCTGAAGTTTTAATCATGTTTTAGTATCAAAACTCACCTTCCTCCCAACTAGATGGTTGACTGGCTTCATAACAAGCGAAGTGAAAAACCCAGTCACATACACAACCAAAGGTACGATGGCAATATTGGTCTGAAAAATGGTACAATTATCACAATCATTTCCATCCTTGTGTCAACATACCAGAATGATTTGTACATAAAGCAAAATCTACTGTAAATGTTTTTTTAAGCATTCCTCTATCACTGTATCATAGTTTTCAGAAGAACAAAATGTCTTCAGCCCTGAATACATAATGGTTTGTTAGATACACCTGTGACAGGTTCACATACTACTAGTATCTGGTACCCATGTATACAACTAACATCCCTTATCTAGAGACAGTGTCTCCACCTTATACATAGTTAGATACACCTGTGACAACTTCACTTACTACCTGGTACCATGATGTATACAACTAACATACCTTATCTAGAGACAGTGTCTCCACCTTATACATAGTTAGATACACCTGTGACAACTTCATCTACTACCTGGTACCATGATGTATACAACTAACATCCCTTATCTAGAGACAGTGTCTCTACCTTATACATAGTTAGATACACCTGTGACAACTTCACTTACTACCTGGTACCATGACGTATACAACTAACATCCCTTATCTAGAGATAGTGTCTCTACCTTATACATAGTTAGATACACCTGTGACAACTTCACTTACTACCTGGTACCATGATGTATACAACTAACATACCTTATCTAGAGACAGTGTCTCTACCTTATACATAGTTAGATACACCTGTGACAACTTCACTTACTACCTGGTACCATGATGTATACAACTAACATACCTTATCTAGAGACAGTGTCTCCACCTTATACATAGTTAGATACACCTGTGACAACTTCACTTACTACCTGGTACCATGATGTATACAACTAACATACCTTATCTAGAGATAGTGTCTCCACCTTATACATAGTTAGATACACCTGTGACAACTTCACTTACTACCTGGTACCATGATGTATACAACTAACATACCTTATCTAGAGATAGTGTCTCCACCTTATACATAGTTAGATACACCTGTGACAACTTCATCTACTACCTGGTACCATGATGTATACAACTAACATACCTTATCTAGAGACAGTGTCTCCACCTGATACATAGTTAGATACACCTGTGACAACTTCACTTACTACCTGGTACCATGATGTATACAACTAACATACCTTATCTAGAGACAGTGTCTCCACCAGAAACATAGTTAGATACACCTGTGACAACTTCACTTACTACCTGGTACCATGATGTATACAACTAACATACCTTATCTAGAGATAGTGTCTCCACCTTATACATAGTTAGATACACCTGTGACAACTTCACTTACTACCTGGTACCATGACGTATACAACTAACATACCTTATCTAGAGACAGTGTCTCTACCAGAAACATAGTTAGATACACCTGTGACAACTTCACTTACTACCTGGTACCATGACGTATACAACTAACATACCTTATCTAGAGATAGTGTCTCCACCAGAAACATAGTTAGATACACCTGTGACAACTTCATCTACTACCTGGTACCATGATGTATACAACTAACATACCTTATCTAGAGATAGTGTCTCCACCTTATACATAGTTAGATACACCTGTGACAACTTCACTTACTACCTGGTACCATGATGTATACAACTAACATACCTTATCTAGAGACAGTGTCTCCACCTTATACATAGTTAGATACACCTGTGACAACTTCACTTACTACCTGGTACCATGACGTATACAACTAACATACCTTATCTAGAGATAGTGTCTCCACCTTATACATAGTTAGATACACCTGTGACAACTTCACTTACTACCTGGTACCATGACGTATACAACTAACATACCTTATCTAGAGATAGTGTCTCTACCAGAAACATAGTTAGATACACCTGTGACAACTTCATCTACTACCTGGTACCATGATGTATACAACTAACATACCTTATCTAGAGATAGTGTCCACCTTATACATAGTTAGATACACCTGTGACAACTTCACTTACTACCTGGTACCATGACATATACAACTAACATACCTTATCTAGAGATAGTGTCTCCACCTTATACATAGTTAGATACACCTGTGACAACTTCACTTACTACCTGGTACCATGACATATACAACTAACATACCTTATCTAGAGACAGTGTCTCTACCAGAAACATAGTTAGATACACCTGTGACAACTTCACTTACTACCTGGTACCATGATGTATACAACTAACATACCTTATCTAGAGATAGTGTCTCCACCTTATACATAGTTAGATACACCTGTGACAACTTCACTTACTACCTGGTACCATGATGTATACAACTAACATACCTTATCTAGAGATAGTGTCTCCACCTTATACATAGTTAGATACACCTGTGACAACTTCACTTACTACCTGGTACCATGACGTATACAACTAACATCCCTTATCTAGAGATAGTGTCTCTACCAGAAACATAGTTAGATACACCTGTGACAACTTCACTTACTACCTGGTACCATGATGTATACAACTAACATCCCTTATCTAGAGATAGTGTCTCTACCAGAAACATAGTT
Organism: Haliotis rubra; assembly: GCF_003918875.1. Classification (NCBI taxonomy): domain Eukaryota; kingdom Metazoa; phylum Mollusca; class Gastropoda; order Lepetellida; family Haliotidae; genus Haliotis; species Haliotis rubra. The sequence continues at coordinate 2,607,287 of NW_025767235.1, forward strand.
AGATACACCTGTGACAACTTCATCTACTACCTGGTACCATGATGTATACAACTAACATCCCTTATCTAGAGATAGTGTTTCTACCTTATACATAGTTAGATACACCTGTGACAACTTCACTTACTACCTGGTACCATGACGTATACAACTAACATACCTTATCTAGAGACAGTGTCTCCACCTTATACATAGTTAGATACACCTGTGACAACTTCACTTACTACCTGGTACCATGACGTATACAACTAACATACCTTATCTAGAGACAGTGTCTCCACCTTATACATAGTTAGATACACCTGTGACAACTTCACTTACTACCTGGTACCATGACGTATACAACTAACATCCCTTATCTAGAGATAGTGTTTCTACCTTATACATAGTTAGATACACCTGTGACAACTTCACTTACTACCTGGTACCATGACGTATACAACTAACATACCTTATCTAGAGATAGTGTCTCCACCTTATACATAGTTAGATACACCTGTGACAACTTCACTTACTACCTGGTACCATGATGTATACAACTAACATACCTTATCTAGAGACAGTGTCTCCACCTTATACATAGTTAGATACACCTGTGACAACTTCACTTACTACCTGGTACCATGATGTATACAACTAACATACCTTATCTAGAGATAGTGTCTCCACCTTATACATAGTTAGATACACCTGTGACAACTTCACTTACTACCTGGTACCATGATGTATACAACTAACATACCTTATCTAGAGATAGTGTCTCCACCTTATACATAGTTAGATACACCTGTGACAACTTCACTTACTACCTGGTACCATGACGTATACAACTAACATACCTTATCTAGAGATAGTGTCTCCACCTTATACATAGTTAGATACACCTGTGACAACTTCACTTACTACCTGGTACCATGACGTATACAACTAACATACCTTATCTAGAGACAGTGTCTCCACCAGAATACATAGTTAGATACACCTGTGACAACTTCACTTACTACCTGGTACCATGATGTATACAACTAACATACCTTATCTAGAGATAGTGTCTCTACCAGAAACATAGTTAGATACACCTGTGACAACTTCACTTACTACCTGGTACCATGATGTATACAACTAACATACCTTATCTAGAGATAGTGTCTCCACCTTATACATAGTTAGATACACCTGTGACAACTTCACTTACTACCTGGTACCATGATGTATACAACTAACATACCTTATCTAGAGATAGTGTCTCCACCTTATACATAGTTAGATACACCTGTGACAACTTCACTTACTACCTGGTACCATGACGTATACAACTAACATACCTTATCTAGAGATAGTGTCTCCACCTTATACATAGTTAGATACACCTGTGACAACTTCACTTACTACCTGGTACCATGACGTATACAACTAACATACCTTATCTAGAGATAGTGTCTCCACCTTATACATAGTTAGATACACCTGTGACAACTTCACTTACTACCTGGTACCATGACTTGTATACAACTAACATCCCTTATCTAGAGATAGTGTCTCTACCTTATACATAGTTAGATACACCTGTGACAACTTCACTTACTACCTGGTACCATGACGTATACAACTAACATACCTTATCTAGAGATAGTGTCTCTACCTTATACATAGTTAGATACACCTGTGACAACTTCACTTACTACCTGGTACCATGATGTATACAACTAACATCCCTTATCTAGAGATAGTGTCTCCACCTTATACATAGTTAGATACACCTGTGACAACTTCACTTACTACCTGGTACCATGACGTATACAACTAACATACCTTATCTAGAGACAGTGTCTCCACCTTATACATAGTTAGATACACCTGTGACAACTTCACTTACTACCTGGTACCATGACGTATACAACTAACATACCTTATCTAGAGACAGTGTCTCCACCTTATACATAGTTAGATACACCTGTGACAACTTCACTTACTACCTGGTACCATGACGTATACAACTAACATCCCTTATCTAGAGATAGTGTTTCTACCTTATACATAGTTAGATACACCTGTGACAACTTCACTTACTACCTGGTACCATGACGTATACAACTAACATACCTTATCTAGAGACAGTGTCTCCACCTTATACATAGTTAGATACACCTGTGACAACTTCACTTACTACCTGGTACCATGATGTATACAACTAACATACCTTATCTAGAGACAGTGTCTCCACCTTATACATAGTTAGATACACCTGTGACAACTTCACTTACTACCTGGTACCATGACGTCTACAACTAACATACCTTATCTAGAGATAGTGTCTCCACCTGATACATAGTTAGATACACCTGTGACAACTTCATCTACTACCAGGTACCATGATGTATACAACTAACATACCTTATCTAGAGATAGTGTCTCTACCTTATACATAGTTAGATACACCTGTGACAACTTCACTTACTACCTGGTACCATGACGTATACAACTAACATCCCTTATCTAGAGATAGTGTCTCTACCTTATACATAGTTAGATACACCTGTGACAACTTCATCTACTACCAGGTACCATGATGTATACAACTAACATACCTTATCTAGAGACAGTGTCTCCACCTGATACATAGTTAGATACACCTGCAGTGTTCACGAATGGTGTTTCAGAGTAACAGGACATTTGGTCCTGTAAGTTTAAGATGTCTGTGTGACCCATTGGAAATTGACAGGACCCATAGATTAAAATTAAACACACATTTCAGATTTATTATTTCTTATAATTGGCATTGAAATTATTAACAAACATAAGATTTATAAACAGCAAACAAGTGTCACATGTCACATATAACAACTTCAGTCGAAGTCATTGTGAGATATACAGTCAGACACTGGGGCCGGCTGGTTGTAGACTTCTATGGGACCGTTGGCAAATCTGCCAGATTTGTCAGAGGGTCAGACGCAATTTGTAAACACTGCACCTGTGACAAGATCACACACTATTTGGTACCCATGTATACAACTACCATACCTTATCTAGGGCAAGTGTCTCCACCAGGTACATAGGTAGATACACCTGTTACAGGTTCACACACTATCTGGTACCCATGTATACAACTAACATACCTTATCTAGGGACAGTGTCTCCACCAGGTACATAGGTAGATACACCTGTGACAGGTTCACATATAATCTTGTACACATGTATAATACTCCAACCTGAAAAAAGAAATACATCAGTTCATGAGTGTAAATATGCTCAAAATAAATCATTTCTGACAGGTAATCCAGAAATCTTGCTGGGGTACTAATGACTCAGTTGCAGAAATGTGTTTTAGAAGATGCATCCCTTGGGCATGACATAAACCTACCATGATGGGCTGACATGACAATTCACCAGTTATGCTTATAGGTTTGTCGGTACCGTATCCTTGACTGAGGGTTAAACCAAGGTGGTCCAAAACCTGCATCTGTTTGGGTTTGCTCTCACATTATGCTTACACCTAGTGATATGACGGGAACACTGTTCAAAGCAAAGTTAAACCAAATGCACTCACTTTGGTTGCAGACAGTAAGTGCTATATGTAAACTACAATAGTACATGAATGTATCCACTATAATGAAGGTTAGGGTTGGGTATTGATAAAATGTTCGTATTGCGATATATCGTGATATGTGTTGGCGTCTTGCAATATGTATTGCAATATATTTTGAAAGTGGAACACATGGTTTAAGGCAATGGATCGGAACTACTGTTTCCTTTCTTTTCAAACAATGCCTCTGGCCACTGTCGGAATGTGATTGTACAAGAGATCAATTGAAAATGTTTCCCTACAACAAGTGCTGGCACCAGTCATTTTATTTTCATCTATATGGTTTAAAAGTCACGCAAATACAATTATGTGACCAATAAACTATTCTCAAATTCTCAAAACTATTAACGTATAACAATATAAAGGATATACAAACGTTAATCGTATTTTTGACTACACCACGAAAATTACCGATCATTGTCACGGAAATTGCCGATCATATCGGGTGAACCGGTTTGCGAAAAGTGTACCGCAATATATCGTATTGTGAAGTTCGAATTGCAATATTCCGGTAAACCGGTATTATTGCCAAACCCTAATGAAGGTACTACACTTCTAGCTCATCCTAATATCGTGCATTTACAGTCACCTCATTGTCCTTCGACACCTATGCCTGTCAAAAGACACAACCTCATGGATCAGGTGATCAGGCCCAAAGGTTTGAGTGATTGGGTGGTATCGTACCTCCACAACATGTTATTCATAATATCAGACTAGTACACTTTACACCAACCTGAAAAAACTGGGGTTCTTTCAACCAGTCTGTGGTGCTCATTCTGTTACATTTTGATGACCTCTGTAAGGATCCAGAGGTGGTGGTGTCGAGGGCATCTCGACCATGGGAGAACTCCGGGTCCAAGTTCTCTGTACGTTTCTCTTTGGTTCCAATGTGGAAAAGAAAGCTGAACACCAGTCCAGTACCAATCACAATAAATGCTAGATCCTGAAAACAGGCATAAACTTTACAAGCTCCATTTGTCAACCATTAGGCCAGACCAATGTTATTTCTTGTTTTATGGATCCGCCAGTCGTGTTTTTTCAAGAATAAGAAAAAAACTATAAATTAATTGTCCCCGCTCAAAAAATAAAATCCTAATGTTTTATTGGCTAAAAATGTAAACTTACAAGAATTTTTTTTATTGATTGTTTTTGCCCCATATACACTCCATAAACTGCCCAAAGTAAAATAGTTTTAGCATTTAAAAGGATTATTACTTTTTTAATTTTTAATTTTTTCCCTCTTGCCTTTAGGTTTTCTAAGGACAAAAATCCGTAAAACAATAAATAAAATTGGTCTGGCCTTATAATTCTTCTTTTAAGTGTGCTATGCCTAAGGTATGCAAGAGCAGAGGTTCGAATCACAGAATCACACAATGCTGTACCCTGATTTGTCAGCACGGTACAACAGTATCTGTTTTAAAGGGCAGATACCATAGTGACTGTTGCATATACCTGATACCATGTGGCTGTTTCATATACCTGATACCATAATGACTGTTTCATAGAGCAGATACCATAGTGACTGTTTCATATACCTGATACCATAGTGACTGTTTCATAGAGCAGATACCATAGTGACTGTTTCATAGAGCAGATACCATAGTGACTGTTTCATATACCTGATACCATAGTGACTGTTTCATATACTCGATACCATAATGACTGTTTCATACAGCAGATACCATAGTGACTGTTTCATATACCTGATACCATAGTGACTGTTTCATAGAGCAGATACCATAGTGACTGTTTCATATACCTGATACCATAGTGACTGTTTCATATACCTGATACCATAGTGACTGTTTCATATGCTCGATACCATAGTGACTGTTTCACACAGCAGATACCACAATGACTGTTTCATACAGCAGATACCAAAGTGACTGTTTCATATACTCGATACCATAATGACTGTTTCATAGAGCAGATACCATAGTGACTGTTTCATACAGCAGATACCATAGTGACTGTTTCATACAGCAGATACCATAGTTACTGTTTCATATACTCGATACCATAATGACTGTTTCATATACTCGATACCATAATGACTGTTTCATACAGCAGATACCATAGTGACTGTTTCATACAGCAGATACCATAGTGACTGTTTCATACAGCAGATACCATAGTGACTGTTTCATACCAGATACCATGACTGTTTCATATAGCAGATACCATAATGACTGTTTCATACAGCAGATACCATAGTGACTGTTTCATAGAGCAGATACCATAGTGACTGTTTCATATAGCAGATACCATAATGACTGTTTCATACAGCAGATACCATAGTGACTGTTTCATACAGCAATTACCATTGTGACTGTTTCATACAGCAGATACCATAGTGACTGTTTCATACAGCAGATACCATAGTGACTGTTTCAAATAGCAAATCAACAGAGAAATATATAAAAACATTGAGAGAGTTCTTTTTAAGTTTTATTAACATGAAATAGCTGTATCAGTGCAAATACAATAGCCAAGGTACTACTTGAAATAACTCGATTTTTGTTCAACATCCAACAGCTGGGTACAAGTATTAATGTTTTTGAATCCATTTCAAACTGAAATCTTTCATTGAATGGCCTGTCACTAATGGTTTACACAGTGTTTGGATGGGAGCCAATGTGATGAGATTGGTCTTAGAACTGTATCATATTTTGCTGTCCCAACCACATTTTTTGTAAAATTTTACCCCAAAATAATGTGCTTGTCCTAAACCTATTACCATGGTTTTTAATGCCAGTTTACCAAATTCTACTTTTCTCTAGTCACCATTATATCCATGCCTGTGGGTTTCATAAAACTGGTAAATTTCTGAGGTGAGTTGAAATGGGGTTTAACGTCGTGCTTAAGAATATTTCGCTCATATGACGACGTGCATGCGTGTGTAGGTGTGGCTGCTTGTACTGGCCCAGACTTGAGCTGGTTTTATAGTGCTAGCTCACTGAGATACCAGGCCACAGTTAAGCATGAATACCACTCTCAGACACATTAGACTGACTCCGAGACGATCATGTTGTACCCATCAATGCCGAGAGCCAGGTAGGGACCAACAAGTACCATATTTTAACGTCTTTTCGTATGACGCAGTCGGGGATGGAATCTGCGACCTTCCGCTCTCCGGGCGGATGCTCTAACCACTACACCACGGAGGCGGTCTGGTAAATGTCTGAGATCAGTGCTGCTATAAATATTTTTTTTCCATGTTGAACTGCATCGATGGCTTATAAGTGGAAAACTGTTCAACAGTGCATGAAAGCCAACTCACTCAATCACTCACATATTGCATTTGTTATCACTTCTAAATCATACCCGAAATTTTGGTGCATCCTTATCTGATAGTTGGGTTGTGTCTGAATTGGAGCCGAGAGCCAGCAGCAGCCAGGCGATGCCGAACACAGCCAGGTTGGACAAGACAGTGAAGGCATACCTGGAAACATGGAGTGTTTCATTAACGCTGGACAGGGACTCAGGGCACACATACCACAAGTTCAGTTCTTTATTAAACATTGGACAGAGATGGGCACACATACCACAGGTTCAGTTCTTTATTAACATTGAACAGGGATGGGCACACATACCACAGGTTCAGTTCTTTATTAAACATTGGACAGAGATGGGCACACACATACCACAGGTTCAGTTCTTTTACATTGAACAGAGATGGGCACACACATACCACAGGTTCAGTTCTTTATTAAACATTGGACAGAGAGCACACACATGGGTTCACACATACCACAGGTTCAGTTCTTTACTAACATTGAACAGAGATGGGCACACACATACCACAGGTTCAGTTCTTTACTAACATTGGACAGAGATGGGCACACACATACCACAGGTTCAGTTCTTTACTAACATTGGACAGAGATGGGCACACACATACCACAGGTTCAGTTCTTTACTAACATTGGACAGAGATGGGCACACACATACCACAGGTTCAGTTCTTTACTAACATTGGACAGAGATGGGCACACATACCACAGGTTCAGTTCTTTATTAACATTGGACAGAGATGGGCACACACAGAGATACCACAGGCACTAACATTGGACAGAGATGGGCACACATACCACAGGTTCAGTTCTTTACTAACATTGGACAGAGATGGGCACACACATACCACAGGTTCAGTTCTTCATTAACATTGGACAGAGATGGGCACACACATACCACAGGTTCAGTTCTTTACAGAGATGGGCACACATACCACAGGTTCAGTTCATTAACATTGACAGAGATGGGCACACATACCACAGGTTCAGTTCTTCATTAACATTGGACAGAGATGGGCACACACACATACCACAGGTTCAGTTCTTCATTAACATTGGACAGAGATGGGCACACATACCACAGGTTCAGTTCTTCATTAACATTGGACAGAGATGGGCACACATACCACAGGTTCAGTTCTTCATTAACATTGGACAGAGATGGGCACACACATACCACAGGTTCAGTTCTTCATTAACATTGGACAGAGATGGGCACACACATACCACAGGTTCAGTTCTTCATTAACATTGGACAGAGATGGGCACACACATACCACAGGTTCAGTTCTTCATTAACACTGGACAGAGATGGGCACACACATACCACAGGTTCAGTTCTTCATTGACATTGGACAGAGATGGGCACACATACCACAGGTTCAGTTCTTCATTGACATTGGACAGAGATGGGCACACATACCACAGGTTCAGTTCTTCATTAACATTGGACAGAGATGGGCACATGGGCACACATACCACAGGTTCAGTTCTTCATTAACATTGGACAGGATGGGCACACATACCACAGGTTCAGTTCTTCATTAACATTGGACAGAGATGGGCACACATACCACAGGTTCAGTTCTTCATTAACATTGGACAGAGATGGGCACACACATACCACAGGTTCAGTTCTTCATTAACATTGGACAGAGATGGGCACACATACCACAGGTTCAGTTCTTCATTAACATTGGACAGAGATGGGCACACATACCACAGGTTCAGTTCTTCATTAACATTGAACAGAGATGGGCACACATACCACAGGTTCAGTTCTTCATTAACATTGGACAGAGATGAACACACACATACCACAGGTTCAGTTCTTCATTAACATTGGACAGAGATGGGCACACACACCACAGGTTCAGTTCTTCATTAACATTGAACAGAGATGGGCACACACATACCACAGGTTCAGTTCTTCATTGACATTGGACAGAGATGGGGCACACATACCACAGGTTCAGTTCTTCATTAACATTGGACAGAGATGGGCACACATACCACAGGTTCAGTTCTTTATTAACATTGAACAGAGATGGGCACACACATACCACAGTTTCAGTTCTTTATTAACATTGAACAGAGATGGGCACACATACCACAGGTTCAGTTCTTCATTGACATTGGACAGAGATGGGCACACACATACCACAGGGCATTAGCATGGAGACATAGACACACACATGAGTGTGTAATCTAAACATAGCTTTTGTTTAGTTTGAGACATTCTTTCTTTCTTTCAAGGCCATTTCCCTGCTCATGCCTTGGAGATACTTACCGTAACCCATTCAGTCCCACTCTTTCACTTTCATTCGGTGTTAGATCAGGGATGAGTGAGAGATGAGAGATTTGTGTCGATGCCCACCCAAACTGGAAGATGACCACGAAGGGGACAAAATATACAAACTGGGCCCAGTCCGGAGCATGGTTACAGGTGATGCATCCAATAAACAGGAAGGGGAAACTGCAAGCCACACACAGAGTACCTGCAGAGAAACCGACAACTAGTCAAATTTATCAAAACAATGTCAGCAGAAGTGTATAAAATAACAGGAAGGCTGTTAACTTCAATACATTTGAGATTAAAGTCTTAAGTAAGCCGTGAGTACAGCAACACACAGGACTAAGACTATTCTGAAAGTAGTCGTAATATTTTAATTATTATAACGATGATCAAGTAATGTACTGTTACATCATATTCTAATTAACTTTATTTTTAATATTGTTATGGAAGTATTTCATATTTCAATGGATTATGCCAAAAGTTTAGTTAAAACTAACACTGATCATGTTTTTTAGAACAGGACATACTTCAATGTAAGCTTCACTTGGCTTAAACTTATAAAAGTGTCTACATCATATGTGTATGTAGAGTTTTGTTCTACTAATATCAAGTCAATTCGATGGCTAATATCAAATACAGACATTGTGTTTTGTGTTCTTTTCATCATAATTATAAGGAAGATATCCCTTTTTGACAGACCTGACCATATACTCATTACATGTAAGATGTGATGCCCATTACTTTCGTCAGTATACATATTTTCTAAGTTAAACGAGAGTTTTGCTGGAAGAGGAAGTTTCACTCACATGCGATGCACACAGAAATAGCCGTAGCGATCAGCCATTTGAGAATAATATACAGAAATTGGGTTTTCTATGGTAATAGCTGCTAGTGAGGTGATTCCTGACACCGCTCTACATTTGAATTATTTTATTTGGGTCTATAATTACTGTCAGATTTCTGATGAGGTTAACCTCTTTGGCTGTCTGGATAAGGCGTCCAAAACAGAAGGTCCGTGGTTCAAATCCCATCATGGGATAAGGAAATTTTATGACCACTACATAGGTGCTCAAATTGTGTACATCCTCGGATCTGAAGGTCTGTGGTTTGAATCTTATTGTGGGAATCTGAAAGTGTATGGTGTCTATGAAAGTATAAAGCAAAAGGCTCACCAACTAAGTGCCAGGATTTCCTCTTCCCCATTTTGCAGATTCCTTTTGTTCTATCTGATTCATAGCCTATGAAAGGCGTGGCAAGTGCATCGCTGACCTGACCAATCAACATCAAGTCCCCTGCCAACTTATTGTTGAAGTTCTTCACTTGGTGGAGGTAGATAAGTAGGTAGCTAAACCACATTGAGGCTGTCAGGTCATTTAAAACGTGACCCACTCCATACGAGAGGCGGGACACAAAGGACATCTTTGGTGCTTCAATGTCAGCCATCTTGACTTTCTGCACTTGACACAAAGGATGAGATTGTATGTCCTCTTACGGTTTCCTTCTGGAAAATATTACACATAACGTAAGTTTGATTCATCTGCAACAAAACAAACCTCATTGTCATTTTTGCGATGACCGGATATGGCCATCAGTTCAAGGAGTGAGAAGTTAGCTGTTATAAAAATGCATATTTTTTGCAAAATGTGCCATAGGGCACTAGACAGATGATTTATGCGTGCCTTGATGAAAATATGTGTGCCCATATCCTTCGATTATCCCATTAAATTTAAACCATTACAACAGTTTCAACATTTCAGTTCATTGATGTTTTCTGAAAAATCAATAAACATCATGTAAACCTGCTACCTCGTCAGCTGGGTTTCCTGGAAATTGTCATGACTACAAGAATAGTTCAGCTTCATATGTCCTGAACCCATAAACTAACCCACAAACTGTTATCATCCAAAACAGGACTTCCTGTTATTTATTACCCACGTGGTCAACGTATGGGTAGTTGCATACTAATCTCGTACGTCACACGAGTGTCGTATCACGTTGACCTGTGTCGTAACGACTTCACCTGAGATTCTAACGATTTGATTGGATAACCGATGTCCTCTCAGTTTAGGTCCGTTGTGACGGAACTACTTGTTCATTCATAACAAACACGTGAATTCATTCATTCTACAACTTAGATGCACTGTGGGAATGTAAACATTGCGAATGTTGCCGTGTCACTGTTTAATTGTAAGTCGAACTGAGACATTATATCAGTCGAAAAATATAAACGCAATGTTTCCACCAGTGATGTTAGCGGAGTGAAGCAGTTGCAAACCAAGAAACGGGGTGCTACGGAGTAGTTTACTGTAGGAGGTTGTACGAGAGGCGATGACAACTGACATGCATCGTGATGTCGGTTACCAAGGGGACAGACGTGAATGGCGTAGTGACGTCAATACAGTGTGACGTCATGCAAAAGTGTACTTGAGAACAAAATTCTTCCACAACCTCTTTATGAAACCGGTTTCGGTTTGAAACCATAACAATAACAAAAATACGCTATTTTGTCAATTCAATGCATGTAAGACGTGGGTAATAAATAAAATACCACTCTCGGTCTCATTACATACAAATTATACGAAACTCGTAACCTTCCTATGGTTTCTGACCTCGCTTTCGCTCGGTCATATACCATAGGAAGGACATTGATTCGTATAATTCGTAAATTTTGTACTATTTCGGCCCCTGGTTAGGTTTATCATCGTTAAACCGTCAGGTAACGGTAGCCAAAGTGGCAAACATGAGTTATCAGACAACCCTGTAACTTAACCCTTGAAATCCATTAACCTATGTTGTACTAGGACAAATCTGAACACTCATTTTTAACACTGTTGACTACAACTATTGACAAGAGAAGCAATATCCTGGAGGGCAGATGTACAGGCATATATATTTCAATGAAACTTTGAAAGAAGATAAATAATGAATTGATAATACCCAAGACACAGAATCAATAAGTACATTGTTTACTTAGGACACAATTCAGACCTACATTAACACATACTGATGACTGACCACTTACTTTGATGCCCATAATGTTTATTGCATTCATAGAGAATACTAAACGATGTCCCATGTAATACCATATATATAAAACGATTGAATGGTTTGGTATCTAACGAGAGAAAGAGAGTTTGATACCAATACTAGTGTTGGGAATCGGAAACCAAATCCACTATCGATTATCGGAGGATTGTATCGATTAATTATCGATTATAATCAAAATATATACATTTTTAATGTAATCACCAAATTTAAGCGTTTTTCCCCAGTTTTTTCTAATTAATGTTTTTTTTATAACTAATGCTGTCATGCAATGAAATGCATGCATGCAAGAAAGACACTGGAATTGTAATTAAACAATAAAAGTGGTTAAAATTTTACAATGTGCACAGCTTTACGCTGTTGAGCATGTTTGTTCGTGAATATTCGTCAAATTGATGGTTAGTTAACTTCATTCAAGGGTGTTATACCAAAACAACCAAATTCCGATTAATCGAAAATATGTTTTTTACAATCGATAATCATTTTTAATCCTTCTTTTGATCAATTTTCGATTATTTTCGATCATCTGAACATCACTAACCAATACCATTCACAAGTTTCAATAAACATGGCATTACACAGGATTTTATTTATTACTCACCCAACATTATCAAAATAATATTGAGCAAAGTACTTCTTTCAACGAGTGTGATGACTCTCAGCTTTCCGTGAGTCAAGCAAGGTCTAAAGCCGCCTTCACATGGCAAACTAAAGTTTGACAACACATGCTGTTGAAATTTTAAAAGTTGTCAAACTCATGTTTTCACACGTCAAACACATGTTGTCAAACTTTTGTGTCATTTCAGCATCATGTCTCTATCTGTGTGGTCACGTGACAATTTCGTTGACTGCGATTGTTTGTTTCTGAACAACTCGAGTTTAAAGAACAAATAAACTTTGGTTTTTTTTACTCTCTTAACTTTTACATATGAAAGATTTGTGATCAGTCTTATGCGGAACACCAATTTCATTCTTTAAAAACTTGTGGTTAATTAGTACCAGAGCACTGCAGTGACGTCATATGAGGAAGGATTTTCAGTTAGTTGTATAGAAAGCATGTAGCAAGCTCGTCATTTTGATGATTTCTCGACATCAACGAAGACATGCCAAATCAGTTGCGTTGTCGTCAATTGCTCCTAGAGGTCGGGCGATGGTGTCGCCATGCACAGATTTCCACAGGACCCCGCAGTTCGTGCAAAAATGGGTTATGTTTGTGAGTGTGAAGCGAGCGTTGTGGATCGCTTCACGGAAGTTAAAGAATCAAAACTACTTACTAGTCGTAGTCAAATATGTATATGATTGATGACCATAAAGATTTTCCATGACACAACTTGTAACATAACGATTTCTGCCTCAGAAGCGAGGTTGTGGTCGAGGTAACAATAATACTGTAAGTAGTATTATATTGACAGCCACCTCGCTTCCACGAGAGAAATTGTTATGTTATACGCTATGTCATGCAAAATCCTATTGGACATCAATCAAATACATATTTTACTACCAGTAGAAAGTAGTTTTGATTTTGTAACTCGGTGAAAACAAACCTAAATAGCATTTATACTCAGACTGGTGGATGTTCGCGACAGGGCGCCGCCAATTTTGAAAATCGTAAACTCACGGGATAAAGTCTGTTAAAATTAATGAGATTATGGTTTGTTTTCATCAAGTTAGAAAATCAAAACTACTTTCTACTCGTAGTTAAATATGTATTTGAATCATAACCAAAAGCATTTTGCATGACACAACTTATAACATAACGATTTCTTCCACGGAAGCGAGGTGGGGGTCGAAGTGACAATACTGCGCCGATAAATTTCTTGCTACATTCACGTGGTTAGCGTGCACTCACCAGTATGTAGATACTAGTCCATGCGTCTTTATATTTGGTCTTATAATCCTAATTAGTTTATTATCATACTTGTATGCATTTTGAAACTAAATGAAAAGCAGACGATCTGCTGATACTTATAGTGCATTTATAACAGGACTGTAATATCTAGACAGTTTATAGTTTGCCAATGTGAATCATAATTTGCACACACGCCCTAGTGTATGTCTCATTACCCTTCACGGCGAAAACAACGATTCTGTTGAATGCTACGACAAATGAATAAAAACAAAATGCAAATATTAAAATTAAAACAGATTAAATTTATAGGAACAATGTCAGGCTATTACCTTGTTCGAGGAATGTATCCATTAATATCCACAAAAACAAGTGATATGCCATTCATCTGCAGCTGTTCCAAGTAATGTGTCTTTTAACAGTCTAGTATAGGAAAAAGTGATATATCGTTTCACTAGTTTCAGGTATGTCACATTGGTGTATAGTCTCATTGGTCACCCAGGATAGCACACCTGGCAACTGATTGCATAATGTCCGCCATTCTTTATAAATGGTAATTTAGTTAGCCAATAATGAGCAATCAATCACTGTATTGGCGGTTAATCCTTTGAAGGGAGGACGTTGTTTTTACGTAGACACAGACACGAAAGAGTGTATTCAGAATAGATTAGTAAATCTACATACATAAACACTACATTTTGACAAATCCGCTGTGTAAGACAAAAGTAATTAATCAATCAGCGTGTTATCAGTTAATCCTTTGATCGATGTTTATAATGTTGAATATTTACTCCAGACAAAAGAAATGCCAAATGGGAACCTTTGTCGGGTAATCTAAGTGGTGTTACCACTAATTATACCTGTTATAAATTCATTAACTGACCATCAAGTGAATGACGACAAATAACATGTGTAGGTTTATACCACCTAACACGGGTTACCTTGAAAGTTATCTATTACACCTCCCATTAAATGTACGCATTTGGCTTACCTATATTATAACTTGTAACCATAAACCTTCAATAGAAACAGGTAGATGGTATAATATTATTAAAGAAGAAAGATTATGTACATTGTGTAAGAACACAATAGGAGATGAACTTCACTTCATGTTATATTGTCCATGTTTAAGTAATGTAAGAAATTCATTCCTACCAAACTATTATTGTAATTATCCATCATTAGATAAATTTATATCCCTTATGTCTTGTACACATAAAGCACTATTGTTCAAATTAAGCAACTATGTGAAAACCGGACGACGTATGCTCCCATGAAACAAATCTGTACATTTGTATTTTTCTCTGTCACTATTGCGTGATCTTCATGAGAATAAACCATTCATTGGTTACAACGAGGGAGTACAATTGCATATGTTTTAATTGCATGTGAAAACTTATGGGTCGAAACTGTTTTGAGAATACAAACAGAACTTCATTGTTGCATAAGAAATAAATATAAGCATTTTCTGTGTGCTCAAACTGTATGTACCTATTTACAATGTACCTAAGAAAAATTTCAGATTCTTTTAGCAATGGCAAAATAGGGTTGTTTAGTTTACCGATTCAAATAAATCAAATGTCAATTTTTAATATCATACGTAATAGACGTCATAGTTTTACATGACATGATTAAATATCGAGGTAAAAAAACACAGAAATGGGATCAATTTGGATCAGTCATTATACAACGACACCAAGCGATTTTGACAGAATCGTCTATGAAAACAAGTTGTAACTCGGAAACTAGGCAAAGCAGGAGACAAAATTAAATGACAGTAGATTGTGAGAACATATAGCTTTCATTTTTCACAACAGTTGTCACGATTTCAGGTTTATACAAACCTGTAAACAAGATAATTTACCCTCTGAAATGTAGATGAATTCTGCATCAGCCCTCATATCTATTCCTCATATGACGTCACAGAGACGCGCCGCTCTGATTGGTTGAAATTTCGTTCACGGGTGAGAATTGCGCACTGTTGTCCAAAAGGTCGATTTAAGTTGATTAAAGATCGAAGTGAGTAGTTTTAATGATGGGGTTTCATTTATAGCGATGCCAGTTAGTGATTTATGTATTTGTACCCCCCTAGAGTATATGATCTTTAACAGCACCGAAAGTTTGATTGAAAGGTTGGCGAGAATAGAGACTGATCCTATTTCTCGACAACAGTTTGACAACTCTGAAATTGGTGTTGGTGGCGAGCTGGAATGTTCACACTCTCAAACTTCAGTTTGCCGCGTAAAAGGCTGCTTAAAGGTCACATGCAACGTAAAACATTGCAGATTCTGATACCTTTCGGTATGGATTTACAGTAACAAATTATCAAAAATTAAAATTTAACTTATAAAGTTGAGATGTGATGAACACACACACACACACCATGCTTTTTATATGTTATGACAGTAGATTGTAGATTACTGATTTAACTGTTTATATAATTTCATTTGACTATTCACCACACATTCTTCTTACCGAGTCACTTTCTCAGTTTGATACATAAAAGCAACGTCATTATAGCATTGTCTGAATTTCTAACTGTGATATAGATATGCCTCTGTCACAGACAAAACTCGATGTCTGTTTTATTGACACCTATATGTATTATATACATGTACACCATAAACAAAACGTATTGATTTATGGTTCGTGCACCCGAGTTCTGTCTCTGTCTTGACCGCCTCTGTGGTGTAGTGGTTAGAGCATCCGCTCGGAGAGCGGAAGGTCACGGGTTTGATCCCTGACTGCGTCATACCAAAAGTCGTTAAAATATGGTACTTGTTGGTCCCTGCCTGGCGCTCGACATTAATGGGTACAACAAGGACTGGTCGGCTCGGAGTCAGTATAATGTGTCTGAGTGGGGTATTCATGCTTCACTGCAGCATGGTATCTCAGTAAGCTAGCACTATAAAACCAGCTTAAGTCTGGGCTAGTACAAGCAGCTGCACATACACATACAGACGCATGCACGTCGTCATATGAGCGAAATATTCTCAAGCACGAAGTTAAATCCAATTTAATCTCACCTCACCTGTCTCAGTCACATTATGTAATTACACAGACAGGCAGGTGTGATACATGTACACATGACATGTTATGATGTCTGTTGATTGCAAAATGTTATACCGGTACACAAAATATGAGCATGTATTTACAAACCCCAACATCTCTATACACATATACTGAGCCCTGGGTGTATTGACAAATTATTAAACAGTGATATCTTCAATTGGTGAGTTATAAAATTTAAAAGTCCCGTCAATAGTCCTTTATAATATCATTAAAATTATACGTGAATAACAAACTTGTGAGTAGCGAATTAACGGCTATAGCGAACTGATTTACTACCCCCAAGACCCAATTAACAACGTGATTAGCGAACTCACTCAGTGTCAGCTCAGCCACTTAGCGGTATACATCAACCTTGTTGGTGGCGAATCAACATTGTTTGATGGTCATTAATTAATTAACAAAACAAACATGTCGTGTTTAAAAGCTTGACTGGTATACAGGTCTTCGTTCACTCTCGTCACTATGGCAGGCAAACGTAAAGCTATCACTTTTGACACCAAGCTTCAGATAATTCAGGCTGTAGATGGCTAAGATGGCAGTCAAATGTGAATAACGGACAACGGATATAGCTAACTAAATTTCTTGGTCCCTTGGAGTTCGTTATATCCGTGTTCTACTGTATATCCATTTGGACTTATTTTTAGAAACATGTATTATTGAATCTGATAACTTTATTTCGGGGAGTGAGTGTCTGTCTAGCCGGTCATTGAATGTAACAAGTTGGGAGAAATCTGTGCTTCCAAACTACCCAGCCTAGAACTGATGTTACTCCCTTAAACTGAGGAAACACGGTAAGCTTCTGAATATTTATATATGTATCCAACAATAAAACCTGAAGTGGGTATGAAATTTCTGCTAATTATCCTGTTCCGCTGCACTGAAATGTTGTCAAGTGGACCATTCCTAAGTGGACCAGTAATTAAATCATTATCATAAACCTTACCTCAGCACTCTCTCACTGCTGAACTGAATGTGTAATTTCCTACTGTAAACAATACATTAGTCACCATTATTGACCAAATTACCTACATAAATCTCAAAAGAGTTGTCTTAAAAATAAGGTTGACAAATTATCAGTTCTTTAAACTTTAGTTCAAACTGTCTTCCTTTGAAAGGAATTCTGTGATTTCATAAAAAAAATTCACAATTCTGAAACCCATAGCCTGTGGCACAGGTATTATTTAAAATCAAGTACTTTTTTCAGGGCATTCAAATTATTTCCATTTGGGTTTTGTTACGATACCAATTTCTGACAAAAGTAGAGATGATATTTATGTATACATTTGAGTAGTGTGAGTGATGAGGTTTCATGTATGACACACACTTAAAACCTGACAGTCAAGACTGACTGACTGACTGAGTTTTGGTTTTACACCGCTTTTAGCAATATTCCAACAACATCACGGCGGGGGACACCAGAAATGGGCTTCACACATTGTACCCATGTGGGGATTCGAACCCGGGTCTTCGGCGTGACGAGCCAACGATTTAACCACTAGACTAGCCCACCGTCCCTGACAGTCAAGGAGTGGGACATATAGGTAATAAGGATCAAGAAGGGTCATAATGTGGTGACATTGGCATCACTGCTTAGACTGTCCAGTTGTAACAGTAGGATTTCACTGTCTGGTTGTCCTTTGTTAATGTCGCAAAGTTAGTTTGACTTTTACTGGTTACAGATGATCAACATGATCAAACACATTTTGAGATTTTGTACTTAAGTCGAAATCAATTTATTGGACTTTCCTTGAAATACAAATGTATACCGAACATAGTTTAAATAGACAGCATTTCAGGTTTTAATTTCTGCTATTAGATTTAACTCTTAGTGTGACAGGAATGGGGGAATTGACACCCTACTGACCCATACCCTACTCTACCTTGTCCCATACTGGCACCCTACACATGCCCTACCCCTCTCTACGTTGTCCCAGACTGACACCCTACACAGCCCCTACCCCACGCTACCTTGTCCCAGACGGGCACCCTACACAGCCCCTACCCTACTCTACCTTGTCCCAGACTGGCACCCAACACAGCCCCTATCCCATTCTACCTTGTCCCAGACTGGCACCCTACACAGCCCCTACCCCTCTCTACCTTGTCCCAGACTGGCACCCAACACAGCCTCCCTACTCCACTTTGTTCTACCTTTGTCCCAGACTGGCACCCTACACAGCCCCTACCCCACTCTACCTTGTCCCAGACTGGCACCCTACACAGCCCCTACCCCGCTCTACCTTGTCCCAGACTGGCACCCAACACAGCCCCTACCCCAGCTCTACCTTGTCCCAGACTGGCACCCTACACAGCCCCTACCCCACGCTACGTTGTCCCAGACTGACACCATACACAGCCCCCACCCCATTCTACCTTGTCCCAGACTGGCACCCATTACACAGCCCCTACCCTGCTGCTCTACCTTGTCCCAGACTGGACACCTACACACAGCCCCCACCCCATTCTACCTTTTGTCCCAGACTGGCACCCTACACAGCCTCTACCCCCACTGCTACCGTTGTCCCAGACTGGCACCCTACACAGCCCCTACCCCATCGCTCTACCTTGTCCCAGACTGGCACCCTACACAGCCCCACCCCTCCTCTCTTACCTTGTCCCAGACTGGCACCCAACACAGCCTCCCTACCCCACTCTCATTACCTTTGTCCCAGACTGGCACCCTACACACTCCCTACCCACTTCTTGCATTGTTGTCCCAGACTGGCACCATACACAGCCCCCTACCTCCTTGCACTTCTATTTTGTCCCAGACTGGCACCCTACACAGCCTCCCTACCCCACTCTTACCTTTGTCCCAGACTGGCACCCAACAGTAGCCTCTACTCCTACTTCTACTACTCTTGTCCTAGACCTGGCACCCAACACAGCTCCCTACCCCACTCTCTACCTTGTCCCAGACTGGCACCCTACACAGCCCCTACCCCATTCTACTCTTGTCCTGTAGACTGGCACCTAACACAGCCCCTACCCCTTATTCTACCTGTCCCACTGGCACCCACACCCCCACTCCACACACTTCAACATTGGCACCCTACATCCCACTCTCTAACCTTGTCCCAGACTGGCACCTCTCACACAGTCTACCTGTCCCAGACTGACCCTACCCCACTCTACCTTGTCCCAGACTGGCACCCAACACAGCCCCTACCCCTACCTTGTCCCCTACCCCAGTCTACTCCCGACTAGCTTGTCCCAGACTGGCACCCTACACAGCCTCCCTGGCACCCACTTCCCATCTCTACCTTTTTGTCCCAGACTGGCACCCAACACAGCCCCTACCCCACTTCTACCTTGTCCCAGACTGGCACCCAACACAGCCCCCTACTCCTACTTCTACCTTTTGTCCCAGACTGGCACCTCCTACACAGCCCCTACTCCCACTCTACCTTTGTCCCAGACTGGCACCCTACACAGCCCCTACCCCCCTCTCACCTTTGTCCCAGACTGGCACCCTACACAGCTCCCTACCCCACTTTCTACCTTTGTCCCAGACTGGCACCCATACACAGCCCCCTACCCCACTCTACTTTTGTCCTAGATTGGCACCTACACACAGCCCCTACCCTACTTATTTACTTTTGTCCCAGACTGGCACCATACACAGCCTCCCTACCCCACTCTACTCTTGTCCCAGACTGGCACCCTACACAGCCCCCTACCCCACTTCCTACCTTTTGTCCCAGACTGGCACCATACACAGCCCCCTGCTCCCATTCTACCTTGTCCCAGACTGGCACCCTACACAGCAGCCTCTACCTTGTCCCTTTTGTCCCAGACTGGCACCATACACAGCCCCTACCCCATTTCTACCTTGTCCCAGACTGGCACCCAGCACACAGCCCCCTCTCCCCACTTCACCTTTGTCCCAGACTCTACCTAGCCCCTACTCCCACTTCCTCTTACCTTTGTCCCAGACTGGCACCCTACACAGCCCCTACCCCCTACTCTGTCCCAGACTGGCACCCTACACAGCTCCTACCCCACGCTCAAACCTTGTCCCAGACTGGCACCCTACACAGCCCCTACCCCTCATTGCACTCCTACCTTTGTCCCAGACTGGCACCCTACACAGCCCCTACTCTGTACTCTACCTTTGTCCCAGACTGGCACCCTACATAGCCCCTACCTCTGCACTTCACCTGTCCCAGACTAGTACCCCACACAGCCCTGCACTCCACTCTGACACCCACACACCTCTTGTCCCAGACTGCACCCCCACAGCCCCTACCCCTATCTTCTACCTTTGTCCCAGACTGGCACCCATACACAGCCCCTACCCTGCTTCTCTACCTTGTCCCAGACTGACACCATACACAGCTCCCCACCCACCTCTACCTTGTCCCAGACTGGCACCCACGCTACCTTGTCACAGCCCCTACCCCACGCTACTACTTTGTCCCAGACTGGCACCCTACACAGCCCCTACCCCACTCTACCTTGTCCCAGACTGGCACCATACACAGCCCCTACCCCACTCTACCTTGTCCCAGACTGGCACCCAACACAGCCCCTACCCCACTCTACCTTGTCCCAGACTGGCACCCTACACAGCCCCTACCCCACTCTACCTTGTCCCAGACTGGCACCCTACACAGCCCCTACCCCACGCTACCTTGTCCCAGACTGACACCCTACACAGCCCCTACCCATTTCTACCTTTGTCCCAGACTGGCACCCTACACAGTCCCTACCCTACCTCTCTTACCTTTTGTCCCAGACTGGCACCCCACACAGCCCCCTACCCCACTCTACCTTGTCCCAGACTGGCACCCTACACAGCCCCTACCCCACTCTACCTTGTCCCAGACTGGCACCCTACACAGCCCCTACCCCTGCTCTACCTTGTCCCAGACTGGCACCCTACACAGCCCCTACCCCCTTACCTTGTCCCAGACTGTCCGTTGTGACTGGCACCCTACACAGCCCCTACCCCACTCTACCTTGTCCCAGACTGGCACCCTACACACAGCCCCTACCCCACGCTACCTTGTCCCAGACTGGCACCCTACACAGCCCCTACCCCACGCTACCTTGTCCCAGACTGGCACCCTACACAGCCCCTACCCCACGCTACCTTGTCCCAGACTGGCACCCTACACAGCCCCTACCCTGCACTCTACCTTGTCCCAGACTGGCACCCTACACAGCCCCTACCCTGCTCTACCTTGTCCCAGACTGGCACCCTACACAGCCCCTACCCCACGCTCTACCTTGTCCCAGACTGGCACCCTACACAGCCCCTACCCCACTCTACCTTGTCCCAGACTGGCACCCAACACAGCCCCCTACCCCACTCTACCTTGTCCCAGACTGGCACCATACACAGCCCCTACCCTGCTCTACCTTGTCCCAGACTGGCACCCTACACAGCCCCTACCCCACTCTACCTTGTCCAAGACTGGCACCATACACAGCCCCTACCCTGCTCTACCTTGTCAAAAACTTCCCTTTGACGATAATGTAAATAATCACTTTCCTTGTTACTGCTTCTGACTCGTAGTTTACCTGTAATCCATCAAAACTACTCAACGTATGATTTGTGTATGTTTGCATTTACTTTCAGTCTCATAACTAAGGTTGGTCCTTATAGGATATAAATCAAAGGACCCCTAGTCTCCAGCATTCTACATTTGTGTCATGACAAGGACACCCTTACTTTAACGCTAAATCACAATCCCTGTAATCACACACTTCCATTCTTGTGATTGCTGACTTTGTATGCAGGCAATTAGGTGCCGCACTCTGACTGACAGTGTGGGTTCAAATCATGGATCGGCTCAACCCCAAAATATACTAGAACCTGTTCTTTCCTGAGAAAGTGTAATTCCCAATATAACATGTATCACACTGGGTGTTACATTTGACCACTAAATGTAATTTTCTAGCAGGGCACTGTTTGCACATGAATCATGAAGTCCAAAGGGTAGGGAGGAAATGCTCCTCAGGGAATTTTGTTTTCGTTATAACCTGAGTATACACAATGTACTAATGGTTATAACAACAGATTTCAAAAGTGCCAACTCAATCATTATTATCATACAGAAGTCACACAAGTATAAAAATCTCTATTCCACAGAAACAGCTGAAACAGGCCTACATATCAGAATTTTCTGTGAATGTGCAAGCTTCAAATAGTCAATTTATCAGGCCTCCAAAGTAATCATGCATCAATTTACAGAGATACCCCAAACCAGAGACCATATACCAATTGGTATATGGTCTCTGCCTAAACCAAGAAGTTGGTATTTACAGTTTGTTCAATAAAAACTGGGTCTAGGATATTCTTGGCCGGCAGCCTAGACACTGCATATTATATCACTGGACAATCTAGCCTATTTCAACCAGGAACTTGACGGGGACATACTGTAAACTGAGATCAAAACCACGAGAACTAGTACTAACATGATCGGAAACTTCCTGCTGCCAAGCTATTCCCACGTACTATGAGCTGTACATGGTAGAAGGGGCACGGGACAGGGACTATCCTGACAGTCAGGCAACTACACATATAAAGTATCTAAACATTAAACCGTTTGCTTGGTTCCACAGGGGCGTGTCATGCTTAGAAACAGTGTTAGAAATTATAGGTATATAGGACCCTATCCTAGTACTATATAAAAAGTACTAGGGTAGGGTCTATATACCTATATGTCTTTCTAACGCTGTTTCTAAGCGTGACACGCCCCTGTGCTTGGTTCTACAGTCTGTCAACTACAGAGTACCTGAACATAATACACCATCTGTACAGTCACCAGAAAGTGAAACATGTCTAACTTGCTACAAATGTTTGATGTTTAATATATTGTGCACATGTCAGTCTAATAGGTCATCAATTCACTGAAATCATAGAAAGGGATCAACACAAAGTAACAAAAAGCTGTTTAAAAAATAATTTACTAAAAGTATATCAAGTTTCAAAAAGTAATAATACCAGCATCTATTGATAGAATAGATGTGTCAAAATTACACACAGAGGCAAGGCTTCAATGTCAGTAATTAAATCAACACATACAGACTTAAACACTTACACCGGAGGTATATGTTGGAGTATTGAGTCAATCTTGGAGAAATTATAAACATTGTCTATCACTATCACAGTGTACATGTAGACTCGAGTTTAAAATCGCTGCAGGTTTTAAAAACACAAACAAAGAAAATAACATAATCAATCTTTCGTAAATAGGATATCGATCGCATTTCCTCATCCTGACTGAATATAGCAGATGTAAACAAAAACCAGTTAGACAACAAGAAGCAGACATGTCAGTTTTACGATTGTAGCAAGATGTTGCACATATAAGCCGTCCGTACTTACGTGAAATTAGGATTCACATAGTGAGGATAGTGAATATCGTAATACCCTGTCAAACACAGTGGCCATGTGTACCTGTCACGTGCATTCTTATGACTAAAATTACACCAAGCCTTCAGTCACGGGGCGGATTCCCACAACAAAGTCATATGGTAAGTCATGTGACTTGTCACGTGATACCGTGCTAACGTCAACAAAGCCTATCTGTCAAGCAGACGTCTGTCATGTAATTCTCGTCTACCGAGATAATCAAATGATATGCGCTGATATCGTAAATACATTTGTAGGCTAAGGTATTTACTTGAAACGGAACAAATAAAGGGATAGAATAATGTTTTCAGCAGCTTTAGTCCTGAGAGTTTCTAAATAAGTTCAAACACGTTCCATGGCAAGAAATATGGCTCTGTTCACCCAGCTTGACCAGTACGCGCTAGGATAAGATGGCTGTGTTACTGCAAACTTTCCAGTTTTCTCGAATGCAGCTTGAATTTGTATACACTCAAATTTCAGTCCCCGCTTCCAAGTTAGTATGTACTCACTTGGAAGCGGGGACTGAAATTCGAGTGTATACAAATTCATTGACAGACCCAATACAAATGGACCAGTTTTTATTATGTTCGGGGAAATTGGAAACATGCAGAGAGAAGAATATATCTTGTAAACATGTACAAACAATATTGTCTGTCAGTATATATACACATGGCTACATGAAGATGAAAGTGTCCACATGGTCTGCTTCCACACCAAACAATTTAATAATGTTACCAAACGTGATTGGCTGAATGAGTTTAGTTTTACGCCGCTTTTAGCAATATTCCAGCAATATCACGGCGGGGACACCAGAAATGGGCTTCACACACTGTATCCATGTGAGGAATCAAACCCGGGCTTCGGCGTGACGAGCCAACGCTTTAACCACTAGGCTACCCCACCGCCCTGATCACAGAGGAGCTGGAGCTGGGAATTCCCAAACACATGACTCTACTTAAAATGCTATTGCTGTTGCCCTTCTTAAAGGATTCTTTTTTCTACTCCCTCCTCGGGTTGAAAAATCGCCATGTATTGTATTCTTTTCATCATACCACACCCCCACCCCCCACCCCCCGCCCGACCAGATGTAAATGCCAGTGATAGACAATATTATCTATGTGTAGGCTATGCATGAACAATCTTTGACACTACAAGTAGTCCAATTTTAAAAATGAAATTGACAAGGTTCGTTTTGTCATATTTGTCATGTAATTTTCCATGATATGAATGTAAGAACGCTTGCACATATCACTAACGACGTTATTTAATTTACCCGTTGTCATGGTTAGCCTATTGCTATACAATATTAAGTTGGTTAGATGTACCCTGAACTACTTTATTAGGAAAATTGATGTATACAAAACAATCTGTCCAGATGGTGTGTTTTCGCCTGAGCGGCTATTGGCTGTACATGCACTCTCACCAGAACTATACTTGAATGTACATGCCAGAATCGTTTGTAGCCTTTGTAAGCATGATTTTACTGAAAACGAGTCCAATTTTACTATTTACTTTTTCACAGACTGAAAATATAGCAAGGAAGTACATGTATTCAGAGCTCATACAAAACTTAATCTCACAAGGTATATTCCCAGCGAAGCATTAAGCTGCACAGATAGTTACAACTATATGTACATGGGATATGTGCCAAGACTCTCCAACTCGTATCAGCACAGTAAACTGTCACCTCCATAGGCCTGCATTACGACTAAAATAGAATCAGTTTATCTGGTAATAATATCTATACCCGAAACGCAGCTAAGAATTAAGCCTATACTAATCACGCACTCATTACAAAGGCAAGTCGGGTAATTGGACACGGGAAATACCACCTTTAGAGTTTCAGGATTATATTGTGATTACTGGAAGGAAAGGCAATGTCCAAAAGGGTCATGTCCCATTTGTCATACGCCCATTAGTCCTTCTCCCACTAGTCATACAGCAAATGAGGGAGTAATTAAAACAGCAACAGGCATATACCCTTTGCGCAAAATGGACTAGCCCGCTAATTAGAGAGCTTGAGGTTAGTTGAATCTCTAACACCAGAGACCATATAATATATATATATATAATATATTATATGGTCTCTGCTAACACTGAGAATGCCTGTCTTTGGTAACGAAAACATATAAACGAATGTTATTAAAGTAAATTACACTGAAGTTATATGAACATAATACACCACAACCGTTGATAATCAAAACATTTGAATGAATGTTAAACTCTACTGAGTCTGATTGAGTTTACTCAATCTCGTAAAAAAACATAAACTAGTGCATAAAAGTTCCATGCTATAGACTCTAGCATATCACTCTTGTTATCATGGCAGGACTGATTGAAGTGGAATACGTTACCTCTAGACGAGGTACACAGCTGGTACTGTTTCAAGGTCACCTTCACAACAAGAATTCTACAAAGGACCACTGTATCCACTGGAGGTGTGTTGTGAAGACATGCCGGGGCAGAGTTACAACTGTTGGAAACCATGTCAGGAACTCCACTCCTCACAACCATGGCCCACAAGAACCTGACATGGTCAGATTCATCAGCAACATCAGTAAGAGAGCCAGAGAAGAGATTACCCCAATGCCAACCCTGTATACGTTGGGCCTCGAGCGAACAACAATCTTGAAGGCTTCCACTACCACCTGAACATGACTCTGCCACACCATCATCCAAACATCTATCGCTTTGTTGAGCTGATCAAGCAGATTGAGAAGTCTGAATCTGCCAAGATGCGCCAAATCGACTTCGGTGCTGCCATCCAGGGAGGAAAGCGAGTGCATCGCGAGAAGGAAAACAGTCTCGTCCGATTGTAGGACCAACTTGAAACAGGTGAGAAAAAGTCTGTTCAAATTCTGGTTGCTGTTGGCTACCTCTACCCCAAATGGCCATTAATTGCGAAACTGTGAATTTAAGTTATTTAAGTAATTTAAGTAAAGAATAATGTGTTAATGATACCGTTTAAGTGTACAGATTATGTATGTGTACTATGCTGAAGACAGATTATTAAAGTTCACTGATGTGAAGCTGTATTTTTGTTTCTTGGATCATTCCACTTTATATTTACAAAGGTAGTTGTTGATGCAGTCAACCATACCATATGTTGTTTTAACCCGTATGACTAGTGGGACGTATGACTAATGGGAGGACACCTCCAAAAGTACTGACAAGCACCTAGATAAAGAAATTGACAAAATGATGACACAACACAATTTCTTACGCCTACACGTTTCAACTATATATCCACGAAGACGGCCGTTACAGACCTAACCCCGCTCCCAATATAAAAAACAACCAAAAATAAGAAAGAAAAAAGATCAAAACAAAACACGCACACGCCTATATATATATATAGAGAGAGAGAGGGGGACAGACAGACGGACGGACAGAGAGAGAGTTAAGTAGCAGATTTCGACGTTACCTTTATCCAGCAAGTGGATTTAGGGACACACAGAACTAAGACAACGTACCAGTCTTCCATGTGGGCTCGAAATAAGCCAAGGGTCGATCTTCGCAGTGAGTAGAAGCCTGCAGCCTTCAGCGATAGCTTTGTCTTGTGATTGGTGACGCATGACACACCTACATGTGGCACACCTACTGGAGTTATCACAGGTGGATAACACACGTTATCTCCCCAGTAGATATCTCCAGAGCATCAGAGGTCCTGAGACAGCATGATCTGTCATCATTACAGACAAAAACACTGCACCTGTATATGTATAGTCTCTGTGACAGTCAGTACACTACACTATGCGTCAGCAACTTCACCGCACTCCCCTCTCCCCAACCCACGACTCGCCCCATGGCCATAGATATACCCCGCTGCCCATGGAGGCATGTATATGATGCCACTTGTTCGTCTAACACTAGTGAACGCTCGAGACATTAGTTGACAAATGGCACACACATAAATTATTTTTATACGTCATTTATACGTCAATGGTTGCCGACGGTCATTATAGCAGAATCTGAGCATTTGGTGCATATGTTGTAATTAGATTCATTCGTTCATGGTGCAGTTCAACACAACGTGTATATGTACATAAAAGTATGTTGTATATAACATGGCCATGTATGTCGGACCCCGAACCTCAAACGTATACAACGTATGATTACCTCTGTACTTGCGCCATAAAACATAAAGCCTATCGAGTATACTTTATGCTTTCACGTACAATTACCACATTGGCGTACCTTGGCAGCAGCTTTCCTTCCGAAGTGGCGCTGAAAATACAGATGGTTATGCAAGTACATGTCGGATAACCTGAGGTAAGGTGACGTGAAATTGGGTTTAACGTCGTGCTTGAGAATATTTCGCTCATATGACGACGTGCATGCGTGTGTATGTGTATGTGCGGCTGCTTGTACTAGCCCAAACTTAAGCTGGTTTTATAGTGCTAGCCCACTGAGATACCATGCCGCAGTGAAGCATGAATACCCCACTCAGACACATTATACTGACTCCGAGCCGACCAGTCCTTGTTGTACCCATTAATGCCAAACGCCAGGCAGGGACCAACAAGTACCATATTTTAACTCTTTTGGTATGACGCGGTTGGGGATCGAACCCGCGACCTTCCGCTCTCCGGGCAGACGCTCTAACCACTACACCACGGAGGCGGTCCGGCTAACCCGAAGGACAGGTGAATTATAACTGTGTTTTCACATGGTCAGCGTGTCCCTTTGTCCGATGCGGATATTGTGACTGCTAACTTTCTGGGCCAGTGAACACAATTGTGCGGTTGAAAGGATTGACACGACAGCTTAACTACAGAACAGAACATGTATTACTTCCTGGCCACTATCCGTGGCATATGAAGTTCAATGTACACTATCATTAAACAATACATACCGTACATGGTGGTAGGACATTTAGTTGTATTTGTGTACATACTAACTGAATATTGTGTAAAGTGTAAAAGAACTTATTTGCTTATCTTGAGGACTTGTAGCTTTCCATTAGAAGAGAGCCACGTTTACTTAACTTTCTTAATACAGATTTGTTTTTAATTTTAAATAGAGTATAAAATTGAACATAAAAATATCTTGACAATAGTTGGTTTGTTTCTACATTTGCAGAAGTCCTCAAATACGAAAATGCATGGTATTCATCACCAACGCAGTTATTTCGACACAGGTTTCAGGTTCGCTCTATTAAGAGTATATTATTCCATCTGCCCAGTTCTACTGGCAATACGCGGCATAATGTCGGGATTTGGAGAAGTGGATACCACTGTCTTTGGACGCTTCCTACAATACTTGAGTGATATAAACGTTGATTGGGGTCAGACTTGTGTGATATAAACGTTGATTGGGGTCAGACTTGTGTGATATAAACGTTGATATGGGTCAGACTTGTGTGATATAAACGTTGATATGGGGTCAGACTTGTGTGATATAAACGTTGATATGGGTCAGACTTGTGTGATATAAACGTTAAACGTTGATATGGGTCAGACTTGTGTGATATAAACGTTGTTGACTTGTGTGATATAAACGTTGTCAGACTTGTGTGATATAAACGTTGATATGGGTCAGACTTGTGTGATATAAACGTTGATATGGGGTCAGACTTGTGTGATATAAACGTTGATATGGGTCAGACTTGTGTGATATAAACGTTGATATAAACGTTATAAACGTTGAGGGGTCAGACTTGTGTGATATAAACGTTGATATGGGTCAGACTTGTGTGATATAAACGTTGATTGGGGTCAGACTTGTGTGATATAAACGTTGATTGGGTCAGACTTGTGTGATATAAACGTTGATATGGGTCAGACTTGTGTGATATAAACGTTGATTGGGGTCAGACTTGTGTGATATAAACGTTGATATGGGTCAGACTTGTGTGATATAAACGTTGATATGGGTCAGACTTGTGTGATATAAACGTTGATATGGGTCAGACTTGTGTGATATAAACGTTGATATGGGTCAGACTTGTGTGATATAAACGTTGATTGGGTCAGACTTGTGTGATATAAACGTTGATATGGGTCAGACTTGTGATATAAACGTTGATATGGGGTCAGACTTGTGTGATATAAACGTTGATGATGGGTCAGACTTGTGTGATATAAACGTTGATATGGGTCAGACTTGTGTGATATAAACGTTGATTGGTCAGATGGGATATCGTTGATATGGGTCAGACTTGTGTGATATAAACGTTGATTGGGGTCAGACTTGTGATATAAACGTTGATATAAACGTTGATATGGGTCATGGGTCAGACTTGTGTGATATAAACGTTGATATGGGTCAGACTTGTGATATAAACGTTGATATGGGTCAGAACGATATAAACGATGATATGGGTCAGACTTGTGTGATATAAACGTTGATTGGGGTCAGACTTGTGTGATATAAACGTTGATAGGGGTCAGACTTGTGTGATATAAACGTTGATATGGGTCAGACTTGTGTGATATAAACGTTGATAGGGGTCAGACTTGTGTGATATAAACGTTGATATGGGTCAGACTTGTGTGATATAAACGTTGATATGATATAAACGTGATATGGGTCAGACTTGTGTGATATAAACGTTGATATGATTGGGGTCAGGTGTGATATAAGACGTTGATATGGGTCAGACTTGATGATATAAACGTTGATTGGGGTCAGACTTGTGTGATATAAACGTTGATATGGGTCAGACTTGTGATATAAACGTTGTCAGACTTGTGTGATATAAACGTGTGATATAAACGTTGATATGGGTCAGACTTGTGTGATATAAACGTTGATGGGGTCAGACTTGTGTGATATAAACGTTGATATGGGTCAGACTTGTGTGATATAAACGTTGATATTGGGGTCAGACTTGTGTGATATAAACGTTGATATGGGTCAGACTTGTGTGATATAAACGTTGATATGGGGTCAGACTTGTGTGATATAAGCGTTGATAGGGGTCAGACTTGTGTGATATAAGCGTTGATTGGGGTCAGACTTGTGTGATATAAAGCGTTGATAGGGGTCAGACTTGTGTGATATGTGAGTGTTGTCCAGCTGTGACATATGTGTGAGTGTTGTCCAGCTGTGATATCCAGGAGTGTTGTCCATAAACCGTGTGACATATGTGTGAGTGTTGTCCAGCTGTGACATATGTGATGTTGTCCAGCTGTGACATATGTGTGTTGTCCAGCTGTGACATATGTGTGAGTGTTGTCCAGTTGTGACATATGTGAGTGTTGTCCAGCTGTGACATATGTGTGAGTGTTGTCCAGCTGTGACATATATGTGAGTGTTGTCCAGTGAGTGTGACAGCTGTGACATATGTGTGAGTGTTGTCCAGCTGTGACATATGTGTGAGTGTTGTCCAGCTGACATATGTGTGAGTGTTGTCCAGCTGTGACATATGTGTGAGTGTTGTCCAGCTGTGACATATGTGTGAGTGTTGTCCAGCTGTGACATATGTGTGAGTGTTGTCCAGCTGTGACATATGTGTGAGTGTTGTCCAGCTGTGACATATGTGTGAGTGTTGTCCAGCTGTGACATATGTGTGAGTGTTGTCCAGAGTGTGACATATGTGTGAGTGTTGTCCAGTTGTGACATATGTGATGAGTGTTGTCCAGCTGTGACATATGTGTGAGTGTTGTCCAGCTGTGACATATGTGTGAGTGTTGTCCAGCCTGTGACATATGTGTGAGTGTTGTCCAGCTGTGACATATGTGTGAGTGTTGTCCAGCTGTGACATATGCGTGAGTGTTGTCCAGCTGTGACATATGTGTGAGTGTTGTCCAGCTGTGACATATGTGTGAGTGTTGTCCAGCTGTGACATATGTGTGAGTGTTGTCCAGCTGTGACATATGTGCGGAGTGTTGTCCAGTTGTGACATATGTGTGAGTGTTGTCCAGCTGTGACATATGTGCGGAGTGTTGTCCAGCTGTGACATATGTGTGAGTGTTGTCCAGCTGTGACATATGTGTGAGTGTTGTCCAGCTGTGACATATGTGTGTGTGTTGTCCAGTTGTCCATATATGTGTGAGTGTTGTCCAGTTGTGACATGTGTGAGTGTTGTCCAGCTGTGACATATATGTGTGAGTGTTGTCCAGCTGTGACATATGTGTGAGTGTTGTCCAGCTGTGACATGTGCGGATGTTGTGTGAGTGTTGTCCAGCTGTGACATATGTGTGAGTGTTGTCCAGCTGTGACGTATGTGTGTTGTCAGCTGTGACACATATGTGAGAGTGTTGTCCAGCTGTGACATATGTGTGAGTGTTGTCCAGCTGTGATGTGCGACATATGCGTGAGTGTTGTCCAGTTGTGACATATGCGAGTGTTGTCCAGCTGTGACATATGTGTTGTCCAGCTGTGACATATGTGTGAGTGTTGTCCAGCTGTGTATGTGAGTGTTGTCCATGTGACATGTGGAGTGTTGTCCAGCTGTGACATATGTGTGAGTGTTGTCCAGCTGTGACATATGTGTGAGTGTTGTCCAGTTGTGACATATGTGTGAGTGTTGTCCAGCTGTGACATATGTGTGAGTGTTGTCCAGTTGTGACATATGTGTGAGTGTTGTCCAGTTGTGACATATGTGTGAGTGTTGTCCAGCTGTGACATATGTGTGAGTGTTGTCCAGCTGTGACATGTGTGAGTGTTGTCCAGCTGTGACATATGTGTGAGTGTTGTCCAGCTGTGACATATGTGTGAGTGTTGTCCAGCTGTGACATATGTGTTCAGGTGTGACATGTGTGAGTGTTGTCCAGCTGTGACATATGCGTGAGTGTTGTCCAGCTGTGACATATGTGTGAGTGTTGTCCAGTTGTGACATATGTGAGTGTTGTCCAGCTGTTGTGACATATGTGAGTGTTGCTTCCAGTTGACATATGTGTGAGTGTTGTCCAGTTGTGACATATGTGAGTGTTGTCCAGCTGTGACATATGTGAGTGTTGTCCAGCTGTGACATATGTGTGAGTGTTGTCCAGCTGTGACATATGTGTGAGTGTTGTCCAGTTGTGACATATGTGTGAGTGTTGTCCAGCTGTGACATATGTGTGAGTGTTGTCCAGTTGTGACATATGTGTGAGTGTTGTCCAGCTGTGACATATGTGTGAGTGTTGTCCAGCTGTGACATATGTGTGAGTGTTGTCCAGCTGTGACATATGTGTGAGTGTTGTCCAGCTGTGACATATGTGTGAGTGTTGTCCAGCTGTGACATATGTGTGAGTGTTGTCCATTGTGACATATGTGTGAGTGTTGTCCAGCTGTGACATATGTGTGAGTGTTGTCCATCCAGCTGTGACATATGTGTGAGTGTTGTCCAGCTGTGACATATGTGTGAGTGTTGTCCAGGTGTGACATATGTGTGAGTGTTGTCCAGCTGTGACATATGTGTGAGTGTTGTCCAGCTGTGACATATGTGTGAGTGTTGTCCAGCTGTGACATATGACATATGTGTGAGTGTTGTCCAGCTGTGACATATGTGTGAGTGTTGTCCAGCTGTGACATATGTGTGAGTGTTGTCCAGCTGTGACATATGTGTGAGAGTGTTGTCCAGCTGTGACATATGTGTGTGAGTGTTGTCCAGCTGTGACATATGTGAGTGTTGTCCAGCTGTGACATATGTGAGTGTTGTCCAGTTGTGACATGTGTGAGTGTTGTCCAGGTGTGACATGTGTGAGTGTTGTCCAGTGTGTGACATGATGTGTGAGTGTTGTCCAGTGTGACATATGTGTGAGTGTTGTCCAGGTGTGACATATGTGTGATTGTTGTTCCAGTGTGACATATGCGTGAGTGTTGTCCAGGTATGACATGTGTGAGTGTTGTCCAGGTGTGACATGTGTGAGTGTTGTCCATGTGTGACATATGTGAGTGTTGTTCCAGTGTGACATATGTGTGAGTGTTGTCCAGGTGTGACATGTGTGAGTGTTGTTCCAGTGTGACATATGTGTGAGTGTTGTCCAGGTGTGACATGTGTGAGTGTTGACATGTTGTTCCAGTGTGACAGGTGTATGTGTGAGTGTTGTCCAGGTATGACATAATGTGTGAGTGTTGTCCAGGTGTGGCCTTTGTGTGAGTGTTGTCCTGGTCCAGGTGTGACCTGAGTGTTGTCTATGTGTGAGTGTAGTGCAGGTGTGACCTATGTGTGTGTTATCCAGGTGTGACAAATGTGTGTTATCTAGGTGAGACATATGTGTGAGTGTTGTCCAGGTGTGACATATGTGCGAGTGTTGTCCCGGTGTAATATATGCGTGGATAGACATTTTCCAGGTGTGAGTATACCTGTATGGTTTGGCGTCATTCACAGAAGGGTTGTTACCCTAGCGTGTGTTATAGTAGAGTGGATGGATGGATGTTACTCTGAAGGCGACATTCAAGTGTTAATCATCATGTGTGTGATGGCATCCGAATCTGCTGCAGCCTGGCTTTGTTTCCTGGCAAGTTGCAGCCTGGCTTTGTTTCCTGGCAAGTTGCAGCCTGGCTTTGTTTCCTGGCAAGTTGCAGTCTGGAACACGTGGCATATTTCGGGGAACGTAATTGTTAAACCAAGCATATGTGGTGATTCTGAACTCCCGATATTACACAATATGACATCATGATGTTAGAAGTCACGGGGTTGTTCAAAAAGCGATTAACTAGAAGAGGTGTTATACTTCTAAATATACAATATATATGTACCACGTGGAACTGCATGTCTCATGAAAGGCTATTGGGGTCAGGCATAATTGCAAGCCTACAAATGATTCACAATGTCGGGTTTTTTTATCAAGAACAATTTAGTTATAAACGATAAAATGCATTGTTTCATTGTCTAAAAAGCAGGTTAAATTCATATCTGGCATTGGCGGTATACTATTATTAACGACGTAATATAACTATTACAAGCTCGGCTTTGCACATTGTTGAATCCATGTACGTGTGCGTCCGGACTTCCGTTGGTGTTCTAGTGATTACCAAGTGAGATATCAGGCCCCCTCAAATTCATCGACGACCAGCACACGTTTTACCTCCTAGTTCCATGCACCAGGCAGTGAAACAGGTGTTGGTTTGACGGGGCCATGGGATCGAACCAACTACCTTCCGGTTTCTAGGAAGATGCTCTGTCAGAGGTAACGCCATAGTCCTCCCTTAGAAGGGCAAGAATCCATAAATCTGTCCCACTGAACATCTTTGGGATGTTATTAGCCAAGACATCAGCGATCGCCCAGACACGAGACGAGCATTTCCTTCGTCTTCAACGTGAGTGGCGTGCTGTCATTCGGAACCATATCAAAGGCGTATCACGCAGTGTAAGGAGGCAATTCGCCAGAGACACGGGGACACACCAGATAGTGGCATGTGATCACGTTGTGAATTATGAATGACCACTGCTCCAGATACCCTGCAAAAACTCATGTTTACTTGTTCCTATCTTATCTCAGTATTTCACGTGCTATAGTCACATTTTAGTACTTATACTTTATCTTAATATGAAAAAATACTTCAAACACATTCCAAGGTCTCCAGAAATGTATTTCTTATTGTAAGACTGGTCTTCACTTCAAAAATTACTCCTGCATCCAGTTTGGGGACATATTGTCTGAATTCTGGATATTTTAGAACGCTTTAGATTAACCAATTCCTGAAATTACTGAAAGCAGTGGTAGAAAAGCAGTACATGTATACAATAAAATCATCCTGACTTAAATCATTATTTAGTCATGTGATATTTTGACTTCCCAAAGTATCATGAGCACATAAACAATAAAAAAATCAAACTGCACTTTTCTGACAACTTTATTCTTGAGATTTATATATTATATACATTACATGCAATGTAATGTAAGTATGGTTTGACAACATATGTTTTGAATTGAAAAAAGGACATATAAAATACCAGGCCTGTACAATCAACCAACAGAGAAGTATGAGGACATGTCTAACATGGTAGAGGGATGAACCACCAGGTGCAGCTGTCACATTCAACACCCAAACACTGCTTACAACAATACACACACAGTAAACAAGATGTAGCACTGAGAAAGGGATTCACCAGAATGTCCTAAAAGGCCATGCAAACGCTCATGAAGTGCTAGTTAAAGGGTATGGGATCAGACAACACAGCATATTGCGGATTTGGGATACAAATATATGCTACCCTGGAGCTGCACTCTTTGGAAAGGAACTGGCTTCTATTAACTGGTAAGGTGGGACACAGCGGTATTGGTATCTGTAATTATGCAGACTTTTTCTAAAGATAGTCAAATATTCAACCATAAGTACCAAGATTGAGCAGTAATAGGAGTGGTGATAAAACAAAATTGGCAGTGAAAGATTTGTCTGCAGTGTTTCAGGACTTAACGTGACTGAATGTTGTCTTTTACTCAATGCCAAGTGGCAACCAGAAGCCTATTTCCACTGTTTTGTGAGGAAAAGGGCAATTTGTAATCAGACTACAGTAAAGGGAACTTAAAGAGTAAGTGAGTCAGCAAAATTGCATTAATCTACCATAATCACTTCAGCAAGCAAGTGTAAATCGCAAATGTGTCCCACAAAGTGAACTTTGTGCAAAAACTGTCAAAACACCCATAATATCAACATAGGCTTATGATCTATGCGCTGTAACTGCTCTATCTGGGCCTTGGAATGAAAATTCAACATTACCCTGTACAAGTCTGAGATAGCAGTTTAAACATGTATTACATACCACTTGAGACATTTTACACCGTGATATTGCCAGTAAAGGTGTTAAACGCAGAAACTGTCTTCAGCTGTATTACGACATGTTCATATGGTGGTGTTAAATAAATAAAGCAAGCACATGTTCCACAGGTAATGATACCAGTGAAAAAATTTAGACAATTTTAAAATAAATTTAAATACTTCTTCAAAGCTGTTTCCATTTCACTTCTACCATGACTGCAGTAAATACTGGATTGTGATTGGTTAAATAAAGTCATTCAGAGGTATATAATCGCGTTATATACCTCTGATTTTCAAACACAGCATGTAGTTTTTTTAATCTTAATAACATGGTTATGGTAGAATGGAGATAAACATTGTGTGTTGGAAAATCAGAGATGTATGACGAAATGATAATAGCTCTAAATATTTCACTTAAAGCTACTTTAATCTTGTTATATACCTCTGAGTTTCCAACACAGTATGTTCATCTCCTAAATGGTTGTTGGGTTATCTTACCTAAATACTGAACTAAACATATTCACTTCTGTAATTTAGTTCACTTCAATAATATAAATGTACTTATTGTCATTCACTTCCTTAAAGTGTGTTTGAATATTCTTGTCCATATGCGACATGTTCTAATACAAGCGTCAAGGTTATTGTGCCAAAGCACAGTGTGGCCACACAAAGCAGAATACCTAGTATCATGGGATGAGTCAGCCCTGTGGCAGTACATACTACACATGATCAGGAACGAAACATATCAAATTCATCTCTTAACTTGGCTACAACACATTTCAGTAAGAAAGAAAGAAATTACAAAGGAAGTAATGTCAAGGTTTGAAAATACCATAGTTAAAAATACAAAGGACACATGTGGATTCATTAGCTAATGAATTACACTGAGTACCCCTGTCAGTTACATCATCTACAGGATGAAGAAGAGTAACAGACCAGGCAGTGGATATTGTCAATGATATAAAGTGTATATGATAGCTTGTAACTGTCTAGCAAACACACTGCAGCCTGGCCACCACATACTGTGATGAAATATAGTCAAAGATGAGTACATTGTTGTGACATAGACATGATACAATTGTTGACTGGTGAGCAATTGCTTCTGTCTCCTCAAGCTGCTTCCAGACACAGCACCTTGCTATCCTGATACTGTACTGTACAATGTTACACATGTACAATCTTGACAACACAGCACCTTGCTATCCTCACAGTACTGTACTGTACTGTACAATGTTACACATGTACAATCTTGACAACACAGCACCTTGCTATCCTCACACAGTACTGTACTGTACAATGTTACACATGTACAATCTTGACAACACAGCACCTTGCTATCCTCATACTGTACTGTACTGTAAAATGTTACACATGTACAATCTTGACAACACAGCACCTTGCTATCCTCATACTGTACTGTACTGTAAAATGTTACACATGTACAATCTTGACAACACAGCACCTTGCTATCCTCATACAGTACTGTACTGTAAAATGTTACACATGTACAATCTTGACAACACAGCACCTTGCTATCCTCATACTGTACTGTACTGTACAATGTTACACATGTACAATCTTGACAACACAGCACCTTGCTATCCTCATGCTTAGTACTGTACTGTACAATGTTACACATGTACAATCTTGACAACACAGCACCTTGCTATCCTCATACAGTAATGTTACTGTACTGTAAAATGTTACACATGTACAATCTTTGACAACACAGCACCTTGCTATCCTCATACTGTACTGTACTGTAAAATGTTACACATGTACAATCTTGACAACACAGCACCTTGCTATCCTCATACTGTACTGTACTGTAAAATGTTACACATGTACAATCTTGACAACACAGCACCTTGCTATCCTCATACTGTACTGTACTGTAAAATGTTACACATGTACAATCTTGACAACACAGCCAAATGTTGAACACTGCTGTACCTGGAGTACAAAAATATAACCAACTTCTCTCTGGCTCCACTGGTTTAGTTTTGTGCCATGTCTAAATGCCTGACATAGATAAATTACTGAACTGTCAATCAATCAAATAATGCTTTTGTAGAAAACACATTGGCAGTGTCTATTCTAATCAGGTGAACAATTTAGCATAAAAATATAGACGTTCAAACTAGAAATACATAACAGATGAAGTCAGCAAACAGAAGTTAAAGATAAAAGGTCCCAGAAATATCACTGAAATAATCGTATCACTTTCCAACAAGTATTACCCCACATACTACTGAAAAAAAGATAAGGATCACAGCTTCTTTCATATTACAATAGTTAATCTGTCACATCATAACTGTAGTCAATGAAAGAATCATGTGCTCTTAACTTTGTTAATGTAGTATATGACACACTGTCACAATAGGAGTCCATCAACGCCCAAACAGGCTGGGTGACTTTAACGGTTACATAGCACATGTACACTCAACCCTTCAACTGTCTATGTGTAAGGATTTACTGACAGGATGTCAATGGTTTTAAACATCAAATTACAAAATCATCTGCCATGACACTACACTTCAATCAGAGTCAGTAAGCACCACAGCATTTTAAAAAAGGTGGAATACAGCTAGGAACTGAAGTAGGAAGTTGATAACTGAGGTTATTAATGGAGGTATACAGGTCACTGTAGTGGAAGACAGAATAGCCTGGTGCACAACACTGCTGTTCTGAGTACCTGAACCTGACACAACAGAACCGTGGTCAGCACACTTGTGGAGTTGTCCATCTTCTTTCAACAAATCCGGTCTTACAAAGTTGTACAAACATGTTAGCCATTTACAATACTATTCATCAAACTTGATCTATAGGGAAAGCTTACAAATTAAAAAAATTCATCCAAAAATTCATCCCTACGATTTGTCAACAAACTAGTGACAATAAATATAAGGGTCTATCTAGAGGGCATACAAAAAGGTAACAATAACTGGTTTTCTTTAATAACTGCAGAGCACTAACATCAAAGCACGTGGACAATATGATGGACTGGTTGTCTCTAACACATAACCCAACACAGAAAACATGCTTCATAATGTAAACTGAAACAAAACATCTTTGCATGGTTGAGAATAACGTAATATGGTTTGGTGGTAGATCAGTCTCTAATTGATAACAACAAACACAAACCTGACATACTTGACCTGTGGTGATGTTTGGCACACCAAATAAATCATTCACTTTAAATGTTGAAAACATGTCTTGGCTGGCAGCACCATACACACAAATAGCATGCTATCTTCCTTCTCACCGAATGATATTCAAACAACTATGTCGTACACACATACGTAAAACAACCATTCAGCATAAACTCAACGATAACATTATACTTTGGTCACATATTCTATAATAGCAGACTTTATTCCATTCCCTATGTTCTATGAGTTCCATTGAAA
Organism: Haliotis rubra; assembly: GCF_003918875.1. Lineage (NCBI taxonomy): Eukaryota > Metazoa > Mollusca > Gastropoda > Lepetellida > Haliotidae > Haliotis > Haliotis rubra. The sequence goes on from NW_025767235.1 coordinate 2,647,828, forward strand.
TACATTTCTAACTTACAATTACCTGTTATTGGAGAAAATAACCAGGGCCTAGATTTTCGAAGTTCTCTTGGCGCTAAGATTGTCGCAACTGCTATACATTAACACAGACTTACGACTATCTTAGTGCTAAGAGAGCTTCGAAAATCTAGGCCCTGAAATGTCTAAGTATCTTATCTGAATAGAAGTTACATTTAGCAGATCGTGCAAATTGGTTGAAGTACTATGAGATTGTAGAACACAGTAAACATTAGACATCTGACTAGTGCTAACTGCTATCTCTGATGCATGGTATGAAGTAAATCGTATCTGACACAAATCATCCTATTTGTGAATCACGACAAACATGATAGCACTGTGACGTGCAGGATGTGCAAATGCTAAATAAAGCTGCTGACTCGGTAAAACAGTGAGGACAGGGTAAATATTCAGACACATCAACTAGTGATAACATATACAATGCTGACCACGTTGTAAAGGAACTAGACAAACCACATCTGAAGCTCCACTCTCTCACATACACACACACACACACCATTCATTGTACAACACACTCGGTAACAATTCCATCTGCATAGGTATGGGTATTCACACCTCAAAATACCCTCATCAATCATTTTTACACAGGAATGAATAGATTAAAATAAATAAGGAAACAGCTTGATGAATGGCCATGCAAGTACGATGTAATATCTTAAATGCTGCATTGTCACTCAGAACATAATGAATACCAATTCATTTCTTAATGCATTAACAAACATTGTAAATACACACGATCATTTTCAGGGGATTTTACATACGTCAAAATATAATTAAATATCAGTGAGAACTTGTATAAGTTCAGAGTAGTTCTCAAGAGATCAAGTAGAACCTTCAATAGACTCTGAGTTGACAATACAGCAACAAGCTTTCAGTGGATGCCACTCAGACAATCATTATGTGAACAAGCCAGAGGTGACATATGGCTAATTATGCCTCTCAAATAAGCACATATTCACCAACATTCATTCCTGTAACAAACTCAAGATGGTTATTCAGTTGAGAAAAAGTGCCATTCTCAACCTCTACTTGAGCTTGGAGTCTATATTCAATATTCATACAGCCTATGTATACACAGTACATCCCTATTAGGGCAAAACATCTATATACTGTCATATTATGTACATTGTCTTGAAAAAGCCTACACTATGAATACATATAATGTATTTTAGTTGTTATTTGATAATTTGCATCAAATTTGACACCTTCATATTTACTGACCAATGAAGCTACCATGATCTGCAAATTGTAGTATTTCCAAAAGCTGACAGAATCAAACACAAGAATAGCACCTCCTACTGTGCCATACAAGCAGCAACCATTTTGTATCTTTCAAGTATGTGTCTGTAATAATTATAGCCTTTCAAAGATTCCCTGGGATATGTACCACCACGATCCACTCTCATTCATTCAGAAATAGTCTCTCAACAAACCAAAATAATTAAATGGAACTTTTACTCAACCTAGTAAATCTTATGTTGTCATGAAATTCAAATCCCCACCCCAACGTATGCAATAATATACTCCCCCTGATATACAATATAGTCCAAATCAGGAATTCAGATTTTAAATATGAACTTCTAGTGGATGGATTTGCATGAAAAATGAAACCAAGTTTTGTTTGTTTTCAATACAGAATAGCTTTCACTAGTGTTTTGATGAAACCAAGTGGTGGCTGTCAACCCCCACATTTTAATCACCATGGAGACATATAGCCCCATCAACTGAAACATAACAAAGCATATCAGACATCAAAAGTGAGTTTTAATCAAACAATTTTCTGAACTGTCTCAGAATTTGGCAGTAACATTCCAAATGGCCACAATCTCCGTGAGGAAAAGGGAGGGTTGACAGGTTTAGTAGCGTACTGCCTTGTGAAACAACAACTCAAATGTGAAGCTCAGAATTTTCAAACATGTTCTCAATTGGTTAAAACAGGATAAAGGTGTCCAAATGTTGCGAGTACAGCAGAGACATCAGGGGAAGTCTTCGATGTATTCCCATAGATCTTTCTCATAGCCTTCATGTACATGGTCCAAAAGCACCTTGCGACGGCTCTCACAATATCTGTCAAGCCCAAAGAAAACTGTCAGCTTTGATCAGTCAATCCAAAACTCAGGGTGGGGGCAATGGCACATCTTTAAAGTATGATGCAATAGCTTACTTTGCATGCAATGTGTCCAAGAAGAAAAAAGCATACATATTTATGAGAATGGCCAACAATTTTATCCATTGCCAGTTAGTTTGTATTGAATGCTGTGTTCTTGAACACGCTTTAATGTAATCTGTATTCTCCCAATACCTGACCCCACCCTACATTCCTGGAACCTGTATTCTCCCAATACCTGACCCACCCTATATTCCTGGAACCTGTATTCTCCCAATACCTGACCCACCCTACATTCCTGGAACCTGTATTCTCCCAATACCTGACCCACCCTATATTCCTGGAACCTGTATTCTCCCAATACCTGACCCACCCTACATTCTTGGAACCTGTATTCTCCCAATACCTGACCCACCCTATATTCTTGGAACCTGTATTCTCCCAATACCTGACCCCACCCTACATTCTTGGAACCTGTATTCTCCCAATACCTGGCCCCACCCTATATTCCTGGAACCTGTATTCTTCCAATACCTGACCCACCCTATATTCCTGGAACCTGTATTCTCCCAATACCTGACCCACCCTATATTCCTGGAACCTGTATTCTCCCAATACCTGGCCCCACCCTATATTCCTGGAACCTGTATTCTTCCAATACCTGACCCACCCTACATTCTTGGAACCTGTATTCTTCCCATACCTGGTCCCACCCTACATTCCTGGAACCTGTATTCTTCCCATACCTGACCCACCCTATATTCCTGGAAGCTGTATTCTCCCAATACCTGACCCACCCTACATTCCTGGAACCTGTATTCTCCCAATACCTGACCCACCCTATATTCCTGGAACATGTATTCTTCCCATACCTGACCCACCCTATATTCCTGGAACCTGTATTCTCCCAATACCTGACCCCACCCTACATTCCTGGAACCTGTATTCTCCCAATACCTGACCCACCCTATATTCCTGGAACCTGTATTCTCCCAATACCTGACCCACCCTACATTCTTGGAACCTGTATTCTCCCAATACCTGACCCACCCTACATTCTTGGAACCTGTATTCTCCCAATACCTGACCCACCCTACATTCTTGGAACCTGTATTCTCCCAATACCTGACCCCACCCTACATTCTTGGAACCTGTATTCTCCCAATACCTGGCCCCACCCTATATTCCTGGAACCTGTATTCTTCCCATACCTGACCCCACCCTACATTCCTGGAACCTGTATTCTTCCCATACCTGACCCACCCTATATTCCTGGAACCTGTATTCTCCCAATACCTGACCCACCCTACATTCCTGGAACCTGTATTCTCCCAATACCTGACCCACCCTATATTCCTGGAACCTGTATTCTCCCAATACCTGACCCCACCCTACATTCCTGGAACCTGTATTCTCCCAATACCTGGCCCCACCCTATATTCCTGGAACCTGTATTCTCCCAATACCTGACCCACCCTACATTCCTGGAACCTGTATTCTCCCAATACCTGACCCACCCTATATTCCTGGAACCTGTATTCTCCCCATACCTGACCCCACCCTACATTCCTGGAACCTGTATTCTCCTCCCAATTCCTGAACCTGTATTCCTCCCAATACCCCCTATATTCCTGGAACCTGTATTCTTCCAATACCTGACCCACCCTACATTCCTGGAACCTGTATTCTTCCCATACCTGGCCCCACCCTACATTCCTGGAACCTGTATTCTCCCAATACCTGACCCACCCTACATTCCTGGAACCTGTATTCTCCCAATACCTGGCCCCACCCTATATTCCTGGAACCTGTATTCTTCCCATACCTGACCCACCCTACATTCCTGGAACCTGTATTCTTCCCATACCTGACCCACCCTATATTCCTGGAACCTGTATTCTCCAATACCTGACCCACCCTACATTCCTGAACCTGTATTCTCCCAATACCTGACCCCACCCTACATTCCTGGAACCTGTATTCTTCTCCCAATACCTGGCCCCACCCTATATTCCTGGAACCTGTATTCTCCCAATACCTGACCCCACCCTACATTCCTGAACCTGTATTCTCCCAATACCTGACCCACCCTATATTCCTGAACCTGTATTCCTCCCATACCTGACCCCCCCTACATTCCTGGAACCTGTATTCTCCCAATACCTGACCCCCTATATTCTTGAACCTGTATTCTCCCAATACCTGACCCACCCTATATTCCTGGAACCTGTATTCTTCCAATACCTGACCCACCCTATATTCCTGGAACCTGTATTCTTCCCTATACCTGGCCCCACCCTATATTCCTGGAACCTGTATTCTTCCCATACCTGACCCACCCTACATTCCTGGAACCTGTATTCTCCCAATACCTGACCCCACCCTACATTCCTGGAACCTGTATTCTCCCAATACCTGACCCACCCTATATTCCTGGAACCTGTATTCTCCCAATACCTGACCCACCCTACATTCCTGGAACCTGTATTCTTCCCATACCTGGCCCCACCCTACATTCCTGGAACCTGTATTCTTCCCATACCTGACCCCACCCTATATTCCTGGAACCTGTATTCTCCCTGTACCTGACCACACCCTACATTCCTGAACCTGAACAATACCTGTATTCCTGGAACCTGTATTCTTCCCACACCTGACCCACATTCCTATATTCCCAACACCTGGATTCCTGACCTGTATTCTCCCAATACCTGACCCACCCTATACCTGACCTGTATTCTCCCAATACCTGACCCTTCTTTCCTGGAACCTGTATTCAATACCTGACCCCACACCTACATTCCCACCCTACATTCCAATACCTGAACCTGTATTTCCTCCCAATACCTGGCCCCACCCTACATTCCTGGAACCTGTATTCTCCCAATGCACCTGGCCCCCTATATTCCTGGAACCTTATTCCTGGAACCTGTATTCTCCTTGTACCCATACCTGGCCCTGGCCCCACCCTACATTCCTGGAACCTGTATTCTCCCAATACCTGCCCCACCCTACATTCCTGGAACCTGTATTCTTCCTGTACCTGACACGCCCTACATTCCTGGAACCTGCATCATCCAATACCTGATCCCAAAAAAATTGGTTGGAGTCTTCCCATGCCTGACCTCAGCCAACATTCCTAGAACCTGTATTGTTCCAGTATCTACCCACACACTGTTACGGTGTACCTGTATTTATCCTGGACCTTCTGCTTGATGTCATGCAGTACATCAGAAGAAATGTCCCTCTCCAGATACTCAGACAGCTGCTCTGTTGCTGTCTCCAGATCTCGCTGATTGTCCTAGCAAACAGCATCATGTCATGTGGTTCAGCTAATCCCAAGTGACAACATATTCAAAGACAGATCCATCAATGTTATAATTCCAACTACAAATTTGGAAAATGCTCAGTTCTGACGGGTCGATCAGAATGATCAATTCACAACCTAAAAATGCACAGTTGCAGTCCATACATGAAATCGACCAAACACAAAGAAATCAACAAAGAGTTCATTTCAAGTATTAGAGTTGGCGTTTGAGGGACATTTCTGTAGCTTTGACAAATTATGCCATTTGAAGTAGAACTGAACCTTCTAAGGCATGCTTAATTTGTGGTGTTCACTTCATGATTACTTGACATACCTGAGCTCACACTTCAATGTGTGTCATATATGGGAGTAAAGTATCACGTGAAACAAATGCATCATAGACAATGACATTATATAATTTTAGGTGTTTTGTCCATCCAGATGGAAAACTTGCTCAAAATAGTGGGCTGTCACAATTGCCATTTCACTCAATATCATTGTCATCACCAAACATTTAATTTTATCATGGCAGAAAGGAAGTTAACCTACAGTGTTCTGAAATTTAATCTCGCTGAAGATGCAATAGTTTATCTAATTCCAAATTAAACACCAAATCTACACTGAGACAACCTGGAACACAGTGGGTTTATGCTGAATTTTCAAATCAGTGAGACTTTCTGCAACAGTAGTTGGGAGCCCTTAAATATTTTGACTGTTGCCATCAGGACTTTACCATTACAATTACACTATCCTTTACTTTAATGCATAATTTGCAACACACCTCAAATATGATGGACTGGTTGTTCTTTCTCAGGTAGAAGGCGAAGACATATGTGTACATGAGTGTCTGACGGCACTGGCACAGAACATCCACAGCCTTTTTCAGAAACTGCACCTCGATCCAGGACATGTTCTGTTGCTGCATCTCCTCCATCTTGGCCCGCACAGAGGCATATAGCTGCAGCAGGAGAGATGTGTGGTGAAATAGTGTTATAACATAGTCCAACAGGTGTTACAGGAGAGATGTGTGGTGAAATAGTGTTATAACATAGTCTGACAGGTGTTACTGGAGGGATGTGTGGTGAATAGTGTTATAACATAGTCTGACAGGTGTTACTGAAGGGATGTGTGATGAATAGTGTTATATATAGTCTGACAGGTGTTACTGGAGGGATGTGTGGTGAATAGTGTTATAACATAGTCTGACATGTGTCACAGGAGGGATGTATGGTGAAATAGTGTTATATACATAGTCTGACAGGTGTTACAGGAGGGATGTGTCGTGAATAGTGTTTTAACATAGTCTGACAGGTGTTACAGGAGGGATGTGTGGTGAATAGTGTTATAACATAGTCTGACAGGTGTTACAGGAGGGATGTGTGGTGAAATAGTGTTATATACATAGTCTGACAGGTGTTACTGGAGGGATGTGTGGTGAATAGTGTTATAACATAGTCTGACAGGTGTCACAGGAGGGATGTGTGGTAAAATAGTGTTATATACATAGTCTGACAGGTGTTACTGGAGGGATGTGTGGTGAATAGTGTTATAACATAGTCTGACAGGTGTTACTGGAGGGATGTGTGGTGAATAGTGTTTTAACATAGTCTGACAGGTGTTACTGGAGGGATGTGTGGTGAATAGTGTTATATATAGTCTGACAGGTGTTACAGGAGGGATGTGTGGTGATAGTGTTATATACATAGTCTGACAGGTGTTACAGGAGGGATGTGTGGTGAAATAGTGTTATATACATAGTCTGACAGGTGTTACTGGAGGGATGTGTGGTGAATAGTGTTATAACATAGTCTGACAGGTGTTACAGGAGGGATGTGTGGTGAAATAGTGTTATATACATAGTCTGACAGGTGTTACTGGAGGGATGTGTGGTGAATAGTATTATAACATAGTCTGAGAGGTGTCACAGGAGGGATGTTTGGTGAATGTTATAACAGTCCAACAGGTGTTACAGAAGGGATGTGTGGTGAATAGTGTTATAACATAGTCTGACAGGTGTTACAGGAGGGATGTGTGGTGAATAGTGTTATATCATAGTCTGACAGGTGTTACAGGAAGGATGTGTGGTGAATAGTGTTATAACATAGTCTGACAGGTGTTACAGGAGGGATGTGTGGTGAATAGTGTTATAACATAGTCTCACAGGTGTTACAGGAGGGATGTGTGGTGAATAGTTTTATATATAGTCTGACAGGTGTTACAGGAGGGATGTGTGGTGAATAGTGTTATATATAGTCTGACAGGTGTTACAGGAGGGATGTGTGGTGAATAGTGTTATATATAGTCTGACAGGTGTTACAGGAGGGATGTGTGGTGAATAGTGTTATATATAGTCTGACAGGTGTTACTGGAGGGATTTTGGGATTAATATTATCATGGGAATCTGTCTCGTAAAAGAGCCTGAAATAGTAATCAGCCATGCACATGTTTCCACGGATTTACTGACACTCATGACAAGATGACAAGATGAATGAAGGTTGGTGGTTCAGCTTATGAACCAGACATCTCATTTTGATACTGATAATAAGATTCAAGTTAAGACATTGGTTTATCTACACTCATATACTGGATCAATTACTAAAGATGTGAAGTGTTTTCAGTTTACAGTTTACCTCTATTTCTAGTACTATAAATCTGTATATCCCACAAACCTTGTGTTCAAACTTAAGGCTCTGCATATGGTTCATGTAGCGATTGCAGTAGAACAGGTACCGTTGTAGTGCTGCTCTGGACTTCTGTGATGAAACACAAAATAAGCAATTCAAAGGAACAAAGTATTAGAAAGAGGAATTACAGTATTCATATACAAATATATACAATACATATGATACATATCCATCCATCCATACGTACAATGACAACAAAGAAAGGTTCTGGGGAATTTTTCCCCAGAATTCAAACAGTAGGGGTGGATATTGCAGAGAATTTTCATATTGCGATATATTGCGATATGTATTGCAATATATTTCAAGGATTATTTTTTTTAACAAAAACTACTTATAATCGAGTTAATGCTTGATTATAAAGCAAAAACACAACAAAATCACTATGATTGATTCACCTTTTATTAAAACTTTTAATCATGACAAATTAAAATTTAAGTAACATTTGGCACTAATTAAGTACAATTAAAAAAACGGAAATATCCGAATGCATGTCAAAATACCGGTTTTCGATCAGCGTATCGCAATACGTATCGTTTTCATGTCTGAACCGGTAAATACCGGTGAACCGGTTATATTGCGCAGCCCTATCAAACGGAATGCTTTCATAACCTGTAGTCAGATACCTACCTCCTGTGCATCTCTGGCTTTTTTGGCTTCATCTTCATTGTATCTGTTACAGTTGTACCTTGAAACAAACACAGACATCATCAAACTAGGTACATGTCTGGCATATAGGTGTACTGTTTCAAAGACTATTTCAAAGCATCTGTACCATAAGTAACATGTCATGGTCTTTCATGGAAGTCAAGTTGGTTAAACCCTATAAACGCAAATACTTTCTATGGAATACAGTTTTAACACTTCGAATTAAGATGGGCAGTGTTATCGAACTATCTGAAGTTTGATTGAATTTCTTGATAATTTTATTACCTTTTCATACCATAAACTTAATTGAATTTGAAAATTTTACTTAGCTATCTCACGATTTGCACTTCTCTCTCTTGCTTTGACGCTGAGTGGAACGAATGAGAACTTTTGCTGTAGGCCTCTTTTGTCCATACGCCCGTGTTCCCCAGGCTGCTCTCCTTATAGGACAGGTCCCTAGTCCCGGCTAAGCGTGCAGCACGTTCCCCTGTCTACCCACGTGACTACCTCAGAGTGATCATTCTCTTCTTGGATCCAATGACAGTTATACGTAACTGACGTAATCTGAGTAGAAGGGAGGCTGGGTGGGCATCCATCTCGTGAGATAGGATAAGTATATAAATATACAATTCATATTCAAATTTTAAACTTATCTATCTCAAGATGATAAATTCGAAACATCAACTGAAGCAGAGCTGCTGATCCTGTCGACCCCTGATGGTTTATGTACAAAATTACCATCGAAATGTCTGATTGAATTAGTATATGAGTGAACCGTAGTTCAACTGCCCAATGCCGAACGGCGAGAATGACAGTGCTGAATTCCAATTCGTTGATATGAAGGGCTCTTTCTCCTGATGACTACTGCTAGGCCACTTGATGGAGAAAGTGAGCACCCCAGCTTGAAAGATGTGTCGACGAACAGGTGTGAAGGGCACCATAGAGACTCCAACACAAACATTCCACTTGTTGAGCCACCAACGAAAGACTGAATGTAGTTGTGCGGGAAGACGAATCAACTCCCTGGGGTTGTCGTCCTGGATGTATGGGCACAGAAACATCTGAAGAGGGCGAAGCTGCAGCTGGCCCCTGTCAGTCAGCGCTTGTGCCGACGTCAACCACCCTAGTAACTTCTGCCACTGGTGAAAAGTTGTGGGTTGGACCAGCACTAGTGGTGCGTTGCACTGAATCTTGCCCCACCTCTCCTGGGGCACAAACATCATGACCTGTCGTGTTGAATATTGTCCCAATAAAAAGAAATCACCGGGACAGTGTTACCTCCGATTTCTCCGAATTCAGCATTTCTTCAAATTGATGATGAACTGCCTGTGGAGAGGAAGGACGACTTGATCCTGCTGGGCTTGAACACAGTCGTCGATATAGTTCTCGAATGTCACGCCTAGACAATGCAGGTAGCTTGTTATCGGATTGGGTATCTGAGTAAAAAGCCACGGGGCCGTACATATGCCAAACAGCAGGACCCTCCATTGGTATCAATGACGCCCTTGAAAGAAAATCGAAGATACTTCCGATAGTCTGGATGTATCAGGATGTGAAGGTAGGCGTCTCACAGGTCGAAGGAAATGAGAGGTCTAACACTCTTGCCTCTGACAAAGAGATATCTCCTGATATAAGAACGTTCAATAAGTCGAGCTACTATGTCAGTTCTAACGGAGTGCTGAATGTAGTATGTTCGGCGCATGGAGATTGTCAGTCAATCTACAGGAACGTTCACATTGTTAACGAATTGAAGAAATTCATACGATCGGCGACCTCAGGAATGTTTTGGTTGGCCGAACAAAATGATGGTTCGCCAGGTAGAGTGAGAAAGGTAGTAGATCGCTGCCTGGTGACAGTCCACACATAACTGCAGTGACCTCTGAACTCAGTGCTTGAGCTAATGTAGAAAACCGAGTAACCCCAGCAAAAAGTCAAACCGTTCACGGGTGTTTCTGTCTGTCACCCTCGATAAGCAGTCTCTCTCGACTGGCTGTCGAAATCCCGACACAATCACTCTTACCGGGAATGGCACCGTTCATTGTTACTAGCATTTAAAGGCTGGACTTGATATCCGATTTGTGGGACCAAGACAAGTCTGCAAGGGCACTTCATAGTCACTCTAATCATCAAAATTCCGGTAAACAAACAGTAGTCCGCCATTTGCACATGTTACACACGAGTGACAAAAAAAACGAACAAAACGGTCTTCGGTTAACCGGGCGAGTCGCAACCTATAAATTCCCGGGATGAGCTATGCTGGCTAATTGACAAAACATCACTGCTGGTACCATGCGCAAAAACTTGACCCATCTGTTATCTGTCCAGAAACTTGCTTATCATGTAAAACAAAGGGAGCTGAAGATGACAAACCATCTGCAATAATTGCACCCAGCGATACACAAACATGCTGTTACCAGTAGTCTGTAGTAACAAGACTCAGTGAAGCGTGGTAAAGTATTCCTGGCTAGCAAGCTTATCTAGTAATGCCCTATCGGGTGGTTGTAGAACTGACATCTACACCGAAGGGTAGATTCGTTGAACCGAATCATTCATCAAAGGTGAAGATCGGATGGTAGATTAAATCTGGAATGAGATGAGCCCCGGTCACGGAGGACTCTTGAGAACTGGGATCGTCAGACCGTCAAGTGCCGAGCGTTATATGTCTAGATGACTGCGCTACTGACATCACATGTAAATCGATTCGGCATGGTGAAGCACATAGCTACTACCTCTGTTCAACCAGCCGAAAAAGGGGTACGAGGTGGGATAATTTATGTGACTAAAAACATTGAGCGCCTCACAAGCCGTAAGGTAAACCGGATAAACAAATCAATTTGTCGAGCTTAGAGCTTGCCACTTCGTAATGAGGAATTCAGCGCCTCACAGATGCCCTGAAAACTGGGATCGTGTTGAAAACTAGCAGAGTTCGACAAATTTGGCCCTATCTAGATGCAAGTTCACGAACCTCATTGAGGATGTGGAAAACCAGTGTTGACAAGTCCTGATCCTTCATGTTGAATGTAATCAATAGAACATCTTGTATCTTGCTCTAGGTAGCTGTAGGTGGTCGGCGAACCATGCGATCATGTGTGTCGAATCAACCAAAACCATTCCTGAATCTTATAGGTGACTGGCATAGCCCGAACCATGAAAACAAAGACGAGGTTCGATGTGGGTTAAGTGTCTTGGGAGGCATCCCAGCCACATTTGGCATAGGCTCTGATAGGCTGGTAACATGCGCCGTGTTGGAAATAACACGATTGGTGAATCGCCCAATTCGTGAATAAGCTCAATTGCTGGCTAGGTCCGAGGAACGGATTATTGACGAATGCTGACAGTTCGATGAATGATGACAATTCAGTGATCTTGAACGGACAGGTGAACTGGTTCGACGATAGGAAGCGGTTCGGCCTGGTGAAACGGTACGAGTCGGGCTGGTAAATCGGTTCAGGGTGGTGAGCCGGAACGTTGATGTGATCTGAATCAGTCCGTGATCTTGATCGGCGGTGTGAGCTGGATCGTGACTGTGATCTGAATCGGTTCGGTAATCCGAAACACTTAAATGATCTCAGCTGATGGAGAGATCTAAAACGATCAGATGAACCAGTGAGGCGAAGTGAAATGTTCCGGCCGAGGTGAATAGTTTCGGTGAAGAGAGCCGTTACGGCAAGGCGAGTCGTTTCGGTGCTGTGAATTGAATCAATGATGTGAACCGTTTCGGCAATAAGAAACAGTCTTAATATTATGGCGTATTGAGTCGATGTCGTAATCCACATACGCCGTGGCTAAACGGTTCGGTCTGGTGAATCCATTCGGTATGGCGAACCGATTCGGTGTGGTGAATCGGTTCGGCGATTTGACGATGTAGATCGGCTGTGTGAGTCAGCTGGCAACACAGAGCGGTTTGATGAGGCTGAACGACGAGTAGACATCTGATGATGCGCCAATAGAATCGGACGACGAGCAGTTAATACTGGTCGTTGAAAGCGGGGGTTTGTCGGGTGATCAACTGTTGAAGTGTAACGAGCTCTGTCTGCCAGCCAACGGGAGCAAGCATGTCTACATGCTCTAAAAACGTCCTTGATAAGGGAGCACATTCCCGACAATGTTTGCTCCAGGAACACAGGTCAATACTAGTGGTGTTCCGATTAATTGAAATAATCGAAGATTGGTCGTAGTGGCCAAACGACCAAGCAATCGATCACGTTTCTCATAATCGAACATAAACGATTTGGGAACCGCTGTAATCGAAGTTTGAAATACTTGATGATGGAACATATCTAGGACGTTGTGAGGGCCGGAAAACGTGTTTAATTCTTAGAAAACTCACTTCACTTTCTGAAAAGTCATGACTGAATATTTCTTGAAGAATCTGGGAAGTTAATGTTACACTGGAACTGAATCATTTTACACTGGATGTGAAATCTGCAAGTGTAATTTGTGCAGTTTCTAAATAAAACAAAAAAACAACAGAGAACCAAATTCTTTTTCTTTATACTTATCTGCAACTACAACCTGAATAGGAAAATCTAAAAAATGCCGCTAACCAATTTGTTTTGATGATTGGTCGTTGGTATCGAACCAATCATCAATTGTAAGATTTCAACCAAATCCCAACACTAGTCAATACAACCCACACATGACGAGTGGGGATCCGAGGAAGTAAATATTGTTACAGTGTGACTTAGGATGTTAACTTGTAAGGAAAGCTGATAACTCTCACAATATGTCCACACAGTGGTGTGACAAGAAGAAGAATGATCACTCTGAGGTAGTCACATGGGTAGACAGGGGAACGTGCTGCACGCTTAGCCGGGACTAGGGACCTGTCCTATAAGGAGAGCAGCCTGGGGAACACGGGCGTATGGACAAGGGAGACCTACAGGAAAAGTTCTCATTCGTTCCACTCAGCGTCAAAGCAAGAGAGAGAAGTGCAAATCGTGAGATAGGATAAGTTTAAAAATTTCATCATTTTTCACAATTTTGAGAGCTGCAGGTAGCATCTGATAATATTACAAGAATCTCAAGATGACAATCCCCTGGCCCATACAAATGAACAAATCATCAGAATATTACTTTAAACTAACTTACTGAAAGAATTTAAATCTAATCTTTCTGTCTGAATACAAGGGAAGTTATTGAGCGATCAAAACAGTAATATGGAATTGGAATTCAGAGCTTTGTATTTCTTTGTGCAATGTCATGAAAGAATACCTATAAGCTTTAGGGATATGGTCCGGATAAACACGCCACTATGAACAGAATCAAAATCACATTTGTTGCCATGGAAATGGGAAAATTGTATATCTAAATATCACTAAAGAGCATCAGTTAAAACCCTTGTCTTTGGTGGATGCAAATTTATGAAAGAATACTTATTTTACAGATATGATACAGACAAACTCACCACTAAAACATTCAAACTTGCCATGGACACAGAAAATGACAAATTCTAATAAACGCTAAATAGTAAAAGGCACCAGTTGTCAACCTGGTCTCAAAGTGTGCACAGTTTCAAAAAAAAATTCACTTCAGGGACCGTTCATAATTCATAGCTAGGGTGGGTGATGATGTTAAGGGGGGGTGGGTGTGGGTGTGGGTGTGGGTGTGGGTGTGGGTGTGGGTGTGTAAGTGGGTGTGGGTGTGTAGGTGGGTGTGGGGCTGTTTGTTCCATCAATTTTGTACACATGTACTAGGGGTATTTACCAATAATATGGACGTGAAAACATAGTAATCACAATCATTTGGAAGGGTGAGCAGTTAAATGCCATACAAATCTTCCCTGACCAAGGTACATAACCACACACAGGAGAGTAATAGTCATATTGTATCCATACCATGAAGATCCATGAGGCTCCCAAGGCCCAAGGCACACCCAGCAGAAGTCAGCTTTGCAGTTTTGATTCTTACACACCATGTGGTTGCAGCCACCGTCCTTCTCAATTGTCACATGACATTTTGGACATTCCTGCAAACAAATTCAAACAGTCATAATACAATAGACATGAATGATCTCTGTGAGTAACTTTTTAATCCTTGTGTTGTGAACATTCCAAAAAATATCAAGAAGAGTTAGAACTGGTCAATGTCTGCGAGTGAAATCAGCAGCCATACTTTTTCATAATCATTACTTTGGTATTACAAAGCAACTGCCCAACAACCAAAAACATTTTAGCCACCATGTCAAAATAACCAACCTTAGTATTTGCAGCTATCCAGTTGGAGGTTTCACTATCATCATCACATTTCTTGATCCACTTTCTTAGCCATTTGCATTTGACCGGGTCATGCCAGTTCTCTCCACATGCAAAACTGAAACAGGAGACAACATGGCGATGAGGACAGTGTGAAAGTCCAGTTACAAGACAAACACCGTATACAGCAGTTCTTTGAAACAAAATAATTACATTACATCAATATTACATAAAAATGGTCACAAACAAAGAAACTTGGTAAAACATAAGTTGTTCACTGGTCTCGAGGGGGACATGGGTTGATGTACCCTCGATGTTTCTTTGTGTTCCCTGTCAACCCATGTCCCCCTCGAGACCAGTGAACAACGTCTTATTATTTATGAACATATTATTTACCTTAAATACATAAAATAAGTGCATAAAGTTCCTATCCTTACGAAAAAGAATTCGGCATTTAATTTTGTAAACAGATCAGAAATCAGAAGATGACAAATCCCCGCGGCCCCCATAAATTTGAAAGAACAAATCAACTGACAATTACTGAAAGTCCAACTTGATTTTGGGGGACTAGGTCCAAATTGTTTCCATGGAAATCATGAAAAATTAAAATGCCAAAAATCTGCAAATAGCAAAAGGCAATACTTTAAGATCTGTTTGATATATCTGTCAAGTCTTGTAGAAAGATACTGAACGGTTTTCGAGTTGTGATCTGGAACGAAACCCACCGCTCCCTTTTGAGACTACGGCCGAATCGTTCCCATGGAAACCGGGGAAAACAAATATGCTAAAAATCTGCAAATAGCAAAAGGCACCACTTTAGCTTATGTTTGATATATCTACCAAGTCTTGTAGAAAGATATTGAACGGTTTCTGAGTTGTGCTCCAGAAACAAAACCAATCCCTCCTTTTTGAGACTAAGCTTGAAACGTTTCCATGGTAAACCAAGAAAAATAACAAGAAGACAAAGTCATCAATATCCCCCGCAATGGCAAAATACTCTTCATGATTATGTCTATGAGTTATGATTATGTCAAATATTTAGGTGTGTATATAGAAAAGTGGAAGGAGAGTATTGAAAGGTTTTTAAAGTTCTGCTCCAGAAAGGAGCACTATCACCAATTTCAGTCTAAGTCAAACTTGTTGCCATGGATATGCCAAAAATATTTAATTCAGAATCCAAAACTATCAAAAGGTACCAGTACACCACCAGATTTATGTATGTGCCATGTTTGGTGAAGAAATAGTGAACGGTTTTAGAGTTCTGCTCCGGTAAAGAGCACTACCACCAATTTCAGGCTAAGTCAAACTTGTTGCCATAGAAACGCCAAAAATATTTTATTCAGAATTCCAAAACTACCAAAAGGCACCAGTACACCACCAAATCTATCCATGTGCCAAGTTTGGTGAAGAAATAGTGAAAGGTTTTAGAGTTCTGCTCCAGCAAAGACAAATGTGCACGGACGCACGGACGGAGTCCATTTTAATAACCCACGCAAAACGCGTTGTGGGGGATAAAAATGCCAAAAGTCGGTAAATAGCAAAGGCACCACTTTAGCTTAGGTTTGATATATCTACCAAGTCTTGCAGAAAGATATTGAACGGTTTTGAGTTGTGCTCTGGAAACGAAACCAATCCCTCCTTTTTGAGACTAAGTTCAAACCGTTTCCATGGAAACCAAGGAAAATAAAAATGCAAAAAATCTGTAAATAGCAAGAGGCACCACATTAGGTTCTGATATATCACCAAGTTTTGTTGAAAAATATTGAACGGTTTTTGATTTATGCTCCGGAAACAAAATGATTACGGCCGGCCGGCTGGCCAGCAGGACGAGGCGTCGACTATATCCCCCCGCATTACATGCCGGGGGGATAAAAAATATAATAAAAGCTAATATAAACAAGAGTTATCAGAAGATGACAAATCCCCTCTGTCCCCACCTATTTGAACGAACAAATCATCTGTCAGTTACAAGTCCTACTTGATGATTTTTTTAGACTAAGTCCAAATCGTTTCCATGGAAATCATGAAAAATATATATGACAAAAATCTGTAAATAGCAAAAGGCACCACTTTAGGTTCTGTTTAATATATATACACACTTTTGTTGAAAGATATTGAACGGTTTTCGAGTCAACCCCTCCCTTGTGAGACTAAGTCCAAAACGTTTCCATGGAAACAAAGAAAATTAAAAATGACAAAAATCTGTAAAAAGCAAAATGCACCACTGTTGGTTCTGTTTGATATATCTAGCAATTTTTGTTGAAAAATATTGAACTGTTTTCGAACATTACATGCCACAGTGTATGAAATAAGCCAAAATCCCATCAAGACATCAGGGCTGGAAACTTCAAAATGTTACCAGCCCAAAATGGATTTAACCAGACCAGACACCAAGATATGGTGAACTTACTCAGATGTATATAATATCTACAAAAAAATTACCAGATCATCGGGCTGGATAGCTGTAAATTTAGACCGTCCTTCAGAAATCTAGCCCATCTTGGGCGGTCAGACAAGCTTTATTTCATACACTGCATGCCAGGGGGATAAAAATATATAAAGCAGACAAATGTGTTAATATACACAAACCAGAATGTGTGACTGCAGATACAGGTGACTGGCTTGTTGTCAAAGTAGCCCACTTTGACTACGTGTCCACAGTCCGGTGCTGGGCACCATCGTAGTAACCTATTACACTAGAACACAAATAGGACAAATATGAAACATACCTGTCAACACATTGAAACATAACATCAACTGCCACTGCTAGTAATGAAGGGTTGTCTGTAAATATAGTAACAGTAGGCAGTAACACTTCCCTACTCATATATCATGTACATGGTACCTGATAAATATATAGCAACTCTTCAGTATTATGTACCAGTATTAAAAGAACTTTCTGAAGTGATTTCCTCGTTTAATGTATATCTCTATCAAGTTATCATGGTATGGTAATCAATTCCCTACAGATCTTTGAACATCATGACTAGAGTGCTATAGAGAATGAACACATTCCATCCATTATCTCATAATGATTCCATTTTATTGAGAAAAAAACCCAGTTTCGCCCACACTTGCATTACTGCCACAGCGTGGTCAAAACCAAGATGAGACTTACCTCTACAAAACTATTTGTTATAATGAGTTGATATTTTAACTTGACTTTGGCATCGCTAATGAGTGACCTGCAAAACAATCAAGATATACATATGTATACAACTCAGTTACGCATGACTTCTTTCTGAATTAATAAACTATGGTCTGTCTCTGTAGTTTGCCTGGTATGTTCACATATGAGGAATATTATCTATAGAACAAACTTGAAAAGTATTTCACAATACAATCACAGTAAAAAAAGATCTACATCAAGAGAACTAAAAATAGCGACTGAGTCTCGGTGTTAGGTTCATCATATCTTTGAACAGTATTCCAGTTATCGCAATGTGAGAAGAAGTTCCTGAAATGATATACAGGTTTGAGAAAAACAGAACAGACCTTAGTAAGTGAGAGAGTACATAACAAAGGATTTGTATAACCATAAGTATATCAATATGGTATCATGTGATTAAGTCCCAAAGGTATGTATTAATGAGGTTAAATTTGGTACTTACATTACAGTAGCATCATCTACGAGAATATCACAACCGTAGGCAGCACATGTGATGGTCTGTCCCATGCCCTCATCCATGATCTTGGCAGTGAGGTAATCTGCCCAGCATGTTGTACAGAACCGATGGCCACACTCCAGCCCTGTCATCTCCTCCTGTTTTAAATGTTCAATATTTAAGATGTTTAATCTCAACGCTGAACTTAGGTACATTGGATATGTTCTTACACAGTAAATATGTAACTTTAATTTGCACTAATTGTAAACATGGTGTTCTACAGAGCTACCCTTAAGCTAACCCTAATCATGGTGCCTCCAGCAGTCCAGAAGGAAACACTACTAGTCCTTCCTGAATTGTAGTCTCACAGAAGCAGATGTCACTTTTAACAACCTAGTCACTTGAATCAACAAGGGCAACAATTTTTAAGAAATCCATGTCCCTTAATTCTAAAATAAGATCCTTCATTTTGGCAAGTTAACTAAAGCAAATGAAAGAATTGAGTCGTCCCAAATTTCTTTTGATAAGTATTTGTAAGACAAGTTCAAGCTGATCAACAAGTGAGTGAGTGAGTGATTATGGTTTTATGCCACTTTAAGCAATATTCCAGCAATATCACGGTGGGGGACACCAGAAATGGGCTCCACACATTGTACCCATGTGGGGAATCGAACCCGGGTCTTCGGCATGACGAGTGAACGCTTTAACCACTAGGCTACATCACCGCCCCAGCTGATCAACAAGGATATATTTTGCACAGAGGTTACTTGAAAAGATTAGAGAATATCTAGCTGAGGTAAATGCTATAGAGGGTAGTGAAAACCCAACAGAATATTGTGTGAACTTACACCTGGTTTCTGATCCACACAACAGATCTCACAACACTCATCTTCCACAGCAGCTGCAGCAGACCGTGTTGTCCTCTGGAATCACAGCAACAAAATTCACTACTGTTGGCAGAGTTTTAAGAAAATATTTGCTGTACTGAAACAACAGTGCAGTATTTCGTAACATGAAATGTGGTGGTTGTTACATTGTACAAATGAAATGTGATGTTACTTTGACAAGTGTGGCAATTACAACTGCCAATACAATGCAGGTTAAGTTCAAGTTGGATCTAGGTAAGTTGAGGTTAGGTGAGGTGAAATGGGGTCGATCCATTAATGCCGAGCGCCAGGCAGGGACCAACAAGTACCATATTTTAACGTCTTTTGGTATGACGCAGCCAGGGATCGAACCCGCGACCTTCCGCTCTATGAGTGGTTGCTCAAATGACTACACCAAGGAGGCTGTCCAAGTTGGATCAAACCAGACAGAGTATAAGATTTTCACACTCATTGGAATGTACATGTCAAACTATCCTGAAGGCCAGTGCAGCCTCTAAGTGACTCAGCTATGTGAAAGATCACCTTTGAGTCTTTGCTACGGGATTCTCTCTTGTGAGGGTTGATGACATGAGCTTCAGAGAACAAACCTTCTTGATCCCCATCATAGTATCTGAGAGGAAATGAAATAGGAAAATTTTCAATATTCAAACATATCTCATACATATATAATCAGATATGTTCTGTATTGATACAAACTTATGAACACTGACACTTAACATGCTTAACTAGTAATTCACTGCTACAGGGGCATTTAGACTTGTTATTTTTACCCAGGTTAAGATGGACAAAATATAATGGAAACCAAAATGTTATCAATAATGTCAACAGGGTAAAATACAATATTAGCATTTCTTTTTTCCTTACTAAACATACTAATTGTTATGCAAAATAGTTGAACAGTCAACTTTACTGATAATGACAATGACTTAACATTGGAAAAAAGCAGTATTTGCTGCATTATACAAGTAACAATTGTTATTTATGGGTTTTTTCACCTTTCCATCAATTTCTCCTTGTCCCACCTGAAGTGGTTTAACAAGATCCTTGTAATTGTTGCTGGTATCTGAAAAAAAGCATAGAAAACCAATATAATATATATGGTTAACCCAATGTAAACCATGAATGGACATAGGAAGAGGGTTTACGTCTGGTTTTATGTCAGTGTGCATTATTTCAGGCATAAGATAGCATCATCCCATTAACATGCATTAATATATGAATATGATGAATCAAATGCATTGTAATACCCCAAGACAATGTTACAAGATTAGTGCCAGTTTCCAAAACTGGTTTGCAATATCGGTGGACTGGCTAAGAATCACAGTCAAGGATCACTTATGTTTCATATTCCATGCAGTACAACTTGCCCTATTCTGCTCCTAATGTAATACCTAAGGCAGCAATGGAGTAGTCATAGTGTAT
Source organism: Haliotis rubra (assembly GCF_003918875.1). Lineage (NCBI taxonomy): Eukaryota > Metazoa > Mollusca > Gastropoda > Lepetellida > Haliotidae > Haliotis > Haliotis rubra. The sequence goes on from NW_025767235.1 coordinate 2,668,715, forward strand.
ACAAGACACCTCTGTATATAGTTTGTATAACATGATAGTTGTTTTTGCAGAAAGATTACACTCTGATTAGCAGAAGAGCACATGGAAAAAACCTGCATAAATTTGTCTGTCTGTCTGAAATAACCTGACCAGTCATATGTATGTGATACACAGGCTCTGAAGTGTGTTATGCAATAGTCCATGCATAAAACTATTGATATCTGTCAGTATTAACCGAGGTTCAGCTGAGCTGAAACAAATTGAGTGCAACATCTGGTGTGTTGGACCACTGGGCTGCCAACTATCTTCTTTATCACAAAGAAAATAATCATACAGAAAAAAACAAGATAAATAATATCAATAATGGATGAAAGAACCATTTGAATATGAATACACAACATGTTTACACTATGACTGTGAACGTGTTGTCACAACCCCAAGTGTACAGTACACAACCCTGTACACTTAAAAGAACCCACGAATCCATTGGTAAATGACCAGATGGTGGCCACATGAATATGTGCAAACATGTAGTTGCGGGTACAGCAATGTGCAGTAAAACTCAGACAAAGTACTGTGACTATTTGTCCCAGTCCACCCAGCTGTGAATGGGTACCTCGTAAGGATCGGAAAGCCATATTAACTTGGTGCGTCTAATGGCTGCACAAGTCGTATGATCCCCCGGGGATTTGAGATTGAAAATATGATGTGCTGTTGAGATTGACATCCAATGATCGACAGAAAGAACAAAGTGCTTTGAGCGTGTATGTAGATAGGATGGATCATGACAGAACTTAAACTTATTCCCAATTATCCTGCTAATAGCAGAAAAGAAAAAAGGTTTGGGCAGCTACCACTTGAAGTAATTTATGACATGGTTAATGAAAAGTCCCTACACAGCTCATGTAGATTCCTATAGGTCCATTAGAAAATAATGTGTAATGCCATACAATATGTACAACACTACTGTTTATTTCATATATTATTTCACACAACTGACATTATAATTAAGCCAAATAATAGTTTTCCGCTTGCAACATACAAATTTTCCAAATTTGACGAAGTACATGATCTACCAATAAAGAATTGTAATGCTAAACGCCTTGTGCAACGAGTTACAAGTATCAACGTAAACAAGAAATATTATCAGGAACATGATGAAAAGTTCTGTCAAAATTACCACAGAGGAATAAGCCCATCTTGACAAGCTTTACAGTGCATTTCTGAACACCACTGTAATCACCTACATAAAAGCTTACAGCAAGATTGTTGGGATTGTTAGCAATGTTTGCAATGTCCAACATAGCAAAATCATAAATTTCGTTTCCACATCGTTCATATACTGTAAACTAAGATCCCTGTGAATTTCTGCAAACACTTACATACATTAATCCCACAACTCTAACTACACAGTGTGTAAACTATGGAATATTGTAGCAATGCAAATGATTAAAATTCTGTGAAATGCACAATGGTTTACAGTCACAGGAACAATCTATTTTTAGATTATGATCCTGCTGACAGGGGTGAATTTGGCGTAAATTCCTAAAATTGTCAAAATATCAACATGCATTGGTCTTGTCAGTACCTGAACTACTGAGTTCACTTCCTTTATACAGTCGACCATATACTGCACAATTTGATCAGCGGTCAAAACTTCATATTGGAAATCCTCTTCTTCTTGTTTTTCCTGAGCGGATGACTCTGCGTTCTCCATTTCCATGGGCAGATCATCATATTCTGAACTCTCGGATTCCGGGTCATCCTGGAAGAAATCTTCATCGCTATCCATCACAAAATGGATGGTGTAACGATGGTAATTACTCGATATTATCTATGGTTTGTTGATGATATTTGTCCCCTTCTATGATCGTCTTGAGATGTGGGTATTCACGTCTGTGACGTCATCTTCGGAGATTTCCAACAGGTGTGATGCTCCTCCTTGGAGGCTAGCAACGCACGGCTAATAACTTCGATTACACTAAAGGGTATTGCAAATGCAATGGGAACCAATAAATATACTAATTAGTACGCCAGAAAGCACTCATTGACAACAATTACTTTCTACGGAGATGACATCATCTTCGGAGAGACCATATCTCTTTGCATTGTGGGTAGTAGGAAACACCGTTTTCATATCTCTTCAAGGAAGATCAATAAAGGGAAATAACTCTAATCTACCATGTTAATAGCCATGAAAATACAGAAATATTTATGATAATTTTATGTGTACTATTCCGTGTAAGGGGCTGTGGGACCATACATAGCGATAGATTTCGAGACTATTTCTTATAGACATGTTATATTTTTGTAATCGTCGATTTTGACCCACCCGTTTTAACCTGGGATACAGTTAGGGGTATTTTGTTGGGTTTTTTTTTAACAGGCATGGAACTGACTAACAATTTCATTCTTTTTTGGAAAGAGGTCATATGTAAAACATGCTATATTTGGGATAACACTTTCTCAATAAAGTACAAATTCTAGTACTTTTGTTGGGTTGAGTCCATGCGGGATTCGAACCCACACCCTCAGTCAGGCACCTAATCGCCAACACACAAAGTCAGCCGTCTAACCCACTCAGTCACCACGGCTTGCACAAAAATGGAAGTCGGACAACTGGTAGTCTAGACAATTGGTAGTCTAGAGCAGGAACTTTGTGTACCCCTCTGGTAAGTGTAATTTGGCACGGCTCCTATACGGCCGAAGTGAGTTTTGTTTTGTTTTACGCCGCACTCTGCAATATTCCAGCTATGTGGCGTCGGTCTGTAAATAATCGAGTCTGGACCAGACGTTCCAGTGATCAACAGCATGAGCATCGATCTGCGCAATTGGGAACCGATGACGTGTCAACCAAGTCAGCGAGTCTGACCACCCGATCCCGTTAGTCGATTATTTACAGACCGCCGTCATATAGCTGGAACTCACTCACTCACTCACTCGGATCAGATGAAGTGGCGCATCACTTTTGAAACAGTGTCCGCTCCTGCGGTATATTTATCTAGTAAATATGTAGTGAGTTGATATTTGTCCAACCAGAAAAGGTAACTTCAGTCACAAGTCCATTCCGTCCACGTCTTTTTTTTTCCGCTTTCAATAATCCCTTTATGAATTGTGTTATGATAATTTATACTCCCTATGCTTGGGACTAGCATTCAATAAAAAAGACCAACATAATAAAGTGATCAACATATAAGTTATATCCAATAACCAAATGCATGTCGAAGAGCAAGAGGATGTCCCCTGATCTCAACATTTTTGATTTACATTAATATGATGACGTAAATAGATTCCTTTTCATTCATAACTTATTTTTTAAATTGACGCTTCAAACGTTTATGAACCTTTATGTCCATGGTTTCAAACAAATGTTGTTTTTATTGCATACACCTAGTTGCCATGCTCATGTCAACCGTTAGCCTTTATTCCGTACTGAAGAGGCCACAGGCCTATAGTACATAAAACATGCATACATTTATATCGCACGACTAGTAACATTTTTTACATTTTTTCAAATGTTATTATTTTTCTTTCTTTGTAATGTTGCATGGAATATAATCATTGACAAATTCTGAAGTATTAAAATGTTTGTACTTGCTAGTAATGATATAAATCTAATAACGTTTGGATATCTAAAAAAATGATTTGGTAAATATTTTCTTTTAAGATCTGAGTACAGCGCACAAACAAGAAGGAAATGGTACTCATCCTCGACAGTATTTAAATCACGTAGTTGGCATAGTCTCTCCTGTCGATTATTATAAGTATTGCGTCCAGTGTCTATACATAAATCATGAGATGAACATCGAAAACGTTATAATGCAACTCGGAACTACTCTACTGTTATCTTAGAGAGGTACAACTCCAAACTTATTTCGCTTTAAAAAGTTTATAATAAAAACATTTGTTTGATAGAGTCAGAGATTCAAACTATGTCTGCACATAAATAAATTGAGTCAGTGACATGATAAAATTAGGGTAGCAGCTAACGTTTTGTTCATACCATGCGTTACCAAAACCAGTTTTGAACAACAATGTTTTTATATTCGTTTCCCAATTATTTTTTCCATTATTGTCATAAACTATCATCATATTGTAACACATTTTGGGAAACCTATGTGGAGGCATGTTTAAGAATCTTAACCAGTATTTGATAGCCTTAACTTGAGCGAATATGTGCATAGGTACTCTACCACATTCACCATACACCATAACACTAGACGTACTTGTCTTAACGCCAAGAAATCTTTTACAGACATATACATGAACTTTTTCTATTACATCAAAATGTTGTAAGACCCAGATTCATCCAGTAGTATTGAGCTTATTGTAACATCAAATATTTTAAAAAGCGGCGTAAATGAAACATTTACTAAAGCATTTAACTGCTTATAGATACAAATTAAAAAAAAAAACCTGAGCTTGTATGGCTGCCTGTTTAATGTGTCTATTCCATGAGAGGGTTTTGGTGAAGTGAACACCTAAATATTTATAGAACGATGTTATTTTTAGAAGTTCTGTGAATTTTTTTTTTCTTTACCCGATATTTTACCATCTTTTTTAAAAACTACAACTTTCGTTTGATCTTTGTTTACACTTAGTTTCCAATTATCACAATAGTCCTCTAATTCATCAATTTGTCTCTGCAAATCATTAACAGTACTGGAAAATAATATGATATCATCAGCAAATAAAAGGAGAAACAGCTGCGTAATATCAAGATGTAGTTGGATGCCATGATTGCAATTTTCATGAATTTGAGTTGCTAATTCATTTATGAAGAAACTAAACAGAAAAGGACTTAAAAATACAACCCTGTCTTACTCCTAACTGGCTTGTAAACGTTTTTGAGACGTCGTTATTATTTCTTACACACACTTTTACATTTTCATAAATACTGCATACAAGTTGATTCATTTTCCTACTCAAACCATACATTCGTAAAAGATTCCATAGTTTATTTCTATTTACAGAGTCAAATGCTTTCGAGAAATCTGCAAAGAGAGCATAAAATTTACCACCTTTAGTACGTAAATATTTTTTACAATTGTTTGGAGAATTAAAATATTATCAACTGTTGAGAATCAATATCTGAATCCGCATGTTCTTCATTTATTTTATCCAGAGTATCTGCTCATAGAACTATTCTTTTATTGATGATATAAGTAAATATTCTACTAAATATGCTGAGGAGGGTAATCCCTCTATAATTATTCATACTATTTATATCACCCTGTTTATGATTGGGGACAATTACACCAACTGACCAAGATTTTATCTTTGCACTTTTATCAAATGAAAAACGTTCTAGATTGAAATAATCAAACATGAAGTCCCACATAGAGTGACCTTGATGCTCAGTGTCTTCAGTTGTCTCACTGTTGATTTGTTATTGAATAATTATATTTAAAACAATGATTATTTTCTTTTTAAAGTCAGTTGAAAAAAGCCTGAAACAACTTAAATAGGTTTATAATAGTGGAATACCAAACAGTATTATTGTCTTTACATCTGGTCATAAAAAGCATATGATTAAAAGTATGAATCTAACTAACTATTCAAGGAAACATTATGGTTCCCAAATGTCAGGGAAATTTGAAGAAGTTAATTTGCGCATATTTTCCTCTTTATAAACTTTAAAACCATATTTAGAAATATACATTTGGAAATATAACAAGCAGCAGATCGAGAATCGTTGAATAGAATGTGTTTTTTCAACAAAATATCCTTTTCTTATCAGTAGTATTTTTTCAAATAGGTTCAAATCTTTAAAAAACAGTAATGTGCGTGTGCTTCTGGGACGTGTATGACTATTATATATCGTTCTTGTTCGAAGTAGTTCTCGTCTTAAAACATCAATATATAATCCATCTAGAGGGTGAGAAATCGCTATTCGGCCTGTCGCGGAATAACTCAAGTTGGTCACAAATGACTGCTGATTAACATTAGCTAAACATTTCATAATCAATACACTTTCCATGATATTCAGGTGGAAATGACATCATTGTAACCCCAATACCTTCCCTTCAGCTTTCATTTGATATTTGAAGATATTTTAAGCCATCATTGGATCGATTTCCTTGGGTGAAAAATGACGCTTAACTTCTATCGAAATCCGTGTCACCTCCACGAATATACTGAAAAACATATAGTGATATTTTCAGTGTTAACATTCGATTTCATTTTCAGTACATACAAGTGCTTCAGAAAAAATAAGTTTTGTTAAGGCGGTTGGTTCACATGGTGGACATGTTGTAGCTCATGGCGTAGAGTGATTGTAAACAGATGTGATAACCTAGTTATTTACTGTCCTTCGATGACAGGATTCTATATTAACTATATGTACTTATTACGTATGTATATCTTTTCTAGTCACGATATGGTTGAAATACTGCCGATGATAAAATTCAACTCACTCACTTCCGATAATCAGGGCCCTTTAGTTTAAACTTTACGATATCGTACCGACAGTCAAACACTTACGTCTCTACTCAGCTGAGCTTAATTTTCCCAAAGTAGCTTTAATTTGCTGCGTGCAAATTGAGTTAATAAAACAGTTGTTTAAACAACTATGATCTTATATGATATTGTATCATATGTGATACACAGTATCCTTACTCCCATTAGTATATATGATACATTTAGTAAATCCCTTAATTGTACAGATATTTTCAAAAACGTTGTGGAGGTGTTCAAATATGACTAAAAGAGATATTGTAACACAGTTTTAGAACTTTCGTCTGAATTTTCCAAAGCATATTTCTTATAGTGGACACTACAGGGTTAGTATGATGACGTAAAATATATAATAATATAATAATTCATTTATATAGCGCCTAGTATCCATCTGACTAGTAGCTCACCGGACGCTGTAATCATAATCAGATTATTATTACCCCGAAAAACTGACCCCCCGGTTCCTTCGCCTGTGCATGTTATATTTGGGATTACACTTTCTCCGTTAAGTGCAGATTCTAGTAGTTTTGTTGGGTTGAATTCACCCTTAGTATTTCATCGCCGGACACAAATCGACCGTCTATCCCAAACCCGAAGAAAATCTGATGAAATCTGAAGACAACTAGGTTTAGATTGTACGTGCGCATCAAACGGTGTAAAATACAGTGACATTATAAAATATATAGGCGCCAATGTTAATGTTTCCTTAATTCTTTAGCACTGCAGTATCTTAAAGAAACTTAAATATATTCAGTTCCAGTTCCGTACACCAAAATATAATTAGTGGATATTAAATATTTAAGTACTTTACATTGTGAATTTCCATGTTGTTGATCACTGGATTTTACAGATTGCCGCCATACAGCTGGAATATCGCCGAGTGCGGCGTAACACTAATCTCACTCACTCACTCACACTTGAATTTGACTTATTCCGACTTGTATTCAAGGTGCTCATATAATTCAATGCAATATTGTTAACTAACTCTACTGTCGTTTAACATGTTTCTGTTAATATAGTATTAGGATCAGGCTGTCATCGTTCGCTTTCATTCTTTTAGACGATATTATACATACAGATACTGAGAAAATACAGCATTACCCAGTAATTATCCAAGCACTCATTTTCGATCCTATCCTGCATCATCACTGAAGCTGCTTTCGTAATTGTTGGATACCTATAACTTGAGCAAAACATTTGACTACATTGTAACAGAATGCTTGTTTGATAGTTTTGGGGATTGGTACACACCTGTCCAAGTCGCCAAATACTGGGGAACAACCTTGACCTTAGTAATAGGTATGTTACGTATTGCTATTCAGACCACAACTACTACGACCGATATGCCTGAGATGCATACCTAGTTGCTCTATGAACAAAACGTCACTTACAGCCGTGAGAATTTACTTCTGTACTATTGCATAACCCAACAATGTGTCAGCCTAAAATACAGGGTTTAAGCACAGCATCAATGTTACCAACAAGCAAGCAGAAAAAGAGATCAAATTAGTTTATTAAATAATTAAACAACACAAACAACATTATTTGAAATGAATTATGGAAATATAAATTATTACCATTCATAAAGTCGTTCAAATATATATTTTATATAAATTTACAAATACATATATACATTAAACAATATTTCATCAAGATGTGGAGAAATATCTCAGATATAATTCTAAAATTTAAAGTGTAATATACCATTCATTTGCCGTATAGTCTCAATCAAAATTGCATGAAATACATCGTGGCAAAATGATTAAGAAAACATATGTGTACAAAAGTCTCATGAACAAAGAAATAGTGCTGGTGTAAAGGTATTTCATTAATGGTCAAAATAGATGTTATATGCTCTAACCATGTACATCACACAGCTCCAACACATCCATCAACAACTTCGTTCTCCCCTGGGTATGTCTGAACCCGTTGGCATATTACCAAATTCTTAGAGAGTGAGTGAGTGAGTGAGTGAGTGAGTGAGCTATATTCCAGCAATATCAAGCCGGAGGACACCAGAAATGGGTATCACAAATTGTATCCATGTGGGGGAATGGAACCCGGTCTTCGTCTCGACGAGTTAACCAATAGGATAACGAAAATGTTATGCATTGCTTGCATCTGCATGTGTCATATCAGATCCGTCGGGTGAAACATTGTCATAATTGGGATTGCTCACTCCAGATACATCTGCATCATTAGTAGACTTGGAAAAGAAGGCGGAGGCTCCCCCGAGTGACACTCCGAATCCCCCCCTCGAGGTACTGGCTGGGATGTCAGGCACAAGTCCCTTGGTCAGGTTGTCCTTGTTTTTGTACCGGCGTCTGTAGTACAGGAAGCCACAGACGGCAGCGGCGATGACCAGAGCGCAGACGATAGGGGCGGCAATGGCGGCTGCTGGGGGCGAGTTGTTGGAGATTTTCTGAGTAACTGGACCTCCCACCGGAACGCTTGGAGTCGTTGTTAGGACTCCTGGGGACGGAGGAAACAAAGGTAAAGTGTTACAAAAAGGGTAGAAACGTTTTGCTCTGGGGGAAGGGGGAATCATAGGTAAAGTGATACACAATAGGTAGACATACTATGTCCTGGGGGCACCACAGGTAACACCATATTCTATACAAAATAGGTAGCCATGGAGGAGGGTTAGTGGACATTTACAGCGAGGAAGTAATAATCGACTGGCTGAAAATACTATTGCTACACATCTGGATAAGATGTAGTCATTGCCACAAGAAAAGTAGTATTCGCCAAGTAATAGAGAATGAAACCAGTATGGCTGGACTGAAGAACAGTTCATGGAATATTCGAAACTCTTAAAAACGTAATCTGCTTCGAGGGATAATTACCAGATGCACGTTGTCTCGGTGGACGTTATATAACAGGTGCGTTTTGGGACATGTTCAGTTATGTTATGGATGTTTTTGTTCTCGGACAATTTGTTGAACACGCGAACACACAACGCTTTGCGGTTGGACATCTGTACGAGATTTTCATGCATGTTTCTATTATATAAACATATTTCGTGATCCTACACGAGTGTATTGGTGTGTTAAACTTAGAATCATAGAGTGTTGGTGTTGAGTGTTTAGTTAGTAAGCTGGTTAGAATCGAATGAACATCTGTGTGTTTGATATTTAGACGTCTGTTAGATTATTCGGTCATAATCGGACCTTAGTAAAACACTGCAGCTTCCGTGCAGTGTCTTGCATTAATCGACGATTGTGGGAAAATAAAATTTGGGTTACTTTTAGAATTTTTGTTTGTTTTCATTCCACTGCAAAACAATGGCTAATACATAAACTTCAAGCAGAAGATGAGCCCTATGGAGCATCCGGTTTCTACTGTCTGTTCAAATTTCAAGTTGGGTGTCTGGTCATCCATGCTTACCTGAACACTCTACACCGGCATCCTCCGTGTGGCGACAGTTCTGTATCGCAAAACCATTAAATGGACAGTCCTGTAGGTGAGATTCATTCCCCCTGCAGCCAAGATTGTCCATCCAGATCGGCCCCTTACCCTGGCCGTAAAGGGCTTTGGTTATGGCCTTGCCCTTGGCATATCCAAACATCATGCACACAACGGTGGCGTCTCTGTCATCCCATAAGTCGTCACAGACGGTGCCCCATTTGTCTGGTCCCTGAAGGAATACTTCCACCCTCCCAGTGTTGTTGGTTGAGCCGTCAACAAGACGTACGTTTGTTACCTCTGAGGGATGGAAGATAATCAATCAGATCTGGATGTTATAAAGTCTCTGACATAAAAGCTGTTTATATGAATTTCGCAGTTGTGTCACATGGCCATACAGGCCCAGTATAGAAGTTCCCGTTTGTTCCCGGACGGATCATGTGACAGGTGCCCCTAGGTGGGTCCTTGCTCAAGTTTGTTTATCCTCTGATGTCGTTTGATCACAACCAAGACATCCAGATATTGCTAGTATTCTAGAAGGTTTTAGCAAAATAACATTCATTCGGATTATAATCAAAGGCAGAAAGTGAAGTGCAAGTGCCCTCTTGATCTGGTATGTGTGACTTAGAATGTTTGTGAGGATACTTACTGATCTCCTTGTTATAGCACTTGGCGGATGACGGTCCAATGTTTTTACAATAATACGACCACCAGTAGCTGTAGACTGACAGGGACGAATCGAAGCCGTCGTTCATGCAGGTAGGGAGAGTAGTCTCATTTCCATAGCATTTAAAGTAATGGAACCATATCGGCCTGTTGTCATTGGCGACTTTGTAGCCGGCACTGGACACTGGGAGTCCATCCACGTGGCCGAGACTCTTGCAGGCCACCTTGGCTGTGTTGGAGGAGACGGACGCGTCACAGATGGTGCCCCATTGGTTGTCATACTTCATTTCAATACGGCCTTGCAGAGGACTGTCACCTGCAGCGCTCACCAAGCGATACTGTATTCCTGCAATTATAAAGCTCATACATAAAACGTAAGTATGTGTATTGTTGTACACGTCACCACGAAGTAACACCAGAACACTAGGCTCACGTACTCTGAAACACCTGGTATGGATAACCTGACTAAACCAAATCATTATTTCTTTAATTTCAGTGATTTTTAGGAAATATCATCATTCTCAGACCTGTCTTGCATGTAAGAAATGTTCGAACCATTCAGTCGAAACAGAATGTGTACTGTTGGCTATTGTGAAGTTTAATGGAATCTTAATACACACTGTCCACATCTCTCACAAACATCCCACTACCCGTATGTCATAGTTTCCTCTTTTTATCGGACTGCAACATGTCAACTTAAAGATATAACCCGCAAAATCTCACATGATCACCCTACATAGTGTAGTCCTCTTACATGTTCTAAAACAAATGTTATCCACATATGACGTTTCTGATTATACGACTGACTGACTGACTGAGTTTGGTTTTACGCCGCTTTTAGCAATATTCAAGCAGTATCACGGCGGGGGACACCAGAAATGGGCTTCACTCATTGTATCCATGTGGGGATTCGAACGCGGGTCTTCGGTGTGACGAGCCAACGCTTTAACCATTAGGCTACCCCACCGCCCCTAATGTATCAGGACATCCGTATACCACGTTTCTGATTATACGAAGATTCAAGAGAAGCCCCAGCTATGACCTACCTGAGTTCCTGTAACAAAGCAGTCCAGCTCTCGGGGCGTAGTAGTCACACCACTTGGTGGTGCTGCGGGACTTGTAGGCACACTTTGCCAGACTGTCCTCATTGCCATTGCAGACCACGTCGGTCATCAAGATGGGGCGTTTCTCGCTGATGATATGCTGACCTGTACTGTGGAAGGGGTTGTATATGGCGGGCGAGTAGGCAACGCCACCTTTGAAGTTCAACTGTTTACAGGCGATGTTAGCTGCACGGTCGTCGAAGCCGGAGCCGCAGACGCTGCCCCAGATGCCGTTGATTCTTACTTCCAGAAACCCGTGGGTGTCGTCAACTATGTCGTCAGCAACGAGCCGAGGAAGGAAGCCTAGTGGTTGCAACATGCAAAAGACACATAGAAGTAAACACCAGTTTAAGGTCTTCATTTGGGCAAAAAATTGGACTACATTCATCAAGATTTCGCGTTTACTGGGTTTTTTTAAACACTTCAACAGACAAAATAGAAATGGTGACTAATTTTATCTATGCATCTTACCAATCATCTCGTAATTGTTTTCTGAAAACTATCACTTATACATTATTAGAGTTAATCATGTCATGTCTTCTGGAAGACGCTAAACACGTACCACTATCAGTTATGGGGTCGCTGGAACACACCACAGAGGCGTAGGTGCCACTTTTGCAGCTTGTTGATGATGTTGTTGAACACTGTTTGAAGTTGGCCTCCCGACCATTGCACGTCACCTGGCTAATGGCGATCGGCCCGTCGGTGATGCCGAACAGAGAACCACCAATGTTGACGCCAAAGGTGAAGCCCATTGTCCTACAGACCACCCGAGCGGCGTTCCCGTCAAAGCCACTGTCGCACACGGCGTTCCATTTGTTGTTGGCGTACACCTCAACAGCGCCCATGGAGGAGTTGAGGCCGGTGTTGAGCCTCACTGGAAATATAAGATTGAACATGAGGGCATGATTATTGTAGACAGTGTTATAACCTTACCATCTGCACGTGACAAAAGTCCTTTGCATTTCAGATACAGCTGGCTGCGCAATAGCCACAATTGGTCTGTCTGACGCGACGGCACTATAGAGAAATCGCGTCCGAAACCCTTGAACAGATGTTTACGACTAAGTGATCCAATCTGAGTAGAATATATTCACAGACGCCGAGGGTTGCAATAGTGTGATGCCATGAGCAACTCAACAACGGACATGAACTCACAGTTGGGATCAGGTTGGAAGAGATTCCCTGACACTACTTGTGGCAACACATGAACATATTAGATGAGATGTTAGACTGGGTGACCTGGCTGGTAGTATCCCATCGTATCTCGGCAGCGGCGGACATTGATCATAATATCAACCACTAATTATTACTTCAGGAGTCATTCATGATTGGGATTCATAAGCATAGATTATTGCAATTCATTGATAAACTCATTGGCATTTACATCCTGTAATATGTGTTTAACAGATGCATTTGTCCACATTCTTGGTGCAGTGATCAAGGGAAAATGTACTGTGTGTGCTCACCATTGTCGACACAGAAAACGGAGACGTCATCGCGATGACTCTGGCACGACCAGTAGCTGTAGCCGGAGACGACCTCGCTGTTGTAGCCAGAGTGGGGACAGCTGTGAAGACTGGGTTCGGTGCCGACACACTGGAGGCCACTCAGCCACATGGGGCCACTTCCCTGGCCGTAGAAGGCGTTTGGGATGGCGTAGCCGTCCTTGTATCCCTTCTGCCGACAGAAGACGCCGGCCTCGCGGTTGTCAAAGTACCTGTCGCAGACTGTTCCCCACACACCGCCCACAGACATCTCCACCCGACCGTAGTTCTGCTGTGTACCATCGGGCGCCACCATGCGGTACTGGATACCTGGAGGAGGGTTCAGTAACAAAGTTTTGGGTGTAGCAAAAGGACGATGATTAATTCATGGCTGATGAATTGTAATCGTATCCTGAATGACGGGAACACATTTTAACTCACTCACTGTACAACCCGAAAATTATCTACACTTCTCCATTTTATTGACAAATCAGAATTTGTGTTTTTAGAGAAATGTAAGGATCATTTTGAATTTAGAATTAGATAGCGAGTGAATGATGTGCTATTTTGACAGCAATATTAACACGGAGGGCAATAACCAATCTTACATTTCGACACACTGGTCATCATCTTCGTCAAGTAATGGACACACAAGGTGAAGCTTGACAAAGATTAAATTATTGAGAGGCATTGTCCTTGTTGAGAGATGTATGAACAGGTGATACAAAAGTAATTGCAAATACTGTAATCTTGATGTTTAATGAAGGTCTTTTAAAACCTTACTGTGTTTTAAAACCTTACTGTTTTAATGCTCCATTTTAAAGGTATACACACAATTAGTCTGATAATGTAAAATCTTTGCTAGAAGTCCAAGAATATACCCAAGGAATGTCTAGTATATAAACTAAATATTACGACTCTTGGTGGTATTTTATCTAAGCGCGAACAAAACGTCAGTGAACTGTTTGAAGTTGGTAACCATAACCAATTTCTGCAATCATAAAAATTAGAACAGTCACTACATTCAGTAGACTTTTTTCAAACGTATTTATGTCAAAACTACTTCCAGATCTCTTATTATAATACCAAGTTAGACATCAAAGCACTGCGTAGTTTCGAAGAAAAAAACACCGATTGGGTTTGGACAGCTAAACATCACCATTTATCGCTGTTTGAAGATGCCTACTTTTGTCACCGTTGAAGCAGATAGCTGAAGCGATGTCGGCGGAGCTGCAGTTCCCAAGACTCATCCTGTCGTTGTAGGCGCAGTCTGTCAACGACGTTTCACTTCCGGTGCAGTTCACGGCGCTGAGCCAGAAGGGACCACGTGATCGGAGGGGTTGATAGTTGTATTGGACAGAGTGGTGGTAGGCGATACCATTGTCGTAGTGCAGGCCTTTACAGAAGACCGTGGCCTCCGTGTCGGTCCAGAACGTGTTGCAAATCCGACTTTCACGTCATAGTGCTGCACAGCGATCTGACCACTGTCCGACGTGGAGTCATCAAACCCCAGTGTGTAGGCTATGGAGCGTAACAAACGGTTGTATCATAAAACATTCATCTGTCCTGGGCAAGTTTAGTTTGAAATTATCAAATTTTGTCAATAACGTAAATATATTTATGCTTAACTAAATTTAAAGGATTTCTAACGATGTACAGGAACCAAAAAGAAAGAAGATAAAAAGTCCAGTGTAACTTACTTTCTTCGACTCTGTCTGAGGTGTTGAAGCAGACGACAGATGCATAGTCCTGGGAGCAGGTGCCGGGTGCGAGGCACGTCATCGGATCAGACTGGGTGCCGTCACAATTCATCGTCGTGTTGGGTAGGAAGCTGCCGAGGCCGTTGCCGTAGTAGGAGTACCTGACATATTTCGATCCATAGGCCGAGCAGCACAAGGCCTTCCCATCAACAAAGCCAAGACTTCTACACACAGTCTTAGCGGTCAGGTCATCAAAGTTGGTGTCGCACACGTAGTGCCAAGTGTTGTTCTTCCAAACCTGAACAGGGCCTTGCTTGATGTCCGGGGAGAATCCAGAAGCCAGTTTGACTGAAGACAACGCGGGGGCCAGATTTAGGATTATACACTTCATCAGAATAGCACAGAGGTCATCAACGCCAATAAGGAGGGTAGATCATATGGTATATTATACATAGAAACATGAATTAATTTATATTTGAACTCACCGTCTCCGTAGCAGGTGATGGCAGCGTCGTAGTTGTGGTTCAAGCAGTATCTACTGGTGGCTACCTTCCACCCCTGATGTGGGCACTCGGACAATGATCCCTCGTTGCCTGTACACTGGAAGTTACTCTGGTACACGGGACCGGTGGCGTTGGGGTACTTGGTGTAGTAATCTACCACGCCCGTATTATAGCCAAGGCTTCTACACATGACCGTAGCCTCCCTGCTGTCGAAGTAGGAGCGGCATACTGAACCCAACACGCCATTGACAGACACTTCCACTCGACCTGCGTTCTCAGCGCCTCCCCCGGAGAGACTGTAGTAAATACCTGCATAGAAGAAATGCACCACAATCATATCCATATGGTTGTATCGCAGTAGAGAACTGCAATGCTAAAGGAGAATAATGGGATATTCAACTGATAGTGTCCTGACGGGTAACATTTGCTGTACTCTTTTCTTCCATACTGAAAAGAACACATCCTTTTTCATGAAAATTATTGCTTGTTATTGAACATGCGACCACCAGATAAACATTCATGGTTCTATGTATAATGACATGTCTCTGTCGACATTTACATACCAACATTGTCTCCGCACAGCACACCAGCAGAGTGGGAGTTCTGACAAGACGCCACTTGACCCAGCTGTGTTCGGGAGCAATCTGATAGACGGCTCTCTGTGCCGGCGCAGTTCATCTTAGACGTCCAGAAGGGGCCGTTGTCGGCGTAGTAGGAGTATTTGTAGTGGGTGTAGGCCTTGCCCTTGGTGAACCCCAGTTCTTTACACGCCACGGTGGCGTCCTTGTCGTCCCAGTCATCAGTGCAGATACGACCCACCATGTTCATGTAGTTGACGTTCACCTCGCCAGTGTAGTTGTTGCCGTCAGCCAGCGACCACGTGAAGGCTGAATGGGGAATTAGAAAGTTTTAACACAAGAACAGATTATAATTGACCATATGATTGAAAAACAGCTGTTTGGCCATTCATTCTGGGGGAGAATGATGTATGATCAGCGCTGGAAAGTCCACTAAGCCTTGTAAATGTCACTGTACACATAGCTTGGCATTGTTACAGCATTGCGTTAGGTAATTTACTAAAGACGAATACATCTGCATGCCATGTCCATGTTATTTCAAATTACACCAACATAAAAGTAAGAGGACACGAATCCAGTGGCCAAGTCCTATTTGGTTACGTGAAATAAGAAAACCAAAAGACAATCGAGAGCAGGGAGAGAACATACACCCTTATTGTAGCAGGCTTATTTATGTATGTAACATATAAATACTGACTGGTAGCGGCAGTGCCGTTGTAGTAGGCCTATTTATGTATGTAACATATAAATACTGACTGGTAGCGGCAGTGCCGTTGTAGCAGGCCTATCTATGTATGTAACATATAAATACTGACTGGTAGCGGCAGTGCCGTTGTAGCAGGCCTATTTATGTATGTAACATATAAATACTGACTGGTAGCGGCAGTGCCGTTGTAGTAACCCTATTTATGTATGTACTGACTGGTAGCGGCAGTTCCTCCACATTGAACATTGTCCACCACGGTATAGGACCGACTCCCGTACACTCCACAGCACAGGTTGAAGCCATTCTGATACCCAAGCTCCTTGCAGGCCACGGCTGAATGTATAGTGCTTACAATGAATGGGCAGTGGTTTTATCAAACTGGCAAATACCTGTATCTAAAGGACATGTAATATTAGCAAAACAATAAACATAAATTAGGCTACAGTTATCCCTCTTGGAAATGTGTGGGGTCGTCAGGTGTACGCCCACGATGTTGCTTCAGGGCCAGCCGTCATGATACTGCATATACATCAGGCTGCATATACATCAGGCTGCATATACATCAGGCTGCATATACATCAGGCTGCATATACATCAGGCTGCATATACATCAGGCTGCATATACATCAGGCTGCATATACATCAAACTGCATATACATCAGACTGTAGCGGCATATAGCAGGCATAACAGGCTGCATATACATCAGGCTGCATATACATCAGGCCTGCATATATACATCAAACTGCATATACATCAGGCTGCATATACACTGGTAGCAGGCTGCATATACATCATGCTGCATATACATCAGACTGCATATACAACAGGCTGCATATACAACAGACTAACATAAATATATACAACAGGCTGCATATACATCAGGCTGCATATACATCATTTATGTATGCATATACATCAGGCTGCATATATACATCAGGCTGCATATACATCAGGCTGCATATACATCAGGCTGCATATACATTGCAGGCTGCATATACATCAGACTGCATATACATCAGGCTGCATATACAACAGGCTGCATATACATCAGACTGCATATACATCAGACTGCATATACATCAGGCTGCATATACATCAGGCTGCATATACATCAGGCTGCATATACATCAGGCTGCATATACAACAGGCTGCATATACATCAGACTGCATATACATCAGATAAATGGCAAATACTGCATATACAAGTCGTGTAAAGGTGTACCAACTGCATATAACAGGCTGCATATACATCAGGCTGCATTATACAACAGGCTGCATATACAACAGGCTGCATATACATCAGACTGCATATACAACAGGCTGCATATACAACAGGCTGCATATACAACAGGCTGCATATACAAGAGACTGCATATACATCAGACTGCATATACAACAGGCTGCATATACAAAAGGCTGCATATACAACAGGTTGCATATACAACAGACTGCATATACAACACGGTCAAAAGCTACTTACTCTCTCTTCTAGAGAGTATGTTAATAGTCCATATGAATCTGTTTACGTCACAGATAAAATACTTTAGTTACTGTTAAGGATAATCGTTGATTTTAAATCCTCCTCCCCATTCCCCCACCCCCACCTCTACATACCTGTATGAATCTTTTATTTTCCTATTTCATCTTTATGCAAGACATCATAATATGCCATAGATGTACTTAATTAATAACGGTCACTCACAAACATCAGTGTCGCTCCACCCATTGCTGCAGACGCTGCCCCAGTTCGTGTTGTAGTACACCTCGACCGCACCCATGGAGATCTGGTTGCCGCGCGTCAGTCGGACTGAAATACACGTTTACCATAAAACATTCTCTCATACATTACCGCCATATACACGGTTAAAAAAGAATGTCAGCCAACAAGAAAATGATTGAATAATTGCATAAACTTCAGTTTAATGTACTTTTATATATATTGAACTTAATTATTCCTCTCTGATCGTTTTGTTATTTGCAGCCCATTTTTTAACAGTTCATATTATTTGTCACATTTGTTTTCAAGAGGGATAATATATATACTTGTGTTATAACAGATGACTCCGGCGTCCCTAGTACATCCCCATCTGTAGTTCCAATAACTGGGGCAGTCAAACAAAGATGCTTCTGAACCGCTGCATCTCACATAGTTCATCCACACTTTAGTGTTGTTGTTTCTGTCTACTGGTCTCGAACTCCCATCCTTAAAACCAAGTTGACGGCAGACGACCTTAGCGTCCACATCGCTCCAGGACCAACCGCATACACGCCCCACACGCCATTGTAGTTGATCTCAACACGACCGTAGTTCGACCCTCCATCAGCCAACCTCACTGAGGCGCCTGGAAAACAAAGCAAAGAGCCGCTGACCATTATCGTTCATAAGGTGCCAGTTGTATGGTACGACACGTTCTTTATGAAATTAATATGAGACAAATGTACGGCAGACGACACCATGCAAGAGGAAGCTCATAAATTACTGAACCTGCGTGCAACAGCAGTGAAAGCATGCAAGGTAAAAAGTGCCAACAATTACCTGATTTTTGCATGTGTTTGCGACCGGAGCCACTGTTCTTGTGAATGCATGGTATCAATTCATGTTTATGCACACATGCATGTGCTATATATTACAATAGATTCGGCATTTAGCATAAACGTCTTATAAGTATGTTTCTGAGGCTTTATCCTGCCTGGTTACCCAATACAGAGCACTTATAATTCTACATTCAAGATCAGGGTAACTCCCAACATTAAATATTATGTTCACCATGTCAGCTCCTACAGTGAACTTCCTGCAGTTTCAGACATATATCTTACCGTTTTCATTGGTATAGCAGAGGACTCCAGCGCTTTGTCTATAACTACTCGTCAGGGAGTTGCAACCGAGGTCAACTTTGTCGTCAAGGTCACTGTAGGTACAGCTGGTCAAATTACCCTCTCGACCTTGACAGTTGAACTTCCCAACCAACATGGGAGCCGATGAGTAGATTTGGCCACTGAAGGAAACGCCACCAACAAATCCCATGGAGCGGCATGCAACATCGGCGTCTTTGTTGTTCCAGCCAACGTTGCAAACAGGTCCCCAGAATCCATACCGATTGACCTCAATGGAGCCATAGTCCTTGGAGCTGTCTCGAAGACGGACAACCAAATCTGAAAAGTTGAGGAATGAGAGGAGTGACTTAAAGTGACCTGACCAGAACTTGAAAAAATCAGCACTTAAAACAACGAATTTCCCTTGTCTTAGATTAAAACATTACCTTCCTTTTCATTATGGACAATTCTGGAACTGCTTTCTAAACATAACACTATCAAGAGGATTCAGCTTTCTTCACGCCATTAGTGCACCTGTACCTGAAAGTGTTTTCCGCCTTAAAACACGTGTTTAGTTCTGGAAATAGAGCCTTCTAGTGGCCCACAAAGACCAATGTTAGGAGACAAATTGTAATGGAATGACATGTAACAGTTGTTACCGTTAGCGTTTATGCTGTTGTAGGAGCAGTAGACGGTGGCGTATTTGCCGGTAGTGCAGCTGCCAAACGCAAGGTTACAGCTGAGGAGGTCTGATTCAGAGCCAGAGCAACCGTTGACGGTGACGGTGATGCTGGAGGCGTCGACATTCCCGACTGCGTTGCAGCACTGAGCCTTGCCGTCAGCGTAACCTAGTTTCCTGCAAACAACGCGGGCAGCAGCGTTGTCGAAATTGTGGTCACAGACGGCGGACCATTGGTTGTTCCTGTACACTTCGACACGGCCGTAGTTGACGGTGGCGGCTCCCATAAGACGGACTGGGGTGAAGACAAAATTGGGCTCAACCAAAACCATAAATTGTTCTGTTTATACTGCGTGTATTCATTTACGTATAGTAAACAATGTTCACCTGGACCAAAACATCCATAACAAAGCTGTTACTACCCATAACGTTTATTCAGTTCAATAAACGCACTCACCGTTGTCGTAACACATGACATCGTTATCCTTCTGGTGGTTAGAACAGCCATAGTAGCTCTGCCTCCACAAAGACGTACACTGTGAGATAGATCTCTCCGTTCCTTGGCAGTACAGACGACTAAGATAGACAGGACCACTGCCGGGGCCGAATGATCCCAGACCCATGTGACGACCTGTTGTGTAGTTGAGCATGCGGCAGATAACATCGGCGTTCTTGTCTGTGTAGTATGTTCCGGAGTATAATGTGCACATGGTACCCCAGGACCCGTCCACGCTCAGCTCAACCCGACCTGCAGACCCTGTCTTGTTTCCTGAAAGGCGCACCTGGAGACCTTTAGTAATGTCTTGCTCACTCACTCTATTTAATATAATTGCATGTACACTAAAACCTACCAGTACCACACGTACATCCATTTTGGCTCTCATGTTTTATATAGTAATAGTGACAAATGATTCTGTACATCACTGTTTGAAACGAGCTTACAGTAAAAGTACATTCATAATGTATGTTCTTAACCTTTATCTCTTGGAGAAACCCATGAAAACAGGTCTGGAGCAGACACATCTTTAAAACATGATCAATACAGAACTTCAATGTGAAGCTATTACGTCGATGTAGGTCTTGAAAAACAATTGACTTTTTTCTATTTTTGATAAGGGGTGATGGGGTAGGACAATGGTTAA
This sequence comes from Haliotis rubra, assembly GCF_003918875.1. NCBI lineage: Eukaryota > Metazoa > Mollusca > Gastropoda > Lepetellida > Haliotidae > Haliotis > Haliotis rubra. Next base: position 2,689,934 of record NW_025767235.1, read on the forward strand.
AACGCTCGCTCGTCCCGGGTTCGATTCCCAAAATGGGTACAATGCGCGATCGCCATTTCTGGTGGCCCCCGTCGTGATATTGCTGGAATATTGCTAAGAGCAGCGTAAAATCTACTCACTCACTCTATTTAATAAATAATTGTATGTACACTAAAACCTATCACATGTACATCCATTTTGGCTCTCATTGTTTCATATATGAATAGTTCCAGTTCCACATAACATACTGATGTTAATACTCACCACTAGTTTGGTAGCAGTAGACGGCCGCGTCCCCGCTGGAAGAACAGTTAGCAGTGTCGCCGAACCTAACGCCAGCACAGTTGGAGAGGTAGGTTTCTGTGCCATCACAGTTGATATTAGATAACCATCTCATTGTTGAACTAGAGTAGAAGGAGTAGTATCGGTGGTAGTAGGTGTAAGCAAAGCCGCCGGTAAATCCCTTTTCTCGGCAAATCACCATGGCCTCTCTGTCGTCGAACCCGTCGGGGCAAATGTAGCCATTGATGCCCATGTGACGGATCGTGATGCGGCCCTGGTACGTGCTTTGTATGGTCATGGTGTATCCTGTAGGGGAACAGTGTATTGCCATTAAGTATACATGGTATCTATATGTGTTTAAAAGCAGCATAGTTAACTTCAGGTGTATTTTATAGGCTCCCAATTTACCAGGAAGTTGTGTACTCTTTACTTTATGATACAGTTACTCGGATGTTATTTCCCCTTAATTCTTACTTAGCAACGTCAGGGAAGGTCATGATATGCAACTCAGGCTAAGAATACAAAACTCAGCTCCTAAAAAGAGATGTGTTTGATATCTCATCACTGAATCCTAGTGATCCACTGATATAATGTTCCCCTCTATTGCCCACTACTATGCCCAGTGGCATCTGTTTCGGAGGGCAATCCAGTCTGTCGTCTCTAACGCTGACGTTATATAACTACATCCTCCGGGCGTTCTTCATAATGGTAGCATTTCCCAGAGCCATACTGTCATTCATCATACTGCTTAAATACAATACGTGGTTACTGACCTGACCGGGGGTTGGTGTTGGAGCAGGCCGCCGAGGCGTACTTCCTACTGGGGCAGTAAGTCATGCTGATGGCATGGGGGCAGTCTCTGAAGCGAGTCTCGCGGCCGGTACAGCGGACGTTCGTGAAGCCAATACCGTAGGACTGCCTGCCGAAGGCTGAGGCACCGACACTGACGCCGTACTGGTAGCCAATCTCGTTGCACACAACCTTGGCGTCGATGTCGTTGAAGTTGTCAGCACACACTGTCTGGTAGCTGCTGGTGCCGTCGTACACCTGAACAGCGCCATACTGCCTGTTTGGTTTGAGGCGAACTGTGGAATGAACAGAGAGACTCTAATAACATTGCTTGATTCCCAAACTACCAAACTTCCACAGGTCTGCATAATACTAAAACTCTACAGGTCACAGTGCCCTGTATCAGCAGAATGATTAAACATCGCCTGATTTACAGCACATACACGTACTTACTTAGACCAGAACACTGCACACCAACGTCGTATCGATGCCCGCTGCAGGGGTACCTGTTGGTAACGTTGAACCCACTAGATCGGCAGTTCCATAGCGCCTTCTCTGTACCTGAGCAGGACGGAGAGTACAACCACACCGGCCCAGTCCCTCTGCCGTATGTGCTGGTGCTCTGACTTGAGCCGTCGGGGTAGCCTAAGGTCTTACATATGACGCGTGCGCTGCCGGAGCTGAGGCTGTAACCACAGACGCTGCCCCACACACCGCCAATCTGGACCTCGACGCGTCCAGCACTGTTGGATATTTGGCCGTTGTTCATAAGACGGAGGTTCACCCCTACCAAATATTATAATGTCATGATTTTACATGCCATCTTGTAAATATTTCTAAGTATCAAAGATTTAGTATTTTGGAAGACAGGTGAATGCAAGACAATCCCAAACGTTATACATTGTGTCCTTTAGGCAAGAAAACTAATGCGTGTGCTATAGGTCACTATATGTTTGAATTATTCAAACCAATTTTCTGGACGTGTATTTTTATTTACTGGGAAACACCATCAAAAGATTCTTCACCCAATCACAAAGATTATTTGAAACACAATTCAATCAGTATATGAATATGAAAACTTCATCATAACGTTATGACGTCACAATGTTATGACGTCTTCAAGAATATGCGCTCTCACCAACAAATAGACCTGAAATATCACAACATTCTAACCATTTTTTGTCATGCATGTCACCCACCAACAATATCGACGTACCTGTATTGTCGTTGTAGCAGTAGACGTATGCCGCAGCATTTGAATATGACGAAGTGCAGGAAGACGGAAGGTTTGTAGAAACGGCGCAGTCCTGAAGCCTCGTCTCGTTGCCGATGCAGTTAGTTTGCAACAAACTGGGAGGGGTGTTGTAAGCGTAACCCACGGCGCCAAACGCCACGCCCGACACGTATCCGTTAGATCTGCACACCACCCTAGCTTCCTCGTCTCCCCATCCGCTATTGCACACAGTGGCTGTTATTCCCATCTTCTGAATCCTAACCATAGTTGGGAACGTTGTGCCAAGGACTACGTCAAAATCTGCCGAAGGGAAGGTAGATCATCAGGTCAGTCACATTCATTTATGTTAATTCACTCACCTGTGTAACTATGGTATGTACCTGCCACTCCTCGCTTTCATCAAAGTGTGTTACACTTTAATTGCTTTGAGAGCTTACATAACAACTCACCGTTGGTTACAGGTTGCTTAGAGCAGATGACGCTGGCGTAATTGTTGTAAGGGTAGTAGTTGATGCAGCCGCCCACTCTGAAGCCGCAGTCGGCGACTGTGCTCTCTGAGCCGGTACAGTTTACGTAGCTGATGGCGGAGGAATAATATCGCGCCCCAAACGCCCCCCTGGGAAGTGAAAAGCCGTAAGGATACCCAAGTTCCCTACACACGACAGCCGCATCGTAGTTGTCAAAGCCGCTGCCGCAGATGATGCGCCAAGAGTTGTCTTTGAAGAACTGCACAATGCCAGTCGATGCATTTACGTTTGTAGTTCCTTGTACAAGTTTCACTGGGAATGCAAAATGGAAATTACTTTTCATAAAGTGACTATATGGATGAATGCACGGTGTACGTTTTATAGTTCTGAAGACCGAAATCGACTCAATACATCTCGTAGCCTCTCCAGCCAATTGGCCAATTCGACCAGGTTAAACTGGCAATGGGGAGCAAACAGAAATAATAATAGCCAGTTCTTAAAGCTAATGCCATTTGACGGCATCATGTCATCAATAGTGTTAAGACGACGATTTCTGCCTCTACTGTAGCCACCATACCTTGTACCATAATGTCTCTTCTGGGTTTCACCTACCATTTCCGTAACACTGGACTCCTAGATCGTTGGCGTGATTCTGGCAATCAGGCGCGGAGACTCCAAACCCGCCATTGCTGCACTGGAAGACGCTTGTTTCATACCCGAAACAGTAGGGGTTGGAGAGGAACACCTGTCCACTTCCAGGGCCAAACGAACTGGTAACAAAGAGATGGTTTGTGAGTCAGTATGACGCCCTTCATATGTAAAATATAGCAGTCACAAGACTCTGCTATATCAGTGTATCTTTATTCCTGCCCTCAGCAGCAGTGTAGTGCTTCCGACAGTAGTAGCCATCAACATTTCCAACTTTTCTCACACGTCTATAATATGTCCTACTTCCTGAACAAATACGCTGCAAGCAAATATATACTCGTTCTACAGAAACTGCTTTCTATACTTGTTCCACGTAAACTGTTATTAATATATGTATATATAAACTCTGTCAAAAAAGAAACGCAACCCCTGTCCTCAGATATGAAAAATTCGTTTGAATGAAGTTATTGCTTCCAAACTAAATTTTATTCGAATGTATTGAAATGATACACGTAATTAATGAAGATTACCATCCAAACAACTGCATTTGTACGCATAAGTGTATTTTATTGCTTATTCCGTCACAACGCATGAAATGACCCTCATGGTGACTTCGCACAAAAAAAACACATGCAAATCATGAAAATGGCAGTTAATGTAGGTGTATAAAAGCCCATGTGCTTCCGTATTATATTCATTCATTTGTCGCCGAAAAGCTGTGTTAAAAATGCCACGATTGAGTGCTGCCGACCGAAATATCGCCATTGGTCGTGTTCAAGCCGGAGAAAGTTTTGGAACTGTTGCACGGCACCTAAATGTTCACAAAACAACGATATCCCGACTTTGGAGCCGCTACAACAACTTCAATTTGACCAACGATCGCCCGAGAAGTGGAAGGCCAAGAATCACGACCCCCCTTCAAGATCGGTACATCCGGGTCCATCACCTGCGTAATCGGCATGCCCTACCAACCGTGACTGCCACACAAATACCAGGTTTGAGGAGAGTGTCAGCTCAAACGATTAGGAACCGTCTGAAAGAAGCGGGTTTACGTGCCTGTAGACCAGTTGTTGGACCTGTACTACGCCCCTACATCGACGCCGACGACTCAGGTGGTGCAACAACGTAAGGATACGGACTTTACAAAACTGGAGGCGAATCTGGTTTTCTGATGAATCACGTTTTCTTTTGCAACGTCACGACGGAAGACAGCGTCTGTATAGGAGACGTCATAAACGTTTTGCGCCCATCTGCGTCCGACAGGTGGACAGATTTGGCGGAGAAAGCGTCATGGTTTGGGGAACCATCTCATACAACCAGAAATCAGACTTGGTGATCGTTCCAGGGAACCTGACAGCCCAACGTTACATCAACCACGTGTTACAGCTTCACCTTCTCCCGATTATTGACCAACAGACACAGATTTTTCAACGGGACAACGCCCGGCCTCATACTGCACGTGCAACAATGAACTTTCTGCAGAATTCCAACGTCAATGTCTTGCCATGACCCTCTAAATCACCAGACCTCAACCCTATTGAACACCTGTGGATACTCTGGATCGACGCGTACGTCAACGTCAGCCGCCGCCACAGACGCTGCAACAGCTCGCCGTTGCACTGCAGGAGGAGTGGAGAGCCATTCCCCAGGAAAGAATCCGGCGTCTTATCCGTTCTTGTCCAAGGAGATGCCGTGCAGTGATTGCAGCGCGTGGTGCTCATACGAGATACTGAGAAAGACGCCCCCCCTGGTGACAAACTGGTGTCTGTGAGATGACTTTTGAAATGACAATTTTAAACATGCCCATCTGGGTTATTATTCTGCCAAATTTCAGACTTCTGTCTTAAATAATAAAAATGCCGTGTCGTCCTAAAACTTCAGATCAAAATCTCTAAAATACAGGGGTTGCGTTTCTTTTTTGACAGAGTTTATATATAGTGTCAATTCTATATTACGCTACCCGTGAAGGTCCGGGTTAGAATATTGATCTTCTCTAACCCATGCTTGTCGTAAGAGGCGACAAACGGGATCGGGTGGTCAGGCAGATGCTTATGCTATTGATCACTGGATTATCTGGTCCAGATCGATTATTTACCGACCGCCGCCATATAGCTGGAATATTGGAGTGTGCTGCGTAAACCTAAACTCACTCATTCACTCACTCTTTATTACGCAAATAGTGTAGGCCATACTGTAGGCAATACTGTAATCAATTGTTAAGACGTGTTAGCAATGCACAGATAAAGATGATTGATATATTTATGTTTAAGATGTTTTACCTATCAATACTTTGTAGAAATACTTTAGTTAGAAGCAAAGCTTTATAGATGCACATAGATATGTTTCTTAATAATTCACAATTAGAAGTGGACATTAGGATATTAGGACATTGATGTATTCTTCAGATGAGGTTATCCATACAATTTTATACTCCTACTGGACGTGATATCAATATATACTCGTGCTATAGAAGTTGGAATCAATATATACTATTTCTACAGAAGAGGCTATCAATATGTACTAAGCAATATTTTCTACACATTGTACCTGGAGGAAGTGCCGTCATTGTACCCCAGTTGTTTACACACAGCTTTTGGAGCGCTTGTATAACGGTAACTGTTGCACACGGTGCCTCGCACGCCGTTGTAGATGATTTCTACCCTCCCTGACATCGCAGTTCCTCCAACCAGCTCCACTCGGATTGCTGTTGACAGACAGGGATTACACGCACTAACTTAAGGCTCGGTCACAAATGTCACGCCAAGAAATAGTTTTACTCAGACAATGGTATTTATTTTATTTACATTCTATACTTTATTTTCTACACTAATATATAATATATATTCAGTGCATATAATGATTTAAAATGGTGGACCTAACGATGCATGTAACTGGAATGTCTAAGTTTAAACTTGCATGTCTAACATGATATTTCTAATAAAGCTCATGGTACATTGAAGCTAATGGTTGCAAGAATGGAAAATCTGTATGCTTAACAAGCAGGAAATACAAGTTCTTTATTCTTAAGGAATATTGTCATGAGTAATGAGTTTTGCTTATATATGGAATCCGAGAAGGGACATTGTCGCTATGTCGCGTGTCGCGTTTTGGTTAATTTTGCCTCATTTTGCTTGTATTTGAGAGGGCGACAACGCGACAATGCGACAACGCGACAATGTCCCTTCCAGGATTCCATACTTATATGTTGATCATACTTGAAATAACAGTTTGCATTTGCTCAGACAACTCACGGTTGTTTCTGTAACACAATACTCCTGCATCGTAACCAGCGTAATTCCGAGTTGTGCAGACCTCACTTCCGGTGGAACAGTTGAACAGAGAGGTCTCGTTGCCGAAGCAGTTCACCTCGGACAAAAGGAACGGTCCAAAAGCTCGTGTGTTGAACTGATAGCTGACTCCACCTGTCATACCGAGTTGGCGGCAGACGACACCCGCGTCTGTGTCATCCCAATTCACCTCGCAGATTCTCCCGGAAATACCAGACTTGGTAACTGCGACATGCCCGTTCACATCCTTATACCCGTCAGGTCCGTCAGAGAGCTTGATAGAAGAAGCTGACGGACAATTGAGAGGATAATCATTGGTGAAACCAATCGTAACTCGGATAAGAAGGTGAACAATCATCGCTGAGTTTCATCTATATGCATACTTTTCAGCTAGATTTTTCTCTTTACGCCAAACAGAATCTGAATCTGATAATGGGGACTGGTTATTCTCTGTGTGAACGTTTTATATATACAAATCTATACGTGTGCCCTAACCTATGATTAATATGAGAAAAATATGCCATGAACCTGAAATATGGTTAATGGCCTTGAATAATATTGATAATCTCAGCCAATGTCTTGTTTGATTGGCATTTCAAGAACGTTGACGGATGACGCTGTAGGTACAATTCAATAACAAGTTCGTTCCTGGTGACTGGTGTCATGTTCAGTTTGAACATTCCTGCTTGAAATAGTTTCATATCGATGACATGGATGACTGATCCAAATCATAATGAATATGACTACAAGTATGGGCTCACTACTATAGTTTCCGTTACTTACTGGTGCTGATAGTGCCGTTGTAGCAGGAAACTGACGCATATCCGGTGTAGCCCTGTCGACTGCAGGTCCCACTCCCTAACGTGCAGTTCATGATCGATGCCTCGTTACCAGTGCAGGTGATGTTGCTGCCTAAGTAGTAGGAGTAGTAGGTGTCGTAAGATCCCCTTGGTAAGGCTCGACCATTCTGGAATCCCAGCTCTCGACAGACGACCTTTGCAGCAGCGTCATCAAAGCCAGTTCCACAAAGCGGCTGCCAGTTCGAGTAGCTTCCATAACGAGCCTGGCTCCATACCAGCACTATCCCGTGGCCGTGGTCGCCTCCATGCAGCTGTACTGAAAACATAAATGTCAACTCGTAAATATGTTTACTTTTCCAAACGTTTACTTTCTGAAGACAATGTTTTCAGTTTCTATTATGTATAGCCTAAGAAGAGGTCGGACAGCGTTTAACTGTACTGAATTATATTCAGCCAAAGATGATCACATTGGACACCGCGAGGTCCTGAAGGGTGTGATCCTCATTGTGTCCACCAAATGTTCTGAATATGTCCTTATAATACATTTTCTTCAAGACATTACATACGAAAGTATCCTTTTAGGTAATGGGTGGGTCTATGTAAAATTTGGTCACTTTACTTTCATTGAAGCAGGTGACCGAAGCGTCTTTCGAGTGGTTTCCGCAGGATGGAGCGGCGTTCTTCCAGCCTCCGTTACGACATGACCACAGCGTTCGTTCATATCCCGAGCAGTACAATCTATCCATAAAGATGGGGCCACTCCCAGGCCCGTAGTAGGACCCTGTGGGTGGAAAACAAAACGTGTATTATCATATTTCCATAGAAACTGGCCAATTCCACGGAACAAAGATGTTTAGCAGGTTTAAAAGACACAGAGACGTAGCCTACCTTTCAGGTAGTTCCCGTCCCTGAAGCCTAACGTTTTACAGACCACCCTTGCGTCCCCGTTGGAGAAGCTGTTGTCACAGACGGTGCCTGTCTCTCCGTCTATTGTGATTTGCACCCGGCCGTGGGTTGAATCTCCGCCAGCGAGGCTGAGTTGTGGGGGACCTGGAACGGAGTGTGTTGGATGTTAGTGATTTTACCATGACATATCCACTTTATTGGAACAAGTGTCAATTTTGAGAAAATCCAAAACAAAGAAGCCATATTATTCATGTAAATGTCCAGTCGGGAAGTTTCTTTTTTGAAAAAACATGCCTAAGTTACAGTTGGATTATCACATGTCCTCAACTCCTGAACTAGTATACTATGTACAGATCGAGTTGCTGTCCGCCATGTTTGTTTTAGGAAAGACAGTTTCGTGTATTGTGTAAGCATGATGGTGGAACAGGTTCAACTTGCATCAAGAGTGTCCGCAGTCAAAAAGGTCACTTCATGCAGTGTATTTCAGATATTTAAGAATATATATAGATTTGTATTAGATCACTAAACCATGTTGCTACATGCGGTTATTGAGTAGGTAGAGTCAGTCCCTGTAAGGGGCATGTGATGGAAGCCATGATGACCGAGCAACACACAAGCATTGAAAAGGCTTAACAGTTGTTCTGCCACAAAATGTTTCTGCCTTATAAATCCTGGAAACGTGAGTGTAGGAATGTTTGAAATGATGTAGGTAGTATTACATCTGTGACCTGTAAAAGTCATTAGTTCAGAGGGGGCGGTGGGGTAGCCTAGTGGTTAAGGCGTTGGCTCGTCACGCCTAAGACCCCGGTTCGATTCCCCACATGGGCACAATGTGTGAAGCCCAGTTCTGGTGTTCTCCGCCGTGATGTTGCTGGAATATTGCTAAAAGCGGCATAAAACTGAACTCAATCACTCGCTCAACCAGTCGTTCAGACACTAGCGGTACTGCACTGTACAACAGTTATACAACGTACTGTATTAATTTGAAAGAACCAGACTGACACGCGAAAGTTAACCATGAAGTCAGTACCTACAGAAATTGATTGTTAAATTTTTAGAAAACATATAAGATCAATCAACAATCAACTAATTTTGATCATAATACGTCTCCTGGCAACAAAAAAATATGTTCAAACCACTCAAAGACACTGCTTCTAGTGATAGTTAGATAATAACATCTGTAGAATGGGAATTAAACAAAACAATATTTTGGTCCAAAATAATCTTACCGTTCCTGTAACAGAGGACATTGGCGGGATAACAGTATCCCTTTGGTACGCCCCAGACGGAGGACACACACTGGTCCAGGCTCGTCTCCTGGCCGGTACAGTTGACGGATGTGATCCACACCGGTAGGTCAGTCCTTGTGTTCGTGGTGCCGTAGGTCACACCGCCTCTGAAGCCAAGCTGCTTGCACACAACGTTGGAGGCGTTGACGTTCCAGTTGTTGGCACAAATCTTACCCGCTACCCCGAGATTTGTAACTTCAACTTGACCTGCCATATCTGTGCCATTTACAAGGCGAAGGCTGAATCCTGGGAATGAAAGTTCATGAAAGCCTCAATGTCTCCTGTAAACAACTATGAAGGCCAGATTACATCTAACAACACTGGGGGCACGTCAAGTACAAAGACAAATACGGTCATCTATTATACTATATGATCAAATCTCCACTATATTTTTGCTTCACCTTCTATCACGATGGCAACAACTTTAACACCCAAAATGTCAACTAATATATTACTCTCGTACTTATCTACTTCCATACGTTGAAAGCAGCCATACAAAATGCCTCTGCAAAAATAACTACTGCTACTACTGCCTCTTCTACTCCATTACCTGTTGCAACCACAACCGAAATCACCAGCTTTTCAGTTCCATTCAGGCGCGTAGCAAGCCATTTTTAGTGTAAGCCCGATAGGTTGCAAAGCTTAAATTTAGATAGTATTGAGGGCTTGCCTACCTTCATTCATTATGAGACCTGAAGTGTTATTGTTTGACGTTAGATGATTTTAATAACTTCAAAATGTTGTTATCTTATCAATATTTTGAAATCATAAGGATAACTTAGAGTAGTCTACCAATATTTCAGAAAGAATAAGCATTTGATTGACATGTGACTTTCTCATATGCAAATATGTTTTGACATTGTTCAACGCACGTTTACTGATACAATACCATGCATCGAGTATTTGTTTTTTTCTAAGTGATTGTACCTGCATTTCAGTTATGATTCACATATAATCATGACTGTAACAAAACATATACATACATGACACCTTTGAAATCTATGATATGAAGAATAACATGTTTGCTGTAAATGGTGACTCTATTTGTAATGCTTTGTTATCAAAGAATATTGTAGTCAATATGATTCATAGAGGGATTACCATTTTTATATTGTTCTGATAACGTGTTTATGGGTATTTTTTGCCATAATTAGACATATTTTATCAAAAATCACGTGTAAGCCCCGGGCTTTTTTTATAATGGTAGCTACGCCCCTGCCATTGATTCATTAGGTTTCCCGCTGCCACACAAAGATGTAAAAAAACAAATGCATTAAGACAATCCGTGTGTACATTACTGTAAAACAATACCGTACCCATCTCAACCTGACTCTTGGATTGTGAGTAGCAGATAGCTGATGCAAGTCGTCTGTAGCTGCAGTCAGAGGAACGGAGCTGGTTTGTGCAGTTGAAGATGTTAGCTTCGGTTCCGGCACAGTTAAAGTTTCTCCTTGAGCGCCTTGTGTACAGAGTTGGATTGCGGGTGTAGGGGCTGAGTTTACTACAACACAGTCCTGACCCGTCCTGATAGCCCAGGGACCTGGAAGAATATGAAAATGTCCGTTCAGTAAACAGTGATACAAATATTTACACAACCATTATTTCTGTGTATGTAGCATATTGCACGAAATCATTCCGTGTAGATGCTGGAGAAGACATACTGGCACTAACCCAGTAGACTGTGCTAGTGCTCTCATATAAACATGACATCCAGAAATTGTATACTAGTCAATGTCAATTTTGTCAGGACATGTGAAAAACGGTTGCAATCAGTTGGTAAGTTACAACATACCTGCACAACACCTTGGCATCGTTGTTGCCCCAGCCAGAGTCGCACACAGGCTTCCAGCCAGTAGGATCTCGATACTGAACAGCACCATACGATGTTGAAGGACGTCGTGGCTGCGATGCTTGCACGGTACCAACCAAGCGGACTTGAAGGCAAATATTCAATTGACTTTGATTACTTAGTATACGTTTACTAAAAAAGTTAGTTATGAAAACGACAATTTAACTAAACAAAACAAGGCCCGTAAACAGTTTTGCTGTCTGTAGATGTGAAACAGGATTGTTTACGAAGAAATTTGGGTAATGCCCAAACCAACACTTCAGTTGTATGTGCATGAAAGAAACTGGCCCTTGCATATGGCGTTAATACCCTGGCACTATATGTAGCGCTAAAACTCACAGTTATCGTTGGAGCAAGAAACCCCTGCATCTTCATAATGCTGACAGTTGTGTATCGTCCACCCAGCATACCGACATGAGGCGAGCGTGTTCTCATTGCCGGTACACTCCACGTTGTCCATGTAGATCATGCCGTTGCCACCGCCGTAGTACGGAAAAGCCTGACACGAGAAATGGTAATTGCATATCATGAAACTACTGTAGCCATAACTGTAGCCTTAAAGCACATAAATTAATACTACTTTTAATAGCATTGAAAGTACGTAATCAGACATTGTGTGCGTAGATGCTCAAGAACACGCTGGATGTACAACTTGAAAAGGAAATGATAAATAAGATTTCCTTGACTGAAGTTTTCTCTTCCTAGTAATTATTTCAGCAAGTATGTCAAATACCGTTCCCCAGCGGTATCCCAGCATCCGACAGGTGACAGTAGCATCCTTGTTCCCCCAGGCATCGGAACACACTGTTCCCCAGGGCGCTGTCGCGTTGTTTCTGACTTCTACCCTACCATAGGTCGCAGAACTGCCAACAAGGCGGACTAATATTGCTGTAATGTTAAAACAACACTGATTATTTGATTATTGCACAAAATCATTTTGCTGGCCGTCTCCTTTAGCAGAATCCTCACACCGTTTGATGACATTACTACCTATGTTAGGACCTTTGGTGTGCTAGAGATGCTGGTGAAAAGCGCTTTACACATCATCACAAAGTGTTACCTACATTAGGTATATCTCTTTCGTTGATATCACTGGAATTGAAACACGACAGGGTTGTACAGTTAACTAGTCATGCACATTGTGTATTGTCGGTTTGGGTGTATATCCTTCATAAATTTGTCAGTTTAAGATCGTGGAATGAGCCGAAAAGGGGGAAGTATTGTTACATATTTGTACCGGCTTTCAGTCGTTTGTTATATTGTTGACAGCCACACACATAATTTGTCAAATTGATGCTTTTACTTTTCCCCGCATTCACCCGCCAGGTGGAATGACAAACAGTATCACGCCCACCGACCACGCCCACTATGACAGGTCCGCACACACGATTGGTCAGTAGACAAGATAAAATCGGCATTGCGCTTCAAAGGTTCAATAACAAACATGCAAATAGTAATTAGGCTTCATTGACATTTTCAACAAACGAGTCCTCATAGCTGTTACAGTTTTTAAGATAAGACGCTGTAAACAGGGGTAGTGTTTGTGTTATACAACTGTTGTAAGACGATACGCTATGTCTAATGTCTGCTGCATCTCGTGATGGGTAACTCTACCTATTTACAATAAGGGTCAAAAGTCAGCTGAGGTGGTAGAAGGTTACATACCATAGCACATTAACGTCCTGACTGTAAAGTAACTGTACCGAATAGCTATCATACTGTAAATATGAACCGTAAACGAGGCTTTGTAACGCCAGTTTTGTGGCTTCACAACAGTGTAATGTAGTCAATATGGATCGTCCTCCAAACAGTACATATTATTGATATTTTTGAAAGCTGTGGTGAAAGAATATGTCTACTTGCTAATGTAAGATCGGTGGATGACCCTGGAAAGAGAAATAGGCTAAAGAGCACATGTACATGTAGATGTAGGATGGAGTAGTATGGTCTAACAGTATTTTTACAGCTATCAGAATCGATGTCGGTTGACCACTTACACCACTCTGGCGAAACCCATGAGCACTAGTAGAGAGTCAGGGGCGGATACAGCTTTTTCAGAAGGTGTGTGTGTGTGTGTGTGTGTGTGTGTGTGTGTGTGTGTGTGTGTGTGTGTGCGTGCGTGCGCGCGCGCGCGCGTGTGTGTGTGTGTACGTACTATTGAGAAAAGGGAGGGTGCACATTTAATTTTCACCCGAGTTTCAATGGTCATTTAATAACTTTCAGGACAAAAGAAAGGTGCGCACCCCTCCACCCCCTTCTGGATCCGCCTATGAGAGTGTAGACAAATGATCAGGGTGCCGTTGTACAAAGCAACCTTAGCGCTAAGTCTAAGTTATGGTATGGGAGTTACGGTCACCATAGCGCTAAGTCTAAGTTATGGTATGGGAGTTACGGTCACCATAGCGCTAAGTCTATGTTAAGGTATGGGAGTTACTGTCACCATAGCGCTAAGTCTATGTTAAGGTATGGGAGTTACGGTCACCATAGCGCTAAGTCTATGTTATGGTATTGGAGTTACTGTCACCATAGCGCTAAGTCTATGTTAAGGTATGGGAGTTACGGTCACCTTAGCGCTAAGTCTATGTTAAGGTATGGGAGTTACTGTCACCTTAGCGCTAAGTCTATGTTAAGGTATGGGAGTTACTGTCACCTTAGCGCTAAGTCTATGTTAAGGTATGGGAGTTACGGTCACCTTAGCGCTAAGTCTATGTTAAGGTATGGGAGTTACGGTCACCTTAGCGCTAAGATCGCTTTGTACAGCAGCACCCAGGGTTGATATGTGTTGTTATGTTTGATTGCCCACGAATGGAATCCACTCTGGACAGCAGTGGTATGATCATTGTAACAGGTTCAGTCGCTGCATGTCATCGTTACACAGGTACATGGTACAAAGTATAGCGTATAATCACAGCCCGCGCTGTGAAGCACAGGCCTCTATTATCATCCACCTATGTGCGTGTCCCTGCACTGTCCATGGTGATTTTAAAATACCCCCTACATAGAGAGCGCGACATCTGCATGCATAGCGTCTGTGGTTGACAGGCCTTGACTGAACCAATGTTTGGGATTCATACTGTATTACACTGAAACCTTGTTCATTCGAGATGCTACTATAACTCCTGAGATGCCATCCTGCCACCATTTTAACTCCTGTAGCCATCCTGCCACCATCCTAACTCCTGTAGCCATCCTGCCACCATCCTAACTCCTGTAGCCATCATGCCACCATCTTAACTGCTGTACATCGTACTGAAAACATACTGAGAATGCCTTGCAGCCTATTATTATATAGTACTGAGACGAAGGTAAAGAACAGCCGATGTCATGACCGATTGACTGTAGTAACATGGAAGAATCGGGTGCCTTTCAACATCTTTAGTAGTATATATCGAAGTCAGAACAAATCACATTTAACCACAGCGCGGAAAAGTGACGTTGTCATAAAAGCTCCAATAAACGACCGGTGAACAGAGCTCGTATAAACGCGATTTCACACCAGCAGTGGAATTTTCCTACCCTACATAACTTTGTCTTTGTTTCCAGTCGCTCCTTGGAAGTTATCTATATAACTTGAGTCTCTTGATAGTTATACTAAATTATAAGCAACTGTTACAAAATTGTCAAAAGGTCATAACACAAAAGCTTCCTTCTTGGCCCACATCTACTCAGTCAGTTACAGGTCTCCGTGCTACACAGCATTCACCCGCTCTCTCTAAGGGAGTAAGTGAACATAACACCAGTGAATACTTTTCTCTCCCTCTTGGACACAGTAGGACGACTTGTTTCAAACAGTGTCGCTTCCCTCCTTTACTTAATAGGTATTACAGGTGGACTATGAAATGACCTGTATGAAATTATGATGCAAAAACTGAAACTACCTGGCGTTGTTTTGAGGTAAGGGAGTGCCAGCATATTAGCCCCTAATAGTACTACATCCACAATAAATGACAAGTTGGACTTACTGCTCGGTTGTTGTCCATCAACACTGACCACAATGGCCAGTGCTAGAACCAGACACAGAAGGTGGTCCATCTCAGACCAGGCGTACACTCCGTCGACTGTCACCTCTCTACCTTAATCGACGAGCTTTGATCTTATATCAGTGTTCAGAAACTGCGGCATTAACATTTAGAGAAGTAATGTACATACTGTCGCACATGCGCAGATCACGCCCCCTCCATGTGCATTCTCCTTCCTATAACTGTCAACAGTGTAACGACAGTACGGCTTGCCACCGCTACTAATTTCTCTGGTCAAAGGTCTTACCAAATCTGAATGTGCGTTGTCATCTCTATTAATGTAAGCTTGTGTGTGTGTGTCTGTCTGTCTGTCTCTCTCTCTCTGTCTCTCTGTCTCTCTGTCTCTGTCTGTCTGTCTGTCTCTCTCTCTCTCTTATTAATACACTCGTTAGTTAGTTAGTTAATTAGTTAGTTATTCTGACGACGTGGTAGATAGATTTCGTCGGTTTCAGAAACAAGGGTGGTGGGTCGACCATAAAATAAATCCTGCATATCACATGGATTTTTTAGTCGAAATCTCACAGAAATATTGGACATCTGATATAAAGTGATAAATACAAATAATGTTTACATCAAATTAGGAACGGGGTGGGGGGTGGGTTGATGATGATTTTTATGGAGAAGCATGTGCAATGTGAATGTCCCCCCTAAAATGTATGCACAAAGTAAGTGACCCCTCTGCATGCCATGTACAAAATCAATGACCCCCCCCCTAATTTTTAACCATACAATTTAAATATTTTTATGTACAAAATTGCTGGACCTCTCCCCTCCTCCCCAGAACAAAATGGGTGACCCCCCTTAAAATCATCATCATGGCCATAAATTATGAACGGTCCCCTAGAGCTTAAAAATGTATGATCATCACTGTAATAATAGTAAACTGATACCTGTCTCTTAGGTAGTATGGGTGAATGGCAGT
The DNA here is from genome assembly GCF_003918875.1 of Haliotis rubra. Lineage (NCBI taxonomy): Eukaryota > Metazoa > Mollusca > Gastropoda > Lepetellida > Haliotidae > Haliotis > Haliotis rubra. Next base: position 2,706,405 of record NW_025767235.1, read on the forward strand.
TCTACCTGCGAAACAGAATTTTTTTCTCTTTTCGCGAACATATGATGTCAACATTCGTTGTACTTGATCCGTCCATTTTCCACAAATCTTTGGTCTATACCAGACAAATGAGATATGGTCACTGAACAAACAACTATGTGACCAGCAGAACAATACCTATTGTCCAGTCTGATTTTAGATGTGTTATAGTCTGTTTGCAGTGAAAACGTACCGATGAATTTCACTTAAATTGAACATTAAAATCTCAGAATTTTATTCAACTTAGGATAAAAGATGTTTAACAAACGATCATAGTTTAATGTCGATATTATTGGTTTTGTATTACAAGGGGGTATGCACTTTAAATGAAACTCCGAGAACAAGAAGGGTTGGTTTCTACGGTAGTCTAAGTTAACGCTCATCACGTACCGTACGTGCATTTGTTTCACTGTTCCAACTACTGCGCGTACCCCTTGTAATACAAACCAATAATAGCGATTTGAAACTATGATCGTTTGTTAAACATCTTTTATCCTAAGTTGAATAAAATACTGAGATTTAAATGTTCATTTGGCAAGGTAAAATTATGAGGATTCGCAATCAAAATTTCACTTTATTTGATTTACTTTTTTGTTTAAAGTGAAATTGATCGGTACGTTTTCACTGCCAACAGACTATAAATAACATTATGTCCACTGCTTATGTATTATCTGTGTCCTCCAATGTTGCCTTCCATCCCACTGTCACCCGTTAAGGACAGACTTCACCGCGCTCGTTTCCCAGTGCTGCCATAATGGACCACGACTTCTGTTTCCATGGGACGTGTTTCTTGTTGTCAATATTGCCTACTTTCCACACATTTAGCGTCACTTATCAAGACGTGCTCAGAGGCCGATATTCGACCAACGTGTTTAGAAAGTGTCGGTAGAGGTTCACAAATCTTGATGTGTTACTACCTATAACAAATAACTAGTTTTATGGCTTTGTATGAACACACAATGCAAACAGACATCTGATTTTTTTGAGAAAAACTTTCTTTCAAAAATTCTAAATTTTAAAAATAAGAACTATTTTTTCACATTTGTCTGCCAGGACCGTTTAGTTGAGTATAACAAACACTGCAGACGGGTTACAAACAATCTGTATAGACAGAACACATGACCCCTTTCCACTGGGGTAAAACGATCTTTAACACCGCTACGACCATCGTAAGTGTAGGTTTAAGTATGGGATTTCTTTTTTTAAAATTAAAATCCTATAACCCTTGCACCACTGTAGAATACATCGGAGTGTGACACTTTGACTTCTTTACTCGTTGTACATGGTGTCGGGTGAACCTATATTTCTTTAATGAAAGTTGTAACAGTTTAACGCTGACACCATTAATCGTCTTACAACCAGTATATATTAATTCAATCACTACACCACAAAGATAGAGTTCCACTTGCACTCTTCATGCAAAGTAGAGTCCCACACTGTATCACTCTCCGTAGGAGAGTCCCTGAGGAATGCGGTATTGATGACACCGAGAAGAGCTGGGTACCTCTCTCCTGGTGAAACATAGAGCCGCTTCTTGTTACAGTGTCCCGTCTGTACCTGTCACCCAATAGGCGGATCTGGTATGGCTGTGGATGTAGCGGCATATCTTAACACAGGAATGTGATCATTAACATTTATAGAAGTTATAAAAGACGTCGCTGTCGTCATCCTTATTGACGGCGTCCAGTCAAAACAGACAGGAGATTGCGATATGTGTTATGATTTGTTTTTAACAGATAATGAGAAAGGGAATTTAAATGCAAAATAAAACAAATACTTTTTTCTCACTGTTTCTCTATGAAAATGTCAAAAATGTCAACAAATGCGAAGAGTAGGAACGTTGGATGGATATTAACCAGTATTTTCAACATCCCATATTTGTCATAGTAATTATTTGTTACCCTTAACCATAGCAAAGGAACTTATCCAAACCTCAATTTAGGTTACTATCTGGATACATTGACCTTCCAGGAATATTTAAATGGTCGGGATCGGGTGGTCAGGCGCGCTGACTTGGTTGACACATGTCATCGTATCCTAATTGCGTAGATCGGAGCTCATGATGTTGATCACAGGATTATCTGGTCCAGACTCAATTTTTTATGAACACTGTCCTTGTGGCCGGAGGATAATCATGGAAATGTGATACTAAAACCCTGTCTAGGTGTCAGTAATGTGATCTTTGTCCTTTCAGATTTTGTCTGACCGTCACAACGTCAAGGCACATCTGCTTATCAACAACAATATCAATTGATTTTCCAAGTTATCGAGCTGTAAGGACATTTTATTCCAAGCAAGTGCATATCTAACATACATAACATGGTTTCTAACATGGTGTGCACGATGGGTCAAAATAGTCATACAAACAAGATTCATATGATATGAATATAAATGGCTATATGTATGGTAAAAGTCATAGGTGCATACTCTGACATATGAGTTTTAATAGATTTAATTTTTCATTTAATCCTACTTGTCATGACATTCTTTAAGATGATTGGTGTACATCCTCTTCATCAGTCCCTGTCACACTTCATTTTCAACAATCTTTCTCATGCCATAACATAAACTGACAAATGTATTTGACATATCTGAGAACATATATTGTAATATGGCCAAGCCCCGATTTCTCGAAACAAACTTAAATCTGAGTTTTGACTTAAGTCAGAGTTTTTACTCAAATTTGAGAAAACGGAGGAAAATGCAGTTCCGAGAATAAACTGAAATCAATGTTAAACTCAAACTTATTAGACAATTTGAGTTTGGTGGATAGATTACTTAAGTTGTTGGGGCTTTTTTTTATTTAAAAAAGCAGTTGAGTTAAAAATTGATCTGTTTCAAATTGTCAAACTCAGTTTGAAATTTAAGTTTGTTTCGAGAAATCGGGGCCTGGTGTAGTTATTGTACCATGTGGTTTTTGTTAAGGTTCAGTCGAGTACAGCGGTGCTAGGTGTTGATTCCCAAGTCAAACCAACACACAACAAAGATGTTTGATATAATTAACAATTATATTCTAAAATGTATAAATCAGTGCAACTACTACAGAGGTATTTCAGAGGCAGAACCAATTCAAAGCGTATAATACGAAAGCAGTGATTCTAGCATCTCACTCCAGCAATGGTCAAGGTGCCAAAAAAGGCCTTGACTAAGTGTCTTGGGTAAGAAATATCTCAACAAAACTGTTATTCTTCTCATAACTTGAGATGTAATTTGATATGACAGTTAGCTCCCCTACACAAAGAACTTAGTTAAGCACCCCCTAACATATCTCACGATTGAATGAGCTCCTATTTTAACCCTTTGGAGCATATCTGGGACATGATTGGTCGTCGTGTGCAACAATGGGATCCTCCTGTACAGAACCTGGCCTAACTGGAAGCTGCTTACACGAGGAATGGCGTAGACTGACCCTTCAGAGGATCAGGAGGCTGACAGGGGGTATGAGGAGGAGAGTGCTGGCTGTCATACAGTCACATGGAGGTTACACTCGGTACTGACCTTGAATCGTTTAAGACACGCAAAATGACATTTTGAATGTTCACATCAGCCAATACATTCACCATTCAACATCCCAGGGCCATACTTGTACAGACATGGCTTTGTATGAAAATCAGTGTTTCTTTAAAATTAGGAATTATCATCACAGAATCAAGATGGATTCCGATCATTTTAACTTTTTTTATGAGTCAAAGGGTCAACCTATTATTGCAAAAATACAGGGGTGCTTAATTATGTTCTTTGTGTATATATATAGAGAGAGAAGCTCTAGAAGATTCTCCAGTTCCCTGGGTCAGAAAATAGTAGAAAGGCTCGTAGTGCTGTAGTAACTTCAAGAACTCTGTCTAAATAAACCACGCCACCTAGCCTCTACTGTACAGTGTTACATAATGAACAACATCGCCAGATAACAGTTACCTAATAAACATATTCAGGCTGGAAGTCAAGAGTAATTTGGAAGCTTATACAACAGTCCAAATAATCTATTTTTGTACAGAAACTTCTGGAAGTGTTTTGTATGCATGTCAAGGGGCTGATCTCATATTTGCTGAAGATCAGCAGTCTGTGAAGATCGTCATATTCACCTGATTCGGTAGATTGCCCACTGTTGCTACAGGTAAATATTCTTATCAGTGACAGTGCTATTACCGCTGCTGTTCTATAGTATACTGACACTGTGATACTACTGTCATTGAAGTTTGTACCGCCATTTGAATTGATTTGATTTCTAAATTTAGTTATTTTTATAATGCAATTGTTAATTTTGCAGCTTTTTCTTTATCTTTGTTGTTTTCTGGTCAACTTATTGTGTTCAGGTTTAGCCATACATTTCACATTTCTGTGTAATGGTTGTCTTGATGATCCCCAATCAGTAGAATGCATGGGGTCTGTTCATTGTAGCTTAGACTAGTGAAGAACCATCGAAGGACTACGAGATATTTCGGATCAGGTAAGAAATGGTGTAGTCCTTGAGCCTTGGCGAGTGATCGGGAGCGTTCATTCCCGAATCCCGGCATGTAGTGGGATCACAAGCACTATTAACAAGTTGGAGATATTCAACATAACGTTTGCCCAACAACAATTGATCTTAAACCTCGCCCGTTAATTCGCCTCAGCCTAGTTTTTTCGTTTTGTTTGCGCGTAATGGCAGTGGCCCAACTTGTGCTTTGCAAAAGGTATCATGAGCCACCATTTGGAAATTTAAATGTTAACACCCACAACCCATACCCCACACACACCAACATTCCAAACCCACCCGAAATTGTATTTATTGATTTATTGATAAATTTGGTTATAACATAAAATAATACCTCATTAAAAATGATAAAATGAAACGGGCCCAAGAACTGATCACAATATGACTATTCGAATTAAAAATATACCATTCACTCAGGTGCAGAGGATATTCAACGATTATCCACAATGGCGTTGGCGGACTCTAGTGTATCTACTCTCACCTTCTACCCTGGAAAACTGTTAAAATGTATTAGTGATCCTGCAAACCACATAAAAACTGTGGAGTCAAAATCTCACAGAATGATTGGACATGTGTTATGAAGTGATAAATACAAATAATGTTTACTTCAAATTAGAGCATGAAAATTTCCGATCATAACAACAGGCCATAGTAACCTGGTCGGGGTTTAGGCTCTTGAACGCTGAGTGGCTCTCTCTAGTTCGGGCCGACACAACTCTTTTACCTCCGGAATCGCTCGCCGTGACAGACAGTATCGACTCACTAACTCTGCATTGTTGAATAAATCGAGGGGCGCCGTCCGGTTATGATATACCATTTCGGCATTCTTCCTATTGACATTCCCCAAACATTTGGGCGGTGGGGTAGCCTAATGGTTAAAGCGTTGGCTCGTCACGCCGAAGACCCGGGTTCGAATCCCCACATGGGCACAATGTGTGAAGCCCATTTCTGGTGTCCCCCGCCGTGATGTTGCTGGAATATTGCTAAAAGCGGCGTAAAACATAACTCAGTCAGTCAGTCAGTCAGTCCCCAAACATTGCATGAACAAACAAGTACGACAACATGTTGTGTTCGTCTATTATTTATTTAGGACACGTCAAACCTATCCTAGCATTTGTCCTAAGTTAGGATATCCTAGCGCTAAGATACTTTTCGAGAATAAGGTAGGACACCTATCCTAGACCCTAGGATCAAAGTTAGGATATCCTAGGGCTAGGGTCGTTTCGAGAATAGGGGCCCTGTTACCTTTCTCACTCTTGCAGTTTCAGTATCGGTTCTGCCCGTGAAGCAGAGCTGCTTACTCTTTTCACATGATGTCATCATTGATTGTGTACTTGACGCATACATGTATTTTCCACAATCACATTCTCTGTCACGCTCTAATGATTCTGTTTCGATGCTGACTATTCTCCGACGTGGACGTAATTAATGATATAGGCGAGATTTCAACATCCGACAAATGAGAAATGTTAACTGAACAATCATCTAACAATTGGTTTTCATTTGTCTGTAATCAGAAATGTATAGCAAGTGAAAAGTGAAAAGTACGGAGAGTGACTTCTTCAGAAATACCAGGATTGCGTAGAATTTCAGCCCAGGCAATGACCAACCGTCTACGCTCCGTACGGGAGCGTGGGGTAGCCTAGTGGTTAATGCGTTCACTCGTCACGCCGGAGACCTGGGTTCGATTCCCGACATGGGTACAATATGTGAAGCCCATTTCTAGTGTCCCCCGCAGTGATATTGCTGGAACATTGTTAAAAGCGGCGTAAAACCTTACTCACTCACTCACTACGCACCGTACGTATTCGCCCGAGACCACCAATCCATTCTGACTTATCAGCATCGGAGCCTGCGTCGTCAATGGTGTCAAGGACAGGGAGTATGGGCACAACAGCAATGGCGACGTGTTTGGTTAAGTGACGAGTGACGTTTTTCACTTCTCCATTCAGACGGAAGACATCGTATTGACAGATGTCATGGGAACGTTATGCTCTAAACTGCATACAGAAAGTGGTCAGGTTTGGTGGCTTTAGGGTAATACCGGCAGAACGAACTTGGTACACGTCCAGGGCAATTTAAGCAAACGTCATTTTTCAACACGACAAGACTGACACAGGCCTAATTCAGGAACCACAATATCCAAGTTCTGCATGGCTCTCCCATCGAAATCCCATCGAACATTTATGGGATGCTTATGATCAACGTCTGTGATCATCCAACAGCTGGCTCAAGCACTCCAGAAAGAGTAGATGAACATTCCACAGGCCACAATTATTAACCTGATTGGTTCTATACCAGGTCGTTCTGGACTTTCATTGGGCCATCCAAAATACTGAAAACAGGAGACCTTCACCTTGACATTCGATGGTTTCATCCGTGTAATTATGAACCTCTGTCAGTCACAACGACATGCAAAATTTGTAAAAAAAATTATGATCTGTGAATATTTACATAATACATAAAGTATACATCTGAAATCCACTTTTACCTATATTTTTATTTTCATACATTTAACCAAATCCTATATAACCTTTTGTTTTCAAAGCTATTAGTCACGCAGGCAGTGCGATTTTACAATAACCAGAGTAGGTGATCTAGACTTCCCGTTGTTTTCCATGTTTTAGTGGGTCGCTGACTTAGTGTGCTGGCGATTTGGTGCCTCCCGTATGATTTTCGAATCCCAGATAGAACTCAATCCAAAGACGTGCCATAATTAGAGTTCTGGATAACTTAGATATTTCCATGTGTAATTAGGTTACCCATTTATTGCCAGATTGATCTTGACAAGACAATTTGAAAGACAAAAATGGTAAAATACGAACTTGTGGATGGGAATGACAGTCTTATCACCCTTTAAGTCAAGGGCCTTTATCAAATGTTTCAATCTAAATAAATAGGTCTCACACGAACGAAAGGTTTGTTTCAGTAGAAATCAGTGTGGATGAGGTTAATGCGTCCTGGCAGAGTGCTGTTTGTGTTCATGGTGCCTTGGTGACCCTGGACTGGATGCGACATACGTTGTTGAACATGATCCAAGGAAGCCACGACACCCGTGTTCTCTCATACAAAACAACAAACAACTCATTGGTAACAACATAAATTTGTAGAATTTTAATATTATGAAAATAAAAAAGTAATTAGAATGATGCAACAAAATATACACATGTCAAGTGTGTGAGTGAGTGGGTGTGTTTGTAGGTGTGCGGGCGCCTACGACAGTACTTTGCTTTGTAGGTACATATATGAAACACAAGGCATTGGAATGGTCTTTACTTTGCAATTATTTGGAAGATATCCTGAGTAACTACATCGTTGTAAGGTTCTTCTTCACGCATTTACACCCAATTACATAGCAAACAAGGGAGCGAAGTTTGCATGTTTCAACATATTTGACGAGTGACGCAACGTATGTATAATGTTAGATATTTTGTAAAAATATGTTATCCTGAAATCATATATACGTGACATGCGTAGAATGAACGATATTTTTAATACTTATCCAGACTGCGTATGGATGCAATATATCATCAAATCACACAAATATGTTTATCATGATTTCACAGCCGTGTCATCAGACTGTGGTAATGAAGAGTTCTTCATGCTGAGGAAAAGCATCCCTGTCGGTTCGGCATATTATGCTTTGCCTGCATCGTCGTCGACATGTGAAATGGAAGCCTCGATAGGTGAAACATTGTCATAATTGGGATTGCTCACTCCAGATACATCTCCATTATTAGTAGACTTGGAAAAGAAGGCGGAGGCTCCCCCGAGTGACACTCCGAATCCCCCCCTCGAGGTACTGGCTGGGATGTCAGGCACAAGTCCCTTGGTCAGGGTGTCCTTGTTTTTGTACTGGCGTCTGTAGTACAGGAAGCCACAGACGGCAGCGGCGATGACCAGAGCGCAGACGATAGGGGCGGCAATGGCGGCTGCTGGGGCCGAGTTGTTGGAGATTTTCTGAGTAACTGGACCTCCCGTGGGAACGCTTGGAGTCGTTGGGAGAACTCCTGGGGGGAAGAGGAAACACAGGTAGAATGATACGAAATAGGTGGACACGCTTTGAACTAGCTTGCGTCACAGATAAAAACATATATGAACAATACAAAATAACTGGACATCGTAAGCCATGCAGGATGGTCACTGGACATTTACAGTGAGGAAGTAAAAATCCGACTGGTTGATAATAATGTTGCTTCACTTCTGGTTAAGATTTAGTCATTGCCGAATGAAAACCCGAATTCGCAAAATATTAAAGGGTGAAACCATTATGGTTTATGTTACATGGAAAAGCCTGTTTCTACTGTCTGTTCAAATTTCAAGTTGGGTGTCTGGTCATCCATGCTCACCTGAACACTCTACACCGGCATCCTCCGTGTGGAGACAGTTCTGTATCGCAAAACCATTAAATGGACAGTCCTGTAGGTGAGATTCATTCCCCCTGCAGCCAAGATTGTCCATCCAGATCGGCCCCTTACCCTGGCCGTAAAGGGCTTTGGTTATGGCCTTGCCCTTGGCATATCCAAACATCATGCAGGCAACGGTGGCGTCTCTGTCATCCCATAAGTCGTCACAGACGGTGCCCCATTTGTCTGGTCCCTGAAGGAATACTTCCACCCTCCCAGTGTTGTTGGTTGGGCCGTCAACAAGACGTACTTTTGTTACCTCTGAGGGATGGAAGATAATCAATCAGATTTGACAGAGGTACAGATAAGCTGCGTATCTGCGTAAATTACGCAAATATTTATGTGAAAACTCAATTCCTATTAAGACTATTGCGTACAAATACGCTTGAAGTTTTGTAAATACTCAATAAATGTGATCTTACATGCGTATACACAAAAATGTCAAATCTTAGCTTGCGTACCGGTGGATAAATAAAATAAATGTGGTATATTGAGACATTCTATTTCAGTACATGAACTTGGCAACTTGCAGTCTTTATTATTGTTTCTCATACTACAGATCAAATGTAAATAACAAACACTAACATTTAAACTTTGTTGTTGTTTTTAAATTAATGGAAATAGCAAAATACCCAATTGAGTTTGAGTGAGATGAGTGCAATTTATTTAGTTACTCAAAGGAAAATTGGGATACCCAATTGGGATGAGCACAAGCGAGTACATAACTTAATGACCCAAAAAGTTATCTGTAACTCTGGATTTGGATGTAATAAAGTCTCTGTCAAGCTGAGATTCACAACTGACATAAAATGCTGTTTATATGAAACAAGTGTGCAATCGTGTCACATGGCCATACAAGCCCAGTATAGAAGATCCCGTGTTTGTTCCCCGACAGATCCTGTGACAGGTGCCCCTAGGTGGGTCCTTGCTCAAGTTTGTTTATCCACTGGTCCCGTTTGATCACAACCAAGACATCGAGATATTGCTACAATTCTAGAAGGTTTGGGCAAAATAACATTCATTCGGATTATTATCATAGATAGAAAGCGAAGTGCAAGTGCCCTCTTGGTCTGGTATGTGTGACTTAGAAATGTCTGTGAGGATACTTACTGATCTCCTTGTTGTAGCACTTGGCGGATGACGGTCCAATGTTTTTACAGTAATACGACCACCAGTAGCTGTAGGATGACAGGGACGAATCGAAGCCGTCGTTCATGCAGGTAGGGAGAGTAGTCTCATTTCCATAGCATTTAAAGTAATGGAACCATATCGGCCTGTTGTCATTGGCGACTTTGTAGCCGGCACTGGACACTGGGAGTCCATCCACGTGGCCGAGACTCTTGCAGGCCACCTTGGCGGTGTTGGAGGAGACGGACGCGTCACAGATGGTGCCCCATTGGTTGTCATACTTCATTTCAATACGGCCTTGCAGAGGACTGTCACCTGCACCGCTCACCAAGCGATACTGTATTCCTGCAATTATTAACATTAGACATTACGAAGAGTGTAGAGATTGGTTTAGGCTGTATGTTGACGTCAGTACAAAGACAATGGTGCTGTTTCACCCGACTGAATCTACAGAATATTCTTGATGATGATGCTAACATGCGATACTAGTGAATCTATTATACAGAACGCGTCCCTTATTACCCGTTCTGAGATGGAGTGGAAACATATTAAACTGCAACAGTAGTTCAGGTTAGAGTGACGGCCTTGGGAAGTGACCCTTCTGAGATCTCTCGTCATTGGAAACACACTTCAAAATCTATTCTCTTTCTGTTAAGTTCTGTTTTATTACACGAAATTTCATATGCTGACACTAGGTGTATTGTTTTATATCTTTTAATGTATCGGGACATCCGTATACCACGTTTCTGATTATACGAAGAATCAAGAGAAGCCACAGCTATGACCTACCTGAGTTCCTGTAACACAGCAGTCCAGCTCTCGGGGCGTAGTAGTCACACCACTTGGTGGTGCTGCGTGACTTGTAGGCACACTTTGCCAGACTGTCCTCATTGCCATTGCAGACCACGTCTGTCATCAAAATGGGGCGTTTCTCGCTGATGATATGCTGACCTGTACTGTGGAAGGGGTTGTATATGGCGGGCGTGTAGGCAACGCCACCTTTGAAGTTCAACTGTTTACAGGCGATGTTAGCTGCACGGTCGTCGAAGCCGGAGCCGCAGACGCTGCCCCAGATGCCGTTGATTCTTACTTCCAGAAACCCGTGGGTGTCGTCAACTACGTCGTCAGCAACGAGCCGAGGAAGGAAACCTGGATCAAGTGAAAATAGGTCGTCACTGACGCCGACATAGCAGCGAACAATTACCACATGGGTGAAATACTGCCTAAGTGACTTAACATTAACTCGACCCGTGAAGATCCCGGGAAGAATAGGTCTTCAGCAACCCATTCTTGTCATAAAAGGCGACTATGCTTGTCGTAAAAGGCGACTAACGGGATCGGTTGGTCAGGCTCGCTGACTTGGTTGACACATGTCATCGGTTCCCAATTGCGAAGATCGATGCTCATGCTGTTGACCACTGGATTGTCTGGTCCAGACTCGATTATCTACAGACCGCCGCCATATAGCTGTAATATTGCTGGGTGCGGCGTAAAACTAAACTCACTCACTAACATTAACTCAATCCTCGTTACCGAGGGTGTAGGGACAACCATAGGCGAGCATTCCCCGACAAGAGCACGCCCTGGTCCACAACGTGTAACCCTAGTAACATGATTCTGAAGCAGGGTTGCATAAATGTCAAAGAAATATTATGGCAGTCAGTCAAATATCATTCCATGATGGTTGGGGTATTTTTAGCTTTTCTTTGTTTTCCTTGGTTTACTTTTGTATGCTTACTGTCTTACATTTATGTATGCAAAATAACTTACCTGTATCAGTTATGGGGTCGCTGGAACACACCACAGAGGCGTAGGTGCCACTTTTGCAGGCTGTTGATGATGTTGTTGAACACTGTTTGAAGTTGGCCTCCCGACCATTGCACGTCACCTGGCTAATGGCGATCGGCCCGTCGGTAATGCCGAACAGAGAACCACCAATATTTATGCCAAAGTTGAAGCCCATTGTTCTACAGACCACTCGAGCGGCGTTCTGGTCAAAGCCGCTGTCGCACACGGCGTTCCATTTGTTGTTGGCGTACACCTCTACAGCGCCCATGGAGGAGTTGAGGCCAGTGTTGAGCTTCACTGGAAATATAAGATTGAACATGAGGGCTTTGATTATTGTAGACAGTGGTGATAACCTTACCATCTACACGCGACAAGTCCTTTGTATTTCTGAGAACGAGTGTTTTTCGTTCTTTCATCTTGAATTCCATTATATAATATCTGTAGTTTCTAAAATTAATTAAATTGGGATAATAATACAAATTTCCGTCAGGTTCAGCTGGCTCATTAATAATCAATGCTGCTTTGTTTAAATGGGGATATACGGTTAGAAGAAAACCCTGTCATACACATCTTTATACAAGCAGATGCTCTGTATGCAGTGATCAAATGCGCATACTAGCTCACCATTGTCGACACAGAAGACGGAGACGTCATCGCGATGACTCTGGCACGACCAGAAGCTGAAGCCGGAGACGACCTCGCTGTTGTAGCCAGAGTGGGGGCAGCTGTGAAGACTGGGTTCGGTGCCGACACACTGGAGGCCGCTCAGCCACATGGGACCACTTCCCTGGCCGTAGAAGGCGTTTGGGATGGCGTAGCCGTCCTTGTATCCCATCTGCCGACAGAAGACGCCGGCCTCGCGGTTGTCAAAGTACCTGTCGCAGACTGTTCCCCAAACATTGCCCACAGACATCTCCACCCGACCGTAGTTCTGCTGTGTACCATCGGGCGCCACCATGCGGTACTGGATACCTGGGGGAGGGTTCAGTAACAATGCTTTGAGTGTACCAATACGATGTGACGAATTAACGGCATTGCATGACCTTAAGCAGTTAGGGTACAAACCCAAGCTAAATTCATATGCATTTCAACGCTCTATTGAATTTTAATAAATTTAATTTCATTACATATTCCCGACTGAAATATCTTGTACAGCCAATATTCACATAGATCTTAGGTTAATAGGCAGTTTTCAGCCACTTGAAATGTAAATGGTTCAAGTTTCGTTTGGGTTGTGATGATTTCTGTTCTGCCCTAGGCCCACGATAATTGCAAGAATTACTTCAGTGGAATCACACAGTGATCATGTTAGGTTTGACATACTTTTGTCGCCGTTGAAGCAGATAGCTGAAGCGATGTCGGCGGAGCTGCAGTTCCCAAGACTCATCCTGTCGCTGTAGGCGCAGTCTGTCAAGGATGTTTCACTTCCGGTGCAGTTCACGGCGCTGAGCCAGAAGGGACCACGTGATCGGAGGGGTTGATAGTTGTATTTGACAGAGTGGTGGTAGGCAATACCGTTGTCGTAGTGCAGGCCTTTACAGAAGACCGTGGCCTCCGTGTCGGTCCAGAAAGTGTTGCAAATCCTGCCTTTCACGTCATAGTGCTGCACGGCGATCTGACCACTGTCCGACGTGGAGTCGTCAAATCCCAGCGTGTAGGCTATGGAGAATAAGGTCAGAATAACAAACTTGATGGGAACCAAAAGTGAAACGCCACTGTACTGAATATGAAGCGACTGGCGTCAACAGCGCTACATCATACACACTGTGACCAGTATGAAACTGTTTGTATAAATTATCACTACGTGACCAGTAGGAAACTACTTGTATATATTATCACTGTGTGACCAGTATGAAACTGCTTGTATATATTATCAATATGTGACCAGTATGAAACTACTTGTATATAAACTACTTGTATATATTATCACTGTGTGACCAGTATGAAACTACTTGTATATATTATCACTACGTGACCAGTAGGAAACTACTTGTATATATTATCACTGTGTGACCAGTATGAAACTGTTTGTATAAATTATCACTACGTGACCAGTATGAAACTACTTGTATATATTATCACTGTGTGACCAGTATGAAAGTACTTGTATATATTATCACTGTGTGACCAGTATGAAACTACTTGTATATATTATCACTGTGTGACCAGTATGAAACTACTTGTATATATTATCACTGTGTGACCAGTATGAAACTACTTGTATATATTATCACTGTGTGACCAGTATGAAACTACTTGTATATATTATCACTACGTGACCAGTAGGAAACTACTTTTATATAAATTATCACACTTGACCAGTATGAAACTACTTGTATATATTATCACTGTGTGACCAGTATGAAACTGTTTGTATAAATTATCACTACGTGACCAGTAGGAAACTACTTGTATATATTATCACTGTGTGACCAGTATGAAACTACTTGTATATATTATCACTGTGTGACCAGTATGAAACTACTTGTATATATTATCACTACGTGACCAGTATGAAACTACTTGTATATATTATCACTGTGTGACCAGTATGAAACTGTTTGTATAAATTATCACTACGTGACCAGTAGGAAACTACTTGTATATATTATCACTGTGTGACCAGTATGAAACTACTTTGTATATATTATCACTGTGTGACCAGTATGAAACTACTTGTATATATTATCACTGTGTGACCAGTATGAAACTGTTTGTATAAATTACCGGTTATGCGACTAGTATGATATATATTATCACTATCACTGTGACCAGTATGAAACTGTTTGTATAAATTATCACTGCGTGACCAGTATGAAACTACTTGTCTATATTATCACTGTGTGACCAGTATGAAACTAATTGTATATATTATCACTGTGTGACCAGTATGAAACCGTTTGTATATATTATCACTGTGTGACCAGTATGAAACTGCTTGTATATATTATCACTGTGTGACCAGTATGAAACTGCTTGTATATATTATCACTGTGTGACCAGTATGAAACTGCTTGTATATATTATCACTACGTGACCAGTATGAAACTACTTGTATATATTATCACTGTGTGACCAGTATGAAACTGTTTGTATATATTATCACTGTGTGACCAGTATGAAACTACTTGTATATATTATCACTCTGTGACCAGTATGAAACTGCTTGTATATATTATCACTACGTGACCAGTAGGAAACTACTTGTATATATTATCACTGTGTGACCAGTATGAAACTGCTTGTATAAATTATCACTACGTGACCAGTATGAAACTACTTGTATATATTATCACTGTGACCAAGTGACCAGTATGAAACCATTTGTAAAAATTATGACTACGTGACCAGTATGAAACCGTATTTGTATAAATTATCACTGCGTGACCAGTAAGAAACTACTTGTATATATTATCAATATGTGACCAGTATGAAACTACTTGTCCATATTATCACTATGTGACCAGTATGAAACTACTTGTATATATTATCACTATGTGACCAGTATGAAACTACTTGTATATATTATCACTATGTGACCAGTATGAAACTGCTTGTATATATTATCAATATGTGACTAGTATGAAACTACGTGTGTATATTATCAATATGTGACCAGTATGAAACTATTTCTATAAATTATCACTACGTGACCAGTATGAAACTACTTGTATAAATTATCACTGTGTGACCAGTATGAAACTACTTGTATATATTATCACTGCGTGACCAGTATGAAACTATTTGTATAAATTATCACTGTGTGACCAGTATGAAACTATTTGTATAAATTATCACTACGTGACCAGTAGGAAACTACTTGTATATATTATCACTGTGTGACCAGTATGTAACTACTTGTATATATTATCACTGTGTGACCAGTATGAAACTATTTGTATAAATTATCACTACGTGACCAGTAGGAAACTACTTGTATATATTATCACTGTGTGACCAGTATGAAACTATTTGTATAAATTATGACTACGTGACCAGTATGAAACTATTTGTATAAAATTATACTGCGTGACCAGTATGAAACTACTTGTATATATTATCACTACGTGAGCAGTATGAAACTACTTTGTCCATATTATCAATATGTGACCAGTCTGAAATTACTTGTCATTATTATCAATATGTGACCAGTATGAAACTAATTGTATATATTATCACTATGTGACCAGTATGAAACTACTTGAATATATTATCAATGTGTGACCAGTATGAAACTGCTTGTATATAATTATCAATATGTGACTAGTATGAAACTACGTGTATATTATCAATATGCGACTAGTATGAAATTACGTGTATACACTATCACTACTTGACCAGTATGAAACTATTTGTATATTATCAATATGTGACCAGTATGAAACTACTTGTATATATTATCACTGTGTGACCAGTATGAAACTGCTTGTATATATTATCACTGTGTGACCAGTATGAAACTACTTGTATATATTATCACTACGTGACCAGTATGAAACTACTTGTATATATTATCACTGTGTGACCAGTATGAAACTGTTTGTATAAATTATCACTACGTGACCAGTATGAAACTACTTGTATATATTATCACTGTGTGACCAGTATGAAACTACTTGTATATATTATCACTGTGTGACCAGTATGAAACTACTTGTATATATTATCACTGTGTGACCAGTATGAAACTGCTTGTATATATTATCACTACGTGACCAGTATGAAACTACTTGTATATATTATCACTGTGTGACCAGTATGAAACTGTTTGTATAAATTATCACTACGTGACCAGTATGAAACTACTTGTATATATTATCACTACGTGACCAGTATGAAACTACTTGTATAAATTATCACTGTGTGACCAGTATGAAACTGTTTGTATAAATTATCACTACGTGACCAGTAGGAAACTACTTGTATATATTATCACTGTGTGACCAGTATGAAACTATTTGTATATATTATCACTGTGTGACCAGTATACATTTGTATATATTATCAACGCGACCAGTATACTTTGTATATATTATCACCGTGTGACCAGTATGAAACTGTTTGTATAAATTATCACTACGTGACCAGTAGGAAACTACTTGTATATATTATCACTGTGTGACCAGTATGAAACTACTTGTATATATTATCACTGTGTGACCAGTATGAAACTACTTGTATATATTATCACTGTGTGACCAGTATGAAACTGTTTGTATAAATTATCACTGCGTGACCAGTATGAAACTACTTGTATATATTATCACTGTGTGACCAGTATGAAACTGTTTGTATAAATTATCACTGCGTGACCAGTATGAAACTACTTGTCTATATTATCACTGTGTGACCAGTATGAAACTACTTGTATATATTATCACTGTGTGACCAGTATGAAACTACTTGTATATATTATCACTGTGTGACCAGTATGAAACTACTTGTATATATTATCACTGTGTGACCAGTATGAAACTATTTGTATATATTATCACTGTGTGACCAGTATGAAACTACTTGTATATATTATCACTACGTGACCAGTATGAAACTACTTGTATATATTATCACTGTGTGACCAGTATGAAACTATTTGTATATATTATCACTGTGTGACCAGTATGAAACTACTTGTATATATTATCACTCTGTGACCAGTATGAAACTGCTTGTATATATTATCACTACGTGACCAGTAGGAAACTACTTGTATATATTATCACTGTGTGACCAGTATGAAACTGCTTGTATAAATTATCACTACGTGACCAGTATGAAACTACTTGTATATATTATCACTGTGTGACCAGTATGAAACTATTTGTAAAAATTATGACTACGTGACCAGTATGAAACTGCTTGTATAAATTATCACTGCGTGACCAGTAAGAAACTACTTGTATATATTATCAATATGTGACCAGTATGAAACTACTTGTCCATATTATCACTATGTGACCAGTATGAAACTACTTGTATATATTATCACTATGTGACCAGTATGAAACTACTTGTATATATTATCACCATGTGACCAGTATGAAACTGCTTGTATATATTATCAATATGTGACTAGTATGAAACTACGTGTGTATATTATCAATATGTGACCAGTATGAAACTATTTCTATAAATTATCACTACGTGACCAGTATGAAACTACTTGTATAAATTATCACTGTGTGACCAGTATGAAACTACTTGTATATATTATCACTGCGTGACCAGTATGAAACTATTTGTATAAATTATCACTGTGTGACCAGTATGAAACTATTTGTATAAATTATCACTACGTGACCAGTAGGTGAAACTACTTGTATATATTATCACTACGTGACCAGTATGAAACTACTTGTATATATTATCACTACGTGACCAGTATGAAACTAATTGTATAAATTATCACTACGTGACCAGTATGAAACTACTTGTATATATTATCACTGTGTGACCAGTATGAAACTATTTGTATAAATTATGACTACGTGACCAGTATGAAACTGCTTGTATAAATTATCACTGCGTGACCAGTATGAAACTACTTGTATATATTATCACTACGTGACCAGTATGAAACTACTTGTCCATATTATCAATATGTGACCAGTCTGAAACTACTTGTCATTATTATCAATATGTTACCAGTATGAAACTAATTGTATATATTATCACTATGTGACCAGTATGAAACTACTTGAATATATTATCAATATGTGACCAGTACGAAACTGCTTGTTTATAATGATCAATATGTGACTAGTATGGAACTACGTGTGTATATTATCAATATGTGACTAGTATGAAATTACGTGTATACACTATCACTACTTGACCAGTATGAAACTATTTGTATATTATCAATATGTGACCAGTATGAAACTACTTGTCTATATTATCAATATGTGACCAGTATGAAACTACTTGTATATATTATCAATATGTGACTAGTATGAAACTAGTATACATTATCACTACGTGACCAGTATGAAACTATTTGTATATTATCAATATGTGACCAGTATGAAGCTACTTGTATATATTATCAATACGTGACCAGTACGAAACAAGTGTATATATTATCAATATGTGACCAGTATGAAACTGCTTGTATATATTATCAATATGTGACTAGTATGAAACTACGTGTATATATTATCAATATGTGACTAGTATGAAACTACGTGTATACATTATCGGTACGTGACCAGTATGAAACTAATCAAATATTATCAATATGTGACCAGTATGAAACTCCTTGTCTATATTATCAATATGTGACTAATATGAAACAACGTGTATATATTACCAATATGTGACCAGTATGAAACTACGTGTATATATTATCAATATGTGACCAGTATGAAACTGATTGTATATATTATCAATATGTGACTAGTATGAAACTACGTGTATATATTATCAATATGTGACTAGTATGAAACTACGTGTATACATTATCGGTACGTGACCAGTATGAAACTATTTAAATATTATAAATATGTGACCAGTATGAAACTCCTTGTCTATATAATCAATATGTGACTAATATGAAACTACTTGTATACACAAAACATTGCCATTTGTGGGGCCAGTATGCAATTGCTTGTAAACATTACCTCTGTGTAACCAGAATGAAACTGTGTGCATATATTATTACTTTGGGGTCAGTTTTAAACTGCATGCATGCATTATTCATGTGTGGCCAATATGAAACTGCTTGTATACAGTTTCCAAACAATGCATATAACCGAGGACAAAGAGGACAGTATGTTAGCTCGATGGGACCAACTTCATCCGGGTTTACATGACAGTGTATATTACAAATGTGGACTAATAATAGCACGGGTGGGAATAAATGGAAATATACAAATGTAAAAAAAAATAATAGCCCGCGACCAGCACGGTTAGTATATGATGCAGTGTACGCTTGGACCAACCTCCCCTTGGTTTCAGGGGATGAGGTGCTTACAACCTTTGGTCCACTCTGCATAACAGAACACACATGTCATTAAGATGTTTGTGTCAAAGAAGTGTCGTTAGTTAAAGGTATTTCAAAAACACACTGAACAAATCAAATGATAGACATGGTATTTAGATCAGGTGATTCTGAAGAAAAATGGACACATAGAAATAGAGTAAAGGGTCATCACTTACTTTCTTCGACTCTGTCTGAGGTGTTGAAGCAGACGACAGATGCATAGTCCTGGGAGCAGGTGCCGGGTGCGAGGCACGTCATCGGATCAGACTGGGTGCCGTCACAATTCATCGTCGTGTTGGGTAGGAAGCTGCCGAGGCCGTTGCCGTAGTAGGAGTACCTGACGTATTTCGATCCATAGGCCGAACAGCACAAGGCCTTCCCATCAACAAAGCCAAGACTTCTACACACAGTCTTAGCGGTCAGGTCATCGAAGTTGGTGTCGCACACGTAGTGCCAAGTGTTGTTCTTCCACACCTGAACAGGGCCTTGCTTGATGTCCGGGGAGAATCCAGAAGCCAGTTTGACTGAAGACAACGCGGGGGCCAGATTTAGGATTATACACAAGCAATAACAACTATTGCAATATTACCGGTAAACCGGTATATACCGGTACAGTATCTCTGTGTGAATATCACGATATGGTTCAGATTCTGCAATATGTTGGGTTATCCATAGCTAGCTCCCTTGATTTCCATAGCAACAAAATTACTGATACCCCTCGTGAATTCGTGAGGTGATTCAGAACAAACGTGCAGAAAGTGAAGTTTGGAAATATCACCACGCGTCTGTGATTGTAAGGTTGAAGAGAACGTAGTTGTGTGCAATAGGTGTTACGTCCATGTCAAAAACAACTCAAGAGGAAAAAGTATCTTTATAAGTGCCTCCAAAAGTGCCAAATATTCTACCAAAGGTTTTAAGTTTTGTGGGTTTGAACGGTTTCATATGTGACATTTTGAAGGAATTAAGTGGCCTCAAATGGACCAATTATTTTTACCTATCAACAGAGCCTCTGGTTGTGAATAACCATTTCACAGTTCACATAATTTAGTAGGACTGTATGATGACATTCTAGTCAAGGATCTTAGTTAGGGACCGTCCAATTTTGTACATATTTAGATAAACATATTATGGGGGGTCATTGATTTTGTACATGACATGCAGGGGGTCACTTACTATGTACATAAAATTTAGAAAGGGGTGGGAGGAGGGGCATTCAAATTGTACATGCTTCCCCATACAAATCATCATCAACCCCCACCCCCACCCCAGCCTTAAATCATGAATGGTCCCTTATTGGAGGTCACGTGAGAACTTAAGCTCAAGTAGTTCACCTGAATCATGTTTTTGATTCATTCGGCAATATTTCACGTTAACACATGTCTACCCTGGCGTTGAATCTGAATGAATCACTGACATACAGTAACAATAATTACATTCTACATTGAAGTGCATTCTGTTGAAGCAAACAACGCTGACCAGCAACAGCAACTAAGAAGATGATGTCGCACACAGAGAGCTATTATGAATTTATGATGTATGCATTTGGGCAGAAACCTTCCAGTCAATAGATCACAATATATCTTGCAATATCTCTTAAATTATGGCAATATATCGCAACATGAGAATCAGGGCAATATCCAGCCCTAATAACCACTACATCAGAATAGCACAGAGTTCATCAACGCCAATAAGGAGGGTAGATCATATGGTATATTATACACAAAAGCATGAATTAATTCATATTTGAACTCACCGTCTCCGTAGCAGGTGATGGCAGCGTCGTAGTTGTGGTTCAAGCAGTATCTACTGGTGGCTACCTTCCACCCCTGATGTGGGCACTCGGACAGTGATCCCTCGTTGCCTGTACACTGGAATCTACTCTCGTACACGGGACCGGTGGCGTTGGGGTACTTGGTGTAGTAGTCAACCACGCCCGTATTATAGCCAAGACTTCTACACATGACCATAGCCTCCCTCCTGTCGAAGTAGGAGCGGCATACTGAACCCAACACGCCATTGACAGACACTTCCACTCGACCTGCGTTCTCAGGGCCTCCCCCGGAGAGACTGTAGTAAATACCTGCATAGACGAAATACATGTACATCACAGTCATATCCAGATGGTTGTGGCGCAGTAGAGAACTTCATGACGCTAATATACAGCTGATTGTATCACAGTAGAGACCTGCATGACGTTTATTCATATGGTTGTGTTGCAGATGAAATGCATGACAATCACACCCAGATTGTTGTGTTACAGTATAGATCTGCATTAAGTTCATATCAAGAAGGTTTTGTCGCATTAGAGGACTGTGCCGAAAACTTTGGGAAATGTAAATAATGGGATATTGAACTGACAGTGTCCCAACGTGAAGCAATTAAGCTGTTTCTTGGTCTCTGTTGCAAAGAATACATACCTTTTAAAGAAAGCAAGTAAAGGTTATTAACCATGCCGCCATGTTTTGTTTCTCACAAGCATTACTTATTATTTATAAGATGTCACATTTCTCTCCTTATACCAACTTTTCAGAAAAAAGTTTTTTTGTCTTTCGATTCCTGGACATTTACGTACCAACATTGTCTCCGCACAGCACGCCAGCAGAGTGGGAGTTCTGACAAGACGCCACTTGACCCAGCTGTGTTCGGGAGCAATCTGATAGACGGCTCTCTGTGCCGGCGCAGTTCATCTTAGACGTCCAGAAGGGGCCGTTGTCGGCGTTGTAGGAGTATTTGTAGTGGGTGTAGGCCTTGCCCTTGGTGAACCCCAGTTCTTTACACGCCACGGTGGCGTCCTTGTCGTCCCAGTCATCAGTGCAGATACGACCCACCATGTTCATGTAGTTGACGTTCACCTCGCCAGTGTAGTTGTTGCCGTCAGCCAGCGACCACGTGAAGGCTGAAAACGTAGAGAGTATTCAGCACATTTCACGATTTTATTTAATGGCCATAACAAATAGTCATATTTGGGGGACTACACAACAGCTTCAAGACAGTCGCTTCAGTCATTTTTTGAGAGGGGGCTGAAAGCTGACGGACAGCGGAAAATGCCTTGTGGATATCTTGCCCTGATGAACAAAATACAGAAAAGGGGCTCTTTTGAATACGTTTTGTAATGCTACATGATATCTGTCTTTAATATCACTGATAATTCTGATTACTGACTGGTAGCGGCAGTGCCGTTGTAGCAGGCCACGGAAGCATCAGCTCCGCTGCAGTATCTGGTATGAGAGGCGTCGGGGTGGCAGTCAATCAGCCTCGCCTCGCTTCCTCCACATTGAACATTGTCCACCACGGTATAGGACCGACTCCCGTACACTCCACAGCACAGGTTGAAGCCATTCTGATACCCAAGCTCCTTGCAGGCCACGGCTGAATGTATAGTGCTTACAATGAATCGGCAGTGGTTTTATCAAACTGGCAAATACCTGTATTTAAGGCCACATAACAAAATATTCTTGTTTCTGACCAAAAGATTGTATTTTTACAATTTACTTTATTTTATGTCCAAAACCCCTTGATTTCTGTGGAAATTTACACCTTTTCTCCAACAGAAATTCAAAACTTAGAAGTGTGATAAATTCTTGCACATTTTGATAGTCAAAGTTGCATTTTCTCCAGTGAAAAAACTATATAAAAAATAGTGTCAGGCGGTAATGAGAAACACGAATATTTTATATGTGGCCTTGGGGACATGTAATATCAGGAAGCAATAAACATAAAGTTGGCTACAGTTATCCCTCTCGTTAATGTGTGGACTAGCCAGGCGTACGCCCACGATCTTACTTTGTGCTCAACACCACTACGAAGTTTATTTACAGGAACTACCCGTGGTGATATGGATTGCATAAACACTACGTACTCTCTTGTCTTAAGTGTTTGCTAATAGTCCATAGTAGCATACACCGTCACTGATCAAGCACTGTGTTATTGTCAAGGTTATTGTCAATTTTAGATAACAATGAAATCTTAACAACTCCTCCCTCCCCTGTCTGACCGCCTCCGTGGTGTAGTGGTTAGAGCGTCCGCCCGGAGTGCGGAAGGTCGCGGGTTCGATCCCCGACCGCGTCATCCCAAAAGACGTTAAAATATGGTACTTGTTGGTCCCTGCCTGGCGCTCGGCATTAATGGGTACAAGAAGGACTGGTCGGCTCGGAGTCAGTATAATGTGTCTGAGTGGGGTATTCATGCTTCACTGCGGCATGGTATCTCAGTGGGCTAGCACTATAAAACTAGCTTCAGTCTGGGCTAGTACAAGCAGCCGCACATACAGATACACACGCATGCACGTCGTCATGTGAGCGAAATATTCTCAAGCACGACGTTAAACCCAATTCCACCACCACCACCACCACTACCTCCCCTGTCTACAAAAAAATAGTTTAGTTATAGTTACGGACCCCTCCATACCTGTATTAAGCTTATTTTTATTTTCCTACCTCGTTTTAAAACAAGATATCATAATATGCCATAGATGTACTTAATTAATAACGGTCACTCACAAACATCAGTGTCGCTCCACCCATTGCTGCAGACGCTGCCCCAGTTCGTGTTGTAGTACACCTCGACCGCACCCATGGAGATCTGGTTGCCGCGCGTCAGTCGGACTGAAATACACGTTTACCATAAAACATTCTCTCATACATTACCGCCATATACACGGTTAAAAAAGAATGTCAGCCAACAAGAGAATGATTGAATAATTGCATAAACTTCAGTTTCATGTACTTTTATAATTATATTGAACTTAATTATTCCTCTCTGATCGTTTGGTATTTGCAGCACATTTTTTAACAGTTCATATTATTTGTCACATTTGTTTTCAAGAGGGATAATATATATACTTGTGTTATAGCAGACGACTCCGGCGTCCCTAGTACATCCCCATCTGTAGTTCCAATAACTGGGGCAGTCAAACAAAGATGCTTCTGAACCGCTGCATCTCACATAGTTCATCCACACTTTAGTGTTGTTGTTTCTGTCTACTGGTCTCGAACTCCCATCCTTAAACCCAAGTTGACGGCAGACGACCTTAGCGTCCACGTCGCTCCAGGACCAACCGCATACACGCCCATAAACGCCATTGTAGTTGATCTCAACACGACCGTAGTTCGACCCTCCATCAGCCAACCTCACAGAGGCGCCTGGAAAACAAAAGCAAAGGCCGCTGACCGTTATCGTTCATATGATGACAGTACGAAATGCATTTTAGTGAAGATAGCAACAGATGAGAAATTAATATGAGAGAAAATGGCGACCATTCTTGCCAGGTTATACCATGTAACAGAAAGCAGAACAGAATACTGAACCTTAGTAAAACAGCAGTAAAACGTTAACCATGCAGGGTAACAGTGCGAATTATTTACCACGCCTTTGCATGTGTTTGCAACCTGTGCCACTGGTGAAGCAGGATACGCTCATTCATTACAATGCATGATATTGTATATAAATGGTATTTAAGCATACACACATATGCATATTATAATGCATGTCGAAATCGTACACTGGATTCTGCATTTAGCAGAAACGTCTTAGGAGTATGGTTCTGTCGCTCTATCAACATTCAAGAGCAGAGTCATAATGTTCACCTTGTCAGTCACTACAGTGTGAAGAACATATCTTACCGTTTTCAGTTGTATAGCAGAGGACTCCAGCGGTCTGTCTATAGCTTCTCGCCTGAGAGTTGCAACCGAGGTCAACTTTGTCGTCAAGGTCACTGTAGGAACAGCTGGTCAAATTACCCTCTCGACCTTGACAGTTGAACTTCCCAACCAACAATGGGAGCCGATGTATAGATTTGGCCACTGAAGGTAACGCCACCAACAAATCCCATGGAACGGCATGCAACATCGGCGTCTTTGTTGTTCCAGCCAACGTTGCAAACAGGTCCCCAGAATCCATACCGATTAACCTCAATGGAGCCATAGTCCTTGGAACTATCTCGAAGACGGACAGCCAAATCTGGAAAGTTGAGGAATGAGAGGAGTGACTTAAAGTGACCTGACCAGAACTTGAAACAAAGAAGCACATCCTGTATTATAGTTTCAGTATTTAACACAATGAATTTCCCTTGTCGTACATGAAAACATGACATTCCTTTCAATATGGGCAATTATGGAACTGCTTTCTAAACATAACACCATGCATTCAGGAAGATCCAAGTTTCTTCACGCCATTAGTACACCTGTACCTGAAAGTGTCCTCTGCCATAGCAAAACACGTGTTTAGTTCTGGAAATATATTTAAGTCAATATTTAATACAATGAATTTCCGTTGTCTTAGATCAAAACATTATCTTCCTTTTCATTATGGACAATTCTGGAACTGCTTTCTAAATATAACACTATGAGGGGGATTCAGGTTTCTTCACGCCATTAGTACACCTGTACCTGAAAGTGTCCTCCGCCATAACAAAACACGTGTTTAGTTCTGGAAATAAAGCCTTCTAGTGGCCCACAAAGACCAATGTTAGGAGACAAATTATAATGGAATGACATGCAACAGTAGTTACCGTTAGCGTGTATGCCGTTGTAGGAGCAGTAGACGGTGGCGTATTTGCCGGTAGTGCAGCTGCCAAACGCAAGGTTACAGCTGAGGAGGTCTGATTCAGAGCCAGTGCAACCGTTGACGGTGACGGTGATGGTGGAGGCGTCGACATTCCCGACTGCGTTGCAGCACTGAGCCTTGCCGTCAGCGTAGCCTAGTTTCCTGCAAACAACGCGGGCAGCTGCATTGTCGAAGTTGTGGTCACAGACGGCGGACCATTGGTTGTTCCTGTACACTTCGACACGGCCGTAGTTGACGGTGGCGGCTCCCATAAGACGGACTGGGGTGAAGACAAAATTGGGCTCAACAAAACCATAAATTGTTCTGTTTATACTGCGTGTATTCATTTACGTATAGTAAACAATGTTCACCTGAACCAAAACATCCATGACAAAGGTGTTACTACCCATAACGTTTATTCAGTTCAATAAAGCGCACTCACCGTTGTCATAACACATGACATCGTTATCCTTCTGGTGGTTAGAACAGCCATAGTAGCTCTGCCTCCACAAAGACGTACACTGTGAGATAGATCTTTCCGTTCCTTGGCAGTACAGACGGCTAAGATAGACAGGACCACTGCCGGGGCCAAATGACCCCAGACCCATGTGACGACCTGTTGTGTAGTTGAGCATGCGGCAGATAACATCGGCGTTCTTGTCTGTGTAGTATGTTCCGGAGTATAATGTGCACATGGTACCCCAGGACCCGTCCACGCTCAGCTCGACCCGACCTGCAGACCCTGTCTTATTTCCTAGGCGCACCTGGAGACCTTTAGGACAAATTATTCTGAGCATCACTGTTTGAAACAAGCTTACAGTAAAAGTTTATCCATATGCGATGACGTTACAACAAAGAGGTAGTAGTCGTGGCACCATATTACTGGAATCTTGCTGAGAGCGGCGTAATATCTTGCTCACTCACTCTATTTAATATAATTGCATGTACACTAAAACCTACCAGTACC
This sequence comes from Haliotis rubra, assembly GCF_003918875.1. NCBI lineage: Eukaryota > Metazoa > Mollusca > Gastropoda > Lepetellida > Haliotidae > Haliotis > Haliotis rubra. Next base: position 2,733,710 of record NW_025767235.1, read on the forward strand.
ACAAGTACATCCATTTTGGCTGTCATGTTTTTATATAGTAATAGTCCCAGACCTTCTCACATAACATACTGATGTCAATACACACCACTAGTTTGGTAGCAGTAGACAGCCGCGTCCCCGCTGGAAGAACAGTTAGCAGTGTCGCCGAACCTAACACCAGCACAGTTGGAGAGGTAGGTTTCTGTGCCGTCACAGTTGATATTAGATAACCATCTCATTGTTGAACTAGAGTAGAAGGAGTAGTATCGGTGGTAGTAGGTGTAAGCAAAGCCGCCGGTGAATCCCTTTTCTCGGCAAATCACCATGGCCTCTCTGTCGTCGAACCCGTCGGGGCAAATGTAGCCATTGATGCCCATGTGACGGATCGTGATGCGGCCCTGGTACGTGCTTTGTATGGTCATGGTGTATCCTGTAGGGAAACAGTGTATTGTCATTAAGTATACATGGTATCTATATGTGTTTAAAAGCAGCAGAGTTAACTTCAGGGGTATTCTATTCTAACAAAACTTCCGGCAAAGTGACTTGTGAAGTTTGTAAATATTGAGTTTCATGCACGTTTTTGGCAGTGTTGTTCAAACGACTGTCCAAAACCATCAGATATGGTACTATCCTATATTATGTTATAAATACAATACGTGGTTACTGACCTGACCGAGGGTTGGTGTTGGAGCAGGCCGCCGAGGCGTACTTCCTACTGGGGCAGTAGGTCATGCTGATGGCATGGGGGCAGTCTCTGAAGCGAGTCTCGCGGCCGGTACAGCGGACGTTCGTGAAGCCAATACCATACGACTGCCTGCCGAAGGCTGAGGCACCGACACTGACGCCGTACTGGTAGCCAATCTCGTTGCACACAACCTTGGCGTCGATGTCGTTGAAGTTGTCTGCACACACTGTCTGGTAGCTGCTGGTGCCGTCGTACACCTGAACAGCGCCATACTGCCTGTTTGGTTTGAGGCGAACTGAGAAATGAAAACAAGTTCAGTACCCGTGCCAGAAAATGTACGCCAGGGTCTTCAATTTCAAAAACATTTTATAAACTTAATCATGTTCACAAATAAACACCATTGATAACCATATGCAAAAGTAGCACCACCGACTTTGCCTCACTTGCATATGTAGTAAAATGCTTAAAATCTCAACAAAGACACCAATTCCGGAAAGTTGTTGTCAGTGTAGATATTCTGACATCTTCTACATAAATACGGAGTATAAACAGTAACTCTAAATTTTACGAGATATGCAAATGTAGCAAAATACATGTACACAATTTTACACATTCAAGTGCCATGAACAGCTGTTTTAGTAAGTGTGTGGTGGTCGTATTGCAATTGGGAACCTCTTGAACATCCATTGATGTGGGAGGAGAGGTGAAGATGTTTACAATTCGAGATCTATGTCATGAGATAATTCAGGCACTACAGATTTCAAGTTGACCAAACGGACAGCAATTGGTCAACATTAGACATTCTAGTCAAGAGTATATTAATTAATTAACTGAAGTTCTGTCGGTAACTAAATGGAGGAATTACTGGTATAATATGGTCCGAAATGGTATCCCGAGCCCGTGACATATTGTACATAGCAAAAACAAGACATTTTAAATGTCTGAAAACCAAAGCATTTACGTTGAGTCCCACTACAAAAATATATACTATAACTGTGATAGAAACAGCTGGGTAGAGGTCAAAACGAGGCCAGGCCAGGTGCTCCTGGTAACCATATTTAACTTGATTGAATTGGGATGCCATCATTGGTGGGAACAAGTGTATGGAATTTCATCTATTTAGGACAATTGAGTTCTAATGGGACTTCAAGTCAACTGAGCCCAAAACCCACATGGTTTATGCAGGTAGACTACATAAATAAGATCCCTGGTTGAAGTTAAGATGTACTTAAAGATTTCATAATGTTTGCTACTTCCATTACCGTCACCGAAATGCTGCAGCACATAAGGTGACATTTAATTTAACTCCAGTACAATACTGAAATATAGTTAAATATGTAAATACGTACCATAGCTTTATTTGCTTGAGAACACGCAGACATTTTATCAATAAAAATAATATTCGTTATGTTGGCCAAAACATATAGTCAGTCGCAATATACTTGTGTCACGATGATAATGAATAATCGTATTTATATATGTCTCAACTAGACTAGTACGACTGTCAGTCCACATACTTACCTAGACCAGAACACTGCACACCAACGTCGTATCGATGCCCGCTGCAGGGGTACCTGTTGGTAACGTTGAACCCACTAGATCGACAGTTCCATAGCGCCTTCTCTGTACCTGAGCAGGACGGATAGTACAACCATACCGGCCCAGTCCCTCTGCCGTATGTGCTGGTGCTCCGACTTGAGCCGTCGGGGTAGCCTAAGGTCTTACATATGACGCGTGCGCTGCCGGAGCTGAGGCTGTAACCACAGACGCTGCCCCACACACCGCCGATCTGGACCTCGACGCGCCCAGCATTGTTGGATATTTGGCCGTTTTTTATAAGGCGGAGGTTCACCCCTACAAATACGTATAAGTGTAGTCATTTAAGTGTTTGGTTTAGGTGCGTGTACGAATATGGTTATACAAATCGATAATTTAACAGTCATGCAATGTTGAAGCTTCCCTCCTATAGTTTACCTGTATTGTCGTTGTAGCAATAGACGTATGCTGCCTTTGAATATGACGAACTGCAGGAAGACGGAAGGTTTGTAGAAACGGCGCAGTCCTGAAGCCTCGTCTCGTTGCCGATGCAGTTAGTCAACAACAAACGGGGAGGGCTGTTGTAAGCGTAGCCCACGGCGCCAAACGCCACACCCGACACGTATCCCTTAGACCTGCACACCACCCTAGCTTCCTCGTCTCCCCATCCGCTATTGCACACAGTGGCATTCAGGCCCATCTTCCGAACCCTGACCATCGAGGGGAAGGTTGTGTCAAGGATCACCTCAAAGTCTGACAAAGGGAAAGGGTATATTAAGGAATCTTTTTAATCTTCTAAAATGTTAATTCCACAATGTTGCAACCAATTGTCTTTCTTACCATTTCATAGAAATCCCTTGATGCGGAGGAAACGTATGCAAAAGATGTGCTTTCTCATTTCATTTTGAACACAAATATATATATATATATATATATACGCACAAAATGTCCAAAGTAGTACAGGTGTTCAGTCATAAATATTGCATAGATAAATAAAAACAGAATGCCTTTTTCTCCAAAATGTTTCGTTCTTTACTCTGTTTGATTCTTTACACAATCTCCCTGAAGAGTAAAGAACGAAACATGTTGGAGAAAAAAGGCATTCTGTTTTTATTTATCTATGCATATATATATATATATATATATATATATATATATATATATATATTGACAGTGTGAAACCGTTAGAATTGAAGAAATTATTGTACTAAGGATCTTCAGACTTTTGTCTTTTGTGTGTGTGTGTGTGTATATATATATATATATATATGACGACGACACACATTCTACGCTATTCGTCGCCTATGACGACACTTCATTGTACGGGGTCACCTGAAGAGCCGTTGTACGGCGAAAGATCTTGTGCAGATAAAGGAGTTTTGGCAAGAAGAAATCTCTGGACTCATCTATATATATATATATATTTGTGTTCAAAATGAAATGAGAAAGCACAATCTCCCTCAAGAGTAAAGAACGAAACATGTTGGAGNTTTACAATTTATCATTAAAAAAGGCATTCTGTTTTTATTTATCTACGTGATATTAATGACTGAGCACCTGTACTATTTTGGACATTTTGTGCGTATACACACACACACACACACACACACACACTGTGGTGCTGTGGGGTAATAGGACCATGACTCACCGTTGGTTATAGGTTGCTTAGAGCAGATGACGCTGGCGTAATTGTTGTAAGGGTAGTAGTTGATGCAGCCGCCCACTCTGAAGCCGCAGTCGGCGACTGTGCTCTCTGAGCCGGTACAGTTTACGTAGCTGATGGCAGAGGAATAATATCGCGCCCCAAACGTCCCCTTGGAAGTGAAAAGCCGTAAGGATACCCAAGTTCCCTACACACGACAGCCGCGTCGTAGTTGTCAAAGCCGCTGCCGCAGATGATGCGCCAAGTGTTGTCTTTGAAGAACTGCACAATGCCAGTGGATGCATTTGTGTTTGTAGTTCCTTGTACAAGTTTCACTGGGGACGAGAAATGGACGTGAAAAAGTTAGATCAACTCAGCTTTACTCAAATATCACAGACATAACGTTTATATTTAGGGATGGAGGAAAAGAAATGGTTTTTTGACCAGTTTGCAGGAAATTAGTTTCTACCTACACTAATTAACATACAAAATTCCCATAACATATTGTTACTTTAGTTGTATGACACTCCCAAATAGAGTATTAATTAACTGCCCCTGAGTTATACAGGTCATGGTCACTACTGTAGCCTGCGGACAACATCTGCTTTTATCCTTCCAAAGTTATCAGAATAGACTTGGATAGAAATTATATTTTTGACTTGTGGATATCTATGGCAATTAACAATGTGTGCTCAAAGGGTCGATTTGACGAAGCGTAACAATATGAGAAGTCAGATTTTCAACGTAAAGCAGATTATTTATCACGTGTTGCGTTTGCCCTGCACACAAAGTTCTGCTCGTTCGTTAAGGAAAATACAAAGGGCCTAATGACGGTTTATTGTGGCTACACTTTACTTACTGATGATAACATGTTTCGCGTTTGGAAAATGCCTTTGCATGTGCATATTGTTATCGCTTTCGGGTTGCCATGCCTTACTTTACCATAGGAACAATGTAGGATTATACGTGTAGGGTTGCAGTGGTAAGGTGTCTGCCTATCACGCTGAAGGCCCGAGTTCGATCCCCGGTGGAGGCACCTAGGTTCGGGTCCCGAGGTGGGAACATTTGCGTAGTTTCCTTGGACAAGATACTTAGATCCACATTGTCTCAGTTCACCCAGCTGTAAAATGGGTACCCGTGAGGATGTGATGGCAATGCGAGTGTTTAGTTCATTGCGCCTAACAGGCAGCATGGCGGTATGATCCCCAGGGAGTTGAAAAAGTACAGGAAAGAACGACAGTGTCCTTTGACCGGGGACAGTAATGTACGTAGCGCCGTGAGCAGGCAATGTGCCTGGATATGAGCGCCATATAAGCGAACTATTACTATTACGTTATTGCCGTCTCGGGAAATCCAAAGCGACGTCAATTGGAAACACCCTGTTTTTTCAATCTCCAACCCAAACGAGTTCTTGGTCATAGTGCCGACCTGTATCATGGCATTGTAGTTATACTGCGTAAGTTCGCTACCTTATCATACTTTAGATAGCATAGTTACACCCACCATTTCCGTAACACTGGACTCCAATATCGTAGTTGTGACTCTGACAGGAAGTCGTTTGGACACCCAACCCATAATTGGGACACTGGAAGACGCTTGTCTCGTACCCGTAACAGTAGGGGTTGGAGAGGAACACCTGTCCGCTTCCAGGGCCAAAGGAGCTGTTCAAAATAAGAGTGAGTGAGTTTAGTTTAGCATGAGCATTGAGCACCTTCACGGGTATCAAAATAAGAAGCACCCTATTGTGAGAAGGGCAAAATTACGAAAAGTAGCCTCTATCAAATTATCCACGTTCTAACTATCAATATTATCATGATCATAAATGTGTACGGCCTTCTTCTTTGCTTTTTAACGCCACACGTGATATTCCAGATGTATGAGATAGGTGTGTAATTATTAATCGAGTCTGAAGCCGACAATCAGTGACTGACACTGATCTGGCACTTGGGATGCAATCACCACCCTGTCATGTCTAACGCAGGTTTAAAGAACAGGAATCGGGATATAGCTGACGGAAGGATTCTGTATCTGTGAGGGTCATTTGTGAGATAAGTATCTACATGGTCTTTCTATTTGTCTTATTTATCCGTTACTGAAAGGTACTAGATCTACCTTCAGCGTTCAAAAACAAAAACGCGTCTCCCTTGTGTCGCTGCATGTGGGACATCTTACAACAAGATTAGCTTACCGTTGATAAAGGTCAATTATTCTAGATGGCAGGGGACTGCATTGCTGCTAAACACCATCAGTTACACACACATATATCAACACATATCAACACAAATTACATAAGTTGCCAGCTTGAATGGCAATCGTTCATTTGTTTTCTGAACACAGAAGCTATGGCAAGGTTAACGAGAGACTGACGACAACAAGCCATTGGACGTTTAGACGCTGGCCAACGTGCTCGAGTCGTTGCTAATGTATTCAATTGCAGCGTACGAACGATACAACGTCTTAGACAGCGATACAACGCCACCAACAGATCTGATGACCGTGCACGAAGTGGTCGACCCCGTGTAACAACACGTCGCCAGGACCGTCACATCGTCCATCAGCACCTCTCGTTAACCTAGCCATTGCTGATGTGTTCAGAAAACAGGTGAACGATTGCCATTCAAGCCGGCAATTTATGCCTGAATGCATGCATAATGCACGTGCATCTCGATTTCAATGATGTGTTTGTGCGAACTCTTCCCTTTCCACAAACAAAAACATTTGAAACCTCAATCTCAATCAATACTTTATGGGGCAATACAGGTTTTATTACAACGAGTCATATGTTCCTCAAACTTGACTTCCGGTGTATATTTAAAAAATAATAGTTCCAATACTCCATTGATACTTAAATGTCATTTCCAATATTACGAGGGGCGGTGGGTAGCCTAATGGTTAAAGCGTTGGCTCGTCACGCCGAAGACCCGGGTTCGAATCCCCACATGGGTACAATGTGTGAAGCCCATTTATGGTGTCCACCGCCGTGATGTTGCTGGAATATTGCTAAAAGCGGCGTAAAACCAAACTCAGTCAGTCCAATATTACGACGTTTCTTTTGCCTTCAGTATATATTTTCCTCATTACATTAACAACCATACCTAAATGCTAGATCACAATACAATAGTTATGGCCATTACACACTAGCTGTCAGTAGCTTCTGTTATTATATCCAAAATTATAATACAAACTACCGTCCATGCCACAACCCCGTCCCACATACCTTGACGTAATGCCGTCTTTGAAACCTAGTTGTCTACACACAGCTTTTGCGAGGTTTGAAGACCGATAACGGCTACACACGGTGCCTCGCACGCCGTTGTAGATGATTTCTACCCTCCCTGACATCGCAGTTCCTCCAACCAGTTCTACTCGGATTGCTGCAACGTAATCACCACAGGCATAGAGTTATCTGATATCTCAAATGTTGATAAAACTAACAGTAAATGTTCACGCAAATCGTCACTAAAAACGCATGGGTAAAGACCTAGATTTAGAATATGAACAAAAGAGATGATTCTCTTAAACAAATTTATATACCCTCACATTTAGACCTGAGGTGTCCGGAAACGGAATGTAGTGATGAGGGCATAAATAAATATTCTTCCCCAATAAACGGAATTCAAGATGCCCATTTGTCTTACAAAACATACATTATGAAGTGAAAGAAGGCAAGGCATTTGTTTTTATATCAAAGTGGAAACCCATTTCTGGTGTCCCCCGCCGTGATATTGCTGGAATATTGCTAAAAGCGGCGTAAAACTAAACTCAGTCAGTCAGTCAGTCAAAGTGGCAAATCGTACAACTCACGGTTGTTTCTGTAACACAATACTCCTGCATCGAGGTTAGAGTAAGTCTGAGACGTGCAGACCTCACTTCCGGTGGGACAGTTAAACAGAGAGGTCTCGTTGCCGGCGCAGTTCACCTCGGACAAAAGGAACGGTCCAAAAGCTCGTGTGTTGAACTGATAGCTGACTCCACCTGTCATACCCAGTTGGCGGCAGACGACACCCGCGTCTGTGTCATCCCAATTCACCTCGCAGATTCTCCCGGAAATTCCAGACTTGGTAACTGCGACATGCCCACTGACATCCTTATACCCGTCGGGTCCGTCAGAGAGCTTGATAGAAGAAGCTGAAAGATAAATAAGGTATCTCATCTGGGCAAATTACACTTTGGATTGAATAACCAGTCTCGAGTATCGTTTTGTGCGTAAAAGGCCTATGTGGGCATATGTGGACACCCATGTGACTGCGTTCGAACTAGGGAATGTGTTTATATTACCGAAACGGTTAACACCGTCAGCAAGCTCTCTAGGTACAGACGTCAACTGTGTGATGAATCCAGTCACGTTAGTATTCACTGCAACGACCTCGGCTCCCTGTTCGGCATCGTATATTTGACCATGTGACAATCAATCCAGTCACCTTGTGTTAGCGGCACTTGTATTAGTGATCCATTCAATGTAACTACGAAGGCTCATACGACAATGTCCTACCCGCGAACAGAATCGTAGCTTCCGTCACTTACTGGTGCTGATAGTGCCGTTGTAGCAGGAAACTGACGCATATCCGGTGTAGCCCTGTCGACTGCAGGTCCCACTCCCTAACGTGCAGTTCATGATCGATGCCTCGTTACCAGTGCAGGTGATGTTGCTGCCTAAGTAGTAGGAGGAGTAGTAGGTGCCGTAAGATCCCCTTGGTAAGGCTCGACCATTCTGGAATCCCAGCTCTCGACAGACGACTTTTGCAGCAGAGTCATCAAAGCCAGTTCCACAAAGCGGCTGCCACCGGGAGTATCTTCCCACCTGGTTCCAGAGTTGAACGGCACCATGACTGTGATCTCCTCTGTATAATCTCACTGAAACCAACGTAAAACTCACTCTTACAATTAAATCATTCATGGATACAGAGGGTATGGGTCCAAATTATCTCAGTGTAATGTCCACTGCTACTCCCTTCTTACGAAAAAAAACCCCGAATCCGTGGTTTCATTTCTGTCACAATCCACAATCCACAAACAGCTTTGAACATCTAACAAACCAGAGCTTCATTCCGGCCCATATCATATATGTCAAATTTGCTGAGATACCAATTTGTGGTTTAAAAGCAAAACAACGATAAACAACTTGTTGCTTGATGTTTAACACCGCGCTTACTGTATGAGAGGGGCCTATAAACAATCTAGCTAATACAGGAGAAACCAGTGATTGATAATCTGAGCACCTCACAACGCTGCATGCATAAACATGTGGAAAGATGTGTGCATGTATTATGTTAGTGGACAAACAAGAACGTTATCTATGCCAATTTTGGAAAGGCCATTTATAAACATTAACAGTAAGACACATTACTTTGTAAACATGTTTTTTCATTTACCTTCGTTGAAGCAGGTGACCGAAGCGTCTTTCGAGTGGTCAAGGCAGGTTGATGCAGGGTTCCTCCAGCCTCTGTTACGACAGGACCACAGCGTTCGTTCATATCCCGAACAATATAATCTATCCATAAAGATAGGGCCGCTCCCAGCCCCGTAGTAGGACGCTGTGGGTTGAAAACAAAGCCATGAATGACAGAGATTGGTCAGTGAAAAACGTGTATTATCATATTTCCATAGAAACTGGCCAATTCCACGGAACAAAGATAGAACTACAGTATATAATGTTTAGCAGGTTTAAAAGACACAGAGACGTAGCCTACCTTTCAGGTAGTTCCCGTCCCTGAAGCCTAACGTTTTACAGACCACCCTTGCATCCCCGTTGGAGAAGCTGTTGTCACAGACGGTGCCTGTCTCTCCGTCTACTGTGATTTGCACCCGGCCGTGGGTTGAATCTCCGCCAGCTAGGCTGAGTTGTGGGGGACCTGGAACGGAGTGTGTTGGCAATTAGACTCCGTGAAGACGGTGATAACATGGTACTGCTGTTTAAGGCCATATATGTAATATGTGGGATTACACTTTCTCGTAGTCTGTCTCACAGTGCCTGAACCACATTAATTTCCCTACTGCGAAGCCCTCTCTGCAGTGCTAAAGCCCTAAATAAAGCAAGTCTAGATTTCCTCAGGTTCAGGATCTCTGGTCTCCCTAGGGCTCCTTTTCAATATAAATGGGCTTGTTTGTTACTATCAAAAGTATATATATTCAGAGACTAAGCCTTAGTCTAACTTTCTCGGTAAAGTAACGATTCTAGTACTTTTGTTAGGTTGAGTCTCAAATGGGATTCAAACCCACACTCTCTTCTGAGAAATATAACATATGTTGCATTTGATATAACATATGTTGCACTTTCTAAATGACATTGTGCATTCATACTGTTGCAGGCTTAAAAAGAATAAACCCCAAAATGAGAAAATAGACTAAATCAATGACAGGGGGGAATAATCGTGTACAGATGAAATATAGTTTGTAGTACTAAAGACATAAGACGAAAATAGGTGTCTTTCTCATTAATCAAACTATAACAACAGATATATCACCACTACATCTCTCAAACTAATGTGACGGGTGAAAAGTGTCAAAACTTACTGCTTGTGTAACACAGGACATTGGCGGGATAACAGTATCTCTTTGGAACACCCCAGACGGAGGACACACACTGGTCCAGGCTCGTCTCCTGGCCGGTACAGTTCACGGATGTGATCCACACTGGTAGGTCAGACCTTGTGTACGTGGTGCCGTAGGTGACACCGCCTCTGAAGCCAAGCTGCTTGCACACAACGTTGGAGGCGTTGACGTTCCAGTTGTTGGCACAAATCTTGCCCGTTACCCCGAGATATGTAACTATAACTTGACCTGATACGCCTGTGCCATTTACAAGGCGAAGACTGAATCCTGTAAAATGAAGTGGTTGGACCAACAGGCTCCCATGGATATGTGTACATAGGTTAACAAACATTGGGTCAAGTTGAACAAATTGTTAATACACCCCCCGCCTCCATAACGCCGAGTACTGACCGCAAATGAGTGATAGTCAAAATCCTCTGAACTCGCATGACACAAATTTTAGTTGTGTTGAAAATCGCTGAAGCAACATCACTCTCACTCACGCACCAAAGCTTTCACTGGGTTATAGTTGTTTCGGGAACAATTTCAAGAAAGATGCTTTCAAACTAAAAATACCTAAGTATATAAGGCCCCCATCTTCAGCGTCTTTGCATGGTACTAGATCCAAGTGAACTGATGACAACTTACCCATCTCAACTTCACCCTTGGGTTGAGAGTAGCAGATAGCTGACGCAAATCTCTTAGAACTGCAGTCTCTGTTACGCTGCTGGTTTGTACAGTTGAAGATGTTAGCTTCAATCCCAGAGCAGTTAAAGTTGGTTCTTGAGCGGAGAGTGTACAGACGTGGGTTATAGGTGTAGGGGCTAAGTTTACTGCCAGACAATGCTGAACCATCTCGGTAACCCAGGGACCTACGGTGAAAACATATTACAGGTACGTGGCATATGATTGGCTAAACTGTTGATTTCTTTTTTCGTTTATGTTTTTATCAATCGAAAACAGAGTAGGCCAAGCCCTCTGAAATCCTTTTATTAAAGGCATGATCTGGTATTGCATTAGGGCAGAGAACGATGTCCCTGGTTCTATACTGTTGTCATTAGTACACTGAACGATGTCCCTGGTTCTATTCTGTTGTCATTAGTACCCTGAACGATGTCCCTGGTTCTATACTGTTGTCATTAGAGCAGAGAACGATGTCCCTGGTTCTATTCTGTTGTCATTAGTACACTGAACGATGTCCCTGGTTCTATACTGTTGTCATTAGAGCAGAGAACGATGTCCCTGGTTCTATACTGTTGTCATTAGAGCAGAGAACGATGTCCCTGGTTCTATTCTGTTGTCATTAGAGCAGAGAACGATGTCCCTGGTTCTATACTGTTGTCATTAGTACACTGAACGATGTCCCTGGGTCTATACTGTTGTCATTAGTACACTGAACGATGTCCCTGGTTCTAAACTGTTGTCATTAGTACACTGAACGATGTCCCTGGTTCTATACTGTTGTCATTAGAGCAGAGAACGATGTCCCTGGTTCTATACTGTTGTCATTAGTACACTGAACGATGTCCCTGGTTCTATACTGTTGTCATTAGAGCAGAGAACGATGTCCCTGGTTCTATACTGTTGTCATTAGTACACTGAACGATGTCCCTGGTTCTATACTGTTGTCATTAGTACACTGAACGATGTCCCTGGTTCTATACTGTTGTCATTAGAGCAGAGAACGATGTCCCTGGTTCTATACTGTTGTCATTAGTACACTGAACGATGTCCCTGGTTCTATACTGTTGTCATTAGAGCAGAGAACGATGAGAACGTTGTCCCTGGTTCTGAACGATGTCCCTGGTTCTATACTGTTGTCATTAGAGCAGAGAACGATGTCCCTGGTTCTATACTGTTGTCATTAGAGCAGAGAACGATGTCCCTGGTTCTATACTGTTGTCATTAGTACACTGAACGATGTCCCTGGTTCTATACTGTTGTCATTAGAGCAGAGAACGATGTCCCTGGTTCTATACTGTTGTCATTAGTGCAGAGAACGATGTCCCTGGTTCTATACTGTTGTCATTAGTACACTGAACGATGTCCCTGGTTCTATACTGTTGTCATTAGTACACTGAACGATGTCCCTGGTTCTATACTGTTGTCATTAGAGCAGAGAACCCTGGTTCTAACGTCATTGTACACTGAACCCTGGTTCTATACTCTTGTAATTAGTACACTGAACGATGTCCCTGGTTCTATACTGTTGTCATTAGTACACTGAACGATGTCCTTGGTTCTATTCTGTTGTCATTAGTGCACTGAACGTTGTCCCTGGTTCTTTTCTGTTGTCATTAGTACACTGAACGATGTCACTGGTTCTATTCTGTTGTCATTAGTACACTGAACGATGTCCCTGGTTCTATACTGTTGTCATTAGTGCACTGAACGATGTCCTTGGTTCTATTCTGTTGTCATTAGTGCACTGAACGTTGTCCCTGGTTCTATTCTGTTGTCATTAGTACACTGAACGATGTCCCTGGTTCTATTCTGTTATCATTAGTACACTGAACGATGTCCCTGGTTCTATTCTGTTATCATTAGTGCACTGAACGATGTCCCTGGTTCTATTCTGTTGTCATTAGTACACTGAACGATGTCCCTGGTTCTATACTGTTGCCATTAGTACACTGAACGATGTCCCTGGTTCTATTCTGTTATGATTAGTGCACTGAACGATGTCCCTGGTTCAATTCTGTTGTCATTAGTGCACTGAACGATGTCCCTGGTTCTATTCTGTTGTCATTAGTACACTGAACGATGTCCCTGGTTCTATTCTGTTGTCATTAGTGCGCTGAACGGTGTCCCTGGTTCTATTCTGTTGTCATTAGTACATTGAACGATGTCCCTGGTTCTATTCTGTTGTCATTAGTACACTGAACGATGTCCCTGGTTCTATTCTGTTGTCATTATTACTGATGTATATTTGGTGTATTACTTGGCTTCTATATGTTTTGAGCTTTGGCGTCCGAATGTGAAAACTGACGTGAACAAATTACGATAATCTGCAGAAAATACTGGTGTAATATCCTGAATCACAACACAGGCTAGCATTATAAACTAATAAGATGGTTAGATGAATACACTGATTATCTACCAACTGGTAGCATTAGGCTAGCATTATAAACCAATAAGATGGTTAGATGAATACACTGATTATCTACCAACTGGTGCTGAATGTATATTAGATGAGTCTCCATCAAAACCTGGACAGGTTTCTCTTCAAGCTCACCGTGTATCAAGAGCAACAGGTGAGAGCTAACTGGCTATCACTAAGTTAATTACACTCAGAATGTGAAAGGTTTCATTCACATACGCTGATGACATCCACTGGAACGTTACATCTGGTGACCAAGACATATGTACGTCAACTTCTGATATCAGGTTACATTTTGTCCTTTCATTGGGTGATTTGCTACAAATCCAGCAATGTCATTCACCTGATTGAGATGCAATAAGAAGCGTCGAAACGTTGTGTATAAAGAATAAGCACGTTGAAATCCATATGTCTTTGGTCAGTAGATCCAGCCAACTTGTGTAAATGGTTATTTCATTTTACGGTACATTCACATGAATTTTACAGTAAAATTTCGGTATATCTTAAAGCTACTAATTCTGTGGCGTTAGTGCACTGCTACCTTACGTTAACAGCAATAATTCCCGGTAAAGTTCTACAGTGTATCATATACCTGCACAACACCTTGGCATCGTTGTCGCCCCAGCCAGAGTCGCACACAGGCTTCCAGCCAGTAGTATGTCGATACTGAACAGCACCATACGATGTTGAAGGTATTCTGTACGAGCTGACCAATTCGTTGCCAACCAAACGGACTACAAAGTAGATATTCACATTACGTTCCTACTGTTTCCTATACATTGAGACACAAAGCAATTCTCTTGTATGTTTCCCGTTTGTCAGGAAGTATTATTTATCAGGAACCATTTAGATGAAACATTATTGCCAATTTCAAACCCACATCCACGGAAATACGGGGTTTTTTTTATTTGAATCAAGTTTGTGTTTGTTCGTTTATTTGTTTGTTTGTTGTATAATGCCACACTCTGCAATATTCCAGCTATATGGCGGCGGTCTGTAAACAATCGTGTCTTGACCAGACAATCCAGTGATTAACTGCATGAGCATCGATCTGCGCCACTGGGATCTGATCACATGTGTCAACCAAGTCAGCATCCGATCCCAAGAAGCATGGGTTTGCTGAAGACCAAATCTAACACGGATCAACACGGTTTGGAATCAAGTATTGCCTGAAGTTTTAACCTTTACGTTCAGATTATGATAAAGATCATAAGGATCCATGAGCGTATTATAGCATAAGGATCCTTGAGGAGGGGAATGAGTTGGGGTTGACGAGCTGTTATTGGAACCATATCAGATTGATGTGGTAGAGAAGTCCGATATGACGCAGATCTCAGAGGTTTGAAACTCACAAGCACGGGTATGGTCGTGACAAACGGAGAAACATTACAGCAGGAACCGAGATTCAATCCAAGGTCACAAATGCCGAACACTCCCAAGGTGCGCAACTCTGCACTCTGTCCCTACATGTCGAGTGAGTGGGTTTAGTTTGACGCCGCATTTGGCAATATTTCAGCAATATCGCGGCGAGGGACACCAGAAATGGGCTTCACACAATGTGCCCATGTGGGGAATCGGCGTGACGAGCGAACACCTTAATCACTAGGCTACCCCACCGCCCCCTACATGTCAAACACTAGAATCGCGGTTGTACGGTTGTATGTACTGCCCGCAGGACATTTTCAGTATCAGAAAGACGACATTGTTTAAAAAAGTTGCAAGTACATGTAGTTTGCCTTGATTGTGTTTAGTAACAGGAAATATGGACAAATTATGAAAAGGACTGGTTAATTAGTCCAGGCAAGGTAAGTGAAAACGTTATTCTACGCTTCCAGTTCGATACGTAACGGTAATACGTATGTGACTGACTGACTGAGTTTGGTTTTACGCCGCTTTTAGCAATATTCCAGCAATATCACGGCGGGGGACACCAGAAATGGGCTTCACACATTGTACCCATGTGGGGATTCGAACCCGGGTCTTCGGCTTGACGAGCCAACGCTTTCACCACTAGGCTACCCCACCGCCCTTATTACGTATGTGAACACTCCGCGATTATGTGTAACAGAAACACTCTTGATGGTTTGTTGTCACACTCAGTAATCTTCTAGCTATATGAAGGTCTTCTATAGTCATACAGCATCGGTTTGACAATCCAGTGATTGACATCATGAGCATAGATCTTAACGCAGGTGAGACGCGATGACACGCACCAGACAGGTCAGCGAGTCTGGCCACCCTTACAGTCGCCTCTTACGACAAGCAAGGAAACACTATTCCATAGCGCTAATGTAATGCGGGAATCTGTAATGCTGAGACTCACAGTTATCGTTGGAGCAAGACACCCCTGCATCTTTGTAATGGCCACCGCAGTTGTGATTGGCCCAGCCTGAGTACCGACATGTGGCGAGCGTGTTCTCATTGCCGGTACACTCAACGTTGTCCATGTAGATCATGCCGCTCCCGCCGCCGTAGTATGTTAGGGCCTTGGGAAAGGAGATAATTGCAAATATTCAGTAACGTGTACACATGTTTCGAATCAATACTGTTGTAAAACATACAGATCATGAGTGACAAGGGGCTCCTTTCACGAAGCAACATTTACTTAGGTTAACCTTAACTCCCATTCTTTAACATTGCACTAAGGTTACCTTAATGACTTACGATCACCTTAGTGCTTGTGAAAGGAGGCCTAGGCCATTTTCGGCACAATGATTTTCCCGTTTGATTGTTAGATAAAGTTTCCTGAGAGTGAGTGAGTGAGTTTAGTTTTACGCCGCACTCAGCAATATTTCAGCTATATGGCGGCGGTCTGTAAATAATCGAGTCTGGACCAGACAATCCAGGGATCAACAGCATGAACATCAATCTACGCAAATGGGAACCGATGACATGTGTCAACCAAGTCAGCGAGCCTGACCACCCGATCCCGTTAGTCGCCACTTACGACAAGCATGGGTTACTGAAGATCAATTCTAACCCGGATCTTCACGGGTCAGTTTCCTGAGAAAGTATGAAAGTGGGTGTTAAGCGTGAAAGTGAGGATATGTCTACCAACGGGTATTTGTGTATATTTCGGAAACTAGAATATGTTCATCGTGAGCACCCCACAAGCATACATATAAACATGGCAAGCACTGACGATGACACGTCAAATGTTAGAGAAGATGTTCAGAACATCTTTGTCCCCAACAAGTCAGGTCAGATATCTCGGTGTCTGCATATCTACAATGGGAATGCAGAGTAATGTTATACCTTTGTCGTTTTTTGCTCTTCCCAATTGCTTTCTGTTACTTGACTAAAATACCTACCGTTTTCCGTACTGTTTGTAATATATTAGTGACAGAAATTAACAATATTAAACATAAAAAATACCAAAATTGAGAAGCTGCCCCACGTTAAACCACTGGTTTCATGATAGTACGATAAGGCAACAAGTTTAGTCTTCGACATGACATTTATTCTGTTGGTAACTACTTTTAGTAACAAGTAGTGTGAGTGAGTTTAGTTTTACGCCGCTTTTAGCAATATTCCAGAAATATCACTGCAGGGGACACCAGAAATGATCTGCACACATTGTACCCGTGTGTGGAATCGAACCCGGGCCTTTGGCGTGATGAGCGAACGCTTAAACCACTAGACTACCCCACCGCACCTAGGTAACACGTAACATATCCCTCTTTACACATCATTCCACGTACCCTCCCCCAGCGGTATCCCAGCATCCGACAGGTGACAGTAGCATCCTTGTTCCCCCAATAATCGGAACACACTGTCCCCCATGATGCTGTCTCGTTGTTTCTGACTTCTACCCTACCATAGGTCGCAGAAGGGCCAACAATGCGGACTAAAATGCCTGAAATGAGAATTTACAAAATTAGTACCATGTGAGTTCATTAACAGGGAATATCGGCTGTCCAACTAGACCCTACAGAGTGCTGTGACAGAACCTAGAGATTGTGGGTTCGAATCCCATATACGTCCTTATATGGTTCTTGGTTTGTCAGGTCCACATTCCTTGACGTTGGTTTCAGGGCGTTGACGTTGACGCACTGGGCGTTCAGGGTTTACGTTACTCTGGGCTTACATGTTGTAAAAGCTTTGATATAGAACCGGTCTTCGGTCAGAGGAAGCCGCGGTTAGGCGTATGACTTTATGTGCTGGCGATTAGGTGCCTTACTCTGAGGGTGTGGATTCGAATCCCGGATGGGACTCAACCCAACAAAAAGTACTAGAATCTGTACTTTACTGAGGTGTTATCCCAAATATAACATACGTTACGTTTTCGGTCACTACCGGAGTTTCTCAAAATCTATTCGGTCTTTCCTTTAATATTGTTTATGAGTCACACGGGTGGGCAGAGCGAAATATACAGATGTTTTAAGCAATATAAACCCTGCTTGTTTCTCTGATGATCACTTCGTCAAATACACGAGTGAGTGAGTATGGTTTAACGCCGCTTTTAGCAATATTCCAACAACATCCCGGCGGGGGACACAAGAAATGTACCCATGTGTGGAATCGATCCCGGGTCTTCAGCGTGACGAACGAACACTTTAACCACTAGGCTACCCCACCGCCCCTTTCAAATACACGGAATTCTCAATGGTTTTATAGGCACATATATATTGCTGTCCTGTTCCTACAATGCCGCGTTATTCAGCTGGGGACACGTCAGGATGAGACAGCTGAAAGTGTGTTAACGATGCTGACTAGGCTTACTGGTTTAGTTTGTCTGTGAACAGCACATTGTACATTGTATGGCAAAATAGCCATGATATGTCAGGGTGAAGGCGATGCAAAAGGGGTACGCTTTGCCATGTATGAACTTGTGTCTGCTACGGCAGTTACTGTGGCTCATATATGTCACACAAACTACCGGTGATTGTTGTAACTCGACACGGCCTGCATAATGTCCAACACACCCCCATGTGGGGAAACCTGATATGGTCATAGTGATCACAGAGGCGTCCACACAGGTGTGGGGGATCACAAAATACGGGGGATCACATAGGTACGGGGGTCACACACATACGGGGGATCACACAGGTACGGGGGATCACACAGGTACGGGGTTCACACAGGTACGGGGGATCACACAGGTACGGGGTTCACACAGGTACGGGGGATCACACAGTACGGGGGTCACACACATACGGGGGATCACACACGCACGGGGATCACACAGGTACGGGGGATCACACAGGTACGGGGGTCACACAAATACGGGGGATCACACACGTACGGGGATCACACAAGTACGGGAGATCACACAAGTGCGGATTTACAGTGTCAGGCAACAGCAAACAAGGTATTGTTAATTCTATTCTTTGATAAAGACTAGAAGGCATCACTTCAGTTGTGGCAAGAACTTGTCTTAGTCGAACAAGTGGGGAAGATATGGAGAGATATAGATGGAGAAAGTACATGGGTTAACTCGAGTGTTGACAAATGTGCATGGTGTACTCCCTAACCTACCCCTGCCCCGACCCCGACTATCCTTCTTAACATCATTACACGTCAACCGTGGGGTTATGACAAAGTATATACCACTAAATATACGTTAAGTCCGTCAACAAGTTATACATATATACACGCTAAAATGTGATTGTTACAGATACATTAAAGCGACCCTCTACCCGGCCATGTATCGTATTTCCCTAACACTCCTTTGTGAAACTGTTATGCTCATGAGCCGGATAACAAGTACAATCTCGTGTACTCGGAGGGGCGTGGCTTGTGGCTAGTCATTCAGATTCCAATGAGTGAGTGAGTGATGGGTTGGATTTAACGCCGCATATAACACTCTTCCAGTCACATCACTCCAGCTTACATAAGTGTGTTAGGCAGGTTTACCACTTTCTTAAAACTAACGAGTGCTAAAAACTCCAAAAACATAATGGGGACGGACTGGACAAGGACATCGGTTACCTCGTTATTTCTGGTCAGTGTCC
Source organism: Haliotis rubra (assembly GCF_003918875.1). NCBI lineage: Eukaryota > Metazoa > Mollusca > Gastropoda > Lepetellida > Haliotidae > Haliotis > Haliotis rubra. The sequence goes on from NW_025767235.1 coordinate 2,753,137, forward strand.
AGCAGTGCAAGCCTATTCACATGATTACGACGGAGTGGCTGGGTGACTGGTTAATTGGATGGGAAGGGTGGTGACCGGTTGCCTGGAGGGACAAAACGGTGACGGTGGTGACCGGTTAAATGGAGGGACAAAACGGTGACAGTGGTGACCGGTTAACTGGGGGGACAAAACGGTGACAGTGGTGACCGGTAACTGGAGGGACAAAACGGTGACAGTGGTGACCGGTTAACTGGAGGGACAAAACGGTGGCAGTGGTGACCAGTTAACTGGAGGGACAAAACGGTAGTGACCGGTTAACTGGAGGGACAAAACGGTGACAGTGGTGACCGATTAACTGGAGGGACAATACGGTGATGGTGGTGACCGGTTAACTGGAGTGGTGGAGAGACAAAACGGTAGCGGTGGTGAGTGGTGACCGGTTAACTGGAGGGACAAAACGGTGGTGACCGGTTAACTGGAGGGACAAAACGGTGACAGTGGTGACCGGTTAACTGGAGGGACAAAACGGTGACAGTGGTGACCGGTTAACTGGAGGGACAAAACGGCGACAGTGGTGACCAGTTAACTGGAGGGACAAAACGGTGGTGACCGGTTAACTAGAGGGACAAAACGGTGACGGTGGTGGTGACCGGTTAACTGGAGGGACAAAAACGGTGACAGTGGTGACCGGTTAACTGGAGGGACAAAACGGTGAGAGTGGTGACGGGTTAACTGGAGGGACGGTGGCCGGTGGTGACGGTTAACTGGAGGGACAAAACGGTGTCAGTGGTGGCGGTTAACTGGAGAGGACAATACGGTGAGAGTGGTGACCGGTTAACTGGAGGGACAAAACGGTGGTGACGGTTAACTGGAGGGACAAAACGGTGACGGTTAAGTGGTGACGGTTAACTGGACCGGACAAAACGGTGACGGTGGTGACCGGTTAACTGGAGGGACAAAACGGCGACAGTGGTGAGTGGTGACCGGTTAACTGGAGGGACAAAACGGTGGTGACCGTTAACTGGAGGGGACGGTTAAAAACGCGGTACGGTGGTGACGGTTAACTGGATGGACAAAGCGGTGTCAGTGGTGACCGGTTAACTGGAGGGACAAAACGGTGACGGTGGTGACCGGTTAACTGGATGGACAAAACAAAGTGGTGGCCGGTTAACTGAGGAGTGGTGGACCGGTTAACTGGAGGGACAAAACGGTGACAGTGGTGACCGGTTAACTGGAGGGACAAAAGCGGTGACAGTGGTGACCGGTTAACTGGAGGACAAAACGGTGGTGGTGACCGGTGGTGAGTGGTGACCGGTTAACTGGAGGACAAAACGGTGACAGTGGTGACCGGTTAACTGGACAAAACGGGACAAAACGGTAACTGGTGGTGACCGGTTAACTGGAGGGACAAAACGGTTAACTGGAGGACGGTGGTGACCGGTTAACTGGAGGGACAAAACGTGGTGACGGTGGTGACCGGTTAACTGGAGGACAAAACGGTGGTGACCGTGGTGACCGGACAAACTGGGACCGGTTAACTGGGACAAAACGGAGTGGTGACGGTTAACTGGAGGACAAAACGGTGGTGACCGGTTAACTGGAGAGGACAAAACGGTGACAGTGGTGACCGGTTAACTGGAGGACAAAACGGTGACAGTGGTGACCGGTTAACTGGACAACAACACAGTGGTGACCGGTTAACTGGAGGACAAAACGGTGGTGACCGGTTAACTGGAGGACAAAACGGTGACGGTGGGTGGAAGGACCGGTTAACTGGAGAGGACAAAACGGTGATGGTGGTGACCGGTTAACTGGAGAGACAAAACAGTGATGACTGGTTAACTGGAGGGACAAAACGGTGAGAGTGGTGACCGGTTAACTGGAGGGACAAAACGGTGGTGACCGGTTAACTAGAGGGACAAAACGGCGACAGTGGTGACCAGTTAACTGGAGGGACAAAACGGTGGTGACCGGTTTAACTAGAGGGACAAAACGGTGACAATGGTGACCGATTAACTGGAGGGACAAAACGGTGATGGTGGTGACCGGTTAACTGGAGAGACAACACAGTGGTGACCGGTTAACTGGAGGGACAAAACGGTGAGAGTGGTGACGGGTTAACTGGAGGGACAAAACGGTGACGGTGGTGACCGGTTAACTGGATGGACAAAACGGTGTCAGTGGTGGCCGGTTAACTGGAGGGACAATACGGTGACGGTGGTGACCGGTTAACTGGATGGACAAAACGGTGTCAGTGGTGGCCGGTTAACTGGAGGGACAAAACGATGAGAGTGGTGGCCGGTTAACTGGAGGGACAAAACGGTGAGAGTGGTGACCGGTTAACTGGAGGGACAAAACGGTGACGGTGGTGACCGGTTAACTGGAGGGACAAAACGGTGACGAGGTAACTGGTAAAGTGGACGTGCATACAGAAGCATATTTATAAATGGTTATATCTAAATCTTCGTCGTTTTACAGACAGTTTACAGTGCGATTCCTGTGCAATTGTAAAGTTGGACTTACTGCTTGGTCGCTGTGCGTTAATACTGGCCACAATGGCCAGTGTTAGAACCAGACACAGAAGGTGGTCCATCTCAGACCATGTGTACACTCCGACGGCGCTCACCTCTCTACCTTATCGACGATGTCTCACTGACGGTAAAGATGCGTGTGATCACATGTAATGTACGCCCCCTACTTAATAATCATCCACTACTCTCTATGAAGTACCACCCCGTGTCCAACACTAATGTGCCACACCATCCTCACCGAATCAAATGTCAAAGGTGTTGTGATATATATTTCATAACATATGAGTATCGATGTCTACAAATTGGTTCAAACAGGATAAGCAGCCAAGAATCTATTTAATAAGTGATCTCGCAGTGACTGAAGAACACACACGAGTAGGACATTAATAAGACCTACGATAAGCAATAACCTATCGCGCACTTACACTTGGATTCGTTCGAAAACACATATAACTGATGCGCCTCGCTGTCAGAAGATCAAAACCTACAGTAGACACAAATCATGCAAGATCATGCATATGCCCATTTCACAACTATCAAATCCCGTACTGTACTCTGCACGGTGTTAAGTTACATTGTGGTCTACTTTGCACAGACAAGATGGACGAAAAGGACGAGAATTAATTTGCGTATTTTACATTAAGTGTGTTCATTTCACTCCACTATAAAATGTGTATCGTCAGATGAAATTGAAAATCTCATGAATGACAATTATACCAGACTTAAAACTACAAACATAGTTACTGGGTGACAATGGTCTTGATGACACATACAGATCAGGCGGCCCTGACCTACACATATTTCATCACAGTCAGGGGTGTGTCACAATACATGTCAGTGGCACGCGTCCACAACGGAGGACCTCAAACATATCATGTCCTGTCAATACCTATAGTTGGAAATGGAAAGGAAAACACACATAGAAATTATCTTATCTTATCAAGGTCAGTTTTGGGGAAAGCCAAAGGAAAACACACATTTAGATGGTCCTATCTTATCAAGGTCCGTTTTGGGGAAAGCCAAAGGAAAACACACATATAGATGGTCCTATCTAATCAATGTCAGTGATTGGGAAAGCCAAAGGAAAACACACATAGAGGTGGTCCTATCTTATCAATGTCCGTGATTGGGAAAGCCAAAGGAAGACTCACATAGAGGTGGTCTTATCTGTCTTATCAATGTCCTATCTTATCAATGTCCGTTTTGGGAAAGCCAAAGGAAAACACACATAGAGATGGTCCTATCTTATCAATGTCAGTGATTGGGAAAGCCAAAGGAAAACTCACATAGAGGTGGTCCTATCTTATCAATGTCAGTGATTGGGAAAGCCAAAGGAAAACACACATAGAGATGGTCCTATCTTATCATTGTCAGTGATTGGGAAACCTAAAGGAAGACTCACGTAGAGGTGGTCCTATCTTATCAATGTCAGTGATTGGGAAAGCCAAAGGAAGACTCACGTAGAGGTGGTCCTATCTTATCAATGTCAGTGATTGGGAAAGCCAAAGGAAGACTCACATAGAGGTGGTCCTATCTTATCAATGTCAGTGATTGGGAAATCTTATCAAAAGGAAGACTCACATAGAGAGATGGTCCTATCTTATCAATGTCCGTGATTGGGAAAGCCAAAGGAAGACTCACATAGAGGTGGTCCTATCTTATCAAGGTCAGTTTTTGGGAAAGCCAAAGGAAAACACACATAGAGATGGTCCTATCTTATCAATGTCAGTGATTGGGAAAGCCAAAGGAAAACACACATAGAGATGGTCCTATCTTATCAAGGTCAGTTTTTGGGAAAGCCAAAGGAAAACACACATAGAGATGGTCCTATCTTATCAATGTCAGTGATTGGGAAAGCCAAAGGAAAACACACATAGAGATGGTCCTATCTTATCAAGGTCAGTTTTGGGGAAAGCCAAAGGAAAACACACATAGAGATGGTCCTATATCTAATCAATGTCAGTGATTGGGAAAGCCAAAGGAAAACACACATAGAGATGGTCCTATCTTATCAAGGTCAGTTTTGGGGAAAGCCAAAGGAAAACACACATAGAGATGGTCCTATCTTATCAATGTCAGTGATTGGGAAAGCCAAAGGAAAACACACATAGAGATGGTCCTGTCTTATCAATGTCAGTGATTGGGAAAGCCAAAGGAAAACACACATAGAGATGGTCCTATCTTATCAATGTCAGTGATTGGGAAAGCCAAAGGAAAACACACATAGAGATGGTCCTGTCTTATCAATGTCAGTGATTGGGAAAGCCAAAGGAAAACACACATAGAGATGGTCCTGTCTTATCAAGGTCCGTGATTGGGAAAGCCAAAGGAAAACACACATAGAGATGGTCCTATCTTATCAAGGTCCGTGATTGGGAAAGCCAAAGGAAAACACACATAGAGATGGTCCTATCTTATCAATGTCAGTGATTGGGAAAGCCAAAGGAAAACACACATAGAGATGGTCCTGTCTTATCAAGGTCAGTGATTGGGAAAGCCAAAGGAAAACACACATAGAGATGGTCCTATCTTATCAATGTCAGTGATTGGGAAAGCCAAAGAAAGACTCACATAAAGATGGTCCTGTCTTATCAATGTCAGTGATTGGGAAAGCCAAAGGAAAACACACATAGAGATGGTCCTATCTTATCAATGTCCGTGATTGGGAAAGCCAAAGGAAAACACACATAGAGATGGTCCTATCTTATCAATGTCAGTGATTGGGAAAGCCAAAGGAAAACACACATAGAGATGGTCCTATCTTATCAATGTCAGTGATTGGGAAAGCCAAAGGAAAACACACATAGAGGTGGTCCTATCTTATCAAGGTCAGTGATTGGGAAAGCCAAAGGAAAACACACATAGAGATGGTCCTATCTTATCAATGTCAGTGATTGGGAAAGCCAAAGGAAAACACACATAGAGATGGTCCTATCTTATCAATGTCCGTGATGATTGGGAAAGCCAAAGGAAAACACACATAGAGATGGCCCCATCTTACCAAGGTCCGTGATTGGGAAAGCCAAAGAAAACACACATAGAGTTGGTCCTATCTTATCAAGGTCCGTGATTGGGAAAGCCAAAGGAAAACACACATAGAGATGGTCCTGTCTTATCAATGTCAGTGATTGGGAAAGCCAAACGAAAACACACATAGAGGTGGTTAACAAAAATAGCTCAACATAGTAATAGGTTGATATTTCCATATTTACCTTGTGTGGTACGTCGGATTACCCATTTTCTTAAATGGGTTTAATGATACCTGTTGACCACGATTGACTGCTTTCAGTAGTTTTATAATACAACAACGATTCCGGACAAAGTCGGCCATTACAAATGAAACTCTCTGGGTCTGATGGGCATGTTCTGCATGTGTCATGATATAAATATGAATCGCCATTGTCCATACCAGAGAAGTGTGTAGACACTACATGATAGCCTTAATTTGTTAGTGTGGGTTAATTGTGTAGTCGTTCACATACTTTCCTGTTGAGATAATATTTTAAAAAATTAGGACCTATCAAGTTTCAGATGGTGTCTTGTGTGAATTAGCTGATTTCCATGCAGATCCGGGTTTAGGTCATGTGTTGAGGAAAGTGGACACAACGACGTGTGTGAATATGAGACGAGTAATGTATAGTATATCACGTACCGGTACATGCATATACAGTGAAACCCAGCCCACTTGAACTAACTCACCTTGATTTATCCCTTTAGGCCCCTGCAGACTCGTTATCAATCTGAGATTGATGTTGCCTCGAACTACGGACATCACGACAAATGTTTGATGGTCCCAATGAATTCGATTTAAGCAGTGTGTGTGTTTTGTTTTTGTTTTTTTTTGTTTGTGTGGGTTTTTTTTGTTTTGTTTGTGTGTTTTTTGGGTTTTTGTTTGTTTGTTTTGTGGGTTTTGTGTGTTTGTTTTGTTTGTTTTGTTTTGTTTGTTTGTTGTTGGTTTTTTGGGGGTAGGGGGGGTGTTATAGTTTTAGGTTTTTTGTTTGTTGGGTGATTAACGCCACAATATTTGAGCTATATGACGGTTACGTGTACATAATTCAGCCAGGACCATACAAAACTGATTTATTTTACAGCTATTTTAGGGACCAAGTTAAAACATGAGGCGGTGCTCGGTTTATGGTCATGTTGTCATGGAATGTAGTCAAAGTCCCATGTGTGGAACTGAGCTGTATTAACTGCACCGTGTTGTGAATGGCAGCGTGTGAAGACGGAAGATTGCCTTTCACTCACTTTCTTGTTTATGTTATACAGTTTTGTGGGCAACAGTATTATTCATGGTATTTTCTCTGCCGGTGGGGTGGTGGGGTAGCCCAGTGGTTAAAGCGTTCGCTCGTCACGCTGAAGACCCGGGTTCGATTCCCTACTTGGGTAGAATGCGTGAAGCCCATTTCTGGTGTCCCCCGCCGTGATATTGCTGGAATCTTGCTAAAAGCGGCATACACCCAACTCACTCACTCACTCTGTGCCTGTTCTCAGTGTAGGCCACGTTGATGAATATGCAGATCACGTGCATTTCATGTTAATGGGAATGTTTGTTGTAATAGTGAGGATTTTGATTGGCTGATTGGATCATCTGCTTCAATAAGATTATAGCTCGTGTCTTGTGGTTGCCATTGCATTTTGAGAGCTGAACATGTGAGTTCGAGCTGGAGAAGTCACCAGGTGTATCATCAGGTTGCCGTCGTGCAGAGATATAAAGGAGTCGCTTTGTCTTATAGAGGGGGTATATTTCCTCTGATAATCTGCTTCTTGGAAATAAACGGATTCACCCCCCACAGCCAGTCGTGTTTTCTCGGCGTCAGCTGTAACGAAAGTTCTGTGCCAGGGTTGGTCAGATCGGTGCATGGGAACTATATGTTAGTTTTGAAATTAGATCAGTTGGGAGCTACGAAACATGTTCAGGTGATAAACAGGTGTCACCGTGGCTCCAGAATGAGACAATACTCTTTACTGCTACTTTTAACCATAGCTAAACAACTTTTCAAATTAACAAAATACATTGGAAATCCTCAACAAATATAATCAAATGCCAACATAACCGACATTCGCTTAAAACCACAAACGATACAATACTGCCACCAATCATCAATATTTTTTATAATCTTTTTATGACTTATATATTATGTTCTTTCTTATTTTACCTCTAAACAATAACACAACATAATCACCGTTATATAGATGTCACTGCTTCATTGACGTTGTGAACAGAGGCCCACAGTGATATGGAACGACGCCACCACCAAAGCCACCCGTTCCATCATGTCGACTCGTGGGGACCCTTGGTCGGAATTTCATCACAAGCATTCCTGGTGTCCCCGTAGTGGTTAGGGCGTCCGCCCGGACAGCGGAAGGTTGCGGGTTCGATCCCCGACCGCGTCATACCAAAAGACGTTAAAATATGGTACTTGTTGGTCCCTGCCTGGCCCCGCAACGTGATATTGCTGGCTTCACTGCGGCATGGTATATTGCACTATAAAACCAGCGGCGCGAAATATTCTCCATACCTCACGTGATCACTGCTAAAAAGCGGCGTAAAACCATATTCACTCACCCACTCATCACAAGCAGCCTGTGTTAAAGTGAAAGCCTCTAAATGAATCGGTGGTCAGGCTTGGCTGACTTGTATGTCACCGTATCTTAGTTGCGTGAATCAATGTTCATGTTGTCATTCGCCGGATTAATAAATCAATTAGACAAGATGCGATGGTTTACGGGCCACCACCATATCGGGGCATGAGGCGCTAAACAACAAACATGACGTCACATCTCACCACCAGCATACAGGTGGCTGAATAGTTTAACATATCCTAACCTGGAATCACCACGATTCACATGGGAATAGATACAAGGTCGGCGAGTTTAGTTGTAAGAGACCAGTATGGTGTGTCTGATGGCTAAGGCGTATCACAGAGGTGTGGGTAGTTGAGTATAGTGTGAGTTGAGTTTTAAGTCGTTTTCATCAGGAGTCCAGCCATACCCAGTCAGTGTCAGTTCATTGCGGAAGGAGGGGCGGTGGGGTAGCCTAGTGGTTAAAGCGCTCGCTCGTCACACTGAAGACCCGGGTTCGATTCCCCACATGGGTACAACGTGTGAAGCCCATTTCTGGTGTCCCCCGCCGTGATATTGCTAAAAGCGGCGTAAAACTAAACTCACTCACTCATTGCTGAAGGAGAGCCCGAAATAGTACATGCAGTAAACCCACCAACACATCAGTCTCAAGCACAAACACACATGCGCAAACACACACATGCACGCCACGCCACGCCACGCCACGCCACGCCCACACACTTCAGTTCCCCTCTCTACGGTATATCCAAGACCCCTCTGATGCTATTACATACTATTTTTAGTATCCCATCATCGCATAGAGTAAAGTAAATTATCCAGAATACCAAACGCGGCAAAATCTGCAAATTTTATGTGCGCTTTTTTGTGTGTATGGTTGCCATTGTGAGTGAGTTGGTGAGTTTAGTTTTACGCCGCACTCAGCAATATTCCACCTATATGGCGGCGGTCTGTAGATAATCGAGTCTGAACCAGACAATCCAGTGATCAACAGCATGAACATCAATCTGCGCAATTGGGAACCGATGACATGTGTCAACCAAGTCAGTGAGCCTGACCACCCGATCCCGTTAGTCGCCTCTTACGACAAGCATGGGTTACTGAAGGCTCATTCTAACCCGGACCTTCACGGGTCGGTTGTCATTGTGATTGTACAGGGCTATACGTCACAGCCTGGTGCCTTTTCCAGGGCTGGTAAATCATAACTAGTGCCCGTGTGTAATTATGGCCATCAGTTTATAAGCACTCATCAGCATCTCCAGCAGGTCTTGATCAGGTCATGACAGGCAACACTCGAAAACTGTCTGAAAACTCTCTTCTTTAATATATCGATTATCCGAATTGTTAATGGCGGTCATAGTATTACAATGAAACTGCACTTTCATTTCATACGAGGTGCTGTGAAGCCAAGTTTCCGTTAAATGCTAAATTGACATAAATCGATTAATATTTGTGTGGATAATAAGGGGTACGGCTGCGAGTATACCTTTGCATGCCATAAAGGATAATGGTTAACCTCGACAGCAAGCTGTTGGGCTGCCATGTCACCTGCGGGTTGAATCCACGCCGTTACATACTCACCCTTCGGGCACGTCCCATGTCACAAAGTGGGGCTCTCAGAACAGGGGCGGATACAGCTTTTGAGAAAGGGGGTGCACACTTATTGAGAAAGGAGGGTGCACACTTCCTTTTCACCCGACTTTCAATGGTCATTAAACAAACTTTCAGCACAAAAGGCCCCCTCCCCCTCTGGATCCGCCTATGCAGAAATCCCATATACGGACGTGCTCCGCCCCACGTTGGGCCCCAATGTAGCGGCCATAAAATGTCTGGTTTCCTTATTCCAGAGAGAGTATGTTCACGGAGAGAATTGGGGGCAGTGTATAATTCATATGGAAAAAAGTGTGTGTAATGGTCCTCGAGTGGGTGTAGCCGGGGAGCTTTTAAAACTAGCTGCGACCCACATTACTTGTAAACATCGAAGATGAAAGACTTAAATTAGCAGCATTATGTATCATTAACAAATATGTTTGTTCATTCAAGTGATAGATAACACAAACATGACAAACAAATTCTTACCTAATCAAAAAAAGAAAAACAAAAAAACTTCTTAAGTAATTTCAAACCACAGTACAGTGCTGTTGATCGAGAGAACGATCGTTTTCTGGTCGCGGCAAACTATAACACAGTTGACAACTGTATAGACTGACTGACTGAGTTTGGTTTTACGCCGCTTTTAGCAATATTCCAGCAATATCACGGCGGGGGACACCAGAAATGGGCTTCACTAATTGTACCCATGTGGGGATTCGAACCCGGGTCTTCGGCGTGACGAGCCAACGCTTTAACCACTAGGATACCCCACCGCCCCACAACTGTATAGATAGAAATATGAAATGGCATTAGTATCACATATACAAAAGTTGGATTATAGGTTTAGGACATATAGTAATACATTTACGGAAGCGATCACTTTTTCATATAGGGGGTGGTGAGGCGTCACAACTATATGTTACTGAATATAATCGGATGATGGTTTGCTTCTTAAGATAAAGTTGGCTTTTATTTTATTTATTTATTTTTTTAAGTATTTTTATTTCCCATCAGTATGTTGTACATTTTTCAGTTATATAGACAATGCAATATGTATAATAAGAAATCTACACAGTTGTATGATCATGAGTCGTATTCATTACTTAGCTGATACATAATAGGATAATAATATACATTGCTTGTATCAAGTTGTATACATTTCCATATACATGCACATACCTCACATATGTACGTGTACTTGAGGTATATATATATATATATATATATATACCTCAAGTACACGTACATACGCATTCATACATACTTCCACATACATATACGTAAATATATATACATATATATACATACACACATATACATATATATATACGTATACATATATTCATGCCAATAATGATTGTCACCCCCTCCCCACCCCAACCCAACACACACCCCACACCCCCTCTCCAATTAAAAAAATTGAAGGGGGATGACAACCATTATTGGCATGAGTATATATATACGATTGTTTACATAGATACATCATGGGTAATAATATTTGAAAAAAGTGTATGGAAGGAAGACCAAAAAGTACAAAATTGTGTTAGCCTCGCATTTGAAAAGGCAATATATTTGGTGGCTTTATAATAATTTAGTATTTCCCGCTGAAAATATTGAAAGTTTGGCTTTGTATTTTTCAAACTCATCTTATATAATGTATACTTTACAATAAGTTAAACACATTTAGTGGATTATTGTTTTTGCCTTTCAAGCCGAATAAAATATTTTCATGCGAGAGATTGATGTTCCTTCGGATAATATATCAAGACAACTGGACACTTCCCTTCATATTTCACAGTATATGGACATTCACATAGTAGATGTATTATTGTTTCAGGAGTAGATTCACAGAAAGAGCACACGGGAGAATCAGTATATTTCATTAAATGTAATCTGTACTTTGTCATTAAAATATTATGAGTAATCTTAAAGTGAAACCATCTTAACTGTACGCTCTCTGTGCATCTGTTTGCCATTAAATAAATATTAGTCCACTCTTCTTTGTTGTAATGTTGTTTCAGAATATCCTCCCATTTATTTTGGCCACTGGGAACGACGTGACTTTGTGGCAAGAGAGTATTATAGAAGGCTTTGCTCCTTTATTTTTTTCCACAAATACAAGCTATATTAAACGGTAATATTGGATTTTGAAATTCTGAACCAGTTTTCCCTATAACAGTTATATGTTTAGATCTGCAATAAGCCAACACAGCACATTTTATACCTTCAAAATGCAGAAACTTTACCTTGGGTATTCCATATTTTTTTTCTATCTCAGCTTCTTGTAGAAAATTCCCATTATGGTCAAAGATATCTGTAACAAAATGTATTCCCCTTTTGGCCATGTATTCATAATAAACAAATTTTCCCTCTATCTGTATATTGTTGTTGAACCATAGAGATTGGCAGAGAATATCTGAGATTCCGTTCACCTCTGAATAGCAATTCTTAGGTAATTGGACCAAGCCAATAATATATCTTTCCAAAATGGGTTTGTAACATTTGGCATGATATAGTTGCGTACATAATCTGTATGAGCATAACATAATTTAATCCTATCAGGTATACATACATTGGCAATAGAAATACATTTTAAATTTCCAGTGATAAGCATTTTGATCCACATTAGTTTTTATGTATTTATGGTATTGTTTATAATAGGTACACTAATGCCTCCATTCTTGGGTTTTTGAGACATGATTTCTCGTTTTACCTTATCCTTTTTTCCTTGCCACACAAAATTGAAACATTTTTTCTGAAATTTTTGTATTATATCATCCGGGGGCTAGGGATTGAAGAAAATAGATGATTTAGTTTTGGTAATAGCAATGATTTTAAGATAGTATTTCTACCCATTGGCGTCATATATCTCAAGGACCAGAGGTTCATTTCTTTATATATTTTCCAAATTTGTTTTTATAGTTGAGGTCTATTATATCGTCTAACTCGACATCAAAGTCTATTCCTAATAATCTGGAGTTTGACTGCGTTCAGTCTAAATTCCATTCTTTGCACATCTTGTGCTTAGGTCTTTTATTGGATCCTATCCATATCAGCCTAGTTATTTCTGTATTAACTTTTAACCCTGAAAATCTTGCAAAGAAAGCCAATGTGTTCAAAACTCAAGACTTGATTCTGATCCATCCAAAGTTACTGTAGTGTCACCAGCGAATTGGGCAAGCAGACTTTGAATATTTCCTATCTTTATTCCCGTTTTTTTTTTTTTTTTCCTGATTAGTAAGGCTAACACTTCGGCACATAGAATAAAGATATTAGGTGATATTTGGTCTCCCTGGCGACAGCCCCTGGTTATCTTAAGAAGTCACTTGCAAAACCGTTTACTATTACGCTAGATTCAATATCATTTGAAAAAATATTTATCCATTTCTGTAAGCTTGGCCCAAAGTTAAAAAACTTTAGAACATTTTGCATGAATTTTCTATGAACTGAGTCGAAGGCCTTCGAAATCGATAAGTAGTAGTAATCCTGGAATTTGGTATGATTCTGTATAGTCCATAATGTCATATATTTGTCTTGTGACTTCCCCTATATATCTTCCAGGAACGAAACCTTTTTGGTCCTCGTTGATAATATTCGGAAGTATTGCATTTATCCTATTTGCAATCACAGCTGATGCTAACTTATATGAAGTATTTAGTAGTGATATAGGTCTCCAATTTATTAGGAAGTTTTTACTTTTAGTACCCTTTGGCAAGCATGTAATGAGTCCTTGTTTTTGTGATTCAGACAGCGAAGCATTTTCATATGCATAATTCAACGAATTTATGAGGTACTTATTTAAATCGTTCCAGAAAAATTTAAGAAATTCACTTGAAAATCCATCAGGGCCTGGACTTTTATCATTTTTCATTTTCTTTAAAGCTGATAATGTTTCGTGGTAAGTTAATTTCCCTTCCAGGGAAGATGCTATATTTTCAGACAATTTTGGTATTTCATCACCTGTAAATAAATCTTCTAAATTTATCTGTGTACATTCCTCACTTGAATACAATTTTCTATAAAATGATTTAGTCTCCCTAAGTATTTCTGCTTGATCTTTTATCACTGAACCGTCATTTTTTCCAATTCCATTATTGATTTATTAGGAAAATGTCTTCTTTCAAGTTGCAAAAAATATTTAGTTGGTTTCTCCCCTTGTTCAATCCATTTTGCTTTGGATCTTATATATAACCCTTTCGTCTTTTGGCTTGTGATATCGTCCAAATCGTGGTTCAGTTCATTTATTTCTTTCATTATCTCTGTCTTTTTATCCTCTGACACACTATGTAGTTAAATTTCTAATTCTCTTAATTTATTTTCTAGAACTTTTTCTCTGTTAGATGTTATTTTATTTTGGGTAGATGAATAATTGTACCTCTTATTTCAAGCAATAACATTTCCCATAATAACTGGTCGTTGATGGTATATTTGTTTTCATTTTCATTTTCTTTTTTACCTCATATTGCTGTAAAGTGTTTTTTATGGTATTTTTTACACGTTCCACATATTTTTCGTCATAAAGTAATGAATTATTAAACTTCCAAAAACCTTTTCCTCTTAGTGTATCTCCCAGAGAAAGAGTTAGTGAAATTATTGAATGATCTGAATTGATACTTGGGGAAAGTTGGCTTTTGTATGAGGGTGATGTGTTTTTGTATTTATTTTTTAAACTTCCTAAAACCTATAACACGGGAATACACATGCACAAGAATACGTGGAGAGTAAATATAGGAATGGATTTTAGTAGTTTCTGACGCGTGAGAATTTCGTTTCGTTAAAACATCATTCCGCAATTTGTACATTAGGGTCGTCGATTTGCTCCGCACTTACGCCTTTGTTCCGAAATAATTGATTGAATTTAATAGTTATTATATTCTGGATTCATATTTGACTAGTAAATTAACATTTGATTTTCGTTAAATGTTTTTGGGTGTTGTGGTCGAATTTGGGGACAAAACATTGACATTATCTTCGCGGATTTAGTCCAGCGGGAAGGAATGAAAATGGCGTCGACTTCTAATGAGCAACCTTGGTACACGGCCCTCCTTGGTTTTGCAGAAAATTTCAGGACTTCTAACCCACCAAACATCCGACTTTGCATACACTGTCTTCAGTCGATCTTTACTTTCAAGCCTCCGCCACAAATCGAGGCTCGTACGCACCTCCAACTCGGCAATATTTTACTGACCCACACAAAAAACATCGACGCAGCACGGGCTCATTTGGAAAAGGCGGTATGTTCAAGTATTTTTGTCACTTTCTTAGAGCGATCAAGGCAATTAATGTAGAGTATTTCGTAGCCTTGTATGTGTAATTTGATATTTTAAGCACTTTACAATATTAATTTCGTTTTACTTTTATTTTCAGTGGAGCGTGTCGTCATCGGTATCCTTCTGAAATGTGGCATGCCAATGGTTGAGAAGCCAAGCATGGAACAGGTGCACATTGTGTAAACTGACATTATCACATCAGCTTATGTTGGCATACCACAGTGACAACGTTTCAATAACAGTATTTAGTTGACATATACAGTCATATGTCCTACAGTGTATTTCCTCGTCTGTTCGTGTCAAAAGAGAACATGGCTGGGTTTCTTAGGTTCTGACAGCTGACTGCTTTGTTTTGATCATGTGACCTATATCCATTAATGTGATGATATCGTCTTTTCCTTCTTCTGAATGACATTGATTTCAATATATTGTGAGTGTGCCTTGTAATGACGCAGTGTATTTCAAAATTTGGATATATTTTATATTAGGACTGTTCACATGGTAAATGTAGTGGTCATTTTTGATGGTGTAGATTGATGTTTATTGATCCTACAACATGCTGAACTAACTCAATTTTTGTATGGATATGTAACAAGCACTACTTAATATCAAACATTGGTGACTGTACATTTGTTTTGAAAATGAAAGATCATGAAATGAGGAAAATGCATATGCAGCGTGTTAACAATGAACGGTCTGTGAACTTTGACATTCGACAAAGTGCTCAGAAAAAGAATTTGTTTTGTCATTCCTGTAATATTCTTTTCATGAGTGTGATTGAACTCTGAATTTGTTCTGAATTTTATTGATAATTAAGTAGAGCATTGTTTATATTAATCAGTGGTAGTTGTTGATAATTGATACCGTGTGGTTCCACGAGGAGTAATTTTTTGCTTGAAAATTCTGTTCTATGAGCATATATGTGGAGTCAGTTATGTACTGAAGTTCCATTTGTGTAATGGGAACTAGTCAGTTACTACTTAGATTGTTTCAATACAAATGTATGGAAGTTCATGTGATGAGATTTAGCTCATGGCCTATAATCCAACTGAAGCTTGATCAGTTTGTAAGATTAGATACTCATCAAACAAACATTATGTCATTGCTTTGTTTTGTCAAAGATTACTCAACATTTATCTGATTATTTAAGCAAAAACCACTACTAGCAGCTAGATTTTGTAAGGTTTTGTAAGTTTGTTTGATAAATGTGAAATATGTTTGCCCCAACTGACATTTGTTATATGGGACAGTAGGGAAGCCTAGTGATTAAAGCATTCCCTCATTTCAGGGTTCTTTTCCCACATTGGTACAGTGTGAGGTCCATTTGCTGCAATATTGTTAAAGCTTTGCAAAGAATACTGATTAACTATTATTATTAGATATTAATTTTCAAATAGATTTAAGCTTACTTGTGAATTTTAACTCATTTGATACTTTAGAAAAATATGAGCAACACCCACAGTTTCATACTTTTTAGTCAATTATTTAAATTTTGTACCAAACTAGTGAAGACTTTTACAGGTGCTTATCTTACATTTCACCATTGTAGAAAAGCTACTGATACATGCAAGGGAGATGTCTTGTTAATGTAGTGAGATTGTTGGAAAAAAACCCACAGGTTTTTCAATTATCACTGCTGTTGATAACATCATAGAGTGGTGTTTCTAAACACAGCAAATATTGACAGAGGTGAGAAATAGGGTAATATTATTTTTAATGCTCTCATGTTGTCATTAGTTTATTTGAATTGAATGTTACAATACAAAAGTTTTTAAAGAAAAAAACATGTAGAATTTGTTCTAGTTCACTGAATTAAATATGTTATAACTTATTGCAAGTTTAATGTTGAGGTTTGGTTAAAGCTGAAGTACTTAACAATTGGATATTTACATTATTTGTGTTGTAACCTTAACTATGCCAGCTATCAGCAAATGATGACGTCCTGTTTGAGTCAGCCAGTATCCTGTCTCAGCTCTATGAACAGCAGGTAAGCCACAGACATCTGATCTGTTTTGCTATGCTTTAAGTGGACCTCATGGGAGCATGGGTAATTGCTTATGATATTTTTCTTACATGAGATTCAAAACATAACTTATATATTAATAGTATCCCAAGATCTAACAAGTACAATTTGAAAGTCTCAGACATAGCTTGTCATAAGACACAACTGAAATGAGAATTTCAAGAGAAATATTAGCTTTTCACCTCCTCACCCTAAATCATGCTTGTGTTTTTGGGGTGTCAATATAAGTGACCACATTTTCTGATGATTTGCTTTTTATGTCAGTCTTTTCATAGCATGGGGTTATCATCCCAGATGCTAGGTGTGTAAGTTCCTGCAGTCCTTTGCATTTGTTCCCTTGGTATTTGAAATTAGTGATCCTTAAATCTCCCATCCTTTATTCTTCGGTTCATCTTGAGAACATTGCTTACTCAGTTTAACCAGGGTAATATTTAGCCATCAGGAGGATATTAGAGACATTGCTCACACTGCATATTGGTCTGACTGTACTTCAGAAATCACTGAAACTGATGTGATGTATTTATGAAATTACCCCAAAACGGTGTTTCATATGTCATTGGGATGGTACAGTGTTATTAGTTGTATTTGTTTTAAGCATTGCATCATGTTTTCCAAGTTATGTTTTCCTTTAAACAGATATAAAGTTATTATATACAGGCTTTGTATTTATTGCCCAGTGATTCTTAAAAGTATTTGTATTCTTGTATTTACTACCACTCTTAATTGTTTTGTCTCTTACAACATATAATTTTTACATGTTTTGTCTTAATATTTATATTGCCCATACTCTGTGATGTAATATCATGTTCCTGAAACTGACTTGGGAATGTTCTTTTTGAAGAACCAGGTTCAGCTGGCCAAACCAATCCTACACCGGGCAATTGAGATGTCCCAACAGGCTCCATACTGGCACTGTCGACTTCTGTTCCAGTTGGCGGTATGTACATACACCTGCTCTGTAGGGATTCCTGATTAGAATAGGTCCCCACTACCTCATGCAGAGTAATGACTAAAGAGGTGGGTGGCAAGGTTACCTGGCTTACTGCGAGTCATTATGCCTCAATTGTATGGTCGAATATGTTTTATTTTTAACTAATCCTGCACTACTTACTTACTGCACTTATTGCTTATGACTCGAAACGTGGCTGTGCCAGACGATTGATGTTGAAAGCGTAGACTGTGATCACTTCCTGGTCTCGGGTAAACATCCGTCTGCCCACGCATCACCGGAAGGTGATGTCAGCCACCTCTGATTATTGCTTTTCGCATGCCTCGCAAGAAGTGTGGTTTGCCAGCTCGACTGATTTGTATCCTATGAATTGTGTTTATTGATAATAAACTGACTTTTGGGTGTTTTCCTTTGTTTTTCAGAGGGTGTAGGTATTACGCTTCTGTTTCTTTTTATAGTACTGTTGTAGTGATGGTGTTTGTGTTAAACACGATAGTTTTCATCACTATTATCGGTCACTTCGCCATTCAGAACACGTGGCTTCGATGTATTTGTAGTGGCTTGTTCTTGGCTCATGTTTATTTGTTATACTATTATCGTATATATATAAGCCTTAATTCTGGTCTCCAGTTTTTGTCAGTATTTGTGAGACGTTTGTTCTCAATTATGCTGTTTCCCTTTGTGTTCCTCATTACTATTGTTATACTATAGTACTGCTGTATAGTTTGTAAGACGGGGTATCTCATAAGTGCCTTCATTCATACTGTTTGAATTGCACTTTTCCGTGTTTTCCCCCGTTTTTAACATGATGAATGTGCTTGTTGCGGGGGCGGTGGGGTAGCCTAGTGGTTAAAGTGTTTGCTCGTCACGCCGAAGGCCCGGGTTCGATTCCCCACATGGGTACAATGTGTGAAGCCAATTTCTGGTGTCCCCCGCCGTGATATTGCTGGAATCTTGCTAAAAAGCGGCATAAAACCATACTCAGCCAGTCAGCCAGCTTGTTGCGCTTTCTTAATATATCATCTTAACACTTTTTCCCCCGTTTATGAAGTGCCTATGATGTCGCCTATAGCAAGCACCCAGATACTTGCCACACCACTGACGTCCACAAACTCCAGGGCGTCTGGCGCGCTCGATCTCCATTCTCCAGGTTGCTGTTTTCAGAGTTTCCATGGCAGGCGTCATACTCCTGACGCCTAAGATCCATGCGCCGCACGCTCAGCAGTCACTGGATGTTTCATTCCACACTTGACCTAGTTAGCAGGGACTGCAGCGCCTGTACGGCGCATCTACCACATCGACTACAACCTCGGCGTTCAGCAGTTGGTGTCAGCGTCTCCGTCGCCATACCTACCTGTTACAGCTTCGTTCCTGACTACAGCAAATGTATGGTCTACCTGATCCAGCGCCTGTACGGTGCCTGTAAACCATACTTCCTCACTCCAGAGCCTGTATGGTGTTTCCACCAGATCCAGCGATTGTATGGCGCCTATAACACCATACTCACTTGGTCACTCCAGCGCCTGTCCGGCGGTTCTACCAGATATAGCGCCTACTGACTCCAGCGCCTGTCCGGTTTTTCTACTAGATATAGCGCCTGTACGGCACTAACAGCTGTACGGCGCCTCTTCGAGATCCAACTCCTATACCATCATACTCACTCACTCCAGCGTCTTGTCCGGCTTTTCTACCAGATGCAGCGCCTGTACGGCGCTACCAGCTGTATGGCGCCTCTACTAGATCTAGCGCCTGTACAGCGCTACCAGCTGTATGGCGCCTCTACTAGATCTAGCGCCTGTACAGCGCTACCAGCTGTATGGCGCCTCTATGGCTCTACAGATCTAAGCCTGTACAGCTACCAGCTGTACCAGCTACTACTAGATCTAGATCTAGCCTGTACAGCGCTACCAGCTGTATGGCGCCTCTACTAGATCTAGTGCCTGTACAGCGCTACCAGCTGTATTGCGCCTCTACTAGATCTAGCGCCTGTACAGCTACCAGCTGTATGGCGCCTCTACTAGATCTAGCGCCTATAAACCCATACTCACTCCAGCAGGCAGACAGTTCAATGGAACAGTGTTGGACTCTGAATACTGTGTTCCAGCGGCGTTTATGCCAGATTCAGCACTTATATGACGCCTCCACTATATCTAGTGCCTCCAGTGTTCAACATACTGCATTACCACCTCCAACATGTTCAAGGGTTTCGGCAGCTGTTGGTTGCGCCACTGTCTCCGATAGCCCCTACATCAGGCGACGAACACATCTTGCCCTCGGAGACTTCAACTATTATGGTGCCTAAGGCCGGGCGTGGCGTTTACGCAATCCCTTGTCAAGAAATTAAGAGCGTGACAGTTTTCTTCGTACAGTGCGTCTTACAAGGCGAGAGTCTCAAGGGATGACGGCCCTTGATTTGGAACTCACACCTATCTCAAACTCACACCTATCTCAAACTTAGCTTCGGCTATTAACACTGTCTCTCCAGACCTGACGTGAGATGAATCCGTACAGGATCGTTACCTTTCTTCTATGATGGCTTGGTAGTGGATGGTCCCCACTGTCCTTGGCGAACACTTACGGGCAGATCTTGCCAATGCGTGTGTTATTTGAGGTCAAGGTTGGGGTTCTCTATTTCGCCATTATCATCTGTTGTCGGGGTGAAGACGTTCCTGTGTTCCTCTTGTGTTCAGCTGGTGTACTCAGTTTGTACATTAAGCGAACTCAAGCCGTCAGAGGCATGTAAGCAAAACCCCAAGTGTTTTGTGGATATGGACTTCCTTTATTCATGCGTAAAATGCGGCTGATCTGGTTTCCCCTACATCTACACCATCCTCCAGTACTTCGCACACTCGCCTCTACTATGGCGCTTCACTGTCACCGTACAGTAGCGCTTCACTGTAACTGTACAGTGGCATTGATAATGCAAGAGTGTTTCTAGAAGTGGGACACAGTCTTCGCCAATCAGTCTCCACACCATATGTGTCCATTGGTGCCAGACCAGCACCTCAACAATCCCCGAAGGATATCACATCCTACATTGTTGTTCACAATGAAGCACGACGATGTCATGTGGGGAATGAATGAGGGGATGAGTACCCAAAACAACTGGGTATGTCAGTTAAGGAGTAACACTTGGATAGACTCAGGTCCATGCTTCTTACTGCATTCCCTAAAGCTAATAACGCTTTAAAAATCCATTTATGTGTACATGGCTTATATGCAAATTACCACTGAGATGTAATCCTCTCCGTCGACCAGTCTTCCAAATTCCACGAAGGTGTCTTCATTCATGATATTTCTTCCCACAAGGCATGATGTCGCCGTGTGGGAAAAGAGTTGTTCCGAGGGAAACAACTGGATGTGTCAGTTAAGGAGCAACACCTCGAAAAACTCAAGTCAATGCATTTTACTGCATTTCCCTAAAGCTAATCTCGCTTTAAAAATCGCGTGGTCTTTTCCATTTAAGCCTACATGTCTTATATGCGAATTACCACTGAGAGATAGTCACTGTCTGTTGACTATTCTGCCAGGTGCAATGAAGATACCTTCCACCATGCTTTTCTTCCCATGAAGCACGCGATGACGTATGGAAAAAGAGTTGTTCTAGGAGAACAACTGGGTGTGTCAGTTAAGGAGTAACGATTGGGTTAACCCGAGTCACTGCTTTTTACTACATTTCCCTAAAGCTAATAACGCTTTAAAAATCGTCTGGTATATTCCATTTAAGACTACGTGTCTTATATACCTATTACCACTGCCTGATCGTCACTCGCTGTCCGAGGCGCACTTGATAACATTGACTGAGCTGTCTTTGTTTACCTTGCGAGGCGATCCCCACAGATGATACGCCCTCCTTCCTGCCTGTCCGATAAATGTGCAGGAAGTAAGTAGTGCAGGATTAGTTAAAATTTTTGTAAAATCTAAATATTTTTTATATTTGTATATTTATCCTGCACTACTTATGATAAGGGCCCACCCTGCGCTTTCAGCTACCTCTCCTCTTTGTTTTCATCTGTGGGATTTACGGCAATAATCAAAGGTGGTTGACGTCACTTCCGGTGACGGATGTTTACCCGAGACAAGGAAGTGATCGCAGTCTACGCTTTCAACATCAATCGTCTGGCACAGCCATGTTTCGAGTCATAAGCAATAAGTGCAGTAAGTAAGTAGTGCTGGATTAGTTAAAAATAAACACATTCGACCATACAATTGAGGCATAATGACTCGCAGTAAGCCAGGTAACCTTGCCACCCACCTCTTTAGTCATTAACTCAAAACATGCATGCAATAAGTGCAGGAAGAAAGTAGTGCAGGATAAGTATACAAATATAAAAAATATTTAGATTTTACTAATATTCACTGGTTTTCTCCAGTCCAGCCTCTGTTGATTGAAAGGCCATAATGATATAGATGTAATATTTGAGCAATGTTGAGGCTTCACTTTTCAACATTATATCATTTACTGTTGCACCATAGCTGGAGAATTCATTTTACAAAATCATTGGGTAAAATTTACATGTGTGCAGGAATGGTAATCGTAATTTCTTAAATGTAACTATGTGTACATAGGAAGTATCTCTATTTAAAAAACATCATATGTATCCATCTTCTTGATTAACTGATAACTTTGTGTTCAGTCTGTTTATAATGATTATAAATTGTACCTTTGGAAGGATAAGTTCATAATGATCCTACAGATGACCTCTGGTCAAATAAAATTTCTTTTGTTATATACTAGTAAATCTTTTGTCACAGTCCTCATTACTGTTTTCAGCAAATCTTTGCCATAGAAAAGGATTTCCTATCTGCCTGTGGACTGCTAGGAGTCGGGGCGGAGTTTGCTCGAACAGCTCAGTCAGACTACACACGGATGCTGTTCCTCCTCAGCAAGGGCATGGTAAGTTTCAGCTTTTGGAATGCTGATCCACTAGCCAAGACCACAAAATTGTGATGGGCACAGTAGAAATCCAATATTGGTAGTAGTATTTGGGGTGGGGTGGGTAAATGTGAGAATTGTATTCTTGTCCCTTCCCAAGTCAACGGTATTTACATAACTCCTGTTAAATGGTAACTGTGATGACCCACACAGGAACTGATCTATGCTACCCAGGGTTTTCTCCTATAGTTGTCACAAATATTGCATCAGCATTCAGTCAGCTTTGAAAATTGTGTACCTCAAACCTTTTTAACCATCAGACCTTCGATAGTTTCATATGCAGTATAAATTATATTTGTGATTACACTTTCCCAGCAAAGTTAAGATTCTAGTATTTTGAGGGGTTGGGTCATATTTGGGATTTAAAAACACCCATCGAATTGAAATCTTTGAAGGGTATTTAGAAGTGGAATGCATAAGAAAAGAAAGATTTATCGATGTCAACTTCTTTATTGTGAATAACACGACATTTAAGAGTGTATGCTTGCTCCTCCATCAGACCTGATGGAGGAGCAAGCATACACTCCAAACATTATACTGTCTAGAGCTTCATTCAAAACTGATCCTATTGCTCAGGAAATCGTAACACCCATACTTTCAGATAGGCTAGTGACAGCTGTTGCTTTATACAACAGATTGAACAAGTATCTCAGTATTATGGTATGCTAGCAGATTCATAGTTCTTTCTTTGATATCAGCTTTTCTCACATTTCACAGGAAAGAGTAACATTTACATAATTGTTATAAAATAGAAGACTGAATCAATATATTATGCACATATAAATGCTGTTTGCATTAATACTGTATTGGCCAATGCTGTGAGCATCAGGACTATAAATACATTAGGTGTCATTTGTGTATTAATTTTGTATGAATACTGTATGTGTCAGTGCAGTAGGTATTAAAACTGTGGCAATAAATTTCCCAAAAAACGTTTGGATAATTGTTAATATAGAAAGGTTTTGTTTTCCTTATAGCTTCTGCTGATTGATAAGAAGATGAAGGATGTTGATGAGTGTCTATCCATGGTGTCAGGTCTCATTGAAACATACCAGGGCTCACCCATACACAAGGAATCTCTGAAAGTGTTCTTCCTTGTCCTGCAAGTGTGTCACTATCTCATGTCAGGACAGGTGAGGCCATATGTCTTTGATGGTAGCATGAATTGTGGCCAAGTTGCTTCTAAACTGCAGGCTGCAACTTTTCATTGGAAGATCCTTAAACATGCATATGTAGTATTAGATCCTCACCTAATGTTGGAATGAGGCAACTATGTTCAGAATGGTCTCTGGAAGTTAGTTTGGTCATGTGTCTGTGTTTGATAGTGAGTGAGTGAGGTTAGTTTATGCCGCACTCAGCAATATTCCAGCTATATGGCGACTGTCTGTTAATAATCTAGTCTGGACCAGACAATCAAGTGATCAACATCATGAGCATTGATATGTGCAATTGGGAACAGATGACATGTGTCAACCAAGTCAGCAAGCCTGACCACCCGATCCCCTTGGTCGCCTCTTACGACAAGCATGGGTTGTCGAAGAAGATCAATATTCTAACCCGGACCTTCACGGGTCCTATGTTTGATAGTTCCAATTGTGGTATTCTGTGTTGTTTTCAGGTGAAAAGTGTAAAACCGGCACTCAAGCAGCTACAGCAGAGTATCCAGACAATAACACAGATACACACAGATGATGGTAAAGATACTACTGAATATTACTTTCGTTTTGATTTATAGAAGATGAGGCTGTCTCTTTCATTCTAACATCTCTGTGATAAAATTCAACAACTACAAGTAATATTTCTTTGTGTACTTTTACATTTAGGTAGAAAGAAACTTTGTAGCAGATCATGTTTACAGTTTCTTGAAAAAATATGAATTACTATCAAACCCAGATGGAGCATGTTTAATAACATTTTTCTGAATTCTTTTTGACTCCATGGGAATGACATCCTTAAGCTGATTAGTTATTTAATGAAATGTAAAAGTCAATTTGGAACAAACTTTATGGATAACAACTTCTATTATTTTTTGAGTGCAACGTTTCGATACAGATTCTTGTACCGTTGTCAAGCATGATTAATGCCACTCAAAGAAGTAAAATCAGTCATTGAGAAACACATGCTAAAGGAGTGCTTATGAAATATTTATGAGAATATTTGTGTCTGTAACTTTTGTGTTATGTGT
The DNA here is from genome assembly GCF_003918875.1 of Haliotis rubra. Taxonomy (NCBI): domain Eukaryota; kingdom Metazoa; phylum Mollusca; class Gastropoda; order Lepetellida; family Haliotidae; genus Haliotis; species Haliotis rubra. The sequence continues at coordinate 2,778,186 of NW_025767235.1, forward strand.
TGTGTTAAAACTTGACCCATACCAGTATTACCACTGTATACCATGACCATGTTCAGTTGTTTTTAACCATGATTGTAAATCTATATTGCAGTTCTCCTTTCAGAGCCACTGTCTGGAAACCCAGTTGACTTGTTCCAGTGGCTGCCAAAGGAACATATGTGTGTGCTGGTGTACCTGGTGAGTCGTCTTCAGCTATCTTTGTGCATGCCAGAAACATATTGTTACAAATCCTCCACCTCTATTACATCACTACCAGAAATCCCTTATTTAGGCTTCAGTCAGGCAAACCTAATCTTCAGAATTTTCAACAGATGCCCTCTTCACTCTCATCTGCACATGACCCGTGAAGGTCCGGGTTAGAATATTGATCTGCAGCAACCCATGCTTGTCGTAAGAGGTGACTAACGGGATCGGGTGGTCAGGCTCGCTGACTTGGTTGACACATGTCATTGGTTCCCAATATTGTGCAGATCGATGCTCATGCTGTTGATCACTGGATTGTCTGGTCCAGACTCGATTATTTACTGACCATCGCCATATAGCTGGAATATTGCTGAGTGTGGCGTAAAACTAAACTCACTCACTCATCTGCACACAATTAGTTGTCAAAAGAACAGTACAGCCAGTGAGCATTCAGCTTGTCAAGGCAGGAAAAGCTTCAACCCTTTCTTGTGTTTTTAGAGTCAACATTGCCTTTCTGCTGAGTTTATGTCTCTAGCACTTAGTTTATGTAATTACAGTAGTTAATGGATATGTGGTTTACCTAATAATATCAGTCATAACTGCGGAGGATTGATATCCCCAAAAGCAATGACAGTGTTAAGCACGATATCTGCCTGCCTGGATCGATATACTGAAGCATTGCCAGATCTGCCAGCTCAAAGCCTCCATTGATGGATGTCTCTACCAGGAAGCCTTACATTGCTATAACATTGGACATGCAGAGGAAGATTTATACCACGACAGCTCCCATACTGGATCAAGTTTCCGAGATCTCAGACTTTGGACTTTCACAGAGATCATGTGATGAATAGCATGAGCCTTTGATAAATGCAAACACCTGTGGATTGCCTACACATGCATCCAATATGAGATGGGGAGCCAATATGGATAAACCCAAGATGCAGGGTCTATAGAAGAGAATGTTCACTTCATCTGCTTAGAGATGAAGGCAATCTATTTTGTTCTCAAAAACTGGAGGAATCTGCTACCTAACTTCTCCATCCTCATACCCACAGACAACATCATAGTTGTAGCTTACATTCAGAAGGAAGGGGGAACCTAGTCCAGTTGACTGATGTTAGAGACTTCATAATTGTAATTTGTATGCCTTGGCAGGCTTCCATCAATTGCTGGACAGAAACAAGACATATTCCATGAGAAACGAGACATATTCAATGAGACTGAATATCCAAGCAGGCAACCATTGTTACCATGGGACATCAGAAGTGTTCCACTTACTAACATCACAGTGGGATACACCACCTCTTTGCTACTTGCCTGAACGTTGCCTGATATATGTCAGTTGAGTTCCATATTCAGTGGCCTTTCAAGTAGATACACTTTCCATGAATTAACAAGCTCATTTGCCTACAGATTCCCTCTCAAAGTTAATCTGGAAAATGAAATCCTTAAGATAATAAATGCCAAAATCATTCTAATTATTCCCCCAATACCACATCTTCGATAATCTCCAGGGTATACGTTCTGATAAATCTCCTCTAGTACCCTGGATGCATCTATGTCTCAGCCCAATAATTGTATTACCTCCCTTTGCTAGCTTTTTATCCAATCAGGTATCTGGGAAGTTGAGTGTACCAATCATAAGGCTTCTATCATAACTCACTTCGCTTCTTTTATCTAACCCATTAAACTTGGCAACATAATTGTTGCAGAGGTACCCTAAAAGAGGTAGAAGGAGTTCTTGCATATATTTTTTGAAGCTTTCAGACCTGTCAATTTGTCTTTGATTTTTTCCCTAAATCTGAGTCACACAGCAAGCAAACCTCCGCAGCTATAGACACCATCTGTGTTGACACTGGCAAGCTCAGTTGTAACGGCTTATCTGATTGGCTACTGTGTGAAGGCAGAGCCAGCAAAAGGAGGTAATACAATTATCTGGCTGAGACGTAGATGCATCCAGGGTACAAGTGGACATTTATCGGAACATATACCCTGGAAATTATCTAGGATGCCGATACCAAAGCAAAGCATTGTTCCCATGATTTCTACTGTTACTAATCCACTGAGACAAGATCTTGGACAAGCCAAGTCGGATACCTTCAACAGCAATCTTCCAATGCTCAGTGTGGCCACTTGGAAACTTAGTTTGCAGAAGATGCAGGTTTCTCTAAATCAGTATCTACAGCAGCGGCAAAGACTTGGAGACCATCATCGTCTTTCCTTTACAATCAACGGACTTAGTTCATTCAGTGGAGACGACAACATTACTTGTCAGAGTAGTGACCATTGCCATGGTAGCAGAGTTTACTTTCTCTACATCCAGATAAATCTCTGCCACAGAAAGGTACAGATCGACCATACATTCTGTACCCTCTCTAGATGATTATCTCTCAGTGGACATCCTACGATCGATAGATGTTTGAGAGCATGTCGAACATGTCAGAGCCTCAAGAACTTTCAGGAAGTGGAATCTTCCTGTGGTTCATTTCTACTTGAATCTTGCTCACTGACTCATATTTATGCCTGGGAAAATAGGTTCTGTTATAATTAGTTGCCTGAGAATCGTATATTATGAGTAATCAGGAAATGGATGTCAGAAATTTGCACAAGATCATGTGATATTGTAGTGAAAGATCAGTTTTAATGAAATTACTGTCATTACAATATCATACATATACTGCTAATGTTTGATCTGCTTATATACTTGCTAATATGGTTTAGGGGTCCCAGCGCATTGTAGTGTCGGTGTTTGTGTGGAGTACTGAGAATTGTTCAGAAATAGGGCATGGAATATCCTGGGGACATTAGTTTCGTACCCTAAAACTCTGACTTTCACACAGGACCAATGAGCAAAAGCATTTGTTTTTAATCTTCAGTTTTTATGCCTTCTGAGTATTCAAAAGTACATACATCTTAATCAATAAAAACTCCTCGATTATTGCATTTAGCATTGTTTTGATGTAGACTGTGGTACCGTTATCAAGCTTTGTGAAAGTCTACTTGCCAACCTCATTCAGGCATTTGATCATCAGTGTAACCTGTGTTCCCCAAATGTTGAGTCCAACATCAGAATGTTTCCATGTGCTTTTATTTCAGGTGACTGTGATGCACTCAATGCAGGCAGGATACATGGACAAGGCACAGAAGTACACAGATAAAGCACTCATGCAGATTGAGAAACTGAAGAGTAAGCATTTACTTGCAGGCAACAATGGCATTGTTTTTCATTGAATTAATTTTGGGAGACAAATCATAGTTGCCTTCCTTTGAATTGGAAATTTCAGTAATTTTTTTTTTTAATAGATTGCCATCTGACTATGGATTTACAAGAATTTCATAGTTTTTAAGTGAAGAACGATGTTCAGCCAGTGGGATTACAGTATGAATGATCTCGACGGACTTCAGCAGTCTGTGAGAGTACTTCAGTGTTATCTATCGCGGGGCGGTGGGGTAGCCTAATGGTTAAAGCGTTGGCTCGTCACGCCGAAGACCTGGTTCGAATCCCCACATGGGCACAATGTGTGAAGCCCATTTCTGGTGTCCCCTGCCGTGATGTTGCTGGAATATTGCTAAAAGTGGCGTAAAACCAAACTCAGTCAGTCAGTCAGTTATCTATCGCTGTGATAATCATGACCTACTTTCGATGTGGTGTGTATTGGTGGTAACCTTATATCTTTTGTGTTTCAGTGCTTGACTGCCATCCGCTATTGTCATCCTTCCAGCTGATGCTGTTGGAACACATCGTCATGTGCCGTCTCATCATGGGCAACAAATCCATGGCAATCCAGGAAGTAAGTCTATTTCAGTGAAGGTTTGTTGGGGACAGAATATATCCCCAACTCCACATGCCTCTGATAAAATAAAGTGCAGACTGAAAACAAGATTCCATTGGGGTTACTGTTTGAAACAGGGTGTAAAATAGCCACTGAGTTGATCAGGTCGTCAGCCTATGTCTTGGTCTATGACTTGAATTGTTATCCCAGCAGCATGGAAGATTGCTGATGGTACCATTCACTGGATTATCTGGTCCAAACTATTGTTTCAGTTTTTTACAGGCCATCATGGTATGGATGTCATAAAGCTGACTGCTGTTAAAGTGATTTTCTCACTATCAAAGCTGGCTGTGCTGAAAATTAAAGAAATGCTTTGTTTTTAAAAAGTATGTTTTAGCTTCAATTCAGCCGTACATTTGCTTATACCTACCTGTATAGCTACCTACCGTAGGTCAAGTGGAAACACACCAAAAAACACACTTGTGCAGTTTCCTCCCCTTCCCAGTCACCAATTTTTCCTGTGTCTTGTGCCTATAGGACGTGTGGAAATAGAGCTCCAGTGTTTGAGACGTTGCAGTGTTGATAGAGTTTGAATAAGTAAAGTTTTTACTAACCTATTCCTTGGTGTAAACACTTGTTGCTTCACTAACACTAATCCGTGAATTGAACTTGTTGTTGGAATCATGACCTCCACCATGTTCAGTGAACCTCAAATGTATCATGTGTGGTAAGTTGTCCGAGAAAGATTTCAGTGCATACTTGAGAGCCATTGCCAAGCGAGAAGGCTGATCAGTGATATGAAAAGAAGCATGCTTCTTCTCAGGATCAGGCTAAGGAGGCTGTTATAGTTGAACAGAAGTTTGACCGAGCGGCCTACGGTTGACACTCCGCCATTTTGTATTGATCAGGCATCTTGTCAACAACCAACGAGAATCAAGGTAAAAAGGTATGTCGTCTACTCACGACTCAAGCGATAGGGACTCAAACGATGACAACCACTACGATGTCAGGGACTATGTTCTATTATTAATAGAATTCAATGCCTCGCGGATTGGTCAATGTCTACACCAGATCATAGTGATCGTGTTGACACCTCCTCTCGTTCGGTCGATATTGTGCGAGTTGTCATTCATCGCGTCAGGGATACGTCAGATTGTTCCGGTCGATATGAACGAACGGATTGGCGTGAACGAAATGAGCGATACGATGATCAAGTCTCTAGACATTCTATGGATTCTCGCTATGACGACTATGATAGTATAAGGGGTGTTTCGTGTCATCGGCCTGATCAAAACGATAATAGCTCTTCTCGGCATTTTGAAGATTCTCGTTCTTCTCGTTATGATCGTCCTTCTCGATATAACGATTACTATGGGAACTACCATGACAGATCACTATCAGCTTCTCCCGCTCATTGTCGACAGGATTGTTATTACGAGGATGATGACTATTATCCATGTCATGGTTTAACTTACAATTATTCACGTAGTCGTTCTCCTCGACGTCGGCGACTACTACTTCTTCTAGTGTGTACCCAGACACCTCACCAATTCGTTCTGCACCAGTCCAACCCAGTATTAATTTACTGGACGACTTTTGTTACTCATTTACGTGCTGCACTTTTCCCTTTGTTGACCCTGTTGTTATGCCGGCTTTGTCGTTGTCTACTGTGCCAACTACGACTTCGTTTTCGACATTGAATGTTACACCAACCCCTACTGGATCCACCTGAGGGGGGTGATAGCCCTCCTTGACCCCTACGGGACACTGAAGTACTTGTGTGGATGTCAAACTTCATGGAAGCCAACAATGAATCGAACCCCATGGCAGGGTTTTTTCAGCTTGGCCACTTACTGGACTCGCTAAGTTTTCTGTCACCTTCATCATTCACGAAACTTCCCGATGACTCATTTTGCTTCAGCGTTGCCTTCTCAGAATTTTGCCAAACCTGGGATGCGACATACATTTCCCCTCTATGGTATGAATTATTCTTCTCTAGTATCAAAGGATCTTGACTGGGCATTATTGTTTCCTAATACAACTTCTTACTCGACTGATGACAAACATTTGGAAGCTATTGATAACGCTGCACGACACCAAATGCTGCCACTTGCCATGACATCCACAGTGACTGATTGTGTGGGTTTTTTTAGGGTAAAGATTACCTTTCGGACGATGACAGAATGGTGATGTCTACGCTATTGTGTGTACAGAAATGAACGTAGGGTGTAGGGTAAATACACTCTTGAGAGCGAGAAGCTATTGGGTTAAATCTACTGCCCAGAGACCTGCAAGTCGCCAACCCGTTCACATTAACAGGAGCAATGATAGCTGCATTGTAATGTTCAGAGGGTATTTCGAGCCAATAGATTGTCAGGTGGCGACCGATGCCCTACAGGGGACAGAAGAATGGTGTCCTTCTCCAACTTTGGAGGGGGACACGCAGGGGAAGAAGCGAGAGATATGGACCCTCCCCCAGTGGCAAAACCATTGGAGAAGTTACCGTAAAAAATGCACCTCATATTCAATCTAAAGTACTTCATTGCCACATATTTCCAAACGCCGGACAAGTTCACCATGATCTCTCTCAGTTCTCTACGACGGTTGATTTTTGCCAAACGATTTTCTAATCTCCTTATACCTGCAAGACACATATCTGCATGCCCCGATTCACCCTGGGTCCCAGAAATACCTCCATTTCATCTTGGAATTTCAATGTACATTTTCACTCAAATTATTAAACCTGTCGTGGATCGCCAAGCTATCAGGGTCGGACTACAAGGGAATTAAATCATGCCAGACTTACTTACATGACTATCACACTCGATTTTCAAGCTCACTAGGGAGGATAGTCAACTTCCAGAAGTCTGAGTTATCCCCAACTCAGGATCTGCAATAAGTGAACATTCGATTCAAAATGGCGTTCTACCTAATTGTGGTTCCTAAAGACCGATGGCAAAAGATTGTAAGCAGTCTTCCTTATCTGCTGCACGCCCCAGTGACATAGTTGGCAGGAGATTTGTGGCTGTCGACATCAGCACAAGACCTCTCTTCACAGGGCCGTCTCCAACTTCAGAGATTTCTTCACCCACATCTGCTATTTCCAGATTGTCTGGTTCAACTGCCAATCCACCTATGGAGAGGTGGCTGCAGCCGTCGAACGTTTGCGAAGCTGTCTCTGAGTGTGCCTCAGTTTCAGTCTCACTTCTTCGTAGATGCTTCCGTCACGCCGAAGACCCGGGTTCGAATCCCCACATGGGTACAATGAGTGAAGCCCATTTCTGGTGTCCCCCGCCGTGATATTGCTGGAATATTGCTAAAAGCGGCATAAAACCAAACTCAGTCAGTCAGTCAGTCGTAGATGCTTCACTGGAGGGCCATCTAGTCCTTCCACAAAGTGGATGCTTCATCCAATCACGTTTCAACTTCTGACAGGGTATTTCTGGACTCCACAGTAGATCAGTTTGTGTCCCGACACAACAACTGTCTTCCTTGATTTGTGTCTCCTGTCCCAGACCGGCTGGCTTGGGACCACGACGCCCTAGCAATATTGTTGGAGGATCTGGTTGCTTATGCGTTTCCACCAACCATTCTGTTACTTTTGATCTTAGAGAAGATTCCACAGGCCAAACGACTTAGTCTGCTTTTGGTCTTGCCCTATTGGTCGGCCAGGATGTGGTTCCCGGAACTGCTACACATCATAAACAGACCTGCAATTGCTCTACCGTTCCGGGAGGATCTTTTGCATCCATACAGTGATGACCTTCACATGGATATACAAAACTTACAATGTCATGTTTGGCATTGCTCAAAGCCTCGAATATATCACATTCCTCCATTTTCCGCCATCCTGTGTTCTCAAGAACTCCCTGACCTCTCACTTTGTCCGGTTTGTTCTTTACACATTTGCCTTTTGTTCATCCCATTATCTGCGACCCCCAAGTTGGAGATTACCAGAAATACTCTTTCCTACTGGTTACAGTCTGTGATTCTATGAGTGTCTGCAGCGCAGAATATGGACCCACCTTCCTCTTCCCACCCTCACGAAGTTAGTGCACTTGCATCCACGTTAGCTTTCCATGTTACTACTCTCTACAGGCTATTATGGAGGGCTGTTATTGTTCATTCTTTGTGAACTTGGGTAAACACAACGCTACTAGTGAAGTCTGTCAATACTATGTGTCACCAGGGTTGCGTAGGCTTCACATAGGCACTTATATTGTTTGGGCCTTGTCCCCCACCGCAAATGTACGGCTAAACGTAAGTTAAAACATGGTGGGTTTTTTTTTTAATAAAAGCGATGTTTCAACAAGTTTACATTCAGATGTACATTTTAGTCACACCCATCCACTCCTCTGGACTTGGCCTCTTTGTCACTCTTATACAGCTTTTTGGTCTTTTGCTCTGAAAAGATTGGTGACAGGGAAGGGGAGGTAATTGCACAGGTGTTTATATTTTGTGTTTACGCTTCGTTTCCACTAGACTTACGGTAGATAGCTATACATGTAAGTATAAGCAAATGTGCGTCTGAATGTAAGCTTATTAAAACATTCTTACTCTAAAAAACACATTGTTGAAAACTGAGTCGAAAATTAAATTCATCATATTAATGCAACATTTTAGTTTGTCTTCTTTACTTGCTGTGTAACCTCCATGTTTTGCATCTTCCAGATATTCCAGGCGTGTCATGTTTGTCAGCAACAACCAAGGTTATTTACTACACATGGGGCACAGATTCACACGTTACTGGTGAGTTGCACAGAAATTATTTCACTATTTGTTGAAAATATCTAAAGGTATCCCGTCTTTCTGGTAGCAGGGTCCAGACAGATTTTGTAGGTGCATTCATAAAGACAAATTGTTTAAGTTTGCCATGAACTACTTGAGTAGAGCTAGATTGTAAATAAAATCCATCAAAATATGACAAAACAACCATGACTGAAAATTATCGTCAATCATACTTCACCACATTACAACATGAAAAGGAAATACAACACCCTCAAGACATAACTGAAAAAGGGCGTGAAATTGATAATCACACAATGGGGGAATGTGCAGCAGATTCTAACAAACGTGGCTGTCATCACCAAAAAAAGGATGTTCGTCGTTAGTGTGTCCTGTGTATTTGTTAAATCAGAAGGGAGATTTGATATACTTGATAATCAGGGTACCGTTCCACAAAGCGATCGTAGTGCTAGGATGATCGTAACTCACATACTTTAACATAGACTTACGACTGTTGTAGTGCTAAGGTGATCGTAATTCACATACTTTAACATAGACTTACGACTGTCGTAGTGCTAAGATGATCGTAATTCCCATACTTTAACATAGACTTACGACTGTCGTAGCGCTAAGATGATCGTAACTCACATACTTTAACATAGACTTACGACAGTCGTAGCGCTAAGATGATCGTAACTCACATACTTTAACATAGACTTACGACAGTTGTAGCGCTACGATCGTGTTGTGGAACGGGGCCCAGTGATGTGATAGATTGCTTATTGAATAAAGTATGGGATCAACAAGATTTGTATTTGCAGTATGCTGATTGCATCTGGGGTTGTTGTTTACAGGGCTTGTATGCAATGTCGATGAACTGTATGGAAGCAGCTGAAGCCCAGTTCAAAACCGCATCCAAGGTAAGCCAGTTTTATCACATGAGGAAACATATTGCACACTTTGCATACAGGATATACTGGATTTTGTTCTGAACTATTTATATCCATTTGCGTAATAGTAGTTCTTGCTCTTGCACAAACAAAAATATATTAATCGTCCTTGCTGAATGGATAAACATGGACTGGCCACCTTTTTGTCAGTTTAATGTGTCTGGATGGATATTCAAGTTAAACCTGTGTCTGGATGGATATTCAAGTTAAACCTGTAGTATGGTGTCTCAGTGTGCTAGGGCCATAAAACTGGTCAGGAGAAAAGATGCTCACCCACTCACTCATTGACATGACTGTATGTTGTTGTTTTTTCTTTTATGTGGGAAATAATATCGGAACTTAATGTGAAACCCCATTTCACATAGCTACTACAGGGACAGTGAGTTATCCTGGTGGTTAAAGTGTTCGCTCATCATGCCGAAGACATGTTGGAATATTGCTAAAAGCAGTGTAAAACTAAACTCACTCACTCACCTAGCAACTAAACTTATTTAGTAACATACTCATTCAGTGATACAATGTAATGTAAACAGTTGTAAGGGGAAACATCTGTATTCCATAGGAAATCATGCAACTCTATGTATTGTTGTTTAATAATTTTATGTTTCTAATTGTCAGGTGGGTTGTAAAATGGTTTTGCTTTGCTTTTCAGTTAACTACAGTATCAGACCTGAAGAGTTTTGTAAATTTAAATCTTGCAATTGTATACCTACGAACAAACCGACAAACAGAACTAGTGGGATTGTTAGAAAGTATAGACCCTGAGAAACTGGAATCAGGGTGAGTGGCTCCTCATATTTAGAAGATAGGTTTAATCCTTTGCAGGATTAAACTTTTGATGAAATTTTGTAAGTTAGGTTAGTGTTTAGTCTGTCATAAACTCTGAAACAAATCTATTAAATACATCCCATTCTCTAACAGTAATAGTATGCAAAGCTATAACAGTAAGTTTAGATTAGTTTCTGTAAATGAAGAGTCCCTGGGCTCCCATTTGATATATTTTTGAGTAATTTTACTACATTTTTGTATGAAATGTTTTCATTTCGGAGATTATATGATAGTCGTTTATGATAGGTTGATGTTATTAAAAATGTTTGTCATTATTACCATCTTTAGTGTGAGTGCTTATCTATTGTAACACATATGCTTGCAGATCACATAGTTTAAAGGCAGCAGCATATTATGTCCAGGGTTTACAAGCATTTTTCCAAGCAAGATACAATGAAGCAAAGTAAGTGACAGATGCATGTTTCCCTATTCATGATGTTCTTACAGGCTTAGCAGCTGTAGAATTGTTGGCGTAGCATGATACAACATTGATCCACAGAGATTTGTTAGACTTGGATGAGGCTGTTATGTGAATGTATAACAGTAAGCAGTATCTGTCTGAACATTTAAGGGTGTTTGTTTGTTTTATTGATAGTGTGGACAGCAGACAACGACATGTGTGGCAAATCACAACACATGATTCCAGGACATCTTTTTCCTGTCTTTAATTGAAGAATGGCATGTATAGGTGAATATGTGATGTGAGATGAATTTGATACTAGACTGGTAACTGATTGAAGATGACATTGTGTTGCAGGCGCTACCTCAGGGAAACATTGAAGATGTCCAACGCAGAAGATTTGAACAGATTAACATCATGTTCGCTTGTACTCCTGGGGCATATATTTCTTTCATTAGGAAACAACAGAGTACGTAGTTTCGTCATTTTGTAAGCAGTTTATCTGTTCGTCACAGATATTGATTCGGTGCTCCAGTATATGAATACAGGTCACCTGCCAGGAAAAAACTCGTGTTCAGCCATTCAAATGCTTTTGTGTCATTATTAAGTGGTCAATATTATTCAAAACCATTCATACTGATGTATAACTGTATGAGAAAGTAACCTCCTTTGGCCTACTGTCTTCATGTACACTTCCCTTTGAGATGTGTCCAAGCTATCATGTGCCCTTATAGTTTGGGTCGGTGATTACACATTCACCCTTATAGGCTGATTAGTGATTACATCTCACCCCTGAGAGCTGGTTAGTTATTACACCTGTACTCCTGTAGACTGGGTCAATGATTACGCCTTCACACCAATGTTCTGGGTCACCTGTGGGTAAGGTCTGTGTTCATGCCTACACCACCTGTGGGTGAGGTCAATGTTCTCGCCTATACTCCCTGTAGGTTAGGTCAGTGCTCACACCTACACCCCCTGTGGGTGAGGTCAGTGTTCATACCTTAAGCCACCTGTGGGTGATGTCAGTGTTCATGCCTACACACACCCCTGTGGGTGAGGTCAGTGTTCATGCCTACACCCGTCCCCCCTCCTGTGGGTGAGGAGAGTGTTCACGCCTAAAACTACCTGTGGGTGATGTCAGTGTTAATGCCTACACCTCTGTGGGTGAGGTCAGTGTTCATGCCTAAAACCTCCGGTGGGTGTTGTCAGTGCTAGCATTAGAATTTTACTGGTAGTGGTGGAAGATACGTGCTGTTGACATTTGTGAGATTTCATATCGTGTATTATTTCCATATTGCCCATATTTCCAGGAAGCAATGAATATGGTAACACCTGCAATGCAGCTTGCTGGGAAAATCCCTGATGTTCATGTCCAACTTTGGGCATCGTCACTCTTAAAAGGTAAACAAGTCTCTTTATGTGCAAGTTGAACAAATTTAAGGCTTTTCTGTGAATATGATTACAGGTAATGATAGGTTTGTTTTCATTTTCTCATATATGTTCTTGCTGTGCATCCCTTGGGCATTGTCGAGACCCGGTTTAACCGTGACAGCACCATACCATATAGTGGAAATGTACTCCATCACATTGACAAACTCTGATACGTGTAAAACGGAGGTCGTCATGAATATTATTATGCATTTTATCTTTACTGTGGTGTTTCAGACCTTTACCGTATGTGTGGGGACTCTCATAACGAGGCTGAAGAGTTCCGGATGCACTCAAGTTTCTCACAGTCCCTCCTCAAAGACCACTTTCAGTCCTCCCAGATGTCAGAACATGGACTCATACAGGTCAGTTACACCCCCAGCTTTATATACCATGCGCTCACACTGATCATATTGTCAGATACAGCTCTTCAGATCACAGATAGCTCCAGGTTCTGTTTATTGTTGATTCTGAACTCTGAATACTGAATAAGTATGTGGGCCTTACATAAATCCCAAGCTTCATTTTTGTTAAACTTGATGGAGACAGTTTCTTGCTTGTTGTGTACAGTCAGATGTGAATTTAATTTCAGTGGAAGAAATATACAATGACCTCAGAGCAAACTTTCTAAACATTTTCACATTGGATATTCATGATAAGGCAATCACACTTGCCTGATAGTGTCTCCTGGTGGTCATACACTATTGAAGTGACATTGTTTTTATATGTTTAGGTAGCATAGCCACCTGCTATTAATGTGTTTTGTGTGTAGGCCTAGGTTTGTAGTAAGTTTTACCCAGAAATATGGTATCTTATTCTTGGAACTAAAAAGGTATTACAATATCTCCTTCCTTTTAACCTCATCCAATGTGATTTTGTAATTATAAGCTAAAGACTAGTGTTACTATGTAATCATACAATGGATAGTAATACGGTGGACAGGAAATACTTGTATCAAGTTGGTGATAGTCTTAGGACTCTATCATATTTTGCTTACACACCCACAGAAAAGTTTTCAATAAATATGTTTGAGAATGTTAAAGTTTATGAAGAATATCAAAATATATATAAAAATTTAAGACCCCATACTTCAAAATATAATTATTTACTCAGAAAGATGCACATGGAGAGTACACTTGTGTTTCTTTCTTTTTTTCTTATTTTTTTAAAACAATTTTACAATTGTTATATTCTGATATGTGATGGTTTTTTTGTTCATTTCAGTGGACAGATGGTCAGTGCCCGTTTCACCTGTGTAGTACATCAGTGGGGTCCAGCTCTATGTTGTGAAAGCTGACTAAGGTGGGGTCCAAATGACCTGGCTGTGTATAGAATATATGGACCTGGGCTTCTGGCCCCCGTGTCTGTGGTTGCCATGGCTGCAGTTGAGCCAACTGCTAGCAACCGTGAGGGTCCTTTGAAATGTGTTAAACACATTATGGCAGCAAAAAGGAAACCTGAACGTGGTTCTTGTTTCTGGTTTGGGCTCTCCTGAGATTCCAAGCACAGAGCAAAAGCAAGTGTTGTGGTGCGAGGCAGTTCCTTACCCCTCTCAGGACAAGATCTACAGAGCTTGACTGACATGAGATATTATCCAAACATGATGTCAGGGAATAGTCAAACCTCTTGCTCACAACTAGATATGTTTAGAGGGAAGGATGAGTCACTACACCAGAAGTGCTGCCACATTTGTGGAATCCAGTTGAGATTCCCGTCAGGAGAAAGGGCAGGTCCCTTCACCATTGTTCTTGTCGTCATGCTAAGCAACATCTCCGATACAGATATCTTTGCCATATTCATATTCCTTGAAAGATGTCCTACAACTACAATGACTGCATTCAACACCATTATGGGAAGTGCACTCTTGGTTTGTCCTGTTAGCTCCTGGTATTGCCTGTGTTCATCCTGTATGTTGGCTGCAAATTTATTTCAGTCTCACTTTACATTTTACACATAACTGTTTTATTTTTATGCTGAAGTGCTGAGGGAAGATGACCTTATTCTGGAACATTTTATATGATCCCATTTAAACGGTAGTACATTACATATTTCATCAGTAAGTAATATTTCACTTAAATATTTTGCTTGATAAAATAAATAAGATGATACTAAGCAGTTATATATAGAGTGATGAAAAAATTCCATTTTAAGAAAAAGTCTAAATCTGTCTCACAGCTTCATATAGAAAATGCTTGTGTTAATGTTGATTATACTGCATTTGTCTCTGAAAAATATAAACAATGAATTCTAACAATACCTTCTATGTAAATATACTGACATTTTGTGCGCCAATTGCATCTGCATCTTAATCATTGAAATCTCCATCGTCTCTATCGCAGGGCAGTCAGGTCTTAGAGTAGCCCATCACTACACTACAGTTGGTACCACTATTCAGTTCCAGTCAAGTAAAAGCCTGTTGAATGTAGGAAACTCTGCTAATAGTAGTCCATATTTCATAACATAGATATGTACTGTGGAGATAATAAGAGCAAAGTGTGCGCTAATAGTCTCAAAAGGTTTGCAGGACAAAAGGGATATGTCCTATTATTTGTTTACATGAATGGACTCAAGCTTAGGGTCAAATGGAATGATGCTATATGAATGGTTTACATAATATTATTAGCCTAAAGTTTAAGTTATAAGTTTTATCGATGAATTTCTCATAGAGTATATACAGTGGAAGCTCTCAAAACCGGCAGACCTCCAATCCGGCACGCTCTCAATATCGGCACTAGAAGTTGGTCCCGGCAGAAGCTAGTTAATTTATGATCATTTACATGCCCTCTAATTCCGTATTTCAGCACAACAAAGACCGCCCAATTGACTGTTTGTACAGTAATTAATGCTCTCTATACCAGCATCCAGTATCTTGGCTCTCCTGTTGATCGGCTGATTGGCTGAACGTATATTAACAACACAGTGGATTACCATCGTCTCATTGATGTTGCCTGATAAAAGGAGTATGGATAAGGATTAGGCCATAGGTGGATCCAGAGGAGGGGTGCGCACCCCCCCTTTTGTCCTGAAAGTTTATTAATTGAAACTCTGGTGAAAATGAAGTGTGCCTCTCCCTTTTCTCAATAGTGTGCACCCCCCCTTTTCTCAATAGTGTGCACCCCCCCTTTCTCAAAAAGCTGTATCTGCCCCTGTTAGGCCCAAGTAGGTGAGATCACTTGTATACTTGCTTGATATGCTGAAAGACATCAGATACTTTGCTTTGACAAGCGAAGTAAGGTTATTACTTTACGACATAGGGAAGATCATTCTCAGGGTGAAAAGGGAAAAGTTCTCTAAACCGGCACACCCTCTTTGCCGCCTTTTTTTGCCGGTCCCAACGAATGCCAGTTTAGAGGGCTTCCACTGTACTTACGTGCATGTATCATACATTTATAAACCGGTGTATTTCTGGAAGACGTTGTCTCCCCTTTTGAAATTGGTTTACTTGATGATAGTACTTTGGTATTTTTCCTAGTACTGTATTACACAGAATGCACTTTTGAAGTCATGGAATGTAAACATAATAAGGAGATGAAGGCAATGAATTGATTAATCATAAAACATAACATCAACTGCAACAAACATATATCATGTAAATCTTATCCATGTGAGGAGGTGGCAAGGCACCGTTACTCTTGCCATGGCCTGTTTTCATCCATCATGTGATAAAAGGATTTGTCCACACCATGTGTAATCAGTTTCACTGTTTGTAAATTTGTATCCAACTGTTCTCATTATCAGCTTTATGCAAGACGCCTTGAGTAACTCTCTCTCTGCAGGTTCTGGGAATATCATTTTCTTGGGCGTGTACTCTCTGTCAGTAATAAAAAAGGATTCAAGATGTTGGACAGGTTTCATTTTATGTACAGTGGAAACATTCATAATTATAGCTGTTTCTTTTTAACCATTACCCTTCAGCTGAAAATGTCTCTCTTCTATTTCATATCAATATCACATCAAGGGGGGAACTACATTATCTTTGCCTTTCATAGCCATTAAATGATATTAGTGCTGTATTTCAAGGTTTTCAACATAGCTAAATCACATATATATATTTTTAGATATGACACTATTTTCCTTCACACCAAATCCACAGTGTGTTAATGATATATGCTTTTACACCCTAGTCTGACACAGCGATGGTACCTGGTCTCTGGGGAGAGAAGGTTGAAACCTCTGAGGAAGTTTGTACCAGTCTGTGATGGTTCCCCTTGCTGTTGAGGTGGAACCAATGTACATGGTCATTATGCTGTATGTCTTGTCTTTATGTTGTGATTATCAGTATCCATTGTCATTGTTTCCTTATGTTTCATCCTAAAATCACTATTATTATGGCTGTGTTACATGTCATACCAGGAAGTGTTAACTTTGTGTCTTTCTTTATCCTATAAACTGAAATATTCAAATAGAATTATTGAACAACAGAGTCCTACCTGAGACATTTATGATAATAGCTACGGAGGTTCATATGAATAATGTAAAGCCCCCTCCAAAAAAATGTTGTTCCGATTACCCGACTGCCCCTTGAATGCTGGTGCCGACCCTATTCTGTGTAAGCGGACTGAATAAAATAAGCTTTCAGATACCATTGTTTTTTCCCCGGCACCGACAGATATCGGTCATTCTGATAGAGAAAGTGGACATGATGGCCGCAAGCTTGATTGAATAAACAATTACACATTGATACATGTGCTATCAGTTTGTACTTTCCTTCTTAAAAACAATATGAAAAGAAAATTCCTACCTACCTACCTACCCTAAATTTTAAGGAGGTGTAATCGGAACCGCAACATTTTTTTTATTTGGCCTAATGTGTAATAGCAGTTTGGTGGAATTGTTTTAGGTGACGGAGCATGAATGGCACTCACTCAGCAGAGTTGTGACCCTTCCCCATAACTGGCACTGATGATCTAGGTTTCATATTTGACCTGTTGCCTATCCACACAATAGCCATACTTGAAGGTTTCATCAAAGTGATAAATGTATACAACCATCTCTTCAGCCGATACATTGTGATATGCCTAATGTTTTTCAAAGCAATGTTAAACTTTTATGTACTTGGGGAATATTTGATGGTTTATCATGCCATCTGTCTTCTGTCTTTCTGTATCAATCTACTGCTTTTGACAAACATTATAGAAATGTATTAACCCAAACATCTGATTCCTTCATGAACTAAATTATGACAAATAGAATATTCAAGGTATTGAAGTCATGATTTCTCAATGAAAGCTCACCAGCAGTAAAAGAGAGTGCTTTTATATGTATTCTTGAAAAATTAGATGTATATTTAATATACTGTTAACCCAAAGCTGATAATCAAGTTTTATTGAATAAATAAACAAGTGGCATATATTATGTTACTATAGGAAGACATAGCTGGAAGTTTTGAGTACTTGTGTTGAGCTCTTGGTAACTACGAGCTAATTTTCTTTGAAATGCTTGAAAATTATACTTGTAAAATTTTATAAATAATCATGCAATAATGTTGGTTTGTATGTAATTGTAGATCATGTATTATTGCTGTCAGAAACCTGTTCCTCAAAGTCATCTTAGCAATATGATTGTTGTATTCTACTTTCGATATTGGTCATAGCTGTGAGAAAAACACTTTTTGGAACAGGGCTGTGGGTTTAGGAAAGTTGATGCTGACTTCGGTTGGGATATTTTGAGAATCATTTGTATGACATACGTATGAATTATGCCTGAATCGAGGCGATATATTTATTTATGCATATGATTTGATATTCTACTGGGTTTCTTTGTTTGCTATTCAACTATCATGATGAATTTCTTCTATAGAATAATAGCAATGCTTCATTGTGGATTATGGGGGCAGTATGGTAGGATAACAACCTTGTGACCAGTTTCAAAACCTTAACATATACTACACCCTTCTTTTCTATCAGGGTCAAATTGGTTTACAATCTACAAACGTGAAATAATTGAAATGTGAACAAAAAAGAGAGGTGTATTTCTGTCGATAAGGGAAATAGATTCTGTCACTATCAATATAAATACTAGTAAGTTATTTACAATATAAATCATTCATTCAAATTAGACATACTTCAAATCTGTCAGTACCTACATGGGTACAATGTGTGAAGCCCATCTCTGGTGTTCCCCATGTGATATTGCAGGAATATTTCTAAAAGCAGCGTAAAACCAAACTCAGTCACTCAAATCTGTCAGTAATTAATGTTAAAGTACTGCAAATTATTCATGAATTTCAAGATAAAATTTGATTTTTTACAAATTCATGTACCATCTATTAACCCCTTTTGGCCCACAATTTGTAAGTCCCCCTAAAGGAGAGAAATATTTCAAAGAGTCAGGTCTCCATACCAATGGGGAAAATGTAACACTACTGAGGTAGGATCAGTTCTTATGTTTCCCAACTATCCATGCTTGTGTCATCTGAAGTAGGGATTGTGTGGTTATGCTGCTTGTTGAGAATGTATTATGGGAATAAGAGACTGGACACATCAATAAGTGTGGATTATCTGTCCAGTTGAGTTAAGGCTTGCACTTTTGAGTTTTCCCACTGTTATAGAGCTGACAAGACATTTAACCAAATAGGCCTTTAGCTTTTTATACCAACAGTAATTGTTTAAATAGGTTGACAGCAACCTTCCTGGTATGTTTCTCATTTGAGGCTGGCTCAGTTAGTGTCTCCATCTTAGATCGCTGGGGACATTGTTCATTACATCAATCACTGGTTTGTTTGGTCCACTTTTTTATACTATTTACGAGCCCTGTCACATAGCAGGAATATTGAAGCTTAAACAACAAGAAACAACCCCCTCCTTCGTTGGAATACATTATCAATCGATTACATATATGTATAATCTTATAAAGTTCAGTCTTAATGTTGGCATCAGCAGGTTATACTGGCCTGTGACTTGTTGAAGTTTCTCACAACTGATGGGCAGTGTTAGTTGTGAGAACAGCCATCTGACCACCTGAAGCCCTGTGGAAGGATATACAAATTGTTTCTGGTATGATCATGGAGCTTGCTGATTACTGTTGTTTTCCCTCTTGTTTCGCTCATCTCATTGAACGTCACTACAATAACTGTAGGTTGATGTACACAGTAGGAGTGCTTTGTAAATACGTCATTTTTATGTATTTTACAATCAAATCAAGTTTATAAAAAGGTAAAAACTAAGCAGTTGTTTGTCTTTATTTTTAATGGTGACATGGAGATTTCAACTAAGACAGTCGCATGTTTATGACGTTGTCATTTTTCAGGATATAGAACAACAAAGTGTTCTCACTTTTCTCCTGATATCTCGTCTGCCGGGGTTACCAAACAGTTTTGAGTTTTTCTGTGTACCAAGTGCCACTCGCCCATGCTATAGTGCCTTCGCTGCTGAAGCTGTGTTGCGGACACTGTCTGGAGCCATTATTAAATCAAAGAAGTGTATGAAGCCATTTAGGGCAAAGAAAATGTTCATCAATATGTGTTTGTATGGCCGACACATACTGAAGCCATTTTAGAGCAAAGAAGTGTTCATAAAATCTGGACGCATTGGAACGTGGATGTTCTGTGGATTTTATATTAGACAAATGTGGACCTATGTGGCTGGGTAGTTGGCATAGATGCTAACACGATGAGTGCATTGAAAGAAAACTGACTTGTGATTACCTAATGAAATATGGAAGGTGATCGTCCGGATCAATTGCGACCTCGAGACAGTGTACCTGTGTCAGTTTCTCCCTATCTGATGTCCCCATCACTCACCCCATCGTTTCAAACCAGGCCTCGCTTGTTTATAATCATTCGACTGGAACTGAGATCAAAGGCAAGATCACATGTACGTGTACTTGGATATTATTTCTCTTTCGCGTAATATTTGATATTCTGGTCTGCGAAGGGTATCTGCCATATGGGAGGTGTTGCGCTTACATGTGACGTATAGGGCGTGCTTTTTGAGTAATCAGTCACAAATCGTCGCTCTTCAGTTATGTAACTTCTTGATAACTGGTTTCGAAACCAAGGCACCCTATCCCTTAGCAAAATATTAACAAAACTGAATATGGATTAATCTGGGTTTTTTCCCTGAGTGGGTCAGTGATAATAATAAATAATGATAGTGATAATGACGATGATGATGATGATGCGAACGGAGGTTTACTGGGAGGCCACGCGAGCATATACCACTAACGTTGGGTGAAGGAATTTCAGCCTGGGGGAGGGTTTGGAAGACCACACCAGCTCAGGTCGATCCACCACCAGCGTATACAACAAAAGAAAAGGTCGATGCCGTCCACAACCTGGTTCTGGAAATAGGCGCATTACACTCCAGGAGGAGACCACATGCGTCTAGTTTGGGCCAATAGAAACAATCCTTCCTGAACATCTACTTATGTCAAAGATTGTGCCGAAGTGGATCTTAGAATGCTGTCGGATGTAATGAATGCTTCGCCGGCTTCTTCACAACTCTTAACCAGATATGTTCGAAACCTAAAGATTTTCATTTAGGTCTGTGACAGGTGATGAGACCTGAATCTATCACAATGATCACGGATGCATACAAGAATCCATGAACGGGAAACACTTTGGATTCCCCGAACCATGTGGTTTAAAGCAACCAGACTCACTTAAAAGTTATGGCCACCTTCTTTAGGGACGGCCTAATACAAATCGATTATTTACCGCGGGGAACAGCTATGAATAGTGAATATTATGCCACCTTACTGAAAAGATTACGTGCATCCATCAAAGAGACGCGTCGGGGCAATTTCGACCTGATGTTCTCCATCAGACAATGCTCCGGTCCACCCTACTCAAGTTGTAATGGCTGATTATAATGAATGTGGAGACAGCTACCAGCACATCCAACTTATTCACATGACCTTTGCCCAAGTAATCGCCACGTGTTTCTGTATCGAAACGTCGCACTCAGGAACTATAGAAGTAGTTGTCTATAAAGATTGTCTGCATCTCTACCCAGGTTCATACTGATCTATATTCAGCAGTGTCTTATCTGCCTAGAAATAACAGCGAGCTGCCAATCACATGGTGTCCGTGTCCACCCGTGTTAAGAGGGTGGCTAACATCGACACAAATGTAGATGACATGGTTTGTCGATGGAGATGTTAATACGGGCGTCATGGTTGTGTTTCGTGTTTCGGAGAATATTTTCAAGCTAGTAACGTTTGGATGTTTGTAATTATATTAAGCTCAAATCGAATTTTCGAGAGTATGCTTTATTATGTCCTACAGTTAATGAGATTTTAACCCTTGTTTTAACTGTATGTCATTAGGGAAATGTAGATATAAATGTATAAAAATGAGTGAGTTTAGTTTTACGCCGCACTCAGCAATATTCCAGCTATATGGCGGCGGTCTGTAAATACTGGACCAGACAATCTAGTGATCAACAGCATGAGCATCGATATGCGCAATTGGGAACAGATGACATGTGGCAACCAAGTCCGCAAGCCTGACAACCCGATCCCGTTAGTCGCCTCTTACGACAAGCATGGGTTACTGAAGATCCCTCCATTTAAGAAGAACTATGTACCTGTTATGTGAAAAACCTGGTTCGACTGAAGTTCAGTCTCTGTGTGACACAGGTCACCACTTACACCTAGTCCACTCGGCGTGTGTTATGTTTTACATAAGTCCAACAATAATAATTCCTGGGCGGATGCACATCCCTCTTGATCTTACTAAAACATTCTGGGGCCTTTATCTTACGGACAACAGATGGTGCTCAAACATATCATATATTGTTCCTGCCGTCTTGTAAACGGCATCTATGAATGATATGACGATTACATATTTTCAGACATGGCTGTTAGCTAGTTTAAGGAAAGTAACAGAGACTCTTACTTTCAGTTTGCCGTTGTCGGTAACACATGTCTTTCTATATCAGTAGGATGCAAGTTCAGTTACCCATATGCCTCGTTATCCAGCGATAGGAATCTGAGGATAAAACTTTAATGTACTAGACAATAGACTGAGTGAGTTTAGTTTTCACTCAGCAATATTCCAGCTATATGGCGGCGGTCTGTAAATAATCGAGTCTGGACCAGACAATCTAGTGATCAACAGCATGAGCATCGATATGCGCAATTGGGAACAGATGACATGTGTCAGCCAAGTCAGCGAGCCTGACCACCCGATCCCGTTAGTCGCCTCTTAACTAGACAATAGATGAAGTTGATAAATAAAACTTGTTACGGACAAATATGTCCATCTTCTGCCCAGGACTTTATAATAACTAAGGATATAGGTGCTGAAGAGAACGGCATAATTAGTACAGACTCACACAGAGAAAAGAATATAACAACTCCTTCTATTTAATTCATTTGACATGTGTGTAACGACTGACAAATACTTATGTTAATATTTTCGGGGGCGCGGATACTTTTATGCGTGCCAGAATCTTATGATTGTGGGTTCGAATCCATGTTCGAACTTGTTTCTGTGTTTGTCAACACCAAAGTCGTCCGTCTAACTAACTGGACAGCAAGTGTATGTACGTATCGAAGCATCAAACTTAGCGAGACGGACCAACACGATGCACTGACGAAGAGGATACGCCGTCATCAGTTACTGAGCTATGCCTAATGTTTCAATGTATGTTTGCTAGACAGTGTACTTGCCAGAGGAATGAATGTTGGATGATGAGGTGAGGTGAAATTGGGTTTAACGTCGTACTTGAGAATATTTCGCTCATATGACGACGTGCATGCCTGTGTATGTGTATGCGCGGCTGCTTGTACTAGCCCAGACTGAAACTGGTTTTATAGTGCTAGCCCACTGAGATACCATGCTGTAGTGAAGCATGAATACCCCACTCAGACACATTATACTGACTCCGAGCCGACCAGTCCTTGATGTACCCATTAATGCCGAGCGCCAGGCAGGGACCAACAAGTACCATATTTTAACGTCTTTTGGTATGACGCTGTCGGGGATCGAACCCGCGACCTTCCGCTCTCCGGGCGGACGCTCTAACCACTACACCACGGAGGCGGTCGTTGGATGATGAACACCAACTAACACTGATCTATTGCTGATTTGCCAAGAGCCATAATCAAATCAAATGTGGCACTCCAGTCTAGATAAAGGGTATCCTGGAACTGCTCAGCGATGACGCCTCCGATCAGCGAGGCAATGACAAAGGATTGTTACCGCGATAAACACACTCACGCGTGCGCGCATACACACTTTGACAAAACCACCACCTTCACACCATACACAGCACCACCACCTTCACACTACACCACATCGCATACATCACCACCACCACCTCCACACCACACCACCGCCACACAGCACCACCACATACACACCACATACACATCACCACCAGCTGCACACTACACGACACACACAGCATCACCACCCTCACATCACACCACATCGCATACATATCACCACCACCTTTACACCACGCACACACACAGAGCACCACCACCTTTACACCACTCACACACACAGAGCACCACCTCCACACCACATACACATCACCGCTACCTTCACACCACACACAGCACCAACACATCCACACTACACCACACACATCACTACCACCTTCACACCACTCCACATACACAGAGTACCACCTTCACACCAAACCACATACACACAACACCACCACCTCCACAGAACACCACATACACACAGCACTACAACCTAAACACCACATCACATACACAGCACCACCACCTCCACACACCAAATACATCACCACCACCTCCACACCCCACACAGAGCACCACCTCCACACCACACATCACCGCTACCTTTTAACCACACAACACCACATACATACAGCACCATCACCTTTACATCACATACACACAGCACTACCACCTTCACACCACTCTACATACACATCAAACACCACCGCCTCCACAGAACACCACATACACACAGCACTACCACCTAAACTCCACATCACATACACACAGCACCACCTTCACACCACACCAGATACACATCAAACACACAACACAGCAACCTTCACATCACTCAACACACACACAGAATCACTACTTTCACACCACAACACATACACACAGCACCAAATTCAGAGCACATCATATACAGACAGCACTACAATCTTCACACCACATCACATACACAGCACCACCACCTTCACACCACACTAGATACACACAGCACCACCTTCACACCACACCACATACACATCAAACACACAACACCACCGCCTCCACAGAACACCATATACAGACAGCACTACCACCTTCACACGCGCGCACACACACACACACACACACACACACAGAGAGCATCACCACGTTCACACCAGATACACATCACCACCTTTCGCACACTGCCACCTTCACACCACTCCACACACACACCACCGCTACCTTTACTCCACATACTCACAGCACCACCACCTTCACACCACACCACATACACACACCACCATCTTCCCACCACATATACAGCACCACCACCTTCACACCACACCACATACACACACCACCACCTTCCCACCACATATACAGCACCACCACCTTCACATCACACCACATACTCAGCACCATCACCTTCCCACCACCCACACATACCACCGCTACCTTTACTCCACATACTCACAGCACCACCACCTTCACTCCACACCACATACACACACCACCACCACCATCTTCCCACCACACCACATACACACACCACCACCTTCCCACCACACCACATACACAGCACCACTACCTTCACATACACAGCACCACCTTCCCACCACACAACATACACAGCACCACCACCTTCACACCACACCACATACACAGCACCACCACCTTCACACCACATACACAGCACCACCACTTGCAATCAAGCACCACCACCTTCACACCACACAACATACACAGCACCACCACCTTCACACAGCACCACCACCTTCAAACAGCACAGCACCACCCTTCACACAGCACCACCACCTTCGCACAGCACCACATACACAGCACCACTCACACACACTTCACACAGCACCACCACCTTCACACCACACCACATAAACAGCACCACCACCTTCACACAGCACCACCACCTTCACACAGCACCACATACACAGCACCACTACCTTCACACAGCACCACCACCTTCACACCACACCACATAAACAGCACCACCACCTTCACACAGCACCACCACCTTCACACAGCACCACATACACAGCACCACTACCTTCACACAGCACCATCACCTTCCCACCACTCCACACACACCACCGCTACCTTTACTCCACATACTCACAGCACCACCACCTTCACTCCACACCACATACACACACCACCACCATCTTCCCACCACACCACATACACACACCACCACCTTCCCACCACACCACATACACAGCACCACTACCTTCACATACACAGCACCACCTTCCCACCACACAACATACACAGCACCACCACCTTCACACCACACCACATACACAGCACCACCACCTTCACACCACATACACAGCACCACCACTTGCAATCAAGCACCACCACCTTCACACCACACCACATACACAGCACCACCACCTTCACACAGCACCACCACCTTCACACCACATCACATACACAGCACCACCACCTTCAAACAGCACCACCACCTTCGCACAGCACCACATACACAGCACCACTACCTTCACACAGCACCACCACACCACACCACACCACACACCACACCACATCACACAGCACCACCACCTTCACACAGCGCCACATACACAGCACCACCACCTTCACACCACACAGCACCCCCGCTACCTTCGCTGTACACCACACCACATCACATCACACACCCTCAGCACCACCACCTTCACACAGTACCACACCACACCACACCACACCACACCACACCACACCACACCACATCACACACCCTCAGCACCACCGCCTTCACACAGTACTACGACACATCACACCGCACAAACACCACACTCAAACACATTTCTCTCAATAAACCCAGAGGGGGCTATTGTGCTAACATGATCGATTTTTTTTCAACAACCCCGGGCCTCTGGTGTGCACCAACATGGTCGAGGCCTGCATGTTTAAAGTCAGGCATGTATACATATACCGCCATGGTGTATTTGTCTCATTTCAGTCCTTGAGCTATAAAACAGCTGCCAGACCAGCCTTTGTTGTTTAGATATTTAAAAAAGTATCGTTTCAGTGTGGTATTGTCAAATTGTATTAGAAGACGTGATATCATCTTTTCCCTAAAAAAATGACGTCATATTTAATGAGCATGTTTGCACCAGAGTTTATGAGATGTATGGCAAGGCATGGTCAAGTTGAGGATGTATTGGCATAATATATATTGGAGATGGCAGGTGTGGGATGAGAACCACTGTCCTTGTCACAAAGAAGTATTTTTAGGTTCCATAAACATTGCCCACTAATTGTCCTCACTGAGCATATCACCCCCTGAGCACAGATATGGCACTCAGCTTCCATGTCAGTTTGTCTTTTTGGTAAAGCTGCTTTTCTTAATGAGTAACCATAGCGATAGACGTGTATTATTTTTGTTGACTCTGGTTTTAGAAATATAAGACGCCTGTGACTGCGTCATCGATCTGTGTGGAGCAATACACACGCATGTTGACGTGGTCTAACTTGAGGCAGACGACACCGCGAACACGACGACAGGGAAGCAGACGACACTTTGCACACGGTGCTCAATGGCCGCCCACTCAAACCGGATCATACCGCTTCATCACGCCTCGACTCTTAATGTTGATTATGTAATTACAAAATATCGATTCTATATTTTAACACCATACATTCGTCACATGCTACTTGAATAAACTTTAGAGAAAATACAAATGATCATGATACACAGATAACATCGTTACATCATAACATTGTTTTGTGGATTTAAAAAATTCATTTGACTTATCATTTTTACAAAATGCATATCTTATCCTTTGATAATATTGAGTGCACCTCCATTTAAATCGATGGCGTTTGGTAGGTTTTATTACATTTTGGGAAACAATAACGGTATTGAACACAGCGAAGAGACCTTGGTTCTGTTTCATCGGGTTTACAGTCCCATGTGATATATAATGGCGACAGATGTATCGTTCCTCCATCTCCCTTTGTGAAAACAATACTGAGCCCACAAAAAGCAAAGCTGTTTTACTCCGTACCATGGGTATAGCTTCATATCACACAACATTATGAAACAATAAAGATTTGAAAATATAAAAACAATGGGATTTTAATTGGTGTTTATGGCCTTTGCGGTGCTAATTTATTACAAAAAGAGGTTAAATATATCCTCTCCATGTCATCGGTGACCTAGTTTCTGGTCGGGACCTGAAGACATTGATCAATATAGCTGTGATCCGAGCTAGCTACAGGGGGTCACGTGACCGGTCCTGCACATGTCAAGTTTGTCTAAGTAATACCAGTGATTGGTCAATTACTGCTGTGGTCAAAGCTTCACTCCGGGATCAGCTGGAACAGCCGTCAGTAACTGCATATGCATTATCAGACTTTACGCCATGGGACACTGTTATGCAATATATATATGTTTTGCTTGTACATCACAGAAGGATGTTTAATTCAGTATCATCCTTATAGACAGAAATAATATTGTCATTTTAACATTGTTCGTTCTGAAAGGTCAGACTGACATTATATTTGAAAAATTCAAAGAATGTCTTTGTTTATGATCTATATATTGATAGTTGTGTGAAACTAGGAAGAGCATGCAAAAGTGCAAATGTGAAACAGGTAGAAGTCAAAGTTTCTTTTATAAATTTCATGACTTAACGTTCTGACAAACCATCTCGAGTCTATAAACATGGCTAGTAATTTGTAGAGACGAAACACTGCTATCTTTATGAGCTTTCGGTTTCGCCAGAAAACGCCTGAATAAAGAATGAAACCAACTCTAGCGTGTAAATGTCATTCAATGAGATATTCAGGAATAATAACTGGGGAAAATATCTTGCGCTGTCAAACGAAAGGTGTTTCTGAACATGGTAGGACTGTAGGGAACATCCACTTTGATCAGGGCGTTATATTGTGTCTGAAAGTGTAAACACCATATATCGAGAGGAGTTTCTAGCCCGCTTGATACTTGACTCTCGAGTTTGTCCAATTGCCATTCTTTTGCAATAACTCCCTGGATCTCTCGCTCCTATTGTTTGTGTCGAGTGTGATTCGTGTGACTTGACGCTAAAACAGATATCCAATCAAATCACACCAATGTATGCATTTTATGGAACGTTACAAGAAAGAAATGAAGAGTGTTCTGTCACATTGTCAAAAGAAAGTACTCGCTGGATTTGACCGAAACATCAAAAACGTTATCAAAACGGTACTGGGCATTCGACGGTACACTGCAAACGTAAGAGCCAAAACACCAGTACCACACCCCTGTACTTTGTTTTTCCCGGCAGTTTGCAATACATCGGTCATCGAGGATGTTTCTGTGCAATACTCAAACGATATCAAGGCAGGGGACACCAAAGGTGGGTTTCACACAGGCGAACTCGAGTCAATGGTGACGCGAGCCAACACCTTAACCACTGACCTAACCTACCCCAGTCCCTCGCGAGTAAGGCATCAGTAAGATACATAGATACATCAGTCGGTAAATACTGAAACTCGCGAAATGACATGTGCACAGATAAATATATTACTAAATGCGTGTCTGCTGTGGTAAACAGATATTTGTATCTCGAGTGTGATATCAACAAGTTATCCTTGAAGTCACCACTGTATTAGATGGTAATATTGGTATGACTCTGAAGGGCCTTACTCCACTTTTAAAGGAAGCAGTGTAAAGACAGTTCATTTAATATTCAGACAGTCATGCCGGAAATATGAAACACTATTAATGCGTTATCGCATACTCATATCATAATTACATACGCGTGATGAGAGTGCAAGACGAGCGCACTCTCCCTTTTCTTCAGACTTTCTTCAGACACCTTGCATCACACGCATCAAACATACATGCAAAAACAAGACAAGTGTTAACATAAAAGAACACGGAAACGTATGGTACAAGTCTAAATAAGGAATTGAATCAGAAATCATCTTTGCTGGTGATGCGTCAAATTTGGAATGTCCTTCTCATGTCAACTATTAAATGTGTTAAAGCTTTGCTCGGACTTTTAATGGCGTAGCCTTGATCTTTCAACATTTGTCTTTAGTTTCTAACTCAGGTGTAATCATCCGTAGGGAATCGGCTATTTGAGCATCATTAAACAATATCAGATCACTGATATAAATGAAGTTAAACTTTGATTTTGCCAATCCGAGAAGAAATGCATAGAGAAAGAAGCAGAACAGAGTCGGTGAAGGGGTCGTTGTCGGCACGGGTACTACAGATATGTACCCTAGGCATGTTTCTGTATACAGATATGTACCATAATGAGAATACAGAAACGTACCCTAGGACGATTCCATTCCCATTGTGTCGTATTCTTGACCGGAACTGTCATGCTGTTGTATTAGATACATTTGATTGCGTTATGTAAGTAATGAGAATACACAGTAACGGATATTTCGCGATGCACATGAATACCACTCGGAATCAGTTGAACGGCAACAACTACATGCGGTTTCGGTTTTGGATTGCGGAATATGGACTCGTCCGCCTTTTAGAGTACCGGGTACGTTTCTGTATTTTGACTTTGTTTAGGGTACTTGTGTGTATACAGAAACGTACCTGGGGTACGTATCTGTAGTACATGTGCCGGCAACGACCCCTTCAGCGTTGATTCCCACGGCGCTATCTACTTCATGCGTAAGTTTTCTGTCCCGACATTTTACTTAGATGTTATCTTTGAGAAACATTTCACTTGCTGTTTCAGATACCATTTGCTTTCATCTTTTTCGAATTGTTCTGAACTTCTTATGAAAACAATATAACTCCATCAATGGTCACCAAATGGTAACAAATGTCCCATTGGCCCAGGAATCCTGTTTCCTAAAGTTTGCTGTGCTAGTGTAGTAACGGGCAGAACAGATAATGTTTTAATAGAACTGCACCTTTCCTAGACGTTAAACATTCAAGCAGATGGTTTGAGTTGATATGAGAATCCACAAGGTAAAAATTCCACTTGTTTCAAATACCTTTTGATTATAGAACCAAAATACATGTATACAAATGGAATAAATATCACAACCCCCATTTAGCCATTTAATTTCATATCTTAATAAAAAGAATCCGTACATTATGTCGTGACAAGGAGTTGCAACACAAACGGGTTGTTATTGGCGATATTCAAGGTGCTGTCTTTTGGGGTAGAGTACAGTCTCTTTTACGTTCAACAGCCTCTCAAGTGAATATATCAGTTGACACATGGTTCACGTATTTTATGAATTTATTAAATCCTGTCACGCTACCATCAACAGCTTTTGATAAGTGTGTTGAAGGATGTGTAAACTCCCATGATATTAAGCAATGTAGTGATTGTAGGGAGCCAGATTTTCTCTCAGATCCTATAAATCAGAATGAAATTATGAAGGCAATAGATTCTCTGAAGTGTGGAAAGGCTCCTGGCATGGATGGTATCCCTCCAGAGTTTTATAAGTTTCTTCCAATGATTGTTCTATACTTAGAAATGTTATTTAATGCAGTGCTGGGTAGTGGGATTTTCCCGGATAGTTGGAATATCCTTTGTATAAGAAGGGTGACAGGCAAAACCCAAACAACTACAGGGGAATTTCTTTATTAAATGTAATGGGTAAAATATTCACTTGCATTCTAGATTCGAGATTTCAGGTATTCGAGTTTGGCTGGACTTAAACAAAACTTTACACGAGTGGCTACACTAATGGCTACTCAACATTTGATAATATTTTCATTCTACAGTCGCTTGTCCAAAAGTACCTAAGGAAACCTAGTCATAGGTTTTATGCTTCATTTATTGATTTTCGCAAGGCCTTTGACTTAGTAGGTAGGGATAAGTTATTGTATGTACTGTTAAGCAAAGGTGTTCATGGTAAGATCTTTAGGCTCTTAAGAGACATGTATAATAAGGTCAAAGCGTGCGTCCGAGTGGCAGTAATAGGTCGGATATATTCACAACTTCACATGGCGTCAGACAAGGGTGTATGTTGAGTCCGGTATTGTTTATATTTTTTTATAAATGAGTTAGTAGAGGATATGCAAAATAGTGGTATGAGGGGTATATTTGTCAAATTGGAACTGGACGACATTTTACTGCTGCTCTTTGCCCATGATGTCACCTTGGTAGATGATTCTGTCGTAAGGCTGCAGCGAAAATTAGATTTCTTACATAAATTTTGTTTGAAATGGGGTCTGGAGGAGAAGTTAGATAAGTCTCAAATTATTGTCTTTAGAAATGGTGGCTATCTTAGAAGTACAGAGAAATGGTTTTATGATGGTCAGGAAATGAAAGTTGTTAGCTATTATAAGTATTTGGGTGTCATATTTTCCTCAAGGCTAGTATGGTCTAAAGCTTATGAAACTCTGTCGTTAAGAGCAATGAAAGCGAGCTTTCCTGTCAAACAAGTGTTGATAAAGTATGACGTACCTCATGAAATGGCTAAGAACATATTTGACACGAAAATAGCACGTATTTTTCTTTATGGCGCTGAAATTTGGGGATATACATAGAGAGCAGATATTGAAAAGCTACAGGGCTCGTTCTTCAAGAAGTATTTAGGTTTAGGAAAATTTGTGTCTACAAAAGCTGTGTTAGGGGAGTTGGGCAGATATCAAATGGCTGTTAATTATTAGTCGTTGTATCAGGTACTGGTGTAGACTCGTGAGAATGAGTAGCCATAGGTATCTTCGAGCTTGTTATGAAATGCTTAAAGTCTTTGACGAAAATGGAAATGTTAACTGGGTTTCTCATGTTCGTTCACTATTGTTTAAATTTGGATTTTCTTTTGTGTGGATTACACATGACTTTGGCGACGTAGATGTATTTATGACAACGTTTAAGCAGCGCTGCAAGGATATCTGTTTCCAAACTTGGAGCAGTGATATTGGTAGTAGTTCTTTTCTTAAAGTTTATTCATCGTACAAGTCAGTTTTGGAAACAGAAGTGTATATAACTGCGTTGTACACTAATAGACACTTAAGGCGTATTTTATGTAAATTTCGTTGCTTATCGCACAAATTGGGTGTCCAACAGTTGCGTTTCAATAAAGACAATGTCGATAATACTATAGCAATATGTATCAAGTGTTATTTAGATGTCGTAGAAGACGAATACCACTTTTTATTAGTATGTCCTTATTACCATACAAGTCGGATGCAGTTTATACCTGGATATTATCATATACATCCATCTGTCTTTAAGTTTAAGCAGTTGTTATGCACCAAAAATGTGAATGTTATTAAAAGTCTAGCAATCTATCTGAAGAGAAAGCTACCTGTTTGACTTCTATATATTGATGTACTATATTTATGTATATGTATTGAATGCGCACAAACAAAAAATTATGTATTTTTTGTACTCTGGGTCATGAGGCCATTATGCGAATAAACTCTCTCTCTCTCTCTCTCAAAAAGAATTCGTATGATTAATCTGACCCTTTAAGTACACCCTACATTGATGTTAGATAATATTATGTACGTGCTACGAGCATCAAGTGCAAAATGTGTATCCATCATTAAGCAAATATTAAGTTTCAGTAAACTGTTCTTAAAGCTCGATAGCCTGGTAAATGAATTCACATCGTTGTGGTGAAGTTAGTATGTGGTCTCCTCAACTAACACTGCTCAGAGATTATTGCAAGAGATGTTCATTGTCATCTGTCGACTATCAGCCGAGTGGCCAGAAAACACCAGCAAACTAATAACGTTAAAGACTGTCAGGGTTCAGGTCGATCACGAGAGACAACACTTAGGGAGGATACAGCCCTTTTCAGAACCACAAGACATCATCCGTTCATGATACGTGACGTTGTTTGTCCACCAGAACGGTCCAAAATCACCTGAAACCGGAGAAAGAGCCAGACGATCTACCAGACGTCTGTTATTCCAAAGCAGCACGACCAGATTGTGTCAAACTCGACGTTATTGGAATTTGAGGTCATTGGGAATGGCCCAACAGTCTGACGAAAGTCGATGTCTGATGAACGAGCTCGTGTTTAGCGCCACAGAAACATTTCATATGCACAACGGAATATCTTGGAGCAAGTACTGTTTGGCGGAGGTGCAATGAGGGTGTGGGGTGCTCTCACATGACTGTAACCCTGACCTTGTCACGATCAGACAAGATCTGGATGGGCATCACTGACATCCTTTGGATGACCATCCTCTGCACACAACTCCAGTCTTTATGCACGACAGTGCTAAGCCACACCGTGGCAGTCAAGAGATGATAGCAATTCTATCTTCCTCACCCAGAGCTCATTTGCCAAGCCGATAGACCCCGTTTGGGACATTATGGGTTGCAGAATACGCCAGTGAGATCCATCAGTACACATCTTGATGTATTGGAACAAGTCCCCCGGCAAAAATGAAACGCAACATCTAAAAGTCAAATTCATCGTCTGATACAGTCAGCGAGGAGGAGGGTCGTGGATGTCACTGTAGTTGGCGGAGGATACACCAGGTACTGACATTGTGCTGGGTTATTGATACTAGTGTGATTTCTTGAGGATTGTATGCCACAATCTTAAAAATAACCGCACTTGTTAAGGTCTACTTATATACATATGGGTAGTGACAGCGAATATACACACACGGGCGGAGTGAGGGGCTATACACAAAATACACTCGCACGCACACACACATGGACAGGGTCAGTGAATACATATACTTCTCTTCAAACGTTTAGACTCCCAACACTCACTATATGTTATGTGTGTGTGTGTGTGTGTGTGTGTGTGTGTGTGTGTGTGTGTGTGTGTGTGTGTGTGTGTGTGTGTGTGTGTGTGTGTGTGTGTGTGTGTGTGTGTGTGTGTGTGTGTGTGTGTGTGTGTGTGTGTGTGTGTGTGTGTGTGTGTGTGTGTGTGTGTGTGTGTGGTTACATCGAAGATGATTTCTCAACTATCTTGAGGGATTCAACAGCAAACTTTCTGCAGCTGTATTGCACGAGGATCATGCATCAAATTGCTGAAAAGCATGTGCAAATATCGTGTATGTGAACAGCTGCGTGGTGGTGTAAAAGTTTGTTAAGAATTCGCCAATTTTCACTTAATTTCATCATTTACTGAATTCATGACAATAATCTTTTCAACGTTACGAATTTGTTTTACAATACATCAGTTCATGTGTAAACAGTACATTTAAACAGCATGGAATATTTTGCAAAATTTAGTTTACAACAGTTGCCTGAAGTAAGTGGCTATGTTTACACTATTGTGTCTAAACTTTTGATGAGAAGTATACAATATACACATGGACGGGGGTAGAGAATACATACAATATATAAAGGGCGGTGGCAGTGAATACATACAATATGCACACGGGCGGAGGCAGTGAATACATACGATATACAGACGGGCGGGCGGACGGGCGGGCAGTGAATACATACAATATACACACGGGCGGAGGCAGTGAATACATTCAATATACACACGGGCGGAGGCAGTGAATACATACAATATGCAGACGGGCGGAGGCAGTGAATACATTCAATATGCAGACGGGCGGAGGCAGTGAATACATACAATATGCAGACGGGCGGAGGCAGTGAATACATACAATATACACACGGGCGGAGGCAGTGAATACATACAATATGCACACGGGCGGAGGCAGTGAATACATACAAATATGCAGACGGGCGGAGGCAGTGAATACATACAATATACACACGGGCGGTGGCAGTGAATACATACAATATGCACACGGGCGGAGGCAGTGAATACATACAACGGGCGGAGGCAGTGAATACATACACACGGGCGGAGGCAGTGAATACATACAATATGCAGACGGGCGGAGGCAGTGAATACATACAATATGCACACGGGCGGAGGCAGTGAATACATACAATATACACACGGGCGGAGGCAGTGAATACATACAATATGCAGACGGGCGGAGGCAGTGAATACATACAATATACACACGGGCGGAGGCAGTGAATACATACAATATGCAGACGGGCGGAGGCAGTGAATACATACAATATACACACGGGCGGTGGCAGTGAATACAATACATACACACGGGCGGTGGCAGTGAATACATACAATATACACACGGGCGGAGGCAGTGAATACATACAATATACACACGGGCGGAGGCAGTGAATACATACAATATACACACGGGCGGTGGCAGTGAATACATACAATATACACACGGGCGGTGGCAGTGAATACATACAATATGCACACGGGCGGAGGCAGTGAATACATACAATATATGCACACGGGCGGTGGCAGTGAATACATACAATATACACACGGGCGGAGGCAGTGAATACATACAATATGCACACGGGCGGAGGCAGTGAATACATACAATATACACACGGGCGGTGGCAGTGAATACATACATACAATATACACACGGGCGGAGGCAGTGAATACATACAATATGCAGACGGGCGGAGGCAGGAAGGAGGCAGTGAATACATACAATATACACACGGGCGGAGGCAGTGAATACATACAATATACACACGGGCGGAGGCAGTGAATACATACAATATACACACGGGCGGAGGCAGTGAATACATACGATATGCACACGGGCGGAGGCAGTGAATACAAACAATATACACACTGGTGGGGGCCACTACGATGTGATCTGCGTTCATCTGTGTGAGTTCCAAAGGTCACTACGATGTGATCTGCGTTCAAGTTACAAAGGGTGGTAATCTGCGTTCATCTGTGTAAGTTCCAAAGATCACTACGATGTGATCTTTGTTCAGTTGTATGAGTTACAAAGGTCACTACGATGTGATCTGCGTTCATCTGTGTGTGTGTTCCAAAGGTCACTACGATGTGATCTGCGTTCATCTGTGTAAGTTCCAAAGATCACTACGATGTGATCTTTGTTCAGTTGTATGAGCTCCAAAGGTCACTACGGTGTGATCTGCGTTCATCTGTGTGTGTTCCAAAGGGCAATACGGTTTGATCTTTGTTCAGTTGTATGAGTTACAAAGGTCACTACGATGTGATCTTTGTTCAGTTGTATGAGTTACAAAGGTCACAACGATGTGATCTTTGTTCAGTTGTATGAGTTACAAAGGTCACTAAGATGTGATCTGCGTTCATCTGTGTGTGTGCTCCAAAGGGCAATACGGTTTGATCTCCGTTCATCTGTATGAGCTCCAAATGTCAATACGGTGTACTGATCTCATACAGATGGACGCAGATCACACCATACTGGGGTTTGGAGCTCATACAGATGAAGGCAGATCACACCGTACCCATTAGGGATAATGAACGAAGATCATGCCGTTGACTCTTCATCAGGTGAAGGAGCCAGCATACACTCCGAAACGTCGTGTTATTCACAATAAAGAAGTTGACATCCATAAATCTTGCTTTTCTTATGTATTCCACTTCTAAATGCCCTTCAAAGATTTAATATTTACAAATATGTTGAACGTCATTGCGGAAGCCTCATGTCAGTATGAATACAGAAGTACCTACTTCATGAAAGTGATGTCAACAGAACAGTTTATGTAAAGGCGGTTATAAAGTTAAAATATGGGTTGTATTCTACACTGCACCAACAACGGCCCATGG
The DNA here is from genome assembly GCF_003918875.1 of Haliotis rubra. NCBI lineage: Eukaryota > Metazoa > Mollusca > Gastropoda > Lepetellida > Haliotidae > Haliotis > Haliotis rubra. The sequence continues at coordinate 2,815,112 of NW_025767235.1, forward strand.
CGTACAAGTGTGAATACAGAAGTATTTATTTCATGACAGTGTTGTCAAAAGAACAGTTTATGTAAAGGCGGTTATAAAGTTAAAATATGGGTTGTATTCTACACTGCACCAACAACGGCCCATGGCGTACAAGCATGAATACAGTTGTCAACAGAACAGTTTATGTAAAGGCGGTTATAAAGTTAAAAAGGTTGTATTCTACACTGCACCAACAACGGCCCATGGCGTACAAGTATGAATAAAATTTCATGACAGTGGTGTGTATGTAAAGGCGGTTATAAAGTTACATATGGGTTGAGTTCTACACTGCACCAACAACGGCCCAACAAGTGTGAAACAGAAGGACAGTGTTGTCCAGTTTATAAAGGCGGTATAAAGTTAAAATATGGGTTGTCTTCTACACTGCACCAACAAGCCCATGGCGTACAAGCATGAATACAGAAGTATTTATTTCATGACAGTGTTGTCAACAGAACAGTTTATGTAAAGGCGGTTATAAAGTTAAAATATGGGTTGTATTCTACACTGCACCAACAACGGCCCATGGCGTACAAGTATGAATACAGAAGTATTTATTTCATGACAGTGTTGTCAAAAGAACAGTTTATGTAAAGGCGGTTATAAAGTTAAAATATGGGTTGAGTTCTACACTGCACCAACAACGGCCCATGGCGTACAAGTATGAATACAGAAGTATTTATTTCATGACAGTGGTGTCAACAGAACAGTTTATGTAAAGGCGGTTATAAAGTTAAAATATGGGTTGTATTCTACACTGCACCAACAACGGCCCATGGCGTACAAGTATGAATACAGAAGTATTTATTTCATGACAGTGTTGTCAACAGAACAGTTTATGTAAAGGCGGTTATAAAGTTAAAATATGGGTTGTATTCTACACTGCACCAACAACGGCCCATGGCGTACAAGTATGAATACAGAAGTATTTATTTCATGACAGTGTTGTCAAAAGAACAGTTTATGTAAAGGCGGTTATAAAGTTAAAATATGGGTTGAGTTCTACACTGCACCAACAACGGCCCATGGCGTACAAGTATGAATACAGAAGTATTTATTTCATGACAGTGTTGTCAACAGAACAGTTTATGTAAAGGCGGTTATAAAGTTAAAATATGGGTTGAGTTCTACACTGCACCAACAACGGCCCATGGCGTACAAGTGTGAATACAGAAGTATTTATTTCATGACAGTGGTGTCAACAGAACAGTTTATGTAAAGGCGGTTATAAAGCTAAAATATGGGTTGTCTTCTACACTGCATAAACAACGGCCCATGGCGTACAAGTGCTGAATACTGTTTGACAAAAAAAAAATATATAACAATTAAGGTTAAGTGATTAACTGATTTCCTGATCATTATGACAAAAATTGTGTCGTGGGCACCGCACCATTCAATCAGTTTAAGAGTGATCGATTTGAAAGATCGAGTTTAGTCTAACGCCGTATTAGCTGTAATCCACCACAAATGGGCGAACTGATGTTTTTAACCATTAAGCTCTCAACCACCTGGGTGATTTGACACAATCTCACTGAAATCAGATCGTTTACACTGACGCGTCTCTGAGATCTGACAACACATTCATAGTGGGTCGAAACTGGTGGACTCTATAAATCTATATGAAGTAGGTGTGGGTTCTTGAGACAATCGCCCGTGAAGACTCGGGTTAGAATTGATCTTCAGTAACCCATGCTTGTCGTAAGAGGCGACTAACGGGATCGGGTGGTCAGGCTCGCTGTCTGGGTTGACACATGTCAATTGCGTAAATTGATGTTCATGCTGTTGATCCCTGGATTGTCTGGTCCAGATGCGATTATTTACAGACCGCCGCCATATAGCTGGAATATTGCTGAGTGCGGCCTAAAACTAAACTCACTCACTCACTCACTCTTGAGCCAATCAAATGTCCGTTCTCTAAACGATGTGGATCATGTCTTTACCTCTTCGATTCAAAAGTTCGATCTTAGCTGAAGAAACACGACACAAGTGTATACTTGACAGGGTATATGTTTTCCTGCGCTCAGAAACGACTGGATCTATATATCCACAAAAGAATAATTGCTGAGTGCGGCCTAAAACTAAACTCACTCACTCACTCACTCTTGAGCCAATCAAATGTCCGTTCTCTAAACGATGTGGATCATGTCTTTACCTCTTCGATTCAAAAGTTCGATCTTAGCTGAAGAAACACGACACAAGTGTATACTTGACAGGGTATATGTTTTCCTGCGCTCAGAAACGACTGGATCTATATATCCACAAAAGAATAAAAAGCCGTCTTTTTGTTTTTGCATTTGTAACTTCACGATTGCATCGCTTTTCAGATACATCAACACATGTGCAGTTCTGACCCACAACTTCTTACGTAACGACGGTGTTGATATTGTGGACTGACCTACACGTTCCCCAGGCTTGAACCCGAACGAACACATTTGAGCTGAGAAGATGAGTGCGACTGCCCCAGACCTTGCAGGAACTTGGGCAAGTACTCGTTGACCAGTGGCTTTAGGGTGTTCCTACAGGTTCACCCATCCATGAGGATGGTCGTGTAATTATTGGTCCTGGTGTGATATGTTGTGGTATGATAGTTGTGTTTTAGACTTTACGTTTGTAAAGCCTGGTAACTTTTCTGTCAAATCCAGTTTTCTTTCCTTTGTCCGGCAGTTAACTAGAACTAGTACGCTACCTTCATGTCTGTGATGTGTTGTGTCCTCTCGTCATTCTGATTTCACATTAGTCAAACAACATCAGATACAAACCACATAGCTCACTGTACAGGACATCGCCTTACAGTCACCTTTAATAACATTCCAGCTCTACAGTGATGTGATGAAGGTTCCTCCCCATCATCATGCCACGACTGAGTACCGCCAATCGAATCATCGTCAGAGGTTTTCCTTCCCAAACCTTCTACATGCCAAAACCGCTACAGAAAGCTCAAGGAGGAAAATGAGAATACCTGTTTTGATGTGTAGCTAATTAGAAGGATTGTCAAAAGCGACATCAATTAGTATTTTTTTTCTTGTAGTAAAAACACGAGACATGCTGGCACGGAGGTGAAGGGCTGCTTCTGTTGATTATTGGGAGGCCATTTGGCGCACGACTCAAGACTTTGGTCCGGCTGTCCAGTAAAAGGAAGGCCCAGCTGTACAGCAAACCGCCTCAAGCAGCAACTGACCACCCACCAGAATACCGTAATACAATGATGTTTTGACTTAACTGTGCAATCTGATGCTGTAATACAATGGTATCACGAATAACTGTGCTATCGGACACTATAATACAATGGTATCACGACTTAACTGTGCTATCGGATACTGTAATACAATGAGTTTTTGACTTAACTGTGCCATCTGATGCTGTAATACAATGGTATCACGACTTAACTGTGCTATCGGACACTATAATACAATGGTATCACGACTTAACTGTGCTATCGGATGCTGTAATACAATGATATCATGACTTAACTGTGCCATCTGATGCTGTAATACAATGGTATCACGACTTAACTGTGCTATCGGACACTATAATACAATGGTATCACGACTTAACTGTGCTATCGGATACTGTAATACTGTAATACAATGGTATCACGACTTAACTGTGCTATCTGATACTGTAATACAATGATTTTTTGACTTAACTGTGCCATCTGATGCTGTAATACAATGGTATCACGACTTAACTGTGCTATCGGACACTATAATACAATGGTATCACGACTTAACTGTGCTATCTGATACTGTAATACAATGATTTTTTGACTTAACTGTGCCATCTGATGCTGTAATACAATGGTATCACGACTTAACTGTGCTATCGGAAACTATAATACAATGGTATCACGACTTAACTGTGCTATCGGATGCTGTAATAGTAAATGATTTTTGACTTAACTGTGCCATCTGATGCTGTAATACAATGGTATCACGACTTAACTGTGCTATCGGACACTATAATACAATGGTATCACGACTTAACTGTGCTATCGGATACTGTAATACAATGATTTTTTGACTTAACTGTGCCATCTGATGCTGTAATACAATGGTATCACGACTTAACTGTGCTATCGGACACTATAATACAATGGTATCACGACTTAACTGTGCTATCGGATACTGTAATACTGTAATACAATGGTATCACGACTTAACTGTGCTATCTGTACAATGATTTTTGACTTCAAACTGTGCTATCTGATGCTGTAATACAATGGTATCACGACTTAACTGTGCTATCGGACACTATAATACAATGGTATCACGACTTAACTGTGCTATCGGACACTATAATACAATGGTATCACGACTTAACTGTGCTATCTGATGCTGTAATACAATGGTTTCATGACTTAACTGTGCTATCGGACACTATAATACAATGGTATCACGACTTAACTGTGCTATCTGATGCTGTAATACAATGGTATCAGGACTTAACTGTGCTATCTGATGCTGTAATACAATGGTATCAGGACTTAACTGTGCTATCTGATTCTGTAATACAATGATTTCATGACTTAACTGTGCTATCGGACATTATAGCTAAAATACATGGAATTATCATGAAACGGCCCTCCTGTTATCAGAAATTTGCGGGCCGCTGCAAATGATATTGGACCGCTCAACCTTAACGACGGGCCACTATCAGTTCTGTTGTCAAGTGACCTCATAGTTCGACATTAGTTGCTTTCGACTGGCAGATATTCTAGGTCAAACAAGTCAAAGCAACCCAAATTCCCGCTTTAAATAGCGGTAATATTGGCTTTCTTGTTGGTGCTAACCTTAACAATTGCACTATTAAGACTGTTGATGGACCAAAACCGAACACTGTCATAGCTTGTCATGTTGCAGGCTATGGTCTTGTCAAAGGCCAAGGTCGAATATCGTCATTTTCTGTTGTGACGTCACTTGAATTGTTCGATGACGTAATTGCATTCGGGCAGTCAACCCCGTCAGAAGTTTGTTTTGAGTAAACTTACAATCAAATTCCTTCTTTGTTTCCTTTTTCTTTTCAACACAAATTCCATGTATTTTAGCAATAATAACGGTAATGCTATTTTTGAGGGCATTATCATTTGCAGAAGCCCTCGGTCTTTATCAACTGCCCTCCTTCGTCGGGCAGTTAATGGAAGACCTCGGGCTTCTGCAAATGATAATGCCCTCAAAAATAGCATTACCCTTATAATATAATACAATGGTATCACGACTTAGCTGTGCTGTCTGATATTGTAATGCAATGGTTTCATTACTTAACTGTGCTATCTGATGCTGTAATGCAATAGTTTCATGACTTAACTGTGCTATCGGACATTATAGCTAAAACACATGGAATTATCATGAAACGGCCCTCCTATTATCAGAAATTTGCGGGCCGCTGCAAATGATATTGGACCGCTCAACCTTAACGACGGGCCACTATCAGTTCTGTTGTCAAGTGACGTCATAGTGGGTGCGTCGGTTCATTCGACATTGGCTTTGGACTGGCAGATATTCTAGGTCAAACAAGTCAAAGCAACCCGAATTCCCGCTTTAAATAGCGGTAATATTAGCTTTCTTGCTGGTGCTAACCTTAACAATTGCACTATTAACGTTGTTGTTGGACCAAAACCGAACACTGACATGGTTTGACATGTTGCAGGGTCTTGTCAAAGGCCAAGGTCGAATATCGTCACTTTCTGTTGTGACGTCACTTGAATTGTTCGAAGACGTAATTGCATTCGGGCAGTCAACCCCGTCAGAAGTTTGTTTTGAGTAAACTTACAATCAAATTCCTTCTTTGTTTCCATTTTCTTTTCAACACAAATTCCATGTATTTTAGCAATAATAACGGTAATGCTATTTTTGAGGGCATTATCATTTGCAGAAGCCCTCGGTCTTTTTCAACTGCACTCCTTCGTCGGGCAGTTTAATGGAAGACCTCAGGCTTCTGCAAATGATAATGCCCTCAAAAATAGCATTACCCTTATACTATAATACAATGGTATCACGACTTAACTGTGCTATCTGATGCTGTAATACAATGGTATCACGACTTATCTGTGCTATCTGACACTATCATACAATGGAATCATGACTTAACTGTGCTATCGGATACTGTAATACTGTAATACAATGGTATCACGACTTAACTGTGCTATCTGATACTGTAATACAATGATTTTTTGACTTAACTGTGCCAACTGATGCTGTAATACAATGGTATCACGACTTAACTGTGCTATCGGACACTATAATACAATGGTATCACGACTTAACTGTGCTATCAGATACTGTAATACAATGGTATCACGACTTAACTGTGCTATCTGATGCTGTAATACAATGGTATCTCGGCTTAACTGTGCTATCTGATGCTGTAATACAATCGCATCACGACTTAACTGTGCTATCGGATACTGTAATACAATGGTATCACTACTTAACTGTGCTGTCTAATGCTGTAATCCAATAATTTCATGACTTAACTGTGCTATCGGACACTATAATACAATGGTATCAAGACTTAACTGTGCTATCTGATACTGTAATACAATGGTATCGCGACTTAACTGTGCTATCTGATGTTGTAAGACAATGGTATTTCGACTTAACTGAGCTATCTGATGCTGTAATACAATGGTATCACGACTTAACTGTGCTATCTGATTCTGTAATACAATGGTATCACGGCTTACCTGTGCTATCTGATGGAGAAATACAATGGTATCACGACATAACTGTGCTATCTGATGCTGTAATACAATGATTTCATGACTTAACTGTGCTATCGGACACTATAATACAATGGTATCACGACTTAACTGTGCTATCTGATACTGTAATACAATGGTATCGCGACTTAACTGTGCTATCTGATGTTGTAAGACAATGGTATTTCGACTTAACTGTGCTATCTGATGCTGTAATACAATGGTATCACGACTTAACTGTGCTATCTGATTCTGTAATACAATGGTATCACGGCTTACCTGTGCTATCTGATGGAGTAATACAATGGTATCACGACATAACTGTGCTATCTGATACTGTAATACAATGGTTTCATGACTTAACTGTGGTATCAGACATTCTAATAGAATGGTGTCATGTCTTACAAAATATTTATTTCCCATTTCTTAAAAATAACTTTAATGTTAAGCAGCACCCGATATCTTTCTGAGAGATCACTCTTGAGATTGTCGGAAATTTTCATTAGTGTTATAAACAAAAATAGAAACGTGTTTTTCTTCAAAGCAAATGACAAAAGCAAACTATGACAAACTGTCTTTTATTGATAATAAGTGCGTACACTGAAAAACTAAACTTTGCTGAATGGTACATTTTAACAGAAAAATTAGCATGCGGATAATTTATGCAAGGCACTGACCATATGAGGTGCCAGATCCGGACTACAAGCTGGCCAAGGCAGAGTGGTGATGGCTTCTTGTCTCAATAACTCGGTTACCGCTCTGGCTCTGTGCGGTCTAGCATTGTCGTCCATGTTGAGAGGTCTTGTGCACAGTCGGTGTAGTTATCGAAATGAGGGACAGCGACTGGGCGTAAGATGACATCCTGATATTGTTGACCATTAAGGTTCCCTCTGACTGTCACAAGAGGCAGTTTGCAGTCGTAGGATACACAACCCCAGATCATGACTGATCCCCCTGCTCATGCTAGAGTTGTCTGAATGTTTGTAGCGGCAAATGCCTCCAGACATGCACTCTACCATCGACCGTCCGCAAAAGCACCCTGCACTCATCTGACCAAAGGATCCGTCTTCTGGGTCCCGTTCCTGAAAAGCGATCGTAGAGTTAAGATGATCGTAACTCCAATACTTTAACATAGACTTACGACAGTCGTATCGCTACGATCGCTTTGTAGAACGGGACCCAGTGTACCAAATTCCAGTTTGATCTGTCACGACACCACGTCAATCGTTCACGTATGTGCCGACGAGTTACTTGAGGCCGTTTTATTGGTCTTCTGGCATCGAAACCTGCAGCTCTGAGACGCCGTCTAACAGTCCTTGTAGAGAGTCTCTGATTAGTGTACCACTGGTCTCGAACTTGGGAAGGGTTTCGTCTAACGATCCTCAAAAGTCGTCATCCTCTCTTACAGATGTTATTTTCGGTCTGCCAGATCTTGGGCGATCCCTCACATCATTCGTTTGTCGATGTTTGTCAATTAAACGGCTTATTACCGAGTGGTGACGACCTGTTCTTCTACCATTAGTTTTCATAAGACATTCCGCAATCTCTAAGTCCAATAATCTGCCACTCAAAACATAAAAAAATCGGTTTCTTTACCAATTTTAATTGAGTTTGACATGGTAATCCATAACAAGTTGTCCTATAGGTGACAATTGTCCGGGTGGCAATTGTCCTTCTCCCAGGCCGGAGATTAGCTGTGTGCTGGACCGGGACCGCTGGACCCTATACTTTGTTGTTTTAGTCTGAGGCAGTTTTGGCATATTGAAGTCTTGGGAGGATACGGCGATGAAGATATCAACAGCAGTGCATATTGTAATTTGATGGAACAGATCAGGAATGCTATTTCGTCTGTCGTGGAAGGGTAGTTTAGCTCAGTGAGAGCCAGGTACAAATAGTAGGATCAATAGCTAAATGAATATTTAGGTTATAAACAAATTAGTATGGCAATTGCGAACACTTTTTATCATAACTATTGGGCTCATGCTGAAACAACGAATAGATGAATACTACAAAAATACAGACAGAAATATGAGTCATCAGTGTGTGAATATATTGCGAGAATGTCAATAAATGTAGACGTGTAAAGTATTCTCGACAAAACATGATTCTAACTTGTTATAGGGATGAGCTAGTCTGTCTACAAGACACTAGATAATATGTTTCTTTAAAAGGCCAAAGTCAAGTTTATAATGATTCGGTAAGTCAAGACTGCGTCAGCTCTAGGTAATAAACCATTGTTATTTTTTAATACGTAGTTTTTGAAAAAAAATAAATGTATTTCTAAGGATAAATGCCTGTTGGCCAGACAGCCACGCTCGTGTCAACAGTCACGGTAAATTGTATAACGTCGCGCACCTGCTTTTAGTGTACGCCACCTGTAACCACATAACCACTTCCAGAATGAGGGCGATATACCAATATATATCATTTTACAAACATCTGACTACGTGATATTAGGGGAGAAATGTTGATGAAACATCTCCCAATGCTTCACATAATGTGCATGTGGAAGGGCTCGATCATATACATTGGTATATATGTTGTGACATGCACGCACTTGGACAGGCATGTAAGGCGAGGTATACAGTGAAGGCTTTGTGTAGCAAAGGCCCTATTAAAGGTTGTTACAAACGCCGATCCAAGAGTGGCTAGGAACAAGTGGCAAATATGACTCGAGGCATTAGACCCTCACTTATTTGTCTGATAATTTCATGATACCTATTACCCTGCAACACATACGCACGCTGACTCAGTTTCGCGCAGGGCACTTACTTCAACATATAGTCGTAGACTAGAAAATGGATACAGTACCGATCTCAATGTCGTCTCTCTTTACCGAGGGATCAATAGTTACCGATAGTAAATTATATTTATGGTCCCTAAACTCTTATTTGGTAGACTGCTAGCTAAGACATTAATATGTGTATCAAAATAGCAGTTAATGGTCACCTTTGGGTGGTTTTAAGGTTCGTCTAGTAGATTGTAGCATGGGAACACCATCATCGAATGGCCAATATGCAACGATTAAAGCCTTAACACGTTTTACATAAAATAAGATATTATGTTGAATAACCATCCAATGTATCATGGATTCGCTCCCACAAATGCTGGGTTCTGTTAATAAATACCTTTCAAAATATATCTATACACGTTTTAATATATCTATACACATTTTAAAATGTTCACGGGTATCAGCGCTAATCCCACCAAGCCAGTGGAGTGTAATGGGTATATGGGCAAAATATGCTTGTTTCTGTGGACTGCGAACGTTTAATAAATTCTGTTATTACCCACGTGGTCAACGTATGGGAAGTTGCATACTAATCTCGTACGTCACACGAGTGTCGTATCGCGTTGACCTGTGTCGTAACGACTTGACCTGAGATTCTAACGATTTGATTGGATAACCGATGACCTCTCAATTAGGCCACATTCTGACCTTACTATTTTTTCATTCATAACAAACACGTGAATCCATTCATTCTACAACTTAAATGCATTGTGGGAATGTAAACATCGCGAACGTTGCCGTGTCGCTGTTTAATTGTGAGCCGAACTGAGACATTATACCCGTCGAAAAACGTAAACGCAATGTTTCCACCAGTGATGTTAGCCGAATGAAGCAACTGCAAACCAAGAAACGGGGTGCTACGGAGTAGTTTACTGTAGGAGGCTGTACGAGGCGATGACAACTGACATGCATCGTGACGTCGGTTACCAAGGCAGTGACGTCATTACAGTGACGTCATGCAAATATTGTACTACAGTGCAAAACTCTTCTGCAACCTCTTTATGAAACCGGTTTCGGTTTGAAACCAAAATATTAACAAAAATACGCTATTTTGTCAATTTAATGCATGTAAGACGTGGGTAATAAATAAAATACCACACTTGGTCTCATTACATACGAATTAAACTCGTGACCTTCCTATGTTATCTGACCTCACTTTCGCTCGGTCAGATACCATAGGAAGGACACTCGTTTCGTATAATTCGTATGTAATGAGACCTCGTGTAGTATTCTCTATATACACCACTCGCACAGGTTCAGGGAGAGGAATGTATGTATGGCAATTGACGATACAAAATGTACCGTCTCTGCTCTAGTGTTAACAACATAGCGATTGTGTTCAATGAGTTTTAAGCCTATATATGTCAATAATTTATACATTCATGTATGGTGTGGTTCTTACTGCACATCCCTTATACCATATACATAAAATAAATGTGAATAACCTATAGATACCCTTTACAGGTTCATATATATGAAACTAATGTCGCACTGTTCTGTAAGTGTTCTTAGAGAACGATGAGTTTGTCTTATGACGTTGTAGAGTGGCCATAGTAGAGCGTTAGAAAAGCCATGTTATAGAGCTTAGGACAGTGGACTGTTACACAGCTTAAGGCGATAATGTCAGGGCGTTCGAATGTGCGTTACGGTGGCCATGTGAGTGCGATAGAGTCAATGTTAGCTGCCATGTTAGAGTGTTGGATAGTGTGAGAGATTTACTGAAGTAAAGTATATTAATTACAGTTATACTTTTGTCATATTGTGTTACTATCAGGACGAGATTCAAACACACGGGTCTCCAGTTGTAAGACTGATTTACAACATTAAGAAACATGTAGTTGTATTTGCCTATAATACCTGGTGATCGAAACAATTTTAAAGATGGGATGGACTTACAGTGAACACACAATGAGTAAAACTGTACTTAAACGGGTTTGGTATAGATGGTTGCACACTGTAGTGATAAACAGAAAATATCACACCTATCGTTTAACATTCCATATATGTTGGTATCATCCACTAGCCTGACTGCCTGCATAATCCTACAACGATATTTTTGTGAAATATGTCGTCAGAAGATTTTATGGGTCATCCTAGGCGAATGCTATGGAGCGGAATTTTACAATTCCTTAAATGGTGGTCGCATTAAATTGTAAAAAATCGATTAGTCTATATCAGTCAGCTCCTTGGAAAGTGAAATTATGTCAGCACCTATCTAAGCTCAACGTGAAATGCAATATCATTTTGCCATACATAAGAGCGTATGTGCACAGAATCAATACTCTGATACAAGTACTCAACATTATATAAGAAGATTTGTGTAAAACATGGCAGATAAGTGGCAGTAGACACACGATAAATTATTCAATATGGATTTGCCGGAAATAACGATTTTAGGAGAAAACGAATCAATGTGCGAATTTTTCACAGATTTCCTTCCTGCGTATGTAATGTTACGCCAATGACTTGAGGTGCCGAGTTGTCAAGATGATGGAAAAATGGGATGCCTATTTTTGGAAACAAGGTCAACAGACGGTGGTCACATAATGCGCGGTAGCTTGTTTCCTTGAGGGTCACGTGACTTTTCAATCCAATCACTATTTATAGATTGTTTATCTGTAAACAATTTGTTTGTTTGCGCCGTGCCGAGCCAGGGGAGAACCCCATACATGAAGATGAACAGAAGGAAGCCATGTTGAAAGGAAAGATGGAGAGAAAAGAACAATGAGGTGAATTTGATTGCGGATTGACGCCGGAGGTACTCATTAACGCTCTCGGAGACATATTTGAGGCGTGCGAGACACGCCGTGCAGTGATTCGCGGGTCGATTGGAGACGGTCGGGCACGAGTGCTCCGTGGAAACTGAAACTTTACCCTGTCTACCCATCGTGAAGTGGATTGTTCTGATCGGTGACGGTGAGTAAGTGGCCCATACCAGGTCGGGGTATATTTGTAATCCACTCTACTTGAAGCTTATTTTCGTTGTTGATATGTTTCACTGAAGTCTCAACATGCTTACTTAACTACAATATCGCCATTTTAGTTAAGCAATGCCTGGCTTGGCCTACTTTCCGATTTGAAGCAAGTGCCCGAAAGGTGGATTCCGCGCTATGAATAACGTGTGAAATCTAATCTTAGAACGGAGATTCCCCCGTGAAAATCCACGTATTTTTGCTTTATTATCGACTTATTTAACTACTTAACAAGTCAGAATTACACTGGAGCAAGTTTAGATTTGAATCGCCCTGGATCGCGTCTTGCTCGAACGTTCTGGTCGTTTATCTGATTCATTGCACAACAAAAGATCAGCGCATGTTTGTGTTGATATGTGAAATATATGTCAATAACTACCGGTAAATATACAGTTATTTGTAGATTTTAGGTAGTAAAGACATTAAGGAATGGTTTGAGAATATGGAATAGGTCAATGGTCGCACAGGACACCTCACCCAAATCAGTTAATTTTATTAATCTGTTAATTTTCCGGTGTTAGAAAAGGTCATGGTGTTAGTAGCCTCGTTCTGGATTTGTCTATTTTTAGCAGTGACCGGCAAACGAAGGGAAACACCACTGCATTCTTAGATCAGTAGGCCCATTTGTAATGGAATAATATTGTTATTTCAACATCAAGTGGAATCGTAAACATTTTTATTTTAATAATCGAAGTTCATTCTTATAATTTATGTGACTTTATGACTGAATGCGTCTATATTTTACATGAAGGATGCTTAAACGTGGGGAGGGGCTTTCCCTTTTCCAAAGCAATGCATTTCTTTGTTTGATTTTGTTGGTGTTGATTATATTTCAGTATTATTACGGTTATTTCTACTTTTTAGTTTTGTACTCTGTTGTTTTAATTACATACTGGTTATTTGTAGGCTCCTAATTTAATTAAGTTGATGAAGAAATGGGGTGTCATAAGTAATACTTTCAATATTTCACAGGGGTTCTTAGTTTTATATCTCAACATTCCATGGATGTGGCTTAATATCCCATAGTTGTTAATACATTAGCTGTTTCATTTACAAAAACTGGGAATCATAGGATTAAAGTTCCGTTCTTTTTTAACATTTTAGGAAATTGACTTGCACTCATCAGTACAGTAGTGGCATATATGTCCATACAATACTGATGATGATGATGGTGATTGGTGTCTTATTATATCATTGTTATCCTTGCAGGTCATGGATGCAGGTGAAACTAGTGAAACGAAGGATGCTGATCAAACGTAAGTGGTATATTTTAGCTGGTATTGTTATTTCATGTATTGCATGTCATAATATAAAGGTCGGCGATGTATTGAAGTATGTATACATACTCACAGATATCTCTCTGAAATAACTGCACCTGCAATCCCCCTCATGCAGTATGCAACACCTCATGGGAATAATTTAGGTTAAGTTAGGTATCACCTTTTCTGCTTCTAATTTATTGATGATTGTCATTTTGCTTTACCTTTTTGAAGGACTGGTGTTTTGCTTTACAACCTTAAAAATCTAGGCTGTCTTTGAGCATTTTCATTTTCTTTTAATATACAAGAACAAGCCCTCATTTGAATTTGTAAACGCCTTACCTCTTTGTTAACTGTAATTTTTAAAGTCATCTGATAGAGCAAAGAAGCGATTAAAGTATGAGAGTCATACCCCAAGACTACATATGTCCAGCATGCCCCGTGAAATTTGATAACATCAATATACAGAATCATCTGGTCTGAGACCGGCTTTACATTAATGCTGGGGTGATATTTATAGCCCACATTTAGCATAAGTGCTGAAAAAGTATGGGCTGATAGAATAGATGATTTGGGGCCAATTTGTCCGTATCAGATAATGTTAATGTCAAGATATCTCTATATGTGTTAGATGTAGGTCAGTCATGCCAAAAAGGTTGACACACTTTAATACTGATGTGACAGTTCTGAACTGGGTGTCATGTGAGATCTAGTCACACTGATGACATGTTTTCTCTGACAGAGAGGAGACTGAGGCCTGTGTCCCTGATCATGATGTGAAAGAAAAGGACACGGTGGAGACAAGTCGGAAGCGATCATCGCCAGACGATGAAGATGAAGACGAGGACGAGGAGCAGATGCCAGAGAAGAGGTTTGTTTTCCCCCAGAAGCTGCACATACATTTCCTATGTAGATCATGAATATGTATTCACTCAGTTGTGTCATCAGTAAATCAAGAAAATCAAGGTGCAATGCACATCCTTGTTTCAAATTGTAAAGGAAACACCAGTGTCCTGCTCTGCTGCTATTGTGTTTTTTAATCTTGAGCCACCTTAAGCATTGCCAAATCTTAAATGCAACAGTGCACCGTATTTCCCCCTTCTCAACATGGCACAAATTAGACTAGGGTTGGCTAAAAAGATCAATATTTGGAAATATCATCTATAAGAAAAATTATTAATGATTATTGATAGGAAAATAGTGTCAATGATAATACCATACCTACAATTTTGTGATAAAGTAAAGTTTAAATTTACTCAAACTTTGGTATTTATTCATGGGCTGCTTGTAAATTATGTTCAGGATGCTCTTTTGTTAGTCCCACATGGGTACAATGTGTGAAGCCCATTTCTGGTGTTCCCTGTCGTGATGTTGCTGGAATATTGCTAAAAGCGGCATAAAACCAAACTCAGTCAGTCAGTCAGTCAGTCTTTTGTTAGTAATAGGGTGAGCTGGCTAAGGCGCCAGGCTAGTGATCCAGCGAGGTTGAGGTGTCAGGATCGAGCCCACCTGTGACCGGGTGTAAAAACCTTGGAGTCAACTTTGTGTGCACTCTTTCAGTGTTGTCACAACCCCTAGTGTACAGTTCACAACCCTGTGCACTTGAAAGAACCCACGAATCCGTGGTATATGACCAGATGGTGGCCACATGAATACGTGCAAACACCTAGTTGCTGGTACAGTAACGTGCAGTGAACTTGGACAAGGTACTGTGACTATGTGTCCCAGTCCATCCAGCTGTGAATGAGTACCTCATTAGGATGAGAAAGCCAAAATAACTTGGTGCGCCTAGTGGCTGCAAGAGTTATATACTCCCCAGGGAGTTGAGATTGATAATACGATGTGCCGTTGAGATTGACATCCAATGATCGAGGAAAAATACGAGCACCTTGAGCATACACTAGTTGCCTGGATATGTGCGCTATGTAAATATCCTATAATAAAAAATATCCTATACTAATAATAATAATAATACTGTAAACGTAATATATATCGCGCAGGTTTTATTTTCGTGCAAAATATTTTACAGCGAAAATTTATACACAGCGAATAAACCTTTCATTCATTCACTCTACCCACGCCTCTGAGTTGTTACCATAACACATCAAGTTTGAAGACAGATATCTACGGGAATCTTAAAATGACGACTGATAGTAGCATAAAGAATCATACTTAACTGTTGCTGTAATGGATTTCCCAAATCATGTCCGACATGTTCTATTTTGACCAATCATAGTGACAGATGGTTTGATACAAAATGGATTACCATGAAACTACTCGGAAAGAAATAATACAGCAGTATTTTATTTATTTATTAAGATTTTATTTATATTTATTCGTGCATATCACGAAATGAAATCACAAAGTCTGGATGTCCAGGTGCCTTGGGGTTAGGTGCTTTCTTTAACCACATTCGCAATGCCATTGTCAGAATCGAAACATAAGACTGAAGTGTTTTTCATCTCTTTATATAGTATACTAGTACCATCACGATATCTCACTTCCAAAGAACTTAATACTTCCGTGAGTAAACGTATTAGTATATATAATCGCGCATGTAGGGATTTCCTGTGACTAAGCAATACACGCCGCCTGACAGGTTAAGCCACTCTGGTTGTTTCATTGCTATTAGTGGCGGCCTAAGAGACAGCTGGCAGTTCCGGCAATTACTGATTGTGCGAATAATTGACGTGGTCTAAACTGTCAATTCCGTGAAATTTGCACCAAGTGAAAAAAAAAGTATGTTTACAGTAATCTATGCTTAAACATGTCACCACTCACCAATGGTGTGAAATATATTCATTTCTTTCAGACTATTTTGTTTTAATTTTTGCTTAAAGTTACCTCTCTGATATTTATCGATAATCGATTGATATTGAGTTACTGGTTTTCAATCTCTACAATCTAATTCGATAGCCAGCCCTATTTCTTTGAGTGGCATATTTTGAAGTTGGAGAGTCAGATAAGGACACATTTTATGGATAAACAACTCGTTATCCAGGTGATGCAAAGTTTCGATACAGATTCTTGTATCATACTTGCTTGACAACGATATAAGAATCTGTATCAAAGCGTCACATCACCTGAATAAAGAAGTTGCTCATCCATAAAGTTTGTCCTTATAGGCCAGCCCTACATTAACCATTAACATTGGGGTTATCACATGGACCCCGTGATTTTCCTGCTTAATTTTAATGTCTGCATATCATGATATCTAGTCAAATGCGCAATGCATTATCTGTCTGACTATGTTCCACTTCCAGTGACCTTAAATATCTAAAAGTGAAAGACATTATAAGTGGAGACTTTGACTTGTGGAGATTCCGGGGCAGAGTAGCTTTTACATGCCCATGTTTACTGACTGAAGTGTACAGTGACCTGCATGTGTCCATGACCCTCCCCCGCTGCCATAGATTGGGGCTCAGGGTATTAGTAATAACCATACTGGAGGTTTTGCTTGGCTTCCTGGTATTGTTATATATAGCAGGAATGTTCCAACAGTGGCAACATACACCCACCTACTTGCAGAATAATGTTAGCTGTTTCTAGTTTCAACAGCAAATTTTAGTCTTTGGGGAATAACATCAGAACTTACGATTTTAAACAGAAATCTCAAAAAACTGTCGGAATTATTTTCATGTCCCCAAGGCATACTTTTCTCCACTCCAACTATCTGCACTTAACTGACTTTTCTTTTCAAAAGAAACAATTTTGATTAACTTAGGACTATCGCCAACAGCTTCCCTGTTATGTTTTTTGCATCATCAGCTTGGAATTGCATCAATTAATTGCATAAATCATTGGTTTCATTCACAACTATCCACTTCAGTACTTCAGCATAATGTTGTCAAGTAAAGCAGAACAATCTATGCAAGTGAGACATTCTTAAATCTTAAATTGACTTTACCCATGAAGACTCGCTGACTTGGTTGACACATGTCATCGGTTCCCAGTTATGTAGATCAATGCTCATGCCGTTGATTATTGGATTGTCTGGTCCAGACTTGATTATTTATAGACCGCTGCCATATAGCTGGAATATTGCTGAGTGCTGTGTAAAACTCAACTCACTCACTCACTCACTCACTCACCAACTTTTCCATAAAACTTTCGGTGCAGTCAAACTAGAGTTTGACGTGTGAAGTGTTGTCAAACTCGTGTTGTTCAGAAACAACCAATCGCAGTCAACGGAATTGTCACGTGACCGCAACGATAGCGACATGGTGCTGAAATGACACGAATGGTTGACAGCATGTGTTTGATGTGTGAAAATGTGAGTTTGACAACTATTAAAATTTCAACATGTGTTGTGAAACTTAAGTTTGCCATGTGAAGACCGCTTAACAGAACCCAACACTGTTGCATGAACTTACTGACATGCTCACTGACTATAAGTGTGGTTAAACATATTGCTTTGCAGTTGTGTCAGTGGCATTCGTGAAGACAACCGCAAATGTCATTAAGGTTTCGTATAGAGAAAACAAAACATTTACAAAACATGATCTCTCTTTACAAGCAGTGTTCTTGCTTGGGCCTTGTATTCACATGGGTGTTCACTTGAAGCTGACATGTCTTAACAAACATTGTGTGTAATAGGTGCAAACTTCTCTTGACAAACATGGTCAGAAATTTGGGCTGGCATATCTCAATTATAAAGGTGTGAATTCATATGGTTATTTGAAAATGCAAGGATGCCAAGCAATGTTATAGTTGGTCAAAATTTTCAGTGCATTGAAACAACTGGAACAGTTGGACAGTATCCGCTTATAAATCCTTATGAGTTCACCCATTTCTCATCATCATCATCATCATCATCATCATCATCACCGTCATCTCATCTGATTATCTCACAAGAGCTCTTAAACCGTCTGCAACGCATGTGCTTCAATGCTTATAAATGGCTCTGAACTTTAAAGTTTTAACCCTCGTCTACCAGTGCATACCACTGCTCCAGCCTATCTCAAAGAACTGTTCAAACCATATGAGTTCACAAAATGGAAGTTGAAATCCTATGGTTTTCGTTCCTTTTCTCGATGAACTGGAATGATCATCATCATCATGTTTCAAATCAAATCACCTATGTTTTAAAATGACTCCTAAATTCATCTTAATCCCTGTCATTTTTGTTCATTACAAACAAGTAGTCAGTATTTAGTATGAATGTCAAGGGGTCCTTGTCACAAGAATATACTCTGGTTTACTCCACAGGAGTAACAATTGTATTTGGTTCAGAACATGAACAATGTCCTGGCAACTTGTGGCTTGCTTTGCTTGATTTCAGTGGCTATAACTGACATCCTATCATATTCCCGGGACTTGAAATGTTAATTATTACGATTTTAAGAACATAAGAAGCAACACTTGCATTCAGTGTGACCCTGTTGTCACCTTCCCAAAGTTAAAGATTTAGGTGACATCGTAGAATCAAATGCTATAGCAGCAAATCTCAAGAACCACAGGATCCTAGTTTGCTACAAGGACTGTAAACAGTGCAAGTATTACAGGCCCGAAGATGGGTCTCATCAATCATCCATGTTAGTTGTTAGAATTATCTGAAATACATGTACAGTATATGACCTTGATGGCAGAGTCATTAAAGTGGTTCATGTGCCTTGATAGAATTAACCATTGACATTATCTACAGGTTGCCTGGATACCACTGGTACACCACCTCTGATGTTAAAAAACACACTCACCGAGTCATTAAAATGCTATTTTGACAGTTATGTGATTGCTTTCTTTTGTTTTTCAGGGCCAGATTGGGGGACAAAGATTCTGCAGAGGCAATAGAAACTACTAGTGACCCAAAGAAGGAAGATATCTCAGAAAATCCTGACGAAGATGTGGTTACTCCATCTGATAAAGACACAGATATTGCTACCAACAAAAATGATAAAGCAGCATCTCCAGATCAGGATGTAAATCCTGGTGAAGAATCATCAAAAGACAAAGATATTGCCAAAACTGAAAGTCCTCAACCAGTTGATGTTGACATGACTGAGCCAAAGAAAACAGATGAAAATGATGAAAAGGAGGAAACAGACAAAAGCAGTGCTAACAAACAAGGTGATAGTGAGCCTTCAAAGGTGGAGCCTGTCAAGGAAGTTGTGGAAGATCTAACGGTTAAAGTGAATAATTCTGTGAAACATTCTGAGGCTCAAAGATTCACAGATTCTCCAGCCCAGAATGGGAATGATGATACCTCCACAGTGAAGTCAGATGATAGTGAGAAAGAAAATATTCGGATACCAGAGAATCCTGTAGATTTGAGTGCACCAAAGAAAAGTGGGTCAGATGTTATTACATTGTCTGATGATGAAGATGAGGATGCTAAGATGCCAAATGGAATAGTATTTAAAGAACCAACAGAGGAGGAACTGAGGCACAGGCGCAGGCTTATAAAAAGACTGCAGGCTGAACTACGCAATGAAGAAGCTAAACTGGTCTTATTGAAGAAATTAAGACAAAGCCAATTGTCCCACCAGCTTCAAGATCATCCACCGGAACGTACAAAGCCTCCCAGCTCTAGCAGACAGAGCAACAGTGGACCACCACCTCTTGTCAGGGGTGGACAGCAGAGTTCTTCCTCCAAGATGGTGCCACACAATGGTCATGGACCACCAATGAGAGGACAACAAATCTCTCAGTCCTCTCGCTCCCAGATGCATGGACCTCCACCTTTAGTCATGGCCCCCAGAATTGGCAACAGTCACAGTCATCTGATGACTCACGGCATGAGGGGAGGTATGGTACCAGGAGGAACTCCTCCAAGTCTGATTTCTGGGTTCCGTAGCATGTCGCAGCAGCAGGCCCATAGACAGAGGGAGCAGCAGCAACAGCAACAACAGCAACAGCAACAACAGCAGGAAGAGGTGCAGACACCAGCTCAGAGACAGGCAGCAGCCAAACTGGCTCTACGTAAGCAGCTAGAGAAGACATTGCTGCAGATACCACCTCCCAAACCACCACCACCAGAGATGAACTTCATTCCCAGCCTGTCCTGCCCTGATTTTGTTTTGTTGCTGGGTTTAGAAGAAGTGGTTAATTACATCATTGATTCTCAGCTGATTGCCCGGGGAGAGAAGAACCCTGATGAGAAGTTTGTGTGTAACCCCTTCTCATGTGTGCAGTGTAACTCCGACTTCACTCCAGTCTGGGAAAAGAGAGAAGCCAGGTTCTAAAAATGTTATCTGTGAACACTGTGTTACATCCAACCAGAAGAAGGCATTGAAGCAGGAACACACAAATCGTTTGAAGAGTGCCTTTGTTAAAGCACTGCAACAGGAACAAGAGATCGAACGGATGCAGGCTCAGAGTGTGAATGAGCCCCCGTCACCGAGGTCAAGCACAACCACCACTGCCTCAACTCCTGTGTCTACAACACCACTAGGTCTAGTGTCCAGTTCTGCCATGGGTCTCTCCACAAACTCGCCAATGAACCTCACACCCTCCTACAAGCCTAGTCAGGAGCAGTTGCGACAGCACCAGAATTTCATCCAGGCTCATCAAGCCCAGCTAAGAGCAGGACAGCCTCTTGGACTACAACCCTTTGGACACCGCGGACCTTTCCCGTACCAGATCCCATTCACCAAACCTTCTGACCTACAACGACAATACTTGCTGGACCTCATACCTCGAGGAGGAGCCATGTCATGGAAATCATGAAGATGATACGTTATTTATTGATAGAAGATGTTCTCAGAACAAACGAAAATGACAAATCAGTAACATCAATCATGAATCAATGACAATAACTTCAAAGAAGTTTATGACTAAAGGCAGATTGTCTGCAACTTGTAGAAAAATTCCATTCAGATATAATTCTGTTGTGACGTAGCACTAATAATCATGGACGTGTGTGTGTGTTGAAATTACTTGCTGCTTAAAACAGACATCATCATTTGTAGTTACTCTCAAGGTATATATATATATCACTGACAGGGTACCACAGGATTACTTGAGACTCGGCTGATGGATATCAGGTACCCTGCATCGTCACTCACTGTCCTTTGTCAAATCATGCTTTCATAGTGAATTCACCGTAATAACTGTAGTGGACTTGGCCAAGCTCTGGGACAGTAACCGTCTGTAATTCATCACATAATTCTGGTGTTGTTCAGCTCACCTTGTGTCATGGGACTGGAAGCAGGAACCCGTCTACTCATATTGTACAAGCCTGTATATGACATTATCAAAGTGAATATGTTATTTATGCTGTGTTTGTGGCCACTGTTCCTGCCGGCATTTGGTGATATGTTTAATAAGCAATGTTGGACTCCCAACTTCTTGGGGCTACAGATCCTGATTTCTTATGTTTTTGGAGCTGGGGCGATTCACTTGAATAATGGAAGTTTGTGATATATACAAGATGACTTGATTGTATCGGAAGGATTTAATTATGCAAATTCACCCTGGTTATGAAATCGATTGATGGCAATAGATTCACTGATGATAGATTCATCCAAAAAGACACGTTTGTTTTCTTTTTTCATCTTACATATTTAGTAACTTGTGTAAGTTTGGATAGTTTGTTTGTCATCTTGTTTGGAAGTTTTAACCGGTGATATGTGTGAGCTGATTCTGGTACTTCAAGGCATCACATGTTATCTATCGTGTGTACACTGCTTACTTTGTTATAAGAAACAAGTATGTTCATTTAAGGTGATGTTTGGTTTATGGCATCTTCTGTTGACAATGCCATCTGATCAGGAACCTTGTTATCGACTTGTATTTAGTTGATGACATTGGCGCCTTTTCAGACACCAGCTTGATTTCAAACATACCAACTTAGCTGAAGCTAATATGTTTGTGGGTGATAATGCAAGGATCCTGCCAGGGTTGACCTGGAGCCCCTGTGTTGTAGCTATCTAAACCCTGGATATATGGAAGAGAACCTCCAATCTAGGTTCAGGCAGTGTATAGCCTTCATGACAGCATCTTTAGCTTGAATGTATCATTATGCCATAGATTTGGGTGTCATAATCATAAGTGCTTGCTCCTAAATCAAATATTATTTTCGGTCATTTATTAGAAAACACAATCTTCAACTATATACCGACATGTTTGTGAGTGTGCTATAGAACTGTATTCAAGAGCACTGCTGTATCCAAACCTCTTTATAACAGTTTTGTGCAACTGGAACAGTTTGACTTCCAGTGGTGTAATGGTATTTTTATCATAAAAGAATCACTGTCCAATCCTTTCTTAAGGTTATTCAGCAGTTGCTGCAGCTGAGAAACCAGCCCACCGACATTGTCCATGATATATGAACTTTGAAGTCACAGCAAATTGTTACCTTAATGTTTTGGTAGTTAAACAGTTTCAGCAGAGGACAGTTCCCTTTCCTACCAGTGCTAAACCTACAGTAACCTAAAACTGTTTCTCTGACCTGCAGGAGAAGCTAGTTTGCGATTTACAGTGATTGTCTGGGGCCATGTCTGCCAGTCTGTTTTTCGATCAAAACAGTAGGACTTCATGTATATGCAGCTTGATGTTTACGTGGCATTATGTCATACAGTGAATCCTTAGCACTACAAGACATTTTCAGGTTTATCATGATTTACCTAATTGGTTTATCAATCATCTGATGATTCATAACAGTTTCAATATTTATTGCGAAAACACAGAAACTACATGTATCTCACATTCATATATTGAAAATAATACTCATCCAGTGCTTTGAAATATTTTCCTAACTGCTTCAAGGTCTAGGGCACACACCATATGCTGAGTCATCACTCAAGCAGTAATTTGTTGTAAATAGATTGTGAGAGTAAAAACTAATCCTAGATTTACTCCCAAACTGTCAATTTCCATCCCTTCTTTAGGCAGATCTACAACTTGCGTCTACATGGTTAAACATTATCACTGAGCTGAGGCTATGTATATCATCTGCTTAAGCTCTGACCTTGACTGCAATCAAATTCAAATCTATCATCCTGTTGAAGCTTAACTTTGATAAATCAGTTGGTTAACCAGTGTCATGATCTTTATTGTTACACGGCAAGACTCTCATAGTGAATGGGTGAATCGTACCAGCTCTGTTGATTTTGTTGTGATGAGTCTTCCTGCCCCAGCAGTGCAGGGTTGTCAGTTGATGAAGATGTGTGTATACGTCGGCCACTGCGCCGTCACAGCAGGGTGGTTGGTGCAGAATATCAGTATGCACTTGCAGTTCTGCACAATGTTCGTAGCTAAGATGGTGAATAAACCTATTTCTTGCACATGGGTGTTGATGTTTTTTGCTCAGGTGTTGTATGTAACAGTCTCACATTGTGGGATCTTGGTGTGAATAGGTCACCAGCAATGCTGAGCATGTGAGGCAACTAAATGGATTGGATGGGCAGGCTCTGATATATGTGTTTTTTGTTAAAGCAATGTGGGATGTTATCCATTATATGAATCCCTGCATAAACTGGAGTAGTTGTCACCATCTGTGGCTTAAATAGTGATGCCTAAGACATTACACAAACAAACTGACAGGTTCAGCCTATGTTGTATAATCTGGACATGTGTCAGCTAATTCACCACCTTTATGAAAAAGGCACGTCTTCATGTAAGTGATCTAATCTTGAACAGCATGTTAAACCCTATTTCACTTCAATCCAACTGGAAAAAAGTGCTTTTTAATGTGTGTGACAGCATTCCATTCTTGCTGTATTTGCAACCAGGAATACACTAACATAACTTGCTTAAGGCACTTCATAGGTCTGTATGGATGCTTTCACTCAATGTCATTTGATGTCACATCATGGAACATACCATTATTACCAAGAACTGCAAGAATTCATGTTTCATTTATAAAACAATTTCAGTGAACACTGACTATACAAGATCAACAAATTATTTATCATTCCCAGCAATTTTAGTACCTACCCTTTGTTTACTAATAAGACAAGTATGAAAAAAAAGCTTGTTAATCTCAATCTTAAAATAAACAAGAGGAAGCTCTGGCAATCAACAAAGGGTTTACACAGCTCGATGACATAATATTACCATAAACACTAAACCTGAGATGAAATTGGGTTCAGTGACCTTTACAAGAAAGGTTTCACACAAATAATAATTTTGAAGTGTGTGGCCGCTTTCACCTGACAGTACTTTGTCCAGATTATGCAAGCCTACCATGCAGCAGTCTAACATGGTGACCCCACTCCGATTCATTATACAGACTAAAGCCTACCAGTCCTAGTGTTCCCCACTTATTGCCGATCACCAGGCAGGGTTACAATAAGTGCCATGTTTTGTATGGGGCGGTGGGGTAGCCCAGTGGTTAAAGCATTCGTTCATCATGCAGAAGATCTTGGTTCGATTCCCCACATGTGTACAATGTGTGTAGCCCATTTCTGGTGTCTCCCACCTTTATATTGCTGGAATATTGCTAAAAGTGGCGTAAAACTAAAACCCACTCACTCTCTTTGTATGACAATACCAGATCAAGCAAACAATGTTCTCGCGGTATTCCACTTTCTTTGTGCTCTATTCAAGACACCAAGGTCATATTTTTCAGAAGTAATTTGAACATTTGATTGACTTCATTAAAGGTTCTCTGCATGATTTGCATGTTGTACATTTATTTCTTCATTTTCTGCCATAAAATGAAGAGTTGGATATAGAATAACCCACTCACAATACTCCAAAAGCTGCACCATTGATTCTCACTCAGGATGGATAAGTTCTTCACACCCAGTGAGCATTCCGGTTACTCGCCAACCTAGTCTGGTTGAAAGAGGTGACCAAACTGGTAATCAGACACAACGACTGGAAGGTTGCGTGTCATCGTACCATGATACTGTCAGTCATAATCACAAGATTTGAGTGTGTTGTTTAACAACAAACTGTACACAGAGACAGATTTGGAAGTGAAAGCTGGAGTTTAAGCAGATTGTACTTCCTTCAATGAAGGTCCATCCCTGTACCACATACTTATCATCAGCTATAACATTCCTTCAATGAAGGTCCATCCCTGTACCACATACTTATCATCAGCTATAAGCTATAACATTCCTTCAATGAAGGTCCATCCCTGTATCACATACTTATCATCAGCTATAACATTCCTTCAATGAAGGTCCATCCCTGTATCACATACTTATCATCAGCTATAACATTCCTTCAATGAAGGTCCATCCCTGTATCACATACTTATCATCAGCTATAACATTCCTTCAATGAAGGTCCATCCCTGTATCACATACTTATCATCAGCTATAACATTCTTTCAATGAAGGTCCATCCCTGTATCACATACTTATCAGCTATAACATTTCTTCAACGAAGGTCCATCCCTGTATCACATACTAAGGTCAGCTATAACATTCCTTCAACGAAGGTCCATCCCTGTACCACATACTTATCATCAGCTATAACATTCCTTCAATGAAGGTCCATCCCTGTATCACATACCTATTATCAGCTATAACTGTTTACGCAGTGGAATTACTAAAAGAAATTTTGAACGTGAAACGTGAAAAAACGTGCTTAACTAAATGGTAAATAAACAACGTTCTTGCCAATTGGACCACCAAACTAAATATACTGAACAACAAAAGTTTAGCACATTTTTGTAACATTTATATACAAAAGAATGATATGAGACAAAATACTGAAATTTGGCCGAAACGTGAACACATGATGACACACTTGAGTGCCATCAAACTTTACTCGATTGTTGGACCGTTGTAAAAACCAGGATGGTGCACGTGCATATTGTGTTTATGCCCATCGGCAGAAAAATCATGCAAACTGGGGTGTATAAAAGGGTTGACATGACACACTGGAGCTTCAGTGTACAAAAACCGCAAAGAATTGTTCAGTTTGAAGCATGGGTCGTCGGCTTGGAATGCCAGAAATTCAACGCAACGAAGCCCTCGGATTGAACGCAATGAAGCCCTACGTGCTGGCCATCAAGTAAGAGACGTCGACAGGCACTTCCAAGTGCATTACAGCACAATTATTCGTCTGCGGCAACGGGTCCAACAAACTGGCCAAGTTAGAGACCGACCAAGGTCAGGAAGGCCTCGTTCTACCACCCCACGGGAAGACCGCCACATTGTGACGTCATCACGACGACACAGGTTAACAAGCGCCCCACGTCTGGCCAACGAGCTGCGACAAGCTACGGGTACACACATTCCCCTCCAGACAGTCCGTAGGCGTCTCCATGCAGCAGGCCTACGTGCCCGACGTCCGGTTGTATTTGAATGAACGATTGAGGTGGGCGCAGATCCATCAACGGTCGCGACAACAACAGTGGAACCAAACATTATTCAGTGATTAATCACGCTTCTGTGTGGAGTTTGCGGACGGTAGAGCTCGGGTATGGCGGAGAAGAGAGGAAAGCTATGACGCCGCCAACGTCATTGAACGGGACCGCTACTGTTTAGGTAGCGTGATCGTGTGGGCTAGTATCCACTTGAACGGGAAAACAGACTTGGTTGTAGTCGCTGGAAGGCTCAATGCTCAGCGCTACTGTGACGAAATCATCACACCAACCGTCATTCCATTCGTGCAGAATCAGCCACAGTTCCTGTTCCAGCAGGACAATGCACGACCCTATACTGCAAGATTGACCACGCAGCTCTTGCAGGCATCCAACATCCGGGTACTAGACTATCCTGCAAGATCACCAGACCTGTCCCCTATCGAGCATGCGTGGGACCTCCTTGGCAGACCATCCCAATATGGTGAACAGCCATCGACTTGAGCAGGCCCTGCGGCAAGAGTGGAACAACATCACAGTCGTCGAGATCCACACCCTCATTCGCAGTATGCGACGACGATGCACAGCCGTCATTCACGCACGTGGAGCCCACACACGCTATTAACTCGTTTTTGTCATTTGGAACGTTTCACCCTTACCCTACAATGTGTAACGTCAGCTTGACGTCCTGGATTGAACACGTCTTTTGACACTTCCATTGTGCGGTCAAATGGTCACTCTATTTCTGTGCGTGATGAATTATAGCATCAAGTGTTACTTGTTGAAAATTAAATACAATTTCCACAAATGTGCTATACTTTTGTAGTTTAGTATATGATACGTTTTCTAAACTACATGAACTAAATAAGCTATCTGATAAGATACACAACTATAATACTAAATTGTTTAGTATCTATACTATGCCCGAATATGGCAAACTATTTGTGTAATCTACGACCAGTACGAGTCTCACTGATCACAATTGTCGACCATCCACCAAGCCGTCAGAAACACATGTGCTCGACCCTGCACATGCAGAAAGTGACTGCTAGAGGCGTTACGGTTGCGTTTTGATGCAACGTTCATGGTTCTTGTAAAGATGTGTTTTGGCTATGTTTTTTCACCTATCAGATATCAAAACCAAAGAAACTAACTTTCTCTCCAGAACATATCCCCCTTTGCTGACAAGACCCTGGTCTTTCAGAGAGACATCTATTTACATCTAATTACACTAAATGTTGTGTAGAGTTGTACTGAACTTGAAATGTACACGATGTTCATCCTATTCTGGATTCCACTCCAGTGGACAAAGCTTGGTAACAGGTCTAGTCAACACCGATTGCCCCACTTGAAGATCCAGTACTCTGACATGTCCATCTTTGTTTGGATATATCTTGGTGATTCTACATAGCGGCCAGCTTCCTCGTGGAGATTCAGGACTAACAACAATGACAACGTCATTTATTTTTAAGTCCTTACGTGTAGCTTGCCATTTCTTGCGGACATTGAGAGTGGGTAACCACTCTTTCATCCAACTTTTCCATATATGCCTCAGTAACTCCTGCACACGCCTCCAACATTTACGAGGATTGAAGTCTTGTAGGTCTTCCTCAGGTGCAAAGGGGCCACCACATTGACCATGTAGAAAATGGTTTGGTGTAAGAGGCACAACATCACTGGGATGTGCGCTCTGATATGTCAGAGGTCGAGAGTTTAACAAAGCTTCTGCCCCTACAAAGGCGGTCATCAGTTCCTCGTCTGATATATCACCAGAACTAAGAACAGCATAGATTGCTCTTTTGGCTGATTTAATCAAAGATTCGAAAGTTCCACCAAAATGTGGAGCATGTGGTGGATTAAACTTCCACACGACTTTTCTGCTTGCAAAAGAAGCTTTTAGATCGTCTCCATCAAGTTCAAGTTCCTCTGTCTAAGTTCCTTGACGGCTCCCACAAAGTTAGTGCCGTTATCAGAGATGACTTCATTTGGCATTCCTCTTCTGTGTGTCATACGAGAGAAAGCGTCTCAGGAACATCTAACCCAGAGTCTGTGTCTAAACCGAAAGCTATCTCCAGGTGTACCGCTCGAGTTGATAGACACGTGAATAAACACAAATACCGTTTCTGCCGACTTTTCCCCGACCTTGCTTTGTTAGAAAGGGACCAGCAAAGTCTACACCTGTCTGAGCAAAGGGTCTCATGGAACATCTAACCCTGACACTTGGTAAATGTGCCCTTATCTGTGTAGCAGGCTTGGTTTTCTGACGTCTACACGAAGCACACTCATGTTCCCAACTACGAATCTCTTCACGAGCTGCTATAATCCAAAACCTACTTGACAATGCAGCCAATGTGTAATTGGTTCCCATATGACAACAGACTTCATGGAATTGTTTCACGATCAGCTTTGTTACCCAGTGAGCTCTAGGAAGTATGACTGGAAAACGCAATTCATAGGAAAGATCCTCAGCATATCTGAGTCTACCGCCTGATCTGATCAGTCCAGAATCGTCTAAAAATGGATGTAAACCCAATAATTTGCTAGAGTTAGGAAGCTGTATTCCTTTGGTCACAGCTGCGTATTCCTCAGAAAATGCTTCCTTTTGAGCGTTCAAAAGAACTAGTGTTTCAGCATCTTGAATCTCATCGGCATCAAGCTCACCAGACTTCCTAGTTTCTCCAGAAGAAACATTGTGAACGAACCGAAGTATCCAGGCAGTAACTCTGCACAATCTCCTCCAATCTGAATATCTTGAAGGGTCCAAGTGCCTGGTCATCACTGTAGCAGCTTTACATCTTACCATTGTAATATCTGACTGACATCCCTTGCTTCTTTCTAAGTTTTCATCAACTTTCAAGTTCCTTTGATTTGGCCACTCCTTCTCATCTTGTTTTATAAACTCTGGACCTTTAAGCCATTCCTTTCTATTTAAGATTTCAACGTGTGCTCCTCTTGTGAGAATATCAGCAGCATTCTGCTTGGTTGGGACATATTTCCACTGACTTGGGTGAGTATTGTCCTGTATGAACCCAACTCTGTTTGCAACAAAAGGTTTAAAGTTTCTGCTTTGATTTTTAATCCAACATAAGACATTTTCACTGTCTGACCACAACTTTACTGATTTTGGAGAAACAGCAAGAGCCTCTGTGACAATCAGTGTTAGTCGTACACCAAGAACAGCTGCAAGCAGTTCCAACCTAGGAATGCTCATTGCTTTTAGCGGGGCAACTCTGCTTTTGGATGCTACTAGAGTGCTAGACCTGCTTTGACTGGGGAGGTTACTTACACAGTAGAAGACTGCACCAAATGCTTCTTGAGAAGCGTCTACGAATACATGCAACTGCTGGTCAATTGCAGCTTGATTTAAACCTATGTTTCTCGGAAATCTGAGAGAAGAAATCAGCTGCACTTCATTGTACCACTTCCATGTTTTTGCTTCGAGATAAGGATTCATTTTCTCATCCAATCCGAGCCCAGCAAGCCATATTTGCTGGAGTAAGATGTTTGCTCTCACAACGAATGGTGCTAGTAATCCTAACGGATCGAAAACCTTGGCAATTTCTCTGAGAAATGATTTCTCTGTCACTGTGAGCAATTTGTTTTTTGAACTACAACCAAAGTTAAATTCGTCAGCTTCAGCACACCAGACAAGTCCTAAGGCTTTGACTGATGGCGATTCATCTGTCAATATGCTAATTTCCTGCAGCCTGTCTTCCGCTGGAATTTCATTCAGAACATTCTTTGAATTTGACAGCCATTTTCTGGCGTGCATACCTGCTGTTCCCCAAAAGTTCATCAGCTGGTTGTAAAGTTCTAATGCATCAATGTTAGTTTGAACAGAATCTATGCTATCGTCCATGTAAGTTGATTTAACAACTGCCGTAGACGCCATAGTCAAGTCTGTTTCATGTAATTTTGCGTGCTCCTGTGTGATGTTTAGCCAGAAAGGGTGGACAGTTTATCCCAAACACTACTCGAGAGAATTCATAAACAGCAGGAGGTTTGACCTGATCATTTGATCGCCAGAGAAACCTGAAGTATGGACGGTCACGCTCCGCAATCTCTATTTGCAAATACATTTCTGCGACGTCACAGATGAGTCCAACTGGATACCTTCTAAATCTCAAAAGTATCTCAAACAGATCATTTTGCATCTTGGGACCCTGGTGTATAACATTTAAGGGAAATTCCACTACATTTAGCAGATGCGTCAAATACCAACCTGACTTTTGTTGTTGACCTGTCCATATTCACCACTGGAAAATGAGGTAAGTACCATTTCGATTTACTGATTTCTTCCTCTGGAACTTTTCTGATGTAATTCTTTTCAAGGTACTTATCTATGACATCTTCATATGCTGCTAATATTGCATCATTTTTTGACAATTTCTTCTCTGTATGTTTCAAACGTTTCAATGCCATCTCATAATTGTCTGGCAACATTTCAGGATCCAATTTCCAAGCAATGCCTACTTTATATCGCTCATTTGTGTAGCTAAGGGACGTGTTAACAGCTTGAAGTGCATCTTCCTCTTCAGGACTCAACTTGGGTGTTGCAACAGCAACCTCTTCAGTTTCCCAAAACTTCTGAACAAGTTCATCGAGGCAATCATCTGCACACCCAGCAACAGCGTGCTGAACAAAGCATACATGTGACATCTGGTTCTGGGATGCACAACCTTTTGAAACAATCCCCACACATGTCCACCCTAACGGTGTGAGTCTTGCACTCGGCTCTCCTGGTAGTCCATACAGTTCTTTTTGTGAACTGTGCAACTCAATATAATCCATCCCTATGAGGATGTCTATTATTGGCGGAGAAACTGGTTTAGGAAAATCTACACGTTCCAAATGTTTCCAGTTTTCACGGATCTTTTGCCAGTTCACAGCAGGCAATGATCCTATCACTTTGGTAGTCGTCAACGCCTTCATTGACATTTGTACTGAACCATCAACACTTTCAAGGTCAAAGTGAACACACCGACTATTAAACGTCTCAGTTTTGCTATTGAAAACGTTAACAGAGATCTGTTGATATCTACCTTGAAGACCTAATTGATTAGCAATGTCCTCATTAATGGAAGTTTGAGTACTGGCGTCATCCAGCAGAGCATTGACCTTTATTTCAGAAGTGCCATTCTTTAAGACAACTGGTACAGTCCTGAGTGCATAGGTCTTAGCTTGTTGTTTAGAAGTTGACATTGTAACAGGTGAAAATTGCTCTGTACTACCTGAGGTTTGTTCAACATCAACTTGTAACTGTGTTTTGCTGCTATGAAGTAAACGATTATGCGTTGCTTGGCATCCGTCAATGTTACATTTTTCCGACTGTTGACAATGTTTCCCTACATGGCCTTTGTCTAAACATCGAAAACAAAGTTGCAGGCGTTTTACTGTTTCCCATCTGTTAGAAACATCAAGAGCTCTCAGTTTACGACACTTTGAAGTTGTATGGTTTTGCATTTGACATATATGACACTTGAATGTTTTCTCGTTGTTGTTTGCACCAAAGTAAACCCGTTTCTGTGTACGTGAACATGATTGATCTGTCTTAGATTTTTCTGAAACACCATGTTTAACCTCTGATGCTATCATCTGAAATTCAGATTCTCTTACTACCCATTCACGCAGAGTTTCTACTGACTCTTGCCTTTGTGATTCGAACATCCATCTCTGAAAGTGAACTAACATTGATTCAGTCAGTTTTGTTTTTAATATAGAGAGAAGACAGCCGTCTCCCAACTCTTCTACCATATCATTGTCTCTTAGACTTACAACTAAGACATCCAACAAATCGGCGAATTGTTCAAAATCCTTTGCATTTCCGTTTCTAACAGGTTTGAATTTTGAAATTTCCTCTATTTTTAGAGCTATCTCTCTCCGCTTACAGCCATATCTCCTATCAGGTTTTTCTAACGCAATGTCATAAGCGTAAGCACTGTGGCCCAATCTATGTTAGAGCTTCACCTGACAAATATTGTTTTAATTGCAGCAACTTATATTCGCCTGTTGCGGGGCTTTGTCCTGTTGCGGGTGCTTTGTCCACACATGCCATAAATGCTGCTCTCCAGCTTTCATATTCTTGAAATTTACCAGAGAATACAGGAATTGAAACTCTTTTCAGTTGTTTCCACATATCTCGTCCAATTTCAGCATTTTCAGAGTTATCTGTCACGACCTTTTGTCTACCATGAACTGGTTGTGTAGCTACGGTTTCTATTGGTTTTACATCATCACCATGCTTTGAAGATGGAACCTTTAAAATTGTGCGGGCTCCCTTCTACCAGCTGTTGTCTGTTCATGCTTTTTTGAGATCTGGACAAGATGCAAAGATGTTGCCTCTCGCTTTTGTTATCATGTCTCGTCGACGTACATCAGATTACGTTCAGGTGTTTCGTCGATTGCTGGCCGTCTTACCAAGGGAGCATGAAGTGAAGACTGTCATCTTAGATTTTGAGCTGGCTACATGGAAAGCTCTTGGGAAGGTCCTACCTGCCGTCCGTCTTCGTGGATGCCTTTTCCACCTTACGCAAGCAGTCTGGAGAAAGTGCCAGGAATTTGGTCTACAGGTAAGTTGTGTTTTTATTTATACTTATCACAGTTATATTTTTATTTATTATGTATTTATATATATATTTCCCTAATTTTCCCCAGGTTGCCTACCAGAAGGATGGCGCGGTCCACAAGTTTGTCAGAAAACTCATGGCCCTTCCGTTTTTGCCTTCTGATCACATTCCTAGGATGTTTGCTAAGATTGCGGACCGGGTGGAGAGACATGGACGACTGAATCAGCTGGTCAGCTATTTCAGGCGTCAGTGGATGGAGCATCCAGTTTTCGCGCTATCTACATGGAGTGCATACCGCGTGACCATCCGCACCAACAACCACGTCGAAGGTATATTATTATTAGTAGTAGTAGTATTATATTATAGTATTTTATATTAGATAAGATAAGATTTTGTAATAAAAACATGAATTGTATAGTTTTATTTATACAGTATCTCATATTATTTCAGGATGGCACCGACGGATGAACGGCAAGGTTGGGGAGCAAACTCTGGGTATCTATAGACTGATACCAGATCTACACCGAGAAGCTGACCTCCTGCACATCCAGACACGCCTGATCCAGGAGGGGAGACTCAGGTCTTACCTGAGGAAAGCAGCAACAGCACGTCAGGAGGAGATCTTTGCCGCCTGGAGGATGTATAAAAGAACAGACCTCACACTCAGCCAGCTGCTCTCCAGGTGTGCCATGATCCACGGACCAGTGATCCAATGAAAACATCTATGCAGACATGACCAGCCAAACGAACTAGTGAACTATGTTGACATAACCAGCCTAATGAACTAGAGAACTGTTCAGTGTATTGTTATTGATGCGATAAAATGATCGTGTTAAATAAAAAATAAAAAACTAGTATTTTGGTGTCCATTTTTTTTTTAAAATGTGGTTCCGTTTGCGCCAGAGAAAATTGGTTCCGTTTTCGCCAGAGTGGTTCCGTTTTCGCCAATTGGTTTTGGTACCGTTTTGACGCGTTGCCGTTTTAGCCTGCACCCCTTTCTTTCATAAAGTTTATGTTGAGATATGTAAGAGAGTATGATACCCGAAAACCGTAGAAACGCATCGTAGTATATAGGTGGCATGACCACCCGAAGATCCACAGGACTGGATATTATTTGTAAATTGTTATGACGTGCCGTGTACCTCCCCAGTATAGGTAGATAAGGTTTTAGGGCGACTTTGGGCCTTATAAGGCCTATATGCGACCATACCTCCCCAGTATAATTGCCCTAAAGGGTTATCTTATCTTAGCTGATATCTCTATCCCCAAGCCCGACCCCAGGTTTTGCTTTTGAGGCGACCCCTCCTATCTGTTTCTTTTTATAGTGACAGTGAGACTGCATGGTAGCTACATCCTTAATAGTTTCGGCATAAAAGTTATTATTTGTTACGTCAGCTATCGTTTATAATGAATCTACGTCTAATTTCAAATTGGGCATTTAAAAAGTGTCCTTTGTAATACAATATCGTCGAACACTAATTTGCATAAAGCCATGGTCTGTTCCTAATAAGTCTTTTTGGACTTAGAAAAAAACCGCATAGCTCATTTCTGCACTAATTTCCCCTCAGTCCTTTTTCTCCGTTTCCTATCTCTCTACCACTGAGACTGTAGTTAGGCCGAACTTAGTTTAACAGATATTTCACACTTTCACATATCAACTACATAAATTGTAGAGATAAATGAGAAAATACAGTTTTTTTTCTATTTCCGACAGTACTATAGCAGTATTGTTCAAGTATACCAAAGCCATGTTTCGGCAGTTTCACTTTCTTCTTCAAGTGGTTCAATCTCTTTAATAGTTTTAACAAACTTTTCTAGATCATCAATTTCTTGATAAGCTTCCGCCAAGCTTACAATAGCACCCACAGTCTTGCTTTGTAGTGAGGCAACCTTGTTAATATAATCTCTGATTGACTGTCTTGAAGGTAGTTCTTGTTCAAGTAAAGCTAACAACTGGTTTTTAGCTTTTGTGAGTATCGTTTTCGAACTGGTCTTTGCATGTTTAAGTTTTATTATTTGTAAATTGAGCATAGTACTCTTGCTATCAGCTTCTGGTTTGGCCATGACTTTCAAAACAAAATATTGAAAAAATAACACTATCTACACTGAGAGAAAGGAGAGAACACAACTTACCTGAATAAACAAACTCAGTTCAGAAATAAAGAGCAGTAACCACGCTCTGCTACCAAATGTTTACGCAGTGGAATTACTAAAATAATTTGTGAACGTGAAACGTGCTTAACTAAATGGTAAATAAACAACGTTCTTGCCACTCCGACCACCAAACTAAATATGATACTTTTGCCACTCCGACCACCACACTAAATATGATACGTTATGAAACTACATGAACTAAATAAGCTATCTGATAAGATACACAACTATAATACTAAATTGTTTAGTATCTATACTATGCCCGAATATGGCAAACTATTTGTGTAATCTACGGCCAGTACGAGTCTCACTGATCAAAATTGTCGACCATCCACCAAGCCGTCAGAAACACATGTGCTCGACCCTGCACATGCAAAAAGTGACTGCTAGAGGCGTTATGGTTGCGTTTTGATGCAACGTTCATGGTTCTTGTAAAGATGTGTTTTGGCTATGTTTTTTCACCTATCAGATATCAAAAACCAAAGAAACTAACTTTCTCTCCAGAACAATAACATTCCTTCAATAAAGGTCCATCCCTGTATCACATTCTACTGCAGTAAATCTGTCCAATGATGTACACTCAGATATGTGACACAGCACTTTGTGAAGCTAATAATTCATGAAAAACAAAGTCATATTCACTGATCTCAAATTTATTGACAATTTTACCCTCCCTCCCAGTAAGAAACAAGTTCCAATGAAAAAGTGCTCCTCTACTGATGCTATACACATGCATAAATAATGATACAGGTTGCATATGACTTGCACAATTAGAATTTATAAAATCCAAGTATGAAATATGTTACATCAGATGGAGTAGAGATTTTATGTACACTATAATAATAATCCAACTGTATAATATTGACACCATTATGTTACACATATAAACACATATACACACAAGCATGGGAGTCAACTGTACACAAGTATTGTAAATACAAGAAAGGGATAGATGTCAAAACTTGAAAAAGAAATATTTAGTAATATGCAATATCTGATTACACTCGAAGTGACTTGAAGCACAACCTGTAAGCAGACGACAGATGGAACAAGTATCGTCAGATGTCCCTGTGTAACAGAGCATCGCACACGACCATACGGGCAGCTAACCTCTCATATACTTGTGGCATCTGTTGGAGCTAAGCGGAGTCAACAAAAACTAGTCAACTCAAGAAATACCAAGGCATGCTGTTTATTTTTTAGGAAGACTACCCTAAACAGTCTGGTGGCCATTTTCATCCATATCTGAATATTATTTGTATTTGTACTTATGAAACTTAAACACAGTCTGTGTGTAACTGCTGTCAAAATACCTGCTCAGTAATCATGAAAATGGAAACAACCTTGAAAGACACAATGTGTAGAATCTCTATCTTATTAGTATGTAATCTTACCATAAACATTTTCAATTCTAATTTTGCAGACACAATTTCATCAGCTCAAGATCAGCAGTAAATAAGTTTGATCAAATGAAATTGCATTATTTCTAAGATTCTTAATCAATATCAGATTCTTCATG
Organism: Haliotis rubra; assembly: GCF_003918875.1. Taxonomy (NCBI): domain Eukaryota; kingdom Metazoa; phylum Mollusca; class Gastropoda; order Lepetellida; family Haliotidae; genus Haliotis; species Haliotis rubra. The sequence continues at coordinate 2,852,289 of NW_025767235.1, forward strand.
AAACAATGTACTCGGAACATACATTCGGAATGTACACGTTAACCTGGCAAGAAAAAACAAGCACTAGATTAAGTAATCAAAACACTACAACTGTCATAAGCACTGGACTTGGTCGTAATATTATACATATTCAATCTTCAAATTCATTTTTGTAAGCACAGAATCAGCATGATGCCATTTTTCCTTCAGTTGTGATATTATGTACAGTAAGGAAAGAACAGCATATCAGCAGGATATACACTAACAGCAACACATGCTTCCTGCAGTTCTCATAGCTGTAATTATCCTAGCACTGGTCAATCTACATGCCCTTATTTTGTACTATCATACCGATAGCTACCATCCTTCCTTTAGTACGGTCATAGTTACCTCCCTTTGTATTAAACGATCATATCTTTAATACTCTCACAGACATTTCTGGGCAACCAAGTCCTCTGATTTCACTTTACTGTTATCACAACTATATCATATCAAACTACATTACAAATGTTTTGTTAGTTTCATTTTATTGCACATGATATTAACTGTTGCCATGGTAATGGTTCTAAAATCGAACACTCAAGCGACATTTGCTGCTAATATTCACATGGGTTACGTTCATATACTGTGCGCCAGTAATAGGAACCTCTAACCCATTTTATTGATGGAAGCATAAGGACAGAGAACACTCTAGCTGTTCTGTCCATGAGGATGCTGACATTCAGAGGTCATATACCTACTCTCAGTATATATACTCATGGCAACGAATAAGGGAGCACATGAAAGTACAAGTGTTTCCAGAATTTCACCCACATTGCAATACATACCTTGTGAAGAAACCTGGACAAGAATAAAGGAACACTTGCACGTTCATATGTTCCCTTATTTGTTTCCATGACTATAGGTCTCTGTGACATTTACTGACACATTGTCAGGGCCCCTTAAGCTATTGCTGTTGCACGAGGAATCGATATCCACACTCACAGCTGCGTCCTGAGACTGTTGGCTAACCTCCTGATTGTACATCCGATTACAGTCGTTAAACAATAACAAAGTGAATGTTTTTAAAATGTATACTTGTGCATATTCAACATTTTCTTGAAGTCAACATCATATTATCTTTCAGTCTGTTTTGAAAACATCTTAAGGGTCATGATGAAACAGCAACATAGGAACTATCCATTTAATAGATATCGACATTTATTGGACGGTTACGACTTCCAAATCACACTGACATCATCTTTGAATAGTCAGCACATTACCTCCTCCTGTTGTTGGTGTTCTTGAATGGTCATAAATGTAATTTTTTGAGTAAAATTGATATTTTATACTTATCCTGACTCATGCTCTTTTGCTTGTCTCCTTCCTCTTGCGAACATAGTGGAACACTTGTATCTCCCTAATTGAAGTTCCTTCAATGTAAAATCACTAATTAGTACACCACGAGTTACCTCCCTTCCTGGCCAAAGCGGGGAGCGAGAGCCACCCTCTACCCATGTGCCTCACTCTCTCCTCATATACTGAGCCCAACATTTGAATTTACAGGAAATCCAAAGTGTTATTTGGGGAGGATGGGAGGGGCTGACCTCATGAGTCAGGATAAGTATAAAATATCAATTTTACTCAAAAATTACATATTTTTCCTTATCCTGACTCATGCTCTTTGCTTGTAGAATCAACAGGCGGAGGTGGGAATATATAATACTTTGGATTTTAATAATTAGTGATTTGAACTGTGATGATTGTAATAACCCTATGAGAACTTCATAAAGGCATTGAACTGATGAATTCCTGCTGCCAGCTTATCAGCTGCCATATAGAGAGTTATTACAATGTACTTATTATGATAAGTATATATAATATTAATACAATGCTTAAGACTAATAGACTTAAGCTTGTTAATATGCTAGTATAAACTCCTTAGAGTTTGTTAGCTAAAATACTTTAAGATATAAACATAGCACTAAGCTTAAAATATGATTAATTTTAAGCTAATTATATAATAACAAACCTCTTTAGGGTTTGTTAGTTAAAATATTTATATGATATAGACAGTGCTGAGCTTAAGATATGAATAAGCTTAGCTATATATATAACAACAAACTTTGTAGAGTTTGTTAGCTAATACATTTTACAATATGAGTATAGTATTGTGCTTAAGATATAATTATCTTAAGCTACATATATAATAGCCAAACTTAGTAGAGTTTGTTAGCTAATATATTTTTACAATATGAGTATAATACTGTGCTTAAGATATAATTAACTTAAGCTACATATATAATAGCCAAACTTAGTATAGTTTGTTAGCTAATATATTTTTACAATATGAGTATAGTACTGTGCTTAAGATATAATTAGCTTAAGCTACATATATAATAGCCAAACTTAGTAAAGTTTGTTAGCTAATATATTTTTACAATATGAGTATAGTACTGTGCTTAAGATATAATTAACTTAAGCTACATATATAATAGCCAAACTTAGTAAAGTTTGTTAGCTAATATATTTTTACAATATGAGTATAGTACTGTGCTTAAGATATAATTAACTTAAGCTACATATACAATAGCCAAAAACTCTGTAGAGCTTATTAGCTAATAGATTTATAATGTAACCATAGTACTAAGCTTAAGATATGATTAGACTTAAGCTAAATGTATATAGCAAAAAACTCCTTAGAGTTTATTAACTAATATACTTTTATGTTATAAACATAGTACTGAGCTTAAGATATGATTAAACTTAAGCTATATATATATAATAGTAAAACTCCGTAGAGTTTGATAGCTAATACATTTTATTATGTTGATTTAGACCTAGTATTGAGCTTAAGATATGAAGTAAACCTTAAGCTAAATATATAATAACAAAAACCTTTTAGAGTTTTAATAGCTAATATACTTATATGGTATCAACATAGTATTGAGCTTAAGATATGAAGAAACCTTAAGCTACATATGTATAGCAAAAACTCCGTAGAGTTTGTTAGCTAATACATGATATAATGTAACCATAAAGCTTAAAATATGATGAAAACTTAAGCCCAATATATAATAGCAAAAAACTCTTTTAGAGTTTTGATAGCTAATATACCTATATGCTATAAACATAGTACTAAGCTTAAGATATGAATAAGCTTAAGTTACATATATAATAGCAAAAAACTCCATAGAGTTTGTTAGCTAATACATGTTATAATGTAACCATATTGCTTAAGATATGATGAAACTTAAGCCAAATAGCAAAAGCTCTTTAGAGTTTGTTAGCTAATATAGTTATATGATATAAACATAGTACTGAGCTTAAGATATGAATGAGCTTAAGCTACCTATATAATAGCAAAACTCCGTAGAGTTTGTTAGCTAATGTATTTTTACAATATGAGTATAGTACTATGCTTAAAATATACTTGACTTAAGCTCATTATATAATAGCCAAAAAAACTCTGTAGAGTTTGTTAGCTAATGCATTTATCATGTAACCACTGTGATGATAAAAAGCGAGCTTAAGCAAATTATATATAGCATGAAGCTATTTAGTACTGTTATAAGATAAGTAAAATCTGTAAGATTGACTTATCTTCTCGAGGAACTGTCAACTGTTGTGCAAGGACCATGGGATCGAATTGGTGGATACCTGAGATGTCCTCGGTGGTGATATCTCTCAGATAATGGTTGGCAACCACCATATCGGATCTACAGTAATAAACCCTCCATTATTTCAAATAACATTTGTGTAGATGAAATTGTAGAAGTTAGGGCTCTAATATCAAGAGTATTAAAGCTCATGGAGGGTCGGATTAGGTCCATCTGTCTTGTATGCGTAGTATGACAGTTCTGATCAAAGCGGAGATATAGTGCATTGAGACTACACTCTCGTAAGTTGATGATAGAGGGAAAAAAATCTGTTGTATTTTTTCTTCCTGTTTGGTTTGGTGGAGATAAATTTACAGTGCTCTTGCTGGCCAGCGTGATAGCATCATCGTATCATGGAGTCAAGTATGTCATCCAGGCATGTTCATAAACCTCACTTGTGAGGTGTTGTAGCACTATATTCATATCCCCAAGTTGAGTGTGCGTGAAACTTCCGTTTATTCTCCAAACAGAAACTTAGTAGGTTTACTAACCATCTAGTTGTGTTAGTAGCTTGATGATGAAATTCAGGTGTAGTCTGAAGCTGTGGATTTCGATCCACTTGTATCCGCGTCGTCTAGGTAAATCGTTGCGATGTCCTTGGCGATGTATGTGCACTAACCGGGAGTTTGTGTCCTCGATGAACTTTATGTAAAATCGCCTGACTGCTGTGCCCTTGTCTAAACTTGACAGGGGAGGTCTCTAACCTGAAGAAAGCAGCCTAATCATGAAGGTTCAGGTTAACTGGGCTGTAAGGAGGCTTGCTTTCGTTCATTGATATAAAGTTGTCACTTGCAACCTATGTCTTGAACTGTGAACTATGCTTTCGACCTCTGTGTAGGCGTTGTTCATCGAGGGTCCAATCAGAATAAGGCATTTTGATTCTGTAGAGTACCAGCTGTGATGTCACCCGGTGTAGCAGGAAAAGGAACCTTGTATAATATAGTGCGTCGTTGATATTAGAACAATCATCGGTCTTCATCGTAACTTCGAAGTTACCCAGTGACCGTGTTTGAGGATTAATGGTAGCTAGCGAAAGCTTCGGTATAAAATACCTTGCTCTGTAATATTAATGCTGGGTAGGTTATTTTCCTGGCTAATAAGTGAAAGTACTTCAGTTTTGAATATAATTCCGACTTCTTTATATATAAAGGTACAATAACTTGTAAGTTGTCAGCTTGTAGACTGTATACATGAATGTATCGTCATAATTGTAGAATTAAAGCTGAATTTGTTGTACATATTTCTTCTCAGAAATGTTGGCGATTATGAGTTATACTTCGCTGTAACAAGGCTGCTGTTCAATTTCGATATTGAATTGTCTGCAGATATGCGTAATGGTCGCATGTAGATAATCGTATCGTCGTCGGGATTGCATATACTAGCAATTTATCACGGAATAGTTGATTTCTGTGAAGATCTATGAAGCGTCGTTGACAAATTAATACAGCGGCGTTCTGTGTTGTAAATAGCCTGTGCAATTGTCTTAGCGTAGGCTTATAGGCGGCATCTGGCATACAGTTGATAGACAACTTATGCGATGTCTTGAGCGGACTGAGGAGTAGCTATATATGGCGAGTGGCTAGTATATGGAGACCTTGGAGGAGACTTCCTCGGTGAGCGCCGGAGACTTCCGCGAAGCTCGAAGTATCCCTTCTAGATCTACTGGTGAAGTAGACTTGGAGCCACTTAGCCTTAGCGACCTTAGCGAAGGTATCGAGAATCAAAGTCGATTAGATATATATATATATATATATATATATATATATATAAGGCTTGCTTGTGAATGGCCTCTGTGTTTAACAGGATGTGGGGTCGTGGCGCTTCTCCTCAGCGGCGTCCCTTGTAGCTGGTGAGGCTCTAGCTCCTTAGCGGGCTGACCTGGGACTTGCTGGTTCTGCATAAGTAGGGCGAGTGGATCATCTTATCATTTTCAGAAGTGGAGTATTCACGAAATCTGGTGATAAGTGTCTCAATGATCGTTCTAGATCTATTTAGGCCAGCGAACATCACGTCTCGTCATGGATTCAACTGAACCAATTCACGATTGTAGTTCTTATTGTTGATATCGATGATCAACTTGTAGTTTTCATCGATGTCTTAAGCCTTGAAGAAGGGGTCCATGTTGTGCGTGGAAAACTTCTAGGCGTGAAAGTTCGGCAATTATGGTGTCTGAACTTTTGTGGCTTTATGGGATGCTATGTCTAGATTCTGTGCTACGCGGCAATGGATTCGTCGGAGGGTAGGGTGATAGCATCTGCGTCGTCTTCCTTCATCAGGTATGTCTGCGTCGTACTGCCACTCTAGGAAGGTGATGTAGACTTGTGTGCAGAACTTGTGTGGTAACCTGTGAAGCGTCGATGTGGTGATGTCTGAGGAGATCGGAGACTATTGACAGCCAGCGAAGCTCTTGAGTAGTCCCTTGACTCTGTTAAATGGCGATCTATATTGGTGTCCTTCGAGTGCCTTAGCGAATGCCTTAGCGAGCGCCTTCCTGAGCATTCCAGCGCGCATGAGCGAAGCTTCCTCCTCGTTCGGTGCTGGGAGCGGCGATTTGAGCTTAGCGAAGGCTTCCGTGAGGTCTGGTGGCTGAGTCTGCATCTAAGGATGAAGCGAGGAATGTGATGATCTATCCGCCCAGCGAAGGCAGCGAAGAGCTGTACATCTGGGTCGCCGTCAAGGTGGTCTGCGACTTCCGCCAGCGAAGGCTGCATCGTCTTGGCTGCTCGTTGACTGGAGGTGCCTCTAGAGTGTTGTCTAAGTTGGAGCCCAGCGAAGGCTCGTACTCTGGGCTGGCTGCTTCTCCAGTCTGTAGTGACCCTCCATCCACGACCATGATTTGCCGTAGTAGCTTCGTCTGGGATGGTCTGCGGCGAAGTAGTCGGTGCCATCTCTGCGCTGTTAGTGGTGGGGCCCTCAGGTAAGTCGTCTGACATCAGTGTAGAGACATCAGGCTGCATGGCGATCTCTGCTGATGTCATTGTAGCTGTCACCCGGTGGCTACTTGTCTCATCGTCGAGGATGATGATCGGCTGATCATCGTAGAATAAGTTCAGCGGCTGGAACAATCTCGGTTGAGAAAGTCCTAGTAGACCGTTGAATTCCCCTCAGAGGTCGGCGCTGCCCTGGGGGTCGCGAAGTCTGCGTTGAGTGTTAGTAGCGGCGGGACCCTCAGGAAGATCATCGAATGTTGATCTGCGCTGACATCACTGTTGCCGACATCAGTCATTCTTTGATGTACATCAGGAATGATGATCGGCTGATCATCATACAGGCCCAAATCTGCGATGAGAACAATCTCGGCTGAGAAAGTTCTAGTAGACCGTTGAATACCCCTCAGTCGCGGCGAAGGGATGTCTGGGGAAGCAGGGCGCTTCTTGGAAGCGGACTCGTCCCGCCTCTCCACCATTCTAGCGGAAACCCAGGCGGGAGGGTCGACCAACAGCAGTAGACTGGCGAGGGGTTCAGGTGTATCAGTCATGCTAGACTCTGCATCGTGACCTATCTGCTGCGGCGTCTCAAGCGCCAAAGTAATTATTTATTAAAGGTAGAATTGGATAAATTAGTATCGCAACTGCAGCGTGAATCACATGAAACATGGCGCGCAGTACAGCTAGGGCATATTAAATGCGGATCAGCAGCAGAATAAAAAGCGTAATGTGCAACAGTACAGAATTTTTATCAGCGTAATCCACTGCAACAGCAACCGCGTCCGTGCATAAACAGTAGAAAAACGACTAAATATCAATATATAATTGTTGAAGATACTAGCTAAACCTCTATAGATCTCTATCACGAGGGTAACTAACTAAATATAATCAAAGGATATAGTGTGTCGGGACACAGAGCTCTCTCGATCCAGCTCACTGGGCGAAGAAGAAGAGTGAGGCACATGGGTAGAGGTGAAGCCCTCGTTCAGCTTGTGGAAGGGAGGTAACTTCGTGGTGTACTAATTAGTGATTTTACATTGAAGGGAACTTCAATTAGGGAGATACAAGTGTTCCACTATGTTAGCAAGAGGAAGGAGACAAGCAAAAGAGCATGAGTCAGGATAAGGAAAAATAAGGTGCTTGCACCTTTATCAAGCAGATAATGTTTCAGTACATATGTCTTCATCATTTGAACAAAAGCAATCCATACGTCAACTCTGACACCACAGCTTCCAGCTGCCACCTGCAGACTACGCACCATGTATGAGCTCTGGGCAGCTGGCCAGGATGTCCCCACTTCTCTATAGTGAACAGCTGAGGCCCGTTGCTTCCATACAGCTCAGCAAATCCATTCATTGGGACTCGCGATGTCCCTGTGACAAACTGCAGCAATCTTGATCTCATTTCATTGTTGCAGGAGTAGACAGCCTGAAACACAAGTACAGACACATGTATACAGACCAGGTAGTGTGGTTACCTGCGTGTGGTAGTGTGGCAAGTAATGGCAGTAGTAAGTATGCTACATTCAAAGTGTATTCACTTGGGTAAATACATGTTCACCTCAATCAGCAATGTTCCAGCTAGATCATAGCAATACACGCTGGCAGTTGCTGATAGGTTGAACTATGAGCCCTTCCTTAGGCATGTTGACACCATAAGCTGTTGACACTGTCACAACCATTACCCAGTGTAGTCTCCCACTGTTACCCAGTGGAGTCTCTCATTGTTACCCAGTGTAGTCACCCACTGTTACCCAGTGAAGTCTCCCACCGTTACCCAGTGTAGTCTCTCATTGTTACCCAGTGTAGTCTCTCATTGTTACCCAGTGTAGTCTCCCATTGTTACCCAGTGTAGCCTCCCACTGTTACCCAGTGTAGCCTCCCACTGTTACCCAGTGTAGTCACCCACCGTTACCCAGTGTAGTCTCCCACTGTTACCCAGTGTAGTCTCCCACTGTTACCCAGTGAAGTCTCCCACCGTTACCCAGTGTAGTCTCCTATTGTTACCCAGTGTAGTCACCCAGTGTAGTCTCCCATTGTTACCCAGTGTAGTCACCCACTGTTACCCAGTGTAGTCTCCCACCGTTACCCAGTGTAGTCTCCCACTGTTACCCAGTGTAGTCACCCACTGTTACCCAGTGTAGTCTCCTATTGTTACCCAGTGTAGACACCCACTGTTACCCAGTGTAGTCTCCCACCGTTACCCAGTGTAGTCTCCCACCGTTACCCAGTGTAGTCTCCGACCATTACCCAGTGTAGTCTCCTATTGTTACCCAGTGTAGTTTCCCACTGTTACCCAGTGTAGTCTCCCACTGTTACCCAGTGTAGTCACCCACCGTTACCCAGGGTAGTCTCCCACTGTTACCCAGGGTAGCCTCCCACTGTTACCCAGTGTAGTCTCCCACTGTTACCCAGTGTAGTCTCCCACTGTTACCCAGGTGTAGTCTCCCACTGTTACCCAGTGTAGTCTCCCACCGTTACCCAGGGTAGTCACCCACCGTTACCCAGTGAAGCCTCCCACTGTTACCCAGTGTAGTCTCCCACTGTTACCCAGTGTAGTTTCCCACTGTTACCCAGTGTAGTCTCCCACTGTTACCCAGTGTAGTCTCCCACTGTTACCCAGTGTAGTCTCCCACTGTTACCCAGTGTAGTCACCCACCGTTACCCAGTGTAGTCTCCCACCGTTACCCAGTGTAGTCTCCCACCGTTACCCAGTGTAGTCTCCCACCGTTACCCAGTGTAGTCTCCCATTGTTACCCAGTGTAGTCTCCCACTGTTACCCAGTGTAGTCTCCCACTGTTACCCAGTGTAGTCTCCCACTGTTACCCAGTGTAGTCTCCCACTGTTACCCAATGTAGTCACCCACTGTTACCCAGTGTAGTCTCCCACTGCCACAACTGACAACCAGGTTAATGTCTTTATGTCCTAACAGTGTAGTCTCACAAGAAGCATGGACAAACCCCTCTGTCTCCAGTCTACAGTTTCTACCCATGGTTCCCTATTTTCAACATCCCTGATCAGAGGGAGCAGGTAACTCACCTTCCAGAAGTAGAGGATGGTTGGGTGGTTGGGGTTGTACTCTCCCTTGTAAGCTGTATGATTCTTCCAGTCGTTGACGTCAACATCTTGCAGCCCACACATCAACAGCTCCAGCTCATTCTCATCAAATATTTGAAGGTGGTCTCGTGAGATGAGCGAGTTGAAGCCCTTCATCAGCGACTTCATCTGGGATTCTACACGTTGCACGAATCTCCACTTGATCACAAGGCTGCAACAAAATATGGAGAACATTACACACAGGACTTGGGCACAGTTGGCCCAGTTGACTATGGTGCCACTGTTTGAATCTAGTTTTTGGCCTGATTATGTGTCTTGGTTTGTCAGCTCTGTAGCTTTACTCGTGGATGAGTGAGTGAGTTTAGTTTTACACCGCACTCAGCAATATTCCAGTTAAATGGTGGCGGTCTGTAAATAATCAAGTCTGGACCAAACAATCCAGTGATCAACAGCATGAGTATTGATCTACGCAACTGGGATATGAAGACATGTGCCAACCAAGTCAGCAAGCTTGATCCATCCGATCCCATTTGTGGCCTCTTTACGACAAGCATGGGTTACTGAAGATCAGTTCTAACCTGGATCTTCATGGGTCACTCGTGGATGAGGTAAGACCCAGATGTAAACAGGTGGTGATCCACATCAGTTCAGGCTTTACTCAACCACCAAGCTGACATTCAATGATTGAATGAAATACTGTATAAAGCAGTGTCAAACCACTCACTCACTCAACAGGTCAGGTTAACAAATAAAATCGTAAATATTTGAATTTCACTTAAATATCAACAAACAGGCAATAATCTTGAGGCTGGGATGTGTGATGAACATGCTTCTCAAATCGACAGATGGGGTTTTCTTTGGTTTGAACATTTCAACCATTGACGTATACACACAAAGAAATGCTTCTAAAATATGGAGAGTGAAAAAGTAAAATGAACACAATCTCTACTCACTCAATATACTCCATCTTGTTGTCATTGGTGACGATGATGTCCTTGCCACCTGGCTTCAGTTCTCGCTCTGTGATCTGAGGACAACAGTGTGCAACAGTTAGAACCAGTCTTACCCAGCATACAGACACAGTATAAACAGGATACAATCCGGTAACAGAGCTAGGTTCTGGCTTCATCATCCAAGAAGCTATAACATTTGGGACTCTACAATGTCATTCAGGATATACCTTCAACGGAGAAATGAGATTGGCTAGTAGAGCAGATAGCCACTTCAAGGTAAACCTTAGGGGAGGTAACTCCTCCATGACACAATAATCAACACAAGAGGGTTGCAGAACTCAACTTACCTCTCCAAACTGATCTTCCTCTACAGAGAAATGCAGTTCTAGATCTTCAGGGTCGTTTTCCTTGATCCACACCAAGGAGTTGTAATACTCTGAGTCCTAGAGAACAAATGACACTGGATATGTAACATTGTTGTTTTAATCTCAGCTAAAACAAGACCAATCTTACCCCTTTACAAATAAAGCTATCCTGACTTAAAGAAGAAAATACCAATGCATTTAATTTTGAGGACAACATCATAAGTTTTTTTGGATAAAAATGCATTCTCAAAATAGTCCAAAGAATCCCTTCTGATGTATTTGTGAAAAATTGGTCATATTATGCAATTTCCGAATACATACGTAAGACACTTGTACCAAAGAGCTTCAGATAACACACTTAGTTGCTACTGTTGGACACTTAACATCAACGATCATGTCTGTGTACTCCTCTACGGAGCAAAGTGTGAGCTTAGAGAGGAGGTTCTAACCAGCGTACTGCACAGAGCTGGTTGTGGGCACTTACCACAGACTCCATGTCCTGCAAAGTGATGGGCTTCCGCAACATCATCCTGTAGAAAGGACGGATGAAGAATGCTGCAAAGAAAACACTTAGAGATGTCACTTTGATAAGGCTTGCATTACTGACAATAAGTACATGATGCAGCTTCTCACTGAAAAAAACAGCCATCTTCATGATCATGGACACAACAGTTGCACACATGCAATATTGTTAAGACCATGTCAAATTTATCAATCAATGTTAATCAAAGTACCCAGCATCAAGCAGTTTCCCATAATCTACCTGCCATCAAGCAGTTTCCCATAATTTACCTGCCATCAAGCAGTTTCCCATAATCTACCTGCCATCAAGCAGTTTCCCATAATCTACCTACCATCTAGCAGTTTCCACCACATAATTTACCTGCCATCAAGCAGTTTCCCATAATCTACCTACCATCAGCAGTTTCCCATAATCTACCTACATCAGGTAGTTTCCCATAATTTACCTACAAGGAGTGACTATTGAAGGGGAAACAACTATTGCGATAGTGACAGTCTATTGCAACATACTATTGCGATAGCGACAGTCTATTGCAACATACTATTCCGATAGCGACTGTCTAGTGCAACATACTTTTGCGATAGCTAGTCTATTGCAACATACTATTGCAAAGCGATAGTGTATTGCAACATACTATTGCGATAGCGATAGTCTATTGCGACCAACTATTCCAATACTACTGCACTAATTATTTTTCTCCTTGAATTGTCTCATTTGAAGTCAATTCCCAAATGAATGTATAGTTTATATGAAATAAAAACAAGTTGAAGTAGTTTTAGTCTCTTTTAATAACTGTGACAAGAAACTTGAAACCCAGATCAAGTTATCAGTTAAAACATAAACTTATTGTTATTCACAATTTCAAAATAGCATGCCCTGTTTGCCATCATGTTTGTTTAAGAGGTAACAGGGGCGGATAACTCTAAATCAAAGTGAACAAATCTGGTACTTCCTGTATTTTGCTCTGCGCATTTATCAACGAAAGTCAATTACTAAACTGTCGATAGTCACACATACCATTGATGCATTGATAGTTTTTCGTTTCTACCATCCATTAATTGCTATCGGAGATTCAACAACTGCAATCCATCAATAGTTCGATGCATTGTTACAGCACTAGTACCTACCATCAAGCAGTTTCCCATGGAATACTGCCATCCCAGCGACACGACCAATGAACTCAAAATATGATAGATGATCATCGTTTGCCATTCCAGAAAGAGGGTTGATCTGGAGCGTGTAGTTGTCCCTGAAATATAGAGTTCCAGAGTCAGATATACTCTCACAGACAGGTGTACCCTCAGTCAGGTGTACCCTCACAGACAGGTGTACTCTCACAGTCAGGTGTACTCTCACAGTCAGGTGTACTCTCACAGTCAGGTGTACTCCCTCAGTCAGGTGTACTCTCACAGTCAGGTGTACCCTCAGACAGTGTGTACCCTCACAGTCAGGTGTACTCTCACAGTCAGGTGTACTCTCACAGTCAGGTGTACTCTCACAGTCAGGTGTACTCTCAGTCAGGTGTACCCTCAGTCAGGTGTACTCTCACAATCAGGTGTACTCTCACAGTTAGGTGTACCCTCAGTCAGGTGTACTCTCACAGTTAGGTGTACCCTCAGTCAGGTGTACTCTCACAATCAGGTGTTCCCTCACAATCAGGTGTACCCTAAGTCAGGTGTACCCTCACAGATGTACCCTCAGTCAGGTGTACTCTAACAGTCAGGTGTACTCTAACAGTCAGGTGTACCCTCACTGTCAGGTGTACCCTCACAGTCTTTAGTACTCTCAGTCAGGTGTACTCTCACAGTCAGGTGTACTCTCACAGTCAGGTGTACTCTCACAGACAGATATACCCTTACAGTCAGGTGTACTCTCACAATCAGGTGTACCCTCACAATCAGGTGTACCCTCAGTCAGGTGTACTCTCACAGACAGATACACATGCTCAGCCATCACAGGCTATAGACCACAAATATAATTTTGTATATAACAGCAGAAAAATAGACAGAGAGACATGACTGGGAGAAGTTCAGCACTATGTGTGAGGAATAGATTTCCATAAACAAGCATAAAACGAACTGACAGAAAGGACACTCAAATTCTGTATGAGAGGCAATATAAAAGTGACATCAATCTGATCTGAGGATATTGTACATTTTTCCTACTTTCATCAGTCAATTATGACTTGAACAACAAAATCTAATAAAACTATTTATCAGTGGAAGAAAAAGCAGCATTGCGTAGAGGTATTACAACACAAACATCTCATTGCTGACGATATTCTCGATTGATAAGCAGTAGTGGAAAGGGTGATGTATTACAACACAAACATCTTATTGCTGACGATATTCTCGTTTGATAAGCAGTAGTGGAAAGGGTGATGTATTACAACACAAACATCTTATTGCTGACGATATTCTCGATTGATAAGCAGTAGTGGAAAGGGTGATGTATTACAACACAAACATCTTATTGCTGACGATATTCTCAATTGATAAGCAGTAGTGGAAAGGGTGATGTATTACAACACAAACATCTTATTGCTGACAATATTCTCGTTTGATAAGCAGTAGTGGAAAGGGTGATGTATTACAACACAAACATTTTATTGCTGACGATATTCTCGTTTGATAAGCAGTAGTGGAAAGGGTGATGTATTACAACACAAACATCTTATTGCTGACGATATTCTCGTTTGATAAGCAGTAGTGGAAAGGGTGAATGGAACCTATACATACGTGGCTGAGTACTCGAAGAGCCCATAGTAGGGGTTGAACATTTCCTTGGAGAGCAGATAGAACCATTCCCTGGCCACACCACCGTAATCCAGACCAGTCTCTCCATCAAACTCAATCCATAACCTTGTTTTCAGATTGTCTGTGTTCTTCACACTCATGATTATTCTATAGGAATCTTCAAACACATTTCTCCTCCCTACTTTTATGTCGATCTTATTTGGTACATTATTCTGAAAAAGTAAATGCACAAAAATTGTTTAAATAAAGCAAGTGTTTGTTAATACTTAAACATAAAAGATCATCCAGCAAACATCTATCAATTATGCATGCATACATTATTGAAGAAGATTTTAATCAAGACTTGCATTTTGGTTATGGCTGAAAGAAACCTGGCTCATAACAATAAAATTCTACCCCAAAGACCTATGGCAACCATCTTCATTTTCTTTCTTATGTAACACTGCATTCAGCAGTATTACATCTTTGCAACAGCAGTCTGTAAATAATCAACTTTGGACCTGACAATCCAGTGATTGACATAAAGATTTATGCAATGAGTGAGTGAATTTAGTTTACGACGCACTCAGCAATATTTCAGCTATATGGCGGCGGTCTGTAAATAATAGAGTCTGGACCAGACAATCTAGTGATTGACATCAAGAGCATTGATTTATGCAATGGGATACCATGACACACTTTAACCAAGACAGCAAGTCCGACCACCTGATCCTGTAAGTTGCCTGCTACAACAAATACTGTTTGCTGAAGACCGTTTGCAACCTGGATCTTCATGAGTCAAGATAATCAAGGTCGAATGTATAAAATCTTGATGTTTTGAAATCTTGATGTTTTTGGAAAATAATGTTCCACAAAAAAAGTATTCTTACTGGCTTTCTTAACTTGGACCTGAAGTAGTCATACTTCCTCTTATAGTCTCTGGAATAGGGTACAGCCTGAAAACAGCAATTCATAAGTCATTGTAATGGTATCAGTTCCAACAAATTCTAATGTAAGGGTGATAACTTTTGTAGTGTAACCTTGAATTCTCTCCCCTTTGACCATTTCAGACCTCATCAAATATTCAAGCATCACTTACAGCTAACTTATCCACAAAGAATGCAGTATCTATTTAGCAACAAACTTTTATCATTGGTAAACCTGTAAAAAGACTATTTAGGCAGGCATTTTGAAAAGGTAATGTAGAGTGCAAGCATGTTATATTTAACTGTAATAACAGTACTTACAGGACCACCAAGCTTCTGTAACCTAGGATCCTCCCACTGTGTTCCTCTGGTATCTGAAGACAAGCAATCAGGGTTACAGGCACTGGGTATATGGGCCAAGGATTTTTGCTTAAGTTTACAATAACTACTCACATATTGTATTACAAAACATTAAGTAAAACTGTCACATCTTGACCTCTAAGCTCACATCAGGTCTCAGAGTGAGTGAGTGAGTTTAGTTTTACGCCGCTTTTAGCAATATTCCAGCAATATCACGGTGGGGGACACCAGAAATGGGCTTCACACATTGTACCCATGTGGGGAATCGAACCCGGATCCTCGGCGTGATGAGCCAACGCTTTAACCACTAGGCTACCCCACCACCCCCTCAAGTTTCAGAACAGGCACCAGACACACCACTGTGGTCCAAGACTGACTGACTGACTGAGTTTAGTTTTACGCCGCTTTGAGCAATATTCCAGCAATATCACGGCGGGGGACACCAGAAATGGGCTTAACACATTGTGCCCATGTGGGGAATCGAACCCGGATCCTCGGCGTGACGAGCCAACGCTTTAACCACTAGGCTACCCCACCGCCCCTGTGGTCCAAGAACAAAACACATCTGAACCATCCATACACAGGTGTGACCTTCCCTTGATGTTAAACAATGAAGTAATGTTTTTAACTTGAAACACAGACATCTTTCAAAATTATTTTCACAAGGATCAAGTCAAACCATCTCCTATGTATATTATGTATACATTTATTCATCTATTGATGCCAGACTTATGGGGCCTGGAAAAGGTGCAGACTACTATGTGACATGGTTCACAGCCACAGTGGACCCCTCAGACTTACTGTGGTCAATGTAGAACACTCTCCCGTCTGTGTGTGTTCTCTCCTCCCAGCCAGCCTGAAACAAACAAGTGCAACCCTTCAGGTATGCCTAACAATGAACAGAAAATACCATACACCACATATATGTACAACTTAAAACACAGCTATATACGTTCAGGAGTATTGTCTGATATAAATGACCATATACACGTTGAAACATCCATTTCAGGTAAGCCTTACTATGGTCAGAAAAAGACCATATACACATTGAAACATCCATTTTGGGTAAGCCTTACTATGGTCAGAAAACGACCATATACACGTTGAAACATCCATTTCAGGTAAGCCTCAAGGTGGACATTAAACAATGTTTCATCACCAGACACCAGTGTCACACTACTACATACATTAGTTGCTTTGGCATAACAAGCAAAAAAGATACTTATATGGAGCACTGTGTCCCTCAAAATCTATGGCAGATATCTCATGAAAACAGGTATGGTAGCTCAAATTTACAAGACAGACAGTGTCAAGAACTTAGACAATGTACTTACCGGCAAAGGCCCAAGATTTCTTAGCAGGTCTTCATTGGAGGACGGCCTCCATATGCCACTGGGTGTGTCCAGGTTTGGCATAGAGCTTGGTCTTGAGCGGCAGGGATCATCCTGGAGGGAATGATAACATTACTAAGGCAGCAGTTCAGCCGCAAGGGAATAATAAAGTTACTAACACACAGATATAATTGTGTTGTTCATATGAACATGTTTCACCATCATTCTAGTCATTTGTCCAGAAGAAAAGGACCTTGAGTACCACCACTCAGTGCATGTACACAGCACAAACTGAGATTACAGAAAGTTTCTGAGAGCATACCCATGTTGTTATTTGTGTGTTGTGATCAATGAAGAACTTGCGGCCATTGGGTGCCATGCCCATCGCCCATCCAGCAGGAAGTGGCTCCTCATCCCCATCAAGTGGCCTGTGCACCATCGCCCGATGCTGACTCTGTCAATGGAACAGCGGAGTCAGGGAGATAAATGCATTATCTTAACTGCCATTTTCAGGAATAATTGTTTTTGTGCAAACTTCAAACAAATCATTTCTGTTCTCAACAGATGTCATAACATTAATCAGAATTTGCACCTTAATCGGTCTGTTGCAGCAAAACAAATCCACAGTATTGACAAGTTGAGATAATGTGACCTACCACTCACTGCAATCACATACTCAGAATTAACTAAGTGGTTTCCTTCTTACAACAAATATTCACCACCACAAACAATTCCCTAAATCCCTGCATATCGGCACCACGTGACATAACATTACAACTTCACATAACTTCAACATCCCTGATATCAAACTATACTTACTGATGAAGGAGAGAATGGTGGAGTCTGAAACAGAAAGAAATGATACATTTACAACAGCAATCAGCATGAGTGAGATTTAAAAGACAACATCCACTTATCTACCTGTCATGCAGATCCACCTGTCACTTTCTCCTCATTCTCCTCAGTATCCCATCTTCGTCAGTCCCTCCCCAATACACACCTGACAACCAGCATTCACCTTAAGGGCTCTAACATCCATACATGTACATGTTCACCTGCATCCTCAGTATCCCATCTTCGTCAGTCCCTCCCCAATACACACCTGACAACCAGCATTCACCTTAAGGGCTCTAACATCCATACATGTACATGTTCACCTGCATCCTCAGTATCCCATCTTCGTCAGTCCCTCCCCAATACACACCTGACAACCAGCATTCACCTTAAGGGCTCTAACATCCATACATGTACATGTTCACCTGCATCCTCAGTATCCCATCTTCAGATCCAGTCCCTCCCCAATACACACCTGACAACCAGCATTCACCTTAAGGACTCTAACATCCATACATGTACATGTTCACCTGCATCCTCAGTATCCCATCTTTCGCCAGTCCCTCCCCAATACACACCTGACAACCAGCATTCACCTTAAGGGCTCTAACATCCATACATGTACATGTTCACCTGCATCCTCAGTATCCCATCTTCGCCAGTCCCTCCCCTCAATACACACCTGACAACCAGTATTCACCTTAAGGGCTCTCTAACATCCATACATGTACATGTTCACCTGCATCCTCAGTATCCCATCTTCGTCAGTCCCTCCCCAATACACACCTGACAACCAGCATTCACCTTAAGGGCTCTAACATCCATACATGTACATGTTCACCTGCATCCTCAGTATCCCATCTTAGGTCAGTCCCTCCCCAATACACACCTGACAACCAGCATTCACCTTAAGGGCTCTAACATCCATACATGTACATGTTCACCTGCATCCTCAGTATCCCATCTTCGTCAGTCCCTCCCCAATACACACCTGACAACCAGCATTCACCTTAAGGGCTCTAACATCCATACATGTACATGTTCACCTGCATCCTCAGTATCCCATCTTCGTCAGTCCCTCCCCAATACACACCTGACAACCAGCATTCACCTTAAGGGCTCTAACATCCATACATGTACATGTTCACCTGCATCCTCAGTATCCCATCTTTTGCCAGTCCCTCCCCAATACACACCTGACAACCAGCATTCACCTTAAGGGCTCTAACATCCATACATGTACATGTTCACCTGCATCCTCAGTATCCCATCTTAATCAGTCCCTCCCCAATACACACCTGACTGACACCAGCATTCACCTTAAGGGCTCTAACATCCATACATGTACATGTTCACCTGCATCCTCAGTATCCCATCTTCATCAGTCCCTCCCCAATACACACCTGACAACCAGCATTCACCTTAAGGGCTCTAACATCCATACATGTACATGTTCACCTGCATCCTCAGTATCCCATCTTCATCAGTCCCTCCCCAATACACACCTGACAACCAGCATTCACCTTAAGGGCTCTAACATCCATACATGTACATGTTCACCTGCATCCTCAGTATCCCATCTTCCATACATGTACAGTCCCTGCATCCCAATACACACCTGACACACACCAGCATTCACCTTAAGGGCTCTAACATCCATACATGTACATGTTCACCTGCATCCTCAGTATCCCATCTTAGGTCAGTCCCTCCCCAATACACACACCTGACAACCAGCATTCACCTTAAGGGCTCTAACATCCATACATGTACATGTTCACCTGCATCCTCAGTATCCCATCTTAAGTCAGTCCCTCCCCAATACACACCTGACAACCAGCATTCACCTTAAGGGCTCTAACATCCATACATGTACATGTTCACCTGCATCCTCAGTATCCCATCTTGGCCAGTCCCTCCCCAATACACACCTGACAACCAGCATTCACCTTAAGGGCTCTAACATCCATACATGTACATGTTCACCTGCATCCTCAGTATCCCATCTTAGATCAGTCCCTCCCCAATACACACCTGACAACCAGCATTCACCTTAATGGGGCTCTAACATCCATACATGTACATGTTCACCTGCATCCTCAGTATCCCATCTTAGATCAGTCCCTCCCCAATACACACACCTGACAACCAGCATTCACCTTAAGGGCTCTAACATCCATACATGTACATGTTCACCTGCATCCTCAGTATCCCATCTTGTCAGTCCTCCTCAATACACACCTGACAACCAGCATTCACCTTAAGGGCTCTAACATCCATACATGTACATGTTCACCTGCATCCTCAGTATCCCATCTTCATCAGTCCCTCCCCAACACACACCTGACAGCCAGCATTCACCTTAAGGGCTCTAACATCCATACATGTACATGTTCACCTGCATCCTCAGTATCCCATCTTCGGTCAGTCCCTCCCCAATACACACCTGACAACCAGCATTCACCTTAAGGGCTCTAACATCCATACATGTACATGTTCACCTGCATCCTCAGTATCCCATCTTCGTCAGTCCCTCCCCAATACACACCTGACAACCAGCATTCACCTTAAGGGCTCTAACATCCATACATGTACATGTTCACCTGCATCCTCAGTATCCCATCTTTGTCAGTCCCTCCCCAATACACACCTGACAACCAGCATTCACCTTAAGGGCTCTAACATCCATACATGTACATGTTCACCTGCATCCTCAGTATCCCATCTTCATCAGTCCCTCCCCCAATACACACCTGACAACCAGCATTCACCTTAAGGGCTCTAACATCCATACATGTACATGTTCACCTGCATCCTCAGTATCCCATCTTCATCAGTCCCTCCCCAATACACACCTGACAACCAGCATTCACCTTAAGGGCTCTAACATCCATACATGTACATGTTCACCTGCATCCTCAGTATCCCATCTTCATCAGTCCCTCCCCAATACACACCTGACAACCAGCATTCACCTTAAGGGCTCTAACATCCATACATGTACATGTTCACCTGCATCCTCAGTATCCCATCTTCATCAGTCCCTCCCCAATACACACCTGACAACCAGCATTCACCTTAAGGGCTCTAACATCCATACATGTACATGTTCACCTGCATCCTCAGTATCCCATCTTCATCAGTCCTCCCCCAATACACACCTGACAACCAGCATTCACCTTAAGGGCTCTAACATCCATACATGTACATGTTCACCTGCATCCTCAGTATCCCATCTTCATCAGTCCCTCCCCAATACACACCTGACAACCAGCATTCACCTTAAGGGCTCTAACATCCATACATGTACATGTTCACCTGCATCCTCAGTATCCCATCTTCGTCAGTCCCTCCCCAACACACACCTGACAACCAGCATTCACCTTAAGGGCTCTAACATCCATACATGTACATGTTCACCTGTATCCTCAGTATCCCATCTTCATCAGTCCCTCCCCAACACACACCTAATTCCAAGATTTGTCTGCAAGGGCTCTAACATCCCCTGATTGTAGTGTGTAACTTACCCTTTCTGTGCTTGTGCTTGTGGTTTCGGTCTCATCACTGTTGGAGTGGACACTGATGGTGTCGTCCTGACTGATGTGGCGTCGCTGCAGGTAGAGCTGAGCTGCCTCCATGCTTCGCTGACGATTCATCTCCTGTTCCGACACCTCGGTGATAGTGCTACGAAACAAGGCAGCAGCCATTACAACAGATGCCAGGTACATGCAATAAATTCATATGTTCCTATTCCCCATGGAACCTCTCAAGTACACAGCATGTTAGCTAGGCTCATCACATCCTCATATCTACATTCCATCAGGAGATATACTACAGATAACAAGAGGACAATATCCCCCACAAAGGTAAAATACTCTTCATGAATATGTCAACTAGGTATGACAATGACAAATGTTTTGGCTTGTATATAGTAATAGAAATAGAGAAATACTGTTGATTTATGTCATTAGGTTTGTAAATACCCACAAAGTGGAAGGAGTGTAGTGAATGGTTTTAAAGTTCTGCTCCAGAGAGGAGCACTACCACCAATTTCAGTCAAAGTAAAGCTTGTTGCCATGGAAATGCAAACAAATAATTTTATTTTAAATTATAATAGCATGGAACCAACATCTTCCAGAGTAATATGACACAGAAGGGGTTGTGAGAGAGAGTGGGGCTGGTCCTTACACACACTAGTTAGATCACTAGTTCAGATCAGTATTGCTAGTTGCTCATTGCTAGTTAATATCACGATTATTGCAAGTATTGTATTTCTAGTTGTATTGCTAGTTGCAAGTATTGCGATGATTCAAGTTGTATACAAGTATTGCTAGTTGTATGAGTAATGTAGTTTATGGTATTGCAAGGTGTATCTGACAGTATTGCTAGTTGTATCACAGTATTGCTAGTTGTATCGCAGTATTGTTAGTTGTATATCTGAGTATTGCTAGTTGTATATGAGTATTGCTAGTTGTATCACAGTATTGCGAGTTGTATATAAGTATTGCTAGTTGTATAGTATCACAGTATTGCTAGTTGTATACGAGTATCGCTAGTTGTATACGAGTATTGCTAGTTGTATAAAAGGAAGGAACGAAGTTAGTACTGCAGACCCTGTGACATATCTCAATCATGAAAATATGAGCAGCTTGTCGATTGGATGTTATATTTGGATGTTGATTGTTGATTGGATGTTATACTGTGTACTGTTGGGAATTGGTTGATATCTCACAATTGATGATTGGTTTATTACCAATGAGCAATCATCTAAAAAAAATTGGTTAGCGACATTTTTTCAGATTTTCCAATTCAGGTTGTTATTACAGATAAGTATAACATGATGCAACTTGCTACTTTAAAGTGATGACGAAATTTCCTGTACATAAACTTCCTGGAGTCTTCAAGAAATATTCAGTCATGACTTTTCTGTAAGTGGAGTTAGTTTTCTGAGAATTAAACACGTTTTCTGGCCCTGACAACTTCTAAGATATGTTCCATCGTCAAGTGTTTCAAACACTAAAACAGTAGTTCCAAAATCATTTGTGTTCGATTATGAGAAAATGTGATCGATTGCTTGGTCGTTTATTCACTCCGACCGATCTTCGATTGTTTCAATTAATCGGAACACCACTAATACTGTGTCTCTAACCCGGCTCATAACAAAAAGGGTAAACTAATCCTGGGAAACTGGAACAGAGATGGATGCAAGGATAGGCTCAGTGCTACCTATTGATCCCCCTTGTCACCTCAGGATATCTCTTGTTCCAACTATAATTCTCTCCCCCTACTTGAAGACAAAACATTGCCATCATAAGCTCTATGTAGCATATGTATATCAATGAAATAACAGCTAATCCCAATTTGTAAGCATATATTCCAAGAATGTGTCCGTATAAATTTTATCCAAGTGTGTACGTAAATTGTATGTTGTAATCCTATGCCATGTCAACTGTCACCATCAACTGTCACTACTGGCACTCACTTATTTGGGCGCTGCCACTGTGAAGAGCGTGAGGTGTGATTCACGTAGTAGGTCCTGCCATTGGCATCCATCCTCTCGGCCCATCCTGTCGGCAGGCTTGAACTGCTGAAATTCCCATTATCAGAACTTTAGTAAAAATAATACATACAAACCTCTGCTGCTTACCATGACATTTACTGGAAGTATTGCAATATCAGCAGCTATGTGTGCTCGGACACAATGTGCACTTGTGTGACTGAGCGAGGTGGATTTAATGTCGCTTTGAATGGTGCAGCTCCCTGGACAAGCAGTGACACACCAATTGTTTTACCTTAGACCAACTGGTTACTCAATACTCCATTACTGGAACATGTGTATCACATTTATTGCATGCACGTTTATTCTGACTAAGGAAAATGTCTCCTGAACAACAAAAAGGACCATCACCTTCTACTTCCTCTTTCTTGGTTAAGTGTTCGTTTGTCACGCTACACACTCATGTTTAATATGTTTTGAAGCACATATTTGGTGTCCCACTGTATGCTTGAACAATGCTTATAATGTAATTAAATCCAACCCACCCACAAAAGGAGTCAACACAAACATACTACAGTGTCTGTATGCATATTGTTTTACCTTGGTGAGGGTCTTTCCCAGTGCGTGGTCCTGTCATTGTGATTGATGTAGTACTTCCTGCCCTGGGGGTCCCT
This sequence comes from Haliotis rubra, assembly GCF_003918875.1. Classification (NCBI taxonomy): domain Eukaryota; kingdom Metazoa; phylum Mollusca; class Gastropoda; order Lepetellida; family Haliotidae; genus Haliotis; species Haliotis rubra. Next base: position 2,876,087 of record NW_025767235.1, read on the forward strand.
CCTCTCCTCCCAGCCTGGGGGCAAGGGCTCCAGGTTCTCTCCATGGGCAGATGCTGTCGCACCCACGGTGGTGGGGCCCGATGCCCCTGCTTCATTGATGGCTGTCTCCATGTCCACCAGCTCCCAGCCAGGCTGTGCAAGAAATGCCATTCATATATTCAAGTACAAATCCAGCCATGTTTGTTTCTCCAAAAGTGTCTGGTAAAATGAATTCTTGTTTATTTAAGTACAAACATAGCTGAGGAAGTGTGGAGGAAGTGTGCAGGAACTTGCAAATACTCAGCATATAATTTAAAATGACACACGTGGATAACATAATGGTCAGATTTCAATCATAAAAGCCTAAACAAATAGTATTGAGATCTGTGAAAATCCCCATGAACAACTTTCTCTTCAAACATCAGACACTCAATAATACTTGAAAATACATTTGCTGACTGCTGTTATTGTTTTTATTAGTAGTGAAATATGCCGAAATGAAAGAACTTACACTAACCTCGTTGGTGGTTTGCCCTGACGCCTCGTCATCAGCATTGCTGTCACCTTCGGTGGCAACATACGCCAAGTACAACATCAGGTGCCCTCTCACCCGGGAGCGGATACTGCAAGCAGTAAAACTGGCTAGATCAAGGTTATATGTGATGCAACCTGACTCACCACTACTCTTTACTCAAGAAGTAATACACCTCATCTCCTCACTGTTATTTTCTCAAAACAAAATGGCGACTAGCCTGAATACTATTCACTATGTAATGCTACCAGTCTCACACATTTCTTTCACAGATGTAACACAATGTAACTAGTCCGACAACTGCTCTTTACTAAATTCACTTCAATTCAAATTAGGAAAAATGGTTGGATTCTTAATGCCTAAATAAACATGGTTTCCTCTCATCCAGCCTCCTGACCAATCTACTATCTAGATACTGCAAGTATCATAAAATCGATATCACCATTAACTTCCACAGTGTGACAATGCGTGGCTTACCTTCTTGGTCTGAGCATGAAGCTCTTGACGCCAATATCACGTCCTGCCCTTTCTGTGGCCACACCCGTGTGACTGAGTGGGATCTCCACAAGACCAAGGAAGTCATCCCTCGTCTGGAACATCACAGCTTAAATCTGCACTGAACTTCCCAGGGAAATGCAGGTTACATAATAAAGGATCTCTTTCTTAGTAATTTTTATGTCCACATTATAAAACTAAGCACCTCATACTAATAGAAGTTTTGTTTAAAAGACACTTTGAACAACAGTCAGGACAATGTGATGCAGGTCTTTGACAAAAACAGGAATCCCAGACATGCGAGTAATGAAAGCCCTCTGTGTTTTGGATGCAATACTGAGATATCCTACAACAGCTGTGGCAATGTAACCCAGTGAGTTGCTGGTTTCCCTACTACAGCTGTGGCTGGTTTCTCTACTACAGATGTGTCAATGTAACCCAGTGAGTTGCTGGTTTACCTACTACAGCTGTGGCAATGTAACCCAGTGAGTTGTTGGTTTCCCTACTACAGCTGTGGCAATGTAACCCAGTGAGTTGTTGGTTTCCCTACTACAGCTGTGGCAATGTAACCCAGTGAGTTGTTGGTTTCCCTACTACAGCTGTGGCAATGTAACCCAGTGAGTTGCTGGTTTCCCTACTACAGCTGTGGCAATGTAACCCAGTGAGTTGCTGGTTTCCCTACTACAGCTGTGGCAATGTAACCCAGTGAGTTGTTGGTTTCCCTACTACAGCTGTGGCAATGTAACCCAGTGAGTTGTTGGTTTCCCCTACTACAGCTGTGGCAATGTAACCCAGTGAGTTGTTGGTTTCCCTACTACAGCTGTGGCAATGTAACCCAGTGAGTTGTTGGTTTCCCTACTACAGCTGTGGCAATGTAACCCAGTGAGTTGTTGGTTTCCCTACTACAGCTGTGGCAATGTAACCCAGTGAGTTGCTGGTTTCCCTACTACAGCTGTGGCAATGTAACCCAGTGAGTTGTTGGTTTCCCTACTACAGCTGTGGCAATGTAACCCAGTGAGTTGCCAGTTTCCCTACTACAGCTGTGGCAATGTAACCCAGTGAGTTGTTGGTTTCCCTACTACAGCTGTGGCAATGTAACCCAGTGAGTTGCCAGTTTCCCTACTACAGCTGTGGCAATGTAACTCAGTTAGTTGTTGGTTTCCCTGGCTACTTACCACTCGGTTGGAATCAAACACCTCCAGCAGGACCACATTGTCTCGAGGGTTAACCTGAAGTAGTAGACAAGCAAATATTCAACACAGGAAGGACAAAAGATCACATTTTGAAGACTGAGACTGAATTGGGTTCAAAACCAGTTTGAACTCATGAAAATGACACGTATCGTAGCCATTTACACGTACAAGCGGTTGAGTGTGACAGACAAAGAATCATAATGAGGGAATCTAGGATTCAAACCTCTCAACAGATCTTTCCACAGCAACAATCCTTCGAACAACAATGAAATGCAGAATCTACTCGGCCATCCACTATTGATACGATACATCTATATTAAAATTTTATGTTTGTGTAAGTCCTCTATTTGACTGCATTTTAACAGACTGAGAAATTACTTTCTTACACCAATGAGGTAAAATCCTTCATTCTTGTCTTAAAAGTCAAAGAACATTAACATGAGCCAATAATGAGACAGGTTGGATGGGTCTGGTGTTTTAACATGCAAATGGTTGCATTTACAAGCAGAGTTTTGAGGCTTTGCTAAAAAATGAGACCAAATTCAAAGTGTGAGACAAAATAAGTAAAAGTTTCATTTGTCCAAACATCTTTAGGTAAGTGAAAATTAAATGAGATGGGATATACAGCAGACTTACCCGGAACACAAATTCCTCTTGCCATTTTGGATTCAGTGTCTGCAAATAAAAACAACATATTACTTGACTGGACCATATACTCCTTGTTCTGTGAGGCAGCTAGTAAGTATTACTTGCCCTGGGACTTAAGCTTTCTTGTAACTGATGAGCAACAACATGACAATTCTTCCACAGAGAGGTGTGGAATTCTGTAATATGTCACAATTAAAATTCATTTCACTGTTCTCACATCAATATGGTTCCATGATACTGTATTAAGTGTAAAACCTTAAAATAAAATAAAAAATCACAACAAAATTCATGAGACTTAAAGATCACATATACTCTAAGGGGGTACAAATACATAAATCACTAATTGGCATTTTTATAAATGAAACCCTGTCATTAAAACTACTCATTTCGATCACGGTTACGGTTAATTTCTTCAACCTAAACAGTGCGACATTAAGAAGGGTGGATGCCCATCAGAAGCAGTTATTTGAAAATATCCCCGGTAGTTCTTGTCTGATTGTAATAAAGTATCAAAGCAGTGTGGGCTTTTTCAAGTTTTCTTATGCCTGGATGGTATAATGACTGATCCAAATTGATCCCATTTCTGTGATTTTTTTACCTCGATATGTAATCATGTCATGTAAAAATATGACGTCTATTACGTATGATATTAAAAATTGACATTTGATTTATTTGAATCCGTAAACTAAACAACCCTACTTTGCCATTGCTAGAAGAATCTGAAAATTTACTTTGGTAAATAGGTACATACAGTTTTAGCACACAGAAAATGCTTATATGTATTACTTATGCAACAATGAAGTTCTGTTTGTATTCTCAAAACAGTGTCGGCCAATAAGTTTTAACATGCAATTACAATTGCATGCAATACAGCATTTAATACTCCCTTGTAACCCGTGTTAGGTGGTATAAACCTACACATGTTATTTGTCATCATTCCCTTGATGGTCAGTTAATGAAATTATAACAGGTATAATTAGTGGTAACACCACTTAGATGACCAATGAGACTTGGGTGACCAATGAGACTATACACCAATGTGAAATACCTGAAACGATACGTCACCTTTTCGTATATTAGACTGTTAAAAGACACATCACTTCGAACAGCTGCAGATGAAAGGCATATCACTTGTTTTTGTGGATATTGATGGATACATTCCTCGAACAAGGTAATAGCCTGACATTGTTCCTATAACTTTAATGTGTTTTAATTTTAATACTTGCATTTTGTTTTTATTCATTTGTCGTAGCATTCAACAGAATCATTGTTTTTGCCGTGAAGTGTAATGAGACAGACAACATACACTAGGGCGTGTGTGTGCGAATTATGATTCACATTGGCAAACTATAAAATGTCTCGATATTACAGTCCTCTTATAAATTCACTATAAGTATCAGCAGATCATCTGCTTTTTATTTAGTTTAAAAATTCATACAAGTATGATAATAAACTAATTAGGATTATAAGACCAAATATAAAGACGTACATTGACTAGTATCTACATTACATACTGGTGAGTGGTCGTTAACCATGTGCATGTAGCAAGAATTTATCGCGCAGTATTGTGACTTCGACCCCCACCTCGCTTCCATGGAAGGAATCGGTATGTTATAAGTTGTGTCATGCAAAATCCTTTTGGTAATGATTCAAATACATATTTAACTATGAGTAGAAAGTAGTGATAAATGCTATTTAGGTTTGTTTTCACTGAGTTACGAAATCAAAACTCTTTCTACTGGTAGTAAAATATGTATTTGATTGATGGCCAATAGGATTTTGCATGAAATAGCTTATAACATAACAATTTCTCTCGTGGGAAGCGAGGTGGGTGTCAATATAATACTACTTAGGTAAACAGTATTATTGTCACTTCGACCACAACCTCGCTTCCGAGGAAGAAATCGTTATGTTAAAAGCTGTGTCATGGAAAATCTTTATGGCCATCAATCATATACATATTTTACAACTAGTAAGTAGTTTTGATTCTTTAACTTCCGTGAAGCGATCTGAACACAAGTAAGATATCGTTTCAGGCTTCCACAACGCTCGCTCCGCACTCACAAACATAACCCATTTAGCACGAACTGCGGGGTCCGGTGGAAATCTGTGCATAGCGACACCATCGCCCGACCCCTAGGAGCAATTGACGACAATGCAATGATTCGGCATGTCTTCGTTGATGTCGAGAAATCATAAAAATGACGAGCTTGCTACACACTTTCTATACAACTAACCGAAAATCCTTCCTCATATGATGTCACTGTAGTGCTCTGGCGACAGAGTTACGTATCCTGCCTGTGGTTTCGTTGGCGGGCGAGAGTGAAGCAGGCGACTTTTTGGCAACTTCTAATCGCTCGGTATTAATTAACCACAAGTGTTTTAAGAATGAATTTGGTGTTCCGCATAAGACTAACCACAAATCTTTCATATGTAATAGTTAAAAGAGTACAAAAAACAAAGTTTATTTATTCTTTAATATAAAGTAATCCACTCATTTACTAACCTGAGTCAACAACTGTTTTACAGATTCCTTATGACATAACTAGTGCTAAAGATAACATCAGGCCATTGACAACAGCTTGATCTTTGAACACTAAAACACTTGAGTTATGGATGATTGACAACGAAGATGACTGACGACACAGATTACCTCTCCAGCTAAAGTATTTCCCCTCCATCAGTTCTACAGTAACAGCCTGACCCATATACACATGGCTTATGTAACTTTCCCCTCTAACACCTCTCACAGTACTCAGTTTATTTAGTAAACTGGGTCACACTGTTGTACGTAGGTCACAGTGATAATGCAGACAAGGTGTATGAGAGACCCGAGAGCTGCCTGCCTGACACTTATACGACAGTTTCATGTAGCAAACACCTATGTGAACTCATTGAATAGATACATGTAGTTTTGAGAGACAAGCCACACCCTCTCACTTGCACAATACGACTGACTGTGAAAGCAGGAGTGTAACGTCTGTTGTAACATATGTGATACTATATGGATCAATATCTCTCGAAATAAGTACTGTTTCACTCATTACTTTTGAAGATTGAGCAAGCTTAGTTTGATGTAGCTCTGAACAGTATTTCATTACATATGACATATCTCTACACACCACGGGTTCCCCGACCCCAAGGGTACAACTCTGCACAGCAAATTGACACTGTAGGCAATGGTGACAACAGTCCATTTGGGTTCAAATGAGAACGATGAATGATTAAGTAACTTGAAAAAGTGATAAGTGCACAACACATAAATAAGATACATGGTCCTGAAGCTTCTGTACCCAACAGTATCTGAAATTTGACATTTTATGAAAAAGCTGTTTAAGAAACTATCATGTATTATTGTTCTATTTTCACACATCACACCGAGGGGTGACAAACGGCTGATGGAACAGCACCAGCACACACTTCAGGTGTAACTCAGCACAGCCAGGTTTGTTCCACCGGCCGTTTGTCACCCCTCAGTTACATCAGGTAATTCTGATTCAGTTTTCAATACAAAGTGTAAACAGTAAAACACTGTTTGTATGAAAAGGAACTCCTTGTTTACAATGTATCACATTGGCAACTTGATATTGTTGACAAAGTAGGTTTTCAGGCCCAGCAGGTATTCAGGGTCAAAACATGCCCTAGCCGAACCGACAGTCTAAGGTGTATGAAGCGACTAAGGTGGTCAGGTTCAGGGTCCAGGCTAGTGTTGGGAATTGGTTTAAATCTCATAATTAATGATTGGTTCATCACAACCAATCAATCATCGAAAATAATTGGTTAGCATCATTTATCAAATCTTCATGACTGTGTTTGTTTATGCACAAAAAAATCTAGAACAAGCATTGTCACTAAGGTGACATAATCCCCACCACAAATGATCAAATCAAACTTATAAAGTAATGAAAGCTTAAGATGAAGTTAAATGTCAACAAAAACATGACTAATCAACCTCTCTTGATATCTTGCTCTTTAGTTGTTCAAACACACACATATTTTCAAGACTGAATTTGACCTTGACATAAATGTCATAGTGTATGAAATATGCAAAACAAGTACTAAAGAAATTGCTTATTGAAAAACATTCAAGAGAAGTCTTAAAAGTCTATGAAGAAAATCCAGTGAACTGTTCTTAAAATATCTTGCTGACAATTCAGGTTAACATGCTGAATCCTTCAAAGTGTCGTCGTGACCCTAAAAATTATGTGAAGGTCACCAAAATTGACTGGGCCCTGGGCCTTTCCTAGATAAAGCTTGGTGTCAAATACGAGGAAATTCCAGAGAATATGTTTTGCGATATCTTGCTGACTATCTTAACATGCAATTTAACATGCTGAAATCTTCAAAGTGTCTCTGTGACCTTGAAAATTAAGTGAAGGTCACCAAAATCGACTGGGCCCTGCGCCTTCCCTAGATAAAGCTTGGTATTGAATATGAAGAAAATCCAGAGAACGGTTCTTGATATAGCTTAACATGCAGGTAAAATGTTAAAGTCCCCTTGTGACCTTGAAATGAAGATCAAGGTCACCAAACCTGAGTTGGACCTTTCTTATACTGTGATGAAACTAGGTACCAAATATGAAAATAATCTAGAGAACGCTTCTTAAGATATTCCAATTCGTACGAACGGACGGACGGAGCCCAATACTATATCCCCCGCTTCGCGCTAAACGCGTGGCGGGGGATAAACAAACATGTAGTTCTTTGGGGTTGTTTTTGCAAATTGTACAAATGCATTTGCAAATTACACATCTTTACAGGATGACTAGTATGTTAGGAACATAAATTTCCAGGAATCTTTAAGATAAATTCAATCAGAACTTAGAACGAGCTTGCAGCGCTTATGAAATGTTACATACAAAACCAAACCCTGTGAAAAAATATTGTTAATGCAAACAAGTGTTCCAGAATTGTTTGGGTTTGATTATGAGAAAACATGATCGATTGCTTGGTCGTTGAGTCATTGCGACCAATCATTGATTATTTCAATTAATCGGACCACCACAAGTCCGGGTTGATTGTTTATTAAAAGGTGGTATGTGGTCATTACATGTGTATCACAGGTTTGTCTGGCCCAGACCATATCAAATACAGATCACCTACTTACAGGGGACTATGCTGAGTCAGCGTTAGACAACAAACGATAACCAGCACAGAGGGATGCATCTGGATTTGGCCACTTTACAGCTAAACACACTGGTACCAAGATTCCATATACTCTTGGACACAGAGGACGCCAACTGACATCTGGATAAGGAACACCAGCAAACAGCTTCCACGCCTCAACTTTATACCAAAATGTGTGTACAAACCACACATAAATAACAAAACTGACTCAAAAATATTTCTTTGTAAGGAAGGACTGCATGATTCACAAGAAAGTAATCACATACTGTCCTAGCTTCCTTACTTATTTACTGGACCCATGAAGATCCGGGTAAGAATTGGTCTTCAGCAACCCACGCTTGTCGTAAGAGGCGGCTAACGGGATCAGGTGGTCGGACTCGCTGACTTGGCTGACACATGTCATCGGTTCCCAATTGCGTAGATCGATGCTCATGCCGTTGATCACTGGATTGTCTGGTCCAGACTCGATTATTTACAGACCGCCACCACATAGCTGGAATATTGCTGTGTGCGGTGTTATACCATAAACAATCCAATCTTGTTTACTGATTCTGTGATATTATATGAAAATCAAAATGGTTTCAAGCTGCTTTCAGTTACCACTGGTCACCTCTTTGCTGTCCCTTTTCCAACACTTTTGTGCTGCCTTTGATCATTTGCTGTCATGATGTGCAGCAAGTTGGGAATGTAATGTATCCTTATATCCCATCTTTATATATCCACAGTTTTATATTCCTCAAGCATTAGAAATCAAAATGCAACATGCACACTCCAAATATATAAGAGAGTGAGAGTGAGATAAAGAGTAGTAGTTTGCCAAATTATTCCAAACCTCCCAAGGTACTTATCAATTGCATTTTAAAAGCGTTCATCATTGATTACACCAATAATTGTGTCAAAATAAGCACCCCCCAGAAAAAAAGAAAGAAATATTCTCGCTTTTATCAAGCGTTCCACTTAGACAGTCTGAGCAATTCTGCAACATTTAAAAAGCCTCCGATAAGGTTACCAAACGAAATCTCAATCTCTTGTAGTTTCACTACAATTCAATTGATGCCTGATCATGAATATCTACAGCTTGTCAGTTTTCAAATGTATTCTGTTTCGTCTGTCTACTTAGCACACATAATATGCCTATTCATATGTGTCCTGATTAAAGCAGGATCAAGCATGCAAGGCGATTTGTAAATCTCCCATATTTCGGTGCTTATTGATTGATGCAGCTGTTGTGAGGTTGCCACACACTGCTTCAGTCTGCTCTGCAACGGCCTAAATCAGTGCATATCAGCTCACATTAAAGATGGTTTATCTTCCACAATCAGCCGGCCAAAACAGCTACACAAGCAGCCCCTTTCTTGCTGCCTACAGTTGGGCCTTTCAGAGAGAGAGAGAGAGAGAGAGAGAGAGAGAGAGAGAGAGAGACAGAGAGAGAGAGAGAGTGAGTGAGTGAGTGAGTGAGTGAGTGAGTGAGTGAGTGAGTGAGTGAGTGAGTGAGTGAGTGAGAGTGAGCAAGACAATTTTCAAGTTGTAACCTTGTATGTCAGGTTAATCTTGCCTGGGGCTTTAAGAAAATGTGATTAATATTCTGAACCATTTCAGATAATCCTGTTAATTAAGGGACAATATTGATGCCCATAACTAAAATCCACGCAGTAATGCTGTAAACATTTCAGTGTAGTCAATCAGCTTTCTCAGCCTCATGGGGGCTATAAAGACCAGCTGATTTCTACTGGGAATCAAGGGAATCACATCCGTTATGTAATGCCCTTCAACGTTTGAGACCAGGATCACTTCCAGCTTTCCGCCCACATCAAGCTATTTCAACTGAATACTGTTCAAACCCAAGTAAACTCAACTGATAAAACACGTGAAATTTGGATTTAAAAAACCAAACCAAACATGTTGGCATACCAGCAAGCACTCTGGTTTTCCGACATTATATAACATGTGACCTGATTTAAAGAAAAGAGCTGGCATCTCACAGTGGCCCAGAAAGATATCTTATCGGCACGGCCTTTGTTTCCAATGACAAATATTCTCCGGGTGTTATTGGCATACACACCTGGGACAGTGGTGGGGACTGAGGGAAAGAGGTGGGATAGGGGACTGGGTGTGGGGTTGGGGGCAGTGGTGGGGAGTGAGGGAAAGAGGTGGGATAGGGAACTGGGTGTGGGGTTGGGGGCAGTGGTGGGGACAAAGGGAAAAGGGTTGGCTAGATGACTGAGCTGGGGAGGTAGTGAGATATTAATGTGGGTTAAGGAGCAGCAGCGGTACTTTGACAGAATTTTGAAGGCTTCGAGATAGTGGTGGGGCAAAGGGACAGTGACTGTGGCTCTATGAGACAGGGATGAGGTCTATGACTAGTATGAGACAGGGATAAGGGCCAGGAGACAGGGACGAGGGCCGGGAGACGGGCACAAGGGCCGGGAGACAGGGACGAGGGCCGGGAGACAGGTACGAGAGCCGGGAGACGGGCACAAGGGCCGGGAGACAGGCACAAGGGCCGGGAGACAGGCACAAGGGCCGGGAGACAGGCACAAGGGCCGGGAGACAGGCACAAGGGCCGGGAGACAGGCACAAGGGCGGGGAGACAGGGACGAGGGCCGGGAGACAGGTACGAGAGCCGGGAGACGGGCACAATGGCCGGGAGACGGGCACAATGGGCGGGAGAGGGCACAAGGGCCAGGAGACGGGCACAAGGGCCAGGGAGACAGGGACGAGGGCCGACAGAGATGGGCAAAGGGCCGAGGAGACAGGAGACAGGGACCAGGAGACAGGGATGAGGGCCGGGATACAGGGACGAGGGCCAGGAGACAGGGACCAGGAGACAGGGGCGAGGAACAGGGAGACAGGGATGAGGGCCAGGAGACAGGGACGAGAGCCGGGAGACAGGGACGAGGGCTGACGAGGGCCAGGAGACTGGGACGAGAGCCGGGAGACAGGGACGAGGGCCGGGAGACAGGGACGAGGGCTGACAAGGGCCAGGAGACAGGGACGAGGGCCGGGAGACAGGGATGAGGGCCGGAAGACAGGGACGAGAGCCGGGAGACAGGGATGAGGGCTGGGATACAGGGACGAGGGCCAGGAGACAGGGATGAGGGCCAGGAAACAAGGATGAGGTCTAGGAGACAGGAATGAGGTCTAGGAGACAAGGATGAGGTCTAAGAGACAAGGATGAGGTCTAGGAGACAGGGATGAGGTCTTGGAAACAGGGATGAGGGCTTGGAGGCAGGGATGAGGTCTAGGAGACAAGGATGAGGTCTAGGAGACAAGGATGAGGTCTAGGAGACAGGGATGAGGTCTAGGAGACAAGTATGAGGTCTAGGAGACAGGGATGAGGTCTTGGAAACAGGGATTAGGGCTTGGAGACAGGGATGATGGCAAGGGACGGTGGTGTGGAGTTGGGGACAGTGGTTCGGACAGGAAACTGAGACAAGGACTGGGGACAGCGGTGGTAGGGCTAGGGGATGGTGGAACACTGACTTGGAACTTGGCACAGTCACAGAAAAACAACATCTTCTGCTAATTCGAATTAAATTATGTTGATCAATCTGACGGTTGATGATTACCCTCATTACAACTGACACTATTTCATACATGACGCTAATTACATGTACATGTCTCTTCATGGCATCAGATTCTGGTCATTACAACTGACACTGTTTCACACATGACGCTAATTACATGTACATGTCTCTTCATGGGCATCAGATTCTGGTCATTACAACTGACACTGTTCAAGGTCAAACTTTTACAGCCTCTGAAGCAAGTTTTAATACTGATCCAACAATATATAAAGGTGTCAGGAACTGCAACCACTGACCAATAGTTATTTTTAGATATACATAGTACATGACTTAACAAATGCCTTAACATGGTGGGAAAATAACAGCATTGAGGTGTTATAACAATGTTAAATGAAAGTTTGATAATTTTGTGAATGTGCAGTTAGTAGCCCTTTATTTACATATGCTTCTCACATGGCAATAACTCAATAATCTCAGTTGACATATCTGGCAATATTTGTAACATTGTAACACTGGCACATGCAGTATTGTTTGGGAGGTATTCAATATCATACAACAAAACATGAAGCAACAGCATTTATCATCATAAGATTCTCTCAACAAATGAGTGGAAGTGATTTACTGTTAACAGCCAACAACGTGAGATGTGAGCATCACGCATACTGGCACCAGGTACTGGGTTCGCCTGACAGGGTCGATTCAATAGCCAGTACACACTAATGTATAATACTTTCCATCAACACTCACGTTACTGGAATAATCATTTGTAACCATGGCAACAAAACAGGATCTACATCTTAACTACACATCACAGTAGTTTCTGTTTCAGCACATTATTCCCTGGCTTCAGTCCAGATATAATTGCTATTTCAAGGTTTTCTTGCCCACTGTAATGATTAATGAATTAAAAGGGATAAAATATATTGTCACTGTCAATGTTTATCCTGCCTTAACATACAAAACATTCTGTAGATCAACTTGGTAAACTAACACACAGTAACACAGCTTGTGCTGACCCTGACAAATTACAACATATCCCGAATGGGAGGGAAATATATTAGAATAGTTAGACAATAACTAACCAATGACGGGGAAAGACAGATGATATTTCCCGAGTTATATTAATTACATAATCAACATCACGAGGGAAAGATAATCTGTCATTCCCCGTCACAAGTTGGTTATTGTTTTTATTAACCATATCCGTTTTCAATCTAAAAAACGCTAAAATGAAAACAGCAGTTGATCTGTGAGGAAACCTGTGATGTGGGGAATCCCCTTAGCCCTATGCATGTGTTGCGGACTCATTTCATTGGCTGGAATGAGCCAATAATCGTTCACCGGAGGGCATTACCTCCCTAGGGACTAACAGGGAAAACACTACCCTGTGTCCTCCTTCCCATATGGGTAATAAGTCCCTCTTTCCCCACAATGAAACTTTAATTGACTTGTTGTTTACTGACTGGAACATGTCAGAAATACACACTTTGTTGTAACTGCATTACTTGTCGTACAAGTTGTCTTATGCATCCCAAGTTTGGTTCTATTCTACAAGCTGGACAAAACACTCCACATATGATGGCCCATATATCCATGACATTGCTGCAACTATCAACAGAATATTGTCCTTCAAAACTAGAAAGTTTATCATTTGTAGGTGTGAAATAGAAGCATGAAACTTACCTTCTTAATAACCTTTGTCTGTTTTGTATCAATAAGACCATCCTCTCTGTCTCCTCTGAACAGTGACAAGCGCACATAGGGATCACTGAAACATACAAACATATATCACTGACAAAACCTTCCCTGCTATCCCTTCTAGACTGACTAAGTTTAGTTTTACGCCGCTTTTAGCAATATTCCAGCAATATCACGGCAGGGGGCACTAGAAATGGGCTTCACACATCGTGCCCATGTGGGGAATCAAACCCGGGTTGTCGGCATGACGAGCCAATGCTTTAACCACTAGGCTACCCCACCGCCCCTCTCCCTTCTAGAGGGAGACAAATGTATGTACTGATCGCTGAAACATACAAACATGGTCACAGACCTTGAAACAAATACATCACATCTTTTGTAACTCTATAATAGTTAGTGAGTCTAGATTACTGCAGTTACAGGGTGAGTCGCTGGGATCGTTTATAGGCTGTTTCATTACAATATCCTCAACAATTACATTTTTGTAAAATGTTCTCATTCAGAGACTAGATGTTAATCTATAGGATCCTGGAAGCTATGAGAAGGCAGGTGCTATCATACACTTGAGGTTTGTGTAACGTTATGTGTCCCATGTATCTGGATATACATGTTACTCTTGCATTGCCTGTTTCTCTCCAATTCCGACACATGACCTAATACAATGATACCTGTTCGAACTGGACATGTTCTTTAATACTAACACATGACTCAATGCAATTATACTTGTTTGATTTTGACATGATACCTGTTTGATCTCGACATGTTCATAAAAACTAAAACATGACTCAATGCAATGATGCTTGTTCGATCTTGACATGTTCGTAAAAATTAAAACATGACTCAATGCAATTATACCTGTTTGAACTGGACATGTTCTTTAATACTAACACATGACTTATCATACCTCTTCGATCTGGACATGTTCGTAAAAGCTAAGACATGACCATGGGGTGCTGAATGGAGGAGAGAGAGACTTGTTTGTTTGTTTTGGGTGCAGTATGTTATGTTAGGTACTTCTACAGCAATGACATGAGATTTTCTTTCGTAACCCTGCTTCAACTTAAATCTAACGTGCATCCATGCAAGGAAGCAGCTTTTCTGGAGCCCTGACGCAGCATTCAATTGTCTCCATGAACAACCGATGATGACACCTCCTATTATCTATGACCCTGGTTTGTTATAGTGAGATATCACATTTTGGATTGTTTCACAAAAGTAAAAACAATGTAACAATTGTCAGGAACTAGCCAATCAGCATGAAACAACAACTGGGACAATGCTCACTAAGCAGTGACACTATGTTCACGGACATTTATTCCCTCTTTGGTAATGCTTGGTACATGATATTATGCTTCTAAAACATGGAGGACACCAGATGCAAAGGACAGACAGTGGGAATAACATTCCTGCCAATCAGCTACAGAGGGTCCAAGCTTTTCAACATGCCAGCCTCTGAGAATTATACTTACTTTTCAGCTGCAAAATTGACAGAAACACACCCTGACCAACAACTTTCATTTGTTTGTTATTGATGATAGGTGCAACGACAAAATTGTTTCTGCAGATGCTCCTGGTGTATGTTGTACTTGCTACCCTGTCCCCCGGTTTACTCATTCCCATGTCCCCCTGCTTTACTCCTCATTCCCATGTCCCCCGCTTTACTCCTCATTCCCATGTCCCGTGCTTTACTCCTCATTCCCATGTCCCCCGCTTTACTCATTCCCATGTTCCCCTGCTTTACTCCTCATTCTAATGTCCCCCGCTTTACTCCTCATTCCCATGTCCCCCGCTTTACTTCTCATTCCCATGTCCCACGCTTTACTCCTCATTCCCATGTCCCCCGCTTTGCTCCTCATTCCCATGTCCCCCTACTTTACTCCTCATTCCCATGTTCCCCTGCTTTACTCCTCATTCCCATGTCCCCTTACTTTACTCCTCATTCCCATGTCCTCTGCCTTATTTCTCATTCCCATGTCCCCCTGCCTTACTCCTCATTCCCATGTCTCCTGCCTTACTCCTCATTCCCATGTCCCCCTGCTTTATTCCTCATTCCCATGTCCCCCTACTTTACTCCTCATTCCCATGTCCCCCTGCCTTACTCCTCATTCCCATGTCTCCTACCTTACTCCTCATTCCCATGTTCCCCTGCTTTACTCCTCATTCCCATGTCCCGCTACTGTAGTCCTCATTCCCATGTCTCCTGCCTTACTCCTCATTCCCATGTCCCCACTTTGCTCCTCATTCCCATGTCCCCTGCTTTACTTCTCATTCCCATGTCCCCCTGCTTTACTCCTCATTCCCATGTCTCCTGCCCTCATTCCCATGTCCCCCACTTTGCTCCTCATTCCCATGTCCCCCTGCTTTACTCCTCATTCCCATGTCCCCACTTTACTCCTCATTCCCATGTCCCCACTTTGCTCCTCATTCCCATGTCCCCCTACTTTACTCCTCATTCCCATGCCCCCCTGCTTTACTCCTCATTCCCATGTCTCCTGCCTTACTCCTCATTCCAATATCTCCTGCCTTACTCCTCATTCCCATGCCCCCCTGCTTTACTCCTCATTCCCATGTCTCCTGCCTTACTCCTCATTCCCATATCTCCTGCCTTACTCCTCATTCCCATGTCCCCCTGCTTTACTCCTCATTCCCATGTCTCCTGCCTTACTCCTCATTCCCATGTCCCCCTGCTATACTCCTCATTCCCATGCTCCCATGCTTTACTCCTCATTCCCATGTCCCCCTACTTTATTCCTCATTCCCACGTCCCCCTGCTTTACTCCTCATTCCCATGTCCCCCTGCTTTACTCCTCATTCCCATGTCCCCTGCCTTACTCCTCATTCCCATGTCCCCTGCTTTACTCCTCATTCCCATGCCAGCATATGCTGGCCTTCTGTGACCTATGCAAGATGCGGATGTCTGCAGGTAGATCCGGTATCTAACTTTGACTGGCTGACTATTCCAGGAATGTTTTGTTTTTATCATGTTTATCAGGGAACTTATTCAGGAACATTGAGGGTGTATAGAGAAAAAGCTATATGCCAGTGCACACCGCCCAACAAGGATTGACAATGAACATCAACAAGTGTGACCTGTCGATGTGCCAGCATACACAAGACTGTAAGTCAGCTCTTCCACCCACAGACACACAGGGGTGAAAGATGCACAATAATTTGTAATATTACTAATGAAACTGTAGAGGAAATGGCACAATTGTAATGAGTAAAGATATTTAATTAGCCACTGAAAAAATATCCAGAGGCCCCTCAATAATGTATTCATGTTAGCAAGGTGTACAATGTGTAAATACTCTCCATTCTGTATGTATTACATACAAAAAACAACTTGTCTTTCATGAAAACCTGTTTGATGTATCTGCAAGCAAGGTGCCCCAATATGTTTAAAAACAAACACATGATTTAAATTTAGCATTATCATCTGAAATCATTAATTGAAAGTAGTTACATATGGTTCAGCACAATCAGGAAAACATGGCATCATGGAGCAAATATATAAAAAAAACGGTTTTCATTTTGTATATGTATATTTTTGAATAACGTAAATTCATTTGTGACTGTATGTTGGTGTAACATGTGTGTATGACATTGCTGTGGGAATGAACCACAGACCTTCAACTTTTCAGGCAGACAGTCTATCCATGATACCATGAAGGCACCCCCAGTAAATGAGCGCGAGTTTTGTTTTACGCCGCTTTTAGCAATATTCCAGCAACATCACGGCAGGGGACACCAGAAATGGGCTTCACACATTGTGCCAATGTGGGGAATCGAACCCGGGTCTTCGGCGTGACGAGCCAACGCTTTACCCACTAGGCTACCCCAACCGCCCCCCCAGTAAATGAAGACAGACAGGCTTACTGATTGTCATATACTAATACCGGTACCTGTACATAATACAATACTCAAAATACTCACTAAAGTGTTTTGTCTGTTGACAATATGGAAGTCTCTTAGTTATTGGAAAGGAACCAAATTGCAATAAGGTAGGGATATCTAACACTGTTCACTAAGCTGAAAGTTGAAAATACAATCGTCACGGGGTTCTGGGAAAAAGTGTGACTTCTACAAAGTTTGAGAATCCAACAAAAAGAATTCTAAAAGCCAGTCCTCATGTTTTGAGAGATTTTTGCCTGGTCTGGGGACAAGACTAGACTTAAAGGTATACATAGAATCCAGCTCCCAGGCTGTTGGAAGTGACACACTGCTGGAAGTAGTATCTTACTTTCCCTAACAACAGATTGACTGAGATGTCATTTCTCAGTTTTCAAAAGTCACTGGCTGCCATGTGAGAACATTAAAGTAACCTATGTGTATCAGTAACTAATCGGTTGTATGATGTGCTGGTTCATTAGACTGAACAGTAGCATGTTAGAAACCATTGTGCCTTTGATATGTCAAAGTGACACAGACAACTTTGCGTGAAGTGAGATGAATGTTAAACATTTGGTAACATCACTAACAATGGATGTGTTGATGTCACATGTGTTCAATTGTCTGAATCTTCAGAGGATTTGTATGGTTAATCTGGATATTTAAGACGAACAAATAAGCAGGGATTTACAGGACGCGATTTCCTGCATCCTATACTCTTAAAAATTGACAATGGACGCAGGGGTGGAAATAACCCATTGCCCGACGTCCGAGTCCAGTGTTGTTTTCTGTCGGGCAAGCTAATTTGTATATCACGTTGTACTGGTGTCCAGTTGACTTTCCAATGTTAATTTTGTTGTTTATTTAAAAGATCAACAAGAAAATCAGCCGGTATAGTGGAAACATTATCAGGGCAAGTGATTTTACATGTACCACTGTACCGGAGTACACTAGCAATTTTAAAGTTATTTCCACCCCTGGGATGCAACAAAAGTTATTAGCGCATCTACGCGGATGCAGAAAACTGACTGACTGAGTTTGGTTTTACGCCGCTTTTAGCAATATTCCAGCGACATCACGGCGGGGGACACCAGAAGTGGGCTTCACACATTGTACCCATATGGGGATTCGAACCCGGGTCTTCGGCGTGACGAGCCAACGCTTTAACCACTAGGCTACCCCACCGCCCCAAAAGCCCATATCCTTTTTGTAAAAATTCCAGTCAAGTAACAATAAGTTATCACTGTGTTTGCTACTAGATGGGTTATGGTATCATTTGCAATTTAATTACTGTAACAATTAATGTGTTGATCATGATACAATAACAGTATTAATAATAACATTTAAGTGTCTTGGACCCCCATTTTGTAGTCCAGAACCTCTGATAATTAATAGTATGATTCCCAGGGACCCTCAAAAACAGGACTCAAGACAAATCCCTGAATAAGTTCAACACATCCATCTTGAGAGATGTGAGTACGAGACAAATACAGATGTTGCATTGCAATACTGCTGATTCCACACAGACAGAGTGAGTGAGTGAGTTCAGTTTTACGACGCTTTTAGCAATATT
This sequence comes from Haliotis rubra, assembly GCF_003918875.1. NCBI lineage: Eukaryota > Metazoa > Mollusca > Gastropoda > Lepetellida > Haliotidae > Haliotis > Haliotis rubra. Next base: position 2,894,747 of record NW_025767235.1, read on the forward strand.
CCAGCAATATCACGGCGGGGGACACCAGAAATGGGCTTAACACATTGTGCCCATGTGGGGAATCGAACCCGGGTCTTCGGCGTGACGAGCCAACGCTTTAACCACTAGGCTACCCCACCGCCCCACCACACAGACAGAAGTTACGTCAACACTTGATGGATCTGCCGAGTGATTGACAAGACAGCCTTGTGGTTAAAGCGTTCGCTCGTTACACCAAAGAACCGGGTTCGATTCCCCACATGGGTACAATGTGTGAAGCCAATTTCTGGTGTCCTCCGCCGTGATATTGCTGGAATATTGCTAAAACTAAAGCAGCATAAAACTAAACTCACTCACTATTGAATTTAGCTGTTTGGTTTTTGACATGTTGGTAGGAATGATTTGATATTCATAACCATGTTCGCTATGATAGTCTGGCATAAGTGTTTGTCACTTACAAATAGGGTTTTACAACCTAGACATAGATTCTGGACTCACCCTCAGTACGATACATATGGAAAGTCGAGACAATGTGAGTTGACTAAAATTAATGCATCAAACATTCCAAAGTAAGCATTCATAAGAAACTGACTGACTGACTGAGTTTGGTTTTACGCCGCTTTTAGCAATATTCCAGCAACATCACGGCAGGGAACACCAGAAATGGGCTTCACACATTGTACCCATGTGGGGATTCTAACCCGGGTCTTCAGCATGACAAGCCAACGCTTTAACCACTAGGCTACCCCACCGCCCCTCATAAGAAACAATGTCTTTCTCAATCCTGGCTGTAATGCTCACTCACTCACTCACTCACTCAGACACCAAGGGTACAGTAAAGCACTCACAAATAGCGATAGAAAATGCCCATTATGCCATCCTACCCTTGCTGTTTGTCTGAACATGCTGACCTTAGGGTCATTGAGACTAGTATCACATACACCATGTACACAGTGAAACACAAAAAAACACAATGTACAACGTCAAAGGAAATAAAACACTCGTATCTGATAGAACACCGTTACACTGTTACCAGGAAGGTTGGTAAGATGATCGTTAATGAAATACTATGTTGAAACATGTTCAATGTGAAACCTTTTGAATAATGCCATACTTTATCACCTGGCCCTGTGTCAAAGAATAACAGCCTTTGAATTCTGTAAGTGCTTCCAATAATAACACAATTCTCAGTTAACACTCTCACTTAAAACACTGCTAGATTTACAAGAATCAATTCAATGAAGGAGCTCCTTGAAATGCATCCTGAGAAATGTGGGTACTCACCAAGGTGTTTGCTTTCAGCAATTTATGGGTGCTACAGCTAACAAGAATACTTTCAATCCACCGTTGATTCAGATAATGCCATGTGATTATGAGCTAGGTAGATAACAGTTGTTATTGGAGAAGATTGTCCATTTTCAACATGTTTAGATTTTTTAATCCTGATTCATTTTTTGCATTTCCATGTATTTGTCCAGATCACATATTTTAGTACTGTATATCAGCGCATATAAAGCAACTCCACGTTGAAAAAAGCACTTCATCAGCACATAAGGGATCCCTTTTTTGCAATAGAAACATGTTGTCTTCCTTGTTTTTCTATGTGATGCCTGGTCATGCATTTTATGTAAAGAGTGAGTGAGTTTAGTTTTACGTAGCTTTTAGCCATATTCCAGCGACATCACGGCGGGAGACACCAGAAATGGGCTTCACACATTGTACCCATGTGGGGAATCGAACCCAGGTCTTCAGCATGACGAGCGAACGCTTTAACCACAAGGCTACCCAACCGCCCCTTTTATGTGATGACAAGGTGCGAAAACAAATTTGTGACAATGACAAAATCTGTTCAGTTTAAGTACTGAAGTGACTTAGATCAAGAAATTCTATTTCCTTTATTTAATCACCATTTATCTACATTTCAATTTAAGTACTAGGCTCACTCTTGCTAAACTATGAGCATGTGTATTCAACAGTCATTGATACACGCCTTTTCCAACACTTGCTATGAGACGAAAACACAAATGGAACTGATTTACGATCCACTGGTGATATACCACGTGTTAGGTCACATGGGCAACTGATTGGAGACATTTCATGTTAAGTCAAATGTAACTTCATTATTGGTTACACTTTTTGGTACTTTGCTGTTCATTTCAATACAGTGACACAATTAGATATGTATTTAAGGAAGCACAGTGATGATTTAGCTGAAATATATGTGTAAAGTAAACTGTTGTAACTAATCGCATTGGAAAATTTGAGATGACCCCACTCTTGCATTCCCAGCTCTCCAATAGTGAAGACTACTTTTTTCAGCTGGCTGGGAAATCAAGGCGAGGCTCATTTAAACTATATTTGCAGAATATGTATAGTATGAAAACAAGGAATCTGGACACAATGGAAGCTTATATTCCAAAATAGATTTTTGAACAGATATTTCGAAACGTTTTACTGTCACACAAAATCAGTGCTCGTGACAATTGTACACTGGCTGATAGTCTATCTCACAGTCCCTGAACCACATTATTTTCCCTACTGCCTAGCCCTCTCTGCAGTGCTAAAGCCCTAAATAAAGCAAGTCTAGATTTCTTCAGGTTCTGAATCTCTGGTCTCCCTAGGGCTCCTTTTCAATATAAATGGGCTTGTTTGTTACTATCAAAATTATATATATTCAGAGACTAAGCCTTAGTCTAACTGGCTGATATTGCCAGTTGAAAAACCATGACCTATTTAACAGTCTATTCTGTAACACTATAATATTAACACCAGATATTTGTACTAAAAAATACTTCTTCTAAGTGCAATTTCTTGTCTGCAGCTTTTGTGCTTTTCACGCTTTAACAAGAGGAATGTCAAACCATGACATTTGTACTTATAGCGAAGGAGTATGGTTTTACGCTGCTTTTAGCAATACTCCCGCAACATCACGGCAAGGGACACCAGAAATGGACATCGTCGGTGTACCCAGATGGGGAACTAAACCTGGGTCTTTGGCATGACGAGCATACACTTTAACCACTGGGCTACCCTGCCACCTCCATTAGTACTTATAAAGCAGTCCATTCTGTAAGGTGTATGACCATATAAAACATGCTCATCCTATCTGAATAAATAAGCCACACTCAACATGCTCAATGTTTGCTTGGGATAAACAAACAGAAACTAACATGCATCACTGCATGGGCACTCAGGTCTACAAAGCCTGATATGCATCATGGCCTGACGTGATGAGAAACGAAACAGATTACACAGCACTGATGGAATATGTAGGACACAATGGCAAATGTTTAATATTTATATCACCCTCCTCACAAGTCCTGAATATAGATTGGCTCACAGAATGCACTCATCATGGTAATGGACTCACAGTTCCATTTATCACGGCATGGGACACACTGAATTCATTTCTCAGTTGTGTCCATGTGTAGAATAAAGCATGACGAGTGAACATGAACATTATTCGACATCACCTTAAGGACAAGGGTCCTATGAATTAGGAAATGACCATCTAAGATTTTACAGTATGCATATTGTGTTTTTCAGAAATTATTGGTGTGACAGTTTTTAAGACATGAAATGTTTTACTTGAAAAAGCATCCAAACCATCTTAGTTTTGTTTCACAACATATTTTCTTTTCACATCCAGAACCTTTCAAACTTCTGCCAACAGTGCATTATGTTACAGTGACACAGCAGTGTAATCTTTGGGTTACAGTAGTAAGTTAACATGCAGGAGACCTGTTATTGATTCCCAGCATGAGCACAATGTGTCTGGTGTCCTCTACCATAGCACAAATTTCACAATATGAAATTTCATTTTGGGACGATATTTAAATGTTGCTAAATTGTAATTACATTATTTCTGATGAGAATTATATAAATCTAGATGTAAATATCATTTCATGTTTTCATTGTTTTTATGTAGACTGCCATTAACTTTTGTATTTTCAGAAAACAAGTTTTGGAAGTATCTACCTAATTTTCATGCTTACTCACTTTGACACTTTTCTGGATACTGAAATTATTGTCATAGGCCTAGCACTTCCTTATGCACCTTTTGGATGACACAAGGTTAAGTGGGTCTTTCATTAGCTGCTTTGAACGGGTTTTTTTCCTGTTAAATCATGGCATGCCTGCCAGGGAAGCCCAAGTACAGCCGTTTATGGACCTCAATAGTGAAATTCACAAAAACGAGTAATGGCACTTCGATGATATATCGGGGCCGTGGGGTAGCCTAGTGGTTAAAGCGTCGGCTCGTCACGCCGAAGACCCGGGTTCGATTCCCCACATGGGCACAATGTGTTAAGCCCATTTCTGGTGTCCCCCGCCGTGATATTGCTGGAATATTGCTGGAATATTGCTAAAAGCGGCGTAAAACTAAACTCAGTCAGTCAGTCGATGATATATCCACCGCCAATCTCTCCCTCAATCTCCCACTCTGTCTTCATCAAAAAGGAAAATTCAGTATGTTCTGAGAATATGGTGGTAAATAATATCATATTGGCCAATACGATAAACCTAAGGCTAGCTCAAGGGCAGGGCTATAATGTTATTTTGTCCCGGCACAGCATGACACATGGCATTCGTGTTAACAAAATGGTATTTCGTACTACAGATCTCCCGGGACCAATCTGTCGAATTGTCTCCGAGATAATCATAATATCAACTTGTAAACATGAGCATGTCACGTGAATCTGGGACACCTGCACTGCTGTCCTGTCGCATCTCAGACCTACACGCGTGGGGGCGTCTGACGAACGCCGTGCCCCTCAACCCCTTCTGCGCGAAATGTCTTACCTTGCTCCAAAGATATCCTTCTTGGCTAGGTTAACACCCTCCACCACTTTAATCCGAAGCAGTCGGGTGGTTCCCGGGGGTTCATTCTGAAAAACAAATCGGCCTAATTAGCTACGGTTCAAACAGAGCGTCCGATGTTTACCGATCACCTGTACAGATAGTCCGCTACTTACTGGAATCTCTGGCAATCCAAATACTTCAGTTATACTCGCCATAAACTGTTTGCTATACTATTAGTAGTTTAACTTGTATACTAGATCGGTGCTGAATGTTGATGATCAAATGCGCAAGTCCGGGGAATGTACCCGGATGTACTTGCCCAATGACCTTACTAACGTCACGACCTGACTCATTTGCATGCCATGGTTTAAAATAGCTACTGTAAACACTGGAGGACTGTGACGAAACAAATACTTGTCCTTTGAAAGATGGAGCGTTGCGTAACAGCTTTCGTAATGCATCACCATAACGGTGTCAATACATGGATTTGTTTACTTGCTACGCATGTGTATATCTTTCATAAACCCAAAGAGGGCCCCACTATTCACATGACAGTGACGATGCTATTTAAAACGCAACTCAGAAAGCATGTCTAAATCAGGTCAAGTATGATGGCAGAGACTATCTATTATATGGCCTCTGATGATGGCAAGCCAGATTTTACCTTCTCAGCTGTGTATGGGCCATGTAAGAACGTTTCCACTTTATGATAACGCGCACTACATTATATTCGTTGCGCAAGCTTTACATTATATCGATATTGTGAGGTTAAACGTGAAAAGAAGATGAAACAGATTGAACGTGAAAAAAATTATGAGACCACGCAGGTGAATATGATAAATGATGACATGATTTAAGTCTGTTATTCGACCGACAAGGACAATGCAGTTCATCACTCCAACAGGTTGGATGTTAACTTCCTAACGCTGGCGTTCATGTTAAAGGCCATGATGAACAGTCCTATAAACAATAATCACAAGTGAACTTTTGCTGAAGCTCGGGTAGACGCCCGCGGTTGTTTTCCACCGGAGTTTCGTTACAGAACACTGGCGATGAGAGATTTTTCAAATCAGTCACAGTAGAATCAATATACACGTTTCCTTTTATTTCGTTTATTCCTCCGTTCAGGTACAGGGGCGATGGGGTAGCCTAGTGGTTAAACCGTTGGCACGTCACGCCTAAGACCCGGGTTCGACTCTCCACATTTGAAGAATGGTGTCCCTGGCCGTGATATTCCTGGAATATTGCTAAAAGCGACGTAAAACCATACTCACTCACGTTCGGTAATTTTGATAACTATACTTCTCAAGGACACAACATTCAAATATATACATGTTTTCTGGAAGAGATGAAAAACAAAGAAAATATCCACCCTGGACAGCATCTACAATCGTCTACACAATCATCATATCAGTTTTGAGAAAGTAGCGGCAATATGCACGTTTGTATGCAGACGACACCCCTGTGGAGTGATGTGAGGATTCCCACTGCCGAGCTGCTGAGGAAGAACAGGTCTGTTGAACTGAGGATTTGTTGTGTGTTTGCATGTGTGAATGAAGCTAAACAGGAGATAATGTTCAGCTATATCGATTGTCATAACAAGTTGCGGAGTTTCAATACCATTGTAATGCTGGTACCAGTGACGCCTCGTGTCGACGTGTAGGGGGAAAGCATCTTTAGAATTGCAACAGCGAATGCGCTCAGCGCTGGCATCTTGCCAAGGTTTCGAAATCGGGATGGGAATTTCCTTTCTTGCCAGGTAATTTTCCAGATTGCAGTGAGGCATGAAGCACTTTAATTTCCTTTTTATTACACCAGATATGTAACTTTTCAAAAGTATGGCATTCATCGTACACTTAAGGCGGTCGATCGATCGCGTGATTTACATTTCTAAAGGAATCCAATTATAGGGCCTAATTTGACAATCTACCCGGTTACTACTGACGTCACTCTGCCACCCTTTACTGATGAGTGTGGTCTAAGGGTCCGTTCATAATTTATGGCTGTGTGTGTGTGTGTGTGTGTGTGTGCGCGCGCGCACGTGCATGCGTGTGTGTGAGATAGATATGATTTTAAGCGGGGGTCACCCATTTTTTTCTGGGGAGGTAGAGGGGGTCATCAATTTTGAACACAAAAACTAGGGGTTGGGGTGAAGGGGTGTCAACAATTTCGTACATAAAAATATTAAAATGTTATGCTTCAAAATTAGGGGGGGGGGTAATTGATTTTGTACATGACATGCAGGGGGATCACTTACTTTGTACATAAATTTTAGGGGGGTTATTCACATCGTACATGCTTCTCCATAAAAATCATCATCACCCCCCAAGCCATAAATTATGAAGTCCTTAATTCCAGTCGGTCACAGTGTACAAACCTCCCGACAGATGGCTAAAATGACTGAAATGCAAGATACTATACATATTTATCCACTCTTGTGTGTACTTGACATGATTTCTAGCTGACTGAAATTGTTTTGAAACTACCCTCGATTATCCAGTCTATCCTTCGTACCATACATGGCGAATAACGTATGGATAATAGAGGACGAGCGCTTATGTTCGCGATATTGTTCAGAAAATATATTTATCGATTTTATGAAATATTTCACAGGCATTTCTTCGAAGTTAACAGATGATGAATAGACACGCTAAATAACTTTATTATTGGACTGTGATAGCGAGGTTTCGGTATAGATCTTAAAACGTCGTCTTTGACATGGGTTGAGGAGCTACACGGAAACGTTGCCATAACATTAAAATATAGGAGTTATCCATAAGTTATCTACTATGTGTATCTGTCATGTCACCATGATGTCCGAGGAAAGACAATGTTGAGAAGGTCTGAGACATTTTCCACTTCAGTGAATCCTAAGGGGAGAGACGTTGATTGTCTTCAAACCTATTTCAAAGCAAACCGAAGCACTGCCAAGGGACGCAACCCGGAAGAGGTGAGGTGAGGTGAAATTGGGTTTTAACGTCGTGCTTGAGAATATTTCGCTCATATGACGACGTGCATGAGTGTGTATGTGTATGTGCGGCTGCTTGTACTAGCCCAGACTGAAGCTGGTTTTAAAGTGCTAGCCCATTGAGATACCATGCCGCAGTGAAGCATGAATACCCCACTCAGACACATTATACTGACTTCGAGCCGACCAGTCCTTGTTGTACCCATTAAATCCTGAGCGCCAGGCAGGGACCAACAAGTACCATATTTTAACATCTTTTGGTATGACGCGGTTGGGGATCGAACCCGCGACCTTCCGCTCTCCGGGCGGACGCTCTAACCACTACACCACGGAGGCGGCGCAACTCGGAAGAAGCGGCACCTCATACATTTAGGCTATCCGTAGATGAGTACAGAAGTCCTGAATCAAGTACCCTTATGTATATGGAGCTGGTGTGCTGCATACACAACACTTCCCTCGATGGTAACCCTGCCCATCTAGTCTCTAAAACCAGCGTCAGGGAGTGGGCACATCTGATATTATAAGATTGGTTGTTATTATCGTTTTACACCATATGCGTCATGAGTCGACACTGGACTGGAGACAGAAGGTGGAAAACATTGAAAACAGTCCTTATGATAACCAGTACTGAAGACAAGCGTGGAAACAACATGGCTGACAAGGAAGGGTGCACAGGTGTTGGTAACAGGTGCGTGTTACGTCACGGTGTTTTACTCAAGAAAAGAGTTAAAATTGCAGTTGATGTATAAAAGTTTCTGAATGACTATTTTAATATGTCAACATCATTAACATGCTTAAGCGCCTCCCCTGCAGACCCCTCTTCGTCGGGAAGAACGATGGAGTGTTGACGGGGATATGACGCAACTGCATGCTGTCGATACACTTTGATAGCCACACAAAGAATACCTTGAACCTCAACACACCTGTGCCTCTTTCAACATCGGTGGGAAATAGCATGAAGGGAATGTTCCCTGGGCATAAAGTCAGCTGTAGTGACGGCGGAATGAGGCTTGTTGGCATGGAGTGATGTCTTACAAACTAACACAAGAAGAATGAAATGGATTAGTGTTCATTATACTTTGCACTGTAGCTGCCATTCAGTCGTGCCTCCTTTAACACAAGCATACAGACTAAAAGCAAACGGTAGACGTCGTATCCATTGTGAAAACTGATATGGTGACGTATATGAAACTGTTATCCCATTGTCACGCTTGTTTGTTTAAATCTCTACATGATCCTCACGACATGACTGAGCGGCATTGTACCGCTTGCATTATGCTAACACTTCTGCAATGAATGATGGTTTGAGTTGTAACCGAAACATACCTTACCACGTGAAAGGATACACGCGTAAAACGCGCTTGCATTAAAAGTAGCTCAATCTACTCTGCATAATCGAAGCTTCAAAGGTATGTTGTTGAACGCTGCAATCGGCAGTATGGTAGCTGTCACGGCGGGGTGTAAACAATCGAGTCTGGACCAGACAATCCGTTGATAGATAATATCAACGCAGTTGGGGTACATGTGTCAACTGAACCAGGAGGCCTGACCACCCGATCCCCTTAATCGCCTCTTACAAGCAAGGTTGCTGAAGATCAATTCTAACCCGGATCTTCACGGGTACATCTTGAGTTTCACATACAGACCAACATATTAGTATTTTCAATCTCGGAAACGAACATTAGGCGGCAGTTACGAATATCATAGTATCAGTAGTATCGTATAGTTGTTAGTCTGTCTCACAGTCCCTGAACCACATTATTTTCCCTACTGCCAAGCCTCTCTGCAGTGCCAAAGCCTTCAATAAAGCAAGTCTAGATTTCCTCAGGTTCTGAATCTCTGGTCTCCCTGGGGCTCCTTTTCAATTTAAATGGGCTTGTTTGTTACTATCAAAATTATATATATTCAGAGACTAAGCACTAGTCTATATAGTTGTGAGCATTAGTCGTTTTTGGGCCATAGCACTGACTTTCCCGCAGAGATATCGCAACGGAGCAAAAGGCTTGGTTTTATTGAGATCAAAACAACAGCAATTGTGACTCATATTTTGATTGTTCTTTGGATGACAAAACTTACAACATCTTGCCTCCCATATCGACAAATACTTCAACTTGCGAAGGGAATCTATGTCAGGTGGAAATCGAACTACATTTCACGTTTTAAGTTTGGTCAGGCAGATTCAAACAAAGTATTTCTACTTCATGTGGTATACAGTTAGTGGCATATGACGCTATCTCTTTGTAACCAGTGTTAGTATGACTGGAAATACAAATCATTGGTAAAACCTGTCTGACCCCTAGCTCAATAGATCGTATCAAAACCACGCCAAACACAAATAGCATGTTTCTATGATTGAGTGAGTTTAGTTTTACGCCGCAGTCAGCAATATTCCAGCTATATGGCGGCGGTCTGTAATTAATCAAGTCTGGACCAGACAATCCAGTGATCAACAGCATGAGCATCGATCTGCACATTTGGGAACCGATGACATGTGTCAACCAAGTCAGCGAGCCTGACCACACGATCCGGTCAGTTGCCTCTTACGACAAGCATGGGTTACTGAAGGTCAATTCTAACCCGGACCTCCACGGGTGTTTCTATGATTGAAGATGAAAACAACTTTTGGAGAAAACGGTTGATCAATAAGAGTGGGTTTAACATCAGATACACAGGGGCAAAGTTATCTACGTTATTTCTCAAACTCCGTGTAAGAATAATGGTTTTCCCCTATAAAATAATAATATAAGTTTGAGATCTTCAAAGAGAACAGTTATACGCACAGAAATATATTACAAGAATTTAAGTGATATCGATCTAAGGTTGTGCTCTCCATTAGTTCTAACTATATTTCATGTTTATAAGAAACCCGGTGATACTCGTTCCCCTTTATCACCATGATTAAGATATGAAACTGAAGGAAGTCCGCGGATTCAAAAAGCACGAGAGGCCCTGTCAAGGTTAAATTTACAACAGCCCGATCACATGAGCATGATGTACTCTGTCGGACAGTCATGAAGCATCAACATCGATTTGATTCAAGGAAAAGGCACCGTAGACATAGAAATGCGAATAGAAATGGTGAATATTTGTGTATCTACAAGTTGGATGAACTTAGAATACTTTTATACCAAAGCAAACAGCGTTGTAACGGCGGATCGTAGTGTACAACCCACGAAGGAATCGTCCGCTTTTCATCACCCTCGATTATTGTTTCCATGGGCTATAATCAATCGAAAGCTATATGTTGCCTCTCCGTGATGGGGGTTTCACAAATACCTGTACTTGTTGACCTAGAGTATCGCGCCTTTGAATATATCGTACGTGTAAATATCTTAAATTAAACGGGATCTGGACTCGAGCAAATTTGGTCCCAACAAAACAAGTAATACCATTCCACGTACGTTTGTAATGTGGGCCAACCTGCCACTCCTTGACATATACGCAGAAACAGTTCCACAATTTACCACACACTACAAAACATACTGCATATGGTCAAAACAGGAAAGTGTCCCCGGACTTTGAAGCCCGGCTTTAGTTACAGTACGGTTCCCGCATACTGATTTACCTATAATGTACCGAAATGATCGTATGGTGTAAGTGTAATGATACTCTATGTATGTACAGACACACCGTCATGTTGAAGATGTCCGGACATACAGGAAATGCTAGGAACGCCAGCCCATTATGACCCGCGACGATGTTGATTAGGACCTGTACTTTATACTTACACTCGCCGATGGCTGTTCGTTTACAGACGGCTGTTCGCTTGCCGGCGTTTCTACTGAGCTATCCGTCATTGTTGTACGACCACCACTAAATCATCTGAGTGGGTCCCACCTACATCAGTGTATGTATCTCCCAGAGGTAGATAGGTTAAGTGACTGGGATACACGGGAGGAACGCAGTGTTGCAATAGTCGGTCTCTTGACCGCAACGTCGCTTAGTCATACAACAACCTCTCTTGTCAACACAGCGAGGGGTCGTATCAAACCGCTCGAGTAAACAAAGTAGACAAGTTATTTTTATAGTGGACACTCAAAGCTGCGACTGTAAAATTCACTGAAGGTGCGTTTGAGGCGGGCGTATTTTCACAACCCTCATACATGTAACATATATTGTAATAAGAGAAGGTCGGATTATCGAGTGTACATTAAATCAGATCAATGAAAAAACGCATATGTTCACGTATGTAGCGACACACGTACACGGATATTTCTAGGTCATATTAAGTCTCCATGAACCTTCTTGAAATTGGGCCTATCTGCTAAGTTATACCTGTCAATACAGACTTTTAAAAAGTGATAACGTTTGTTGATTTCCTCTTCAACAATTGACACAATATATAGGCTTTCTGTTGAATAATTTGTTACATTTACGTATACCGCGTATAGATAACGCCAGTGTGACGTCACAGCGGGGTTGCCAACAAATAGCGCAGTGAGCTTCATGGCGTGTCGTGAATAGCTGACATACTTTGAAACGTGAGTGTATATAAAGCACTTTGCCACTACATTCCTATGTCGACCATGTAGAACTATGGCTTTGTGTCTATTGGCGAGAAACATATTAAACGCGCTGCCGAATATCCAATGTAAAACTAATTACAATAAATGAAGTCATGCGCACGAGCGGGCACGCGACTAGTAGTGGAAGGGAGGTAACTCTAGCGAACCTAATGAGCAAACCCTTGCATCTTTCATTCACACTTGGTTGACATGGTTTAATGTGTGGCAAATGTGTACAGTACTGACTATGACATTGAAGTATTACTGTTAAATGTAATGTCATTTTCATTATTTTATTTTGAAATAAAGTATATCTGATAAAAATATAATTTTGCCTTGCTTGTATTTTATTACATATGTCGTTACCACGAATGCTTCGATGTGTCATAGTTACATTATCATAACCAGCTCTTCACGTCATGCACTAGCCCTGCTCCAAGGCTGCACTGAATGTCAAGGCCATTCAGATGTAGTAGTTCTGTCATTTAAAGAGGCAAGTCTAGGTAAGCGGACAGGGCAGTCCGTTATAGAGACAACTCGTTCTTTTTAAATATTTTCTTGAAATTATCATTTTAAACTGATAATTTATGCATTTGAGATTTGTGCAAACCTCAGTTATTCAGATTTACAAAATAATCTTTGAAGCACACTGTTCACGGAGTGCACGCACAAAAATAACATGATTAACGCGAGGTAACACGCTTCATGTCGATCATGCGTTATGGAGAAACTGAAAGATTGCTTTATCTTCTCGCCGGCCAGGGAGGTGTTGTTACTAAAGTACTATCGGAAATAGAAAAAACCCTTTATTTTCTCATTTATCTCTACAATTTATGTAGTTGATATGTGCAAGTCTGAAATATCTGTTAAACTAAGTTCGGCCTAACTACAAGTCTCAGTGGTAGGGAGATAGGAAACGTAGAAAAAGGCCTTTACTGAGGAGAGATTAGTGCCGAAATGAGCAATGCGGGTTTTTTCTAAGTCCAAAGCGATTTATTTCGAATAGACCATGGCTTTATGCAAATTAGTGTGCTACGATATTGTATTACAAAGGACACTTTTTAAATGCCCAATATGAAATTAGACGTATCTTCATTATAAACGATAGCTGGCGTAAAAAATAATAACTTTCATGCTGAAACTATTAAGAATGTAGCTTCCATGGAGTCTCACTGTCACTATAAACAGAAACAGATAGGAGGGTTTGTCTCAAAAGCAAAACCTGGACGGGTGTCGCAGACGATCGTTGGGGTCGGGCTTGGAGACAGAGATATCAGCTCAGATAAGATAATCCTTAAGGGCAATTATACTGGGGAAGTACACGGCATGTCATGACAATTTACAAATAATATCCAGTCCTGTCGATCTTCACGATCGGGTGGTCATGCCACCTAATACATTCAATACGATGCCTTCCTATGGTTATCAGGTATCATACTCTTTTACATATCTCAACATACACTTCATGAAAGAAAGACACGTAAGATGTTAATCAATAGATGAGACATAGTCAACACACATGAAAAAGCACAAAATATCTTTGAGATGACCCCTTGTACCTGTAGACAACACGTGCATTTCATGCCAGGTGAGTCGACGGCCCGTCGTCATACCTGCCTGAGCGACCAAATTGACATCTCTAGTCTGATCTATTGTTGTCAGCAGCTATTCGTAATTTTTCTAAGTTTTGCCCGATTTTACGAGTAAACATGCTTTTCTGGATATTCTATTACGCATCCCACTGAATGCCAAAGTGGGTTAATTATTTCAACATTTGCTATTTGCAGTTGTGTAAATTTTAGGGATACAGAGTAACAGCCTCTATTTTTTTCTATTTCCTACAGTACTTTAGAACTGTTCTACTTCGATCAAACCACCATTTTCGGATTGTGTTAAAATTTTATCTTTTGAACCAGCCGCGTTTGTGTGCTCATTTCAGCGCGACCGACAAGCGAAGGGGGAGCAACTCTTGACTACCCAAAGAAACTGATCACGATGTTTGTGTTGGTACGCCATGCTTGTTAAAGACAGCACTTGTACATGTTAATTATTGTGTAAGAGCGACCCAGTGGTACTGAAACATAACATCTGTTGACCACATAATACAAAATACGCCCAGTAGAGTACACATGTACTCAGATACTCGCAACGAACAGTTCATATTGTATTTATGGGATTGGCAATTGCAACTCTCATATGTGAATGGCGCATCTGGGCTTAACGCTGGTTTGACATCGTTATTTGGTTCTAGCAAGTTGTGCAAGCTGGATTCCTTCAGGAGTACAGCTTTTGTGGACGGAGGAATCTTGGATTCGAACTCAATAGGCCTACTGCGCAGTTGGACAACGGTACACATCGATAAGGCCCATACCTAGGGCGACCATGTCGGTAATGAGGTACACTGTATTCCAGTCATAGACATCGTTACGGAATTACCGATTCAGACTTCTCCAGTTACATAATGTTTCCACGACAGGATACAACAAGTAGCAGTGGGAACTGACCAATTACTGTCCTTGTGACGTCATATGTATCTCCCACAAACTGCACCTTATCAGTTTTCCTGGAAAGCTGATGTGACGTCACAAGGTCAGGTGACACGTTAGACAGTGACAATCGTGTGATTTTGACTGGTGTGACACAACTACCATACAAACACAAATGCAGCCTGGTTCCCTGGGTCTGTTGCGCCTGAGCTAACGCTCCGACACTGAACACAAATGCAGCTACCTACGTATCAACTTTCAGCTTTGAAGCCAAGGCTCATCAAATACAATGTTTATTCCCAACACAGGACATTCTATGTTACAAAACACAATCGTATGATCACCTCTGCTATCTACCAACATTATAGTCAGCTTGACCCAAAGCGTGTTGTAAACGTGATACGCGTAATCCTATTTTGCATAATGCGTGTATATATACGAAACACTTGACTTAGATTCGTGGTAATATATATCTTAAGAGAATTAGGATCAACCAGTGCTGGGTAAAATTATCTAACACCAGACTGAAGTGTTTATTGATGTGTGGAGAGCGGTCGGTGCTTGCTGGCCTTAATAACGCATGTCCATAAACCGTGTCAATCGATGACGCTGCTGAAGACCATACTCAAGAAGACAAAACAAGTTTTGGTTATTCATCTGCATCACAGACTCCTTAGTGTATACGACCCGTGAAGGTCCGGGCTAGAATATTGATCTTCAGTAGCCCATTACTTGTAAGAGGCGACGACTAACGGGATCGGGTGGTCAGGCGCACTGACTTGGTTGACACATGTCATCGGTCCCAACTGCGCAGATCGATGCTCAATGCTCATGCTATTGATCACTGGATTGTCTGGTCCAGACTCGATTATTTACAGACCGCCGTCATATAGCTGGAATATTGCTGAGTGCGGCGTAAAACTAAACTCACTCACATTCACTCCCTTAGTGTATACCATTTAGAGGAGGAATCACAATATAAAATACGAATACATGACACGTGTTATGGATAACAACTTTTTATTCTTCTTAAAGAAGTTGTTATCAATAAAAATGTGTCATGTATTCATGTTTGTCCGACTTCTAAATGGGCAGAAATGGGCTTCACACACTGTAACTATTGGGGAATCGAACCTGGCCATTCAGGGTGACGACAAACCAAACAGAAACAAACGCCATTTTAAAGAGATGCGAAATACTAATGTTATTTCATTGCATGGACTGAGGCGTTTACAACGGAACTGATTTTGACATATGATATTAATATAAACATTTCTATACAACCCACATAAAACTATTTACTGCAAGCGAATATTCCTTTATGTATGGACCGCCTCTGTGGTGTAGTGGTTAGAGCGTCTGCCCGGAGAGCGGAAGGTCGCGGGTTCGATCCACGACCGCGTCATACCAATAGACGTTAAAATATGGTACTTGTTGGTCCCTGCCTGGCGTTCGGCATTAATGGGTACAACAAGGACTGGTCTGCTCGGAGTCAGTATAATATGTCTGAGTTGGGTATTCATGCTTCACTGCGGCATGGTATCTCAGTGATCTAGCACTATAAAACCAGCTTCAGTCTGGGCTAGTACAAGCAGCCGCACATACACATACACACGCATGCACGTCGTCATATGAGCGAAATATTCTCAAGCACGACGTTAAACCCAATTTCACCTCACCTCACCTTTATGTATGACCTGAATACAATTTTACGCCGCGGGTTCAAGAAGTTTGCTTGAATTCAATCCGCACCTTCGTGCAACTTCGTGTTCTATATATCTTGAGGTAAGGTGCAGGTGCTGACGGTGCCGCTAGTTGAGACGCGCGACTCGTCAACTGAGGGACACACCTCCCGGACCCTATCATCATAATGTCCCATTAATTTTGTAAAAGTATTGTTGTCATGTGACTGCTGAATGTTGCGAAATTCAAGGTCAACTCATCATGGATCGTTGCGCAGGCAGTTGCAGTTCGGTGCAAACAGTGCACATCACTGTGCTGTAGGTACAGTATAGTGTAATGGACCAGAATGCAATTGGTTGAAATGTATATATATTGATTATATTAAGTGGTATATAATATGTGTATATGCTGCGTCGGCCATATATGCTGTATTCAACGGACTAACAATAGATGGAGTCAAATTCAATACATGAATTAGCTCTCCAAAGGCAATACCGGTAGACTGTATCGTGAGGCTACATACCGACATGGCAAGGGCGTGTTTGTGTTTTTTCACCTTCGTATGAATCGATATGCAGGCACATTTACGAGGGTTGTGAACGCGATGTAGACTATGGAATACTGTTATGTATAAGGTGGCTGAAAAGTGGTTGGGCATATACTGGAGCTGAGAAGGGCATGAGCATAGGTTGTTGGAGTTGAATATGGCCAAAGCATAGGCTGCTAGTTTTGGGGATGGGAAGGGGTGAGAATAGACAAAGCAAGTATTTAATCTATGTATATGAAACATCACAAAATAAGTACACGAATATAAACAATATATCCAAGGTCAAATTGTCCATACCACTGGCGGATGCAGTTTGACACCGACGTGTGTTTTTCTCTAACGTACTTCATACCAACAGATCTCGCTGGCCCGATTACCAAGTCTATAATATTTTGTTTACGACCGTGTATCTCTATGGTAAGCAGTTTCACACCTCTATAGGTACATTTGCCCCCTTAACCTGTACACACTACGATCTAGTTGGCCCCAATCCCTGCCTTTCAAGATATATTCTACCTCACCGTATAGGTCCCGGCATATACGATGATTGAGATTTAAGGAGCGCTTCTGGTGGGCCCGATTTCTCACTTGGCCCCGACAAATTTTTCCATCGGTTAGACCAGTTTACTTCCTAGTTAAAGAGTGAGTGAGTGAATATTGTTTTACGCCGCTTTTAGCAATATTCCAGCAACATCACGGCGGGGGGCACCAGAAATGGGCTTCACACATTGTACCCATGTGGGGATTCGAACCCGGGTCTTCGGCGTGACGAGCCAACGCTTTAACCACTAGGCTACCCCACCGCCCCCCCATCGGTTAGATATCGATCTACCGCATGTATCGAACTACAGATAACTTGGTGGCCCCGTGTTTCACCGAATACTCAGTGTATGTCTACTTAATACTGGGCTCCTAAAGATTTCAACTGACAGCGACTGGAGAGGGAACGCGTGATTCGACACTTCTGCATCCGTTCAAGCATGCCTAACATTGTATAAGGCCCGGATCGCGCCTCTATGGAAGGAGAATCCTCACAGTGTCTGCAACCAACCATGCACCGTCACATATATTCAATCCTCTATATGTGTACACTTCGTCACCTTAATGTTAGACCCTCTTAGATACCTGTACGACGAGATACCTGGCCACGAGCCAGATCGTGAATATATTATGACCGGTTTTCCCCAAGTCATTGTTGACCCGAGGCGAGTTTAGTGTTTCCAGTCACGAGTGTCCACATATATACATAATAACATAACCTATATATACCTGCGTATTTAAAAGGACATATCTGTACAGTACATTCATGTGATAGTCACTCAGGCGATATCCCTGAGAATACACACTGGATATTTAGACGTGTGAATAACATCATAATCTGGGAAATGCGTTGTTTCTGTATATCTTATTGGTTAATATTTGCACGTAAATATGAAAAACTTTTTAAAATGTCTACATATTAGTTTTATAAAAATCGGAGAAAGTATACAGCAACGAGTTTTGTGCTCTAATTCACGACTGTAAAATGGCATATCACTTATTTCACTTTGAATATGAAGGTACCTTGATGCTTGCTTTTAGATTTATGAACTGTGTGCCGTTCGTATAACGCTACTGAGATATGCAGATTGTTTAGTACTTTGGTTCTTCATGCTGACTGGTTTGCGTTCGCATTTGTAATCTGACTTACATCATATGATACCATATCTAGTTGATACATGTGAAATAAAATGCATGGTATCTTTCCACGGGGTTTTCTGAATGTTATATATATCGATATATACATAAAATATAATATGATATATAAACTACAACGCTCATGTTGTTGATCACTGGATTGTCTGGTCCAGACTCGATCATTTACAGACCGCCGCCATATAGCTGGAATATTGCTGAGTGTGGCGTAAAACTAAACTCACTCAGTCACTATAAACTACAACACGACTTGGAACACCTATTATACGCCCTTAATAATGTATGCATCAACCTTGAGTTTGTCAGTTAAGTTACGGTATTAATTAGGACTATTTCAGTCCGCAAGTGATAGAGTGTTATGCATCTGGACGATCATGTTTTAGGTATAGCGCGAATCTTTGATGTCAGTTTGACCCGCTCCACCACCAATGACGGCGATGAAGGTGAGGCTCGTCCTGCAAGCTGCAATGTAGCTTAAGACCCCGCATTAGTCGAAGTGAACGACAGACCTGTCCCTCATTCACACGTACAGACCATGAAAGCAGACCAGTATGACCTAGCTTGATCCTATATATTGTACAGTGATGTTACGTCTTTAACTAGGGGGGCGGTGGGGTAGCCTAGTGGTTAAGACGTTCGCTCGTCACGCCAAAGGCCCGGGTCCGATTCCCCACATGGGTACAATGTGTGAAGCCTATTGCTGGTGTCCCCTGCCGTGATATTGCTGGAATATTGCTAAAAGCGGCGTAAAACCATATTCACTCACTCACTCTTTCACTAGAAAGTACATCTGGCATTTACAACACCATAGCCTGTTTCGCTTCCATTGGGTTCACTTCCTCTTGATGCGGTCGATACAGTATTACTGACTGACTGAGTTTGGTTTTACGCCGCTTTTAGCAATATTCCAGCAACATCACGGCGGGGGACACCAGAAATGGGCTTCAAACATTGTACCCACGTGGGGATTCGAACCCGGGTCTTCGGCGTGACGAGCGAACGCTTTA
Source organism: Haliotis rubra (assembly GCF_003918875.1). NCBI lineage: Eukaryota > Metazoa > Mollusca > Gastropoda > Lepetellida > Haliotidae > Haliotis > Haliotis rubra. The sequence continues at coordinate 2,914,417 of NW_025767235.1, forward strand.
ACCACTAGGCCCCGATGTGATGGGTAGAGTGATACATGCATAGGTATGTATCGTCTACCTTGGCGATGTCAAGCGCTGTACACCGAAATGCACCACTATGGTACAACAATGTGTACACATATATTTTACGAATTTAATTCATTTAAAATCCAACTTTTTCTCCGAAAATGCAAAAAAGTCTGACAATCACTTTTTTGTTTTGTTTTCAAAGTGAGTGTCTCAATCACGCACACAGACACGCAGACACGCACGCAAGCACGCACACTCTGATGCTATTCATAATATCTCGATTTATACTCTCGACATCAGTGAGGATACAGCATGTAGCTCATCTCTGGCTCTTCTCACAGTGCTATATTTCCCGTTGGGCGAGCCAGTATGGTTTTACGTCATATGTAGTAATATTCCCGCCATTTTTACGACAATAGACGTCAATGAGCGATGCTTCATACTTATCCCGTTTTTGAGGATCGAACCTGGTGAACGCCTTATACTCTATCCAATCGACAATGGCAGAATAAGGACCCAAACACGTTAAATCTTGCCTATGTGGTACGTTAAATCTAGTTCCATTGTAACTACTCTATAACAGAGAACATCCTTATCCAATTTGCATATCAAAGTATTCATAAAAATCTCTGCTCCCGGCATTGATGCTAACGTTTTGAAAGGTTTATGAGCAAAGATAAGGTGGACAAAGAAGTTGCAAATCACCACCGGAGACTGAATCGATGTTCACATTAACCACCTTCTACCGGGGCCGCTGGGGCTGTCTCCCGTCGGAACAACGTCACCGTGACGTGATGCCGGGGCGGTTATGGGACAACACGACGTTGCCGTAATGGCCAGATGTGCAAATACCGGCGTTCGAGTGTCGTCCATTTTGAGCACCGTGAAGCACTTTGAAAGGCATTTCCTTCTGTTCCAAAAGGATGGTTTATCTTTCTGACGTCGCTGGCATCTTGGCAATGTCTCTTCCGGAAACGCAGCTTGTAACTAGCAGCATGCGGACACAATACACATTAGTCTGTATCACAGTCCCTAAACCACATTATTTCCCCACTGCCAAGCCCTCCCTGCAATGCTAAAGCCATAAATGAAACAAGTATAGATTTCCCCTAGTTCAGGCCTGAATCTCCCAACTCACTGGGCCTCCTTTTCAATTTAAATGGGTTTATTTGTTACTATCTATATTATATATATTCAGTGACTAAGCGTTAGTCCACACACCTATGTGTCATTGGTTCCACTTTCTCCTCGCTACATACGCTTGCAGACACCAAGTAATGTCAGGGCTCAGGACTACAAAAGCCGGTTGATAACGGCAAATAAGTATCTGTTAACTCACAAGACAGTCTCGGCACTACCAGTTTGTGTGTGCAATAAATCGTCTTCATAGCTTAATATTTATCCCTTAACTTCAGCAAATCCAGCGTTTAGCTCCCAGGATATGAAGGGGGCAAACAAGATCAGAGCAGATTTATCAAAGCTGACGTGTATCCAACTGGATCACGCCGTCGTCTTACAGCTGACGCGCATCGACTCGATACTTCAGCACTTACTAATAGTGTTGTACTATTTAAGTATACTCTCGAATTTTAGCAAACTTTATCAAGTTACTTATTCTGAAACTGTCTTTAAAAAGATGGATTTCAAACATTCGTTTTACAAATAAATTCAAATATTTGGGCATTTTCTACATGCCCATTCAAATAATTGAATATATTGTACATACAGTCTCAATATTTACATACAAATTCAATATCAAACAGGCAAACAGGTTCAATATCTCGACAAATGGTGAAAATTCAACACATGAATACCCGGAAGAATGACGAAGATACCATGTACTTGGTTAAGTCAGAGACTATATAATAGACCTATTATATGGTCTCTGGTTAAGTTTATCAAATATTCCACCAAAAGTTCAACTCAAGAGTATGTCTAGCTTTATGAAATGTATGTTAAGTTTTATAAAATCGTGGGGGGAAATCAGATGTATTCGAATATTATCCTACAGATACAGGGTTAATAACGTCAGATATTGCCATCCAGACAGTTGACCTACGTATTCGTTATTGTCGAGCAGCCCGAGATCCCAAGAAACGGTTCTGTCGCCTTTGACTTGCGTCGACTGGCTACTGTGGATATATATGTGAATATAACCTGTATCTCTGTTCAAATCAGCAGCTTCAGTGATGTACATACATGTAGTTCGGGAGCTAATAAAATATTCCAAAGACCAAATATCAATTTGTTTTCAGGCTAACATGGTGCATGAAGCAAATGGCTACCGCGACGAAAGAAAACACTGACTTGATCATGGACCACAACACGATGGTACAACAGTACTGGATGTAGCATATGGCTGTTATAGAACAGTGGTGTCCACAACTCGATGGTATAACAGTACTGGATGTAGCATATGAATGTTATAGAACAGTGATGTCCACAACACGATGGTATAACATTACTGGATGTAGCATATGACTGTTATAGAACAGTGATGTCCACAACACGATGGTATAACAGTACTGGATGTAGCATATGACTGTTATAGAACAGTGATTTCTACAACACGATGGTATAACAGTACTGGATGTAGTATATGACTGTTATAGAACAGTGATGTCTACAACACGATGGTATAACATTGCTAGGTGTAGTATATGACTGTTATAGAACACTGATGTCCACAACACGATGGTATAACAGTACTAGGTGTAGCATATGACTGTTATAGAACAGTGATGTCCACAACACGATGGTATAACAGTACTGGATGTAGTATATGACTGTTATAGAACAGTGATGTCTACAACACGATGGTATAACATTGCTAGGTGTAGTATATGACTGTTATAGAACAGTGATGTCCACAACACGATGGTATAACAGTACTGGGTGTAGCATATGGCTGTTATAGAACAGTGATGTCTACAACACGATGGTATAACAGTACTGGGTGTAGCATATGACTATTATAGAACAGTGATGTCTACAACACGATGGTATAACAGTACTGGATGTAGCATATGACTGTTATAGAACAGTGATGTCTACAACACGATGGTATAACAGTACTGGGTGTAGCATATGGCTGTTATAGAACAGTGATGTCCACAACACGATGGTATAACAGTACTGGATGTAGCATATGACTGTTATAGAACAGTGATGTCCACAACACGATGGTATAACAGTACTAGGTGTAGTATATGACTGTTATAGAACAGTGATGTCCACAACACGATGGTATAACAGTACTGGATGTAGCATATGACTGTTATAGAACAGTGATGTCCACAACACGATGGTATAACAGTACTAGGTGTAGCATATGACTGTTATAGAACAGTGATGTCCACAACACGATGGTATAACAGTACTGGGTGTAGCATATGACTATTATAGAACAGTGATGTCCACAACACGATGGTATAACAGTACTGGATGTAGCATATGACTGTTATAGAACAGTGATGTCCACAACACGATGGTATAACAGTACTGGGTGTAGCATATGGCTGTTATAGAACAGTGATGTCCACAACACGATGGTATAACAGTACTGGATGTAGCATATGACTGTTATAGAACAGTGATGTCCACAACACGATGGTATAACAGTACTGGGTGTAGCATATGACTGTTATAGAACAGTGATGTCCACAACACGATGGTATAACAGTAGTACTGGATGTAGCATATGACTGTTATAGAACAGTGATGTCCACAACACGATGGTATAACAGTACTGGATGTAGCATATGACTGTTATAGAACAGTGATGTCCACAACACGATGGTATAACAGTACTGGGTGTAGCATATGACTGTTATAGAACAGTGATGTCTACAACACGATGGTATAACAGTACTGGTGATGTATGGCATATGTAGCATATATGCTGTTATAGAACAGTGATGTCCACAACACGATGGTATAACAGTACTGGATGTAGCATATGACTGTTATAGAACAGTGATGTCCACAACACGATGGTATAACAGTACTGGATGTAACATATGGCTGTTATAGAACAGTGATGTCCACAACACGATGGTATAACAGTACTGGGTGTAGCATATGGCTGTTATAGAACAGTGATGTCCACAACACGATGGTATAACAGTACTGGGTGTAGCATATGACTGTTATAGAACAGTGATGTCCACAACACGATGGTATAACAGTACTGGGTGTAGTATATGACTATTATAGAACAGTGATGTCCACAACACGATGGTATAACAGTACTGGGTGTAGCATATGGCTGTTATAGAACAGTGATGTCCACAACACGATGGTATAACAGTACTGGATGTAGCATATGACTGTTATAGAACAGTGATGTCCACAACACGATGGTATAACAGTACTGGATGTAGCATATGACTGTTATAGAACAGTGATGTCCACAACACGATGGTATAACAGTACTGGATGTAGCATATGGCTGTTATAGAACAGTGATGTCTACAACACGATGGTATAACAGTACTGGATGTAGTATATGACTATTATAGAACAGTGATGTCTACAACACGATGGTATAACAGTACTGGGTGTAGCATATGACTGTTATAGAACAGTGATGTCCACAACACGATGGTATAACAGTACTGGGTGTAGCATATGGCTGTTATAGAACAGTGATGTCTACAACACGATGGTACAACAGTACTGGGTGTAGCATATGACTGTTATAGAACAGTGATGTCTACAACACGATGGTATAACAGTACTAGGTGTAGTATATGACTGTTATAGAACAGTGATGTCCACAACACGATGGTATAACAGTACTGGATGTAGCATATGACTGTTATAGAACAGTGATGTCCACAACACGATGGTATAACAGTACTAGGTGTAGTATATGACTGTTATAGAACAGTGATGTCCACAACACGATGGTATAACAGTACTGGGTGTAGCATATGGCTGTTATAGAACAGTGATGTCTACAACACGATGGTATAACAGTACTGGGTGTAGCATATGGCTGTTATAGAACAGTGATGTCTACAACACGATGGTACAACAGTACTGGGTGTAGCATATGACTGTTATAGAACAGTGTTGTCTACAACACGATGGTATTACAGTACTAGGTGTAGTATATGACTATTATAGAACAGTGATGTCCACAACACGATGGTATAACAGTACTGGATGTAGCATATGACTGTTATAGAACAGTGATGTCTACAACACGATGGTATAACAGTACTAGGTGTAGTATATGACAATTATAGAACAGTGATGTCCACAACACGATGGTATAACAGTACTAGGTGTAGTATATGACAATTATAGAACAGTGAGGTCCACTACACGATGGTATAACAGTACTAGGTGTAGTATATGACAATTATAGAACAGTGAGGTCCACTACACGATGGTATAACAGTACTAGGTGTAGTATATGACAATTATAGAACAGTGAGGTCCACTACACGATGGTATAACAGTACTAGGTGTAGTATATGACAATTATAGAACAGTGATGTCCACTACACGATGGTATAACAGTACTGGATGTAGCATATGACTGTTATAGAACAGTGATGTCTACAACACGATGGTATAACAGTACTAGGTGTAGTATATGACTGTTATAGAACAGTGATGTCCACTACACGATGGTATAACAGTACTAGGTGTAGCATATGACTGTTATAGAACAGTGATGTCCACAACACGATGGTATAACAGTACTGGATGTAGCATATGACTGTTATAGAACAGTGATGTCCACAACACGATGGTATAACAGTACTGGATGTAGCATATGGCTGTTATAGAACAGTGATGTCCACAACACGATGGTATAACAGTACTGGGTGTAGCATATGGCTGTTATAGAACAGTGATGTCCACTACACGATGGTATAACAGTACTGGATGTAGCATATGACTGTTATAGAACAGTGATGTCTACAACACGATGGTATAACAGTACTAGGTGTAGTATATGACAATTATAGAACAGTGATGTCTACAACACGATGGTATAACAGTACTAGGTGTAGCATATGACTGTTATAGAACAGTGATGTCCACAACACGATGGTATAACAGTACTGGATGTAGCATATGACTGTTATAGAACAGTGATGTCCACAACACGATGGTATAACAGTACTGGATGTAGCATATGACTGTTATAGAACAGTGATGTCCACAACACGATGGTATAACAGTACTGGGTGTAGCATATGGCTGTTATAGAACAGTGATGTCCACTACACGATGGTATAACAGTACTAGGTGTAGCATATGACTGTTATAGAACAGTGAGGTCCACAACACGATGGTATAACAGTACTGGATGTAGCATATGACTGTTATAGAACAGTGATGTCTACAACACGATGGTATAACAGTACTAGGTGTAGCATATGACTGTTATAGAACAGTGATGTCCACTACACGATGGTATAACAGTACTGGATGTAGCATATGACTGTTATAGAACAGTGATGTCCACAACACGATGGTATAACAGTACTGGATGTAGCATATGACTGTTATAGAACAGTGATGTCTACAACACGATGGTATAACAGTACTAGGTGTAGTATATGACAATTATAGAACAGTGATGTCCACAACACGATGGTATAACAGTACTGGATGTAGCATATGACTGTTATAGAACAGTGATGTCTACAACACGATGGTATAACAGTACTAGGTGTAGTATATGACAATTATAGAACAGTGATGTCCACAACACGATGGTATAACAGTACTAGGTGTAGTATATGACAATTATAGAACAGTGATGTCTACAACACGATGGTATAACAGTACTAGGTGTAGTATATGACAATTATAGAACAGTGATGTCTACAACACGATGGTACAACAGTACTAGGTGTAGTATATGACAATTATAGAACAGTGATGTCCACTACACGATGGTATAACAGTACTAGGTGTAGTATATGACTGTTATAGAACAGTGATGTCCACAACACGATGGTATAACAGTACTAGGTGTAGTATATGACTGTTATAGAACAGTGATGTCCACTACACGATGGAACAACAGTACTAGGTGTAGTATATGACTGTTATAGAACAGTGATGTCTACAACACGATGGTATAACAGTACTAGGTGTAGTATATGACTGTTATAGAACAGTGATGTCTACAACACGATGGTATAACATTGCTAGGTGTAGTATATGACAATTATAGAACAGTGATGTCCACTACACGACGGAACAACAGTTTACGGTGTAGATACTGTTGCAGAAGCCTCGTCGACCGATGGTGTGAGTGACTTATGCTCTCGGGAATATTCTGTTAACGTTGTACAATACTGGTATAATTGTGGATGTTATTGCCATCAATCAACATCCAGCTGGCCCATTATCTCAATTTAGAAACAAGTTAACTAATCGTTGATCTGTTCCGGAAATAGAAGCTGATGGTAAATATAGATTTGCCATGACTGCGCTCCTTATGAAGACTGCCAATTCCGACAACAATGGGTAATACAATGTCAACACACAAAGTCAAAGTATAAATAGACTGCAAAATTCGATGTAATCATAAAGCGATTTAGCCCTAAACGCAAACATAAATCATCAAGATTATTACGCAAAGCCGCCTTGTCGTGTTCACTGAAGTAAGGGGGCTTCGAATAATAGATTAGTCCTATGTTTGTATACGAGAGCGTATTCATTGAAACAGTTGCATCAACTATGTTTATGATGACGAAAATACTTAATTTTAGAACGACCACAAAACAACCTCATTAATTTCAACTCGCACCGCCCACGGCCGTGACACAAACAGACCCAGTCCAGCTATATCTCCCGTTTGTCACACGTGGGGTCGCTAACAAGAGAAATTGGTGTACGTGCGTTGAGTGGCTGTTGCCTCGTTCATTCTGTTCGTAAGTTGAGTAAATAAACAGCAAATGAAGCTTTCCATTCTAAGGGTTTCAGTATTTGACAGCGTTAGAAAATACATCTGAATGACATATTACTTAGTGTGGGGCTGCCGGCCGAGATGTTAGTACTAGGTGTGTTGTCCATGTGTAAGACCTCGCATGGGGACAGTGAGTGCGTGAACTGGGTTTCATCAATATTGCAGTAATACCATTGTGTATGTACGTCAATGTCTCTTCCCGTCATTGTGTGACAGCTGAGGCCAACCCTGTGTGACATGGGTGGGTGACGTTTATTGACTACACAGCAAGGATAAGTTGCGGACAAACCTGGAAATATAATTGGAACGAACCTGGATTCAAAGCACTCACCACCTCCCCCAACCCCACCACCCAAAACACAACAAAAATACGAAAAACTTAAAAAGATATATAATTTCATTTTTTTTTTCAAAAAACATAAAAAAACTAATCAATGAAAATCAAAGAAAACCAGAAGAAACAAAAACAAAATTGCAACACATCGTACCCCGATACCGGGATCGTTGGTCACAACACCAAGCACTGACCAGTGTGTTGGGTACAGACTCGATTATTGACAGGCCTCAATGTATGGCCCAAATAACAATAATGATTGCGGCGTCAAACAACGAACTCAAACTGTTGTCACACACACACCAAGCACATCGTCCATTCAGCATCCACCGGTACATCGTCCATTCAGCATGCACCGGTACATCACACACAATATCCCCACATTTTGTTCGAGGAAAGTCAGAGGTGAAGACACCCAGTTTCACTGATGTGACCCACGTATACGTACACGCACGATAGTGTGCGAACTTGTTTAGTCATTCATCGATGCAGGCAACGGGAACATCGGTTTATTCATCCTCACTCAAAGATCGATGTACGGCTCTGTTTAATTACCCATTACTGACCTGAAGTGTTCAGAGTGCCGTCACCAATTGATTCGCTAAGATCTTACCTACAGAATTATGAATATACAGAAGGCCTATAGATCCCGCTTTAGCGTCGGATCTTGTATTACCTTTATACAATATATCATAAAAGTGTTGTGTGCTATTAATTCAGCAAAACTATGTAATACCTACTTATGTAGAAATAGCATAATTGAATAACACTGACGTAAGATGAACCATTAAAATTATACTGTCGCTGTCTGGAAAATTGGTTGTTAGTTAAAGTTCTAAAACGGAGGTGGTGAAACTGATATTTTAAATTCTAGAAGATAACGCAAAACCAGAAGATTAATTCCTCCCATATACGCGTGTTCTGTTCCTTATACTCCCTCCAACGTAGGAGGAATATATATAGCAGTTAACATTTAGCCAGTTAATGCAAGGTGCAGATGAAAACAGAACTCTAAGGTGGTCAATACTCACATATGAATATTAAGAGAACGTAACAAAAGTTGATTAACAATCAAGTGCTATTTTCGCTGTCTGTAGAGAAGGCCTAATATAGTGCATGAGCTGAATTAGGGAAGTGTGATTTTGCATGTGTTCCCGACTGAATGTGTTCCCGACTGAATGTTTGACCTGACTGAATGTTTGACCATATTGATTGTGTGACCTGACTGAATCTGTGACTTGACTGAATCTGTGACTTGACTGAATCTGTGACTTGACTGAATCTGTGACTTGACTGAATCTGTGACTTGACTGTGACCTGACTGAATGTGTGACCTGACTGAATGTGTGACCTGGCTGAATGTGTGATCTGACTGAATGTTTGACTTGACTGAATGTGTGACCTGACTGAATGTGTGACCTGACTAAATGTGTGACCTGTCAGAATGTGTGACCTGACTGAATGTGTGACCTGACTAAATGTGTGACCTGTCAGAATGTTTGACCTGACTGAATGTTTGACCTGACTGAATGTGTGACCTGACTGAATGTGTGACCTGACTGAATGTTTGACCTGACTGAATGTTTGACCTGACTGAATGTTTGACCTGACTGAATGTGTGACCTGACTGAATGTGTGACCTGACTGAATGTTTGACCTGACTGAATGTTTGACCTGACCTGACTGAATGTTTGACCTGACTGAATGTGACCTGACTGAATGTGTGACCTGACTGAATGTGTGACCTGACTGAATGTGTGACCTGACTGAATGTGTGACCTGACTGAATGTGTGACCTGACTGAATGTGTGACCTGACTGAATGTGTGACCTGACTGAATGTGTGACCTGACTGAATGTGTGACCAGACTGAATGTGTGACCTGGACTGAATGTGTGACCTGACTGATGTGTGACCTGACTGTGACTGAATGTGACCTGACTGAATGTGTGACCTGGATGAATGTGACTCTGGATCTGAATGTGTGATCTGAACTGAATGTGTGACCTGACTGAATGTGTGACCTGGATGTGTGATCTGACTGAATGTGTGACCTGGCTGAATGTGTGACATGGATGTGTGATCTGACTGAATGTGTGACCTGGTTGAATGTGTGATCTGACTGAATGTGTGACCTGGCTGAATGTGTGACCTTCATGTGCGTCCATGACGTTCTGTAACGTCGTTCTCGACGGACGGTACACAAAACCATCTGACAGTCACTGTACGTCTCAACACATAATTTAAATTCTTCGCTGATATACCTATACACAACCTTGGCACACAGACCACTACTAGACGGGCCTCTGATGTAAAAAGCAGACCAACTCGACACAGTAGGACACACCGCAGCCGTCACGACGACCCCTCCCCAGCACAGAAAACCTCACAGCGACGATGGACCTGGATTCGGAATGTCGACATTTGTATGAACCCGACCTGAGCGGTATAATGTTTGTACATTATATATTTTCCCCAGTAATGTGTTTATAGCATGAGACAAAATACAACTATGCCGCATTAAACTCAAACAAAACAAACACATTGCATGCGTATTGGGCCACCTGATGGGGGTCTACTTAGCCTAGAGTCATGGGATAGTATTGCTTGTTTACGACAGAGCAAGTGAAGAACTTCCTGGTTGCTACTAAGTAAAACACCATGTCTCATTCAAAATGCTTTCGCATCACAACAGACCATCAAAGAGGTCGCTGTGCAGGAGGCGGCATCAGACAACCACTCGTCTGCCATGTTCATATAATACATGCACACAGCCACAAATCTGAGCACATATATCCTCATGATCTGAAATACACACACACACGCACGCACGTGTATATATATATATATATCTATATCTATATCTATATCTATATATATGTATATATATATATATATATATATATATATATATATATATATATATATATATATATATATTGCATAGATAAATAAAAACAGAATGCCTTTTTCTCCAACATGTTTCGTTCTTTACTCTTCTGTTATTTATGACTGAACACTTGTACTACTTTGGACATTTTGTGCGTATATATATATATATATATATATATATATATATATATATATCTATATCTATATATATCTATATATATATATATATATATTCAAGGTTCAGGAAATCCACAAAATAATTACACAAAGCAAATTTCTATTTATGTATGTACTACAGTACACTGCTGGTAAACACCCTGACATGGTGACATGAATGATATTTGCAAAAGTTATCACGCCCAGTGGAATGTTTCCCAGTTGAACATCAAAAGGCCCTTTAATGTGATAATCTTACAACACAGCGTGTCTGTATGAGCCGCATGGTCCCTATCCGGGATACAGTGCAATACAAGGCAGCTTTAAACGGGCAGTATTTCTCAGTTCAAAAGTGGAGACAATTGATTTTTCTCACCCGGCTATTGACTAATTTGTAAGATTCCAACATCTAAGGGAAGTTCATTGCTGCAGAGTACAGGTCAATAAGTAATCAACGCTGGTTTGCCATCACGATATAGGTGTGACTTCGCTGGCTAGTGATTGTCTTCGTCTGCATTAATTAGTTACGTGTGTAACTACGTGAACGACACTGATCACTCTCCTGGCCTGGAGGGTCGTGCACGACAGTTCAAACACGACATTTAGTATTTACTCACATGTAATCGTTCGGACTGAGTTTCCAGTATTCACTCAATCGTAATGAGTCTGTTGTTCCCCGGCCATGTTTGGTAGCAGTGCTGTTTGTACGTTCTTACAACAAGCAAGAGACAGCTCTGTTCTTGCAACAAACGAGATGCAGCTCTGTTCTTACAACAAGCGAGAGACAACTCTGTTCTTACAACAAGCGAGTGACAGCTCTGTTCTTACAACAAGCGAGAGACAGCTCTGTTCTTACAGCAAGCGAGAGACAGCTCTGTTCTTACAACAAGCGAGAGACAGCTCTGTTCTTACAACAAGCGAGAGACAGCTCTGTTCTTGCAACAAACGAGATGCAGCTCTGTTCTTACAACAAGTGAGAGACAGCTCTGTTCTTACAACAAGCGAGAGACAGCTCTGTTCTTGCAACAAGCGAGATGCAGCTCTGTTCTTACAACAAGCGAGACACAGCTCTGTTCTTACAACAAGCGAGAGACAGCTCTGTTCTTACAACAAGCGAGATACAGATCTGTTCTTGCAACAAGCGAGACACAGCTCTGTTATTACAACAGGCAAGAGACAGTTCTGTTCTTACAACAAGCGAGAGACAGCTCTGTTCTTACAACGAGAGACACAGCTCTGTTCTTACAACAAGCAACAGACAGTTCTGTTCTTACAACAAGCGAGACACAGCTCTGTTCTTACAACAAGCGAGACACAGCTCTGTTATTACAACAAGAGAGACACAGCTCTGTTCTTACAACAAGAGAGACACAGCTCTGTTCTTACAACATGCGAGAGACAGCCCTGTTCTTACAACAAGAGAGACACAGCTCTGTTCTTACAACATGCGAGAGACAGCTCTGTTCTTACAACAAGAGAGACACAGCTCTGTTCTTACAACAAGAGAGACACAGCTCTGTTCTTACAACAAGCGAGAGACAGCTCTGTTCTTACAACAAGCGAGAGACAGCTCTGTTCTTACAACAAGCGAGATACAGCCCTGTTCTTACAACAAGCGAGAGACAGCTCTGTTCTTACAACAAGCGAGACACAGCTCTGTTTTTACTAGTGAAAGATCTGTTGTGCATTAATCACTGAAGGAGATTTCGGATTGTTTGCCAACATTTGATCAGAATGTATAGATTAGTAATAAAATATCGACATGCCAGCTGTAAAAAACTACTTTGGATAATTATAATTAGGCTTTGGATATTAATTGTATCATTGAGGACTACTATACCATCATACATTTTTTCACGATGGTGGATGTCTTGTTACACTGACGTAAAGCAGCGGGGTCAAAGTCTCATGACGAGTTGTTTCCTTATCCAGAACCAGGCATTGCACAATCCTAATCCAGCAGGCCTTCAACAGTAACCACAAATACCTGACAGCACACCCTGCTACCCGACAACACACCCAGCTACCCCAGACCTATATGTGCTGGACATTGTGTCGAGGTGACCTCTCGTGTACGTACAAACATGCTTGTCGCGTCATCTCGTTGACGGCACTCTACGTGAGATGTTGCAGCTGCATGGGCGACGTAAAGCATGGGATAACGACATAGACAGACAGACAGCGAGGTTTGGCAATGCAAATAAGCTGTATCATATAGACCTGCCTGGGTCAACCCGAGTCTTAGGCTAACCACACCCTCTCCTCACTGCTTCGTCTGCATCTGGCCTGTAAGACGTAACTCACATTGCGACAGACTGGCAATTAATCGATCGTACAGGAAGTGGCACCAAAGCAGAAATCGATGTCACAGTGGCTGGTTAAACCTTACCAGAAACTGTCTGGACGATCCTCTGGTGCGTGAGGTAAAGTGCTTTGGACGTCGAGTCAAGATCCTTGCATAGTGCGTGCGTGCGTTCGTGCGTCCGTGTATTTGGGTGTGTCGTGCTTTAACTTGGATACCCCAGACAGAGTGTACTGACGAGTAGGTCAGGTAGTGTTTGATCCCTTAAACACGAGTGAAAGGCATTTTGTAGCAAGCACCATCTGTAAACGTCTTTTCTAATGACGTGGTCGGGAATCGAACCCCGACCATTCGCTCTCCAGGGAGACGGTGTATCAACTGTTTGATGGAGGCTGTCGAATCAACTTGTAACGTATCCTGCCTAAGCCTTGTCAGACATGTTATATTCGATAAACTAGCTGAACAGTAATGCACACTTAATGTCAAAACAACTGGTCTTAAAAATAATGAAATAGGTCAAGCGTTATGACGTTACTATCCACGAGTGTCAAGGGCCACATTGTTCAGACAGAGGAACACACTAACCTACATGCCATACATGCCTGTGTAGTGTAAGTCAAGCCTGGCCACATTTTGCGTTACTTGAATACGCGAGTGAGTGAGTGGGTTTAGTTTTACGCCGCTTTAGCAATATTCCAGCAATATCACGGAGGGGGACAGCAGAAATGGGCTTCACACATTGTACCCATGTAGGGAATCGAACCCGGGTCTTCGGCGTGACGAGCGAACGCTTTAACCACTACTCCACCGCCCCTTACTTGAATAGGACCGCATGTATGTACTGCAAACGGTATCGCAGATCTATAGCCGAAGATGTGTTTTTCTTGCTCTATCGGAGAAACATAGAACATACACTTGCAAAGCTCATGTTATCCATTATGTTTAAAAATATGCACGTTTCCAACTTGGCGACGCGCATAGTTCTGTCATGACGAACACGCACGTGCGGTACCAGGAGGAGCAGGGTGATCTCAATCAGCATACATGCATGCTAGTGCACCTGTACATCTGTGGGGACCTCTCCATTTGTTCATTTGATAGAAACATGGTATATTACTATCAAATACTTTAAGCATCCCCAACTGGTCACATGTTTATCGGCTTGATTATAATGTAACAGCTATACCAAGAAGTTCAAGTTCACCCGAGTGAGTGAGTATGGTTTTACGCCGCTTTTAGCAATATTCCAGCAACATCACGGCGGGGGACACCAGAAATGGGCTTCACACATTGTGCCCATGTGGGGAATCGAACCCGGGTCTTCGGCGTGACGCGCCAACGCTTTAACCATTAGGCCACCCCACCGCCCCAAGTTCACCCGATGCTTTATCTGATTATAGTTAATCTCTTATGAGCAAATTCGAATGTCATTAATCTAGAACAAATCAGATAATACGCACTTTTAAGAGCTCCAGCGTTTTAGTCGATGTAACATTACGTCCGTGGAGTCGATAGATGCCATGAATAAAATCTGAATTTCAACAAGCGCAATAACTGCGATAAGGAGACTTACAACAAATCAGAACATAACTGATAACTCTCTAAAACGATTCTATCATAAATATTCAAATTGAAATACTCATCCAGCGTCATATAACTCTCAAAATGGGCGACATAGTGTGAAACTATTACGTCCACAATTATTGGGAGTGAAACTTGGGAAGAGGAAAACTAGATTACAACATTTGTATTGAATCAATATCAATATCGCATGAGAGCCCACTTCCTGGTCAGTCGCAAACTACGCATTCAATACATCTCTTTATCTCCATTGTTTGTAATGAATATTCAGTCAGGCAAAACCTACAACGTCCCAGAAGTAACCCGGACCACAGTGGAATAAATATACATAATATCGCATGGTGTTGTAGTTGGTTATCATCACGTGCCGACTAACAGAGACTGTACAACTGACTGACTGAGTTTAGTTTAACGCCGCTTTTAGCAATATTCCAGCAATATCACGACGGGGGACACCAGAAATGGGCTTAACACATTATGCCCATGTGGGGAATCGAACCCGGGTCTTCGGCGTGACGAGCCAACGCTTTAACCACTAGGCTACCCCACCGCCCCTGAGAGACTGTACAAACACTGTACGGTATCTGGTGGTTGCCCGGTGACTAACAGAGACCGTATACACACTGTACGGTATCTGGTGGTTTCCCGGTGACTTACAGAGACCGTATACACACTGTACGGTATCTGGTGGTTGCCCGGTGACTTACAGAGACCGTATACACACTGTACAGTATCTGGTGGTTGCCCGGTCACTAACAGAGACCGTATACACACTGTACAGTATCTAGTGCTTGGCTAGTATTTTTTTTTTTTGTTGCTTAACGCCGCACAATCCAATTATCAACATCATGAGCATCGATGTACGCAAATAGGATGGATGACAGCTTGGCTAGTGACTGAAAATGCCCGTGAACACACTGTACAGTACATATTGACTGGCTGGTGACTGACAGTCCGTATACACTGTACAGCATCTAGTGGCTGAGAGATGTCTACCCTGATCTACCCTGATGAACAGCCACCCTCACTGACTCACTCCGAGACAACAACCGGGTCACCTCCATCCCCCTGACGTACTCGAACCCGATCACTGAGCTTGACGAGCGAACGCTTTTACTGCTGGGCAACCCGGTCACCCAGTTAGCTCCTCTCACAGACCTGAGTAACCATAAATCTTTCTGCCTCTGAATCCGGTGGGCTGTCGTATTGAAGGTCACCTAGGAACAATCATTGTTCCACATCCGGCAAACAGATGGTTGCCCACAAGCAGAGGGTCATGACGAATCATGCGATCCGTGGCATGGTTTCATACAATAATCAAATCACGAAAACAAAGAGAATATACTCTATAAAGGTGAGACCGTTACGAGGCAGGTGAGCTGAAGACGTTCCTACAAATTACAGGAACGCGCCTCTACTGATATACTGATGTGGCCAGTGGAGATTTCGGGTGGGAATACGGCCCCAAAAGACCCCAACATCCCATGCTTGTCAACCCGTCACTGGATTGTATGGTCTGGAGACGAGTATTTACATCATCCGTAGATTATTGCTGGGTGCAGTTTATGACAGAGAAATAAACTGATATACTCTAAAACGGTTTAGTCTGTATTCGCCTACATCTCATTTCGCCTACATCCCATTTCGCATACAAAAACAATGTAGGCTAATTGGGATTAGAAAATGCACCCCTACTCTTATAATGAACCTGACTCACTGGTCAGTGCCATACTAATTAGGTAAATCTTCCAAATTATCCTTACTCATGTCTGAATTACTTTTTAACGACACACATTTTGGAAAAAGTAAGCATGAAAGGACAATGAATATTAAATATTTTTTTGACGAAATTGGACTTAGTTATATCTGGAATTCCTAAAATTTTGAAAAATTGAATAAACTAAAAATTACAGTTATATGTAAACTAGAAGATGCGTATAAGCAAGTGTGGTTGTCTACGGTAGAACATTCACCAAAAGGTATCTTATATAACTCCTTATCTAACTTAAGGTTGAGTAAATATTGGGGTATTTAAATGATAATTGTTCAAAGGCATTGTTAAGTTATGAAACAGCAAATCATAACTTACCCATTGAAACAGGCCGCTGTCCAGAGCAATATTCAAAAACGTGATAGAATATGTAAACTTTGTAATGGGAACGACATTGGGGATGAATCTCATTATTTATTTATTTGTTCTCACTTTATAAATGCAAGAGTTAAATATTTAAAGCCATTTTTTCATTCCAAACCAAATTTTCATAAATGTATACATTATTCAATAACAATCAGAAAGGTATTCTTAGAAAACTCTGTTTATTCTGTAATATTATCATAAATGTTTTTAAGAATCTTCGGTAAGAATACTCCATCTAAATATTTCTATTATCTTTATGCAATTTATTTGCAATCTATATTTATATATATAAAATGCATTACTTATTCATCTGTATATATGAAATATTCGACTGCACATACATCGTTTATAACTATATGAATATATTTAATTGTAACATATATGTAACCTCATATGCCGCTGTCTGCGGCCTGAGTTGAACTAAAGTTCAGTTCAGTTCAGTTAAAATAAGATGAAAGGGATTAATGCACAAGCTAAATTGTAAAAGCAATGATGATATGTAGTTAATGTCTCACTGTAAAATACTCAGTTGTTATAAGGATATGTAGTGTTGTTATAAGGATATGTAGTGTTGTTATAAGGATATGTAGTGTTGTTATAAGGATATGTAGTGGAGTAAAGAGGATTGGTGCATCCACTAAGAAGTTCAAACAAGGTTTTAATAAAATAACAGTGTAAATAAATAACAGACAAATAACAGAAATAAATTCTTTAAAAAATGTCTTTTTGTCCTTCAAGTACTTCAACTAGAAGAGTCCGCTTTTAGATCATAGGGGTGCCACTCGTTTATCATTGCGTAATCAACAGTCAACAGACCATGAAATGTTGTTTTAAGACTGTAGGCGAAATGAGAACATGCCCTCTAAAACATGAGAAGTGAGTTAATCATTAGCAGTTAATAGCATGATATAGAAAGTCTCTTCAGCGTCTTGGTTCATGCACACACACACACACACACACACACACACACACACACACACACACACACACACACACACACACACACACACACACACATACATATACATACATACATATATGCATGTTTGAACTCATGTAGAAGGATGACATTATAAAGGCACAATAAATGTATCAGATGTGACAAAAGCTTTTATTTGAATGTCACGCAACACATGTCCGTGACGAGGCGTTATATACACATCACAGGCTTCAAAGAACAAAGAGGAATGGCCGACAGTGATCGCGTCACACAGGTGCGTGTTCAACAGGATGCTGCATCTTACATTAACTCATTCATTCCTAGAATTGTCTGAAGCAAACATTTCATAAAACAGGAACTATATAATAACGACAATACTTGACTACCTGTATTCATGTATGTACTACAAGGGACTGTATACTGGACACAAGAGATGATAGTCAGGGGCTTTTATATACCAGGGCGCCGTTCCTCAAAGCGATCATACCGCTACGACAGTCGTAAGTCTATGTTAAACTATGGGAGTTACGATCATCTTAGCGCTACGATCGCTCTGTGGAACGAGGCTCAGGACCAAACAAAAATATAACATGTATATTTAATACTCGAAAACCAGTTCCCTAAGCGTTAGAAAATAACACACCAAAATATAAGAAAGCAAATGAACGTAGGATTATGTTTTCACAGACTGATTTAAGTTCCAACAGGTTAAACTACATAGGTAACAACGCGATATAAATGTGGAGGTGAAAGCACCAGGGGAGTGCGACACATGCTGCTGGCGAATCAAGTCGACTGAGCAGTTATCAATGTTAACAGTCGTGATATGGTTGTGTTGACAGGATAATGACATACTGCTGCGAGGATGGAGACACACCCGATGTCTACCTTGTACTGCTCGTCAGAACATCAAACCATTGTCATCATTGGAAGGAGCAGCAAGTGTATAGTACAGCATTAAAGTCAGCGGAAGGGTTTTACCTTAAGAAAATACTGTGCTTGTTCAATTTTATTTGTAAGCAATTATGTACAAAGTATATGTTTGTTGTTTAACGCTGCATTCAGCAATTTTCAAACTATATGACGGCGGTTTCGACCACACAATCCAGTGATCGACATCATAAGCGTCGATCTTTACAATTGGGATACCATGATGTGCAAGCGAACCCGTTAATTGCCTTTTACTACAAGCATGGGTTGCTAGAGACCAATTCTGACCCGGATATTCACGATGTACAAGGTATCAGTCTTCGTGAGTTGTGGGCAGCTACGGGCAGTTACAATGTGTAACTAGGACTGCTTCTTCAATGTGAAACCTCGACAGAACTCTCTTGACAGTGTGGACATTCGAACCCAGCGTAGGGAATGGTTAAACTGACTGATCTGGTGAATGTGTGTTGTGAAACGCCACACTCAGTAATATTCCAGCTATATGACAGCCTTCTGTAAATAATGGAGTCGGGACCAGGCAATCCAGTGATCGACATCATGAGCATCGACATCAATAATTTGGCTACGAAGATGTGTATCCACTAAGTCAACTATCCTGACAGGATATACCGTTTGCCTAAAGGAGTTGCTGAAGATCAGTTATAAACCGAATCTTCACGGACAAAATTGGAAATTGTTTATCGAAATTAAACTATATGCGTGAACCCGTGGATAGTTTAATGGAACAAACATTCCTCACTGAACTGGAGGATAGTTTAACGAAATACACCTGCACTTCAGAATGGATGAATGGTTTAACGAAATACACCTGCACGACAGAATGGATGAATGGTTTAACGAAATACACCTGCACGACAGAATGGATGAATGGTTTAACGAAATACACCTGCACGACAGAATGGATGAATGGTTTAACGAAATACACCTGCACGACAGAATGGATGAATGGTTTAACGAAATACACCTGCACTTCAGAATGGATGAATGGTTGAACGAAATACACCTGCACGACAGAATGGATGAATGGTTTAAGGAAATACACCTGCACGACAGAATGGATGTATGGTTTAACGAAATACACCTGCAAGACAGAATGGATGAATGGTTTAACGAAATACACCTGCACGACAGAATGGATGAATGGTTTAACGAAATACACCTGCACGACAGAATGGATGAATGGTTTAACGAAATACACCTGCACGACAGAATGGATGTATGGTTTAACGAAACACACCTGCAGGGCAGAATGGATGAATGGTTTAACGAAATACACCGGCACGACAGAATGGATGAATGGTTTAACGAAACACACCTGCACGACAGAATGGATGAATGGTTTAACGAAATACACTTAAGTGGCAGAGTGCTTGAATGGCCTGAATGCGTGACAGAATAGGTCTGATTGAACTGAATGGTTTAATGAAACAAACCTGTCTGACTGAACTGAATGGTGAATGGTTCAATGAAATAAACCTGTCTGATTGGACTAAACGGTGAATGGTTTAACCCTGAGAGCCCCACCAACACACCACGTGTGATCCCACTTACACGATGAATGCTTTGCATAAGCCACGTGTGTGTACGTGCATAGCGAGCAGTAAATATGCATCTTTTCTCGTCGACGAAACGTTGCGGTCGAGAGAATGTGTGAAGGGAAGCACCCGGCGTCGTGGCCGCAGCATGTGTAAGGCTGCCAGCATCTTCTGTACAATGTTGACATGCGAGACACCTACTACATTCCTGCACTGCAATAGTCATGGGAGGTCTTGCTCGACGACTCCGGTATATACCTGACCGCCCCTAGTCACACTATACTGAGTGAATGTGCTTCAACGCTCCCTGCTTCAGTACTGCGGTTATATCACGGCAGAAGCTCAAAGCAGAGACCATATAATAATCTATTATATGGTCTCTGCTCAAAGTAAGGCAGGTCTCAAACCTTAACCAATTTGGTGAAACCTACGACGCAGAGTGAGTGAGATCTGGGATTCTTGAGAACCATTATTGGAATCAGGTACATCTAAATAACCCAACATAGTACACTACTTGACATTTGATAGGCATATCTTCATACAGCAACAAACCCCGCGGGGGACATCCGTACAAGACACCTTCAAGCAGTCCGATCACTCGACCCTGCCGGACACTGAGAATACCCCATGGAAACGTTCACAAGTATATAACGATAAGCTCACCGTCTTGAACAAGCAATGAGTTTATTTATTTATCGGACTCCTAGGAGATACATGTCATAATCTTAACAATCATGTCCAAAGGATAAATAAACGATGTGTATTGTACACAACACGTCGACTGAATTAAACCACTCTTGTCCCCTGATCTCCTCAAATAACTCCATTACTGCACTCGGCTAGTGCAAAGCTTCTGTAGGTTTCACTCAAGGGGAAAAGATTTGCAGTGTTCGCCATGGGGCTCCGCTTGGTAAACTATTGACCATACACAAGCGTTGGAGATCGATATCATGACTCATACTGATGTAGGTGTGAGCTGTTCGGCTGCCTGAGACGCCGCGTTCCAGCAGCAACAGCAGTTATACAATGCTGAGTTGAACTCATATACAACGTTTTCGGTTATTCTATTTTTCATGAACAAATTCATTAACATTTGCTGGCCATAAAGCCATTGCCGTGTGGATGGCAGGTTTGGTTTTATGCCCACGAACTTCTGGTAAGAATCGAAACAGAAGGAATCGGGTGGCCGGATTCTGCGACTTCGTTGATTGCATAACATCGTGCCCGACGGTGTGGAACGATGATCATGACACCCATCTGTAGGCCATCCTGTTACAGCTGACATATTGCTTACTGAGGCGTAACACAACACCCTTTCACTCACACATTTAACCACGTGATGTATACATATGTAGATCAGGAACCAAGCACGAACACACGCCTGTGTTATAGGGTTGGTTTTTTGCCAACATATGTTACTGTTTGCTTTCATAGGACCACTTTATTATTATTATTTTTTAATTAAATTTATTATTAAATTTTAAATAATAATATAATAATAATAATTATAGGGTTGTTTTTGCCAACATATGTTACTGTTTGCTTTCACAGGACCACTTTAAAAACTATGAAAGGTGATATCGCGGCATAACGCGACAGGTGAATAACGTGACCGGCAATGTGGGCTCACCGCCATAATCCTGTAGTCATGCAGCCTCTGTATACGTAATTAAACTGTACCATGTTAGCCTGTTCAAATGTTCAAATGCAAATGTGAAATTGAAGATGACGTCTTGTGTGAGTTGGTCGCAAATGACTGGCAGTACCACTAGGTGCCCGCACCTCTATAATAGGCCGGCAGTGTACGTCAACTCACAAACATACACATTGTGTAAGAGAATATGAAATGTTAGGCATTGTGAAACTTGTCGATATTATTGTGGGTTAATGTTATGGGCGCCACAATAAAATGGCCTATATTGCATGTGTACTAAGAAGCGTGTAATGTACACAAGAATGTTCAGCCGTTTGGTGAGAAACAATCTCAAATAATATAATCATTATACTTGTTGGTTCGGTGGGTTTATATTAAATCAATATATTAAGCAAGTCAAATGTCCTCATGAAATAAACGGAAACTATTAGTTTCACAAAACCTCTGAACACCCAACCCGAAACTATGTGTCGTGACATGATACCCTTGTAATGTGTTTCAGTGACTGCTAGGTAGTGCGATGTATCACTGTCGCCTGGGATACAACAGTATGTTACACAGGGCCAGGTATCGAGGACGTCACTACATGCCCACCCACATACAGTGGCATCATATGTCTACATATATACTTATGTACCACGTGTCTATTTTCATATGATGTCTATCCGTATATAAGTAGGGTATAAGTAATATAAGTGTGTACACACACACACACACACACACACACACACACACACACACACACACATATATATATAAGGTCTATCCACATGCAAGTAGAGTATAAGTATATATAATACACACATAAACACACCTTGTCTATTAATGCAAAGCTTCAACACGTGTCCGTCTACATGCAGAGCAATATTCCAGCAACATCACGGCGGGGGACATCAGAAATGGGTGTCACATATTGTACCCATGTGAGGATTCGAAACCAGGTCTTCGGCGTGACGAGCCAACGCTTTGTCCACTGGGCTACCCCACCGCCCCGTGTCTATCTACAACTTGATTCAACACGTTTTTATGTACATCCAGATGAAAGACGTGTCTACCCATAACCTGATGTACATCCGGACATAACAAGTGTCTACCTATAACCAGATTTATCACTTGTTTGTCTACATCCAGATGCACTGCGTATCTAACCATAACCAGATTCAACACGTGTCAATCCACATTCAGATGTAACAAGTGACTACCTATCTCCAGATTCAACACGTGTCTATATACCTATGAATAACATGTCCGTCGATATTCAACTTCAATATATGTTCATAAACAAGTTTAAAACGTGTGATGTACGAGGTGTCTACATATACACAGCTCCAACACGTGTCTATACACGGACTTAACATGTGTGCATTCATATACAGATATATGAGGTGTCTATACATATACAGCTCAAACATGTGTCTGTACACGGTTTTAACACGTGTCCATTCATATACAGATGTACGAGATGTCTTCATATACAGATATATGGGAGGTGTCTACATATATACAGCTCAAACATGTGTCTGTACACGGTTTTAACACGTGTCCATTCATATACAGATGTACGAGATGTCTACATATACACAGCTCCAACACGTGTCTATACACGTGGCTGGGTCCATTAACGAGGTGTCTACATATATACAGTACCAACACGTCCATTCATATACAGATGTACGAGGTGTCTACATATACACAGCTCCAACACGTGTCTATACACGGATTTAAGGTGTCTACATATATGTGCATCCATATATAGATGTACGAGGTGTCTACATCCATATACAGCTCAAACATGTGTCAACACGTGTCTATACACGGGTTTAACACGTGTCCATTCATATACAGATGTATGAGGTGTCTACATGCATACATAGCCCCATATAACACGTGTCTGTACGTGTCCACAGATGTATGAGGTGTCTACATTAACACGTGTCCATTCATATACAGATGTACAGAGGTACGAGGTGTCTTCATATACACAGCTCCAACACGGGTTTAACCTGTGCATCCATCTTCAGATGTACGAGGTATCTACACATATACAGCCCCAACAGGTGTTCACTGAAACATCAAGATTATACAAATGGTCCAGGTGTTTCTACGTACATAGCTGAACCTAGTCTCACTCACATTTCGACACAATAGCATTCGCAGACTTGGCAAGTCCCTACATACATACTGATGTATTTTGGTGTATTTGGCGTGGAGCTGTAAAGACAAGACATTAGTGGTAGACATATGCATTATCAAACAGTGTGTACGTATATGTATAGGAAGATCCACCAAGCTGTGATATGGTGTCACACAACGGTGTTCAGAACCTACCGAGTGTCGGTCCGATCCCATATGTCGGGGTACATCGAAGGAGCGGTTGTGTCGGATCACAGGCCGTTCACGACGTCGTCTCTGGTTTGGGACCGACTGCGTCCTATGATGTGGTCCTCGGTTCATCTTGGATCACAGCTAGTACGGCTCTGTAGAACACGGATCCCACTGATAACGAACTGATCACTTCAACCAGGTGGATTCATGAACAAGCCCTAATCCTCAGTTAATCCACCGTCAATAATGCGCCAAACTATACAGGAAACGAATAATGAAAACTGTACCCTGGATTAGATTTTCCAGGTTAGAACACAGCCTAATACAAATGGGTCCTTGGCCTAGAATTAGCAGGTCATTCAGTTGCCACCAGTTTTTAACTTGGCAGAAAATAGATCCAGATGTTCTCGAGCAGACGACAATTCCACAACGAGGATCACGTAATGCACGAACAATGAACGCCACAATCAAATAAGAAAACACTACCAGACACTGCACAAACACTCACTGTAAACGCCAGTAACATATACAGAAGGACACTGAACACTTAGCCTTCAACACGCACTGAAAGGTGTCCATGTAATTCCTCAATCGACACCCCAATTGAACATGTAACTTTGAAATATCCGCGCCTGGTCTTCCTGCCGCGCGTCAGTATCGATTAATCGCCGAGGCCCTTCCTCAAAATAATCTAAACCCTGTCCTCACAATATCTCCGTGTAGACAGAAGTAACTCTTTATGTCCCACTTCTCAGTAAGCTCGGCTGTTTTCGTTCACAACACTGTAGTTTTGACTAGGCATGCTGTAGTGTTGCCGTCTCCGACGACGTCCATGTGAGTGTAGGTGTAAACATCACTGCGGGACTTCTGTGGAGCGAACAACACCATGCCTCCTTGTAAACGTTTCACTGTCATCAAGGAAGTACGTTTTTGTTAAGTCATTTGGCGCGTATCCCAAATCGAGCTTTTACACTGTCAGCCCAATTGTAATACAGGTCGACCGTCGTGTGAAGATTGAATTCAGGCGCTGCGGTATGGACTGTGAAGCAGTTGACTGCAGTGCCATTGAACACTGCGTAACACGAGAGAAGAGCCCGCTTGCCTCTGCAGTTGAAATCGTATGTGCATATACTTACGAGCGGAAAAGACAGATTTTCCCAAAGTCAGTCGTTGTTAATTCCTACTGAAACACTGCGACTGTTGTTGACGAGGTATTATACACGTCCGTGTTCAGATAACACAGGAGTTGAACGATTCATGCGTGTAGTATTTGTCAATTCGACGTCTGCATTGGGCAATTGAGTGGGGCCCATATAGGGAGAGATATTGTCTGCTCGGTAAATGCCGCAACTCTCAACTTCCTCAGCGAATGTTGGCGCAGTTGGATTGAGCTTGCAGTTGGAATGCTAAGGTGCACTACAAGTGTTGCAACGAACTCTCATAGGCTCAGTGAGCTCAAGATTGCAGCAGATTAGAGTGTCACAGGGAATACATCCATTGGCTGAGCAATCTATACAACGTTTCTTTCAGGTGACTAGGGATGTTAAAAGATCCTTCTTCTCAATAAACATATATGTAAATATATTACCGCTTCTGGAGGACATAACATTTAGGTTAGGTATCTGGTGACTATTTCATTTGATGGACCAAAGAAATTGATGTTTAGTGAAAACCGACCAAGATAATGTGTGATTAACGATCTAGATGGTGTATGACGAAAGCACTGGATGGTGTATGACTAAAGCACTAGAAGGTGTATGACGAAAGCACTAGATGGTGTATGACGAAAGCACTAGATGGTGTATGACGAAAGCACTAGATGGTGTATGACGAAAGCACTAGATGGTGTATGACGAAAGCACTAGATGGTGTATGACGAAAGCACTAGATGGTGTATGACGAAAGCACTAGATGGTGTATGACGAAAGCACTAGATGGTGTATGACGAAAGCACTAGATGGTGTATGACGAAAGCACTAGATGGTGTATGACGAAAGCACTAGATGGTGTATGACGAAAGCACTAGATGGTGTATGACGAAAGCACTAGATGGTGTATGACGAAAGCACTAGATGGTGTATGACGAAAGCACTAGATGGTGTATGACGAAAGCACTAGATGGTGTATGACGAAAGCACTAGATGGTGTATGACGAAAGCACTAGATGGTGTATGACGAAAGCACTAGATGGTGTATGACGAAAGCACTAAATGGTGTATGGCGAAATACATAGATGGTGTATGACTAAAGAACTAAATGATCTATCACTAAACAGGAGGACTAGATGTATGGTGACTGGAGGACTAGATGTGTGGTGACTGGAGGACTAGATGTGTGGTGACTGGAGGACTAGATGTGTGGTGACTGGAGGACTAAATGTGTGGTGACTACAGGACTTGATGTGCGGTGACTGGAGGACTAGATGTGTGGTGACTGGAGGAGTAGATGTGTGGTGACTGGAGGAGTAGATGTGTGGTGACTACAGGACTAAATGTGTGGTGACTAGATGTGTGGTGACTGGAGGACTAGATGTGTGGTGACTACAGGACTAGATGTGTGGTGACTGGAGTACTAGATGTATGGTGACTAGAGGACTATATGTGTGGTGACTACAGGACTAGATGTGTGGTGACTGGAGGACTAGAGGACTAGATGTGTGGTGACTGGTGACTAGAGGAGTAGATGTGATGGTGACTGGAGGACTAGATGTGTGTGTGTGACTGGAGGACTAGATGTGTGGTGACTACAGGACTAGATGTGTGGTGACTGGAGGGACTAGATGTGTGGTGACTACAGGACTAGATGTGTGGTGACTACAGGACAGGACTGGAGGACTAGATGTGGTGGAGACTGGAGGACTAGACTAGATGTGTGGTGACTGGAGGACTAGATGTGTGGTGACTGGAGGACTAGATGTGTGGTGACTGGAGGACTAGATGTGTGGTGACTGGAGGACTAGATGTGTGGTGACTGGAGGACTAGATGTGTGGTGACTACAGGACTAGATGTGTGGTGACTGGAGGACTAGATGTGTGGTGACTGGAGGACTAGATGTGTGGTGACTACAGGACTAGATGTGTGGTGACTGGAGGACTACAGGACTAGATGTGTGGTGACTGGAGGACTAGATGTGTGGTGACTGGAGGACAGGACTGGAGGACTAGATGTGTGGTGACTGGGAGACTAGATGTGTGGTGACTGGAGGACTAGATGTGTGGTGACTGGAGGACTAGATGTGTGGTGACTGGAGGACTAGATGTGTGGTGACTACAGGACTAGATGTGTGTGTGACTGGAGGACTAGATGTGTGGTGACTGGAGGACTAGATGTGTGGTGACTGGAGGACTAGATGTGTGGTGACTGAGGACTAGATGTGTGGTGGAGGACTAGATGTGAAGATGACTACAGGGACTAGATGTGGTGGTGACTGAGAGGACTAGATGTGTGGTGACTGGATGACTAGATGTGTGGTGACTGGAGGACTAGATGTGTGGTGACTGAGGACTAGAGTGACTAGATGTAGATGTCTGGTGTGACTGGTGACTAGGACTAGATGTGTGGTGACTGGAGGACTAGATGTGTGGTGACTGGAGGACTAGATGATGTGTGGTGACTGGAGGACTAGATGTGTGGTGACTGGAGGACTAGATGTGTGGTGACTGGAGGACTAGATGTGTGTGACTGGAGGACTAGATGATGTGGTGACTGGAGGACTAGATGTGTGGTGACTGGAGGACTAGATGTGTGGTGACTGGAGGACTGTGTGGTGACTACTGACTAGGACTAGACTAGATGTGTGGTGACTGGAGGACTAGATGTGTGGTGACTGGAGGACTAGATGTGTGGTGACTGGAGGACTAGATGTGTGGTGACTAGAGGAGGACTAGATGTGTTTGTGACTACTGGACTAGATGTGTGGTGACTGGAGGACTAGAGATGTGTAGCTGACTGACTAGGAGGACTAGATGTGTGGTGACTGGAGGACTAGATGTGTGGTGACTGGAGGACTAGATGTGTGGTGACTGGAGGACTAGATGTGTGGTGACTACAGGACTAGATGTGTGGTGACTGGAGGACTAGATGTGTGGTGACTACAGGACTAGATGTGTGGTGACTGGAGGACTAGATGTGTGGTGACTACAGGACTAGATGTGTGGTGACTACAGGACTAGATGTGTGGTGACTAGAGGACTAGATGTGTGGTGACTGGAGGACTAGATGTGACTGGTGACTAGATGGAGTGGACTAGATGTGTGGTGACTACAGGACTAGATGTGTGGTGACTGGAGGACTAGATGTGTTGTGACTACAGGACTAGATGTGTGGTGACTGGAGGACTAGATGTGTGGTGACTACAGGACTAGATGTGTGGTGACTGGAGGACTAGATGTGTGGTGACTGGAGGACTAGATGTTTGGTGACTGGAGGACTAGATGTGTGGTGACTGGAGGACTAGATGTGTGGTGACTGGAGGACTAGATGTGTTGTGACTACAGGACTAGATGTGTGGTGACTGGAGGACTAGATGTGTGGTGACTACTGGATTAGATGTGTGGTGACTGGAGGACTAGATGTGTGCTGACTACTAGACTAGATGTGTGGTGACTGGAGGACTACATGTGTGGTGACTGGATGACTAGATGTTTGGTGAGAGGTGGACTAGATATGTTGTGACTTGAGGACTAGATGTGTGGTGACTGGACGATTAGATGTCTGGTGACTAGAGCACCATATGTTTGGTGACTAGAGGACTAGATGTGTGGTGACTACATGACTAGATGTGTGGTGACTGGAGGGCTTGACGTGTGGTGACTACAGGACTAGATGTGTGGTGACTGGAGGACTAGATGTATGGTGACTGGAGGACTAGATGTGTGGTGACTGGAGGACTAGATGTATGTGAGGTGACTGAGGACTAGATGTGTGGTGACTGGAGGACTAGATGTATGGTGACTGGAGGACTAGATGTATGGTGACTGGATGACTAGATCTGTTGTGACTACAGGACTAGATGTGTGGTGACTTGAGGACCAGATGTGTGGTTAAATAATAACGTTCTGTGAACTTTGGGCAGACGTGGGGAACGTGCAGTAATCAAGTACTTTCGGAACACCAAGAGGCGTCCATGACAACATCAAGGATACATGCCCCTACCTATACCAGTGTAGAGAAGTGGGTAAACATTAAGCGAGGCAGGAGCATGTTGTTGCCAGTCCAGCGGGCATTTCTGAGCAGAGGTTAGATTCCACTGTCACAGACACTCTGGCAATGAAAAAAGTATCAGCTCGTCTGGGTTCCAAAACTTCTGACATCTGATCAAAACACACACGACACGGCGTGCTCTTTGGTTCTTGATGTCTAGCCCAGTTACAAGCTGATTCAGAAAGGTTTTGCAACGATTTGGGACAATAGGTATGGTGGGGTGGACCTAGAGCCCAAACAGAGGGAAACTCTTACATCGAAACAACTAAACAAAGGGAAGACTGGGAAGTTTGGGACATCCTAAATCCTGGAGAACCGAGTGAGTAATCATGGCGGACTATTTGATAATACACGGAGCACTTTTAAGACGGGTATAGGATGAAATTGATGGCAAGGTTTGGTTGAAAGTATACAGCGGTTTACACACATACTGTCCGATTTATTGTCATATTTACAAATCCGGATGGAATTAGCTGGGTGACACCAATGGGTAACGTTTGAATACAAACTGATCTGGGTTTGTATGTTATACCAGACGCTATGGATTAAACTATCTGTAGATTTGTGGTGTTTTTAGGGAAAAGAATAGCTGTGTTAAGCGAATAAAGATCGTTGAGATGTGTAACGTAGGTAACACACTCTAGATCTTATTGAATACATTAGCACTTAGAGGCCCTGAGATGTTGTTTAACATTTTTGATAGGCTTGGCTTAACATTTAACTTTTCAACTGTTTGGGTACAGCATACATATTTTAAAGATAACAACCTACATATATACAACAGTTTCCAAATGTGATCAATATGGATGTTGCAGGATACGTATTGTCCAAAGAGTATATGTACTGCTCAACGAGTGAGTGTATTGTTCAAGGAGTGTATGTACTGCTCAACGAGTGAGTGTATTGTTCAAGGAGGGTATGTACTGCTCAACGAGTAAGTGTATTCTTCAAGGAGTGTATGTACTGTTTAACGAGTGGGTGTATTCTTCAAGGAGTGTATGTACTGCTCAACGAGTGAGTGTATTCTTCAAGGAGTGTATGTACTGTTTAACGAGTGGGCGTGTATTCTTCAAGGAGTGTATGTACTGCTCAACGAGTGAGTGTATTGTTCAAGGAGTGTATGTGCTGCTCAACGAGTGAGTGTATTGTTCAAGGAGTGTATGTACTGCTCAACGAGTGAGTGTATTGTTCAAGGAGTGTATGTACTGCTCAACGAGTGAGTGTATTGTTCAAGGAGTGTATGTGCTGTTTAACGAGTGGGCGTATTCTTCAAAGGAGTGTATATGCACTGCTCAACGAGTGAGTGTATTGTTCAAGGAGTGGATGTGCTGCTCAACGAGTGAGTGAATTGTTCAAGGAGTATATGTACTGCTCAACGAGTGAGTGTATTGTTCAAGGAGTGAATGTACTGCTCAACGAGTGAGTGTATTGTTCAAGGAGTGTATGTACTGTTTAACGAGTGGGCGTATTCTTCAAGGAGTGTATGTACTGCTCAACGAGTGAGTGTATTGTTCAAGGAGTGTATGTACTGCTCAACGAGTGAGTGTATTGTTCAAGGAGTGTATGTGCTGTTTAACGAGTGGGCGTATTCTTCAAGGAGTGTATGTACTGCTCAACGAGTGAGTGTATTGTTCAAGGAGCGTATGTACTGCTCAACGAGTGAGTGTATTGTTCAAGGAGTGTATGTGCTGCTCAACGAGTGAGTGTATTGTTTAAGGAGTGTATTGTATATACTGCTCAACGAGTGAGTGTATTGTTCAAGGAGTGAATGCACTGCTCAACGAGTGGGCGTATTGCTCAAGGAGTATATGTACTGCTCAACGAGTGAGTGTATTGTTCAAAGATTATATGTACTGCTCAACGAGTGAGTGTATTTTTCAAGGAGTGAATGTACTGCTCAACGAGGGGAGTGTATTGTTCAAAGGAGTGTATGTACTGCTCAACGAGTAGGCGTATTGTTCAAGGAGTGTATGTGCTGCTCAGCGAAGAGTATTGTTCAATGAGTGAATGTGCTTGTCAACAGTAGGTGCAGTGTATGTGCTGCTCAGCGAGTGGAGTGTATTCTTCAAGGAGTGAATGTGCTGGTCAACGAGTAGGTGCATTGTTCAAGGAGTGTATGTGCTGGTCAACGAGTAGGTGTATTGTTCAAGGAGTGTATGTGCTGCTCAGCGAGTGGGTGTATTGTTCAATGAGTGAATGTGCTGGTCAACGAGTAGGTGCATTGTTCAATGAGTGAATGTGCTGGTCAACGAGTAGGTGCATTGTTCAAGGAGTGTATGTGCTGCTCAACGAGTAGGTGCATTGTTCAAGGAGTGTATGTGCTGCTCAAGGAGTGAGAGTATTGTTCAAGGAGTATATGTACTGCTCAACGAGTGAGTGTATTGTTCAAGGAGCGTATGTGCTGCTCAACGAGTGAGTGTATTGTTCAAGGAGTATGTGCTGCTCAGCGAGTGAGTGTATTGTTCAAGGAGCGTATGTACTGCTCAACGAGTGAGTGTATTGTTCAAGGAGTGTATGTACTGCTCAACGAGTGGGTGTATTCTTCAAGGAGTGAATGTGCTGCTCAACGAGTGAGTGTATTGTTCAAGGAGCGTATGTACTGCTCAACGAGTGAGTGTATTGTTCAAGGAGTGAATGTACTGCTCAACGAGTGAGTGTATTGTTCAAGGAGTGTATGTACTGTTCAACGAGTAGGTGCATTGTTCAAGGAGTGTATGTACTGTTCAACGAGTAACTGTATTCTTCAAGGAGTGAATGTGCTGCTCAACAAGTGGGTGTATTGTTCAAGGAGCGTATGTACTGCTCAACGAGTGAGTGTATTGTTCAAGGAGGATATGTGCTGCTCAACGAGTGAGTGTATTCTTCAAGGAGTGTATGTGCTGTTCAACGAGTAGGTGCATTGTTCAAGGAGTGTATGTACTGTTCAACGAGTAACTGTATTCTTCAAGGAGTGAATGTGCTGCTCAACAAGTGGGTGTATTGTTCAAGGAGCGTATGTACTGCTCAACGAGTGAGTGTATTGTTCAAGGAGTATATGTGCTACTCAACGAGTGAGTGTATTCTTCAAGGAGTGAATGTGCTGGTCAACGAATAGGTGCATTGTTCAAGGAGTGTATGTGCTGCTCAGCGAGTGGGTGTATTGTTCAATGAGTGAATGTGCTGGTCAACGAGTAGGTGCATTGTTCAAGGAGTGTATGTGCTGCTCAGCGAGTGGGTGTATTCTTCAAGGAGTGAATGTGCTGGTCAACGAGTAGGTGCATTGTTCAATGAGTGAATTTGCTGGTCAACGAGTAGGTGCATTGTTCAAGGAGTGTATGTGCTGCTCAGCGAGTGGGTGTATTGTTCAATGAGTGAATGTGCTGGTCAACGAAAGTAGGTGCATTGTTCAAGGAGTCTATGTGCTGCTCAGCGAGTGGGTGTATTCTTCAAGGAGTATATGTACTGCTCAACGAATGAGCGTATTGTTCAAGGAGTGTATGTACTGCTCAACGAGTGAGTGTATTGTTCAAGGAGCGTATGTACTGCTCAACGAGTGAGTGTATTGTTCAAGGAGTGAATGTACTGCTCAACGAGTGAGTGTATTGTTCAAGGAGTGAATGTGCTGCTCAACGAGTAAGTGTATTGTTCAAGGAGCGTATGTACTGTTCAACGAGTAAGTCAGCTTATGATCCACTCCTCCACCAAGCCCAATCTATTGTATAAACATCGCACCTATTGTATAAACATCTCCTTCATTGTACCACTCCTGTATTTATACATCTCTGGCTTCCATTCACTATCCTTTGTTTACTCACTGGCTTCATCAGCTTACTGCTTAACCAATTATGGCATTATGTTGTTTCCTTTGTCAATTACAATGTATGTAGTTTCATTGTTATACACAGTATAAATATGCAGCTCCTCCACTTCATGAATCTGTATCGAAACGTCGCACTCACGAAATAAAGAAGTTGTTATCCATAAAAACATGTTCCATATTGTACGTCTCAACTTCTAAAACGCCACTCAAACAAGTGAATGTGCTGCTCAACGAGTAAGTGTATTGTTCAAGGAGTGTATGTACTGTTCAACGAGTGAGTGTATTGTTCAAGGAGTGTATGTACTGTTCAACGAGTAGGTGCATTGTTCAAGGAGTGTATGTACTGTTCAACGAGTAGGTGCATTGTTCAAGGAGTGTATGTGCTGGTGAACGAGTAAGTGTATTCTTCAAGGAGTGAATATGCTGCCCAACGAGTGGGTGTATTGTTCAAGGAGTGTATGTACTGCTCAACGAGTGAGTGTATTGTTCAAGGAGTGTATGTGCTGCTCAACGAGTGAGTGTATTCTTCAAGGAGTGTATGTGCTGCTCAACGAGTGAGTGTATTGTTCAAGGAGTGTATGTGCTGCTCAACGAGTGGGTGTATTCTTCAAGGAGTGTATGTGCTGCTCAACGAGTGAGTGTATTGTTCAAGGAGTGTATGTGCTGCTCAACGAGTGAGTGTATTCTTCAAGGAGTGAATGTGCTGGTCAACGAGTAGGTGCATTGTTCAATGAGTGAATGTGCTGGTCAACGAGTAGGTGCATTGTTCAAGGAGTGTATGTGCTGCTCAGCGAGTGGGTGTATTCTTCAAGGAGTATATGTACTGCTCAACGAATGAGCGTTTTGTTCAAGGAGTGTATGTACTGCTCAACGAGTGGGTGTATTCTTCAAGGAGTGTATGTGCTGCTCAACGAATGAGTGTATTGTTCAAAGAGTATATGTACTGCTCAACGAGTGGGTGTATTTTTCAAGGAGTATATGTACTGCTCAACGAATGAGCGTTTTGTTCAAGGAGTGTATGTACTGCTCAACGAGTGGGTGTATTGTTCAAGGAGTGTATGTGCTGCTCAGCGAGTGAGTGTATTCTTCAAGGAGAGTATGTGCTGCTCAACGAGTGGGTGTATTGTTCAAGGAGTGCATGTGCTGCTCAACGAGTAGGTGCATTGTTCAAGGAGTGTATGTACTGCTCAGCGAGTGACTGTATTGTTCAAGGAGTATATGCTGCTCAACGAGTAAGTGTATTCTTGAAGGAGTGTATGTGCTGCTCAACGAGTAGGAGTGTATTCTTCAAGGAGGGTATATGTACTGTCAGCGGTGAGTGTATTCTTCAAGGAGCGTATGTGCTGCTCAACGAGTAGGTGCATTGTTCAAGGAGTGTATGTATTGCTCAACAGGTGAGTGTATTGTTCAAGGAGTATATTTACTTCTCAACGAATGAGCGTATTGTTCAAGGAGTGTATGTGCTGCTCAACGAGTGGGTGTATTCTTCAAGGAGTATATGTACTGCTCAACGAGTGAGTGTATTGTTCAAGGAGTGTATGTACTGCTCAACGAGTGGGTGTATTGTTCAAGGAGTGTATGTACTGCTCAACGAGTGGGTGTATTGTTCAAGGAGTGTATGTACTGCTCAACGAGTGGGTGTATTGTTCAAGGAGTGTATGTACTGCTCAACGAGTGAGTGTATTGTTCAAGGAGTGTATGTGCTGCTCAACGAGTGAGTGTATTGTTCAAGGAGTGTATGTACTGCTCAACGAGTGAGTGTATTGTTCAAGGAGTGAATGCACTGCTCAACGAGTGAGTGCATTGTCCAAAGATTATATGTACTGTTCAACGAGTGAGTGCATTGTTCAAAGATTATATATACTGCTCAACGAGTGAGTGTATTCTTTAAGGAGTATATGTACTGCTCAACGAGTGGGTGTATTGTTCAAGGAGTGTATGTGCTGCTCAGCGAGTGAGTGTATTCTTCAAAGAGTGTATGTGCTGTCTACATTGTTGAGTGTATGTGCATTGTTCAAGGAGGGTGTGTACTGCTCAGCGAGTGGTTGTATTGTTCAAGGAGTATATGTACTGCTCAAAGGGTAAGTGTATTCTTGAAGGAGTGTATGTGCTGCTCAACGAGAGGGTGCATTGTTCAAGGAGTATATGTACTGCTCAACGAGTGAGCGTATTGTTCAAGGTGTGTATGTACTGCTCAACGAGTGGGTGTATTGTTCAAGGAGGTGTATGTATTGCTCAACGAGTGAGTGTATTGTTTCAAGGAGTATATTTACTTCTCAACGAATGAGCGTATTGTTCAAGGAGTATATGTACTGCTCAACGAGTGGGTGTATTCTTCAAGGGTATATGTACTGCTCAACGAGTGGGTGTATTGTTCAAGAAGCGTATGTGCTGCTCAACGAGTGAGTGTATTGTTCAAGGAGTTTATGTACTGCTGAACGAGTAAGTGTATTCTTCAAGGAGTGTATGTACTGTTCAACGAATGGGTGCATTGTTCAAGGAGTGTATGTGCTGCTCAACGAGTGAGTGTATTGTTCAAGGAGTGTATGTACTGCTCAACGAGTGGGTGCATTGTTCAAGGAGTGTATGTGCTGCTCAACGAGTGAGTGTATTGTTCAAGGAGTGTATTGCTGCTCAACGAGTGAGTGTAATGTTTAAGGAGAGTATATACTGCTCAACGAGTGAGTGTATTGTTCAAGGAGTGAATGCACTGCTCAACGAGTGAGTGTATTGTTCCAAGGAGTATATGTACTGCTCAACGAGTGAGTGCATTGTCCAAAGATTATATGTACTGTTCAACGAGTGAGTGCATTGTTCAAAGATTATATATACTGCTCAACGAGTGAGTGTATTCTTTAAGGAGTATATGTACTGCTCAGCGAGTGTATGCATTTTCAAAAAATTGTATGTGTTGTTTAAAGAGTATATGTATTATTCAAGGCGTAATTGTGTTGTTCAAATACTATGTCTATTGTTCAGGAAGTGTAAGCATTGTTCAACGAGTGCATTAACCGTCAAGGAGTATATGTATTGTTTAACGAGTGTATGTGTGGTTCAAGGAGGATGTCTATTGTTCAAGAAGTCTTTATATTTCTCAAGGGGTATATGTATCGTTCAAGGAGTATATGTATAGTTCAAGGAGGATGTCTATTGTTCAAGAAGTCTTTATATTTCTCAAGGGGTATATGTATCGTTCAAGGAGTATATGTATAGTTCAAGAAGGATGTATATTGTTCAAGAAGTCTTTATATTGCTCAAGGGTATATGTATTAACCAAGGAGTCTGTATATTGTTCTGTCTTAAAATCTTGTCAATATGTTACAGATCACCCATTTCAAATATAGTATATATTTCGTCGAAGAACATACCATACTTAAAGGCCGGGGCTTAGTATGCTTTAGCGCCAAGATAATCGTAAGATGTTAATATACACATTACGACTATCTTAGCGCTTAAAGAGCCGGGGCTGAAGCCACTAGTTGAGCTTCGATGGTACGGTTTATCCAGTGGTTACAACGTCTGAAGCATCTTTATGTGTCTTGCTGATGCTGGAAGACTGCTAAAGGCTTGTTATAACCCTGTGGATACACAATGCCATTTAGAAAGTGGTCAAATGTAGCATATGTAATATACTATACATTCTCAGTAAAGAACATATTCTAGTACATTTCTTGGGTTGAGTCCCATCCGGGATTCGAACCCACACCCTCAGTGTCAGGCATCTAATCGCCAGCATACACAGTCAGCTGCAGTATAACCCACTCAGACAGTAATAACCCTACTTACAGAACGTCTGGCTAACAAGCGTATACATCATCTTTCTTTGGCTAACAATGTGTATACTTGCTGATGCTGGACCAAGACTGCTAAAATGCCGGCACGTTGCGCTCGTATACATCCTTTCTGTTGACCAACAATGCCGGCACGTGTTCGCTCGTATACATCATCTTCTGTTGTGTTGACCAAGGCTGGCTAACAATGCTGGCACGTGTTCGCTCGTATACATCATCTTTCTGTTGACCAAGGCTGGCTAATAATGCTGGCACATGTTCTCTCGTATACATCATCTTTCTGTTGACCAAGGCTGGCTAACAATGCTGGCACGTGTTCGCTCGTATACATCATCTTTCTGTTGACCAAGGCTGGCTAACAATGCTGGCACATGTTCGCTCGTATACATCATCTTTCTGTTGACCAAGGCTGGCTAACAATGCTGGCACGTGTTCTCTCGTATACATCATCTTTCTGTTGACCAAGGCTGGCTAACAATGCCGGCACATCATCTCTTCTGTTTGCTCGTATACATCATCTTTCTGTTGACCAAGGCTGGCTAACAATGCTGGCACGTGTTCGCTGTATACATCATCTTTCGTTGACCAAGGCTGGCTAACAATTGCTCGTATACATCAAGGCTGGCTAACAATGCTGGCACGTGTTCGCTCGTATACATCATCTTTCTGTTGACCAAGGCTGGCTAACAATGCTGGCACATGTTCTCTCGTATACATCATCTTTCTGTTGACCAAGGCTGGCTAACAATGCTGGCACATGTTCTCTCGTATACATCATCTTTCTGTTGACCAAGGCTGGCTAACAATGCTGG
Organism: Haliotis rubra; assembly: GCF_003918875.1. NCBI lineage: Eukaryota > Metazoa > Mollusca > Gastropoda > Lepetellida > Haliotidae > Haliotis > Haliotis rubra. Next base: position 2,952,778 of record NW_025767235.1, read on the forward strand.
CACCTCGTATACATCATCTTTGTGTTGAACTGGCCAATGCTGGGGTTCGGTACACTGACTGGCACCCTCGTTAAAGCTAATCTGCTCCATTTATTGATTCACTCATAAATGATAGCGTTTCAAATAGTATAATCAGCTGGATACTGATGATTCAACTTCAGGCAGTTGTTAGAATCAATAATGCAACTTTGATAATGAATTTGCATATTTGTCTCTTATTTCTTCACATGAATTAGACATAAAGGCCAGCTTGCATCTTTGTCAGTGTGTGTTATAGTTGGTATTATATCTAAGGTTGCATTTCATGCGTTTTATTCCGGCTACTTCCCGAGTCATTTGGATTTTAATGATTGAACGTTCCTACTTACGCTGTTTCATCAGTCCCAAACCCGTGAAGGTCCGGGTTAGAATGAACCTTCAGTAATCCATGCTTGTCGTAAAAGGCGACTAACGGGATCGGGTAGTCAGGCTCGCTAGGTTGGTTGACGCATGTCATCGGTTCTCAATTGCGCAGATCGATACTCATGCTGTTGATCACTGGATTGTCTGGTCCAGACTCGATTATTTACAGACCGCCACCATATAGCTGGTATATTGCTGAGTGGGGCGTAAAACTAAACTAAACTCACTCATCAGTCCCAATATGTATATCACTGAGTCATCACATTTAACTCCTACCTAGCGGTGCTACTTTGAAACCAACTTGTAAAACTCGCTACCTGGTGGGTCCACACCGCCTGCTATTCCAGTGAGTCCACTTGCGTTTGATGACAGCTTCATCGTTTGATGACTCATGATTAATACGCCTGGCTCTCCAAGTAGCGTCTTTGTTTACCTGGGTGGGCTGGCGTGCTGAGCGTCTCATTGGACACCATGTGTGGACTGGACACATTGTGTCCAGGTAGCTCTGCAGTCTCTGTCTGCCTTCATCCGCTGTTGTTATATCAATATTGTGTGGCAGTGCTCAATCACCAGGTAGCTCCCTTGTTTCTGTGATGGAATATGCATGGACACCTGTGTTTTGTTCATGTTAAACAATAACCCAGACATCATTTATAAAACTGTAATACATGCTTCTTTCAAAAATACAATGGTTGAAGAATATATATTTTGTTCAACAGTATATACTTACTTGAATCACATGTACTTAGTTCAAGAATGCATATACAGTCGTGCCCCGCTTATCCGGACACTTGTCGTGTTTTTCTTGAAATCGTCCGGATAAACGAATTTCCGGATATCTGAACCGAGGACCATATGGAAAAAGACAGACAAACAAACGAACATAATAAGCCTCAGACGTATTCTTTATTGATGGATTGATCAACAAATAACAAATACATACATAAAATCAGATCTTGTCAAATACAGTAGTCATGTCAATATGTATACACTTGCGGTAATGTGATTTGAAAGCACGGATAATTCCTGCAACCATCGGCTGAATGTGTGCCGTCGTGTTGGGCGGCAGGTAGTGCAATCTGACATGTGTCAACTTCACATTGGGGGTGTGGCTAGTTGCATTGTCCATCAATAATATAACACGCCTACCGACTGTACTTCGTTGAACAGTACATAATCCTGTTCAACAATACATGTACATGTACTTTGTTCAACAGTACATACTCCATTGACCACTACACTGGCATTTAGCTACCAATACGTCAATGATCAATACATGTACTTTGTTAAACATTATATACTCGTTAAACAGTACATACTCCATTGACCACTACACTGGCATTTAGCTACCAATACGTCAATGATAATACATGTACTTTGTTAAACAGTATATACTCGTTAAACAGTACATACTCCATTGACCACTACACTGGCATTTAGCTACCAATACGTCAATGATCAATACATGTACTTTGTTAAACATTATATACTCGTTAAACAGTACATACTCCATTGACCACTACACTGGCATTTAGCTACCAATACGTCAATGATAATACAATACATGTACTTTGTTAAACATTATATACTCGTTAAACAGTACATACTCCATTGACCACTACACTGGCATTTAGCTACCAATACGTCAATGATCAATACATGTACTTTGTTAAACATTATATACTCGTTAAACAGTACATACTCCATTGACCACTACACTGGCATTTAGCTACCAATACGTCAATGATCAATACATGTACTTTGTTAAACATTATATACTCGTTAAACAGTACATACTCCATTGACCACTACACTGGCATTTAGCTACCAATACGTCAATGATAATACATGTACTTTGTTAAACATTATATACTCGTTAAACAGTACATACTCCATTGACCACTACACTGGCATTTAGCTACCAATACGTCAATGATCAATACATGTACTTTGTTAAACATTATATACTCGTTAAACAGTACATACTCCATTGACCACTACACTGGCATTTAGCTACCAATACGTCAATGATCAATACATGTACTTTGTTAAACATTATATACTCGTTAAACAGTACATACTCCATTGACCACTACACTGGCATTTAGCTACCAATACGTCAATGATCAATACATGTACTTTGTTAAACATTATATACTCGTTAAACAGTACATACTCCATTGACCACTACACTGGCATTTAGCTACCAATACGTCAATGATCAATACATGTACTTTGTTAAACATTATATACTCGTTAAACAGTACATACTCCATTGACCACTACACTGGCATTTAGCTACCAATACGTCAATGATCAATACATGTACTTTGTTAAACATTATATACTCGTTAAACAGTACATACTCCATTGACCACTACACTGGCATTTAGCTACCAATACGTCAATGATCAATACATGTACTTTGTTAAACATTATATACTCGTTAAACAGTACATACTCCATTGACCACTACACTGGCATTTAGCTACCAATACGTCAGTGATCAATACATGTACTTTGTTAAACATTATATACTCGTTAAACAGTACATACTCCATTGACCACTACACTGGCATTTAGCTACTAATACGTCAGTGATCAATACATGTACTTTGTTAAACATTATATACTCGTTAAACAGTACATACTCCATTGACCACTACACTGGCATTTAGCTACCAATACGTCAGTGATCAATACATGTACTTTGTTAAACATTATATACTCGTTAAACAGTACATACTTCTTTGAACATTCTTTAACAGTGTATACCTAGTTAAACAATACATACTTCGGTGAACAATACATACTTCTTTGACAATACACACTTCAATGTGAGGGTGACGCAACATTCTCTGCAGTTTGGAGTTTTATACAATGAAAATTAAAGTTGCAATATCAGGAGAAAGTTAGAGCCCACTTGTTGCTGTCATAATCAATATGACATTTCTTTCTTCTGCTGTCGGTATCAATACTAGTATTACATGTCTTTCTTCTGCTGTCAGTATCAATACTAGTATTACATTTCTTTCTTCTGTCAGTATCTATACTAGTATTACAGTTCTTTCTTCTGCTGTCAGTATCAATACTAGTATTACAGTTCTTTCTTCTGTTGTCAGTATCAATACTAGTATTACAGTTCTTTCTTCTGCTGTCAGTATCAATACTAGTATTACATTTCTTTCTTCTGTCAGTATCTAATACTAGTATTACAGTTCATTTTTCTTCTGCTGTCAGTATCAATACTAGTATTACAGTTCTTTCTTCTGTTGTCAGTATCAATACTAGTATTACAGTTCTTTCTTCTGCTGTCAGTATCAATACTAGTATTACATTTCTTTCTTCTGTCAGTATCAATACTAGTATTACATTTCTTTCTTCTGCTGTCAGTATCAATACTAGTATTACATTTCTTTCTTCTGCTGTCAGTATCAATACTAGTATTACATTTCTTTCTTCTGCTGTCAGTATCAATACTAGTATTACATTTCTTTCTTCTGCTGTCAGTATCAATACTAGTATTACATTTCTTTCTTCTGCTGTCAGTATATCAATGTCAGTATCATACTAGTATTACAGTTCTTTCTTCTGCTGTCAGTATCAATACTAGTATTACATTTCTTTCTTCTGCTGTCAGTATCAATACTAGTATTACATTTCTTTCTTCTGTTGTCAGTATCAATACTAGTATTAGTATTACATTTCTTTCTTCTGCTGTCAGTATCAATACTAGTATTACATTTCTTTCTTCTGCTGTCATTATCAATACTAGTGTTACATTTCTTTCTTCTGCTGTCAGTATCAATACTAGTATTACATTTCTTTCTTCTGCTGTCAGTATCAATACTAGTATTACATTTCTTTCTTCTGCTGCCAGTATCAATACTAGTGTTACATTTCTTTCTTCTGTTTAACCGTTGGCCAGTCTATCTTCATCAAATTGTTGTACCTGGGACTTGTCTGGTGTTGCTGATGTCACATGTCTTCCAGGACGGAGGTGGCCTTCAAGGCTCCCCCTGCCACATCTAATCTTTCCCTACGTCCATATAATGAGTGACATAGGAAGGAGCATGTTTCTATAATGTTGTCATCACAGTGGCTTGTAACGAAAACTAACTGACTGAGTTTGGTTTTACGCCGCTTATAGCAATATTCCAGCAATATCACGGCGGGGACACCAGAAACGGGCTTCACACATTGTACCCATGTGGGGAATCGAACCTGGGTCTCGGCGTGACGAGCGAACGCTTTAACCACAAGGCTATCCCATCGCCCCTGTAACGAATAGAAAACTGGCAACAAGATATATCTTGTCACGGACGGACAATGTTATATAGTGCTAAGACTCTGTCGGTGACAAGATATACCTCGATGCTTGTTTATATTTAGAGGTCCAATCCCCTGTGGTTGTCATGGACAGTTTTTCATGATAAGCCCAGTTTCTGCAAGTACTTGGTCACAGCACGGTCCTCCCTCAAGTTTGCCCAGAGGTCAGCGACTTGTGACAACGAACCAGTTTGTTGGTTGATGCCCACAACACAGGGCTTCACTACCTCTAGGACATCATATAATGCCCACAACACAGGGATTCACTACCTCTAGGATATCATATGAAGCCCACAACACAGGGCTTCACTACATCTAGGACATCATATAATGCCAACAACACAGGGCTTCACTACCTCCAGGACATCAGATAATGCTCACAATACAGGGCTCCACTATACAGGCCTCTAGGACATCATATAATGCCCACAATACAGGGCTTCACAGGACATCAGATAATGCCCACTACAGGGCTTTCACTATGCCCTCTAGGACATCATATAATGCCCACAACACAGGGCTTCACTACCTCCAGGACATCAGATAATGCCCACAACACTGGGGCTTCCACCACAACACAGATAATGCCCACAACACAGGGCTTCACTACCTCTAGGACATCATATAATGCCCACAACACAGGGCTTCACTACCTCTAGGACATCAGATAATGCCCACAACACAGGGCTTCACTACCTCCTAGGACATCAGATAATGCCCACAACACAGGGCTTCAATGCCCACAACACAGGGCTTCACTACCTCCAGGACATCAGATAATGCCCACAATACAGGGATTCACTGCCTCTAGGACATCAGATAATGCCCACAACACAGGGCTTCACTACCTCTAGGACATCAGATAATGCCCACAACACTGGGCTTCACTTCCTCCAGGACATACGATAATGCTTACAACACAGGGCTTCACTACCTACATGATATCAGATAATGCCCACAACACAGGGCTTCACTACCTCTAGGACATCAGATAATGCCCACAACACGTATCAACAACCCACAAGCGTCGTAAAACAGGGGTAATTAATTAGTTAAATATCGTGATTTACGTTTATAACGAAATGACGGACATAAAGAACATGTTGTAGGTCCTGACCACATCCTGCACGTTTTAGTCAAAATGCGTATAACGAACTACGTTAATAAGGAACGCTCATTAATGGTCCCTTTGACTTCGTTATAAACGAGTTTACCGTGTATCGTATTGTAATATTGACTTCGTTATAAACGAGTTTACCGTGTATCGTATTGTAATATTGATATCTCTATAACCGTAGTTTACTGTGTATCGTATTGTAATATTGATATCGTTATAACCGTAGTTTAACGTGTATTTTATTGTAATATGGACTGTTATAACCGTAGTTTACCGTGTATCGTATTGTAATATTGATATCGTTATAACCGTAGTTTGCCGTGTATCGTTATAACCGTAGTTTACCGTGTATCGTATTGTAATATTGACTTCGTTATAACCGTAGTTTACCGTGTATCGTATTGTAATATTGTATATCGCTATAATATTGTATCGTATTGTAATATTGAGATCATTATAACCGTAGTTTAACGTGTATCGTATTGTAATATTGACTTTGTTATAACCGTAGTTTACCGTGTATCGTATTGTAATATTGATATCGTTATAACCGTAGTTTACCGTGTATCGTATTGTTATATTGATATCGTTATAACCGTAGTTTACCGTGTATCGTATTGTAATATTGACTTTGTTATAACCGTAGTTTACCGTGTATCGTATTGTAATATTGATATTGATATCGTTGTAACCGTAGTTTACCGTGTATCGTATTGTAATATTGATATCGTTATAACCGTAGTTTACCGTGTATCGTATTGTAATATTGACGTATTGTAATATTGATATCGTTATAACCGTAGTTTACCGTGTATCGTATTGTAATATTGACTTTGTTATAACCGTAGTTTACCGTGTATTGTATTGTAATATTGACATCGTTATAACCGTAGTTTACCGTGTATCGTATTGTAATATTGATATCATTATAACCGTAGTTTACCGTGTATCGTATTGTAATATTGACATCGTTATAACCGTAGTTTACCGTGTATCATATTGTCATATTGACTTTGTTATAACCGTAGTTTACCGTGTATCGTAATGTAAGAATGACTTCGGTATAACCGTAGTTAGCCGTGTGCCGTATTGTATTATTGATTTCTCAGTTATCCTATTACACGTCACTTTTAGTGTCTGCGTTTGAAAATATGTGTATTAATATTAATTAGTCATCTGAATTTATTAATTAGTCATCTGAAATATACAGAAAAAGCGTGAAACTGATCACACACCAAATTGAGTAAAGGTCATAAACAATTTGGTGTGCTGTTGTTTAAGCCCGCAGCAATATTCCGCCTCGTGAATGCGGTTACGTCAGTGATTGACAACATGGGCATCGATCTACGCAACTATGAGTATGAATCACGTCAGCCATTAAGCATGACCACCCGATTATTTTAGTAACCTCTTAAAACAAATAGGTTCTTTGAACTTTCACTTTGATGAACTATTTTTTTGAAATATGCAAAATCGTCCGACACACAAGCATCACTGAAACGCAGACCTGCTGTTATAATATTTAAGTGGTTTCACTTTGGAAAAGACACCCATGCACAATGATTTCGTTTGGCTGGTTAATGCGCACTCTGTACTGTATGACCGCGGTCGGGTAATTCAGTGATCGACATCATAAAACAACAGCCTGTGTGAACCACGTCAGCGAACCTGACCACCTAATCCCCTAAATCAACTCTTTAAACAAGCATGAGTTACTGACAAGAGATTCCATGCCGGCTGTAAATATAAAAATGGTCACTTCAGATTAAAAAGGTCAAAATAAAAAAGGCACAAAAAGGGAAGCAAGGAAGGCTACGACAACAAAATGGCAAAAGAGAACGGCCATGTATATTGTTCTGTTGATCTATCATATATCGACAGCCAAACAGATATTACATATTTCTATATGATTCCATACTATGTTTTGGACATAAACAACACAAGTAAGGATTGAGGAGTAAATTGAAGGGACGATTAATTATAATTGCAGGACACGTAAAGGTTGCAGTATTTAACTACTCTATCAAATGTTAATCGAATAAACTTATTATATACTGCACAAAAATATATAATACATGTGTACATAGCATTTTACCTGTTTTTCCGTGGACACTTCACCATGCCCAAAGAACATTCACAATGGAAACCACGTACGGTTAAATTTGAGAAACTTAAAGTACCATGCCAACAATGATAAACACAAAATTCCGGCTAGATATATAACATGAAAACGTGTTTATACATTTTCAGTTGTATACACCACATCGTGATAATCGGCAAAATGTACACTAATATAGGGGTATGAAGTTGGTTATTTCAAAAACCGGGTCAACTGTGTAAACAAATTTTTGAGTCGCCAAACATTTCTAAGTCGGGTCATCCGTATAAAGCCCGATTGGCTCTGTTGTCAGGCTTAGTTACTGGTGAACAACCTGTCACGCCATTAGTTGCAAAATATCAACAATGTATTTCGGTTGATTGATAACACCTTCCACATTTCATTTTGGGGATTGACAACGGATTCATTATAGAAGATAGCTTCGTTGAATAAAATCACGGGTCTGCCCTTAATATACGTTGATGTGTGTATCTGCGTTGTAATGTGCTATCAGCACCATTGGTGTTTACTCAGTATTGGAGTCAGGATTGTTAGAAATTGCTCTGAAGAAGTAAATGTTCAAGACCTTCGTATTCGGTGTTTGTGTGACATCCTTATACACCACAATATTTGACAACTGGGTGCCAGATTAGTCGAAATCAGGTCAAGGACACTTCAAGCAAACAAAACGAAAATTAGATGAAAAGGGAAGTAACTGATGTCGGTCTGGAAGTTTGTTTTCTTCGCTTATATCATTGACAATGATACATTTTGCTATTGTTTGCAATACTTGGGACCTATCTTAGATTTATACTTGTGTTGCTTAACTTTGATTGTAATTTCTATGTTGTATTAGTCTATAACTCTACAACACCAGTTAAATAGGACTGTATTTTAACTATATTTGATCACGACCACAAGCGATATATGGGTTATTGGAAGCCATGTTTGTTGTTTGATATCAAGTGGAAAGTGGTGCAATTTTGAAATATTGTCGAAGATATCTCTTCATATCGGAATATTTCAACTAATAACAAAGGTGGTACATTTAAGAATTTTCTAGTTAATTATATATATTGCTAAACATACGAAAAAGAAGAGGGAACCCGTCCCTTTGTCTCCCAAAATCTCTGTTTTGAAATCTTGTCTGTTTACTATCACGTAATGACTGTGCACCTGGATTCGTTGTTTGGTGGTTTGACAGGTCCCACTATTTAGATCGAATGAGTTAGGTCTATAGCTCTAAAGTACATTTCGTCTATTTCCCATGCCAGTCACAATAGCCCATTACGGTAATGACAATAATTGGAAGACAATTTGTTTTGCTATTTTGATAGGGTTAGTCTGCTTAGTTTAAACATGTTAAATATGACGGAAAATGCTTGTCTATTCCAGCATTGTCCAGACAGTCTAGATATTTTAAATAATGGTATTTACTTGAAACATAAATGTTTCATTTCATTGAACATTCAGAAAAGGGATTCTAAACACAAACATGTCAAAGTTGTCACATAAAACTTTCCTGTATGGTTTTGTTTGCTGCCTGACTATTGCACAATATTCAGTAATGCAAAGTTGCTGATTATGATTCCTAATGGTTTCAGATAATGTGTGCCGTATCATGCCCGTATGATCATAATGAATGCTGTTTTACTGTAGGCATGACTTGTGAATGGGTGGGCAGCATTGTGTCTCTGGACTGTGGAGAGGCTTTAGGAACATATCAAGGCCAGGTGAGGAAAATTGACAATGTCACACAGGCTCTCACCATCTTCAAAGCCTACAGGAATGGCCTCAGATGTGAAGTTCCAGAGCTGACAATCAAGTAAGTTGACTGTTTATCATGTGTATTTTTTGCATTTTTTAAAGTTAACTGGAAACTGTTGGATTGAGTAGGTTTTGACCATGTTGCAGAGACAAAATGTGAACAATTTTGAAATGGAATATTTTTTATATATAATCTTAATGATGATCATGGTGTCAATATATAAAATGTGTGCATGTTGGGGTGAAGGGTATGTGAGTGCATGTTTGTGATGTTATCATTTGAAAAATGTGTAAAATGTCATCAATTTCGTTGACACTAGTTTAAGAACTGGAAAATTGCGTATTGATCATAGTTTTGTCTGCTTGTTGTTTAAAGCCCTCCTTATCAATATTCCAATTCTATGATCAGTCTCTCTAAATACTCATCTCATGGCCAGACAATCCAGTGATACTGATAGACCTCTGCGATCTACCAATTTGGGATATGATTTTGATGATGTGTCGATCACCTTATGCTATTAGTCACGTCATTATGACAAGAATGGGTTGCTGAGGACCAGTTCTAACATGGAACTTGTACAAAGTACCTCTGTGGCAGCTCTTGCAGTTATTTATGATCACTAATGAAGATGATGAGTATAAGATTTCAAAACATTTGCGATAAACTCATGCTTTATGGTTGTGAATATGAATATTATTCATTTGATATGTTCTTTTGTCTTCAGTGCTGGAGACATAAAAGATTTGAAGATTCTGAAGTCTCCATCTGAGGCTAGATGCTTGCTAAACAAACAAGCCACACCATCAAAACTGTCAAAAGAGGTTGAAGAGGCAGTCAATCCAACATGTCCCTCTCCAGTGAAGGTCATTCAACCATCCAATCACATTCACACAAATGGTTATCACAATGGCAGACATAGTGCTAATGGACAGAGAATTACCCCAACTCGGGACTATCACGACTCCAATGGTCTCTATTATAACCATAGTGGAAGCGGAAGTGCCAGACACACACCTACCAGGGAACAGGGTGAGCAGAAAACGAGACGCAGTTCGTGTGAGTAAAGTCTTGAAAGCTGACTGTATACTGTTGAAGGAACTGTACTTTAACTTAGTCAGAAATTAAAGAGACTGTCACCAAGAATTTCTGCATTATACATGGTGTGCATATTGATTCTCGGGAGCCCTAATGCCATCCCACACTTTTGAACTGGTGGTGTGCTGGCACGGTTATTGAAGAGTTTGCACAATTAACAAAAAATGATTAAAGACCCAGCTTTGATCACCCACAAGTTCACTTTGTGAAGACCCATGAAAATCTGGGTTAGAATTGATTTTCAATAACCCATGCTTGTTATAAGAGGTGACTAACGTGATCGGATCGCAGACATGGTTGACACATGTCATTGTATCCCAATTGCGTATATTGATGCTCATGATGTTGATCACTGGATTGTCTGATACAGACTCGATTTTTTACAGACCCCTGTCACAGTGATTGAAATAAACTCAACCAGACAGTCGGGCAGGTGACCAATAAATGTTGCTCGCCCGTCTTGAATTTGCCTGCCCGCACTTTTGACTCATAAATTGCAATATTTTACAAAAAACAAACAAGTATCATTGTTTCAAATGTGAATTAACTCAGCAAATTAAAAACAACAAGCATGAAATACTCACAGTCACCTCCCCAGCCTGTGACACTTGAAAAGAGCCTGTTAAACTTGCAATTCCACTTATCGGTTTACATCATCACAATGATATATTTTCTGAAAATTTTAATAGCGAAAGGCACCAGTTAAAACCATTTACATTAAATGTATTTCATTGTAACTAGGACTGCACGGTAATACCGGTATATTGCAATACGCTTTTTAAATGATATGTATTGTAATATTTTTTCGGAGAACTGGTATATTGGGTAAAGAACATCTATGAAGTTTTTTGTGATTATTTTTATGGTTTAGATTTAGATCTACACAATACTAATAAATTGTATAAAAAAAGACACTAAAATCCATGACAATGCAACCTAATTTTAGTCAAGTAATGTTAGTCAAGTAACATGTCGGTTTTCGTCACTCTCAGACCCAATTTTTCATGCGAAAACACATGCATGGGATTTTTTTGTCACAGGCTGCAACCTAGCATGATACGTCCACAAAGTTCCATATTTTATGTATAGGTAGCGATGTTTTACTCAAGACGTTCACAATAGCACGATTTTACCCAAAACTTGCGTCTAAATCTAAATGTTTTCCTTCATGCTGGTGGTATCCATCACTTTAATATGATTGGCTGCCTTAGGTCACGTGTATGATTTTGACCAATCACAATCCTTAAAGCAGACAGTGGCTCAAAAAAGCATCATTAGAAACCAATCTTTCTCCAATAAATCGCTTGTTACAACTCCTGGCAAGGTTAAGGTGATGTCATTGATGTTTACAGCTTTCAAACGATACCCTTATCTTCTCGCATGTTATTTATACAAAGCTTCCGAAAGGGAGATATTTAAATTTATCAGCCAGACAATGGGGCAGGTGGAGAATTTTTCAGGCAGCCCCACACGAAAGTTGCCAGCCTCAGGCAGGCACTGCCATATAGCTGTAATATTGCTGAGTGTGACAGAAAACTAAACTCAATCAATTTGTGAATCCCTTGTTTTTCTTTTAAATGTGCTATACCATTCATCACACTGATAAATACTTCATATTTTCCCACAGATGTTCTCTTCACTGTCAGCCATCCCAATCAGTTTTTAGGTAAAATCCATATTGTGCCAACTGCCATCTTTGTTGTGTGTGTGGGAATGAATTTTTTTCAGTGATTTTCATTTTCATTTTATTTTTCAGTTTATTCATCACAAGTATTAACTAAGGTTTAGTAAAGACAACATTTATTTCTTGAACGTATCTGGGTAACTGATATAATCATGTATATGGGTTAGAACATGTTGTGGGACTTTGGGCTTACTCTCAACACCTACAGCTGATATAGACTCACCATGATTGACAGGAACCCAAGGTGTATTATCTGTTGACCTGAGACCAGGACAGCGTCATCTTGATGCTCCATCTCTGCAGGAATATCAGACTCATTCATCCTTCAAGCATTCTAACCTCCTTGGATTCTTTGAGAGGTTGAATGTCGGTATCTTCATTGAAGTATGGCAAGAAACTGTCCCCAGAAAATCACCAACATTCAAGACTGATAAAGGATTATCCAAGGATTTGTGAGGTATAGGGACAAGTTGAATGAATAAACCTCAACCATTGCCCACCAAGGCAGGATGGATGTATATCACCACAATGGGGGCCTACAGTTAAGACATACATTTCTTCACCAGGCTTGTAGCTCATGTTTAGTTGGGGAGGATTTTCAGTATTTTGTCTGACAAAAGATTGACTGTGTAATCATACTACTGTTAGACAGAATTAAATCATAAACATGATAAACATTACAACTTGCCGAATACAAGATTCATCCTCCATAATCTCCTGACTGCAAAACCTGTGATCGAGAAATCTGCTTATTTATGATTGGCAATAATCATTTGGGAACTTTACACGATGCTATAATCACAGTTGCCAGATTTGCACCTGATCAAATTTGTTTCAGGGTCTTTGAATTAATTAGAGTCAAGTGCTTCACTTAGTTCCCCACAGCACACCTGTCTAGCACACAATGGATGGTAGACCATCTTGTGTACACTTTATGTCTCTGACTGCAAACAGGGAACTGACAGTTTGGCTTTCCACTCATTTGTCCTTTCTGCTGTGGACACCTATGTCATATGGGATGTGAAATCACACTTTTGTGTAAGGTAACTTCACATCTATTTGGTTTGGCAGACTCAGTCGTCTGCAGACTGGAGGAGAGTCACATACCCAGCCAACTGAACATCTGGGGAGTGTCTGTCACAGAAGAACAAGGTTGTGTCTGTGGAGTCATCCTTCTGTCTCAGTATGTTCAGACTGATAACAACTTGGAATACACCACATCTTGACCTGTTTGTGATGTACTTCAACAACAGTCCCTCCCTGGTCAGTCCAAGATCCCCCAAATCTACATGAGGAGGCCCTACACTGATTTGGGAAGTCCTGAGAAACATGGAAGTCTCAGGCAGCATATTCAGCAAACATTTCATGGCCGAAAAGTGCATGGGTCCTCTCTGTGTCTCCTCATAGTGCACTTAGATGGGGTTTACCTAATAAGTGGTTGGGATAGCTGACAGAGCAAATGACATTTGTTGAAGTTTGAGGTTAGATTTGTGTGAAAATGGCAAAATTCACAGTTTGGCAAAGATGAAATGGAGAATTGTTAGACCTATTATTTAAATAATGGTATTCTTTTTTTCAAATTCTTGTGTCCCTTGCCTTGATACAATTGGAAGACTCCTAAAAAGTAGTGTAAATTCAAACTCACTAAATCTCCTGTTTGTTGTCAAGAATCTTTATATTGCTGAGTGCTGCGTAAAACTAAACTCACTCACTCTAGAATCTTTCTCAAATTAGAGTATATGGTTTGTCTGAGAATTTATGATTCTTCCCTTTTACCTGCTGTACATGAAGATGTTATCCACAAATTATGCCCACTTTGTCACCCTTCAACTCCTATCAAACATCATGCGTCACATTTATTTTTCTTTAATTTCCATTATGCTATGGTTCATTGTTGAGTTATGTGCTTTATATGGGTAACCTACTTAAATGGATGAATTGATACATAATTAACTTGTTTTAGTCTCAGACACTCAAAGGCCGAAAGTCGACCACACCACGAAAGATTGATGGACGAAACAACATCAGAAAGAATACACCACGTGAAGACTGTTTCAGTGCCCCAGTGGAATCGTTTCTGTCAAAGGAGTTTGACTTTGAAAAAAACCTAGCCTTATTTGACAAAAAGGCGGTATTTGAAGAGATAGAAAACCAGTTCCCCGAGGTTGTCCGTGTGACAGACAAGAAGGGTGAGAAGTACCGCTGTGATGAGAATGTCCTACAGTCTGGCCCTGTGCAGCTGAGCCAGATACATGTGCCAGCATCAGGGGGTGGCGACTTTGTCACAGGTAGGTGTACATCACAGTGGCTATTGATCAGCTTTGACCTTAGTGGGTTAGGTCTATCAGATTTTACACATTGAAAAGTATTCAATTTTTCCTTATCCTGACTAATACTAATTGCATCTCCCTCACTTAACTGATATATTGAGAAAATGTTCCCCAAGAACAGCAAAAACATCTCGCCCAAATGCAACCCTTCACATGTCGCATGTGCACTGACCTCACATGACTAGGGCTGGGATGATACACTACGTCATGATACAATACGTGTCGCGATATTTTACCTGCGATGCGATACGTATCATGATACATACACCTTGAAAGAATGATACAGTATTAAGATTTAAAATGATTTATTTCAAGGTATTTGTGTATAACAATAACTCTATTGTTATAAACAAACAAGTAACCCTGTCATACTTGCATATTTTTCTCCAAATAAGTACCTTAACATGTTTAAGATAATACTGTTTTGAAAAAAACGTTGTGTATCGTTTTGTATCAGTACACCGGCAGGGGTGGAAATAACCCATTGCCCAACGCCCGAGTCCAGTGTTTTTTTCTGTCGGGCAAGCAAATTTGTATATCACACTGTACCGTGTCCAGTTGACTTTCCAATACTAATTATGTTGTTTATTTAAAAAATCAACAAAAAAACGGCCGGTATAGTGGAAATATTATCAGGGCACGTGATTTTACATGTCCCACTGTACCTGAGTACACTAGCAATTTTAAAGTTATTTCCACCCCTGACCGGTCGACGATACAATAGCTGTATCAAACTTAAATGTATCGCGGTTCATTGGTGAATCGTCCCAGCCCTACACATGACCGAGGCGGTGACTCGTCAATCCTCATTTTCGCCCATCATTATGGTTTTTGAAAATATTTTCTGTGTTGTAATAGAAGCCATGCTATCAGAATTAATCACCTTTTTCAAAATGTTTGGCTTTGATTTTCTTTATGTTAAGTTCATGATATCTACTAGTTATTATTTCACAGTGGTATTTAATTAGTGAAATGTTTTATACTTAATTTTACCCACCTGGTCTTCAAAAACACTGTTCAATCTGTAAGCAACATTTCTGATTACAGAACTTGTTCAACATGTGCCAGTTGCAATATGGATAGTAAAGAAGTTGAATAAAGTCAGTTTACCCTAAACAACACAATGATTCACAATGTTCTTTGAATGTTAATATTTTGTTCAGAAATATGGCTCAATCTTCTTAATTCAGCAAATTTACATTTTGTCTCTCGAATGTACTGTCATGTTATGAAAATAAGCATCAATATATGGTGATACCTATTAGATTATATGGTTTACTAAACATTCTGATGCATGACATCCGTAGTTCTATGACTTACACTCTGTGGTGATGACCCAGATGCTGGCTTAGTGGTGCCCAGCATCACATACCAGCTGCGGAACAAGATCCTGTCGACTGCTGAACAGTGTGGTCTGAGTGTGGACCGGCAGATTGAGATGGTGGGGAGGTCTGCCAGTGAGATGGTGCTTCAGTTACTTGGGGGAAGTCACAGGTGGGTCAGACACCTGGTGGTGTTCCAGTCATTGCCCTTGTGTTTAAAATAACAAATTTTGGCTCTCAAGTTTCAACTGATACCACACGAGCAAACAACGACCCAAGCTTGTGCTAAATACGATACACCAAATGTGAATATTGAGCATAAGTGCTTTTTGGGGTCTTTTCTGTCCCAGTTGCTGTGCAGAGTTGTGTCCCTTGGTGATGTATTTCTTGGTTTGATTCCCTGTTTGCTCTGATAATGTTCCGAGGTTTGTCTGCCCCATACATTTACTGTGGGTGTCACAAGAGTTGGAGACCTGAAACCTGCTTCATCCTCTCACATTAAGCTGACACAGTGATATAACTGGAATACTGTTCAAAGCATTAAAGCCAACTCGCTCAGATCTTGCTGATGTCGCTCGATTGCTTCTGAATTTGTTGTTTTAACAACATTCATTCAATCAGTTTGCTATCAATCAGTTTGCCATCCATTTCTAGTTCTTTTTTTCAGTGACCACTCCTTGTCATTTTTTATGGTAAATGTCAAAATCTGTATGACATGTAGCATATAAATAGTTTTTGAGTTGTTCATTTGCCAAGCATATTTCTGTGATGATGGGTTTAAATGCCAGGGTTATACTTATCATGATCACTGGCCTGTCTGCACATTACCCATTCCTGTCAGCACATTACCCATTTCTCACTGAAAATGTCTACAAGGTAGTAGAATGTCCTGTATCATTTCAGGCTTTGCTTAGTTACTGAAATACAATGTTAAAATCTGTGAGAAAGGCGTAAAACCAAACTCACACATTGTACTGTTAAAATCTGTTATTGTATAGCAGAAGAGATCACTATCGTCAGAGTGCTTAGATTATCTTTGTTTTGTCGGGGAGGTGGGGTAACCTAGTGGTTAAGCGCCGAAGACCCGGGTTCGATTCTCCACATGGGTACAAAATGTGAAACCCATTTCTGGTGTCCCCTGCCATGATATTATGGGAATATTGCCGAAAGCGGCGTAAAACCGTAGTCTCTCTCTCACTGTTTTGTCACCATTTATGTAACCTTAACATTGTAATTATGTTGTGAATGAAGTACTGTTTTGGTTCTGCAGACTAAATCCCCAGAACGACCACCAGTTGCCGACTGTGATTGTGTTGTGCGGACCACACACACAGGGAGCCCAAGGCATCAGCTGTGCAAGGCATCTCGCCAACCACAATGTTAAAACAATTGTTTTTGTGCCAAACTTTGTCCGTATGAACCAAATTCTTGAGAAGGAGCTCCAGCTTTTTGAATTTTGTGATGGGAAGAAAACTTCCAGTACCAAAGGTGATACACATCAAATAAATTACCAACTAAAATATTCTGTCTTGAATGTATAGTACTCAAAAAACGTTGAAGAACACACAATTTTGTCATATGACGAGAGTTAATCTGTCAATATCTGGTAGGTATTTCACTGTCAACATACATGCTTCCAATTGTGGGTGTTCTTATAACCTGTGTTCAGCATTATATGTAGGTAAATGTATTTCTATAATCAGATTTTGTTAGTTGAACACTTTGCCTGAGAGTCAGCCATTTAGGCAGAGAATTGTCACTTGTTCCATCTTTGCGGTTACTAGTAGGCCTTTTCTAAAACATCAGCTGCAGACATATCAAAAGGTGGCATTACTTAGGACAGTTAAAAACAAATGTAGTTCCGATTACACCTGTTTAAAATTTAGTGTAGGTAGGATTTCTTTTTTACATTTTTTTTAGAATTAAAGTATGAACTAATAACACATTTATCAATGTGTAATTGTTTATTCAATCAAGCTTGCGGCCATCATGTCGACTTTCTCTATCAGAATAACCGATGTCCCTCGGTGCCAGGAAAAAGCAATGTTATATGAAAGCTTATATTATTCATACTGCTTAAAAAATGTAGGGTTAGCACCAGAATTCAAGGGTCAGTTGGGTAATCAGAACCACAACATCTTTTTTTAGGCCTTAGTTCTCCAGAGGATTTGAAATGTGTTGGGAAATATACATCCGCAAAGAAACACAAAACAAAAAACACTTTTCGCCCATTAGTCCATGTAAAGATAAAATAATGATAAATTGAGAAATGTTTACTGATCCTTTAATTTATGACCATAAGTATTGGGCGGTTTGCCAAGGACTAAAGTACAAGAGCAAATTTCTGTTACTTAAATATATACAGGTACCGGTAATAATGAATTGTCCATTATGTTTATGTTCAAGCTAGGAAAATGTATTTGTTTCTTTCTGTTTAGAACTACCTACCATGCCTGACATGATAGTGAATGCCCTTGACAGCCATGAGAACCCCAATCTTAAGGATCAGTCGTGGTACAAAAGTCTCACAGAGTGGGCTCGTAACAAGCGGGCTCCCTGTCTTGCCATAGACCCACCCATAGAGGGAGCTGCACTTGACTCCAAATGGAGCCTGGGAATATGTCTTCCTCTCAGCCTGAAGAATGCAGCAAGTCAGATGTACCTGTGTGACCTGGGGCTCCCCAAGAAGGTGTTTGTGGAATCAGGTGTTCGTTACGTGTCCCCATTTAGTCATAAGTTTGTTATTCCACTCCACAGAAGGTGATTGACAAAGAGGTAGACTGGAACTGCCGATGTGCAATAAGAGGCACACAACATACCTATGTACTTACATGCACGGCTGTCTCCAACAGCAGGAACATGTTTCAGCTTCTTCTACACTGATGGTTGTGCATATCTTCAGTTTTCAGGGAACATTAACACTCTTGGAGATGTATGACAAATATACCAAATAACAGACAGCTGTACATGAACTGACTGAATCTTCAGGGTAACCTGTTAGTCTGGTGTTCCTGTGATTTGCTACGAAATAATGTGAAGTGCTTTGAGATACTGAGTCCCAATCTAAAATAGACTAGTTTTTTAAACCATTGTAGCAAAGAGATGATATGACTGTATATTTTATCCATGTTCATCTCTTTTTCAGTGTAACTGTGCATTTATGGTGCTGTGTAAATTGTGACTAACTAAGGAGCTGAAACCTTGTGTCCCTTCCATCTTACTGAACACATGAATAGGACACACACATCCTTCCTCTTTTGTTGATGGACACTGTTCTCTACCTTGGTATGGGATTTTTTACTATCAAAACATATTTTGTACAGTCATGACAGACTATTAATCAGAATATATTTTATCAAAACAAACAACAGTGATAATAACTTAGCCCTATTCAGTGTTCAGTGTTTGATCTTTTATATAACAATGGAAGATTACATGTAGTAAGTATTATTACCATTAATCAAGATTTCGTAACATGGTAATATTACTATCTATCGGTGTATGAAATTGATGCTCATCCCTTTTTATTGCAGTTTGTGGATTCTATTTTGACCAGTTGAGCGACAGTATTACAGCTTTCTGTCTCATAAACAGATGATATTTTATCCCTTGCATCAATCATTGATACAAACTGCTAAATAACGCAATGCTATTAATTAATAACTACCTGAAAGCATTTCTTTAATGTTGGTTGGAGAAATGGTATTGATGAAATACTTGGTTACCAGTGCCATATAGATGATGATGTATTTCTATAGACCCAAGAGGAGGTTTCACTGACATCCAACAGAAAATGTATTATTGTGATGAACTTTGACTTGTTTCCCGTCCCAGAAACATGTCAGTGGCTTATAGCATACGACCTTGACATTTCATGTGTTGGACATACCTCCAAATTATTGTTGTTATTCTGAACAGGGAAAAGGCAATAGTCACTTTATCTTTTAACTCTTGTCATAGAAGTTACCATTTTAACAATTTTGGTTTTGCTTTAACCCATGCTCTGCTGACAGCATCTACTCTGAAAACAGAATATGGGTTACTGTTGTTTAACCCTTTAACATTTATCAATTAGCTGAACATGAACTCTGATGCCAGTTTGTTAAAAAATGTGATAGTTTCAACAAATATATTTTTCATGTGGCAGTTTTGTAACTTACTCGGAAAATATTTTATCTTCTTTGAATTCTATGTCCCCACAGATCCATTTGTTCATAATGAGTAACCCATGTCATTCTGTTGGAAAATGAATTCCCTTTCAAAGTACAAATATGAAGATCAGTGTTCAGCTAATTGGAAGTTTTCATTTGAATTTAACTAACAAAATGTTGATTTATTTTGAACATGTTGATATGTGTGATATATTTTAACAATGTTTGAATTATTTCGGAATATTCTTTGTACAGTTTATGCCATTTTTGATTTGAATATTGACATGAGTAGCTGAGACCATTACTCTTGTTACTGTGGTCTATTTTTACCATCTGCCCCATTGTGTGTATATACATGTACTTGATATTGGAACATTCCAGCTATGTATCATGACCAACATTTATATCACTATGGTGGAGAATGATATTTTCAGATAATCAGAGATTGCTGTTTTTCATTTCTGAACATTATGTTCACGATGTTCCTTAGAATCATGTCCACTTATTTGTGTAGTGGTGTATTTCATATTTATACAGCTATGTGTCAAGTTAAGAATACTAAACCGGTATATTTGTTATTCAAGTGCTTGTGATGTATGTAATATATCTACTACATTGTTTCCTTGTCATCGATTCCACAACATGAAACATAGTTTTGTTTTGATCATATAGAGAGTATATTTGTCAGTCCAGCTGAGGTGTGTGTGCTCTACTATCGATGTACAGTGCACATCCAAACAATGTATGTTCTTGGTTAAAAACATCTTTCCAGATCAACTGCAATGTGTATGTGAATATGTTCACCATATGATGCATACACATTTATTCGAATGTTCATAATCTCAGATGCTTAATGTTATTGGAATTTTATTATTATTATTTTGTCAGTTGTTGATTTGTTTCATCTAAGAACTTCAGATTGGGTCTAACTATTAAGGAAGTGCCACAGCCTAATGGAACGGTAAAGCAATATCTCCTTTGTAAAATTTAAGTGTGAACAGATTTGGCAGATAGTATATGGGGCTGCAGTCAAGTATTAATCTCTCTTCGAACATGCTGAATGTAGGAATTTTGTTGGTTGTGATCAAGACATACTGCACAACATCACTGAAACTAATATAATGAAATATTTGAGAGTCTGTATGATAGCAATGGTGAAACCTGTGAATTACAAGGTTTGTGTGCTGTAACAGTAAAGTTCCAGTCTGTTGTTTGTGAAACGGGGAAGTTAATGACGACAACAACCATTATTACAACAAGTAGGACACCTTTTTACCACAGCTGGAGCTTATGTTACAGTCTGGCTAGATGGTAGCACTTCTTGGATGAATACCTTTGTAAATCTTTGTGGCAAGGTCTTTCTGTTTTTGTCAAGAATTTCAAAACAAGAACTACAGTGATATTATTATATTATGTTTAAAATAGGTTATAACATGGCTAAACTTTACCTTCATGTTCAGCTGTAAAGCAGGTTACTGTACATAATGACCATTTATGTTGCTGTACGACAATCATGGTGACAGAAATCCATAATTATAAAGCTCAGTCAAAATAAAAATTTGGTTACTTTTATAGTGTTATACAGATGATAGGTGGTTTTTTATTAAACGGAAAATAACTCCTTCAATGTGGTAATAGTCTTCATCTTAAGTAGGTTAGAAACATATTGACAAGAATATTTCAGTTTTCTATTGCAGAATCCGATGTTTTTGTAAAACTGAGGTAGATAACTGCACTCAATCTGTTGTATATTGCAGCCATTGTTCTGTATACAGTAGTGCCCTCACCAAATGTTGTACAGCTTACATGTGTGAACCAAACTGCTGTCCGCAGTCTTGTAAATAGTCAACAGTGTAAACACTTTTAAATGCTTATTGGAGACTTTTGGTCAGGCAAAATTGTTTCACACATGTACAATATCCTGTATGTAGTTAGTCCTTGTACAGCTCTGAAAATGCCAAAATATCACATTTCGCAGCTGAATAACAATATACCATATTGCATACAATATTGTAGAGAAGGGCCTCGCTTTCATTTGACTGTTTTCACCATCAACTTTTAGCAAAACCTTGAACATATTCATATTTGCAAATGAGATCTATATTTTACATTAATACAAAAACCCAAAAAATATTTATTGATATGAATATGTTCAGTTTTACTGATCTATGTATTACGATGGCCTGAGCCACCTATGCAGTATTGTTTTGAATGATACAATTGTTGTGTATGTAAGTGATGGAAAGAGAGTGCTGCAGTACTTTGTGATTACTCTTTTGTGATGTTTGAAACTTTGAAAATGAATTTCTTGGGGGAGTCATGAATATTATGTATTCTGTGATTGAGGTTTATGCAATTTGTGAAAGATTTCTCAATATTTTTACAAAAAAAGATGTCTTTGTATACAGGCATTGAAAAAAAAGTAGACAAAAATTGTTTTCATTTATTGACAGGTAAGCAAGCCATGAGACATTTGGAGTTGTTTGCAGATTTATGATTGCTTGTACTGTTTTGAACTTCATCATTGATTGAAGGTATTTTGTTTTGACCACTGCCATGTTCGTATACTAAGGATAGTATGGACCAGATTCAGAGTGTGACACGTTTTCCAATTAGGAATCCAGATAGCCATGGCAATGGAGGAATGTGCATTGATTTAAAAGGGAATGTATTGAAAGCTTGTGACATCCAGCTTCAGTGAAGAGGAAAGTGACAAGACCTTTTTGAGGAAAGGGAATTCTGTCACAAGAAGGTGTTTAAAGAACTCATGTGTTCCAGAACTCATTTGATCATCATGAACTTTATAAGAGGAACACGAATATAGAAGACATTAGATCAGGGCTTTGCTGTGTTGCTGACATGAGATTGAAAGTGTTGGCTGAAGCAACAGTACACAGCGTTATGTTCAGAACAGACAGCAATCTGCTTGTTCTGTCGTTTTGATTGAAGGTCCATGAGGCAACTGAACCTCCATGGTTTGTGTGAAACGTTATTTTAGAATGAATATTCACACATTTATATGTATATTTATGTACTAAATGTGGAGTGTGCTGGACATGCTATCTTACCTCCTTGGTCCTGCCAGTTTCTTACCACTCTCTCAATGGCAACTCTGTTGCAGTGACCCAGGAATCTTCCCACCGTCTGTAGAAACATATGAACACAACACTCTTTCCTGCATTTATGGGGTCTCTTATTGTCTCAACAATAATCACAATTAGAAAAGTCAAGACTGATTTCTAAATTTCTTGCCAAAACTACTGTTATTAGGTAGATCAGACTCACTGTGATAGTTTCACCTCCCTCCAATGTCCAGCTTTGATGAGTGTATTGTCATTAACATTAAAGGGATGATGACTGTTCCTTCTCAATGTAACATACCAGTTGAGAGTGAGGGACCAAGGAGAATATATATATATGACATTGGATGTATGCTTGAACTTTGATTGAAATGTTGAAAGCAAGTGAATGATTTGATGCTAGAGAACAAAACTTGTAGTATAACAGGCATGGAAAGACAAAGATATTTGTGATAGAACAGCCATGTACTGAAGGTTGGATAACTGAGGCACTGAGATGACCTGGTGTTCTAAGTGATGCCCCATGCTGAACCTGTGTGTTTTAACCATACTGCAACATACCTAAAGTCACCAGGTGTCATCCTACGCTGGATACATGGATGGGTGTTCTTCAGTTTACTGCCAGGCTATGGGACAAGGACATACAGGGATGTATGATTGACGTAGGAACATAACCATGTTACATGTACCCTGTGTGCATGGTAGTGCCTGAGGCTTGTCAACATGTAGTGTCTTAGACTGTGGGGGTCTTTCAGTCATTATAATCAAACCTAACCAAGCTTGTTGACAATTATGATAGGATATCCTCAGACAGAGCTGGTTATCCATTAAGAAAACATGTTGTCAGGTTTGTGTGTTATAATTCATCATGTTCATAGCTGTCCAATTCTCACAAGTATTTTCATTGAAATGTGAATGCTCATGCATACGTAGGTGGAGATTGCCAGTGCCTTTTGCTTCAGTTTCATGCTTAGTGGAAAGGCTGAAGTTTCCTCATGTTTGTTTTTATGAAATTGCTGGCACAGTTGCAATACTTCTTTGGTCAGTTTCTATGAGTCACATTGTTGGTTACTTAAAAGATGAATGTTGAGGTCACAAGAGTTGAGTCATTTCCATGCTTAACTTGCCAGATTAGTGAAGGTTGGGTTCCATTTAAATTGTGGACTCCATGAAAGACCTGCCTCGTACTAAGGGTGGCCAGGACAGGCATGGCTGCATCTGTAAAAAGTCTGCTAGCTGTACAACTTCCAACAATCAAGAGCTGTGTTTATGATTTCGTTGAACATTATAGGCCTTGTGTGAAACTTTACTCCATAAGATCAACAAGTACAGCAGAGGCTGTGTATAAACTGTGAATGTGACAAATTGAGATTATTGACCAAGTGTCATATCATAAATATCATATATTAGGAATAGCGTAATACATGGTATATTCCTATTATATATGTGTGTGATATGTGTACTTTGGTACAGAAATATGACTTATGAAGTCTTTATTGTATATTGTCATTGTATATTGGATGTTTCAGGTGAAATTTCACAGTGGAGTAATTTTAGAAACTGCAAATGAATACAGTGTTTGATTGAAGCGTCCGATTTATCATAGTGCCAAAGAATTTGCAGAACTACAGAAACACTTGCACAGGAAGAAGCCCAATGTTGTTGGGAATGATTGTTTTGGAACTTGAATGTTGTACCTCATCTACTTAATTGTCGGCTCTTGACGCCAAGTGTGTTGGATTGGCTTATTTCATCAGTAATGTCAGCCATTATGTAATAAGTATTGCTTGAATGATATCATCCAAGCATTTCAGTCTCAATGCAAAATAACAACCTTTTGAATGGGTATTGGTTGTTCATACAAGATTCAATAACATAGATGTTGTTATCATACTGTTGTTGTACACATATATACCATTGCTTACCAGGACAACAGGTGTGCAATGTTTAGGTAACGATTTGCCTACACTGGTAACACGAAGCCAGTTAAGATAATACACAAGCATTACTTGTAATGGATGGCAGCAGATTAGATGTGTGAGAACAAGTTCTCTGCCAGGACAGATAATCCAGGGCCTAGAATTTGGAAGCTCTCTTAGCCGAAGATAGTTGTAAGTTAATGTTAATGAATGGCACTTACAACTATCTTAGCGCTAAGAGAGCTTCGAAAATCTAGGCCCAGGACTGTTGTTAAGATGACAATATTGTGTAAGCATTGCTTGATTATCACTGGCTGGATGACACTGTTTCTTAGCGAAACCATTGGGATGTATCATATTGAAATGTTCAA
Organism: Haliotis rubra; assembly: GCF_003918875.1. NCBI lineage: Eukaryota > Metazoa > Mollusca > Gastropoda > Lepetellida > Haliotidae > Haliotis > Haliotis rubra. The sequence continues at coordinate 2,978,444 of NW_025767235.1, forward strand.
TCTTTGTTCCTTCCCATGAATGTACTTGTTGGGAAATAGTCATGTCCACCCTTTTCACAACATGGTAATGACAGCCTTCTGGAAACAATATCATCACTTCAACTGAATGCCACTGACAATAGGAGCTCATTTAGAAATGTCACTGTTTCATCAACTTGCTTTGTTAGGTGATTTGACAGATATGTGCGTGGCATTTGTTCTGGCAGCTAGTGCTTTGGGGGAATTGTCTCCCTTTGATGCATCCAAACTAAGGCGACCAAAATGAGATAATTATACGAATAACATGTGACTAAAATGGCAATGAGCATTTGCTCTACAACTCAAAATCAAAACATGTTGCCTTAAAGTGCAGTGAAATATGTCCCTTGTATTGAGTTTTCCAAGAGATGAAGTGTTTTCCTGTAGAGGTAGTCATTGGGCTACGTTATTAGGGTATTTGATCTGACTGTGCCATATGTTGCAATTGGATTCATTGTGTTTGGGGAAGCTGTTGTTCACACACTTCCAGTTATCATGTGTGTCTTTCTGTGTGGTTTTTATCTCGTCAGTTTTAATGATAGCTCTTTGAGTAATGTTAGATGTTTTTGTGGTGATGTGCAAATATTTAAATGTACATGTTATAGTAAGGGATGAAGATGAAACCGAGAGTGTTTTAGGAATGTCATATCCATATCACTGTCATCTTGCATGCAGAAAATACAAGTCGTAGAACTAATCAAGTTGGGAGGACTATTTTACAATGGATGATTGAAACTTTTGGGGTTCTGCCATTTAGCTCGTTAACACATTTCAGCCCTTTCAGTTGACAAGAGGCTTTTGTTTTCTTCACAGTCCATGAATTAAGTCCCAGGGGCGGATACAGCTTTTTGAGAAAGGGGGGGTGCACACTATTGAGAAAAGCAAGGGTGCACACTTCATTTTCACCCGAGTTTCAATGGTCATTTAATAAACTTTTAGGACAAAAGGGGGGTGCGCACCGTGAATGTAATTGATGACTTAGCTGTGTTGGTAGTTGTCATGTGTTGTTGTGTCAATCTTCCTTATTAATACAAGGTTATGGAGGATCCAATCTCTGAGGCTCGTCACATTGTACATATCCATTGTATGTTCAAATGATCTCTGCATTACATGAATTTACAAGATTTTTTACTTATGAACTTCCTGTCACCCTATGGCCATCCATCCTCAGAGATCAGGTTGATTATCTACACTGTCACTTCTACAAGACACATAAACATCGTGTTACTTTATCAATAGGTTTCCTGTAAGAATCTCATTGATCTCAGAGTTATTTCTCTGCTATGATACCTCTTAGCACTAAGTTTTGGGGACACGTCTAATGAAAGTCGCATCAGGTGAGCAGCGAGTGACATTTGACCACCTGACTGAATGGGGGATGCATGAGATCCTGAGACTTCCACCTCAATTCAGAAGCATTGATGTTTACAAATGACAACCTGAATACAGCACAAATAGTCCATTAATGGTACTCCCTTTTAGGCTGTAGATGCCATTGTACTCAGAAAAGACAGTATGTGTTAAATATTCCCAAGACTAAAATGGCACCACCTTACTTTTCTTTTTATTGAACCTTCTTGTTTAAGTTTGTTTTCAAGACATCAGATATGCAGGGTACTGAGTGTCTTGAAGCCCCAGTACTGAGTAGTTTAAAAGTTAACATGAACTGTCCTCAGATCTTCACTCAGATAGGTATTGTATTAGAATGAAGATCTGATGTTAATGAGGTTGATGTAATACTACAGGTGTATCTGTGGCTGATCTTCCATGCTGAGAAACCAATGGAAAGTAGTGTAGATAAAAAACATCTGGGTGTACGGGGAGATGACATTTCTATCACAGAGCACATCTTTACCGCCATTTTGTTCTTTCAAAATACAGTCATTGCTGCGTTCATTTATGCTTCCATTTCATCTATCTAGTCTCGTACATAGACTTGTATTGCAAAAGTATGTAATGGCAGATTTAATCTGAAAACTTTTTAAAGTGAAAGCATTTTATTGTTTACTGTTCTATTTGTACTTCGTTGGCTATAACATGATTACGGATTTGCCTTTTTGTTTGTGTGTGCTTATAGTTTTGGTGGACCTCTTTATAATTTTTGATTACCACTGTTGCCAAACTAGGCTTAAAGTGTAGCCACTTAGGTACTAGTACGGGCAATATCTTTTCAGTTATGCTATTCCTCATGTATTTCATCATGATTCCGAATGGCACATGCTAGATTTGTCCTCCTGTAACATCATCCTGTGACAACTAGCCAACACCTAGCTGGACCCAGATTCATGTCTGGCTTGGCAGTTAGGATTCACATTCAGATATATGCACCTTAGTTACCTCAAGAAATTAAGCATTGTCATTTAAGAATACCACCTCTGCTTGAACTATCTTAACTTTCCTCACCACCCATTTCTGACAAGGTATCATTGACAGATGAGGCATCGCCATACTATCATTGAATTACATTTTGATATATAGATTTTAACAACACTTCATGTCCTTCCATATGTGAAATTCACGGAGAGGAGCTTGAAAGCAATATTCACTTGTACAAATTGCAGATGCTGGGTGTTTGCTCGAATAATGGTCTATCCACTGGGCCTGGGTGATGAGGCTGCCCAACAAGTGATGACTGAACCAGAGGCTGTTGTGTGCCAGCCTGAGCCCTTTAACACCAAGTAGTCTGAGCATGAAAGGCTATAGTCAGCCAATGTTAAAGTATGATAGCCGTGAGATCACTTTGTGAAATGTTGGCCTGATAGACTCTGTAATCATTATTTGCTCAAGCTTCATGTGCAGGATTATGAAGAAGATGATTCTGGAAACGTTTTTGTGTTTTTCGCTTTTGTTCACTGATGTTTTCAAGCGGGGAAGCTTGGAATATGGACTTTATGTCGCTACATATCACTACTGCATAATCATGAACTAGAACTAGTCTTGTCAGTCATTGTCACACTACAGATGTTTAACTGAATATACTACTGTCATTTATCATTCATTGTTTCCAATTTGTATATTGTCGACCAATGGTTTTGACTGGTGAAATCTGGGTTTCCAACATCATGATTCAACTCCATGAGAAAGGTAACTGCAGAATGAAGGTGCACATCTGTGTAGAATGGGTTAGTGGAAACAATGTTTGACTGCGTGTAATGACTGTATGCTGCATTTAACCAGAGTTCTTCCGGTACAGGAACATTTGTTATGTGTATTTGCTGGTCATGGGTCACTAAGGTCATTATGATCTTTGCTGATCACCGCTTGTCTGTAACATTTTTGTCGTACCTCTTGAAATTTGTGTTTAAATGTTGTAAGGTTGGAATGGTTATTATTTTGGACGTTGATTACGGTGAAATTATTTGGGGTCACATGAGTTAAGAAATAGACCTCTTCAGGTTTGTCTTGTAAACCACACTTTAGAGTTATTATAAGTCCCTATTTGCTCAATTCCATCTGAGCTGGGACTTCAGTCTTTAGACAAGGAAAAGGGATGCTCTTTCAGCTTCTTTATTGATAACATTACTGAGATATTCCTGACTGAAACTCAGCTTAACTTCACTTACACAGACTTGTACAGAAATGTACTTGATAACAAGAATATCTAATCCGTAACCCATTTAGTCAGCATCAACATTTCAACGAGAAAATGACAGTACATATCAATATTTGTATGGTATTGTGATGTTTTTGATTGATGTGTCATTCTAGTCAGCATATGTCAACCTGCATTTTATTTCATTTCTTCACTAAACTTTTTCAAATGTTTATCTCAATGATCCATGAACAGTAATTATGAAAGAAAGGATAAATCTGTTCCAAAGAATACAGTAGGAATATTTTTTCAATGATGTCAGTTTGTAGACGTGTTACATCAGTGATAATGAGAGAGTCGTGCTGTTTCCCCTCTGTTGCAGCTGTAAGACTCAATTAGGGCCTAATCCAAGCCTACATGAGCAGGAAGTGTTCATCCCTTATGTTGTATACACTCTAGTTCCAGTCTTCCCATGATACCTTGTATTACAGAAGGAATGGATGCTTCTTGTCTTACGTGGATATTTTACTTACGTGGCTGTAGTTAATCTGTTATGGCTGTCCTTTAACTTGTTTTGAGTTGAATACAATTTTAGAGGTCATTGTCAGTAGCATGTTCATGCTTCATAGTGGAAGTTGTTTTATCAATATGTTTAACTTGAATATAACTTTTTATTTGTCCTTTTGTCTCTGTTGATGAATGTACCTAAACTCCTCTAAGGAGTCCAGCTTTGTTCAATAATTTATTGTGATTAGATGTTTGTAGTGTTTAAGTCTTATCTAGGTGTGGTTTCTTTGTTTATTGAATGAAAGTGATATGACTTTCAGTGAGATGAAAGTGCTTGAACAATACAACCATACATTGAGGATTACCAGGATGTTAGCAGGGACTAAATCTAAATGTAAATCTTTGAAATACCATATTTAGCATTGTATGGGGTGTAATATCCTCAATATTTCCAGGGCTCTCACTTCAGTGAACCTACATGGACCCCTGCAGTCTCAAATTACCTGCTTATGATTTTCATTAACATTTCATCCACCACTCAGACGTTCCTGAGGGAAATGGTTAGGGAGGTCATCTGTGTTACACAGAAACCAAACTCACAACAACTTTTGGGCAGACATTGCCATCTCATCATTGAGGCTGGTGTGTAATGTTATGGTTGGTATATCTAGACCTAGCAGCATAGCCAATCCAACTAGCAGTCTAAGTAAACTTAGGCTCAGTATTATTCGTTAAACTGCTATACTGAGTCTAACAAACTGTAGTAGAAGGTCACGTCTGCTAACCTTTTGAATTGACCAATCAGAACACAGCTTATCAAATCGCAAAAGTTAACATTCGCACATTCCGTTTGAACTTTTACCCCGAAAACGTTTGTACTCGAACAATTCCGAATGCTATTTTTCGCACGATCGCTTCAGAGTGATACACATAGATAACGCCATTATTCACAGCAGTGAGTAAACAGTTGATGAAAATAGCGTTTTTGTCAATGTTCCAGGATGTCATCGTGCGGAAATATAAGTTAATAGTAACCATCTCATTGGAAACCTCTAAGCATATATACTGCAGGTCAAATATCTGTGTTCTATGCGGATTTTGGTTTGTTGAGAGATCAGTGTTGGTGACCAGGGGAAGAGAAAACATTTTGTAAGTGCCGCCAAACCCTAAATAGTTGTCTGATTGGTTTTATCCGTTCTGCCACCTCGTGTTTGACTGGATGGTCATGGGTCACTCAAAGGTTAGCTGACACGACCTTCTACTAGGGTTTGTTAGACTCAGTATAGCAGTGTAACGAATAATACTGAGCTTAAGTTTACTTAAACTGATCCAAATGGCAAATCATAATCAGGGGCAGATAATTTGAGATTGTGAGAACCATGGGAATGAATCTAGGTGATGGTTTTATAAAATTCCAGCCCAGGCCCAGATTTCTCGAAACAAACTTAAGTTTTTACTCAAATTTCAAACTGAGTTGGACAATTTGAAACAGCTGAATTTTTAACTCAACTGCATTTTTTAAATAAAAAAGCCCAAACAACTTAAGTAACCTATCCACCAAACTCAAATCGTCTACTATGTTTGAGTTTAATATCGATTTTAGTTCATTTTGGGAAATGCATTTTCTCAAATTTGAGTAAAAACTCTAACTTAAGTCGAAACTAAGACTTAAGTTTGTTTTGAGAAATCGGGGCCTGGAGATATTGAGGATAGCAATGCAATTATCAAGCCTCATGAGTATTTTTAAAGATATCTGTAATACACTGATATTTAGATGTTGCCAAAAGGTTTGATGAGGTGTACATTATTAAAAGATTCTTTTGGTAAAATTATTAATATCATTACCATTATTCAAATTATTTTGAAAATTCTTGTTGATTGTAAAAGTGTTTGAATATTTACCAATGTTTATAATAAAACCAAAGCTACACACTAAAACAGTTCAGCAGTTTGAAATACATCCTTTTAATCACACAACATTTTGTGAGAATAGCTTTTGTCAGACAAGAAAAAAATATGTTGTTTAGTGCTAAAAGTAATGCATCATTAAAGATTGGTAATCCGTGTTAGAATATCCTCGACATAACCAGTTTTGTCTTGTAGAAGATGGTCACATCTATATGTATGATAGAACTGATAGATTTATCTCAGATCTATAGAGACTAGTGGTATGGACACACAATGTGGCTACAGGTGGTCAGATATGGTATTTCATAGGTTGTATAACACTTCCCCTTGTATGATCAGAGTAGTCAAGTAGTGTGTGTTGTATTGGTTTATAACCTGACGTTTAGGGTGCGACTTGTGTTTTGAGCCGCCACCACCTTTGTTTTGTTTTAGTCACCTGCTGTTTTGTGCTTTCCATTTTTGTAATGGTATAAATATCATAACTCTGGTGTGATATAATCCGTAAAATACTTTCTTTTAGACTTACTTTGTGTGTATCTAATGAGTTTGATTAATATTGTATGGTCTATGTATTAACATCTGTCTGTAGCCTGTTGTGGCAGAAAGACAAATGAAACACTTTCGTTTCAGTAGTGATTTGCTGCAACAGGAAGTAAGCACTATAATTTCATTAATTTTTTATTCTCAAATATGAATTGCAACTTTATATGGTATAGAAATTGTTGTTTATAGAGCAGTTGAAAAGAAGCAGATTTCTTACCTTACCTATACACTGCACACTTGAGCAATAAAAGGTTATCACTATTTGTTTTTGTATGCAGCTCTTACATTGCATGAAGCCCAACTGGATAAGTCTGATAAATGGTTATCAGTAAGTCTGTATTTAATTTGCGAAAGAATTATCAGAAGTTTGTTACTAAAACATGTTTTTCTAATGATTTGTTGACTGTGGGTAACATTCTCTATCATTTGTAGAACAAGGCAGTGCTTCCCAGAGTTAATAATGAACAATATTGTAACCTTTTTTCTTTCTTTTTTGGTAAAAGTTTTTTTTGTTTAAGATGTATGATGTTAATTGCTGTTAGCTGTCCCATCCCTGTCCATGACTAGATATGTTTACTGGAGATACTCAAGCTGCTTCATGAGAGCAGTTATGCATGAAGCTCTGTTCTTTAAATGCTATAAAAGTCATTTCATAGAACGGGATGGGATGTTTGATGCTTTAACGTCTCTCTATATAAATGTAGATTCAAACCTTATATTGTTGTATGTTGGATAACTCACCGTGTAGTGCCAAGCCGTGAGAAGTTTGTATTTTCCTTCTTTGTTTAGACCAGTCCATGTGGAGCAGTAACAGAAACAAGAGAGTTGACCTGACAGGGATTATTGCCAGGGGACCACTCAAAGCATGTTCTATCTGTATTTTCCTGCAGCACATCCGGTCTGTAATAATTGCTCATAAAATGTTTCAATGCTTACTACTTAACAGGCTTATGTTCTTAACTGATGGGGGCGGTGGGGTAGCCTAGTGGTTAAAGCGTTCGCTCGTCACGACCGTAGGCCCGGGTTCGATTCCCCACATGGGTACAATGTGTGAAGCCCATTTCTGGTGTCCCCTGCCGTGATGTTGCTGGAATATTGCTAAAAGCGGCGTAAAACCAAACTCAGTCAGTCTTAACTGATGTGCATTTCTTCACAAATAACTTAACAAATGAAAAGATCATATTCAATGTTGTTTGTATGCTATATTTAATGCAGGTACTACTTTACAGTGATAAAATCCATCTGTAAAAATTACTATCAGAAAGGCTTTTAGAAAATATTGACATACAAAGACGTGAAACTTTAGAAGTACATGTATTCACTTTATGAAATGGGTTTACGTTTTTTCATTTGAATTGTATGAGATTCAACAATGAATATGAAGATTATATTGCTTAATGTCGAAGGCCTTGTTTACAGACATGTTGTTGGTCTATTTCTTTTCTTGGGAGAATACTTGTACCCAGCAGTTTCTCTTGTTTCTGTTACAAACTAGGAAATACATTGACGTGTAATGTAGTGGAGACTCTACACTACATCTGAAGTTATGGATTATACGTTAATTTTGTTTTTAATCCACAGTGCATTGCTAATGGTGCATCGTTTTATTTCATATTGGATTTGATCTTGATTTTTAGGAAGATGTATTTATAGATGTTGTATAGTTTCTTTATGTCTTTGATGTAAGAAATTGGGATTGTTTATTTTAGCAGAAGAACCTCTTCCTGTCAACAACAACAACTTGACTTATTGATTATACAAAACTATTCTTCATCCAGAAATGGTCAAATGTATTGCAAATTTCATCTTCATGGTCAGTTTAGATCTTGTAAATTTATCGACTATTGTGTTAAGAATTTCGTGGAAATGCAACCCAATTTCTTGTGCATTATGCTCTCAGTTTTAGATACTCTTATACTTTACTTCTGTTCTTAACCTGTTCATACTTTTAAGATCAGTTAATGCATTCCTGCCACATAATCTTAATTTTCAGTGTCTTACCTCTAAGCTGAAATAAACAAATGTATAAACAAAAGTGATGTTTTTCACTTGTTTCTGTTGTAACAAAATGTTATGAGTGCTTTTGCTTAGTATGTGGATCTTCTTATCAGCAAAAGAGCGTATGATCAAGTGGCCTTGTTTCCCGATGTCACTGAGATTCATGGGGGTAGTCCTGTAAGTTCGACCTTTGGGTCTAGGTGAAAATCCTTTGATGTTTGATGTTGTGACAACAGTGTTGTTTTAAGGGATTAAGACACTGGCATGTTTTCTCAAAGTGTTCAACTTGACATTTATGGAGATTCATGATCCAGTGAGCTTGCATTACACATGATGTTCAACGATAATATGACATGAAGATTCATGATCCAGTGAGCTTGCATTACACATGATGCTCAACGATAATATGACATGAAGATTCATGATCCAGTGAGCTTGCATTACACATGATGCTCAACGATAATATGACATGTGAAGATTCATGATCCAGTGAGCTTGCATTACACATGATGTTCAACGATAATATGACGTGAAGATTCATGATCCAGTGAGCTTGCATTACACATGTTCAACGATTATTACACATGATGTTCAACGATAATATGACGTGAAGATTCATGATCCAGTGAGCTTGCAATATGATACATGATGTTCAATGATAATATATGAAGATTCATGATCCATGTGACAGATTCAATGATAATATCCAGTGAAGATCCAGTGATCCATTGTTGTTCAGCATAGCATGTTAGGCTGAGTAAGTATGGTTTTACGCCGCTTTTAGCAATATTCCAGCAATATGACATCAGGGAACACCAGAAATGATCTTCACACAACTCAGTTGATACCCACATTTGAAAAGTTGATGAGTTGCATAACCCACATTTGGTAATTCTTAGATGCAACACTGATTGTATCCATGTGGGGAATTGAACTTGAAACATTAGGCTACTCCACTGCTCCGCCATTTTATGATGTGGACATTCATGACCCAATGACTTACTCATTATGTTGAATGTGCCATTTAGCGAGTTCCAAGTGGAAGGCTTATTGACTGATGGTAGGATTACCTGTTGCCATGAGGTGAATAAAGAGTGCTTCAAGAATCTTACATGTATTTCACATAATACAACGACTGGTGCTGGTGAAATGTCGTTATATAAGTAAGAAACATTTTTGGCATTCTTTCACACAAGGGCACTGTCCTGGAAAGAGTTTGGTTTTCATTATCCTTCTGATTGTGAAACACTGTAACATCACCGTCCACGACATTTTAAGTGCATATTCCCGACACTGCTTCTTCTTCACAAAGATCTGCAGCAATAGTAATCAGTCTTAAACCACTGGGCTAGCAACCTGGGGTGCTTCCTCAGTCAGAGATACAAAACTGCACATGATTTTATCTTTACAAACATCAGGTGGGTAAGTCTATCGGCTTTTTATCAGTATTCATAAACTGTCATGAGGCCATTTACCCAGGCAGTTTGATGTAAAATATATCCTGTGGGTTGGTACAACTTCCAGCTGTTTTGGGGTGTCCTTATGTGTTATAATGCAGGTCAACATTGAAAGTTAAGTTTAATGTGGATACTCCATTTTTTCATGCATCAAGTATACACATAACATACTTCATGTTTCTTGCCAGATTCTTGGCTTCCACTGGAGCTGACTTGTCAGTGATGATAAATGTCATGTTCCAGTTGTGAGTGCAGCTGACACAATGAAAGGGTGAATCTCCAGGTATACTGGGAGCATGGGTGGCACTGCACCTTCTGTGCAGGCATGATTCCACTGATTGTTGGTTCAAATCCATGATTGTGTCCCTTGCTTTTCTAGAACTATATCTGTGCTTCTTTGGTTCATCTTCCTGATGAAGTTGAAACACATTGTAAACCAAAAGTTTCCGTGTTCTTTAATCTGATCGGTTGAAAAACATGATCGAATGGTATTCGATTCCCGGAAATTGCAAGACTATTCGCTGCGTATTGACACGTACAAATATCTCGCACATTTGTATTGTTGCGTCGTCAGCAGTGGTAACGTCATTCAAATCATATTGTGACATAAAGTCGGAATGACGTCACAAATGAACAGTTACAGATGCTGCCATGGGAACCAGCTGAAACGGCCAGATGATGACACTTCACTGCTGTACCCGTACTCAATGTCAATGAGTGCAGACAGTAAAAACCATGTGGGCCTTTTGGTTTACTTTTGTGTTTACAATGTTGATAAACATCATGTGTTGGCCAATTTCCGGGTGTTATTGAGTACATTGTACTTGAAGCCCGGGAATATTTCATTTGAAACCTCCAGCTTACGCCATTGGTTGCAAATGAATTCCCGGGCTTCAAATACTCAATAACACCTGGAAATTGGCCAACACATGATGCTTATCTCCTAAATTATACAACTGAAATACCACTCAAGACATTATTAAACCATTTCACTCCCACAGTCCCTAAACTCTTGAAACAAAATATGAAGATAATTGTATCCTAGAGCTGGGCTGTTTCTTCTAATAATGCTTCCTATACTGGCTGTAAGTCGTGGCCAAATGGATCTGACGGCCAGACTCGGAGACTTGAAAGACTGCATGTCATTGTACCACATTGATGCAGATCGTTGATCACAGGGGCGGTGGGGTAGCCTAGCGGTTAAAGCGTTGGCTTGTCACGCCGAAGACCCGGGTTCGAATCCCCACAAGGGTACAATGTGTGAAGCCCATTTGTGGTGTCCCCCGCCGTGATGTTGCTGGAATATTGCTAAAAGCGGCGTAAAACCAAACTCAGTCAGTCAGTCAGTCGTTGATCACAGTCACCTGGGCCCCGTTCCTCAAAGCGATCGTAGCGCTACGACATTCGTAAGTCTATGTTAAAGTATGGGAGTTACGATCACCTTAGCGCTACGATCGCTTTGAGGAACGGGGCCCATTTTGTATGGCCCATACACCAGCATGTGCACTGCCAAAGATGGCATTATTAACAAACACAATCTGGTTTTACATGATTAGAATGATGTATGCATCAGCCCAAACAGGATTCCACGAGAGATATTGCTCTGATGAATAGCTTCATGACCAGTGTGATGTTAGTTCTCACAGGATGACAAATGACACCACTCTCCTCTCTGCCACCATATTTGATGTTTGGGCATGGTTCTCAGCTAATAAGTATCACATAAAACATGACTAAGGTTTTAACTTTATTAGCTGAGAATTGTAATGAAAATCACAATGAATGAGGAATCCTTTAATATGTAAGGTCAGCTGGACTGTGATGGCCCCTGTATTGATATGTGACCAGTCGCTAAATCCTTCCTAATCCAACTTGCAGCCATCAGCCACAGGTGAGGTCAGAAACATGTAAGTTTACCTCAACCTGAAATCTAACCAGTACAGAATACTAACCAGTTTTGCTGTTCAACTAAAATGTACAGCATACGGTCATCGGAAGAAAACCCTGTGTTATGTCCATCAGTTCACTAGAAGCGTGTTCCCTATAAACTTAGTTTACTGTATACAATGAAGATATTTTACAACTTGAACTTGATCCAAATCCATATGTTAGGCATCAGATGGGAAGTATTCAAACAGCTGTATATTATATTAAGTAAATATCTCTTTACAGATGCCTTCAATACTATAATTTGGTTCACAGGTATATCAGTTGAAGACATAAACGTCCATGTGAGTTTACTGGCATCAGTTCTCATGACCAGTTTTTTAAATATATGTACACTTCTTGCAAATATCCCACCTTCTTTTCATCACAGTCACAAATCTTGTATTTTGACCACAGGAGTTCAAATCACTGTTTGGACAATAATTTAAAAAAATAAAAACGAAATCGGTGAAGAAAGGGATTTTTTTAGAAAATGCTCCCGCTACACTCATAATATTACATAAAATACACCTGAATGTATTTCTTCACCGATTTCGTTCAAATTTGAAATATAAGTTACTCATAACATATACAAACGATATACGGTTGCAAAAATCTAGATTTATATTTTTAAAAATTATTGTCCAAACTGATTTGAACCTCTGTGATTTTGACTGTCATCACACTTTGAATATCTCCATTTTTTCAATAATCAGTTGTGCAAGTAATAACATCTTGCTACTCATACTTCATCCAACAGGTGGGAATACCTATGTGCTGGCATCAACAGCCAAACTTATTAACAACGATTACTTCTGTTTATAGCTGCTGGTTACATTATCTGACATAGGCTTTATCTTAATAGCCACTGATTTGTCTCATAATACACTACGGTGTTTACGGTGTTCACAGTTCTGTCCAAAGTCACTTCCAAGATAGAAACATCGCTTCTGTCCTCATTGAAGCCAAAAATCATTACAACTGACTTTGAATTATTACATTCAGTTGCAATCCTCTTTCAAAACAAAGAACATTGTTCCCATCAGGGACAATATACAGACACTGTAGTATCATACTTGCTGCACAGTTATAGCCTCAGCACATCCTACCTACACATTTCTTGTCTATTAATGGCTATAACCCATGGTTGTCTTCCTGTTCATTTACAGTCTTGCCAATATTTAAGAAATACCTACATGTATATTAATCTTTTGCCCTGAACTATTATAGTTACGTCCGGTGCTTTAACGCCATAATAGTGCTAAAGTGTGGTATTACACAATACATGGTGGAGAGCTTAACTGTATTTCTTTCTCTAAGATGCCAAATTTAATACTTTCTAAGGATAATTACAATTAATTTAAGGCAGAAAACAAAGGACGGTGTCAGTGACCTAAATTAAGAATCCTCGCACAGGGCTAACTGGTGCGCTGTTCTATTGATGTGTCTGCCCCCTACGTTCTAACGTTACCAGAAACAGTTTCATGACGGTTTACGCTCGGATTAAATATCTTCTCTAAAGTATTTTAATTACATCTGTGATTAACGTAAACCATGTGAACGTCGTGATTTCTACTACCAACGTATGTTTAGATCAGTACATCCAGACGAAGCTATTTAGCGAATTAATTTGTGGGAAGATCAGATGCTTACCTTGTACTTGTGAGGTAAGTCCTTGTGCAAACCAAGAAACGGGATGCAACGCAGTATGGCATTATCTGACATTTAGAATGTTCGTAATTGTTCGATACTAGAATGGTGCAGTGACGGGATAACGCTCATTCAATTGTTAAATACCTTTATTGTCTGATAATGTATTATTTTTGTAAATGTAAATAGAACCCTATTTAGAATTAATTTAAGATCAGATGCTTCTTGTACTTGTGGTAGCCTTGTGAACATTATCTACTACAAATCTAGATTTATTGTTATTTGGTCATGTTACACTATCACTATATGAAAATGAATTATTATTTGAACATGTACATAGATATATTAAGCTCACTGAAAGATTTTTGTAGTTTTATTCTTCTATATACTATACACATCATCTTTAAAGATCTTGTAAATTCACTCAACAAATCCCTGTTGTCAATGCTTTTATACATTAAATATGAAATATGTTACTTCTGGGAGAGGGCGTTCCTAAGTTGGATAACTTGTGCCCAATCCATTTCATTTTTGAATAAAATATGTTTAAAACATCCCTACACACACTGTTGTAGTGAAAGCAGTCCACACAGATAATAAACTCTTTCTATTCAGAACAGAAGCATCTGTTGTGACAGACCCATATGTTTGTTTCTTGTGACCTTGAATGCGCTCTAATCATTTGTCCAATCACAGCTGAGGGATCATCAGGTAGGAACTACCAAAATGTTTGGGGTTAAAATATAAGATAAGGCAGCATTGGTCATTTTCCAGCCATTACTTTAAACAATACATAAGCAGTACATTTAACAGCAAACATTCAAATATGAAACAAATTTACAAAATGGAATGGGAGTAATTCTCAGGTAATTTTTGAAACCTTCCAAATAATATCAATAATTTGAGGTGGATGGACAATAACAATAAACAATCAGAGACTACAATCTGAGTTTCATGTTCTTTCTAAATGAATTCATCTGGAGAACAATATACAATTTCTTTAAAACTGGTGATTTTTTTCTTGAGAGACTGTCATGATAGCAGATTAACACAGAGCACTGGCTTTACTTGTAATAAAAGTTCCGACATCCTGTATGGTTCCGAAGTCTACTTTCAAGTTTATCCTGAAGGTCACTTGAGTTCATATGAACTTCCTGTGTTGCTGCCGTTGTTTGTTTGGACTTACCAGAATGTGTATTAATGGACATTTCTGTTCAGTCATCAAAGGTTTTACTTCTATTTACCCATTTTATTATGATTGAATACTCTGATCAAACAGCCACCATAACTTTGCTTTGGAAGTGACTTTAAGCGACATCTCTCTTATCTCTAATCAAAGATGATTACTCATCCTTTTAATCAGTGCATCAGCTAATAGAGAACAGTTTCCTTTGGGAGACAGGCAACTGTACGTGCTGTATGTGTTTCATGTCACACGTTTTCAAAAGCATACCTGACATACTTGTAGTTTGCACAACTACTTCACAATATGAAGACCTCCAAATACTGTACACATGTTATATCTCACCACCATTCACTCACTCAAACAACAAACATCACAGAAGCAAATAATTATCTGACTGATGATGTCTATATTAGTAAACACCCTGAGAAAACAGTCCACACACACTGCCTTGTCTTGTCAATTACCAAGTAGTGACTTTATGATGTTCACCACTTGTACCAAGATGGCAGCATTCTCTGAAGGAGAGGCACTTTTTGTGTTCAAATAAACATCCATTCCTACTTGTGTCAGGATGACTATAACTTTTGTTAGGACAACCCTCTTGTTAGATGGTGAAACCAGCAGTGTCACCCAAACATGTCCACAGCTACTTGTGTCAAGACTCCCCCATCTCTGACAGGTTGTCCACGTCAAGGACTACAGCAACTTGTATGTGCCATCACATTGAGTGGCTTCCATTTGTTGCATCAACCTCCTCTGCTTGTTCTGTTGGCTCCCTCAGAGATGACTTGGCATTTCTGGGCTCCCATAGTCTCAGCTGAGCCACCAGTGGCATGCCCAAGTTGACCTTGTCAGGATATAGGATATGAGGCTCTACCTTGGACTTTACTCGGTACTTGACAGACAGGGTGATCTCAAGGTCATTCTGCAGACAAGGCAACAGTAAACATTTATCTGTGTGATTAGCAAAACTGATACCAGAACAGAAAGTGGAATGTGCACACTGGATATACTTTCTAACTACTGTAGAAAGTAGAGTAGCTTTTATACTTTGCTCAAAACGAATGTAAAGCAGAATTCATCAGTTCATGACAATGTCCATTATGTTTTTTTAAATTGGTACTGGGATCAAAAGACATGTATACAAAGTTCTACTTCAATCATAGCACAAGATCCAAATGTTCACAGTAGGACTGTATTGGGCATGTACACAGTGTTGATTATGTTAAAGGCTACTGTGTAGGATGGTGTTGAGGGTTACTGTGTAGGATGGTGTTGAAGGCTACTGTGTAGGATGGTGTTGAAGGCAACTGTGTAGGATGGTGTTGAAGGTTACTGTGTAGGATGGTGTTGAAGGCTACTGTGTAGGATGGTGTTGAAGGCTACTGTGTAGGATGGTGTTGAAGGCTACTGTGTAGGATGGTGTTGAAGGCTACTGTGTAGGATGGTGTTGAAGGCTACTGTGTAGGATGGTGTTGAAGGCTACTGTGTAGGATGGTGTTGAAGGCTACTGTGTAGGATGGTGTTGAAGGCTACTGTGTAGGATGGTGTTGAAGGCTACTGTGTAGGATGGTGTTGAAGGCTACTGTGTAGGATGGTGTTGAGGCTACTGTGTAGGATGGTGTTGAAGGCTACTGTGTAGGATGGTGTTGAAGGCTACTGTGTAGGATGGTGTTGAAGGCTACTGTGTAGGATGGTGTTGAAGGCTACTGTGTAGGATGGTGTTTGAAGGCTACTAGGATGGTGTAGGGATGGGATGGTGTTGAAGGCTACTGTGTAGGATGGTGTTAGAAAAGGCTACTGTGTAGGATGGTGTGAGAAGGCTACTGTGTAGGATGGTGTTGAAGGCAACTGTGTAGGATGGTGTTGAAGGCTACTGTGTAGGATGGTGTTGAAGGCTACTGTGTAGGATGGTGTTGAAGGTTACTGTGTAGGATGGTGTTGCAAGGCTACTGTGTAGGATGGTGTTGAAGGCTACTGTGTAGGATGGTGTTGAAGGCTACTGTGTAGGATGGTGTTGAAGGCTACTGTGTAGGATGGTGTTGAAGGCTACTGTGTAGGATGGTGTTGAAGGCTACTGTGTAGGATGGTGTTGAAGGCTACTGTGTAGGATGGTGTTGAGGGTTACTGTGTAGGATGGTGTTGAAGGCTACTGTGTAGGATGGTGTTGAAGGCTACTGTGTAGGATGGTGTTGAAGGCTACTGTGTAGGATGGTGTTGAAGGCTACTGTGTAGGATGGTGTTGAAGGTTAGAAGGCCACTGTGTAGGATGGTGTTGCAAGGCTACTGTGTAGGATGGTGTTGAGGGTTACTGTGTAGGATGGTGTTGAGGGTTACTGTGTAGGATGGTGTTGAAGGCAACTGTGTAGGATGGTGTTGAAGGCTACTGTGTAGGATGGTGTTGAGGGCTACTGTGTAGGATGGTGTTGAAGGCTACTGTGTAGGATGGTGTTGAAGGCTACTGTGTAGGATGGTGTTGAAGGTTACTGTGTAGGATGGTGTTGAAGGCTACTGTGTAGGATGGTGTTGAAGGCTACTGTGTAGGATGGTGTTGAAGGCTACTGTGTAGGATGGTGTTGAAGGCTACTGTGTAGGATGGTGTTGAAGGCTACTGTGTAGGATGGTGTTCAGGATGGGCTACTGTGTAGGATGGTGTTGAAGGCTACTGTGTAGGATGGTGTTGAAGGCTACTGTGTAGGATGGTGTTGAGAGGCTACTGTGTGTAGGATGGTGTTGAGAGGCTACTGTGTAGGATGGTGTTGAGGCTACTGTGTAGGATGGTGTTGAGGGTTACTGTGTAGGATGGCTACTGTGTAGGATGGTGTTGAAGGCTACTGTGTAGGATGGTGTTGGAGAGGCTACTGTGTAGGATGGTGTTGAAGGCTACTGTGTAGGATGGTGTTGAGAGGCTACTGTGTAGGATGGTGTTGAAGAGGCTACTGTGTAGGATGGTGTTGAAGGAGCTACTGTGTAGGATGGTGTTGAAGGCTACTGTGTAGGATGGTGTTGAAGGCTACTGTGTAGGATGGTGTTGAAGGCTACTGTGTAGGATGGTGTTGAAGGCTACTGTGTAGGATGGTGTTAGAAGGCTACTGTGTAGGATGGTGTTAGAAGGCTACTGTGTAGGATGGTGTTGAAGAGCTACTGTGTAGGATGGTGTTGAAGGCTACTGTGTAGGATGGTGTTGAAGGCTACTGTGTAGGATAGGATGGTGTTCACTGTGTAGGATGGTGTTAGAAGGCTACTGTGTAGGATGGTGTTGAAAGGCTACTGTGTAGGATGGTGTTGAAGGCTACTGTGTAGGATGGTGTTGAGGAGGTTACTGTGTAGGATGGTGTTGCAAGGCTACTGTGTAGGATGGTGTTGAAGGCTACTGTGTAGGATGGTGTTGAAGGCTACTGTGTAGGATGGTGTTGAAGGCAACTGTGTAGGATGGTGTTGAAGGCAACTGTGTAGGATGGTGTTGAAGGTTACTGTGTAGGATGGTACTGTGTAGGATGGTGTTGAAGGCTACTGTGTAGGATGGTGTTGAAAGAGCTACTGTGTAGGATGGTGTTGAAGAGGCTACTGTGTAGGATGGTGTTGAAAGGCTACTGTGTAGGATGGTGTTGAAGGCTACTGTGTAGGATGGTGTTCAATGAAGGCTACTGTGTAGGATGGTGTTGAAGGCTACTGTGTAGGATGGATGGTGTTGAGGGCTACTGTGTAGGATGGTGTTGAAGGCTACTGTGTAGGATGGTGTTAGAAGGCTACTGTGTAGGATGGTGTTGAAGGCTACTGTGTAGGATGGTGTTGAAGGCAACTGTGTAGGATGGTGTTGAGAGGCTACTGTGTAGGATGGTGTTGAAGGCTACTGTGTAGGATGGTGTTGAAAGAGCTACTGTGTAGGATGGTGTTGAAGGCTACTGTGTAGGATGGTGTTGAAAGGCTACTGTGTAGGATGGTGTTGAAGGCTACTGTGTAGGATGGTGTTAGAAGGCTACTGTGTAGGATGGTGTTGAAAGGCTACTGTGTAGGATGGTGTTGAAGGCTACTGTGTAGGATGGTGTTGAAGGCTACTGTAGGATGGTGTTGAAAGGCTACTGTGTAGGATGGTGAAGGCTACTGTGTAGGATGGTGTTGAAAGGCTACTGTGTAGGATGGTGTTGAAGGCTACTGTGTAGGATGGTGTTCAAGAGGCTACTGTGTAGGATGGTGTTGAGAAAGGCTACTGTGTAGGATGGTGTTGAAGGCTACTGTGTAGGATGGTGTTGAAGGCTACTGTGTAGGATGGTGTTCAGAAGGCTACTGTGTAGGATGGTGTTGAAGGCTACTGTGTAGGATGGTGTTGAAGGCTACTGTGTAGGATGGGTTGGTGTTGTAGGAAGGCTACTGTGTAGGATGGTGTTGAAGGCTACTGTGTAGGATGGTGTTGAAGGCTACTGTGTAGGATGGTGTTGAAGGCTACTGTGTAGGATGGTGTTGAAGGCTACTGTGTAGGATGGTGTTGAAGGCTACTGTGTAGGATGGTGTTGAAGGCTACTGTGTAGGATGGTGTTGAAGGCTACTGTGTAGGATGGTGTTCAAAGGCTACTGTGTAGGATGGTGTTGAAAGGCTACTGTGTAGGATGGTGTTGAAAGGCTACTAAAGCTACTGTGTAGGATGGTGTTGAAGGCTACTGTGTAGGATGGTGTTGAAGGCTACTGTGTAGGATGGTGTTCAAGGCTACTGTGTAGGAGGCTACTGTGTAGGATGGTGTTGAAAGGCTACTGTGTAGGATGGTGTTGAAAGGCTACTGTGTAGGATGGTGTTGAAAGGCTACTGTGTAGGATGGTGTTAGGATGGTCGCTAAGGCTACTGTGTAGGATGGTGTTGAAGGCTACTGTGTAGGATGGTGTTGAAAGGCTACTGTGTAGGATGGTGTGTTGAAGGCTACTGTGTAGGATGGTGTTGAAGGCTACTGTGTAGGATGGTGTTGAAGGCTACTGTGTAGGATGGTGTTGAAGGCTACTGTGTAGGATGGTGTTGAAGGCTACTGTGTAGGATGGTGTTGAAGGCTACTGTGTAGGATGGTGTTGAAGGCTACTGTGTAGGATGGTGTTGAAGGCTACTGTGTAGGATGGTGTTGAAGGCTACTGTGTAGGATGGTGTTGAAGGCTACTGTGTAGGATGGTGTTGAAGGCTACTGTGTAGGATGGTGTTGAAGGCAACTGTGTAGGATGGTGTTCAAGGCTACTGTGTAGGATGGTGTTGAAGGCTACTGTGTAGGATGGTGTTGAAGGCTACTGTGTAGGATGGTGTTGAAGGCTACTGTGTAGGATGGTGTTGAAGGCTACTGTGTAGGATGGTGTTGGAGGCTACTGTGTAGGATGGTGTTGAAGGCTACTGTGTAGGATGGTGTTGAAGGCTACTGTGTAGGATGGTGTTGAAGGCTACTGTGTAGGATGGTGTTGAAGGCTACTGTGTAGGATGGTGTTGCAAGGCTACTGTGTAGGATGGTGTTGAAAGGCTACTGTGTAGGATGGTGTTGTTAGAAGGCTACTGTGTAGGATGGTGTTGAAGGCTACTGTGTAGGATGGTGTTGAAGAGCTACTGTGTGTAGGATGGTGTTCAAGGCTACTGTGTAGGATGGTGTTGAAGGCTACTGTGTAGGATGGTGTTGAAGGCTACTGTGTAGGATGGTGTTGCAAGGCTACTGTGTAGGATGGTGTTGAAGGCTACTGTGTAGGATGGTGTGCAAGGCTACTGTGTAGGATGGTGTTGAAGGCTACTGTGTAGGATGGTGTTGAAGGCTACTGTGTAGGATGGTGTTGCAAAGGCTACTGTGTAGGATGGTGTTGAAAGAGCTACTGTGTAGGATGGTGTTGAAGGCTACTGTGTAGGATGGTGTTGAAGGCTACTGTGTAGGATGGTGTTGAAGGCTACTGTGTAGGATGGTGTTGAAGGCTACTGTGTAGGATGGTGTTGAAGGCTACTGTGTAGGATGGTGTTGAAGGCTACTGTGTAGGATGGTGTTGAAGGCAACTGTGTAGGATGGTGTTGAAGGCTACTGTGTAGGATGGTGTTGAAGGCTACTGTGTAGGATGGTGTTGAAGGCTACTGTGTAGGATGGTGTTGAAGGTTACTGTGTAGGATGGTGTTAGAGGGTTACTGTGTAGGATGGTGTTGAAGGTTACTGTGTAGGATGGTGTTGAAGGCTACTGTGTAGGATGGTGTTGAAGGCTACTGTGTAGGATGGTGTTGAAGGCTACTGTGTAGGATGGTGTTGAAGACAACTGTGTAGGATGGTGTTGAAGGTTACTGTGTAGGATGGTGTTGAGGGTTACTGTGTAGGATGGTGTTGAGGGTTACTGTGTAGGGTGGTGTTGAAGGCAACTGTGTAGGATGGTGTTGAAGACAACTGTGTAGGATGGTGTTGAGGGGCTACTGTGTAGGATGGTGTTGAGAGGTTACTGTGTAGGGGTGGTGTTGAAGGCTACTGTGTAGGATGGTGTTCAAGGCTACTGTGTAGGATGGTGTTGAAGGCTACTGTGTAGGATGGTGTTGAGGGTTACTGTGTAGGATGGTGTTGAAGGCTACTGTGTAGGATGGTGTTCAAGGCTACTGTGTAGGATGGTGTTGAGAAGGCTACTGTGTAGGATGGTGTTGAAGAAGGCTACTGTGTAGGATGGTGTTGAAGGCTGGTGTGTAGGATGATGGTGTTCAAAGGCTACTGTGTAGGATGGTGTTGAAGGCTACTGTGTAGGATGGTGTTGAAGGCTACTGTGTAGGATGGTGTTGAAGGCTACTGTGTAGGATGGTGTTCAATGCCACTGTGTAGGATGGTGTTGAAGGCTACTGTGTAGGATGGTGTTGAAGGCTACTGTGTATGGTGTAGGATGGTGATTGTGTTAGAAGGCTACTGTGTAGGATGGTGTTGAGGGTTACTGTGTAGGATGGTGTTGAAGGCTACTGTGTAGGATGGTGTTGAAGGCTACTGTGTAGGATGGTGTTCAAGGCTACTGTGTAGGATGGTGTTCAAGGCTACTGTGTAGGATGGTGTTCAAGGCTACTGTGTAGGATGGTGTTGAAGGCTACTGTGTAGGATGGTGTTCAAGGCTACTGTGTAGGATGGTGTTGAAGGCTACTGTGTAGGATGGTGTTCAAGGCTACTGTGTACTGTGTAGGATGGTGTTGGAGGCTACTGTGTAGGATGGTGTTGAAGGCAACTGTGTAGGATGGTGTTGAAGGCTACTGTGTAGGATGGTGTTGAGGGTTACTGTGTAGGATGGTGTTGAAGGTAACTGTGTAGGATGGTGTTGAAGGCTACTGTGTAGGATGGTGTTGAAGGCTACTGTGTAGGATGGTGTTGAAGGCAACTGTGTAGGATGGTGTTGAAGGCTACTGTGTAGGATGGTGTTGAGGGTTACTGTGTAGGATGGTGTTGAAGGCTACTGTGTAGGATGGTGTTCAAGGCTACTGTGTAGGATGGTGTTCAAGGCTACTGTGTAGGATGGTGTTCAAGGCTACTGTGTAGGATGGTGTTCAAGGCTACTGTGTAGGATGGTGTTCAAGGCCACTGTGTAGGGTGGTGTTCAAGGCCACTGTGTAGGATGGTGTTTAGTGATACTGCGTAGGATGGCGTTGAAGGCAACTGTGTGTGATGGTGTTCAAGGCTACTGTGTAGGATGGTGTTCGAGGCTACTGATGTCACAAGAGAGGGACTGTGATCGTACCTTCAGTTTCTGTATGTCCTGGATTGAGTTGCGCGTCTTCCCCTCAGTCACAATGGTGGGCTGGTCCGCCACTGATACAGTCTGACAAAACAATACACCCAACTATCTCAAACTTTCACTCCAGGAAGAGTTACTAATGAATCAAACTAACATAACAGTCTAAACATGCAATGATAGTTTCTGTTTCCAGCTGCCACATGGTAGTTTTTGCTAAACACCAAGTAGACAAGTTGTGTCTGCAGACAAGAGGTCTACTGAGATGGAGCTACATGATTTGTGTCTGCAGACAAGAGATCTACTAAGATGGAACCATATGATTTGTGTCTGCAGACAAGAGATCTACTAAGATGGAGCTACATGATCTTGTCTCATGGTCATGTTGCCCAAGAGTTAAAATGGTGACTTAATGTATGGTTGTACAGGCATTCCACTTAAACAAAGTATTGTTTATCACCTTATCACCAGATTGTCTTGCCTCACTTACATACTGGCCGTTGTTGGAATATAACAAACAAAGAACACACTTACTGTTGGGATCCGAGCGATCCAAGCGATACATTCCTCAGTCTGGCCCTTGTCTTTGACGGTGACGAACACATGGAGTACGTTGGAGAAGATGGACTGAAACTCCAGCTCCAGGACAATCCCCAGGTCCTTGCAGGCCAGGATGGTGACAGAGGCTGGCACTTCTGTATCACAACACATGACATTACACAATGAACATGACATCAAGGTGTAAGTGGAGCATGGAAACATGAATACCAGTAGGTAAGTATTTATCATAGATAAGGATTATTTCTTATCAATTTCCTCTCAACCTGCTGAAATATCAATATCATTACATGTATTTTTCATTCCTTTAAAACAGCAGGTTAACATAACCACAAGATTTGGAGGAAATAAACACTTCCACAACTCTACCATGCACCTCCTCTCCATCAGACCTTATCTTACCTCACACATAAATGTCTTTTTCTGACTGGCTGAGCGCTGTTCTATTATTTTCAGTGTACCCTGCTTACAAACGAGTAACAGTTTCTATGCTACCCACTGAGAATGCTGAACTATGGGAATTTATTTGGTACTTTGTTTCTTTATCTCACATAATTGAGTCACGGACAATGTACGGAAATTACTGTTGTTTTGAATGCAAATTGATGCAGGGGTGGAAATAACTTCAAAATTGCTAGTGTACTCCGGTACAGTGGCACATGTAAAATCACTTGCCCTGATCATTTTTCCACTATACTGGCCGTTTTCTTATTGATTTTTTAAATAAACAGCATTATTATCACTGGAAGGTCAACTGGACACCGGTACAGCGTGATATACAAATTTGCTTGCCTGACAGAAAAAAGCACTGGACTCGGACGTCGGGCAATGGGTTATTTCCACCTCTGTGATGGATGGGAGATAACTTTAAATTTGTTTCTCTTGTGGACTGCTAGATTCTATGTCATCTCTGGGAACATAAAGATCATAGAGGGTACATCATGTACCCCTCCTGACCAGTGAACAACTTATATTGTGTTCATTGAAGATTCTTATCTGTCACAGATCTCAGTCATCCACTGACTGTCGCACAACTTACTGTGAGCATGTTCCCAGGCAATCTGGCGCCTGTTAAAGGCCTCAGTCCAGCCATTGCGATACGCAATTTGGTCAGTGAAAGAGCGTCCGGGCTGGAGGATGTTTGTGATTACTTCAGGAATCTGTTTTCCTTTAACTAGCTCTTCCTTCCCTATATCTGTCAATGTATTACATGAACATTAGTGAGTGAGTTGGTGATCTTGGTTAAATAATGTTTCAAATAGTATTCATAGTCACGATATGGCTGAAATATTGCCAATGTGACTTAAAATCTTAACTCACTCACTCATTCAAATAGTATTCCAGTAAAGGGTTAGGCCCACACAAACCAAGAATCATAAAAAGGGCAAACATACAATTCATGACTCATAATTATGGACATGGCGTCCTCACACTACTGCAAAGAATGACTGCCATTTAGACTAGGTTATAATAAGGATCAACACTGAAATTACTGAAAGGATTATACACATTAACCATGCATTCAAGGAATCATTCTTAACACATGAATGAATGAATGAATGAATGAATGAATGCAACAGTTGACTCCCTATGAAGGAATGAATTAATTAAACAGTATACAGAGCACAGGTTAACAGTGAATGAATGAATGAACGAATGAATGAATGAACTAAACAGTATACAGAGCACAGGTTAACAGTGAATGAATGAATGAATGAACGAATGAATGAATGAACTAAACAGTATACAGAGCACAGGTTAACAGTGAATGAATGAATGAATGAACGAATGAATGAATGAACTAAACAGTATACAGAGCACAGGTTAACACTGAATGAATGAATGAATGAATGAACAGTATACAACTAAATGTCTCAAGCACAGGTTAACAGTGAATGAATGAATGAACGAATGAATGAATGAACTAAACAGTAAACAGAGCACAGGTTAACAGTGAATGAATGAATGAATGGATAACTAAACAGTATACAGAGCACAGGTTAACACTGAATGAATGAATGCAAATGAATGCATGTCGAGCACAGGTTAACAGTATGAATGAACTAAACAGTATACAGAGCACAGGTTAACAGTGAATGAATGAATGAATGAATGAATGAATGAATTAAACAGTATACAGAGCACAGGTTAACAGTGAATGAATGAATGAATGAATGAATGAATGAATGAATGAATGAAACAGTATACAGAGCACAGGTTAACAGTGAATGAATGAATGAATGAATGAATGAATTAAACAGTATACAGAGCACAGGTTAACAGTGAATGAATGAATGAATTAAACAGTATACAGAGCACAGGTTAACAGTGAATGAATGAATGAATGAATGAATGAATGCAACAGTGTACAGACCATGTCTCATGCAGGAGAAGACATCTTCTATCTTCATAGGCTGACTGAGGTACTTCTGCAGGTGTTTTACCAAGATGCCCGACTCTCCGATCTCATATGCTGCCATGCCAGCACATCTGATGACAGACAAGGTGCAACAGGATACTTGTAAGGTCTAGTACTGATATTTAAAGAATACGTAAGCAGAACATATTTGGGGCTATCAAAAGTTTTGAGCCTGGTATGTATAGAACTAAAACTAGTGTTGTGAGCTTTTATAATGAATATTATAGTCCTTTTGCTGCAAAATTGTACCGATGAAATGACACCTAAATATACAATCGAAAGCAACAAATTGTCTTAAATAGCATGAAAGTAAGTCACTTGTCCATACCAAATTGTCACTATAATTTTAGACATTGGCATGAAGAAGAGGAAAAGTTGTTGAAACATGATCATGTAAATATTGGTGTTTTATGACCGTTGAAACAATTTCATTACAGACAAACTGACTAAAGACCTTTTGTAAGAATGTGTTAAAGTTTTTCATATACCAGTTATATGTTAAGCTTGTCACCCTGAATTGCACTGTCCCTTTCTCAAAATGCTGTGTCCTTTTTAACCTATGTACAGTCCAGGTGACAGATAATGATGCCATTTGCATCAATGCAAATATTCTGTTTCTGCATAAGGATGATGAACCATAAAGCATCATTGGTTAACATTGATGAATGGACCATACAATACCATTGTTCTCAATCACTTACGTTGCATAACAAATGCAGGAGTTTCCCTCAGAGTTTGCCCTTGGAGCAACAGAAACAGTTTCTTCCACTGGTGGCCCATTCTTGTTTCTGGAAATGTTACAAATGAATCAGCTATGGAGGATCATACAGACCACCTCCTGGACTGCTGATACCTCTATGGTGGCACGGCATGAACAGATGACATGGGTGAACACATCTGATCATTACAAACATTAGATGACCTTGTCAACCATGACACCTTCCTCTACACAGATATTTCATCACATTCATGTGTAATAATGACTCCCGGGATGACAAACACAGTAAATTGTCATGGAAAAAGAAAGCAACCTTTTGTTGACGCACAGTATGTTGATACAGTATGTATATGATTCATGTAATAATTGACACCTGACAATTCAAAGAGTTACCATTTGAAGTAATACCATTACTGACTGTTTGTCATTAACCTAATATTTAGTCATATTACACATCAACTGGCTGATATTTTGATGTGTTACAATGGATTATGTGACATGCTTTCCTAACACTCATCAAACTTGATATGGGAAGTGTTATCCATTTCTGATTTGGAATTGAGAAAAAATCAAAAGTATCATGAAAAGTTGGAAGGATTTCCAATCCAATGTGGAAATGTTTTTAACTAATCAGCTAGCAGTACTGTTATAAATTGTAATTCAAATCCGATTCCGCATTGCAATACCATTTTTTGTAAAAAGTCAGATTATACACTGACCCGGCCTGGACATGTGCTTGCAGTGGAATACAGCATGGAAAGCATAGCTGTTGTTGAGTTGTATATTGAAATAAGCAAACAATTCAACAAGTACACATTCATTAAGTAAAGGTTATACTTTTTCCTGCAGATGTCGAGGATCATGGTGCAGATCTTAGGCTTCTTCCGCTGCAACGAGTCCAACACAGAATTTGCACTGAGACAATCTGTTTCCTTGAAATCGGTCTGGGCATCCTCCGGCACAAAGTAGCAGTGACCTTTCTCCTCAAAGCCATGGCCACAGAAATAAAACACACTGTACACCCCATCACCCAGAAGTTCACAGAATGCATCAACGGCTGCCTTCATCTCATTCAAGGTCAAGTTCAACAAGGACACGACCTTGAAGTCAAGTCTCCGGAAGATATCTGACAAGATCTGAATGTCTGTTTTGGGTGCTTTGAGACTTATTTCACATCTGTAGTTGTAGTTTCCGATGAGAAGAGCTACCTTGTCTGTGGCTGAAACATGAGAGGGTAATGTTCTTGTCTCATGAAAGTGTACAGCCAGACTTCTTAAAGCACGTCAAAAAATGCTACCAAGGATTCAGAGAATAAGTCACTTTTATTTTTATGTTACTGTATATTTTTTAATTGGCCATATGGACAGAAAATATGCTTGGCTAAACCACATACAGAGATTACAAAGATAATGATACGGTGAGGTGAGGTTGAGTAAAGTGTTGGAGGGAGGTGAGATGCTTGGTGTGTGTGAAAGATGAACATATTGATGGCACTGACCTGAATATCCTCCGACCGTGTGTGGCATCGGGGAGTTGATCTGGATTCGGAGGAAGACTGTGTTGGAGGGAGGTGAGATGCTAGGTGTGTGTGAAAGATGAACATATTGATGGCACTGACCTGAATATCCTCCGACCGTGTGTGGCATCGGGGAGGTGATCTGGATTCGGAGGAAGACTGTGTTGGAGGGAGGTGAGATGCTAGGTGTGTGTGAAAGATGAACATATTGATGGCACTGACCTGAATATCCTCCGACTGTGTGTGGCATCGGGGAGTTGATCTGGATTCGGAGGAAGACTGTGTTGGAGAGGTGAGATGCTAGGTGTGTGTGATAGATGAACATATTGATGGCACTGACCTGAATATCTTCCGACCGTGTGTGGCATCGGGAAGTTGATCTGGACTCGGAGGAAGACTGTGTTGGAGATAGGTGAGATGCTAGGTGTGTGTGATAGATGAACATATTGATTTCACTTACCTGAATATCCTCCGACCGTGTGTGGCATCGGGGAGGTGATCTGGATTCGGAGGAAGACTGTGTTGGAGCAGGCGCGGCCCCATCTGTTGGACACCTGGCAATGGAGGACCGCTTCCCGCTGCACTTGGGGCAGAGCCAGCTGTGATAATGTCGCCCCTAGAAACAAACAATTTCATCCATAGCAATATGTTCTTGCAAAGATTGAATTTTATATTAGTGAGAGCGACTGTTGAAAATGAAGAATTCTTACAAATAGTGTAACTGGCATACCAGTAATTGTGTTTAGAGACCTACTTTTGATTCACAGGATTAGGGGGTCAATATTTAAATGGCATTCTGGACTCAACAGTGTCGTAGATGCGTTGCAAATAAACATATAATATAACGTTGCACATAAATATTCCATTTTTTACTTCACTTCAAAATCTCACCCATTATTCTGCCTTTCTAGAGTGAATTCAGTCATGTGCAAGTTTCAAGTAACATTTGGGATACAGGTGTCAGCCAAAGTTCAAAAAGTCGAATGTTTTCTGGATTCTTGGAAAGAGGTACTGCTATTGTCTTTAGCTATAAATTGTCCATGATCACTGATATCATTATTTATGAATGCTGATGCATTTTACAGCACTTAAAGATATACAAGGTGAATGTCATAGGACTGCCAACAAATTGAATTGAACATTTTCAGCTACTAATTTCAGATATGGCATTCCTAACCATTAGACCCAGAAGAGGGTGTTTAAAATGGAGACAAGCTTGTTACCTGGGATTGGGAAGCCATCTTGAAACCACTGATACTGTAAAGGTTGTTGTCCACAACCCTCACAGACAAACATGGCGGGGCTTCCAAGGGGAACCTGGCAGCTGACCGGCTGCTGGATGATCTGGGGCAGGGATCCGGCATGTGGCTGTGGTTCTGGGTAACACAGGCGTACATTAACATACAATAATATACAACTGTAAAGTTATCTTTCGGGCCACAGTTTCTAGTGGCCTACCAATTGTGTAATTGTGAAGTTATCTCCCTTTGCATTCCACACGCTAAACCCTCTGGTTTCATTCATTCATTTTGTTAGTATATTTGGGTTCTGTACATTCTATGATATGATGTACATAGATTCTACTTAACAAAAATGTACCAATAACTATGTGACAAGGTTAGGTATCATCACTAGTTCATGATTTGCCACCATTATCACCCAGAGTATTGACACAGACTTTCATTTGCCACCATTATCACCCAGAGTATTGACACAGGCTTACCATTTGCCACCATTATCACCCAGAGTATTGACACAGGCTTACCATTTGCCACCATTATCACCCAGAGTATTGACACAGGCTTACCATTTGCCACCATTATCACCCAGAGTATTGACACAGGCTTACCATTTGCCACCATTATCACCCAGAGTATTGACACAGGCTTACCATTTGCCACCATTATCACCCAGAATATTGACACAGGCTTACCATTTGCCACCATTATCACCCAGAGTATTGACACAGGCTTACCATTTGCCACCATTATCACCCAGAGTATTGACACAGGCTTACCATTTGCCACCCACCATTATCACAGGCTTACCAGAGTATTGACACAGGCTTACCATTTGCCACCATTATCACCCAGGTATTGACACAGGCTTACCATTTGCCACCATTATCATTGTATTGACAGGCTTACCATTTGCCACCATTATCACCCCAGCCACCATTATCACCCAGAGTATTGACACAGGCTTACCATTTGCCACCATTATCACCCAGAGTATTGACACAGGCTTACCATTTGCCACCATTATCACCCAGAGTATTGACACAGGCTTACCATTTGCCACCATTATCACCCAGAGTATTGACACAGGCTTACCATTTGCCACCATTGTCACCCAGAGAATTGACACAGGCTTACCTTTTTCCACCATTATCACCTAGAGTACTGACACAGGCTTACCATTTGCCACCATTATCACCCAGAGTATTGACACAGGCTTACCATTTGCCACCATTATCACCCAGAGTATTGACACAGGCTTACCATTTGCCACCATTATCACCCAGAGTATTGACACAGGCTTACCATTTGCCACCATTGTCACCCAGAGAATTGACACAGGCTTACCTTTTTCCACCATTATCACCTAGAGTACTGACACAGGCTTACCATTTGCCACCATTATCACCCAGAGTATTGACACAGGCTTACCATTTGCCACCATTATCACCCAGAGTATTGACACAGGCTTACCATTTGCCACCATTATCACCGCTGGGATACTGACTGCTTGGCCGAAGTCATTTATCACGGTGCATGTGTATCTCCCACTGTCATGAGGGGTAGCATTATCAACCTGTAACAGATAAACAATATTCTATCATTATCTGAAACAAAAGGAAACACTGCTAACTGTTTACCTACAAACGGCTGATGAAGGTGCACGTAGTTGGAACAGATAATAATACTTCAGAAACTAGTTATATTTATCAGCAAGATTAGACCCCAATGTGTACTGACCCCAAAATATCTGGAAGCTGGTATTTGTGTAAGAGACATTTTGTTTGAGTGCTTTGAAAAGGTACAGTTTTCTTTCACACAACACATCTCTTTTAGGACATTCTGCATGCCAAGCAAATATTTGTGATGGCAAATTCTTTCATTTTCCCCTGCATAATTTCTTGATTTTATTCATCACTTTTTCCATATCCAAGACACAGCCTCTATATGGTCAGTGGTTGGCCCCTTACCTGGAAGTAGGGGATATGAGATTCCTTGTAGAACTTGTCTTCATTAAACCACCTGTAGCGCATTGGTTGTCTCCCCTTGGCTTCACACAGCAGAATAAAGGAATGGCCATTGAAAACATAGCTGTTCCTTGGGTGGCCTGTTATCACCGGAAGAAAACACTCCTCCTCCTCTGAAGTAAACATTAATGATTCCAATTATTACAGTACAATTGTTTGTGGTCGTGCAACAGTAAACACAACAGTTTGTATAATAGTCCCTGAAACATATTTATTTCCCCTCCACCCATCCATTACTCTGTTGTTACAGCCCTAAATGGCTCCAGTCCACAAGTTCTGAAACGTGTTTCTGTAAAAATTATACATTTTCAGGGTCTACGTATTAGTCTCTTTACACAATGTACAATGTACTTCGAGCAAATCTGCAAACAATGTGATGACAATAACCCAAGACTCAGATTACCACACACCTGTTTTGAATACAATGAAACAAAGTAAAATTATTTTATCATTTTGAAATGATTTATAGTCTTTGGAATTAATAAACTTTCAAGATTATGGATACTTCTCTAGTACAGAAATCTTAATATTTTTATATATGAGACAACACAACATAACATATGTTATATTTGGGATTACATTTTCTCAATAAAGTACCGATTCTAGTACTTTTGTTGTGTCCTCCGTGACACACACATAAAACCTTGCTCTGCCAAACTTGAGGAATTCAACAAAGAGCACTCCCAACAGTGTTATCACTTCTAATAAAACATTATTTTGGATAAAGATACA
Source organism: Haliotis rubra (assembly GCF_003918875.1). Lineage (NCBI taxonomy): Eukaryota > Metazoa > Mollusca > Gastropoda > Lepetellida > Haliotidae > Haliotis > Haliotis rubra. The sequence continues at coordinate 3,010,066 of NW_025767235.1, forward strand.
TATCCACAAATCATACAGATGATGGATGTAGGAAACACAATGAAGCTACACTTTTTACACACAGTATCTGAGTGTGGAACCTTGAAGCAGTGATGTTTGATAACAAATTAAAGCCTCATGGGATTTGGGTATGCAAAGGATTTCTGTACAATCAATAAACAGAGTCTTATTACAAATCAACAATTCACCTAAATCCCGATGCTTTTATTTTTATTTTTTTTTAAATTAACTTTTAAAACATGGTTGAATCTGCACCATGGCGTTGGGATTCACAGGCACCACAACGCTAACAGGACAATGTTTAAGTGTGGGAGATGTGATCATCTTAGTGCTAAGACTGCTAGTGCATTGTGGGTCCAACATAACCTGGCCCCGATTTCTCGAAGCAAACTTAAGTTTTTACTCAAACTTTAAACTGAGTTTGACAAATTGAAACAGCTGAATTTTTAATTCAACTGTATTTGTAAAATAGAAACCCCATACAAACTTAAGTAATCTATCCACCAAACTCAAATTGTCTTCTATGTTTTAGTTTAATATCGATTTCAGTTCATTCTGGGAAATGCGTTTTCCTGTGTTGCTCAAATTTGAGTAAAAACTTTAACTTAAGTCAAAACTCAGACTTAAGTTTGTTTCGAGAAATCGGGGCCAGGGCTCGATTTAGTGCTTTGTTACTTGCACTGGTGCAACCCAATATTACAAAGTGCAGCCTAGCTATTAGCCTAACTTGCACCAGGTGCAAGTCTAGTTTCGAGAAATAAATCAACAATATATCTAACAATATAAGCATAAATATGTCAGCTCATATTTCTTCTAAACTTTGAATAGCTATGGCACCAAAACATTGCTATTTATAGACACCTCTTGGCTATGACAGCTCCAGTAAACAGGAACCAGCTGTGTCTCTGTGTTGCTATGGTTTCATGGGTACAACATCAAGGAAATATGTTTATGTGCACCAAAACCTCTGACGTTTGCAGCTGGAATTTGCCTGGTGAAACTAGGTTTATATCTTAGGCTGCACCTGGTGCAAGTAGGTTAACATCTCTTAAATCTACATCAGTGAGTCAACAAGTGTTTATGGAAGGACTGATTCGCTGTGAGGTTCAAGTCACTTGCCTGCCGGGTACACTGCTGGCGGATGGCCTATCTCCATGGGAATGTCTGCTTTTTCCAGCACTGAACGCAAAACAACATAAATCATTGGACGCAATGTCATTTGGAATAAAAGAAGCAATTTTTGTTATTGTTGCATTTTCAGTGTTCTCTGTGGGGATGTTACCCAAGCTTCCACTCCGGGACAGGGTGTGTACCAAATGGCTGAATAACAGTAGTGGGTGGACTGGTCCCTGACATATATTCATCAACATCCTTCCGACTAACATATACAGTGGCCATTTGTAACATGTTTTATTTGGGATTACACTTTCTCAGTAAAGTACAGATTCTAGTACTTTTGTCAAGAACCTAATCGGCAGCACAAAGTCATCCATCTAACCCACTCAACCACCACAGCTTCCATAAAAATGGACAACTGGTAGTTTAAACCATGGACTTTGTGTACCCATCTGATAAGTATAAATTGACACAGCTCCCGCAGCTGAAAGCTATGAATACACAATGCCACTGTGTATTCACACTGGCCATTTGATCCTACCGTTCCTTCCCTTCATCCCTTACAACAAGGGGCGGTGGGGTAGTCCAGTGATTAAAGCGTTTGCTCATAATGCCGAAGACCCGGGTTCGATTCTCCACATGGGTACAATGTGTGAAGCCCATTTCTGGTGTCCCCGCCATGATATTGCTGGAATATTGCTAAAAGTGGCGTAATGCCCAACTCACTCACTCAGTCTCTTACAACTAGAGAGTTGTACGAGGGAAGCATCAGTTCCCTGGATACATATGTAGCCATTCCCTATAGGAAATGCACAAACCTAGACTCTTGGGATATACTCTGATGCTGCCATAATCAGAAAATTTGACTTGATTGTTGTCTGCACTGTTGTGAAGGCGGCAAATATAGTCCCCACTGTCCTTCTCTCTGTGGACAAACACAACACCTGAATCAGCACAACACACCCTGGCATGATGAGGGTTATAACATAATGGTTGATTTGGAGAGAAGAATGCTGGTGTCTGGTGTTCCAGGGAAATACTCCTCCTGACTGGAAACATCTCCTGATTGGTCCAACTGCTACAAATGTCACATCACAGTCATATGGTTGCAACTGTATTTTCAGATTCGTGGTTTATATATTCTGGTATTTACAAAATATAACCCAGGTACTTTGTTGCGCCCAGGAATGTAAAATGTCTGGAGGGTACTATGTGCATCGCTAACAGGTGGAGGAATTGACAGTTTAGTTGAGTAGGGATGGGAAAACCAAATATATGACACAGGAAATAAGTGAAGCACCATCAGCTGTCATGATCCACCGTATTCAACTAAAACCCTGTTACTTGAAGTAATAGAAGTGAAACTACAACCGGAATTAAACCCTCCAAACAGCCCTACTGTACTGTCTCAATGCCAAAATGATTCTCAAGCAACTGGGAATGTAAATATTTTCTATCTCTACTTAAGCAAAAACTTCGTGATAATCTTCAACAACAATGGCTAAGTGAGTTAACAAAGTCTTCCAAGTGCAATTATTATTAAGAATTTACATCATTGTTTAATGTTGGAATCTTTCTCACCTATAATATTCTCTCTCTAAGATCGCTTTGTAATGTCTCCCTAAACGTCCATGCTATAGACTGGATCTAGGTTGAAACTGTATTATTTGTTTCCAATAAAAGCTTACTTGACATTGTTGATTGTTAACATGCTCTCCGTTGCCCTGTCGATTCTAGTGTCTCCTTTAAACCACTGGTACCGGGGATATGGAAAGCCTGTAGCTCTCACAAACACCACCAGCTTTTCACCGGCATACAGCTTCTGCAGGCTCTCCGGCTGCTCCTGGATCTCTATGGGCTCTGTCAAAAATACAACTTGTACATGAGGGCAGAACCAGTACTTTAAACATTGTTCCATTCAAGGTATATTATTCCACCGGCAGAATTTATTAACACATACAGCGCCAGACGTCTACATGTTTAAGGAGTCAAGGCCAGACACTCAACAGGGAGTTACCTTGAGTCCTGTATTTGAGGGTCCCTGGAACTCATGCTCTTAATTTTTAGGGGTCCTGGACAACAAAATGGGGGTCCTATACACTAAAATATTATTATTAATACTGTTATTGGATTGTGTATCATGATCATCACATTGTTACAGTAATTAAATTGCAAATAATACCATAACCCAGCTAGTAGCAAACTCTGTGATAAATGATTGTTACTTGATTGGAATTTGCGTCCATTGTCAATTTTTATGCGTACAGGACGCAGGAATTCGTGTCCTGTATATCCCTGACTCACGATGCCCAGTAAACCATGATAATGCAGACTGTGCCCTGTATACCATAACCATATACCTTAACTGTAACCATCCATCTACACTGGGCAAATCTTCAGCTTTGAGGTATATAGATAAGCATTGTATTAGTGGAGTGACCAGATAAAGATAAACGACAAACCATAGTTTTTGAACTCCCTGAGAATTTTCTCAAGTTTGAGCTGATCCAGATAGTGCACAAGCTCCTTCACTGTCATTCCACGACCTCCTAGAGATAATAACAACTGGTTGGCTGGACTTCCGTTGCTGTAGATCTGCATGGCAAATCTCTCAATCTCCTGCTGCCTGAAAATCAGTAACACAGGAAAGTCACTTCTATATTCTATTTGTTGAGTGAGTGAGTATGGGTTTACACTGCTTTCAGCAATATTCCATCAATATTCCATCAATATTCCACAGGGTGACACCTCCTAGCAACTCCTTAAAGAGAAAACAAGTTACATGTTAGGTTGCATGTTAGCTTCCCCTTTTGCTGAGAACTGTTTCGTAATTGTGAGGTCAGCTGACAACTGAAACCATGGTAACACATAATCACATTAACCAATAGAGAGACAAATGGAAGTGTGTACCAGAGTATTATTCATCTGAGATTAACCAAACTAGGCACATTGTAAATTATTTCATAATTGATATCAAATCAAAGAAATACCCTTATTTACATTAGGCTCATGGTTGCACCGCTATGTGTGTTCATAGCTTCACACTGCACCCAATGATATTCCTGCTATACGACATAGATCGCAGACAGGATACATTGACACGCCATCAAAAAAGTCACCAAATCTGATAACCTGACCCATTTAGGGCCTCTTATTACCAGCATATCACACATAACGAACATTGCTTCTTACATTGTTTTCCACTTTCACTCCATCCTCGATAATCCCCAGGGTGCACGTTCCTATAAATCTCCACTATACCCTGGATGCATCTACGGCTCTGCCCTATGATTTTATTACCTCCCTTGGCTGTTTTTTTTTATCCAATTAGGTGTCTACGCTGGGAAGTTGAGCGTACAAATCACAACTCACTTTTGCTTGTTTTATCTAACTGATTAAACTTGGCAACATAATTGCAGCAGAGGTACTCTGAAAGAGGTAGAAAGAGTTCTTGCATATATTTTTTAAGGTTTCAGACCTGTCAATTTGTCTGTATGATTTCCCCCCATATCCGAGTCGCACTGCGAACAAACCTTCACGGGTGTGACCACTATCTTTGTTGACACTGGCAAGCTCGGTTGTAACGGCAGCTTAGCTGATTGGCTACTGTGAGAATGTGGAGCCAGCAAAGGGAGGTAATAAAATTATCGGGCCGAGCCATATATGCATCCAGGGTACTAGTGGAGATTTATCCTGGATACCCTGGAGATTATCGAGGATGCTTTCACTCAGGATTGGCTGAATTCACATGGAACACTCTCAAAGTCCCACCTATGCTGTCATGCTGTCACTGACCAAGTCATACAGGTTTAAGGATATCCTGTTCTATTATTAACTGTCTGACTAACACAGATGGGTATATATAGGTCAAGTACGCTGTGTTTGCCTAATCGTGCTAAGTTTCACTGGGAGTGTGAACCAAGCCTTCATCGGGACTACTGATTTGATACAAACGTTTTATCTGCATCCCTCACCGTTTTCTTTATGCATGTAACCGCCTCCGTGGTGTAGTAGTTAGAGCGTCCGCCCGGAGAGTGGAAGGTCGCGGGTTCGATCCCTGACCGCGTCATACCAAAAGACGTGAAAATATGGTACTTGTTGGTCCCTGCCTGGTGCTCGGCATTAATGGGTACAACAAGGACTGGTCGGCTCGGAGTCAGTATAATGTGTCCGAGTGGGGTATTCATGCTTCACTGCGATATGGTATCTCAGTGGGCTAGCACTGTAAAACCAGCTTCAGTCTGGGCTAGTACAAGCAGCCGCACATACACATACACACGCATGCACGTCGTCATATGAGCGAAATATTCTCAAGCACGACGATAAACCCAATTTCACCTCACCTCACCTTCTTTATGCATGTCTGAACTGAGATGCTGTCATCAGAAATACTGGTCTAAACCGATGTTAAGTAATGCAAGCACTCACTTCTTCAAACAAGCTTGTTTCAGTTCCTGCTGTCTGAAGTAAAATCTGTACTTCTCTGACTTACTTGAACACATAAGGCTCTCTGAGTATTGCTGACAAGGCTCTCCAGTTCTGTGATTCAGGGGCGGTGTCTAGGTCATCTCGAAGCTGCAGCATCACCCGCCCACTGAGTCTGCCGATATTGTCGTTAGACGGGACACGAAGTGTCATCTTGTACCTGTAACAGGTATTTTGCAATTCAAACTTCGCAAAAGGATAGCAATACGATATACTGTGGTACACTTTTCGCAAACAGGTTCACCGATACGATCAGCAATTTCTGTGATCACCATCGGTAATTTTCGTGATGTAGTAAAAAATACTAAGAACATTTCGATTTCCTTTATATCATTATACATTAATAGTTTTGAGAATGTTTAGATTGGTACCAGCACTCATTGTATTGATAAACAAACCAAACTGGCGAACGCCGCTGCAGACGCTTTCTCTTGATTTCCAATCTTCAGAGCGAAGTCTTCAATTTGGAAACATTTTCAATTGATCTCTTGTATAAACACATCTGAGTCCTGACAGTGGCCAGTGGCATTGTTTCAAAAGAAAGCAAACAGTAATTTCATTACCTTAACCATGAGTTATACTTTCACAATATATTGCAATACATATTGCAATACGTCAACACATATCACGATATATCGCAATACGAAAATGTTGATAATACCTAACCCTACTATCTTAACAATCTTACTCTTATAAGCAGTTGCAGACATAGCATGTATACATGATGATCCTCCATTAGACCCGCCATAATATTTCTGTGTTTCCCCCGCACGACCTGAATTTTCATTATGAAATTATGAAATAATCATGGTAAGTTTTCTTATCTCAGTTTTCCCCTCTAATGAAGAAAATGTTGCCTTGATGAAAAAAATACTCTTACTCTTGAACACACATAATTTTTTTGTAAAAACTTGTTTACGAATGCACATCATAAATCAATGTACATACTTTTACCATGAGATAAAAATTGTAAAACTTGATAATCTGAATTTGGAACGTAACATATGTTATATTTGGGATTACACTTTCTTAGTAAAGTACAAATTCTAGTACTTTTTTGAGTTGATCCCCATCCGGGATTCGAACTCACACCCTCAGAGTCAGGCACCTAATCGCCAGCACACAAAGTCAGCCACCTCACCCGCTCAGCTACCGCGACTGCCGGAAGTCGCGGTAGCTGAGCGGGTTAGGCGGCTGACACCCAAGTCACATATAGATATGAAATTATGAATAAACGTTAATGTAATTCCTGTGGATTTCTGTACTACAGACTCTTAAGTAATAATTTTGTGGGGCCACAGTCTGGGGAGGCCACAGTAGTGGCACATGGTCCGGTGCATACAGCTCAGGTCACAAATCAGGCGAAGTTAAGCAACGCTGGGCGAGGCGAGTCTTGGATGGGTGACCGTGTTTGGCAGCTTGACACCTGAGAGTTTCTAGGACTTCAGTCCTGACCCACAATGAAGCACATGTGATACATGTGGTCTCACTTGCCTCTGTTCACCCTGCGGAGAATGGGTACCCAGTGAGATAAAGTCATGTGACTATAACCCTCTAACGCCTAACAGGCAGCTTGGGTTATCCGGGGTAATAATAATCAGATTGTTTGGGCGCTTCGAGCATGCATTGTGCATGGAGCAATACGCATGATAAATGGACTATTATTACTATTACAGTCTGGGATGGAAATTAATCCAGGTCATCTCCAAACTCGAACAGTGATAACCACTGATATGTTTGCCATTCTACTATCTCTAAGGATAAAATAACAAACCTGGTCTCGACTAGGGGATTATCATGCCTAGTGCAGATTTCAAAATGGGTGACGATTGTATCAAGTTCTATCAGCATGATCAGCAGCAAGTAATACAGAGTATTAGAGGACATGATTTGGGTTTAACACTGCTTTGGTCAGTATTTCAGTTACTGGTATGTCATGTCAGCTTGTTGTGCGAAAGGTATTTTTCACTTATTTAGGAAGGGGATTTCCTGATTTGAACGAAATTCTCTGACATGGAGAATACAATATTATCTGCTTTCTACCATGGCTACAACTAAATGGGTTTAATGATCAATACATTTCAGGCACACCACGCATTGTGCAGTGCAAATTATTTGCATCCATCGCCAGATTTAAGACATAACACTTTGAGTTTTGATAAAACAATAACCATGGGAATACCCAGCATTCAAAATACCTGCCTGTCCGACCGCCCGGGACGGGTTATTTTCAACATGGACTAACAGATTCTCAAATTCACCTGCCCGACGGTTGGGTTAAAATTTAGACATGGATACGAAAATATATTTGCAAAGAAATAAGTTTTGTTCAGGGCTGGCCCAGCCCTGTGGTGTGGCTGAAATTTTTGGGAGTTTCATACCCTGCAATACCCATGTGGAAGCAACAGGACATGTTTGATGACACATATTCAGTACATACTTAGGATGTTTGCTCGCATAATCATGGTTCCATGGTGATTGAATTAATTTGGGTCAAGAGCTCCACTTGTACAACGGAGGGCACCCATCTCTCGTACAAGATATGATAGGCCGTCTCGAGTACAAGTTACATCTCTGACTAATAATCACCAAAGAGTCAGCCAACAACAAACTGTTCTGGACCAGCAAGGGAGTGCCTCATTGAAATCCAGGGTAATCCCCTTGAATTTTCATATTTGATCGGATTATGCCCACCAATACCTGTCACCTTGCAAATTCTATATGTGTGTAAATATGTAGGTATAATATGTATTTCAGTATATAGTAATTAGATGTACATACTATATTTGCATCAATGAAGTTACACAAAACAGTGGCAATTACTTTTTCAGGTAAATTGCATACATGACAACAATTACTACTCCCTTGTCATCCATGTTTTATCATATAGGCAACATATTTGTTTTTTGTCGTCATTCACTTGATGTATAGTTAATGCCTTTATTACAAGTATTAACAGTACTTGGTATACCTAGACTTAATAAGGTTCATCCCTAGCTCTGAGGGTGACAAAGATTATATAGCAATCAGTGGTTCCCATTTGGCATTTCTCATGTAACTATTGTATTTAAGATTGGTTTATGAAATGGTTTGATGTTGTGAATGTATGACATGTTATGTAACATGCATGTGGCAGCATAGCAAGAGAGCTATGCTGCAAAAAATTCAGTCAATGGATTTACCAATATGTTGATTGATTAATCACTGTTATCTTGCAAAGTGGATTTGTCAAAAATTAGTGTTTGTGTATGCAGGTTTACATACACAGACGGAAGACACCCATATTGTGTTGTAAAGTGCCTGTGTAAAAATATCCTTTGTTCAAAGGATTAACTAATAATATGTTTATTATTATAGATATTGACTCTCTTAACGACAATATTGAAGATAAGTATGCATCCCAAAGTGATCAATTTGACCAGTTTGAAAACAGACTGGAACGACTGGAAATATTCAGCCGCAGAGACAATATTGTGTTATTTGGGATCCCTGAGACTGAACAACATGAGTCGTATAGTGACTGCAGAGACAAGGCAGTGCAGGTGTTGAGCTCTGTCTGTAATGAGCCTGAGGACTGCACACAACCCAGCGACATTAAACGTGCTCACCGGATTGGTGGTGAACAGGCCAGGAAACCTAGACCCCTTATAGTTGCATATTGGGATACCGAAATTAAAATATGGGCTCTGAAAAAACGTAATCAACTAAAGGAAAATAAAATTGGTATAGCAAACGATCTAACCATTAAACAGAGAGAGAAACTAAAGGAGCTATCAGATACGGGAAAGAAAGGATATTACAAAACGGTAAACTTATTGTCGTAGCCAATGCCAGTGCCTCTAGCAGCCACGAGATCGACGGACCCCAAGAGGCTAGGACGCAAAGCACCCAGATCCAGCCATACAGGCTGATCCTAAAGAGGCGTACGAGAAAGGATCGGGAGTACAGATAGGGTGCGGCCGGGCCCAAGTCAAAGCAACCCATACCCATGAGGATCTGTCAGAGAAATTGACTAATTCAGGTAGTGACGTTTCATTCATAACATGGAACGTATCTGGACTGTTCAATAAATTACATGACCATGACTTTATGAACTTTCTTAAAGGGTATGGCATTATTCATTTAACAGAGACATGGGTTGCTGATTGTGATCTCAGTACTATCATTGTCATCGTTTCCTTTATACAAGTGTTACCATATCCCAGGTGTACGACTGTCAGAGTCAGGCAGATTATCTGGAGGTATCCTGATTTAGTGTCAAAGAATGTTACCAGCCATATGTTAAACACATTCATAAAGGAGTAAATGCGATATTTGCCCTGTTTGACAAAAGTATGTTTTCCACTGTAAACGATAGAATGTTCATATTTGCTTACATACAACCAGAAAGATCAAACTGGTATTCTTCACGCATCTATTCCAATAATGGTATTGATATTCTATTCAATTGCTATTGCGATTACTCTGCGAATGTTGCGTACAGTGATGTCATTCTGGTGGGTGATTTAAATGCGAGAACTGGCCAACAAGCAGATTTTAGCAATGATAACTATGAGTACATATCGGATGATTGCGATGATTTGAATGACTTTATAAACGATGGATTCTCATCTACACACTAATATCTTGCGATACCCATATAAACACATTTGGGAAAAGTCTTTTAGAAATGTGTCGTCTGCTTAACATCCACATTGTAAATGGAAGATATGGTACAGACAAGGGTAAAGGTGATTATACTTTTATAAGTCAGGCAGGATGTAGTGTGATTGACTATGTGATCGGGTCAGCTACAGTACTTAATCAGATGTCAAGATTTGATATTATCTCCCGTTGTGAATCGCAACATCTTCTGATATCGTTTGCTCTATTGTCGAAACATGGCAAACAGCTAGTTATAAATGAAATGTCTATAAATACACCTATTGTTAAGTACATTTGGAAACCCGAAAAGGAAGGCGAATTTGTTTCAAACCTCTTGAGCTTGTCAAGCGAGTTGGAGAATGCAACAGAAGTAATGTGTTCTGTTTGTGAGCTTGGTATACAAATGTTTAGTGATGTAATAGTTAAGTCAGCGGAGTGCATGAAGCGGACAATTACATCGTCCAAACGAAACCCAGATTGGTTTAACAACACATGTCAAGGACTTAAACATCAGCGATGTCATTACCTTAATAGATTTAGAAAGCATAAGGACACGCTTTCTTGGGATTTTATATTTTCGTCAAGAAATATCTACAAAACTGCGTGTAGAGATGCGAAGTGTAAATTTGAAAACAGAAATATGAGTGAGCTTTGGACTCAATTACCAATCCCCAATTATTTTGGCATAAAAGCTAAAGTACATCTCATGTTCGCAAAAATTGAAAATAACATCACAGTAAATTCATGGCACGACTACTTTAAGAATCTCTTTGATTGGGACTCCAGTGTGACTCCCAGTGACTTCAGATGATGATGGTGACAGCATATTTATACCTGAAAGCCAGGCACATGACATAACTAACGATATGTTCAGTGTACCCATTAGCCGGGAGGAAATCCAGTCAAGTATTAACAAACTTAAATATAATAAAACTGCTGGGAAGACCTGCGTAATTTGCGAGTTCTTTAAGTCGATCTTGTCATATCATCATACCTTACCTTGAAATCATGTTTAACACATTGTTTGATAATGGATCATTCCCTATAAAATGGGCAAAAGCAATAATTGTGCCAATACATAAAAAAGGCGATATAAACAATCCGGAAAATTATCGCGCCATTTCCCTTTTAAGTATTTTTGGTAAAATTTATACAAACATTTTAAATAACCGCCTGGTATTCTGGTCAGACAGTTTGGATATGATAAATGAAGAACAAGCAGGTTTTAGAGCAGGCTATACTACCACAGATAATATATTTGTTCTCCAATCAGTAATTTGTAAATATGTTTCTAAGAAAGGTGGCAAACTGTATGCATGTTTTGTGGATATTTCCAAGGCATTTGATTCAGTACAGAGACACAAATTATGGTATGTCTTTAATAAACACGGTCTCCATTCAAAAATGGATAAAACATTAAAAAGTATTTATGAAAATGTTAAAGCCTGTGTCCGCACAAATAACAATGTTCTTACAGACGTATTTGACTGTCCTGTTGGTGTTAGGCAAGGTTGTGTCCGAAGCCCTTTCCTATTTTCGTTTTTTATCAACAATCTAGTGTCTGAGATTAACCATTCATGTTCCACTGGCGTCCAATTATATCCAGATCTTATTGAAATATTTATTTTGATGTTTGCCGATGATGTGGTGTTTTTCTCAGAGTCAGTAATTGGTCTACAGAGGCAAATTAATGCTTTAGAAACCTACTGTAATAAATGGTCCTTAAATGTTAACCTTGGTAAAACTAAAATTATCATTTAATAGAACTCTAAATTGGTCCCTCTCTGCCAAAAACATTTCACTTAAGGCAAAGAAAGCTCTAGTGTCTATTACAAAATGCCTTTGTAGCTTTAAAGACTTGTCATATGATGCCTATTTCAAAATATTCGACTGTAAGATACTACCCATATTATTGTATGGGTCAGAATTATGGGGCTTTCACAAACATGATTGTCTGGAAAGGGTATTGCTTTATGCATGTAAATGATTCCTTGGTGTGCGAATGTCTACACCAAATACAATTGTCCTTGGAGAAACTGGTAGATATCCTATTCATGTGTACACTCTAAAACGCTGTATTGCTTACTGGCTAAAGCTCCTCTCCATGCCCTCTTCACGCTACCCATTAAAAGCTTACAAAATGTTATGTAATCTAGATTTAAACGCAAGCCCTGAGCGTAATAGGTTTAATTGGGCTACACATGTAAAAACAGTTTTATTTAGATTTGGACTAGGTTATGCGTGGATATGGCAGGGAGTTGGAAATAAGCACTAATTCTTAAATTTACTTGTAAGAAGAGGCAAAGATTGCTTTATACAGGAGTGGCATGCAAAACTCCAAAATAGTCCCTGTACATTTACTTATTCCCTGTTAAAAGAAGACTTCTTGTGTGAACCATATGTACGTTGTATCAATATCAAGAAAGTAAGACTAGCCTTATCACAGTTTCGTTCCGTTTATTATGATTTAAGTTGTTATAAGGGGAAAATTTCATAAGAAATCTACTGTGTGCAGATACTGTAAAATGAATGTCTTGGAAGATGAATACCATGTTCTGCTAATTTGTGATTATTATAGAAACATTAGAAGCAAATATATACCCAGTTACTTTACGAAACAACCGTCAAAACATAAATTCATCCAACTGTTGTCAACTTCTAATCGTATATTGATTGAAAATATTGCTTTGTTCATATACCATGCGATATTGAAGAGAAACCCACTCTGCTTTTGAACTTTGTATATACCTGTACTATGGGCCTGTGGCCTTCAGTTCTGAATAGATTGATTGAGTACTGAAATATTGATTTCTCATTGTTGTCTAACACTAAATAACTGTTTCTTAAAGAACCATGGACACAATATCCTTAAATGCCATATATATTTTACAGTAGTAGATTGTTAGAAAACATGATACACTGAACACATTTCTTTGTCAACTGCAGAAGTATGGGATATTGTTCCTTTATGTGGATATTGCCAGATACTTTTCTTGAACAAGGTAATGGCCTGATAATATTTATTTAAATTTTGTTGGTTGTAATTTACGATATTTGCATTTCGTTTTTATTCATTTGTTGTAGCATTGAACAGAATCATTCCACTTCATTTGTGCTGGAAATTTCTTCGATGCTAGACAGAAAACACTTATTTGTTTTCACAAGCCTTTTCATTGTAGGTGCCTGTGAAATATGATTCACCAGTCAATTCATAAAATGCCTACAAATAAGTAATTTTATAAATTCACTTACCAAAACACATCAACTACATTATTTATGAAGTTCCATTTCAAAATGCACAAAAACATAATAATAGATCAATAATGCTTGGGTCACAAGCAAACACATAACATACACTGACTTTTTTTCTTTCAGTTTTAACACTTTTAGTCTCTGGAAGATAAAGATAGACTTCAAATGTTTGGAATTGTTATCATATAAACTAGTTGGACATATTTTGCAGCCAGTTTGCAAAATAACTTAAATATTTAGTCTCACAAACACGACTACATTCTCCTATTAATTTAAAGATGAAACTTCCTTCACCTGGATATCACCTGGGTACCCATGGGAAAAAAACAATAACAAAAGCAACAACCATTTTCTGGTAACTGCTCTATTTCGGTGCCCCTCTAAGTTAATAACAAGTGAAACAGAAGCTGGGCATGATGACTATCATTACTGAGAGCAGAGACCATATAATAGATCTATTATGTGGTCTCTGCTGTGAGGGAGGTGATCTACGACTGGGGCACTGATACTGCTCATTAACTATATCCTCTAAAAAATAAAATTCTCAATAATATGAACGTTGGACGGGCAACCAAGATGATAATAAATGGTCTAACCATTTAGGTATATCTGCTCTAACTGCTATCCTTTTATGTGAAGAATCTATCATGACTTATCTCATGGGATCAGGTTATTATTCACAGGTATGCCATGTCAAACTACAATGGCACTGAATATATAGTTAAATGAGAACACACGTGATACACGTGGCCCCAACTGGATATTTGAGGCATATATTTGTGTAGGTTATTACTACGTTCGTTATCACTTGATGATATAGAGTTTCTTTGATCACACGTATCATATACAGTCAAGGATTGAGGAGGTGTTTACAACTGTGAAAGTACAAATACCAATTAACTGTTATACTTACGTGTTCATAGTCAGTAAAGGGATTATACGAAAACAACTCTGGTTAAGGGGATAAGACGAATCTTACCGTTATTATAGACCAAGTAGATAATATTATGACATATCTGTCACATATAGAAGTAACATCACTTCGAAATAGATCCTTCACAAGTATAATAATTCAACGGTACATCCCCAACATGTTTTTGCACTACCAGGAAGTAAATGACGAAAACAACTTCTCGTCCAATCAAAATAGAACATCTATTTTTAGCACACATTAACAGTGACAATATAACTGTTAATATATCTTTATAATTTCGCTATTTAACGAACGATTACGTGATTCTGTTCAAGGCATAGATAATAACATTCCATATATAGATTTTGCTTTTCATTGCAATGGGTTTCAATTAAAATCACAAATGCATATTCATTTTTGCAGTTTATGTCAAATCTTAAAAACTAGATTCCCCCTTCTGTCATGTGATCAGTTCAAAATGGCGACTGTAACGCAAAGGAGTATGTCAAATAACACATGCTTACAGTGCCGTTTGTGCAAATTGTGTAATACAGTTAACATCAGAGAAAATGCAAACTTGTGTATTTGTCCAAAAAATACATGGCTTACCGTATATGATGACAACAACTGTCTCAGTGTGACAAGAATCCATAAGCAATCGAAAGAAGGCGTGAGTCACTTCGCCCTCCAAAATGTGACAAGGTATGCATACATGTTGACGTACTCAAGATTTCCATTCGTTGACATTTCTATAACCCACTGAAAGATGCAATCGCTAAGGATGGAGTGGATCAGTCTACATGTCCAAAGTTTGACACACTAAAGTTTTGCAAGTGGTAAAAAGGCAGAAATCAACATTTGCTAAATAATGCCAATTCGCCAATGCTAAGAAACAGAAAATTGATATTTCCCCACACCCACGACACACCTTTAAGGCATTAGGCACTAACCACAAGTAAAAATGGTAGAAATTATAGTCCATATTTCAATTTCTTTACATGGAGTTCAGTTTGCCTTTAATGTTCATGCTGTCTCACTATTGCCACCTTGTCTTAGGTCACATGCAACCAAAATATCAAATATAATTAAAACACAAATATCAGTTATTCATGACATATAATATACATTGCTGATTATGAAAAAACATATAAACAAAATTATAAGCGTACAATCGCAAATCAAAAGTGCAATATTTTGTACTTGGGTTTACTTCCCTCGAAACGAAGCACCTGGGATAACTAAACCCAGTCAGAGCGGGTGGGTGTGCACTATAGTGTATTGGCTGGTTCATTTGCAGATGCCCTCATGGCTCATTGTGTGTGTGTATATATAGAGATGTTGGGTTTTGTAAATACATGCTCATTTTTTGTGTATAACATTTTACAATCAACAGACATCATAACATGTCATGTGTACAAGTATCACACCTGCCTGTCTGTGTAATTACATAATGTGACAGAGACCGAAGTCGGGTGCACGAGCCATAAATCAATGCGTTTTGTTTATGGTGTATAGATGTTAAGTTCAAATTGCATGTGGTCAGTGATCAAAGTTGTGTATTGCATATTGTCATTAGCAGACAGGCAGGCAGACACATAGGTGTCAATAAAACAGACATTGAGTTTTGTCTGTGACTGAGGCATATCTATATCACAGTTAGAAATACTGTCAATGCTAAATAATGACATTGCTTTTAAGTATCGACCTGAGAAAGTGACTCGGTAAGAAGAACGTGTGGTGCAATAGACAAATGAAATTATATAAACAGTTAAATCGGTAATCTACAGTCATAACATATAAAAAGCTCGCGCCTGTGAAATGTCAACAAAACATTAGAAAATATGTCACATCAAAGCCTTCACCGAGTACTCACCGCCAGCAAAGGGTTTCCATCTTGAAATGTCGAACGCCTCACTGGTTGACACATAGCTGAGTAGATCTAGATCCTAACAAGGTTCTTTTGTTTAACGAGTAGATTGTTTACTATTTGTTTTGATTAGACTACTCCTGCTCACGACCATATAATCTGGACATCACACTTCCAACCTGCGCGAAACTTTTCACTGCGCATGCGCTATGAGTGCAGCCCAGCGCAGTGCAGCACAGCTGTTGAAACCACTTTTCACCCCAAGCTGGGGTGAATTTAGTTAATCGTTTGAACTCTGATTTCGTGGGGGGGGGGGGGGTTCATCGCATTATTTTTCAACTTTATAAGTTGAATTTGCATTTTTTATAATTTGTATCTGTAAGTCCATACCAAAAGGTATCAGAATCTGCAAAGTGGTGTTTTACTTTGCATGTGACCTTTAACATGTCAACCATGGACATGATGGATACACAAAGTCAGCATAACAATTATCACTCTTTTTGTTTCATGTTAAAGGGCAAGTAAACTTAATGTTGATTATAGAATCCATTCACCAACTATTCATAGAATTAAAAGAAATAGATATAGCTCTAGAAAAATTATTTAGTATCAAACTCAACATACTGTTTTTGCAGATTCTAATACTGTATCTCACATATTTAACCGCAATTGTGAAAGATAAAAATAAACACTATGAAAACGAAAAAATCCACCAAAGGGAGAATTTCCCTTCTGGGGGTGTATCAGGTTTCACGTGTATGATGCACTGTGAAGATGCAATTGGGTGACACTCAGCCTGGCAGCTTCTGACTTGAAATTTGTAATAGCTTTGCAGACATATCCTTTGTGTTCATCTGTTTGATTATTATGTCCACAACTAAAGTACTGTCGGAAATAGAAAAAAAACTGTTTTTAGGCTGTTACTCTGTATCCCTAAAATTTACACAACTGCAAAAAGCATATGTCGAAATAACAACAACTAATGTTAACTGATGGTTTATTAGAATAAGCATTTCACCTTCAGTTGTCTACTTGGGATTAATCCCTAAAAGGTCTTTGAATGGCATTTAAAAGTGATACACATAAGGAAGAGAGTTTTATGGATGTCAACGTCTTTATTATGAGGAACTACCCGTGAAGATCCGGGTTAGAATATTGATTTTCAGTAACCCATTCGGTAAGAGGCGACTAATGGGATCGGGTGGTCAGGCTCACTGACTTGGTTGACACATGTCATCGGTTCCCAATTGCGTAGATCGATGCTCATGCTGTTGATCACTGGAATGTCAGGTCCAGACTCGATTATTTACAGACTGCCATCATAAAGCTGGAATATTGCTGAGTGCGGCGTGTAAAACTAAACTCACTCACTCACTATTATGAGGAACACAATGTTTTGGAGTGTATAGTTACTCCTTCTTCATCATCATCATCATCATCATCGTCATCATCATCATCACCATTCACCTGATGAATTGGTATGTATATGTTCCGAAATGTTGTGTTCCATATAATAAAGAAGTTGACATACATAAAACTCTCTTCCTTTATCCCCAAAAGGCTTTCATTTTCAGAATAGGACCAAAGGCAATGGGAAATTAAGGCAAACCCTAATTATTTTGGCAATCATAGCTTGTGGTCAATGTTACTGCTATACCAAGGTCATTTAAAGCAGAAACATCTTATGAGAACATTGATTTCTATATTTGCAGGTTTGTGCAAGCAAGATTTTGATCATCATTTGTGAATATAGGACTAGAAAGGGCGTTTATCATAAACTGAAATATACTTGGCAAACAAAATTAGGGCAAATTGGCTTTGGTTGAAATAAATTATAGTGTCTTTTGCTACTGATGATTTGGTAGGTTATTTTCGTAGTTCAGTACTAAAAGCTTTTTGGTATTATTCATTTCCTTCAAGGTTGAATTATTTCTTCAAGTTGATGATCTAGGGTAGATAACTCCAGGGCAACCTGATACAATGATGTGTCACATGTACACTAGTAAGTAGAAAAAGAGAGAAAACACAGATGAGCAGGTTGTTCATGTGGTGATAGTGAAGCAAATGTGTTGAGATCATTGTGTGCATGAACATATGTATACTCTGAACAATATCTTTTTGAAGTTATTTATATGTTTCCTAATTTTTTCCTCTACTTAATCTTCACGTTAATGGTCACATGCAACCAAAAATCAAACATAATTAAAACACAATTATCACTTATTCATGACATATAATATACATTACTGGTTATGAAAAACATATAAACAAAATTATAAGCGTACAATCGCAAATCAAAAGTGCAATATTGTGTACTTGGGTTTACTTCCCAAGAAACGAAGCAGCCGGGATACCGAACCCAGTCAGAGCGGGTGGGTGTGCACTCAAGTGTAACGGCTGGTTCATTTGCAGATGCCCTCATGGCTCATTGTGTGTACATATAGAGATGTTGGGTTTTGTAAATACATGCTCATTTTTTGTGTATAACATTTTACAATCAACAGACATCATAACATGTCATGTGTTCAAGTATCACACCTGCCTGTCTGTGTAATTACATAATGTGACAGAGACCGAACTCGGGCCATAAATCAATGCATTTTGTTTATGGTGTATAGCCTGATTGGTGTTAAGTTCAAATTGCATGTGGTCAGTGATAGCAGCTGTGTATTGAATATTGTCATTAGCAGACAGGCAGGCAGACACACAGGTGTCAATAAAACAAGACATTGAGTTTTGTCTGTGACAACGACATATCTATATCACAGTTGGAAATTCTGTCAACGCTAAATAATGACATTGCTTTTAAGTATCGAACTGAGAAAGTGACTCGGTAAGAAATGACAAATGTGGTGAAATAGACAAATGAAATTATATAAACAGTTAATTTACTGTCATAACATATAAAAAGCTCGCGCCTGTGAGATATCAACAAAACATTAGAAAAATAGCTCACACCAAAGCCTTCACCGAGTATTCACCGGACAACCAGCTTCCAAGCTGCGCGAACCTATTTCACTGCGCACATGCTATCAGCGCAGCCCAGTTGTTGAATCCAGTTTTCCCCCGAAAAGTCGGGGGAAAATTAGTGAAACGTTTGAACTCCGATTTCGGCGGTTTTTTTCATCGCGTTATTTTTCAACTTTATAAGTTGAATTTGCATTTTTGTTTCGGTAAGTCCATACCGAAAGGTATCAGAATCTGCAAAGTTGTGTTTTACGTTGCATGTGACCTTTAACTATTACTCTCTTGTGAAAGCAATAATATCTAGTTTCACCAATGAAGCTGCCATTTGCATGTATTAAAAATTGTAGAATCAATATGTATTTTACCTTGGATGATAGGAAGTTTGTTTAATATTGTTAAATATTTAAAACAAGGGTTGAAATGTTTCAAAAATCCACTGGACACAGGTTCAGTAAACTTTCAAAATCCACTTTACCAAAACTAAATTTCACTTGACCACAATGAACAGTTTGCTACCGTGTGCTAAAATAGCCTACTCTACTCTACAATGATTAGCTTATGACTTGTGTCGGCAAGCAAATGATTGCATAAAAACCTAGTATACACTGACTACATCTCTATTTTTCAAAAAGCTGCTTACAGCTGTGTTTTCATGATTCATTTTGAGTAGAATAGTTAATTTAGTATATAACTTAGTTGATTAATTACCCATCCCTGGATTGACAGACATTTGATAATAGATCGACTCCACCAGTCCTTGTCTCATTTTACCGGTCAAAAATCACTGTGTGTCTGTACGATAGTAATATCAAACCAATAACTTACAAGTCTAATCTGAACATGCAAATTAGGGTTATATAAATTAGATGTCAATATGTTACTGTAAATAGATTGTGACTTCATTTTTATCCCCCGCAACGCGTTTGGCAGGGGGTATTTAAATGGACTCTGTGCGTCCGTGCTCATTTGTCTTTTCCGAAGCAGAACTTTAAAACCGTTTAATATTTCTTCACCAAACTTGGCACATAGATAGGTCTGGTGGTGTACTGGTGCCCTTCGGTAGTTTTGGAATTCTGAATAAAATATCTTTTAAAACCTTTCAATACTCTCCTTCCACTTTTCTATATACACACCAAAACATTTGACATAATCATAACTCGTACACATATTCATGAAGAGTATTTTGCCATTGCAGGGGATATTGATGACTTTGTCTTCTTGTTGACAATTAGTTTGTAGATCTAAACATTGGAAAAAGGCGATTGAAGAAATACAGTGCAAGTCATTCTAAGAATATGCTAGGAAATAAAACACAGACTTTAGTTAGTAGCAATTGCATTTGTATTTCATCATCAAAGTATTTATCAAAACATTCACTAAGTTTGGCACTACTGTACCACGGTAAAGTTTATTGTGTTTATTCCACTCAACCCGGGCGTCAGGCAATGGTATTTTTCAACCCCTGTTGAAAGGAGTAATAGTAAAAATATATAACTTTAATAATTTATTCTATGCTAAGGTGAATATTGTTCAGTTTCAACTGTTACATTGCAACTCTTTTTATACAATGTATATATTTGGAAGGTCAGCACAGTGTTTGCAGTGCTTTAATTTGCCAGTTGGCCATCAGGGCCTGCTGCCGCCTGCAGGCTTTAAAGTCTACAGGCCCTGAATGAAAGCTGCAGGCCCATTTTGTTAAAGTCAAACCAATAAAAACAAAATAGACTACACTGTACACAGTTTCACACTGTTTTTACAAAATCAATTAGTGAAGCCTATGGCGCAGGGAGAAGTTTTATTTGTTAATGACTGGTGTTGATATTCCCATGCGCAAAGCGCTAAAATACGTGAGGAAGTGGAACTGTAAGTTATCGTAACTTGATGGATCATGGATGATTCCCAAACGTTAATAAAGAAAACAAATAAGGGAAAGATTTCAGTTGGAAAAAAAAGACAGATAATTTACTGAAGGCCACAAGGGTCTGCAAATATTTGAAACTGCCTGCCCGATACACTAACAACCGGCGTTGGGCCTCAGGGCTGGCGATCATTTCGAACGCTACTCAGGTCAGCACAGAGCCATGAGTGCTTTGTAGGCTGACTGGAAGCCAAGCACCATATGCATTCAGGGAACATTTTCACATTTGCATGATGACACCAACCATGTTGGCAGGCTCTGAAAAGAGAGCATGCTCTGCAGAGGAACAGATACTCCACTTGTTTTACAGTTTAATCATCCTGAAGTCCAATAGTCAAGCACATACATACTCTACCACAAGTCAGAAATGCAACTGGGAGGGTAGGAGATGAAAGATGCAATAAGCATGGTGCTGGTATGGTTAGGTAATCAAGAAACAATGACACCTATAAGGTCAAAGGGTGATACAGTGGAAACCTGATAAGTAAAATTCCAAGGGACTCGCCAAAATTGTTTACTTATCAGGTATTTTACTTATCCAAACCTATAAAAATCTGCAAATGACAACCATATGCATGTATATGTATGCATATGTAACAATGAACAACTTATCAGGGCTGGTGTCCAGTTGTCAGTGTATTGTCAACTGCATGACGCCAGCGAGCTGTAAGTAGGATGTTTGTTTAACTGGAGACTGATACGTGCCCCTCATGTCGGATTATGTGGTGATCGCTAATCTAGTTATCCAGTCTCTTTTTTAAAGTAATTTACTTCCAGGGACTGTGAGAAGACGTTTAGTTAAGCGGTATTGTTTATTTATCCAAGTTTAGTTAACAGGACTCTAATAGTGATAATTAATGAAGAAATTTGCCGGGACCAAAGAAAAGTGTTTACTTATCAGGTCTGTTTAGTTAAGCGGTCTTTACTTAGGCGGTTTCCACTGTAACTCTCAAATACTAAGTTAAAATAAAAGGAAAGTAATATCAGACAACTGATATGAGATTGATGACTTAAGGGATATGTTTGTGTTCTGGAGATTTTGAAATAAATATTATTCAACATTTTCAATCCAAATACAACTTTTCCAACAATGTCTGTACAAGAAGCCTGTAATGACTAAAACATGGTTGCCGACCATGGAGTCTACATCTAGGGACACCACAAACAAACACAGTATCAAGTTAGTAATTATTCAGTATAACTCTCAAGACTTATGTTCTGTATTTTTCCCAAATGTTTGGGTTTTTGTAAAATTTGTTTCAAGGGCAAGTGAAAAACATAATTTGCTCGTCTAGAAGGACGCAGCTTTAAAACGTTTTCTGACCCAAAAGTAACATTTTTCTTTTTCCTTGAAGTTCAGCTGTCATAAATAGTGAACAAATTCAATTTTGTCAAAGATTTTGTACAGAAGACAAATTAAGTCATGTAATGTAAGTAATTGTAGTTTTTTATTCCAGGCAAACATTTTGAAATAAAATAATTTAAATTTACATTCATTGTGTTGAATGATCTATAGGGCAAGTACAATTTTAGAAGGGCGAGTGGAAAGTTCATATTACTCGCCCTGCAGGAAGAGTGCAGATTTTGTAATTTTTTAGCCCTGATACATGTCATGATGCTCAGATACCAGCGACACATACACATAGTTAACATGTTATTCTGTTGGCCCTTCTGCTGGCATGGGCCTGAGTATTACCCAAAATAATCCACCATCGGTGGTACATGAGTATAACAAAGGAGTACCTACGATATGTACAACAACATGACTAAATGATACATCAATTAAAATGTTTACAAACAATCTTAATGAACTTGGATACATTTTTATGGGTATATATTTTACTTGAAAAAAGTTGACGGAACTTTGACAAATTTGGCCAGGAACTATAAGGTTCTTTTAACAACGATTAACGTATGTCTGCAAAATAATAACATTTAAACAAATAGTGAAACTCATCTCCAATCAAATGTGAGTCACATAAGTTACAAAATCTCAATTAACTCTAATATGATTCAGTTTGTGCAGAGACCATGGTCTCTGGTTTGTGTAAGAAAAGTGTTATATGTCGGGCTGGTATTTTTTTTAACCATGTTGGAATAAAATCATAAAAAGCACATAATTCCCATGAGCTTATCCCAAATGCCAAGTCTTACCAAAAGACATTAACAGACTGTACTTTTATGCCACTATTTTATTGCCAGTGCCTTGTGCTCAGTGTATAAGAAATAAACAAAGGGCTGGCTGTATAGGAGTGGAATATCCATGCTGAACAGCACCATGGTATCCCAGTGGGCTAATTAACATACGACCTAACCTGTTGACACACATTCCGACATTGTTGATAGCTATTCCAGTACTTGCCAGTACTCCCTTGTAAAAATGTTGTTGTCAGAAACTTTATATGATTTTAAGTTTCTTAAGTAAAATCTTTAATAGTTGATATAAATTTTGGCAATTCAACACCCAATTAGGTTGTCAGAAATTATTCTTAACTGAGCGAATAAAAGTTGGATACCTTTTGTTGTTTAAATGTAACTTGCGAAAAACCGTGTTCCAAACGTTAGGTTGACGGACTATAAATGTGTGAAATGGCAGGTACTTGACATTGTGTCACATTTAGTGTAACGGGAATTGGTTAACATCTCATAATTGATGATTGGTTCATTACAACCGATCAATCATCGAAAATAATTGATTAGCATCATTTATTAAATTTTCCTGGTTATGTTTCTTAATGCACAAAACATAAAGAAAATACATGTAGTTCTTTCGGATTTTTTGCAAATTGCACACAATGCATTTGCAAATTGCACATCTTTACAGGATGACTTAATGTTAGGAATGTAACTTTCCTGGACTCTTCAAGATAAATTCAATCATGACTTAGAACGAGCTAGTAGTGCTTATGATATGTAACAGACAAAACCAACCTTGTGAAACATATTGTCAATGCAAACAAGTTTTCCAAAGTTGTTTGTGTTCAATTATGAGAAAACATAATTGATTGCTTGGTCGTTTAGTTTTTGCAACCAATCTTCGAATATTTCAATTAATCGGACCACCACTAGTCACATTCAGTACACACGGTCACATGACTATTTATCGCTGATCATAACGTCACAGATACCACCAGATGCTGTGTTGATGCTGGCCTCTTCCTCCAGCTGCACAAAGAGCTTATGCGTAGCATAATCTGGTTATCTTGCCATTTGTTCAAAGCTACAAAATATACAAGTTATCCTTCAAATGTGGAAATGATTTTAGACATGTTAGATTTGTATTTACACATACCCTTAGTCACTTATTACTATGGTGACACTATGTTTCATATGACCAGATCAAGTTTATGTTTAGACCATGACATTTTAATACAGACAATGCAGCAGAAACCTTGAAATTGGAAATTGTCGTCTGATTGACTGCGTCTGCTTCAGTTTTGCCTGGAGACCAGCTGGAGGGGACAGCCTATGTGTGGTTGACACTGAGATGACCATAGCCCAGTACTCCTTAAATGGCCCAGCACCCACCATCAGCCACCGCTGGACCTTCCACGAACTGCAGACAGAAATAATCTCAAAAGGCAAGTCCAAAAGTGGTTCCTGTAAGCTACGAGTACTGTCAAAGATTGTGCTGAATACTTTTGCATCTTTAGCCTGCATGTTTTGCTATGTGTTTCACTTGATGCTTAGTCCTAACAAAAATTGTGTCATATTTTTCTATCAACACTCCAAACTTTGTTATCACTAGTTTTAGGGGTAACATCATGATGTAACAACTTTGTGGGTAGTCAACTATATGTAGAGAATAAACCACACAAAGGGACTTTGTGTACACAAAGGGACTTCACCAAGGCTACAATCCCCTAAATCTTATACCTTTGTAGGGCATACATCCTACATGTGAGTGATTAGGAGAAATTTTACCATTATTATCCCCCCAGCATGTAATGCCATCATCGTGAATCATTTTGTTTCGGAGCAAAGCTCCAAGACCATTCGATATTTTTCTCACAAAATTTGTAGAAATATCAAACCGT
Source organism: Haliotis rubra (assembly GCF_003918875.1). Taxonomy (NCBI): domain Eukaryota; kingdom Metazoa; phylum Mollusca; class Gastropoda; order Lepetellida; family Haliotidae; genus Haliotis; species Haliotis rubra. The sequence goes on from NW_025767235.1 coordinate 3,035,265, forward strand.
CCGTCCAATCCCTGCTATTTCCGCCTGTGATTTATTTTGTAGGGCATTCGATGACTTTTTCAACAAAATTTGTAGAAATATCAAGGCAGAACCCAAGGTGGTGCTATTTTATTTACAGATTTTTGTGATTTATTTTTCTTATTTTCTTGGTTTCTATGGAAACGATTCAGACTTAGTCTCAAAAGTGGAGGTGTGGTGACTTAGTCCTGCGGAGTAGGGTTTCCTCGAGCACAACTCGAAAACTTCTTAATATCTTTCAGCAAAACTTGGCAAATATGTGAGGCAGATCCCAAAGTGGTGCCTTTTGCTCTTTACAGATTTTTGGCATTTTTATTTTTCTCAGTTTCCATGGAAACGTTTTGGACTTAGTCTTAAAGGGAGGGTTGGGCTTCGTTTCAGGAGCATAACTCAGAAACCGTTCAGTATTTTTCTGCAAAACTTGGTAGATATATCAAACAGATCCCAAAGTGGTGCCTTGTGCTCTTTACAGATTTTTGGCATTTGTATTTTTCTTGGTTTCCATGGAAACGATTCGGACTTAGTCTCAAAAGGGAGGGGTGGGTTTCGTTTCCGGAGCACAACTCGAAAACTTCTTAATATCTTTCAGCAAAACGTGGCAGATATGTTAGGCAGATCCCAAAGTGGAGCCATTTTGCTATTTGCAGATTTTTGTCATATATGTTTTTCATGACTTCCATGGAAACGATTTGCACTTACCGGTAGTCTAAAATCAAGCTGGACTTTAAGTAACTGTCAGATGATTTGTTCTTTCAAAGATGTGGGGGCCGGGGATATGTCATCTTCTGATGACTCTTGTTAGAATTTATCATGTTGATGTTACAGAATAACTTTCTGTCTTTGCATTTATTCTTATAATTTGGAGGTTGAGTATGAAGAACATTTAATGTACATTATTATTCTGTTTTATATTTCAGTAGCTGAGGTGTCGACATTAGACACTCTCTCCCTGGTTCACTGCACGTCCACTACATGCCTCCTGCTTGTCAATGCCAGCATCTTCGTCTCCATCAAGCTACTGGATGACGGACACTGCCAACATGTGGCCACTTTGGCTATTCCTGGAAGTAGTCAGAGTTGTCTACCTTTGTTCCAAATTGTTGCCGATCAGTTGGTGGTTCTGGCAGAGAAAACTGAAGCTCTTTGTATCCTTTATGTGTTCATCATTAGGCTTGGCCTGTATTATACAGTGTTTGTATGCTCTATGAGCACGCCCCAGTGGAGTTTAGCGCGCCATATAAATGGACATTATTATTATTATTATTATTACCTGAGGAAGAAATTACCAACAAATACAGCAGTGTAGATTGATGCCAGTGTATGAAATAAGGCCCGTCCGACCGACCGAGACAGGTTAGATTTCAGATGGATGGCCTAGATTCAGGGGCGTAGGAACATGGGGGGCTTGGGGGGGCTTAGCCCCCCACATTTTTCAAGACAAAACCTTATCTACCTTACCTTAACTACAATTTCATTTTGATTTTCAATACTTTTCATAAATGATCAGGACTATGTTGGAATGAGATGTATTAGGCTCCTGTTGTTCCTTATCTGTACTGTAGACATCTTTGACATTGTTGCTGGTCGCTTGTGGTGTCATGTTGATTTACAATTCTCAAAACTTGATCCAGCCAATCAGATGCAATGGAGAATATCACATGATTTCCACAGACTGATTCTGATTGGTCAGGACTGGATGCTCCACACACTGGCCCTTGACGCCTACATCAAAGCTTATCCTAAATGTCTTAAAGTGGAGCCCTCAGTATTTCATCCTTACCGAGACAGGACATTTCGACCAAACCACTCCACTTGTCGTCATGGCGATTCTACATGGAGAGAAAAGTTATTAAATCTACATGAAGAAAAGCACCTCAACCAAAGCAGTGGAAAATACTTCCAGAGTAAAACAAGAAGCGATACAAGACGCAACAGGAAGCATGTAACAGGCTTCAAATCAATATATTCAGTTGGTGGAGCACTGAGTGAAACAATTGTAGATAGTCATGAGTTGCCGTCGGAGATTCACCAGTACACAGTAGTGGACATGGCCGTGAGCAGGTTCACTCTGACTCTTTCATTGGCCGAGAGGGCAGCTGAGGGCAGCAGGGCGTTATGTGTGATAGACACCGCCTCACACAATATTCTTATGAAAAGGTATAGCATATATATTAAAGTCTCCCCATTGAATACCATGAGACCTACATGTAATCATATTCAGCTAATGATTTTCAAAATGTTTTTTTGAGAGTCCTTTTGGTCTATAAAAAATAATAGGCCCTATTTAACATAGATGTACAAAGACTGTAGAACACTGACTTTCATAATTGGTACTATATAACAAAGATGTACAAAGACTGTAGAACACTGACTTTCATAATTGGTACTATTTCACATAGATGTACAAAGACTGTAGAACACTGACTTTCATATTTGGTACTATATAACATAGATATACAACTGAGAAATGACTGTGGCATTTATAACTTCAATGTTTAACATGAACTTCCAACATATACAACTGTAATGCCTCAATCACTTTGTGCAGTTTACTTACTAGTGCCCCAAACATGTATGTTGTATTATCAAAGATGTTTCTATGGGAATTCATCTAGAACTGAACAGATACCTCATCAGTTGTGTCCATGTGTGGTTGCAGTATCTCCAGCAATCAGAGAATCGTGTTGTCCTCCACGCCAGGCCACACCCACCTTGTCGTCAGCGATGTCTTTGTCTTCCATGTTGTTACTGAAGCTGCTATAGAGCAGGAAGACCTTGTCAGCAAGGTGACCATAGCGCAGGGCAATGTCTTGTCTCAAACGGTGTTGATGTGGAATCTATGCCAGAATAGACTTATTCTCAATAATAGCTTTGGAATCTGAGAATATTATTAAACATTTTAAGTTTAGTAGTAAGAACTCAGATTTGGAGAGCGTATTTGCTTTTCTTGAGCTATGTGTGCTGTAATAAGAGCCTTCGACAATGTTTGGAGGTTATTGAAACTATACACAGTGTGTTAAATTTGTTTTAAAAAATATTTGATAATAGATACGTGGAAATACAATTCACCTTCTGCTGCAGTTTAATGTACAAAATATGTATGGATTGACATTGGTAATTGTAAAGATTACTGACAGACTGGTCTAGAAGTTGGTGAGGAAACCCTGAACAGGGTTCTTATTATGGCGTTGTACTGTATTCATTTGACATTCAAACATTTTTGGTATTTGTATTATAACCGTACATTTATACATGATTCTGATAAACATATGTATTTACATCTGTTGACAGCTGATGCTGTATGGTGGCGCCACTTCTGCTGACATGTTGTGTGACTTCAACAAGTGGGGGCGCTGTACGGTGCCAGTTCACACGTTGCAGATCGGGATACAACATCGGCAGCTTGACACTGTAGCTTTCTTCCTGAAGAGCAAGGAGAACTGTATGTACATGTTGATCTTCATGTTAAGATATATGCTGAATGATGCATGTGAAAAAACTGCCATACATTTTTGAGAATCAATCATTAGTATTCTGGAAAGAAAGCACCCCCAAATTATCAAACTCCACAACATTGAAAAGTTAAACAATGCTGACAGCAAATATTGGACAGTAATGGTTTAAAGAAGACTCCCATTTTGTTTTGAAAAATCAAACTTTAGATTGAGCTATTTAATGTGTAAGTGCCATTTTCCATCCCAGTATTACAAGAGTCATCTTGATGTTTCAGTGTTCACAGCCAACAAACAGAAGCCGTCTGTGTCCCCGGTGTCTGCTGGGGATGAGTCCATGCTGTGGACATCCCAACTCTGCCACTACGATAGTGTGAGGCAGTTAGAGCCAGCCCTGTCCTTTCTAGTCCAAGCTGTGAGAGAAAATGTGAATGATCAGCAGTCACGTGACTTTGCCAACAAACTCTTGACCTTGACCTTAGAGTTTCTGTATGGCCTTGTCCACAATGGTCTGTCAGTTCACAGGGGTCTGGGCCAGACCGAGCATGACCAGGAGGAGAAAGGTGACCTTGAGAAAGCCATTGACCTGTTGATGGGATATATTGCTCAACTACGCCAGTGCCTGACGTTGGTGGAATTGACACGTGCCAAGTTGATCGTCAAGGCATCCGATGCCCCAGATGGACTGACTACTAACAGCCTGGAGGAGTCTGAATGGTCATGTTTGACAGCAGAGGTGGGATTGTTATTGTGTATGAGATGATTAGCTGTTTGTTTTTCATATCATAAACATCATATAATAGATATGCAAATGGATTATGGAAGCCTTCAATCAGCATCATGCTGATGGTTTATCACTTAACATGGGAAAAGTCCATAATTACTTTAATCCTGAGGTATTTCTACATTGTAGCCAATTCAATTTTGGTTCCATCTTTTTGTTAGTCCTGTTAGTCTCAGATAAGTCACCCCTACAAAGCCATAATGTTAGTTATAGCTATGGGCAGATATGGGGCCAAGTAAATCTCCGCAGCTCTCCATCAAGCATTGTTCTATATCTTTCCCTCACAAGATGATGCTATATTGAGGATTCTGTGACTACAGTAACCATGGTAACCAATCATTCCAGGATGCTGTGGAGGCAGCAACCTTGAAGAACCAACTTCTTCTCCTGCAGTCACACATGTTAATGAGAGGTGATACAGGTGTCGCCAGGTATGAACAACTCGTTAAGAACTGCATGGACCAGGTTCTACACTACCTAAGCAACAAAGATATGAATAAAGCAAAGAAGCTTTTAGGTAATATGGTGAGTACACTGGGAAAGCCAGACTGGGAGGGATCTTGGCAGTCAAATTTAGTGTCATTCCTGATGAATAAATAACCCTCCCCAAGGAGCATATCTCAGTGCTGTTATCAGGCATGTTTTTTGTTTTGGCACATTTCCATTGTTGAGAGACCATGTTGTCTGTGGTCTAGGGGAGATCGGTAAATGGGTCGTTGAATCCCTGGCTTTGTCCTACCAGTTGATTTTAAAGTAAGTACTTGTTGTCACCCTGCCTGGGTTTCCGCATCAACAGGATAAAACAAGGACTATGTTGGCTCGGAGTCACCACTTATAGTCTGTTTGCGGTGAAAACGTACCGATGAATTTCACTTTAAACAAAAAAGTAAATCAAATAAAGTGAAATTAAGATTGTGAATCCTCATAATTTTACCTTGCCATTTGAACATTTAAATCTCAGAATTTTATTCAACTTGGGATGAAAGTTGTTTATCTGGACAGATATGAGGGTCCCTTTCCTAAGCCCTAAGACTATCGTACCCCCATACTTTAGCATAGACTTACAACAGTCATAGCACTACGATCGCTTTGAGGAACGAGGCCCTGATTCTTTATCCAAGAAGTTCATCAGTTACATATTCAGCAAATTGCACCCAGTAATTTGCCTGCAGGGTTTTGATGTCTCAGCCAAACTGTGGACCCTGGCAGAGTGTGTGAAGTCTCGCAACCTCCAAATGTTCATATCATCGGAGCTCCACAGGACTGGCAGTCTCTCCCCAGAGGAGGCCAGTGAAGTGTCCTTCCTGCAGCAGCTGTACCAGCTCTACCCATGCAGCTCCTTCAACCAAGCCATGCTCACCGCAACGGGACACCGCAGCAGGTAATGACCCCATCGTCACAATCCTCAGTCACTGAATGTTGGGATTTATCATATTCATGTAGTTTAAGGCCAAACATCTAATATACCGTATATTACCGTAGATAATGTCGTTTTCTTACCCCCTGAAAAAAAGTTTGCTGAAAGTGTAACCCATAGGTAAGCCGACAGCTAAGCTGACCCTTAACCAGTAAGTGTTGCATAGAAATCTTGTGCATGCTGTCAACTGGTGGTTTGTCTCATCCCAAACCTATGTTTAACTTAAAAATACATCTGAATACTTCATTATATGCCTTCTAAGAAATAAGATGACAAAGCCATTGCTATGCATGGATGGTTCAAGCAATGGTGTCAATCTTTGAGCCTGCTGTTCTTGGTTTTACAAACATGCACAAGTATGAAGATGATCTAAAGTACAACTTGATACTATGTTGGTACTTTTACTGATCAGATTTGAAATACATCCTGAAAATCATGTGCGTTAATTACAGTGCATGGTCAGATGAAACTCTCTTGGCATCTCTACTGAACAAAACTAGTCATGAGGTGAACACTGTCTGTGGAGATATTGGTGAGCAAGGGCCTCAGAATTGTCCAGATGGACTATATGCTGAGATTATTTTGACATGGATACGATCTTGGGACCAAGAAACAAGGGAGAGAATTCTGTTAGAAGCACAGATTGGAAGGGATGGTGAGTTCCTTTGATTGTCCAATAATATGTGGAATTAAGAGTAAAGTAGAGCTGTGTGATGAACAGGCATCATGTTTGAATAGTGTATGGTTCTCAGACAATGTATTCAAAATAAACATGCAGTGTGTTGTACAAGCATACAACCTCTGAGTAGAGTAAACACATTACAGTGGTAATAAAACTTTCTCACATCCACAATACTTGAAAACGACTATACTAAACAAATACCTGTTGAAAAATACGTTGTGTGCTAATATCATAGCTACTCTAGCTGTGGATTAATCATTCGTTTAGAAGGTGCAATGCTTCTGGTTGTCATGGGGACATGTTACATACCTCTGCAGGAACACATAGACCCCTATTTCTGAAAGACATCAGTACTTATTTGTAGCTCACCTGAATAGCCTATATTTGACCTCAGCATTTGGACTGTGATCTTCTCTCTAAATGCATCTCTTTCCACTCCTTACAAACCAGACCGCCTCCGTGGTGTAGTGGTTAGAGCGTCTGCCCGGGAGAGCGGAAGGTCGCGGGTTGGATCCCCGACCGCGTCATACCAAAAGACGTTTAAATATGGTACTTGTTGGTCCCAGTCTGGTGCTCGGCATTAATGGGTACAACAAGGACTGGTCGGCTCGGAGCCAGTATAATGTGTCTGAGTGGGGTATTCATGCTTCACTGCGGCATGGTATCTCAGTGGGCTAGCACTATAAAACCAGCTTAAGTCTGGGCTTAGTACAAGCAGCCGCACATACACATACACACGCATGCACGTCATCATATGAGCGAAATATTCTCAAGCATGACGTTAAACCCAATTTCACCTCACCTTACAAACCAAATGAACAATTGAACCTTAAACTTCACTTTCTAGATAGAATGGGTGAGTCTGGTGCTGCATTGTTGTGCTGCATCGTGACTCTAGATCATCTTGTTTCTGTGTTAATGGTTAAAAACGTCATCTGTGATGTTCTTATTGTTGATGTTACTGCTCATATGAATTGACTTCAACATGTTTTTACATATGAGGAGTTATAGATATAAAGAATTATTACTCACCCGTTGAAGATATCACTGTTTAAAATCTACAATGTTATTACACATTGTGTAATAACATCGGGTGATACCAGACATATGATGTCATAATGGTTTATATATTAGTAATCACTTTAAAGTAATCAATCAATCTTTATTCAGAACTGAAGGCCACAGGCCCATAGTACAAGTAGAAAGTTAAGTAGAAAGTTTCATAATTTTATATTGGAGTTTCTAAATAAAAAAAACTACAGAGAATTTCATGTGTTTTCTTTATATTTATCTGCAATAACAATCTGAACAGGAAAATCTGAAAAATGACGCCAACTTATCTTTCTTGATGATTGCTCATTGGTAATAAACCAATCATCAATTGTGAGATTTCACCCAGTTACCAACACTAATGCCCATGGTATGAGTGGAACAAATTTAGTTTCAAATTTCACACTTTCAGATTTCATCATAGAAATGTATCCAAACAGAAAATTGTTATGGAAGTACCTCTTGAGCCACAATCGCCATGACGATGCACTGACCTTACTTGACCTCATGATCAGAGAGGTCACTGAAGATGGCAGCAGTTGTAGGCAACGTCAAGACTGCATCATTGACCTTTACAGTGACCTTGACCTCTGCAATGAATCAATGCAGATGGACATTACTTTGCGGCTAATGATGTAAGTGAAAACAATTGACAGTAATGAGACAAGTGGAGTAATGTATAAAATTATTAGTAACACTGATACTTGCTAAGGGCATCATCTAAACACTAGCTTCACCTGAATATGACAGAAACAAATATCCTGCGAACAATAGAAACCGTATTTTGACATACAGTACAACCAGAAATTATTGAGAATTTAAGATTGTAATTTTGTTAATTTTTTTCACTCATTACTCACGTATTAAATGTGAATATTAGCAGAACTCCAGATTCAAAGACAGGTGAACAGTTAGTATTTTGTCAAGTCACCATGGGCAGCAATGCAGGCTTCAATGCGGCGGGGCATACTACTGATCAAAGAAGTTAGAAAGTCGTGGTCCATGCTGTCCCAATATCAGACCACCTCTTCTTTCATTTCAGCAATATTTGTCAGATTTTTCTTATTGACACTTTCCTTCATTATAAGTCCCCAAACATTTTCTATTGGATTTAGGTCAGGGCTATAGCTTGGCCAATCAATTAATGTCATATTTTGGGTCCGAAACCAGGCCTGTGAATGCTTTGAACGATGTTTTGGGTCATTGTCCTTCTGTAAAATCCAAAAATTTCCATAGAACACGTGAGCAGATGGAGGTAAATGTCCCTCGAGAATATCTGTGTACCGCTCACTGTTCATATTCCCTTCAAATACACAGAGGGGCGTTGCCCCTAACACAGATATGCCACCCCGCACGTTAAATTTCGGACTGTACTTTAGGCGGTGATACAAAGGTTTTTCAGTTTGTTTGGTCCAGAATTTCAGTGTATTAGGAAACAGCCACACAGAACTTTCATCTGAGAAAATCACATTGTCCCAGTTAAAATTTCTATGCTGTAAGCACCAGTTCAACCTTCGCTCCTTTTGTTCAGGTTTCATGATCGGTGATGGAATTCCTCGACTTTTCTGCCAACCCATTGCATGCAACTCAGTTCTTATTGTCTCTGTCAATTTTCTGCGCCTACCTGCGCCTCCCTGGTGCTCAATGCCATATCCATTTGCAATATTTTTCAAAACACGATAAACAGTGGACAAAAGGGATGCCTGTTCTACTTGAAATCACTTTAGCTGATCTGATGTCCTTGTTATAATATCCTAAAATCAACTTCCTCTTCTCTAAATCATCCATACTGAGGATCACTGAAAATGTCGTCTGCAAGTAAACAAAGGGGAATAACTTTTCACAAACTAATGAAAAAGTATTAATGGAGTTGTCTTTCTTGAATGAAACCAAGGACTTGATAGCTGGTCAAGGTTGTTTATACTAGAAATCCAATTAAACATATTCCTAAAATTCTCAATAATTTCTGGTCATACCATAAAACAGTGAATTCTAACAACAGCTTCTTCCTGTAACTAAGGTTTTTCAGACATGTTCACTGAACACAACAGATAACACAACAGGGAAATAAGTACCAGAAGTGTGTCATATTCATAACCAATGGGAACGCTCACCCTAGGATTTCCCTATGATGATATTAGATTGTGATAATGATATGGGTCATTGTTGCCATGTGGAAATAAGGAAATATTATTTTCTGCCTCAGGCAGTGAATTGCATCAAGTGCATTGTTCTGGTGTCTTTTGCTCATGGGTAATTGTTATTTTGAAGGGATCTTGTCGTCAACTTACTTAAAGGAAAAGTTTATTTGTGGTGATATTTGTGTCTTTATAGTCACTGCAAAGGTTTTAATTTAAGTGATGTTTGTGTGTATTTTACTGAAAGAAAATGTTTTATTAGAAATGATCTTTGTGAGATCTTATTTTTTAATTATAGGAAAGGTTTTTTGGGGAGTGAGATACTGTCTGACTTTCCCATTTTAATGAAGCACCTGTCAAAAGTGGGAGGGGTGTTGTGTTCCCCCCAACCCCTACAGCACCTGGATCAACACACACTCCAACACTTCCACCATCACTTCCTGGCCTACTGCACCAGACACCAGCTCGTCCTGCCGCTATGGAGATATTGCTCGAGACACAGGTTTGTTTATAACACCAGCATCCATGCTGGCTGCGTACTGTGTGAAGGTTTCATTAAGGAAACACTCTGGAAATATTTTGTTCAGCATATTGAGCTATAGATGCATTTTTTTATTTGAAACATTACTGAATAAGAATGTTTAGTAGCCAAAGTGGCAATGGTGTAGACAAGGTTATGATCATCAAAATGTATTTATTATCTGACTAGCTAGGTGGAGGTTTTGAATGATTAGCTAGGTGGAGGTATTGAATGATTAGCTAGGTCGAGGTATTGAATGATTAGCTAGGTTGAGGTTTTGAATGATTAGCTATGTGGAGGTATTGAATGATTAGCTAGGTTGAGGTATTGAATGATTAGCTAGGTCGAGGTATTGAATGGATATGTTTGTTTGTTTAGACTGCAGCTGGACAAGATCGACGTTGACAGCCAAGACTTGAAGACATGGCTGGCCAGTCTGCAGCATTTCTTCACCATCTGTCGCAGCCCGGATGGTAACGATGATGTTGTATTTTTTAAAGTTGATCTGTAGAACAGAACACTGACATTTTAGATGGGATCTGTCACTTGCTTGGCTGTATGTCACTGTGCCTTGGTGTGGAGATCACGTTTTCTAACTTGTATTCAGCTCTTATGGTATAAAGTATGTTACTTTTCAAACACATGCTGTTGAAATCCTTCAGGGTATGACCACCTCCATGGTGTAGTTGTTAGAGCATCCGCCCGGAGAGCTGGAAGGTCACGGGTTCGATCCCCGACCACATCATACCAAAAGACGTTAAAATATGTTACTTGTTGGTCCCTGCCTGGTGCTCGGCATTAATGGGTACAACAAGGACTGATCGCTCGGAGTCCGTATAATGTCCGCTTCACTGCGGCATGGTATCTCAGTGGGCTAGCACTATAAAACCAGCTTAAGTCTGGGCTAGTACAAGCAGCCGCACATACACATACACACGCATGCACGTCGTCATATGAGCGAAATATTCTCAGGCACGACGTAAAACCCAATATCACCTCACCTCACCTTCTGGGTATGTTTTAGTTTGTACAGTGTAATGAGCACAGGGAACAGCATTCTGAGGCAGAGTGCAACTTGCAAGAGCTACACCTTGTTCAGGCATTCTAATCCCTGTTTCTGATTCTAGCTTTGTCAGCGCACACCCATGTTTTCCAAACAGTAAACGTAAACTGTTCATTGTTTGCATGTACTCCATGTCACCCAGTTGTCAGTAAAATGTGTGCCTCACTTCTATTGCCAGACTCGGATGCTGTATACCAGGCAAGTCTCATGTGTGCAGCCAGTGTGTGGAAAATGGAAGAACCTTCCCTAGCTGACCTCATTACACAAGATCATGTGAATGTTGCCATAGCAACACTTCCATATCTGCCGACACCTTTGCTTCAGGTATAAGTTTAATACATTCACATGATTAAGACCTTATGATGTAATTATCTAGATTTACTGCTTTGTTTTACAGGTTGATATGTGTCAAGTTTGCCGAGGTTATAGTGGGTATCGTTGCTACAGATAAGTGGCGTACAGGCGTACTAAAAATCAATGCAGTACAACATAATATAAGATTTTAAGCGTATCATGTACCCACATAAATACCTTTGTACGTCTAACATGTATGAAGTTTAATAGCTGAAAAGTTGTTTAATATTATAAATAACAAACCACATCACCAACTCACTCACACATGTCAGTACTCCTTCAAATTCTCAGTACACCTCCACTTGCAATAGGAGGTGTAAGTACCCCCACACCCCTAAAAGTTATCTGGAGCCCTGGGGCCTCGTTAAACAAGGTCATCATGTTGGGTTGTATGTTCCCCAGGGAGCTGGGAATAGAGTCCTCACTGATACATTGACTGAGACTTTGGCCAAAGTTTTAGGTGTGGATTTGGCGGATTATAAATATACAACTGTTATTATTGTTTTTGTTGTTGTTATTGTTATCAACATTATTGTATGTTCCTCAGACATCGGATGTGTGGAGACCAGAGATCTTCGGGAACATGGACCAGAACCTACTGCAGGACAAGTTGAAGGCGTTCCCCAAACTGTACTCCGCTCTGTTCCCCACCGGCTCCATAGCTTCCCCTCGCATCGATGTCAACGTCTACCAGCTGCTCATGGTAAGTCACCAGTCAGGGTAGAATCTCATATAGTTCTCTCACAGAGTCTTTGTGTTACTAGGGATTGTGAGGCTAAGTGTTCATTTGCTATGCCTTAGACCTTGGATCTATTATTCCCCCTCACAGTCACAGTGTGTGAAACTCATTGCCTGTCTTCCCTCCAGAGATAATGTTGAAGTATACTATTCACACTTTGCTAAGGATCAAATCATTGATTCAACAGAAAACTATTATGTGGGGTCAATTTGGTTTAAATATCTAAGCTTATTGTAAGCATGGATCCTAGGTTTCAGTATGTTAGATTAAAGTGTCTGTTTGCCTAAAGAGGTGTTGCCATATTATTATTTATCCAGTTTTAAATGGATACAGTTTCAAATTATAAATCTACGTTTAAGTAAAGTTGTGAATTTTTGTGATCCTAAGCAAAGTGTGAGTAGTATATTACAGTTGAATCATCTATAACCACATCCACTCCCTCACACTGAACGTAAGGGCTGTCATCAAAACATGGTGAATATTACGTTACAGATAGTTTTCATAATTTGCTTTTCTCAGCTTTATTCCTGGAAGTTTTATTGGTTATTTTTCAGCTGTCATGGATGTTTTTGTGTGTCAGGAGTAATATATATCATGTATACACAGATGGTTATTAACTGTTAAGCTTCTGCAGAATGGTTTTCAATGTATTTTGGTAGTATTTGGGTTGTAAGGCTGTTATTCAATAGGAGGAGAGAGGTAAAGGTGTTGGCAGTCAATAGGAGGAGAGAGGTAAAGGTGTTGACAGTCAATAGGAGGAGAGAGGTAAAGGTGTTGACAGTCAATAGGAGGAGAGAGGTAAAGGTGTCGGCAGTCAATAGGAGGAGAGAGGTAAAGGTGTTGACAGTCAATAGGAGGAGAGAGGTAAAGGTGTTGACAGTCAATAGGAGGAGAGAGGTAAAGGTGTCGGCAGTCAATGGGAGGAGAGAGGTAAAGGTGTTGGCAGTCAATGGGAGGAGAGGTAAAAGGTGTTGACAGTCAATAGGAGGAGAGAGGTAAAGGTGTGGCAGTCAATAGGAGGAGAGAGGTAAAGGTGTTGGCAGTCAATGGGAGGAGAGAGGTAAAGGTGTTGGCAGTCAATAGGAGGAGAGAGGTAAAGGTGTTGACAGTCAATAGGAGGAGAGAGGTAAAGGTGTTGGCAGTCAATGGGAGGAGAGAGGTAAAGGTGTTGGCAGTCAATAGGAGGAGAGGTAAAGGTGTTGGCAGTCAATAGGAGGGAGAGGTAAAGGTGTTGGCAGTCAATAGGAGGAGAGAGGTAAAAGGTGTTGAGGCAGTCAATAGGAGGAGAGAGGTAAAGGTGTTGGCAGTCAATAGGAGGAGAGAGGTAAAGGTGTTGGCAGTCAATAGGAGGAGAGAGGTAAAGGTGTCGGCAGTCAATAGGAGGAGAGAGGTAAAGGTGTTGGCAGTCAATGGGAGGAGAGAGGTAAAGGTGTTGACAGTCAATAGGAGGAGAGAGGTAAAGGTGTCGGCAGTCAATGGGAGGAGAGAGGTAAAGGTGTTGACAGTCAATAGGAGGAGAGAGGTAAAGGTGTCGGCAGTCAATAGGAGGAGAGAGGTAAAGGTGTCGGCAGTCAATAGGAGGAGAGAGGTAAAGGTGTTGGCAGTCAATAGGAGGAGAGAGGTAAAGGTGTTGGCAGAAAGATATGAGAAGACTCATTCTTTTTCAGAAGACATCTTATTTGGGGTACATATATGCATTTTCTGCTGCTGAAAATGTCCTGTGTACAAACATTAAACTTGTTATGTATTGTTCTATGTCCCCCACTACTCAGAGTTATCTCACCTACCACCCATGCGCGGGCTGCCAGCTGCTAGTTCAGCCCAAGGGAACCCTATGAGTGTGTATTCACAAGACTTCTGAGTGACAAATAAGGACTGAACAATGTTATTCAGGAATACAATATTTGGAAACGTGGTAATAGTTGCTCATGGTTCTTTTTCAGGGAAGTGCGCCACTAGACCCAAGACGATTGTTTGGTTGGCAGGATGGAAACACAGTAGCTGGAGAAGGTGAGTTAGTGCGTGACTTTAGTTTTACACCACACTCAGCAATATTCCAGCTATATGGCCACGGTCTGTAAATAATCGAGTCTGGACCAGACAATCCAGTGATCAACAGCAAAATGAGCATCGATCTACGTAATTGGGATACAATGACATGTGTCAACCCAGTCAGTGAGCCTGACCACCCAATCCTGTTAGTCGCCTCTTACAGCAAGCATGTGTTGCTGAAGATCAATTCTAATCCGGATCTTCATGGGTAAGCTGGAGAAGGTAGGCCTAGCACACACATCACACAATAAAATACCACACACCTCACATGATACAATACATTACCATGTACACAATCACACAATACAATATCACACATAAATCACACAATACAACATCACATACATCACACAATAAAATACCACACACCTCACATGATACAATACATTACCATGTACACAATCACACAATACAATATCACACATAAATCACACAATACAACATCACACACATCACACAATACAACACCACACACCTCACATGATACAATACATTACCATGTACACAATCACACAATACAATATCACACACAAATCACACAATACAACATCACACAATACAATACCATATACACAATCACAATGCAATACCACACACAAATCACACAATAAAATACCACACACCTCACAAGATAGAATACATTACCATGTGCACAATCACACAATACAATATCACACAGAAATCACAATGCAATACCACTAGCATCACATGATACAATACAATACCATATACACAATCACACAATACAACATCACACACATCACATGATACAATACATTACCATATACACAATCACACAATACAATATCACACACATCACACAATACAAGATCACACACATCACATGATACAATACATTACCATGTGCACAATCACAATACATCATCACACACCTCACATGATACAATACATTACCATGTGCACAATCACACAATACAATATCACACATAAATCACATAATACAACATCACACAATACAATACCATACACACATGATACAATGCAATACCATATACAAATCACATGATGCCACATACTGCATACACACCATATAACACAACCTGATGCATGCTTGACTTGCAATGATTGTCTACAAGGGAGTCTATGATGTACACTCAGTAGAAACTACCCAGTAGGCCCCCAGTAAGATACAAATGCTTGTTGTAAGAGAGGCTTGCTGGATATTTGACTGATTGCTAGTATCATACCAACGTGGAGCAGTGTTCATAACGTCAATCACTCCATGGCCTCAGTCAAACTCAATTATTTCCAAGCTGCCCTCATTTAGTTGGGCTGTTGTTGCATGTGCCCTGAAGCAGTAAACAACCAAACAAGTTGAACATGATCAATGTGTATTTCTACAGAGTGCCAGAGTTTTCTGCCGTACTTCTCCCAGTCCGACCTGGTGTCTCAGTTTGCCTACTCTGAGAAGATCCGTTACATATACTACCTCAAACATGGCCGACCTACATATGCCTTTCTCTCCTTCCTGGCAGAGGAGATTGACTCAGGGGCAACAACTATTAGTAACAAGAGGTAAGTTGCACAGATACTTAGTTGGAAAGTGATGGTCAAAATCAGAAGGATTCCTCGCTAGAAATCATTTGTCATTATGAGAATACCTCAGTTCTTGCCCAAAATAACACTTGAAGCAAGAGTCAGTTTGTCCACCTGATATTTTCAAAAGGTATAATCTCACAGTGGGACAATGATGCTGAGAGTGTTTGGATCCTGAGTATGTGGGTTGTTTAGCCCCTATAACCTCTACTCGTATACAGTGTAGGCTACCTTGGCCAAGCACCCATCAAATCTTCAACCACTTTTAGTTCAGTTGAACAAACTTAGGCTTGTTGACAGACTCTCACTGCTAGATTTAAAGGCAGTACAAGACTCACAATTCACTATCCATGTATCTGCACCCTTGGATGAGGAATTTTTCGAGTTCCTCCACATAGGATCTTAGAACAGCTAACCAATACACTTGGGAAATCAGAGCTTGCGTTAGCTGGTTCATGGCTGGAATACATCCCGCTACTCCGCATTACAGTTTGTGTACTTATCCTGATAGCTCCTGTTTGACCCAGCAGGCCATGGTTTTAGTTTTGTTTTGTGAAAGGAGCGGGACATTTTTGTTTTGTTTTTGATGACAGATTTCATCTGAAGACATCCAACAATGTCCATTAAACATTTTAAACTATACAATGGTATATAGACTGGTGCTCTATTGCTGATGTAAACCATTGTGTTACAGCAAATGTAGACAATGAAATATATATTTTTTAAAGCTGAGAATAATATATATACCAGTGTGTTATAGATAATATGATAATGATGAATAGACTGGTGCATTTAGATAGTAATGATATATATACCAGTGTGTTATAGATCATAATGATATATTGACTGGTGTTTTATGGCTGATAATGATTGTGTAAATCAGTGCATTTGAGATGAAAATAATAATGATATATGGACTGGCGCTTTATAGCTGATAATGATGTATAGACTGGTGTTTATATCTGATAATGACATTTAGATTAGTGTTAATAGTGAGTGAGTGAGTTTAGTTTTATGCCGCACTCAGCAATATTCCAGCTATGTGGCGGCGGTCTGTAAATAATCAAGTCTGGACCAGACAATCCAGTGATCAACAACATGAGCATGAGCATCGATTAATTGTGAACTGATGACATGTGTCAACCAAGTCAGTGAGCCTGACCACCCGATCTCGTTAGTCGCCTCTTACGACAAGCATGGGTTACTGAAGATCAATTCTTATATATTGATCGGTGCATTGAAGCAGATATTGATAATGAAGTGTAGAGTCATGCACTATGGCTGACAATGATAACGATAGGCTGGGATAAATATGCTGCTGTAGATGAATGTACTTGCACTTCATCTCTCAGGATAAACACGGTGTGTGGAGTGGCATTATGGATGGCAGTGAAGAACTTCACCAGTGCCGAAATCACAAGTGCATGTGTAACGTTTGTGGAGATGATTGACCAGGACAGCCTGCCACTGCGAACATACATTCAAGTAGGTGTGGAGATTCTCGCCTACAAGAACAATGGCATTATGGGTACCATTGACAAGAGGAAGGAGTTGATGCACACAAATGAAGAAGAAGTGGGTAAGAAGAATTGGATATGATCTGATTTTCTGTCTTCACTGTGTCTCAGTCATGTTACAATGGTGGAACATAAAATGATAGTGACCTTGTGAAGAACCTTGGCAGGATCAAATGTTCATTAAAGACAAAATGAATTTAATTATTTCTGTTTCTTAAACGCTTTCTATACATTCAAATCAACATCTTTGAGTTGCATTTTAGAAGTTGGGAAGTGCAATATTAATAATAATGATAATACTAGTCCATTTATCATATGCATTGCTCCGTGCACAATGCATGCTTAGAAGGTCTTAAAACAATCTAATTATTATTACCCTGGATAACCCAAGCTGCCTGTGGATAACAACTTCTTTTATTTTCATGAGTGAGGCGTTTCGATACAGATTCCTATGCTGTTGTACACAGTTTCAACAGGGAATATTGAACAGTTAAAGAGTGTTCCCTAAATAAACCCTACCTTCATCTGAACTTCAGCCAAATTTGTTGCCTTTGTTCTATTTGCAAAATAATAGAATAACACCAGAATAGCAAAATGCACAAGTGCAGCCCTTGTTTCATGAAGAAATATTGAATAGTTAAAATACCAGCACCTTGAGCATGTACTAGTTGTGGGGATATGTGCGCTATATAAGTATCCAGTTAAAAAAAAAGGATAGTTTAAGAGTTCATGCTCTGGAAATGAAACATGGCAGATGGATAGAGCTTGTTCCTATCATTTGTCAGCAGCACACTGAAACTCTACCCCTACTGGAGTAGTAACAAATTCAGCAAGATGCCTCACTGACTGTTCACTTGTTACATGCATACCAGTGTACATTAGTGATCAGTATTGTCCTTTACACCAGCTGTATTGACTGTATGTCATTATTAATGTCAGCTGTAAAATTATAGAAATATCTTAATATCTTTACAAAACAGATAACATGATAAATTCTGATGCAAGGATTTTGAAGTATGCAAGCACTCGTAACTTGTACTCTTAACCATTAGTGGTGTGACGATTCATCGATATGCATCGATGCATCGATCCATGGGCCACCGATACAATGAATCGATACAAAGGTTTACATAGTCGTATATCCCGATACGATACTTCAAATGGGCCACAATACATCGATGTTTTACTTTGAATATTGCCAAAGCCCGATATCTGTCAAGAAAAAATTACTTTTGTTTAATGATTAAAATATATGCATACTTATTTTCCCTTCATAAGGAAATGCTTGCATCAGGAACTATGTCAAACATAGCGCTCGCATTTTATTAGTCCGTGTATAAACGTAATTATCTCATTTCCGAATGAACAGTAAAAAAAGCTGGCGGAATTTGATGAAATACTTTCAAGTGGTTTTGTTTTGATCTTAAAGTGTTTTATAGTTGGTGTTAGAATTAAGCTTTAGAATTGTGATCGTATCGACACCCTTGTATCGGGATTCGTATCGTATCGCAGCTTCAGTGAACAATACTTTGGCAATATATCGCTGTTACTAAACTTTTAGAATCATGATGTATCGTATCGCAGGTTGTATGCCAATACCAGCACTATTAACCATACTCTACATTTAATACTTGTCAATGAAACCACATTCACCGTTCCGTTGTACAGTGGACCTCCTGCTGAACTGTGTAAGGAGGCGGAGAAGGAACGGCCCCAGTGTGGTGGAAGCCTTGGAGAAGGCTACTGCAGACAGCATCATCAAGAAGGGCATCAACAGGTTGGTAGCAGTCCTTGCTTCACTGGGGACCTGGGCATCCAACAGGGTCACCTGTGTCAAGTCAAGGCTTAGTTTTCAAGCTTAAGAAACTTACTCTTCACAATCTCAATCTTAAGAAAATTACTTCACAAGAAAAATATTACAACCTCAATTATTTTCCTTCTTCCTTCCAAAATGAGTCATCCCTAAATGTTGAGTATTTTGTTATCATGGAAATCACACAAACATGTTAAGTCCTACCACAGTAGATTATGTCTGTGTCTGTGTCTGTGTTGAGCATCCCTCACCAAAAGCTGTGTGTTACTTCCCATGTACCTGATCCAGAGCTAACTTTCCCTCATTTTCGAATAAAACATGGGAATATTCCGTGAAGGGGCAGACATTTATGTATCTTTGAGCAGCATTCACCAATGTCATGAAGTTGAAATCAGCTGTAGTTTATGAGAACTGTTTTGCATACAAAGGATGCTGAATCACTCGGTTTATCATTACTGATATGTGAGATGTGTGTTTGCCTGTCTTGCCAGTACAAGTTTCGAGGCTGCCCACCAGTGGCTGTTGAC
Source organism: Haliotis rubra (assembly GCF_003918875.1). Classification (NCBI taxonomy): domain Eukaryota; kingdom Metazoa; phylum Mollusca; class Gastropoda; order Lepetellida; family Haliotidae; genus Haliotis; species Haliotis rubra. Next base: position 3,054,948 of record NW_025767235.1, read on the forward strand.
CGTGACCCTCTGCCACCTGCTCCATCTACCTCTGTCACGGTCTTCCTGGAGGAATGTGCCCATGCTGATAAATGGCTGCCCTTCCTCTGGTTTGCCCAGCTGCATCAGTTCCCTAAACAACAGGTTCGTGACACAATTGGTACTGAAGAAGTGATTTGAATTTGGTGACATTATTCCTTGATTTATCCATGACTATTGCCAACTGTGATCAGTTGCAGGGCCTACTTCACCAGTTCCGCAGTCGACATCTACGCGAACACCTCCACTATGTCATAGAAAATGCAGATGCAAAGTCTGTCATGCTGCGAAGGAAGTTGTCCGAAACACCCAGTGACACCCAGACAAGGGGCTCTACGAAGGATGCCAGATCCTCACTTTATGCTAAGATTGGCCTATCAAAGGGGAGAGGTACAGTGATTTGTCCTTAACATGTTGTCAATGCCTTGGAATTCAGGGGTTTTTTTTAGCATATTTTGAGGTTTACAGACTTCTAGACCTCAGATTTTGTGTTTGGTTCTGCTTGAAAGAGACCAATAACCATGTTTACAGTTTCTGTAAGACTTAGTTGTCTAGGCCTAGTGGACAGGAATGAATTTTCCTGTATTCAGTATCAAACGATTGGCCTGTCAAAGGCAGGTTGAGTCATCTGCATCACTCTTAATGTTGTATGCAAGATATAACCATGGTAACAATGTTTTCTGTTCAGGTAATGCAAGCAGTGATGAGGAGGACCATGCTAGCTTGACCTCCACCCAGGGAGAGGTACTGGCTCAGGATCAAACACAGCCAGGTGAGCAGAGAAAACGTCATCCAGGGTTAACCCCAGGCTTGAAAAACCTTCTGCCTGTCTTTAAAAGGCCTTCACATGGAATAATAATAAACTACAGTGACCCTCTGACTGTTGTAGCTGACCAGACCCTCTGACTGTTGTAGCTGACCCGACCCTCTGACTGTTGTAGCTGACCTGACCCTCTGACTGTTGTAGCTGACCTGATCCTCTGACTGTTGTAGTTGACCCGACCCTCTGACTGTTGTAGTTGACCTGACCCTCTGACTGTTGTAGCTGACCAGACCCTCTGACTGTTGTAGTTGACCTGACCCTCTGACTGTTGTAGCTGACCTGACCCTCTGACTGTTGTAGTTGACCCGACCCTCTGACTGTTGTAGTTGACCCGACCCTCTGACTGTTGTAGTTGACCTGACCCTCTGACTGTTGTATCTCTGACCTGACCCTCTGACTGTTGTAGTTGACCTGACCCTCTGACTGTTGTGGTTGACCTGACCCTCTGACTGTTGTAGCTGACCCTGATCCTCTGACTGTTGTATCGAAAGGGACCTGATCCTCTGACTGTTGTAGTTGACCCGACCCTCTGACTGTTGTAGTTGACCTGACCCTCTGACTGTTGTAGCTGACCAGACCCTCTGACTGTTGTATCTGACCTGACCCTCTGACTGTTGTAGTTGACCTGACCCTCTGACTGTTGTAGCTGACCTGATCCTCTCTGGCTGTTGTATCTGACCTGATCCTCTGACTGTTGTAGTTGGCCCGACCCTCTGACTGTTGTAGTTGACCCGACCCTCTGACTGTTGTAGCTGACCAGACCCTCTGACTGTTGCAGCTGACCAGACCCTCCTGACTGTTGTAGTTGACCCGACCCTCTGACTGTTGTAGTTGACCTGACCCTCTGACTGTTGTAGTTGACCTGACCCTCTGACTGTTGTAGTTGACCCGACCCTCTGACTGTTGTAGTTGACCTGACCCTCTGACTGTTGTAGTTGACCTGACCCTCTGACTGTTGTAGTTGACCTGACCCTCTGACTGTTGTAGCTGACCTGATCCTCTGACTGTTGTAGTTGACCTGATCCTCTGACTGTTGTAGCTGACCTGATCCTCTGACTGTTGTAGTTGACCTGATCCTCTGACTGTTGTAGTTGACCCGACCCTCTGACTGTTGTAGTTGACCTGACCCTCTGACTGTTGTAGCTGATCTGACCCTCTGGCTGTTGTAGCTGACCTGATCCTCTGACTGTTGTAGAGTTGACCTGATCCTCTGACTGTTGTAGCTGACCTGATCCTCTGACTGTTGGCAGCTGACTTGACCCTCTGACTGTTGTAGTTGACCTGACCCTCTGACTGTTGTAGCTGATCTGACCCTCTGACTGTTGTAGCTGACCTGATCCTCTGACTGTTGTAGTTGACCTGACCCTCTGACTGTTGTAGCTGACCTGACCCTCTGACTGTTGTAGCTGACCTGACCCTCTGACTGTTGTAGCTGACCAGACCCTCTGACTGTTGTATCTGACCTGACCCTCTGACTGTTGTAGTTGACCTGACCCTCTGACTGTTGTAGTTGACCTGACCCTCTGACTGTTGTAGCTGACCTGATCCTCTGACTGTTGTATCTGACCTGATCCTCTGACTGTTGTAGTTGACCCGACCCTCTGACTGTTGTAGTTGACCTGACCCTCTGACTGTTGTAGCTGACCAGACCCTCTGACTGTTGTATCTGACCTGACCCTCTGACTGTTGTAGTTGACCTGACCCTCTGACTGTTGTAGCTGACCTGATCCTCTGACTGTTGTATCTGACCTGATCCTCTGACTGTTGTAGTTGACCCGACCCTCTGACTGTTGTAGTTGACCCGACCCTCTGACTGTTGTAGCTGACCAGACCCTCTGACTGTTGTAGCTGACCAGACCCTCTGACTGTTGTAGTTGACCCGACCCTCTGACTGTTGTAGTTGACCTGACCCTCTGACTGTTGTAGTTGACCTGACCCTCTGACTGTTGTAGTTGACCCGACCCTCTGACTGTTGTAGTTGACCTGACCCTCTGACTGTTGTAGTTGACCCTGACCCTCTGACTGTTGTAGTTGACCTGACCCTCTGACTGTTGTAGCTGACCTGATCCTCTGACTGTTGTAGTTGACCTGATCCTCTGACTGTTGTAGCTGACCTGATCCTCTGACTGTTGTAGTTGACCTGATCCTCTGACTGTTGTAGTTGACCCGACCCTCTGACTGTTGTAGTTGACCTGACCCTCTGACTGTTGTAGCTGATCTGACCCTCTGACTGTTGTAGCTGACCTGATCCTCTGACTGTTGTAGTTGACCTGATCCTCTGACTGTTGTAGCTGACCTGATCCTCTGACTGTTGTAGCTGACTTGACCCTCTGACTGTTGTAGTTGACCTGACCCTCTGACTGTTGTAGCTGATCTGACCCTCTGACTGTTGTAGCTGACCTGATCCTCTGACTGTTGTAGTTGACCTGACCCTCTGACTGTTGTAGCTGACCTGACCCTCTGACTGTTGTAGCTGACCTGATCCTCTGACTGTTGTAGCTGACTTGACCCTCTGACTGTTGTAGTTGACCTGACCCTCTGACTGTTGTAGCTGACCTGATCCTCTGACTGTTGTAGCTGACCTGACCCTCTGACTGTTGTAGCTGATCTGACCCTCTGACTGTTGTAGTTGACCTGACCCTCTGACTGTTGTAGTTGACCTGATCCTCTGACTGTTGTAGTTGACCTGATCCTCTGACTGTTGTAGCTGACTTGACCCTCTGACTGTTGTAGTTGACCTGACCCTCTGACTGTTGTAGCTGACCTGATCCTCTGACTGTTGTAGCTGACCTGATCCTCTGACTGTTGTATGGCGACCAGACCCTCTGACTGTTGTAGTTGACCTGACCCTCTGACTGTTGTAGCTGGATCCGGACCCTCTGACTGTTGTAGCTGACCCTGACCCTCTGACTGTTGTAGCTGACCCTGACCCTCTGACTGTTGTAGCTGACCTGATCCTCTGACTGTTGTAGTTGACCTGACCCTCTGACTGTTGTATCTGACCTGATCCTCTGACTGTTGTATCTGACCTGATCCTCTGACTGTTGTAGCTGATCTGACCCTCTGACTGTTGTAGTTGACCTGACCCTCTGACTGTTGTAACTGACCTGATCCTCTGACTGTTGTAGTTTACCTGACCCTCTGACTGTTGTAGCTGACCTGACCCTCTGACTGTTGTAGTTGATGTGACGCTCTGATTGTTGTAGTTGACCTGACGTTGACGGAAGAGTCGGCGGGGGAGGATGTGTTCCAAGTGGTGTTCTCGTCACAGGCGGCCGCCTCTCCATGGAAGTCCCTCCTACAAGCATCTGTTGTCCTCCGTAACTCTCTGTTTGCTGAACTGGCTGCATGTCAAGAGGTACCTTGTTGTTATAGCAGAGTTCACTTTTACTTGATATTGTGACCTTTGTTCTTGTCAAGGACATCATACTAATCACTAATTTTCAGTTCTGAAACTGTTTACAATACTCATAAACAAAGTCATGTCTTGAAATCAGTTTGCATTTTATTGCAAAAAGTTCAGGGTCATGAAGGTTAAAGCCTTTACTTCAGTAGTATAGGGAATAGCAGAACGGGACCGCATAGATGCACCATGCCTAGGAGCTCCATACTAGCTAATTCGGCTCCCATAGTCACAAAAAAATTAGTGTTTTTCACAAAACTATATCGGACCACTTTTCGTCTCCTGACGCAAGTGCACTCGAATTAGAGATATGCGGGTGTATGGATATAGAAAATAAAAATGCCAGGAACCAAGCTATCGCGCGAAGCCTATGCCGATATCCGATCTGGTCGTTTGCCCCTTCAGGAAGCAAAGAGGATCTATATCTATATCTATATCTATATCTATATCTATATCTATATCTATATCTATATCTAAACTCCCCACTCTCTTGGAACAAGGCAACTCTACATGCAAGTGTGGCGCCATCGACCACTGCGTCGGCAGCAAGAAATGCGTTCTCTGGAAAAAGAAAGCGATAGACTACACACCACAGGAGCATCTTCCACTCGAGGTCCTGGAAGAAATCGCGATCCCCTACTGTTGTTGAACATAGAGAACCTGTACGACGACGACTGCCTCTTCTGGTGCCTGCGATACCAACGCCTCCTAGACAAACTGGTGGACAATTGTCCATGCGAGAAAGATTCTTGTATCTTCCGGCAGCTATCGGGAAAAATGGAGCCACCACAGGGACGGAACAATATTTGGCATACCCCCTTGCCCAAATACGCCGGGTCCAAGGATATGGAAGTGACAGCAGCCCCGTGCAACAAACACTGAAAAGCTGCAGAAGTTCCGGAAGGAATCTACACGTGCAATAAGTTTGCCGTAGCAAAATACGAAGGGAAGAACTGACTATTGCTGCTACTCGATTTGCCGACTGGAGAAACGATTCCGGTCTATGGCTACAAGATACGAGGAAAGGTTCGAGATGCCGGCGGAATAGAAAATCTACGGTTGGTGGGTGGACCGTTTCTGTGCAGGCTTGGCAAAATCTGCCACTCGCCCATATCGAAACGGAAAGACGATCGAGAAGTCGAGTCGAGCTCCCAGAGACCGAGCAGGTATAGCCTCTATAAGCTAGAAGCCAACAGCTCTACATCCATCCGGCATGGATCCAGGTGTATTTCTACTGGCAACTCCACACATCGAATGGCAATGGAGACAGAAGATATGCCAAAAGCTGGGCAGAGGAGGATCCGACCAACCTTTCCAAGAAATAACTAACATAGCCCTGCCAATCGCAAAATTTCTACTCTGTCTACACAAACGTGAGGAAGGAAATTGCTGGAGCTACTGAAGTCCGAGAAGGCACAAAATTGGCGATGAAGAGCAAAAAAGGCACTACAAAGGGAAATACAAATCCAGGAAGAACGAGCAGAACTATGCAAAAAGCAGATCGAAGCCCTGCCGCAGAACCTTCGACCCTCTTGCCTGCCGGTGAGATAGCTCCGGCGTCGCCCTCTAGCACAGCCGTATTGCCTGCTGCAGAACCGTCGACCATCTTGCCCGCTAGCGAGACAGCTCCAAATCTGACCATCCAGGACTTCTACGATCGTCTGGGGAAGATTGAGGCTCGTGTAGAGCAATGCACGACTATGTTGTCTCGGCTTGTGTGGAGCAAACCACGACTATGTTGTCAGCTCTAGTGGAGCAAAACGCGGCAATGTTGTCGGCTCGTGCGGAGGAGGAACAAGAAGAGACGCGTCTGGATATCCAGAAGGTGTGGCAGATGGTAGAATCGATGCAAAAGTGGACCTACCTTTCGATAGCCGCCTTGTTTCTATTGAAGGTCGTCCACAAAACCTGGAAGCACTGCACACCGGCCGACAGACCGGTTGAAACACAGGCCGACGAGACGAAGACAGAAACGCCAAAAACTAGGGACCCCTTCCAAATAGAGTAGAGAAGTCGATGTGTGGAATGCAGCCTATTTGGAAAAAAAGTATTGTAGTAGGGTATACGAACCATGCATTTGGTTTTTTTTCGTTCAGGCGCTCGCCCTACTTTCCATACCATGAATTCCACGAAAAGCAGTTGGAATACAAAAACGGGCCTAGACAAGTCTACAACTCCATTCCTCCTTTGCAACCCCAAGCCCACCATTGTGCCTCTGCAAAAATACAAGGCGAGCTGTCAGAGGGTCCGTCTAGAAAACTATACAATTGGGGCAAGATTAGACTATTTGCTGTCAGCTATGGAAACATACTGTGGACATGTACTTCTAGAGGTGGCGTTGTGTTGTAGTTTCTATTTGTACGATTCTAGCTTTCTGTTTTGTTTGGTGTTGTGCGAATGGGCCCTAGACTACATAGAGCTGGGCTTTGCTTTGTCGACAGATCTATATCCGCTACGGCGCTGTCCATCCAATGTCCGTGTACGGGAATGTCTACATCGTCTTTTGGCGCTCCATTTTCGTAGATACAGGATAGTTCGCTCGGTCCCACTATACATCTGTTTTGCAAACCTAGGTATGGCATAGATCCCTTCTGGAAAAGTCTACACATTTCTGGATGGCGGGCGTTTTTGGCGGCAACACCTGGGGCGATGGATTTCGTAGCCTTTTGTCGTTCTAGATATTCGTATACCTGTATTTTCTTCCAACGAATCTCTTTGCCGGTTTTGTCGAAGAACGATCTTTCGGAAGATCCGATCTCGATTTGCAGGGTGTGTTCGTACACTTCGTCTCGAGAGAAAACCTTTCGGACCAACCAGTATGTTTGTCGCTCGAAACAATCTGTCTTCGTTCCCTCGAAGTAGGAGTCGTGTTGTCGTAGTACTCTTTCTAGCCCCGCCGTAGTCTAAACAGTGCTCGTTTCACCTGTTGGCGATTGGAGGACGATGCGTGTGGAATGGTTGGTGGTTCAGAAGCCGAGAATGCTGTATCGGCCGGCTATTGCCCCTACTTTGTTTGTATCCGTATTGCGGAGAGCATTTTCCACAAGCAGTTGGGATTGTCTTTGTTTTTTGATGTATGCTGTGGCTTCTGCGAAACTGTCTTGCAGAGCTTCGATCTCCTTTTTGCGTAGTTCTGTAGAGTTGTCTGGTTCGAAGAGAGTGGGGAGGTTCGATATAGCGGCGAGGCAGTTGGTGCATCAGTTGTGTCTGTCCTTGGGTTCCGGGCAGTAGTCGTCAGCGAGAACGATTAGGAGTTTACCTGCTGTGGGTAGAAATTGGTTGGGTGGGTAGATGTATATGAAATCGACTTTTTAGCCGTCTTCTACGAATTGGCGAAAGCACAACACATAGAGTTCGAGAAACTGGTATCGCTCGTAGAAGGTGTTGTAAAGGTCAAAATAATGATTTTCATTTATTTCACTTATAATGGCTCAATTGGTTTAGGAAGTGAACATTTTAGTTAATAATATTTCCACAATGTTACCATTTCATATTGCACAAATATTCTGCAACATTAATTAGTAGTAATGGATAAAAGGTTTATCTCTATTTCATAGTTTTTTGGAATGCCACATTTCATTTTTGATGAAGTGCTCATTTTATGTCAACCTTAAGATGAGGGGAGATAATTTCTTGGGGGACAAAATGACCATGTGGTTTGTGCTGCAAGCACATGTGACACAGGCAGGACTCATGAGGGTCTAAAGTAATGGTAAGCCAAATGTTATTAACTTATTTTACAATTCATTTGGAGGAATTTAATGCATTTTCTTAACTTGTACCAAACAATAAGATAATTTTTTTTCATAATTTAGGCTTTATAGCTATTTTGGACTTGACTTGTGGAAATTGGCTTTGACTTCAAAATTTATACTCAAGTATTCTTTTGGCCTAAAGTTTGGTATGAAAAATGTTTGAAATATTAAGCTTGCTGTTTATTCAATGTAATTAAGATACTGGTTTTGCACATGGTATTGTGAAAGTTTTCAAGTTTGTTTGTACTACAATTTACATTGTCCAAAATGTTTGTCACTATATTGTAGATGTGTAAGTTTAGGGAACATGTTGACCATATACTTAATTATATTTTTTCAATTCTCTTACAGTCAATCTAATGTTTAAAACTTAGACTCAAGAATAAGAATAAATGAAGAAACAAGAATTCTAGTTTGTTATCAACATAGCATTGACATTACTAGACTTAGGAATTGGATCAAGAAAATATGACAGATAATAAGGACAAAATAGGAAAAAGACAAGACAAAAGAAGTTAGCAGGATAAGGGCATGTCATATGCAACTGAAACAAAAGGTAAGCGGATACAAGGTATTTTCCGCCAGCTTGAAAGAGATTTTGACCACATCAACCTAGTAATTGCTACTGGAGTTGTGACTAAAAACACAATTGAGGATGTTCGGCGAGGAATATGCATCTTGGCTTTTCCTCTATAACACCCTGTATGATGTCAGAGATGAGTATAGACAATTATTGAAAGAGCCTGAATTAACCCAGTTTGAAGAGGAGAGTAGGTCTCAAGATAAAATCCTTTCATCCATTAAGACAGCCATTGAGCAGTTTTCATGAAGCATGGATCAATCCAAAGTCAAAGTGAATATTCTTTATTCCCCAGTCGTTCTAGTAAAAGGTCTGGCTCTTGTAGAACCGGTCTGTCACCTTTGGCCAGTACTATTTCTTCATCAATCCTACTTGAAAGGCAGAGACAAGCAGAACTTCAAGCTAAAGTAAAAGCCCTCAGAGAAAAACAAAAGCTTAATCAGGCTAAATTAGAAATTAAGATGAAGGAGGAGGAGCTGGAGTTGAGAACACAATTAGAGATTTCCGAGGCCAGGTCAAAGGTATTGGATGTTTATGACAATGATCAGGATGATAAAGAATTCTGACAGAAAATATGTGACACTTGAGAAATGTAGTGTTGATCCTGAAAGCCAAATATCTGAATCACATAAATATCATGCCGTAAGAGAGGACACACCATATGCAGAGAGCGAAGAGGCTAGTCGCAATCAAGACCACCTTCCTTTGCTTCCTATGCACATGAAAGGCCATCTGATAGCATGTATGTATCAATAATCCAACAACTTCGTAAACCAGTGCTTAGAGATCCAAAGTTTCATGGAAATCCCTGGAATTCCAAAAAGTTCATGAGGCAATTTGAACAAAAATAATAAGCAACTCAAGTTCTGAAGATGAGCTCATGTGTTATCTTGAGCAGTTCACTGAGGGTGAGGCACATCAAGTTGTCAAAGGCTTTGGTTACTTGGATGCAAGCAGTGGCTACAAAGCTGCTATGGCGAGCTTGAAGTTAGGTATGGGAATCAAGAAACAATTGCAAATGCTCTAATAAAAGGGCTATGTGCTGGCCTAACATTAAAGCAGATAATGCAAAAGCTTTGGGCGAATATGCTGTGTTCCTGAACGAATGCCGCAATGCAGTGACAAGTTTGCACTCGGTGAAAGTACTGGAATATCCTGACAATATACGTAAACTTGTTATGAAGCTACCATTTCACTGTCAGGAGAAGTGGAGGTATTGTTTTACAAATTCGTCTCTCTGGATCAACCATCAAATTTTCTAACCTTGTGCAGTTTGTCCGTAGAGAAGCGCAAAGGCCATGGATCCTATGTATGGAAAAGAAGCCATGCGACCAGATGACAAGACACAAGCTTACAGGAGAGTTTTAGCTAAACCCAGCACAGGAAAGGTTCAGTCCAAGCTAACGTTTGGAACTGACCTGATAAATGCAAGCAAGATGGAAAAGGATTACAGTATCCAACAACCATCTAGGTTTGATGCCAATGATCAAAAGCCATGTGACTACTGTGCTAATGGTGGGCATTTTATTGACTCATGCAAAAGGTTGGCTTCTAAACCACATATTGATCGTTTGAACTTTCTCAAATCCAAAGGTCTATGTTTTCGTTGCTTGAACAGGGTCACCGCAGCAAGGAATGTCAGAAGAAGCGTCATCTGTCAGCACTGCAGAGGTAACCACTCAACACTGTTGCATATTGACTCAAAGACAAACCTGAAATGTTTAAGTGCATGTACAGGTCAAGCTGATGAAGATATGGAGACCCGGTGACAGTAAAGGTGATTGTACACTTGCTGTAATCCCTGTGAAAGTAACATTCAAAGATACATTAAAAGTGATATCGACATATGCATTCCTGGACCCTGGAAGTACCATCTCCTTTTGTTCAGAATCCCTGATGAATCAGCTTGGATGCAATGGAAAGTCAAAGAAGGTTGAAATAACCATATACACACTTGGAGAACCTCATACTTCCTTTGTTCGTGCAATCTCTGGTTTAAAGGTTCATGATATGGATCTAAAGAATACCGTTGTCCTTCCTACAGTGTATTCTAGGAGCAATATCCCAGTATCAAACAGGCACATCCGACTGATGCTGATGTTGCACAGTGGCCTCATTTTGATGGAATTCATGTACCTCATCTTGAATCTGGAGTTGATCTTTTGATAGGCGGAAATGCCCCAGATGCCTATTCTCCATTTGAAGTCAAAGTTGGTCCTCAAGGCAGCCCTCATGCGACCAGAACCCGGTTAGGATGGATTTTATGGAATGTTGTCAGACCGTCGACAAGGAGAAAAGCAACATTTTCCATCTATGAGAACGGACATTGTAAGTGTCAGAAATATTGAGGAAATAAGTGAATTGAATAGTTTGGTAAGGAAAGAGCATAAACTTTGACTTCCCTGAAAGATCCATTGACGACAAAGCAGAAATGTCTCAAGAGGACAAAAGGTTTCGACAAGGTTTCGAGTCTGTTTCTTTGCAAGAAGGTGAATATTACATTAACCTGCCTTTTAAGTGCTCCAATGTACAAATGCCCAACAACAGTGTGCAAGCTCTGAAACGCCTAGACAGTTTGAAGCGGAAGTTTTGACTGATTCAAAGTTTCATGATGACTATGAAACATTCATGGAAAACATATTAGTCAAGGGTATGTTGAAAAGGTACCTACTGATGAGCTGGAAGGTCAGCCAGGAAAGATATGGTACATACCTCATCATGGGATATACCACCCAAGAAAGCCAGACAAAATAAGAGTAGTGTTTGATTGTAGTGCTGGTTTTCAAGGAGTGTCCTTGAACAATATGCTCATACAAGGCAAAAACATGACAAACAGCTTGATTGGCATTCTTCTCAGGTTCCGCCAAGACCAAGTTGCGTTTATGGGAGACATTGAGTCTATGTTTTATCGTGTGAAAGTGCCCTTGAAGATCGTAACTACCTTAGCTTCTACTGATGGCCAAGAGGTGATTGTGATGAGAAGCCAGAAATTTATAGAATGTGTGTCCATTTGTTTGGGGCCATTTCTTCATCTAGTTGTGCCACATTCGCTTTGCAACAGACTGCTGAGGACAACAAAAAGAAAAGATATGTTCCTGAAGTTGTTAACATGGTTAAGAACAACTTCTATGTTGATGACTGTTTAGCATCTGTAGAAGATGAAGAAAGGGCAGTCTACCTAATCAATGAACTATCAAAGCTCTGCAAAGATGGAGGGTTTCGTTTGACAAAATGGGTCTGCAATAGCAAATCTGTAATGAAAACTATCCCAACTGAGGAGAGCCAAGGAGGTGAAGGAATTGAATCTGGAATGTGAATCTCTTCCCAGTGAGAGAGCTCTTGGTGCCTTTTGGTTTGTTGACTCTGATACTCTAGATTTCAAGATTCAAGACAAATATAAGACAGCTACCAGAAGAGTCATATTATCTGTTGTAAGCAGTGTATACGATCCTCTGGGTTTCGTAGCACCTTACTTGTAGATTGCCAAGAATTATACAGGAAAGATCTTGGATGGGATGAAGAAATAGATGAAGCTTCGTTGACAATTTGGCTTCAGTGGCTAAAGAACTTGCCAAGGTTGGATGAGATAGCAGTAGAAACGGTGTTACAAACCACAAGGGTTTGGTAAAATTACATCGTATCAGTTGCATCTGTTTTGTGATGCCTAGTGAAGTTGGCTATGGTGTTGTAGCCTACCTTCGTCTAACAAATGTACACAACAATGTTCACTGTGTCTTGGTAATGGCTAAATCAAGGGTGGCACCCCTGAAGAAAATGACAATATCATTAGAGCTAACAGCTGCTACAGTTGCAGTTAGCCTGTGTAAGCTATTGACCAAAAGAGCTACAATACAAAATAGATGAGACTTTCTTTTGGACTGACAGTATGTCGGTGCTCAGATATATCCATAACAGTACATCAAGATTCAAAACCTTTGTAAGCAAATAGGCTCACAACTATCCATGAGGGTTCTGGTCGAGCAGTGGAAGTACGTCAACACTAAGCTCAATCAGCAGGCGAGCGTTGCATCAAGAGGGATGATGTTTGACAAGTTCAAACTTAGCAACAGTGGTTTTAAAGGACCAGGGTTTCTGTGGAGACCAAGAGAGTTGAATGGCCCCTTTCTCCAGACATATGTGTGTCTGTACCTGATGAAGACCCAGAGGTCAAGAACTCTGTAAGTTGTCTAGTAACTTGCCAGTCCCAAGATGTAATGGACAGATTATTGAATCATTACTCAAGTTGGATACGACTCCGAAAGGCTGTTGGATGGATCATCTTAACAATGAGAGAGCTGAAAAGAAAGGTAAAAGAAAAGCAATTGGAATCAAATACAGGTGCAAATAAACCCAAAGGATTGTGCGTTTCAAAGCCCATGTTGACAGTTTCAGTACTAAAGGATGCAGAAGTTGCGGTTATCCATCTTCTGCTTATGCGTTCAGGTCAAAAGATGCCACCAGGAACTTTTTGTAAAGACGATGTCTACTCTCGTCGACGATGGAGGCAAGTACAGTATTTAGCTGATACATTTTGGAAGCGTTGGCTAAAGGAATACCTTACCATGCAGCAAGTGAGACAGAAGTGGGTTGCAAGGAAGCCCAATCTTAAAGTTGGAGACATTGTTCTTCTAGCAGACAGTTCTCCTCGTAATTCATGGTCACTGGGACGTATCATGGAGGTCATGACAGACAAAAAGGGATCTGTACGTATTGTGCGTGTGAGGACAGCTACAACAGAGCTTGTCCGTCCTATAAACAAATTGTGTATCATTGTACATGGTTAAAAAATTAACAGAACTCTTGAAAGACCTTATGACAAACTGTGAATGTACCTCAAATATTTATTGGTGTTATTTATGTGAAAATAGAAGACACCAGTTCTTTCCAGTATGAAATGACTTTAAAATCAAGACAATTTTGACCATTTTGTACTATCATTTGTAATTGTTTCATGCAGATTCTACAATTAGGAGACCGGTGTGTAAAGGTCAAAATAATGATTTTCATTTATTTCAGTTATAATGGCTCAATTGGTTTAGGATGTAAAACATTTTAGTTAATAATATTTCCACAATGTTACCATTTCATATTGCACAAATATTCTGCAACATTAATTAGTAGTAATGGATAAAAAGGTTTATCTCTATTTCAAAGTTTTTGGAATGCCACATTTCATTTTGATGAAGTGCTCATTTTATGTCAACCTTAAGATGAGGGAGATAATTTCTTGGGGACAAAATGACCATGTGGTTTGTGCTGCAAGCACATGTGACACAGGCAGGACTCATGAGGGTCTAAAGTAATGGTAAGCCAAATGTATTCACTTATTTGACAATTCATTTAAGAGGAATTTGTTTTAATGCATTTTCTTAACTTGTACCAAACAATAAGATAATTTTTCATAATTTAGGCTTTATAGCTATTTTGGACTTGACTTGTGGAAATTGGCTTTGACTTCAAAATTTATACTCAAAGAATTCTTTTGGCCTAAAGTTTGGTATGAAAAATGTTTGAAATATTAAGCTTCCTGTTTATTCAATGTAATTAAGATACTGGTTTTGCACATGGTATTGTGAAAGTTTTTCAAGTTTGTTTGTACTACAATTTACATTGTCCAAAATGTTTGTCACTATATTGTAGATGTGTAAGTTTAGGGAACATGTTGACCATATACTTAATTATATTTTTTCAATTCTCTTACAGTCAATCTAATGTTTAAAACTTAGACTCAAGAATAAGAATAAATGAAGAAACAAGAATTCTAGTTTGTTATCAACAGGTGTGTCCTGATTGATCCAGGATTTGTTTCTCTCGGTCGGAAAGCAAGACATGGGGACACTTCTCCAGCAGGGTTTCGAAGACTTCTGCCATGTCGGAAGTTGTTGTCTGTGGTTCGGGGTCCAAACCACCTCGGATGCGATGTATATCTGGAAACTGCGATACGTGGTTCTTCCTCTTCGCTTCCCGAAGCCACAAACGACCAGATCGGATATCGGCATAGGCTTCGCGTGATAGCTTGGTTCCTGGCATTTATTTTTTCTATATCCATACACCCGCATATCTCTAATTTGAGTGCACTTGCGTCGGGAGACGAAAAGTGGTTCGATATAGTTTTGTGAAAAACACTAATTTTTGTGTGGCTGTGGGAGCCGAATTAGCTAGTATGGAGCTCCTAGGCATGGTGCATATATGCGGTCCCGTTCCGCTATTCCCTATACTACTACTTCGATACAATACCTTACTGCATGAAGATCAGAAGACACAGTCATAGAAGGTACTGTCAGTCATCTGTTACTTGCTAGTCTAAATGAAGGAAGCACTTTCGCCTGTCATATATTTTTTTACTATCTCAATTCCAAAAGTTTTTTTTCTTCTAAAGGAAACTCTCAAAGAACACAAATATTTCTTTGAGGTTACCCCCTATAGGGTCTAGAAATGAATGGGCGTGTACAATATATAGATTTAACTTTCGCTGTGTAAATTCAGAGAAGGAATGTCCAGTTTGTGTTCTAAACATGGAAATCAGATATCTAGATCTGAATACATCCTTCAGTCTGAGAGTGAGAGTGTAGAAGCCTCAATGCTGATTGCCTGATCAGAAAGTTCCTCAGTTCTTTATGCACAGAGGTATTACATTGGTATAGTAGCTCTGCTTTAACTGACACTGATCATATTTATGGTATGTATAGTTTTTTTAGTTCCACTTCATGCTTTTGATATTTAGGATGCTTCAGTGGCTGGCTGTTTGTGTGGATGGTTGGTGGCCATGATGGATCGTACTGAGCATGCTCAGTTCCTAGAGGCTCATGGGAAATCAGCCTCAGTTTGGAATATGGCAGAGCTTGAAATTCTGATTGACCTTTACATTGGCAAACATTGGGAATATACTCTTGCTACAGGATTTGACATATTTCAAACCGTAAGTATCAAGACTTTCATGTCAAACGTTTGTTGTAGATTTATGGTAAAACAATGGCTCAGCATGCTCAAGCTAAAACGTTTTTATGTCTTAATTGTTAAAATCGTCACGATATGGCTGCAATATTGCCGATGTGACGTTAAATATTAACTCACTCACTCACTAATTGTTGAAACCTTTTTTCATGCCTACTAGTAACAGAGTGACAGATAGGATTGGGCTGGTTAAACCAATCAATTGTGTGTTCTTGCTTTGGTTTCAGAACTCACCACTGCTCCCGTTTTTGAAGTTCCTGGCTGAGTTAACACAGGGAAGGAACTACAGCATCTGCACTGGTCTTCTTTGTGATTTCAAGGATGCAATGTCAAATGTAATAATTATTGCCAAATTATGAAGCTATGCATGCTCTTGAATGTTTGTATTTGCTCTGTGAAGAGAATGCTAAATTAGCCTACACCAGAGCTCCAGACTATTGGAGAGTGAAGGTGCCAGTGTATTTCATGATCTAATTAGTTATTAAACATGATCTAATCCTCAATGAAGATACATATCGGGGATAAAACTGTGCAACCCTGGATGGTTGGAACCATCAAATGATGATTAATAATGTTATGATAACATTCTCAGCTGATTGCGTGACATAAGACGGTGTAATCATTGGTTGTCCCTCATGCTGTCAACCTCTAGTTTCCTTAGTGTACACTATTGCAACAAATTCACTTTGTAAGGTCTGTACTTCTGTGCATCAGCTGTTATGTCATGTATATTATCTCACTTATGTGCCAACTGCCCACCTTTTTGCACATTTCCAATAATGTGAGTGAGTGAGTTAAAATTTAACATCACCTCGGCAATATTTCAGCCATATAGTGACGATACAATAATGTGAGCAAAATAATCAATGGTATCATTAAGAATGGTATACATATCAGCTCATTAGTCTTGTTGTTGATTATGAGTATTAACTATGATGTAATTACACATCATATAATTGATAATCAAGTTAATTAAGTTTTTCTATATTCTAGAATTTAATTGGGGTGTACTTTTGAAATGAAGATATGTTGTCGTTTTACATTGCAGTACCCTGAGGGAAGATTGGAATCTTCACAGCAGTTAATTTTGGGGAACTCCCATTGGCTAGAAATGACAGCCAATCGGCTGCTACAACGTCAGTTGCGTCACACTTCCAATCTGTATGAGGCACTGCAACTCGTCAAATTATTGGATCAAGAAAATATTGCTCTTGTCTTCAGTTTTGATGGTATGACACCTACTTTCTGTTGGAACTAATCACTGTACGGTTTACCCAAAAAAATCATAATCATCACTAAAAACCCATAATAAATAAAATGTTCATTAGTTCTTGCCAAGTAAAAGCTTTGTCTCATCTCATGGCCTGAGAAAGTTGAAAATACCAACTGTGTCCGGTTACTCTATGTTGTTGAACAGAAGAAGCCGTCTGCTCTCTATTTATTAGTGTGGTGGATACATTATCAATGGCTGTTCTATAACAAAGAAAAAAGAAGAATATGACTTTATATGAGGTTTTCATTTCCATTACAGTGCCCGACTACAGCCGTCTCCATAAGTTAGTGCGTATCCTGCATGCCAACCAGCTGGACACAGTGGCCTTCCCAGCATTCCTACAGCAGGAAGATGGCAGTCGTAGAGAGATGGAGAAGACCATCATCCTGCTGATTGAGAGGAAGGCATTTGGTGATGCGTACAAGTTCGCCCGGCTCTCTAACCTGTCCTGTGACGACATCACCTTAAAGGAGGTAACATCCACTCATGTTTGGCTCAATGGGTCTCTTTATGGCAGAACAGACAATCCATGATTATGTATTGCTTCTCCAATAACTCTTGTTACAAATATGGGATGAATATGTTCTTGGTTAGGGTTATAACCTATCTTGATTGTTAGAAACACCCCAACTTGTAAATGTATGACGTCAGTAACAGGGAGTCACAAGCCTCGATTATCCCGGAAGACAGATGGCGTGAGAAGCAAAGTAGCAGTGAAACTATATGAGTGGATCCCTTAAACACACTGAGACACCAGGTGTTCGTGAAAACAAATTTGCATGAGAAGAACAAAAATAAACTTCTGACAGTATACTTGTGAAGACACGTTACGGTCATCTCCACTCCACATTGCGACAACACCAACTGAGAGCAAGAGCAGAGGTTAAGTTCAGGTACAGAGGCTGTGACATCAGTATCACTAGGCAGTATCACACTGTGATTGGCGATAATGAACAAATGGTCCTGGATTGTGGTGTGACCATAATGATCCAGTGTAACCATGAGAATCACGCTCAAATCCATACAAGACAGGGCAGTGGGGTAGCCTAGTGATTAAAGCTTTCGCTCGTCACGCCGAAGACCTTGGTTCGATTCCTCACATGGGTACAATGTGTGAAGCCCATTTCTGGTGTCCCCCGCCGTGATATTGCTGGAATAATGCTAAAAGTGGCGTAAAACTAAACTCACTCATCCTACAAGACAGGTCAACTTTGTACATCAAACGTTTGTTGTAAGAGTTTCGTATCTTACCATCTGTTGGTTTACTACTTGAGTAGTAATATCTTTCACTGTTCAGGAGGAGGATCAACTAGTCAGCCACTTTGACTCAGGACTTGAAATGTTCTTTGTGGACAAACTATGCAATGAGCATGCGTTTTACCTTCAGATGTTAACAGAGAAAGAGATGTTAGAAGACTCTGGTGTGGAGGTCAAAGGTTGCCAGGGCCCAGTTCTGGAGGTCATGTATGGAAAAGTTCAGACTGAATCAGATCTCGCCATCTAGTGTCATAGATTTCTTCAAAGTAAGATTAAACAAGTGGTCACTTTTTAAACAATTTGAAATAGAGAGGATAAAGTACATGATCAGACTGAATATTCACTGAGTTCACTGAGACATGAAACTTCTGTAGATTATTTAATCAATGTCTGTATGTCAGGACTGCAAAGGCTTAACTACAAGTGTAGTTGATATATTTGTATGTTAGAAAAGTAACATACTGACTACTCTATTCACGCTCTACAACACAATTCAGTTTTTACATAAGCTGAACCAAGAGCCCACAAAATTTCAAACTTATGTGGAATTTGATCTCCAATGATTCATGTAGGAAACAATGTAGGTGAGCTTCAGAGCCTCGTGATCCGACATCTATCCATATGCTGAAATTAAAAGACATGTTGCGTTTGTTTACAGCTGGAAGCAGAAGCAATTGGCAGCATGAGTGAGAAGGCCGGTATCTACCAGCTGTGTCTGGAACTGATGACGGGCAGCGAGGACACAGACAGCCTGTATGACCGGGTTCACAGGCAGATGTGGCACTGTCGCATACAGGCCAAGATCTCACAACAAAAGGTAATGTGTGCATACTGACCCATACAAGCCAAGATCTCACAACAAAAGGTAGTGTGTGCATACTGACCCATAGGAGTCACAATGACTGGATCGTATTGAAGTGTGTGTTCCTCCTTCTGCCTTTACTTCAAATTATCCTGTATTTTCTAATGTTGTCTTAAACAATGTGGTGCTGGTCACGGTTGTCACGGTGATGATCATAGGATATTTCAAGATGATTGCTGTGACAGTGTTAATAAGAATGAAAGTAATATGGCAATACATCTTTGATAATGTTTGCTAGAAGAAATGTTTCGATTTGTGACTATTTACAATTCATGATGAACTTTTAGACTGACTGACTGAGTTTGGTTTTACGCCGCTTTTAGCAATATTCCAGCAACATCACGGCGGGGGAACCAGAAATGGGCTTCACACATTGTACCCATGGGGGGATTGAACCCGGTCTTCGGGGCTGACTAATGCCACTCAAAAAGCTTTAACCACTAGGCTTGTTATAGGGGAGAGTGAGGGAGGTAGCCCGAACTTTTAGAAGTTTGTGTGTTGTTTGTTATAGGGGGAGAGTGAGGAGAGTAGCTTTTAGCAGTTGGTGTGTTGTTTGTTGTAGGGAGAGTGAGGAGAGTAACTTTTAGAAGTTGGGTGTTGTTGTTTGTTGTAGGGGAGAGTGAGGAGAGTGGGGAGAGTAGCTTTTAGCAGTTGGTGTGTTGTTTGTTGTAGGGGAGAGTGGGGAGAGTAGCTTTTAGAAGTTGGTGTGTTGTTTGTTGTAGGGGGAGAGTGAGGAGAGTAGCTTTTAGAAGTTGGTGTGTTGTTTGTTGTAGGGGGAGAGTGAGGAGAGTAGCTTTTAGAAGTTGGTGTGTTGTTTGTTGTAGGGGGAGAGTGAGGAGAGTAGCTTTTAGAAGTTGGTGTGTTGTTTGTTGTAGGGGAGAGTGAGGAGAGTAGCTTTTAGAAGTTGGTGTGTTGTTTGTTGTAGGAGAGTGAGGAGAGTAACTTTTAGAAGTTGGTGTGTTGTTTGTTGTAGGGGGAGAGTGAGGAGAGTAGCTTTTAGAAGTTGGTGTGTTGTTTGTTGTAGGGGGAGAGTGAGGAGAGTAGCGAGCCTGTGGAGGAGATCCTGTCTGTCACGGAGGCCACAGACAATGGGAAGTCATCAGCAGATAAGTCCGAGCTTCTCTGCCTGGGAAAGATGCCACCCAGTAGAAGACAGTCACATGTCTCACCTGAGGTATTGTAATGAAGCTTGGTGCAGCTTTACTTCATTCACCTAGAACACAATGTACATGTGACACTCTATACCATCAATGCCTCAGTTTTGTTTTCATATTTAAAAAATGCATTTTCATTTGCAGTATTCTTTGTTCTAAAATATAGTCAATACAGCGTAACGCAACAGTGTTCATTCACTCACTTGTTCTATGATGACTGATAGATCACTTCCTAGAATAACCTATATAATTGTCCAGTTGAGTAACATGGTTACCACTTCAATGATGGTTTCAGGAAACACAAGCTCTTAACTCACTGATCGGACAGTTACTTGATGAGGGCAAGATTCGTGAGAGTTGCCAGGTGACCAGCGTCTTTTATCACTACAGTCAGGATCTTGCCATCATCCTTGTAAGTAGCCATCCATTTAAGTAGCATCCATCATCCTTGTAAGTAGCCATCCATTTAAGTAGCATCCATCAGCCTTGTAAGTAGTCATCCATTTAAGTAGCATCCATCATCCTTGTAAGTAGCCATCCATTTAAGTAGCATCCATCATCCTTGTAAGTGGCCATTCATTTGAGTAACACCCATCATCCTTGTAAGTAGCCATCTATTCAAGTAGCATCCATCATCCTTGTAAGTGGCCATTCATTTGAGTAACACCCATCATCCTTGTAAGTGGCCATTCATTTGAGTAACACCCATCATACTTGTAAGTAGCCATCTATTCAAGTAGCATCCATCATCCTTGCCTTGTAAGTGGCCATTCATTTGAGTAACACCCATCATCCTTGTAAGTAGCCATCTATTTAAGTAGCATCCATCATCCTTGTAAGTAGCCATTCATTTGAGTAACACCCATCATCCTTGTAAGTAGCCATCTATTCAAGTAGCATCCATCATCCTTGTAAGTGGCCATTCATTTGAGTAACACCCATCATCCTTGTAAGTAGCCAGCTATTCTAGTAGCATCCATCATCCTTGTAAGTAGCCATTCATTTGAGTAACACCCATCATCCTTGTAAGTGGCCATTCATTTGAGTAACACCCATCATCCATGTAAGTAGCCATCTATTCAAGTAGCATCCATCATCCTTGTAAGTAGCCATTCATTTGAGTAACACCCATCATCCATGTAAGTAGCCATCTATTCAAGTAGCATCCATCATCCTTGTAAGTAGCCATTCATTTGAGTAACACCCATCATCCATGTAAGTAGCCATCTATTCAAGTAGCATCCATCATCCTTGTAAGTAGCCATCTATTCAAGTAGCATCCATCATCCTTGTAAGTAGCCATTCATTTGAGTAACACCCATCATCCTTGTAAGTAGCCATTCATTTGAGTAACACTCATCATCCTTGTAAGTGGCCATTCATTTGAGTAACACCCATCATCCTTGTAAGTAGCCATTAATTTGAGTAACACCCATCATCCTTGTAAGTAGCCATCTATTTAAGTAGCATCCATCATCCTTCCATCATCCTTGTAAGTAGCCATCTATTTAGTAGCATCCATCATCCTTGTAAGTAGCCATTCATTTGAGTAACACCCATCATCCTTGTAAGTGGCCATTCATTTGAGTAACACTCATAATCCTTGTAAGTGGCCATTCATTTGAGTAACACCCATCATCCTTGTAAGTAGCCATTCATTTGAGTAACACCCATCATCCATGTAAGTAGCCATCTATTCAAGTAGCATCCATCATCCTTGTAAGTAGCCATCTATTTAAGTAGCATCCATCATCCTTGTAAGTAGCCATTCATTTGAGTAACACCCATCATCCTTGTAAGTAGCCATTCATTTGAGTAACACTCATCATCCTTGTAAGTAGCCATTCATTTGAGTAACACCCATCATCCTTGTAAGTAGCCATTAATTTGAGTAACACCCATCATCCTTGTAAGTAGCCATCTATTTAAGTAGCATCCATCATCCTTGTAAGTAGCCATTCATTTGAGTAACACCCATCATCCTTGTAAGTGGCCATTCATTTGAGTAACACTCATAATCCTTGTAAGTGGCCATTCATTTGAGTAACACCCATCATCCTTGTAAGTAGCCATTCATTTGAGTAACACCCATCATCCTTGTAAGTAGCCATCTATTTAAGTAGCATCCATCATCCTTGTAAGTAGCCATTTATTTGAGTAACACCCATCATCCATGGAAGTAGCCATCTATTTAAGTAGCATCCATCATCCTTGTAAGTAGCCATTCATTTGAGTAACACCCATCATCCTTGTAAGTAGCCATCTATTCAAGTAGCATCCATCATCCTTGTAAGTGGCCATCTATTCAAGTAGCATCCATCATCCTTGTAAGTGGCCATTCATTTGAGTAACACCCATCATCCTTGTAAGTAGCCATCTATTCAAGTAGCATCCATCATCCTTGTAAGTGGCCATCTATTCAAGTAGCATCCATCATCCTTGTAAGTGGCCATTCATTTGAGTAACACCCATCATCCTTGTAAGTAGCCATCTATTTAAGTAGCATCCAGCATCATTGTAAGTAGCCATCTATTTAAGTAGCATCCATCATCCATGAAAATAACATCCCTCATCTCTGTTAACAGCATCTTGTATTTGAATTGTGTTGTTTTCAAATACAAAGTTGCTGATATTGGTGTGTTTCAGACATGTATACGGCTCAGTAATGACACTGTTACTCGAGAAACAATGGAACCTGAGATAAGGAGTCTTCTGACAATAGACAGAAGGTCAAGGTCAAGCCTTGGATCATTCTCTGGGTTTAGTCGCACATCAAGTTGTAAGTGCTGACGCCTTACGTTAAGAAATATTTGTACTTTCTGTGGCTATACAGCTGATAGTGGGAGGTGGATAGTTCAGTTGTACCTCTAGAGGGAGCTGGGATACTACTAGAGGAGCAGTAGCTGACTCTTGTACAATATGACTGGAAGAGTGATCAACTTTCTAAAAATATTTGACTTGTGAAGATCCGGGTTAGAATATTGATCTTCAGTAATCCATGCTTGTCGTAAAGAGGCGACTAACGGGATCGGGTGGTCAGGCTCGCTGACATGGTTTACACATGTCATCGGTTCCCAATTGCATAGATCGATGCTCATGCTGTTGATCACTGGATAGTCTGGCCCAGACTCGATTGTTTACAGACTGCCGCCATATAGCTGGAATATTGCAGAGTGCGGTGTAAAACTAACTCACTCACTCACTAAAAATATTTGGTATGTTTGTGTATTATGGTGGATCAATTGTCTTTGTACATTATAAGCATTATGCATTAATGTTTCTCTATAACCTGCAACTGATGTACTTATGGTGAATCTTACTTCAGCTGTCAGTCTGGCAACTGCCTCTACATCCTGGGACTTTCTGCCTGTTGAGAAGGAAGATGCCATTGTTGTCATGGAGAAGCTACTTGGGCACTGTAACCATGGGCAACAGTGCTGCCTGAGGATAATCACCGCATTTAAAGTTGCATGTGTATGTGTTGACCCATGACAGTGTTCTGTAGATAAATAGACTGTATCAAGCGAGTGTCATGTTGTGCAAGGTTTACATTTCTAATTCTTTCTGTAGCAATGTCATGTGTTCAAAAAGTTTGTGTGAGTGGTAATTTCCTTAGGCTACAAGACAGACTCAAGGGAGGTGTACATGGTCTTGGGTTTGAATATCTTGTTCTTCTGTAGGTAAATACACAGTATCAAGGTGCTTGTGAAGTTGGTGTGAGTGCTTACCATTTAATACCGTAGATAAGCCGACCCCATAGATAAGCCGACCCCCAAACTTGACCCTTAAAATCAGTGTCAAAATGGTATGTTTCGTACTTAAGCCGATCCCCCGCGATGGGGTTCTAATCGCAGCAAACACAGACCACAGACAACTGGTAGTTACCAATAATTATAAGTTTGGTCCACCTTATTCAAAGAATTCACAATCATATTGCGTCTACTCACGGATCGAAAATAAGTGTAGTTGACAGAAAATGGATAATATATTTTGCTTTGCTAAATATCATACTTATTGTAGTAAGATGTTTACAGGTGTTCGATGTTTTTTCCAGGTGCTTGATGTGGAATATGCACAAGTTGTTAATAAAGAGGAGTTTTCAGTCCTGGATGAGCTACTGCGGACATCGTATCCCCAGCGGTTTATCCTTGCCAGGGACTATCTGAGCACCAGTTGTTTGTCAGATGAGCAGGTTACTAACCAACTTTCTTACTGTATCATTGCTGTTACATAGGGTGGGTATGCAGTTGGCATAGATGTGAGGCTGGTGCAAATTGTTTTCAAAGTGAGACAGGTTTATGTTTGGATTTTTAAACCAGACTGATTTTTCATTATATTTTAAACAGAAGCATTCCAATTTTCTTGATACATATCTAGCAATATTCCTAAAATTATTGAAGCCAAAAGATTAGCGAAACTAATACAAATTTTTTGAGTTTTTGCTGAAGAGATGTGGAATAATGTTTGCTGTTACATTGCTTCTTGTGTCACAGGTCGCTAGCTTCCTGTCTGTATCCATCATCAAGGCTCTCAAGGTCAGCATGGGAGGACAGTCGGGTCAAGGTCAGTGAACAGATTAGTTACATTACTGAACACTTCATGTAAGGGACAGAGAGTCTGAACAAAGAAACCACAATCTGACAAGATAATAATGTCTCATTGTCCCCCGCCGCAACACGGAACGGGGGACTATGTCTTCAGCGGCGTCCGTCCGTCCGTCCGTCCTGATTCGCTATATCTCATGAACTGGTGTACCCAATGTCTTCAAATTTGGTGACAGCCTACATTGAGAGATTATGCAGACACCAGTCGATTTGGGTGACCATGACCTTATTTTCAAGGTCACCACGACACTTTGACCACTTTTCAAACTCTTGTTAACGCGATATCTCATGCACTGTTGTACCCAGTGTCTTCAAATTTGGTGACAGCCTACATTAGGGGATTACGCAGATACCAGTTTATTTAGGTGACCTTGACCTTATTTTCAAGGTCACCACAACACTTTGAACACTTTTCAAACTCTTCTTAACACGGCATCTCATTGACTGTTGTACCCAATGTCTTCAAATTTGGTGACAGCCTACACTAGGGGATTACGCAGACACCAGTTTATTTAGGTGACCTTGACCTTATTTTCAAGGTCACCACGACACTTTGAACACTTTTCAAACTCTTCTTAACACGGCATCTCATGGACTGTTGTACCCAATGTCTTCAAATTTGGTGACAGCCTACACTGGGGGATTACGCAGACACCAGTCATTTCAGGCATCTTGTATGTGACCCAAAAATAAAAAGTAGTAAATATAGATATTCCATTCTTTAGCGGCGGGGGACATTGCCATATCAGTGGCAAACACTTGTTTTTTATGTGAGCATATCACGATTTAGACTATTTTTTGTTTATCTCTTCTCCAAATCTTTCAAGTTTTCTAACTTTAGTTTGGTTGTATTAAGTGTTTTAAAGATAAGTTCTATATTGTTTTCAAATGGCTCAACAAAAAACGACAAGGAAACAGTATTTTTATGAAGGTACTGATGTGTACTACTCTCTGAAAGGTCTAATATGCCAATAACATGCGCTTAGCCATCTCTTCCCACAGAGGTTACTTGTCATATCTTCCTACGAACCTCTGTTCTAATACGGCCATATTTCCCGGTTCTCATAAAATCCCCTAGCGGCAAAAGATCGCAACACGAATTATCTCCCTTCTTTCTATCCAATCAGAACACGTGTTACATCGACTTAGATTCAACTTGACTAACACAAGCAAATGTGGGGCCACAAATATCCCCCATCTGCCGGGGACTTGTGTTGATATTACACACAAGACGTTTAATGGCTAGCGATGGAGACGCCACTGATCCGCCATAACATGACTGAGTTCTGTCTAGAAGAAACGTTTGCGCATCGCGCAGGGGAAGAGGTTTAGTTTTCTCGAAGCATACGGAAATTACCGAGGCCTTGCGAATGATCACTTTTGAAACAACGTCGCTGATTGCACAACTAAATCTGATTGCCTCCAATCACGAGTCTTGAACGCTCACACCATGAAAGGGCCGTATTAGAACAGAGGTTACGTAGGAAGATATGACAGGAGTAACCTCTGTGGGAAGAGAATGGCGCTTAGCAGATATGAAGGCCTTTTGCCCTCAAGACCTGATGTCACTCACTCATAAAGGTATGTTACATGGTGTATTATACTCCTGTGTGTATCAAGGCCAATATGACTCCCAAGACTCCATGTCCTGTATTCTTGTAGGTATGAGGGCATCCAGCCCTCGAGATATGATGTTCAACCCTATTGAGAAGATCTCCATGTTTGACCAGTTCATCAAGCTGTGTAAGGAGCCCTCCCGCCTTGGGGAGAACCTTCTGGAGGCCTCCCTGGCCGTGGGCGACTGCTCCGATGACCTGCACTCAAATGGCCAGAGTAAGACAAATATTCCTGTAACAAGAATACCCAGCTTGGCAGGGGGTTCTTGTCATGATGCTGAGATCACATTTACAGCTAGCCCCCAAAATCCAGCGCTTGCTGATAGTACAACAGATATGAGAGTAAAACAAAACTATTATCAGTTAACAGTGTAGGTACACTTCTGTAATGTACAACTTGATCCCCTTATAGCCACCAAGTTAGGTGAATCATTTGACTGCGATTTGTGATGGTAATTAACTGAGCCAATCCCATAAAATTCCAACATGGCCCAGTGTGCTTGTGACAAAATATATATGGCAAAGTTTGGTCACTTGCCCGCAGGTGTTCGGAATAAGAAATGAGTCTCCTATTTAGGAACTGCAATTCTACTAACGGCCGTGCTAGATATACATCATGCCAGGATTAGCTGGTTTTAGGGCTGGGACGGGTTCTTGGGGACTCGAATCCGGATCGGGTACAGCTGGAATTCAGTCCTATTTCTAGGAATCGAGTACCCGGAAAGGGAGAGAACTCTATAATGACAAGGGCAGATAATAACTTGTCTTTTTCATTATGACGGAACACACATTTACATCATTGGTAGTGTCCGATTAATGGAGGTTATTATTAATGACTGCAATTTATCTGCGCATGAGCAGTGAGTAATCAAGTTACAGTAACAGCAAGAACGAAAAGTTTATTTTAATGAGCAATGTAAGTAATGGTGTTACTGTTATATATTGGTTAAACCGACGTAAATTATATAGCTTGAGATCATTTTAATGTCTTATTGCCACCCTTCTATGTTTTCTGTAATAATCTCTGTCAAATCGTGATTGAATATTCAGAAAGTTGACAGAAGCGCTGTATTCCTTACATTTCCGGGTACTCGATTCCGATTCTGGTAAGTACATGCGGGTACTCGATTCCATTTTTTCCTACCCGTCCCAGCCCTAGCTGGTATGTTTTAGGACTGCTAACATGTACAATGCTGTATCATAGATTTGTCACTTGACCTCCGTGTCTTGCTTGTAGCCCTGGCGATACAGACCGAGCTTATGATCATGGCGCATGACTGTCACACTGCAGCCTGCAACATGGAAGGCATCTCACACGTGCTGCGAGCTGCACGCATCTGCACCGACAGTCTCACCCACGCGGAGGAGTTTTCCCTCATGGTAATATATAGCACAAACAACAATCCAGGGCCTCCTTTCACAAAGCATTAAGGTGATTGTAAGTCACTAAGGTAACCTTAGTGCAGTGTTAAAGAATGGGTGTTAAGGTTAACCTTAGTAAAGGTTGCTTCGTGGAAGGAGCCCCAGGTTTTCTACTGTGGGACCTGTCTTTCACAATACCAGGACACTGAAAAGTAATATTTCTTTAAATGCTAACTACAGTTACGTTTTCTTTACCTTCTGCTACATACCGTCTGCTCTAATCTCACTAATCCAGACGGGACTGATTAGGACTGAACTTCAACATCCACTGAAGTCTGGTTCAGATTCTGAAGTATATCATTCCGCTGTAATTTGAAATCGATGTCTCTATGCTGTTGGTTAGTTGTATGGGGCTTTGATTATAGAGCTAATGAGGCTGACACGGCTCTTGTGTGTGGATGGTTAATTATTTTGTTGAATCACTCGCCTCTGGCCATAAATTCCTGTTTTTCACAACTACAACATATGTCAGCAGTGAAAAGCATGTCCTTCTATAAAATTTAGGAGATAAAGGTTCATACAGCTTTTGCCTGATCAAGTGTGATAAATGTCACTGTTTAAATGCAACAGATTCGGCTGCTGACTGGTGTGGGCCGGTTCAATGAGATGACGTATATCTTCGATGCCTTGAAACTCCACCACAAGTTCGAACTGCTGCTGGGGAAGGGGATGGAGAGGGTATGTAGACACTACTGGCTGTCTGACCCCGGCGGATTCTGTATTTGTTGGTTTAACTGATTTAGCTAACAATGATGTCTGTGTCCTGACAAGGATGTGATGTCAAACTCACTCACTCACCCACCCACCCACTCACTCACTCACTCAAATCTACTGAAAATAAAGCCAAGACACAAGTTAAGGCTAGTAGACATATATTTGTCATAGATTGTTAATTGACATATAACTTTAGTGTCAGAGAGCATAACTGAGTGATCATGCTGTCTTGGTGTCTATTGTGTGTGAAGACATTATCTAGACATTTATGAAAGTGTTCCTGTTGCCAGGGTGACAACTTGAAGACAGCGGTCCTGGACTACCTGAAACGCTTCCACCCTGAGGACAAGGACAGCTACACGATGGTGGCTCACAAGTTTATGATGCATCGGGAGATTGCACACATGCTGGAGGAGTATGGCTGCCGGAACCTGAAGGCCCTCAAGAACAAACCGTTAGGTAAGTGAGTGAGTGAGTTTAGTTTTACACCGCACTCAGCAATATTCCAGCTATATGGCGGCGGTCTGTAAACCAGACAATCTAGTGCTCAACAGCTTGAGCATCGATCTGCGCAATTGGGAACTGATGACATGTGTCAACCAAGTCAGCGAGCCTGACCACCCGATCCCGTTAGTCGCCTCTTACGACAAGCATGGGTTACCGAAGGTTCATTCTAACCCGCACCTTCACGGGTCCAAACCGTTAGGTAAGGAGAGTAGGGGACACAGGTGATAATGTCTGTGTCAGAGTTACCTATCACTGTAATTGATCAAAGTCGCTTTTTTCACTGAAACATTCGGAAATTTGAAATCCTGTTGCTTAAACATTCAATCATGTCATAAAAAAGTAATGGCCACACAGCACTTTAAAAAAGTGCAAAGTGTCATCCAGGGACCCATTCTGCCAATGATCTTCACGCTAAGGTGACCATATCTCCTATACTATAACAAATGCTGAAGATCATCATAGTGCTAAGATTGCTTGGTGGGACATGGTCCTGGTCAATTATAACCTTAACTAAACCTACTGCTGGCCAAGGGAAATAACTCAGTCAGGAGTTGTCTGTACCTGCCTGTGTTAAAGACTACCAGGAATTGTCTGTCCTTAGAGAATTAGTGTTCTGAGCCATCACAAGATGTCAGAGAGTCTCTGGGGCCTGGCATGGATACATGCAGTCGTTACTATTTCTGACATAATGCAGAGCTCCAGATAAGATTTAGCTCATGTGGGTACTGTACCCACTGTATTTGTTTGGAGTGGGTATTATGAATGTTGAGTGGGTATTTCTTTTTCTGTTACCCACTGCTTTCAAATATGTGAGTATTTCAGTCATTTTACTCACCTAAGTATATGTCATTAAGTAAGTTTACTAAGCAGATGTCCTACCGTATATTACCGTCTATAAGCCGAATTTTGAGGACCAAAAAGAGCAGTCTGTCAAACTTTTTTCCAGGGGTAAGAAAACAACATCATATCAAATCGCGTGAACAAACAACAGAAGACGACTTTGTCAGTAGAGACATCAAATTTGCAATTAAACATCACTAGACAAGATTATTTACCTTTTAAGTTCTAAGTTGTTTTTGCTGGGCATTGTATTATTTGCAGGGATTAAGATTACCGTGTGTATCTTAGCTGGAAATAGCAATCAGCTGTGCACATGTTTCCCGGCGATCAAGTTCAAATATGCACAATAATATAACGGGACGAATTCTGACGCAGTCGTCAGTAAACTATAATACAGAGTACTATTATTTAACCCAAAGAAATATAACATAGCATTGTGTAATTTTAGTTACAGGTTTTATGTAAAATATATATAATCAACACTAAGGTTATACGGACCCTCATGAACGTGGTAAGCAGAAGTTATACGCACATGGAATGGGGTAAAATACGGAAGCCATTTAAATTCACACATTTTTACCGATGTTACTGTATACTAGCAGTCAATGGAAAACGAGGCGGTAATCAAAACCAACTTAAATATAATGGTAATGATTTCATAAAAAATCACTCATACTATACTGACAGTACAACACTTGTCCTATACTAACAGTACAACTTGATAGCAATCGATGTCTTTTTCATTACGCAAGCGATTTTTATAAATATATTCCGTACGCATTTGTTTTAAACTTTCTGCGTATCTAACATTTTAAATGCGTAATTGGTACGCAACAATTATTTTTCAATGTGTAATTCTATGTGTATTTTACCCGGATACGCAGCTTATCTGGGCCTCTGATAATGAACAATGGATGATGTTGTCTTAACGTTTTTGCAGCAATGCATATTACTAGAAACCTTGCAGCAAACAGTGGAACAATCAGCTTGAAGCATTTCATGCTATGATAGACGTGAAGAATGTTCAAAAAAGCTTGGTCTTTAATGATTTGGAAAAAGTTTAATGTCTATTTGACATTTGTTGGCAACTATTCTTTTTCCTTTTACATCTGACAGAAAACAATCGAGATGTTCAGGACAACCTTAAGAGAAGTGCCCAGTACTTCTCTGATGCTGCCGAGAGCTATGTAAAGGTACTTGATACTTTCTGTAGTATTCTGGCTAGCTATTCTCGAAACGTTCGTAGCCCTATGAACTTCTTAAGCCCATTAGTAACACATTGGCTAGGATCAAAGTTAAGAATTCTTAGGGCTACAAATGTTTCGAGAATTAGAGCGATGGAGACTGGAGACAGCTGTTGCAATATTACTCATTCCATACACCACTACATCAATAGTCTCAAGGGGATCTTAGCATTGCAGATTCCCCAGCTTTATTTCAAACAGTATCATGCCCAACCAAAGATGTTCACAAAACTGTCATCTATTTGCGGGGTTCAAAGCTTGGACTTTTAAAGATAACAAATAAGCAAAGTTTAACCGTCATAGTGACAATATAGGATGCTGCTTTACACATACAAATGATCTAAACTGTGTAAAGTATATGTAATGTAAGTGTTCTGTGTAATGTCCATGAAGCTAACTGTTGGCGATCAATAGCCCATTTTTATATTGTATTGTCCAAATATAATTTTCTACTTTTACAGATATATGCTGGCTAGTTTTACCTCATCTGTGATAATCTAGTAATTTTACTGTCCTTCGTTGACAGGGTTTTATATGTTATATGTATGTATTATGAATTTCGAACTAGTCACGATATGGCTGAAATATTGCCGATGTGACTTTAAATCTTAACTCACTCACTCATGAAGCTAACATTTGCTATTGCTTGCAGGACAGCTGTCTGCGTCATGCACATCAGTGTCTGCGGCAAGCGCGTCTGCTGGAGCTGCAACTTCAGCACCTTTCTTCAGGTGTCCAAGTAGTCAACCTCTCCCCAGAGGGCGTAACAGCTCTCATCTCACAACACCCCAAGTTTGTTGAGGTTTGATCAATGATTTGTCCAGTATGTCTGTAGCTGCTATGTAAATGAACATCAATTTTATATTTCCTAACATTGTTATCATGCATATTTGTTTCTAGTGAGTATCAGTCTTTGTGTGTATACATAGAGAATACCACACGAGGTCTCATTACATAGGAATAACACGAAATGAGTGTCCTTCCTATGGTATCTGACTGAGCAAAAGCGAGGTCAGAAACCATAGGAAGGTCACAAGTTTCGTATAATTTGTATGTTATGAGACCGAGTGTGGTATTTTATTCATTACCCACATCTTACATGCATTAAATTGACAAAATAGCGTATTTTTTTTATTGTTATGGTTTCAAACTGAAACCGGTTTCATAAAGAGGTTGCGGAAGAATTTTGTTCTGTAGTACACATTTGCATGACGTCACACTGTATTGACGCCACTACTTGACGCATTCTCGTCTGCTCCCCTTGGTAACCGACGCCACGATGCATGTCAGTTGTCATCACTCATTACAGACTCCTACAGTAAACTATTCCGCAGCACCCCGTTTCTTGGTTTGCAGTTGCTTCATTCGGCTAACATCATTGGTGGAAAAATTACGTTTATGTTTTTCGACGGATGTAATGTCTCACAATTAAACAGCGATACGGCAACGTTCGCAATGTTTACATTTCCACAATGCATATAAGTTGTAGAATGAATGAATTCACGTGTTTGTTATGAATGAACAAGTAGTTCCGTCACAATGGGACCAAATTGAGAGGTCATCGGTTATCCAATCAAATCATTAGAATCTCAGGTCAAGTCGTTACAGCACAGGTCAGCGCGATCACGACACTCGTGTAACATACGAGATTAGTATGTAACTACCCATACATTGACCACGTGGGTAATAAATATAGATATGCTCATGGAAACGAATAAGAGACACATGAAAGTACAAGTGTTCCTTTATTCCTTTCCGGGTTTCTTCACAAGGTATATATTGCACTGTGGGTGAAATTCTGGAAACAATTAAAGGAACACTTGTACTTTCATGTGTTCCCTTATTCGTTTCCATGCGTGTATGTATAGTGTTTGAGATGAGGTTCACTGACCTCATAGCCTCCCTTGGCAGGTATGGTGTGGTGGGAATATCACCAGATGCTTTATTAAACCAAACTCACCCATTCATATCCAAACTTGTAATTACAGTCTCTGATTGTCAGCGAGGCTTATGGGAAACGTGCCAACTGGTCTGAGGCCATCTATTACAACGTGATCCTGAATGGCGACTTCCGCTACCTCCAGGATCTGCGGTCACACATACGCCTCAAAGCTGCCATGATCCAGGAGGCCATCGGCAGGTACACCACAGAACACCTTTCATTCACTGATACCGTAGTCACAATACTTGGATCGAGTTGCAACATGTGATCCCATGATAAGACTTAATAGATATGATCTTTTGAGCAGGTCTCAGAGAAGTTATTGATTTTTTTATGACCTCTGTTTAAGGTGAAGGTCACTAGAGGTCAAATTTCACAAATGTTTGGATTACTTCATAAAAGACAAAGCATTTTCAAACTCTTCTGATAATCTCAAAATAACTATCATGATGCATGTCATATGCCCTGGATTCAACCAATGCTAGGGAAATCTTTATGGATGCCAACTTCTGTAACATGAGGAACAGGGCATTGTGGAGTGTATTTTTACTCCCTCATCAGCTGATGAAAAGTGTCAATGGAGAAAGAATATATACTATATGGTTGTTCCCTCATGTTGTGATTTCAGAGTTTCATTAAAGAGATGATTTAACTAAGACATTTGGTAGTAAAACAATCAAGGTTAAAAATAAGTCTGTTCTTGTATGCAATTTGATGACTGACTCAAAGGCATCAACATTTAGGTGACTTATTTGTACAGAATAGGTAATGTGTCCTTCAGATTAGGTACTATCTACTACAACTTAGGTAATGTATACTACAGAATAGGTAATGTGTCCTTCAGATTAGGTACTATCTACTACAACTTAGGTACTATCTACTACAGAATAGGTAATGTGTCCTTCAGATTAGGTACTATCTACTACAACTTAGGTAATGTATACTACAGAATAGGTAATGTGTCCTTCAGATTAGGTACTATCTACTACAACTTAGGTAATGTGTCCTTCAGATTAGGTACTATCTACTACAACTTAGGCACTATCTACTACAGAATAGGTAATGTGTCCTTCAGATTAGGTACTATCTACTACAACTTAGGTAATATCTACTACAGAATAGGTAATGTGTCCTTCAGATTAGGTACTATCTACTACAACTTAGGTAATGTGTCCTTCAGATTAGGTACTATCTACTACAACTTAGGTAATGTATACTACAGAATAGGTGATGTGTCCTTCAGATTAGGTACTATCTACTACAACTTAGGTACTATCTACTACAGAATAGGTAATGTGTCCTTCAGATTAGGTACTATCTACTACAACTTAGGTACTATCTACTACAGAATAGGTAATGTGTCCTTCAGATTAGGTAATGTATACTACAGAATAGGTAATGTGTCCTTCAGATTAGGTACTATCTACTACAACTTAGGTAATGTGTCCTTCAGATTAGGTACTATCTACTACAACTTAGGTAATGTGTCCTTCAGATTAGGTACTATCTGCTACAACTTAGGTAATGTATACTACAGAATAGGTAATGTGTCCTTCAGATTAGGTACTATCTACTACAACTTAGGTAATGTAATGGTAATGTCCTTCAGATTAGGTACCTATCTACTACAACTTAGGTAATAGGTAATGTCCTTCAGATTAGGTACTATCTACTACAACAACAGAATAGGTAATGTGTCCTTCAGATTAGGTACTATCTACTACAACTTAGGTAATGTGTCCTTCAGATTAGGTACTATCTACTACAACTTAGGTAATGTGTCCTTCAGATTAGGTACTATCTACTACAACTTAAGTAATGTGTCCTTCAGATTAGGTACTATCTACTACAACTTAGGTAATGTATACTACAGATTATGTAATGTCAACTCTAGATTATTTTAGCTTAAACTGTATACAAGTCTGTAACACTGAGCGTAACAGCTAGCAAGCAGTAAGATCTGTGATTAGACCTCCAGGTAAGATGACCTGTGTGTTTTCAGGTTCCAGCAGTCAGTGACCAGTGCCCCTCAACAACACCTGAACAACATCAAGAAGCTGCTGCCTTTCTGCAAGGATGTACGCATGCAGTACAACATAGCCAAGGATCTGCAGTTGAATGATGTTGTTACCTCCATGTTGAAGAATGACACATGGAGTTATCTGACGGATGTTGTGGCCATGTCCTAGAGCTGTGTGTTGCCTCTGTCTCATTGTCTTGCCAGTACTGTGCAGTGAGTGGTGCAAGCTTTACAGGTGATAATGTTGCTTATTTTCAGAGAAAATGTCAAAGCAAAATGAAGTGGAGCAGACAGAAATGTGTGACATTCAC
The DNA here is from genome assembly GCF_003918875.1 of Haliotis rubra. Taxonomy (NCBI): domain Eukaryota; kingdom Metazoa; phylum Mollusca; class Gastropoda; order Lepetellida; family Haliotidae; genus Haliotis; species Haliotis rubra. The sequence goes on from NW_025767235.1 coordinate 3,090,247, forward strand.
TGGTCCTTTGTCCAGTTGTTTAACAGTATTATCATGTTGCCATTGTACTGACAGGTGAAATAGGTACCGGTACAGATTTCATTGGGATGTTTGTCATAAAAATAATAATGTGTGTATGTCAGTTGTGTGAGACTGAAAACCCAAGGTGCATGCTCAAATCACTAACTTTATAACTACAGTCAGTTAATAAGTGTGCATCGATTTTCATTCTGATGTTTTCCTGGGAAGTACACAACCCAAGGTGTTTTGTCAAGCACTAGAAGGTTAGCTGTACATATGTACACATGTGGTATGGAAGATATATACAATCTGTGAAGATTTGACATGTAATGTATATACCATATGTACAGATGTGGTATGGAAGATATATACAATCTGTGAAGATTTGACATGTAATGTATATACCATGTGTACAGATGTGATATGGAAGTTATATACCATATGTACAGATGCGATAAATAATATATAGATCATGTTTACAAATATTATGTGTTTTCTATGTATTATAACTATTATTAAACTAGTCCACTAACTTGGTCCCAATCTTATTCTTTTCATGTGCAATAGGCCTATGTCATATTATTGATAAAATCTTCAGTCTGATGATGTTTGCATTGTGTTACCTCAGCTCCAAGCTTATCTGGACTTTTACTCACTATTAATGTTATGCTCAAGTTCAAGTGAGTGAAGCATCATGGTGATTCATTGTATGTAAACGAAAACTGGAACTGATTTGTAAATATACCATGATTAATCAACCTTGTCTTTCATTCATATGTAGAAACTAGAATAATATCCATGCACATTTGTTTTCATTGCATGTAATTACTGAGTGATGGTTACCTGGACATACAGAAATATATATGTAGGTAAGCTATGATGTTGCTTGTTAACACCAGGATGTATAACTTTGCATGCACACAGGACATTGCAGTAAGCCTGTATCAGTTGCTTGTGTACCAATGCACCCCATATTGTGTAAATAGTGCTATGATCTTCATTTGCATTCCATGTTTTCTCAATCACTGTATGATGACTAACACATATTTTGTAATAAACTATTTATTTTTTTAAATGTATAAGTCTTTTGTTTTGACTGTTCAATGAAATAGTGATACATTTGAGTGGGTTGGAGCAGAGACCATATATGGTCTCTGGTTGGAGTAGATCGATTGATCGGTAGAGAGAGAGAAAGAGAGAGCATGCACATCTTATCCAGGTACCAACTTCTTACCAAGATACCCACATAGCAACATCTCATCCAGGTACCAACATCTTACCAAGATCCCACATAGCAACATCTCATCCAGGTACCAACATCTTACCAAGATCCCACATAGCAACATCTCATCCAGGTACCAACATCTTACCAAGATCCCACATAGCAACATCATCTTACCAGGATGCCCACATAGCAACATCTCATCCAGGTACCAACATCGTACCAAGATACCAACATAGCAACATCTCATCCAGGTACCAACATCTTACCAAGGTACCCACATAGCAACATATCCAGGTACCAACATCTTACCAAATTACCCACATAGCAACATAACCAGGTACCAACATCTTACCAAGATACCCACATAACGACATCTCATCCAGATACCAACATCTTACCAGGATACCCACATAGCAATTTATCCTCCAGGTACCAACATCTTACCAAGATACCCACATAGCAACGTCTCATCCAGGTACCAACATCTTACCAAGGTACCCACATAGCAACAACTCATCCAGGTACCAACATCTTACCAAGATACCCACATAGAAACATCTCATCCAGGTACCAAAGTCTTACCAAGATACCCACATAGCAATATATCCTCCAGGTACCAACATCTTACCAAGATACCCACATAACAACATCTCATCCAGGTACCAACATCTTACCAAGGTACCCACATAGCAACATCTCATCCAGGTACCAACATCTTACCAAGATACCAACATAGCAACATCTCATCTAGGTACCAATGTCTTACCAAGATACCCACATAGCAACATATCCTCCAGGTACCAACATCTTATCAAGATACCCACATAGCAACATTTCCTCCAAGTACCAACGTCTTACCAAGATACCCACATTGCAACATCTCATCCAGGTACTGCTTACCAAGATACCAACATATCCTGCAGGTACCAACGCCTTACCAAGTTACCCACATGGCAACATCTCATCCAGGTACCAACATCTTACCAAGAGATACCCACATCAGGCAGCAACATCTCATCCAGGTACCAACGTCTTTACCAAGATACCCACACAGCAACATTTCACTCCAAGTACCAACGCCTTACCAAGATACCCACATGGCAACATCTCATCCAGGTACCAACGTTTCTTGCCACCAAGATACCCACATGGCAACAACATAGCATCCAGGTGCCAACATGGCAACATCTGTTTGAACCAATTAAACATAGCAACAATGTAGCATCCAGGTACCAACATGGCAATAACGTAGCATCCAGGTCCCAACATGGCAACAATGTAGCATCCAGGTCCCAACATGGCAACAATGTAGCATCCAGGTCCCAACATGGCAACAATGTAGCATCCAGGTGCCAACATGGGAACATCTCATCCAGGTATCAACATGGCAATAACGTAGCATCCAGGTCCCAACATGGCAACAATGTAGCATCCAGGTGCCAACATGGCAACATCTCATCCAGGTGCCAACATGGCAACATCTCATTCAGGTACCAACATGGCAACAACGTAGCATCCAGATGCCAACATTGCAACATCTCATCCAGGTACCAGCACAGCAACATCTCATCCAGGTACTAACATGGCAACATCTCATCCAGGTATCAACATGGCAACAACGAAGCATCCAGGTATCAACATGGCAACAACGTAGCATCCAGGTACCAACATGGCTGGCAAAGCGTGGCATCCAGGTACCAACACAGCAACATCTCATCCAGGCTGCGGGTACCAGCACAGCAACATCTCATCCGGGTACTAACAGCATGGCAACAAGTAGGTATCCAGGTGTCAACACATGGCAACAACGTGGCATCCAGGTGCCAACATGGCAAATCAGAAACAGCGTAGCATCCAGGTTCCTAACAGCAACAATAGCATCCAGGTCCCAACGCAGGCAGCAATAATGGCATCCAGGTCCCAACATGGCAATGAATGTGATCTTTTGAGCATCCAGGTGCCAACATGGGAACATCTCATCCAGGTATCAACATGGCAATAACAGGTGGCATCCAGGTCCCAGCATGGCAACAATGCTCTGGAAGCATCCAGGTGCCAACATGGCAAAGATATCTCATCCAGGTGTGCCAACATCTGCTGAAAATATCTCATTCAGGTACCAACGTAGCACCGTTCAGCAACGTGGCATCTGTGGATGCTTAACATTTGCAACATCTCATCCAGGGTACCAGCACAGCAAATTAACATCTCATCCAGGTACTAACATGGTGACATGGAATCATCCAGGTATCATACATGGCGGCAAGCGTGGCAAAGCATCCAGGTATCAACCAAGAGTGGCAACCGTGAGCATCCAGGTACCAACATGGCAACAATCGTAGGCATCCAGGTACCAACACAGCAACATCTCATCCAGGGTACCAGCTTGCAGCAACATTCTCATCCAGGTACTAACATGGCAACAAAGTGGTATCCAGGTGTCAACATGGCAACAACATAGCGTCCAGGTACAATAATGTTGCATGGCAAATAACGAGCATCCAGGTACTAACATGGCAACAACATCTCATCCAGGTATCAACATGGCAACAACGTAGCATCCAGGTATCAATATGGCTCTGCAAACAACGTAATCCAGGTACCAACATGGCAACATCTCATCCAGGTATCAACATGGCAACAAGCGTCCAGGTACATCCAGGGTATCAACTATTGGTAGGCATCGCAAGCGGTCAGGTACTAACATGGGCGGCATCTCATCCAGGATTAGGTACCAACATGGCAACATAACGAACATCCAGGGTACCAACATGGCAACAACGTGTGCATCCAGGTATCAACATGGCAACAACGTGGCATGGCATCAGGTATCAACATGGCAACAACGAGCATCCGTCCAGGTGCAACATGGCAACAACGTGTAATGTGTCCAGGGTAACAACACAGCAACATCTCATCCAGGTACCAGCACAGCATGTGTCTTCAGATTGGGCACATCTCATCCAGGTACTAACATGGCAAATGTGCAGTATCCAGATTGTCATCATGGCAACAAACCTTAGCATCCAGTCCCAGGTACCAACATGGCAACAACGTAGCATCCAGGTACTAACATGGCAACATGTATCTCATCCAGGTATCAACATGGCGGCAACAACGTAAGCATCCAGATTGCTATCAACATGTGGCAACATCCAGGCGGTAGCTATCTACAGGTGCCAACATGGCAAACATCTCTCATCCAGGCTATCAACATGGCTATGCCAGGCATCCAGGTATCAACATGGCAACAATAAGTAGCATCCAGGCATCAATTCGCCATACAACATGGCAAACACTGGCGTAACGAGCATCCAGGTACCAACCACAGCAAACATCTCATCCGAGCATCCAGGTACCGCCACCATGTTTCAGGTTCCAGTAACATGGCAACCAGTGTACCAGCAGCACAAAGCAACATCAACATGGCAACAACATAGCATCCAGGTACCTAACACATGGCAACAATGTAGCATCCAGGTACTGAAAGTGTCAATACGCAACATGTTCACATCATAGTATCAACGTAACAATAGCATGGCCACGTAGCAACGAGCTGGGTATCAGCGTCAGCTTGCCAGTAATCCAGGTGGTACCAAAAGGTACCAACGGCAACATCTCATCCAGAAATATCAAATCAAAATATGGGCAACAAACGGCCAGCATCAGGACATCCAGGTCAACATGGCAAACAACGTAGCATCCAGGTATTCTAACTGTGGCAGGGACATCTTCATCCGGGTACCAACATGGTATGGTAAGATATTCGTATCTAGGAATAGAAGCCTTAACAGGTGCAACAACGCAGCATCCGGAATTATCCAACAATGGCAAAACAACGTGAGCATCCAGGTATCAACATGGCAACAACGTAGCATCCAGGTATCAAATATGGCAACAACGTAGCATCCAGGTACTCAACAACAATACGCATCTATGCAACATCTCATCCAGGTACCAGCACACTAGGTACAACATCTCATCCAGGTACTAACATGGCAACAAGTAGTATCCAGGTGTCAATATGGTAACAACAACATAGCATTCCAGGTACCAACTGTGGTAACAACGTAGTATCCAGGCGCTAACATGGCAAAACATCATCCAGGTATCAACATTAACAACAACGCTAAATAACGCATCCAGGTATCAACATGGCAACAACGAGCATCCATAGTTTTATGTACCAACAACATGGCAACATCTAATCCAGGTATCAATACGGGCAAACAACAAGTAGCATCCAGGTATCAACATGGCAACAACGTAGCATCCAGGTACTAACATGGCAACATCTCATCCAGGTACCAACATGGCAACAACGTAGCATCCAGGTACCAACATGGCAACAACGTAGCATCCAGGTATCAACATGGCAACAACGTAGCATCCAGGTACCAACATGGCAACAACGTAGTATCCAGGTGTCAACATGGCAACAACGTAGCATCCAGGTACCAACATGGCAACAAGTAGTATCCAGGTGTCAACATGGCAACAACGTAGCATCCAGGTACCAACATGGCAAACAAGTAGTATCCAGGTACTAACATGGCAACAACGTTAGTATCCAGGTATCAATAACATGGCAACAACGTGAGCATCCAGGTACCAACATGGCAGCAAGTAGTATCCAGGTACCAACATGGCAACAACGTAGCATCCAGGTATCAACATGGCAACAACGTAGCATCCAGGTACTAACATGGCAACATCTCATCCAGGTATCAACATGGCAACAACGTAGCATCCAGGTATCAACATGGCAACAACGTAGCATCCAGGTACCAACATGGCAACAAGTAGTATCCAGGTGTCAACATGGCAACAACGTAGCATCCAGGTACCAACATGGCAACAAGTAGTATCCAGGTGTCAACATGGCAACAACGTAGCATCCAGGTACCAACATGGCAACAAGTAGTATCCAGGTGATCAACATGGCAACAACGTAGCATCCATATATCAACATGGCAACAGCGTAGCATCCAGGTACCAACATGGCAACAAGTAGTATCCAGGTGTCAACATGGCAACAACGTAGCATCCAGGTATCAACATGGCAACAACGTAGCATCCAGGTACTAACATGGCAACAACGTAGCGTCCAGGTGTCAACAGCAACATCTCATCCAGGTATCAACATGGCAACAACGTAGCGTCCAGGTGTCAACAGCAACATCTCATCCAGGTATCAACATGGCAACAACGTAGCGTTCAGGTGTCAACAGCAACATCTCATCCAGGTACCAACATGGCAACAAGTAGTATCCAGGGGCCAACATGGCATCATCTCATCCAGGTACCAACATGGCAACAATGTAGCATCCAGGTACCAACACAGTAACATCTTATCCAGGTGCCAACATGGCAACATCTGATTGAGGTACCAACATGGCAACAACATAGCATCCAAGAGATTGTAATAATAGAATCTGGTAACGACAATCTATTGGTTGACAATCATCGTCTTAATTACAGTACTTTGAATTGTTGGGTTGTTTGTTTTTTAAATTCATATTCACCATAAATTTGGTTAATTCTTTGGGCCCTAATCTTTATATTTAAATGTAACAAAAAACGCCCTTTTTCAAGTTTAGTTTCTTGACGATGTGTGTTTCATCCCAACGCCTTCAAACTGTCAAACCGTGTCAGCTGTCATGATGACCCCACAAACATCACTGTCGATGTCTGATCCCTCGAAATTATGCTTGGGCTTACACGGGTATTGTATTAATGCTATCAATTTCAGTTCTGTTAATCGTTATTTGCGCGTAGGATTTGGCGGGCTATCTTAGAGAGATCAGTCATGTAAACAAGGCGACACATTCGAAATAGTAGTGCGCAGCATTGTAAAGGTCACTGTGACCCGGTCATACCCTTCACCTCTGACCTGTCTGACCTAGATGAACCATACGCGAACCCGGTAACGGCCTTGACATTTATCGGAGATTGAACCATTTTCTCCTCGAAGGCCAGGGTCAAATTGTGTTTTAGTCGCAGCCATCCACGGTAAGTCGTCAAATATTCCAGACAGCTTTTAATGATCTGTAGCCTGTAATAGAAAATGTATTTCAGTCGTTTTAACTCCTGCCGATATCGGCACAGAAACGAGGTCAAAACCTCTCGCCATTGCAAGCCCACACTGGGTACAAGTAATGAACGGACACAGCATATTGGTGTTGATAAACATGAAGAGAGCATTCCTCTACATTCGTTCAACTCTGTGACTAAATGTAATCTATTGGTATTTGAGATACATATACAATGTGTTACAATATGGGTCGCGTTATATAATATATACCTTCCTCGGCGTATAACAAAGGTAGATCCATCTATACACTGATGACAGTTTTCTTCGAGCCCTGGCTGTGCGCCGCAAATTATGTTACAGTTAGGCTTACCGCCGCAGCGGTTAATATTATATCACCGCTTCGTCAATTTGCTTCATTAACGAAAATTTTATAACTGAATAATCCACACCATAAGGTTCACGAAGATGATTATAAGTTGGGGAGCTTTGAGATCGGCCCTGTGTATCACGTGACGTTTGACAAGGATCCATTAATTTTCATGCTGATTTCAAACAATGTTAATATATGTCGAGAACTAAGTTTAACGAAAATAAATACATACTAAAATTTCTAAAATACTTTCATCTCTACATGTTTACATTTGATATCAGTAAAATGGCAAATGGCATATTTGGTATTTCTTGTCAAATATTGCATTTTCCCAATGCACACATCTACATTTGGGCTAGTATCTTGGACCTGATAGTAACCTTTTTAGGCTATATTTTGTCTAGAATAATTAAAATAATGCCTAATACAATATAATAACTAGCAATTTGTTGTCGCGGGATTTAGCTTGGGACCGAACACCTTTAAATAACCAAGAGAAGTATTAAACAGTGGCCAGTCTTATTCTCGCGTGTAATAATCATGAGTTTTTGTGCACAGTTTAGTTACCTTTACTTAACAGGTACACTTTATTGTAAAATTCGATTGATTTCATCAGGGTATCATGAATCATTTGAATTCAAACACACATATTAATTATAAAAAATGCACATTCAATGACATACATTTTGATTGCAAGCCCACAATAGAATATATACAATACATGCACAAGAATTACTTTACTTCCACAAGCCCAATTATATGTAATTTAGATTTACTTTGAACTTATAATGTCTTTAACGTTACTATATTATACTGTATATACTATTTTGATGTACACTAAATCGTTAGATTAGGTGGTACATGGTCTGACCTAACTAGAATACAAGTATTTTCCTTGGTGTACTTTTAATTTTATATGATTACATTGGTGATAATATTTGGTCAATAAATAAGTCACATCTCGACAAGGACGTGAATGAGAACATAAGTGTTTCCTAAATGTCATGTGTGTTTTCTGTAGCAGTGGTAAGCAGATAAAATTTGCATTCAGTGTTGCAAGTATGCAGTTGGCTATTTTAGGTACACTTTAGGTACGATAATAAATGTTATTCAAGCAATACATTTTCCTTCATTCAAAAGTCAAAACCAGTGTCCACATAACTGATCACTAGTGTAATAAAAAAAAATTGATATGCAAGAAAAATTATATCGTTTCTTTTTGTTTGTTAACTGAAACACAACTGCTTTGATCCCCCACAGTTTTGAATAATATTGATTAATAGTGCTCAAGTGTACATCCCTCAAACTTTACTTTCACGGAAAGCTTTATATTATGTTCTTGGTTGCATTTTTAGGTCTTTATATTTAGGGCTGTGGGGCAGCCTAATGGTTAAAGCGCTATTCGCCAATCGGAAGACCCGGTTCTAATCCCCACATGGGCACAATGTGTGAAACCCATTTCTGGTGTCCCCCAATCGCGATGTTGCTGGAATATTGCTAAAAGCGGCGTAAAACCATACTCACTCACTCACTCACTTTATTTCATCGCTACTTAACATTGGGTAGTTTATCTTAGTTTGACACTACACATCCCAGGATTTATTAATCAAATGTTTTTTATCGTTTGTTTGTGCACATATATAAAAACGGTATTCTGTTTCACGTAAAATTGTTAAGCTTCCTGCCGCTTTATTTCTTAATACTTGCAGTGTTAGGATGCAAGTGGCAGCAAATGACTGAAACACCTGTATGCTCATGTTGTACCACTGTATTGGGTGTGTGACCTAGTGTTACTATCCTCAAATACTGTAAACAATCTTGATCATTTAAGTAGATGCGGGTTCAGGCAGTTTCTCAAAGTTGACTGTACCTATTTGACCTGACTTTATCTCACTGCCGGACTCTTAGACTCCGAACATCAATTATCACTAATGGATTAGCTTTAGTCTGTCTCACAGTCCCTGAACCACATTATTTTCCCCTACAGCCAAGCTTCCAGCAATGCGTGAAGCTCCTAAATGAAGCAAGTCAAGATTTCCTTTATCTCCCAACTCACTTGCACTCCTTTTCAATTTCAATTGGTTGATTTGTTACTATCAAAATAATATATAGAGACTAAGCGTTAGTCCACTCTGTTCCCTGTAGTCTCAGCATCTCCATTCTACAATAGCTATGTAAAACACAAATTGTTTGGCGTTAGCAGATGTACGGAGTAAAGAGGCCAGAGTGCTGTGCTCTCAGTGGGAGTTTTCATTTATAGAATCACCATCAACAACCTTTATACAAAATGCACAACAATAAACCAGCTGCATGTAAATAATCGCCTCTGTCTGTCTGGACGGCCTCTACTGTTGTTCAGTGATTATCAATATCATTACCAGCAGGATTTAATGACATGTATCAACCAAGTGAGTGAACTAGGCCAACTGATATCAATTGTCACCCCTCAACACAAGTAGAGATTGCTGAGGACCAGTGTTGTTACCTGATAATGGATGTTGTTGTTAACTGAGAAAGGCTGTTGTTACCTGAGAATGGATGTTGTTGTTACCTGAGAATGGATGTTGTTGTTACCTGAGAATGGATGTTGTTGTTTTTACCAAGAAAGGCTGCTGTTACCTGAAAATGGATGTTGTTGTTACCTGAGAATGGATGTTGTTGTTACCTGAGAATGGATGTTGTTGTTACCTGAGAATTGATGTTGTTACCTGAGAATGGATGTTGTTGTTACCTGAGAATGGATGTTGTTGTTACCTGAGAATGGATGTTGTTGTTACCTGAGAATGGATGTTGTTGTTACCTGAGAATGGATGTTGTTGTTACCTGAGAATGGATGTTGTTACCTGAGAATGGATGTTGTTGTTACCTGAGAATGGATGTTGTTGTTACCTGAGAATGGATGTTGTTGTTACCTGAAAATGGATGTTGTTACCTGAGAATGGATGTTGTTGTTACCTGAGAATGGATGTTGTTGTTACCTGAGAATGGATGTTGTTGTTACCTGAGAATGGATGTTGTTACCTGAGAATGGATGTTGTTGTTACCTGAGAATGGATGTTGTTGTTAACTGAGAATGGATGTTGTTACCTGAGAATGGATGTTGTTGTTACCTGAGAATGGATGTTGTTGTTACCTGAGAATGGATGTTGTTGTTACCTGAGAATGGATGTTGTTGTTACCTGAGAATGGATGTTGTTACCTGAGAATGGATGTTGTTACCTGAGAATGGATGTTGTTGTTACCTGAGAATGGATGTTGTTAACTGAGAATGGATGTTGTTACCTGAGAATGGATGTTGTTGTTACCTGAGAATGGATGTTGTTGTTAACTGAGAATGGATGTTGTTACCTGAGAATGGATGTTGTTGTTAACTGATAATGGATGTTGTTACCTGAGAATGGATGCTGTTGACTGAGAATGTATGTTGTTACCTGAGAATGGATGTTGTTGTTAACTGATAATGGATGTTGTTACCTGAGAATGGATGTTGTTGACTGAGAATGGATGTTGTTAACTGGGAATTAATATTGTTAACTTAGAATGGATGTTGTTGACTGAGAATGGATGTTGTTAACGGGGAATGGATGTTGTTGTTAACTGGGAATTAATGTTGTTAACTGAGAATGGATGTTGTTAACGGGGAATGGATGTTGTTGTTAACTGGGAATGGATGTTGTTAACTGGGAATGGATGTTGTTAACTGAGAATGGATGTTGTTGACTGAGAATTGGACGCAGTTGTTAACTGATAGCGGATGTTGTTAACTGAGAATGGGATGTTGTTAACTGAGAATTGGATGTGTTGTTAACTGAGAATGAATGTTGTTGACTGAGAATGGATGTTGTTGACTGAGAATGGGATGTGTTGTTAACTGAGAATGGGATGTTAACTGAGAATTGGATGTGTTGTTAACTGAGACTGGATGTTGTTGACTGAGAATGGATGTTGTTGTTAACTGACAATGGGATGTTAACTGACAATGGGATGTTGTTAACTGAGAATTGGATACGGTTGTTAGCTGAGAATGGATGTTGTTAACTGAAAATGGATGTTGTTGACTGAGAATGGATCTTGCTGTTGACTGAGAATGGGATGTTGTTGTTAACCGAGAATTGGAAATGGTTGTTAACTGAGAATGGGATGTTGTTGTTAACTGAGAATGGGATGTTGTTAACTGAGAATTGGATGTTGTAAACTGAAAATGGATGTTGTTAACTGAAAATAGATGTTGTTGACTGAGGATTGGATTTTGTTAACTGAAAATGGATGTAGTTGACTGAGGATTGGATGTTGTTAATTGAGAATGGATGTTAAGTGAGAATTGGATGTTTAGACAGGAAGTTTCGAATATTACCATATCTCATTTTTTAAAAGTGTCTCTGTATGCCAGGTACACAATGTGTGACTCACTGTCACCGCTGTCATCACCTACATGAGATCTTGCAGCTGGGTGTCTATGTATGCCAGGTACACAATGTGTGACTCACTGTCCCTGCTGTCATCACCCACATGAGGTCTTGCAGCTGGGTATCTCTGTATGCCAGGTACACAATGTGTGACTCACTGTCCCCGGGCTGTCATCACCCACTTGAGGTCTTGCAGCTAGGTATCTCTGTGTATGCCAGGTACACAATGTGACTCACTGTCCCTGCTGTCATCACCCACATGAGGTCTTGCAGCTGGGTATCTCTGTATGCCAGGTACACAATGTGTGACTCACTGTCCCCGCTGTCATCACCTACATGAGGTCTTGCAGCTGGGTATCTCTGTATGCCAGGTACACAATGTGTGACTCCACTGTCCCAACTGTCATCACCTACATGATGACTTGCAGCTGGGTATCTCTGTATGCCAGGTACACAATGTGTGACTCACTGTCCCTGCTGTCATCACCTACATGATGACTTGCAGCTGGAGTATCTCTGTATGCCAGGTACACAATGTGTGACTCACTGTCCCGCTGTCATCACCTACAGTAGGTCTTGCAGCTGGGTATCTCTGTATGCCAGGTACACAATGTGTGACTCACTGTCCCCGCTGTCATCACCTACAGGAGTTCTTGCAGCTGGGTATCCCTGTATGCCAGGTACACAATGTGTGACTCACTGTCCCCCGCTGTCATCACCTACATGATGAGTTGCAGCTGGAGTATCTCTATGCCAGCTACACACTGTGTGCTGACTCACTGTCCCTGCTGTCATCACCCACATGAGGTCTTGCAGCTGGGTATCTCTGTATGCCAGGTACACAATGTGTGGACTTCCACTGTCCCTGCAATGTCATCACCTACAGGAAGTCTTGCAACTAGGTATCTCTTGTATACCAGGTACACAATATAGCGACTCCACTGTCCCCGCTGTCATCACCCACCACAGGATGTCTTTTGCAGCTAGGTATTATCTCTGTATGCCAGGGTACACAATGTGTGTGACTCCACTGTCCCCGGCTGTCATCACCTACAGGAGGTCTTGCAGCTGGAGTATCTCTGTATGCCAGGTACACAATGTGTGACTCCACTGTCCCTGCTGTCATCACCTACAGGAGGAGTCTTGCAGCTGGGTATCTCTGTATGTCTGGAGTACACAATATGCTGATCTCACTGTCCCCGCCTGTCATCACCTGCTACAGGAGGTCTTGCAGCTAGGTATCTCTAGTATGCCAAATTTACACAATGTGTGACTCCCACTGTCCCTGCTGTCATCAACTACAGGAGGTCTTGGCAGCTAAGGTATCTCCTGTATACTTAAGGTACACAATGTGTGACTCACTGTCCCAGCTGTCATAAGCCTACAGTAGGTCTTGCAGCTGGGTATCTTTGTATGCCAGGTACACAATGTGTGAGTCCACTGTCCCTGCTATGGAGTCACCTACAGGAGGTCTTGCAGCTAGATATCTCTATTATGCCAGGTACACAATCTTGTGACTCACTGTCCCAGCATTGTCATCACCTACAAGAGGTCTTGCAGCTGGGTATCTCTGGCAATACCAGGTACACAATGTGTGTGAGTCACTGTCATGTCCGTCATCACCTACAGGAGGTCTTGCAGCTAAGGTATCTCTTGCATGCCAGGTGCACACAATGTGTGACTCCACTGTCCCCGCTTGTCATCACCTACAGGAGGTCTTGCAGCTGGGTATGTCTGTATGCCAGGTACACAATGTGTGAGTCACTGTCCCGCTCAGCTCACATCACCTACAAGGGGAGGTCTTGCGAGCCCAAAGGATATCTCTGTATATGTACCAGATGCATAGTAGCCGCCCCACTGTCCCTGCACCAGTAAAAGCCACCTACAGGAGGTTTCCGGTAAGCTGGGTATCTCTGTATGTCAGGTACACAATGTGTGACTCCACTGTCCCTACTTTGTCATCACCCACAGGAGGTCTTTCAGCTGGGTATCTCTTGTATGCCAGGTACACACTGTCTGTCACTCTCTGTCCCCGGGCTGTCATCACCTACCTGATGTCTTGGAGTTGGGTATCTCTGTATGCCAGGTACACATAGTGTGACTCACTGTCCCCTTCTGTCATCACTGCCACAGTGTCTTGCAGCAGGGTATCTCTTTACTCTGTCGCATACAGACCCTGGAAACAAATAATATATCCAAGAAAGCCCTAAACAAGTCTAGAAAATGTGGCAAGTCTAGATTTCCTCAGCTGAAAAAATGAAGCAAGTCTCAGGTCCTCTTTCATT